>NC_134037.1:242481430-243738410 GCF_965140245.1 Athene noctua | reverse complement strand
CTGCGCTAGGTTTGCCACCATGGGGTGATATTATGCAGGGACAAGTCTTCTGCTGAGGGAAGTGGATGAATGAAGCAAAAAGAATTACAACCTTTGGCTGTGGGTTTCATCTTGGAGGGAACCACATGGCTTACTCTCGAGATGCATCAGGGTTAAAATGATACATATGTGATGTGAACTGTCTGTCATGGGGCTGTGCTGATGTACCCTGAACCTACACAATCCAGTGAAGAGAACACTGGACTGCAAATGCTTCTCCTTTTGACTCCAACCTGTCCTTTCAAAATCACTTTTCCTCTTTACCTCTGGAAACAGGACAGTATTGTCTCTTGCAACGATTTTGTGACCCACAAAACTGACTGTTTTGTCCCCAAATTATCCTGCTGTCAGGTGTGCACCCTCTCCCAGACTAGACAGGCAAATTACCCCAAATCAGCCCAGCTAGTTGATATGCTGATGTGCTGCAAGCTGGCCCCTGGGGATGTGGGGAGATAGAGAGGTGGCCCTGCTGCTGGGCACCAGCAGTTGTGTTGCTTATGAGGCATGTGAGGTAAGCAGTCCATTAGAAGACTAACATCTTGAGGCCTAGTGACATTCTAAGGACATGGACCCCATGTGGCCTCATGTGCACAGCTGAAGCATCAGGAGGGAGGTTCTGGAGCGACTAGAGCAGTGTCTCCCTGCCACCAAGAAAAACTCAAAGACTTACACATAAAAAAGTGTTGCAAGCTATAGGACTGATTACAAACCAAATCCCTTGCTTGATCTCATAGCTAGGAAACTGTGAACCAGGAATTTTCCATGGCAGATGGCTTCAAGAGCTGATTGCTCCCAGGAGGCATGGGCATCAGGAGAAGAACTCCCAACATGAAATTTCACCAGTTTTTAATTTTCCTTAATTGTAAGGTGTGTTTTACTGTTAATTAGTTCATGCAGATCTACACCCATGCGCATGCGTTTCCTCAGGGGCTTTCTTCACTTACAAGCTATTATTTCCTGGTATTTGTCTCCTGTCCTAGTTCTTTTGGTCTCCTCTTACATCCATTTCCCTTCGAGTGTTGAAGCAGTCAGTGAAGAGACAAGGTTAGCACAGACCTTGATGATGCGTAAACCTGTGAACCAACCAGTAATGCCTGCTCCAGCAGGAGAGTGAGTTGCAAGGAATTTTTCAACACAAAACTGTCATTTCAATAACACAGAACCACTCCAGAGTGACTCCCGAGTAAAGACTTCAAAGCTCTTTTAGTGAGGCAACATCATGCTCACTTGAGGAGAGAGAAAGTCTGGGGGCAAGGAGGTGAGCTGTTTGCACATGTCTGGTACAAAGCTTGGCCTCGGAGTCCTCCCCATCTTCTCAAAACATGAGATTGCGAAACTCTTGGTTATGCCTGCTGGCCAAAGCACAGTGTGCTGGAGACAAACAATTTTTGGAAAATAAAATATGTTTTGTCCTCACTGGAAGAGTTTTAAAACAGCATCAATTTCCATAGAATTATAATGGGAAGCAAAAATAGTTTTAACCAACTTGTAAGTGAACACAACTTCTTTGTCCAGATGGATGTTTACAGAGCACCCCTATGGGTTGTATATTAGCAGGGGAAGCTTTAAGCGTATACGACAGCCATAACTGGACTGTGCACCTTTGTGCATCTTTCCGAAAGATCCAACATGTGGTAGGCTCTCATGTTTTCTACTTGTCCTCAGTCTTCTGTCCTCCTACAACCATGCCTACCTGAATGAAAAAATCCAAAAATTTTTAAAAATACAAAAATGTTTGATTTAAAAAAAAATAAATCCAGCAGCACCAGGCTCTGAGGAACATGGGCAGTTTCTACTGTGCAAACATATCCACAGATATATACACTGTAAGTATCTGATTAAATGCCTGCCACAAGTAGGCCAGAGCCAGATGTTGCTGTGGTGATGATGGGGGATGTCAGCTCCGCTAGCCCATCTGGATCAGATATCACAGATCTTTGCTGATTCTAAATAAACCAAGATTATTTGAGAGAAAAACATAACAAACTCTACATAAAGAAGACCATACCACAAGGATTTTTTTTCCAGTAGTTAAGATGAGGTCTGATGGGGAAATCTGAGTGGGGAATCAGATCCATGAACCACAGCAGATCCGCTGGAGACTGCCAGTGCTCCCATGACCAGGTCACTGAGGGCTGGATCCAGGAAGGCTACATCAGCACCAGCACGCTCAGGGCCCTGCTTACAGCATCCCTGCACACAGGACTCTCTGCTTTGGAGGTCTCCCTGGCTGTGCTGATGGTTCTCTCTGGTTTAGCTGCTGCTAAAGTCCTCAGGATAAAAAAACCAGGTGGACTGGCACTCATGGGCTGGACCCCACTCCATGCTCCAAGGCAAAGAGACACTGGATGTGGGTTTTGGCCACACTAAGGAACTATTGCACTACTTCAGATGAGATCCTGACACAAACCGAGCACCTGTAACTCCATTTACTGATACCTATCACCTCTCAGAAACAGGCGCCACGGCTGAGAAGCCATGCATTAAACAGACACCCACTACATGACTCATATGCAGAATCACATTAATTTAATCAGATGCTAAGAAAAAAAGCCTGAAATTATGCAAGGTTATTGTCCATGCCTTTCAGGGTGGCGCACTGAGCCTATGCTTCCTGGCACCTAGGGCTGCACGCAGCTCTTAGATGGTGGGACAGATGGATTATGTAGATGAGGACAAATCAAATGTCGTGTAGCTGCAGGAAGACACCGATAGAATTTACCCTGGAGCTTCTAGAATTAATGGACCAATGACAACCGTCATGGAAAACACACCAAGCAAGGTTTCAAGCTTAGAGAATCCAAAATGTATGGGGAAAACAGCATAGGGCTGCAGGCATGTAATCTGTTTGCTGGAAAACAACCCCAGAATTTGAAATCAATGTCTTTCCTTGAAATAAGTTTCCCTTTTATGGCACTAAAATATTATTTGTATACTGAGTATATAATGACTTGTGGAAACCCCTGTTCAAGTGTATGCTTATGTAGGTATTTACCTTTATGTGAGAATGAATCATTAGAGTGTGAACATTTTCTGAAATGCTCTTTGAGGCTGCTGCCCTGGATCAGGCATTAGAACAGAAGCGGTAGCAGTGCTTATATGAAAGGGAATGTGAATCTCCATCACATCCTGGGAGGAATGAATGTTACATGTAATCTTTGACAGATGGGGATATTAATGCTTTCATTTTATGGATAAAGACATATTAGATGATTGCTGTGTAAAAAAACAGTAGTAAAAGCTCTGTGATGAGGATAAAATTCTGGTTTTTTAGACAGAAAATCTCTTTCCTCTAGTTCAAGTGAAGAGCCTTTGTGAAAGGGATGATTTGCAGAAGGCAGGCAATAACAACACTGGCAGCATTCACTTATATGGAAGGACCCAGGAGTGAATTACAGGAGGAGCAGTGCAGGAAGAAGGTAATAAGATACTGTTATTTTAGTGATACTAATAATTTTTTAAAAAAAAAAAAACAAAACAAAAAACAAAACAACTCTGAGTTTAGAGACAAGGTCTGGGAAGAGCAATAAAACTTCATCAGTGCCCCAAAATATAACTGGGCAACTAGGAACAAACTTAAGGGAAGCATGCCAAAGCTTGAAGGATGGTGGACTGGTGAGGGCTCTCCCTCTGCCACTTCATTTGAGAGAAGGGAAAGATGTTTAGGAACCGTGGAAGCACCTAAGGGTCTGGTACGGAATGGGGCCCACACTCACAAAAAGGTGTTGGATTCATTAGCTCTTCTCAAGTGCATCTATACCAATGCACACAGTATGAGCAACAAACAAGGGGAGCTTGAGGCTGTGATACAGCACGAGAACTATGACATAGTATCTATAACAGAAACGTGGTGGGATGCCTCACATGACTGGAGTGCTGCAGTCGATGGCTACACGCTCTTCAGGAGGGATGGACAGGGAAGGAGAGGTGGTGGAGTGGCCCTATATGTAAGAGAATGCTACGACAGCTCAGAATGATAATGGGGCTGAGAGTGTGTGGATTATTTTAAGGGCCAATAAAGCAGATCTTGCTGTGGGAATCTGCTATAGATCCCCCAGCCAAAGCAGTGAGGTGAATGAAGCCTTCTCTAAACAGTTAGGAGAAATCTTGTTGTCATTTGCCATTGTTCTTGTGGGGGACATTAACCTCACAGGTATCTGCTAGGAACACAACACAGCAGAGAGGGAACAATCCAGGAGGTTCCTGGAATGTGTGGAGGATGACTTCCTCACACAGCTGGTGAGTGAGCCGACCAGGGAAGGTGCCCTCCTGGACCTGCTGCTTGTGAACAGGGAAGAGCTTGTGGGGGAGGTAAAGGTTGGAGGCCATCTAGGGTGCAGTGATCAGGAGATGATCGAATTTTCAGTCCTTCAAGAAACAGAGGGGTTAGTAAAACTGCCACCTTGGACTTCTGGAGGGTTAACTTTGACCTGTTCAAAAGACTGATTAACAAAATCCCTTGGGAGGCTGCCTTGAAGGAAATGGGAGTCCAGGAAGGCTGGACATACTTCAAGAGAGAAGTCCTAAAGGCACAGGAGAGGCTGTTCCCGTGTGCCCGAAAACAAGCAGGCAGGGAAGGAGACCGGCCTGGCTAAACAGGGACCTTTGGCTGGATCTCAAGAACAAAAGGAGAATCTATTGCCTTTGGAAGAGGGGCCAGGTCTCTCATGAAGACTATAAAGATGTAGTGAAGTTATGCAGGGAGAACGTTAGGAGAGCCAAGGCACAGCTAGAGCTCAACTTGGCTGCAGCTGTTAAGGGTAACAAAAAATGTTTCTATAAATTTGTTAACAGCAAGAGGAGGATTAGGGAAAATCTCCCTTCCTTACTGGATGCAGAGGGAAACATGATAACGAAGGATGAGGAAAAGGCTGAGCTGCCCAACACCTACTTTGCCTCAGTCTGTAGCAGTGGAACTGGCTGTTCCCTGGACAACCAGGCTCATGAGCTGGGAGATGGGGAGGGGAAGCAGACTGAGGTCAGCACAGTTGAAGAGGAGGTGGTCAGAGACCTGCTGCACCACTTGGATGCACACAAGTCTGTGGGACCGGATGGGTTACACCCAAGGGTGCTGAAGGAGTTGGCAAATGTGCTCGCCAAGCCACTTTCCATGATTTACCTGAAGTCATGGCTAACTGGGGAGGTCCCATCGGACTGGAGGGTGGCAGATGTGACACCCATCTACAAGAGAAGCAGAAAGGAGGATCCAGGGAACTATAGACCTGTCAGTCTGACCTCAGTGCCAGGGAAGGTCATGGAGCAGGTCATCTCGAGTGCCATTAAAAGTCATATTAACCAGGGGATCAGGCCTAGTCAGCATGGGTTTATGAAAGGCAGGTCCTGCCTTCTATGACAAGATGACCCAACTATTGGATGAGGGAAAAGCTGTGAATATTATCTACCTGGATTTTTGAAAAGCATTCGACAGAGTTCCCCACAGAATTCTCATAGAAAAAGTGGCTGCCCATGGCCTGGATGAGTGTACGCTCTGCTGGGTCAAGCACCAGCTGGATGGACGGTCCCAGAGAGTGGTGGTCAATGGAGCTAAATCCAGCTGGTGGCCAGTCACAAGTGGTGTTCTCAGGGCTCGGTGTTGGGACTATTTCTATTCAACATCTTTATCAATGACCTTGATAAGGACATAGAGTGTATCATCAGTAAATTTGCAGATGACACCAAGTTAAGTGGAGTGTCGATCTGCATGAAGGTAGGGAGGCTCTACAGAGAGACTTGGATAGATTGGATCAGTGGGTCAATGTTAATGGGATGAGCTTCAACAAGGCCAAGTACCAGGTCCTGCACTTGGGCCACAACAACCCCATGCATCACTACAGGCTTGGGGAGGTGTGGCTGGAGAGCTGTGTGGAAGAAAAGGATCTGGGGGTTCTAATTGACAAGCAGCTGAACGTGAGCCAGCAGTGTGCCCAGGTGGCCAAGAAAGCCAATGGCATCCTGGCTTGTATCAGAAATAGTGTGACCAGCAGAAGTAGTGAGGTGACAGTCCCCCTGTGCTCTGCACTGGTAAGGCCACACCTGGAGGATTGTGTCCAGTTTTGGGCACCTCAATACGAGAGAGATCTCGAGGTGCTGGAGCGAGTGCAGGGGAAGCTGGTGAAGGGCCTGGAGAACAAATCCTGTGAGGAGCAATTGAGGGACATGGGGCTGTTCAGTTTGAGGAATAGAAGGCTGAGGGGAGACCTCATCATTCCCTACAGCTCCCTGAAAGGTCATTGTAGAGAGGTTGGTGCTGGTCTCTTCTCACGGGTGATTAGTGACAGAACAAGGGGGAATGGCTTTAAACTGCAACAGGGGAGGTTTAGACTGGACATTAGGAAAAAAAAAGTTCACAGAAGGAGTGGTCAGAGAGTGGAATAGGCTGCTCTTGGAGGTGATGGAGTCGCCATCCCTGGGTGTTTAAGGGTCGTTTGGATGAGATGCTGGGGGATATGGTGTAGGGGAGAACTTTGTAGAGCAGGGCTGATGGTTGGACTCGGTGATCCCAAGGGTCTTTTCCAACCTGAATTATTCTGTGATTCTATGAAAACTACTTGAGATGGGTTTTTTTAATGCAACAGAATCCTGAAACACATCAACACAAGCACATGCTGTTAAATTAATCACTGTCATGCTCTGTGCCTTGATCATTCTTCTTCTTCCTTCATCATCATTCCCGACTTCCTATCTGAACACAGCTTGCCTCATGTTTAAATGACAAACTCTGCAGAAAATGGCATATGTATGTGAGGGGAGTTTATAGCCAAGATGTTTATTACTGTACTCAATGTCAATTTATTTGCCCATTCTGACCTCCTCTCCCCAAAGTTATCGATCCTGCCAGAATGACTGACAAGTGGGTCTGGAGCCCTACTGTAATGAGGGACAAATATGGCAAATTGGCAGCCTCTCTAGCAGAAGGGAAGCCCCTTCTCAGGTCTTTTTGAAGAGCTTCAATTCCCCTTGAAATAACAGACAGGAATGTGCAGAAGAGGAAACAAATACTAGGGAAGGTCAGTGCTGCAGGCACTAAGGGCACACATGGATATTGGGAAAAGGAAACTAAGAAAATGCTAAGATGGAAAGGGAAAGAGAAAAAGTGCTTCTGGAGGTCAGCATTCATGTACAGCAATTGCTGCTGCTATGACCAACACACCAGCCATCCCAGGAAGTTTATAGGATTTGAAGTGGCTGCTCCAGAGTAATAAATTTTCTTGAAAGCAACACTGCTAGCTGATCAGTTTGGTGATGCTTCTTCTGACCCTGTGGCAGTGCCAGTTGAAATAAATGAAGGCAAACCAGTCTCTGAGCTGAGCTTTGTCAACTTGGTTTTATATGTTCTTCGAGAAGACTCCAAATCAGGTCAGGATTAGTAGCATTGCTGGGATGTCAAAAAAAGCTCTGTTAGCAGTGACCTACCAAGGAAAACAAAAAAATTGGCTTGTGCTCTTGCTTGTGCTTTTATTTCTATATAAAAACAACTCGTAAGAGGATTAAGACTGTTTCTTATAGCTCTAAAAGAAAAATATATGTAAAATGTCAATTTAGGTTTTCCCTATTTTTGCTGAAGAATTTGTGGGATGTCTCAGATAGTGGTTGCCCAACTCTTAGCTGAGGTAGCACAATTATCCCATCATTTGATAAGAGTATATTTTCTCCTACATATTTTTAGGCATTTCAGTGAAACAGAATAAAAATCCTTAAAGGACATTAATAGTCTTAATGAAAAAATGTTACTCCTTTCAGCAAAGCACTTTTCGTATATATCTGTATTATTCCAGTTATCCAGTGAGTCTATTAGGACAAGCCCTGGAGTTATGAAAAGAAAACAAGAGAATATTATTGGATAAAGGGGGAAAACCTTTTAGGCCTGATCCATGCAGCATAAACAATGGAAGAAAGCAAACATTATTCTCTTTTCCCCTTGATAGAACACCCTTAGATGGAGCTCGAGGCATTTACTAGAGATCAGATATGGGGAAAAAAAGGGGTCAGAGCCTGAGAAGCAAAGGAAAGGAAGAAGAAGGTCATTTCCATTATCATCTGTATTTAGACCTCTGTTGTCTTCACCCTTATACACGACTGACACAGATGGTCTTGTGGCCTATTTGCAACTATTGAAATGAGACGTGGACCCATAACTGATGCACTGAGGTTGCTCCAAGTGAAATTCAACAGGATGTTGATCTTGCTGACAAATAGCAAGTAAGGCTGAATATTAAATGAAACATTCATTAAAAAACTCCCGAAGCAAACAATAAACTCTCTATACATCTAGGCTGAATGTGATCAGAGCATGACAGCTGAAAGGACCACTACACAAAAGACATGCTGTAAAATGCTGTGTAGCAATTGACTAACAAAAGCTTGCATGCAGAAGGCACAAAAGAAAAGAATTCAGAGGAAATCATAGATTTCAGTGTAAAATCTCTGTTCATGCATTTTAACTCTGAGAATTATATCCCAAAACATCAAGCTAGTACACTCACCATGATGGACTACTTCCATGGTTTCCCTCCACCTCCTGTGCCAGGACACAGAGGGCCAAATTCTGCCTGTGAGTACAGGACTGGGTTACATCACTGAAACACTGCCATAGTCTGTGGTGCTCCTTTATAATGGAAATCAGCAAATAATGGCCAGGCTACCCTTATTTCTCCACTGTTTCTTTGTTTTTCAGGCAAGTCTACAGACCCCTGAGCCCTGCACGGGGCAGTCTGCCTGCAGTAGACTCACTCCAGCTCCTCACTGTTCCAAAACCAAATGACCCAGGACCTGATGGGCAAAAGAAAAATCCCAGACAAGTGTAGCACTTCTCAGAAGCCTGCAGAGATGATAGAAAAAAAAAAAAAAAAAAAAAAGAGAGCAGGTGTTCTGGCGAATAATTGGACAAGGATGAGATAAGTTCAGAGAAGAATTTGGCCCAGCATGGACATTAGGTAAAATAGGTTCTCCTGCAAGCCAAGGAAGGGTAGTGCCTGGGGTACCATGGGAGAACTAGATTCTTTTGCTTTTGCAAAATAGTTGTATTTTCCCCACCCAACAGCCTGCCCTTTCCATCGTTTTACCTCCTGCTCCTGCACTGCATCCTTGGCAGTGCAGATGGCTGCTTATGGCACGGCAAAGCAGCTTCCATCCAGCAAGATGGGAGAAGCCACAGCCCTGCCCAGCAGCCAGGCAGAATGGTCATCACATCAGGGCCCATCAGTTGGTCACCCTTGCAAACCACCCCAGTGGAGCCTGTCCCACCCATGAGGTGCTCTTGGCAGGGGTGTGGGCATGCAGTGGGAGCTGCCCCTGCAAAGGGGCTTAGCCCCCTCTGCCCACTTGGGCTACCTATTCCTCTGTGTGACTTGCAAAGTGCAAACAGCCAGGCAGGATCATGGCAAACCATCCCACCACTTCAGGCCAGACATCTCAAGGTACAACTGGAGAGTGTAATGAGTCATTCCGACTGTTCCTCAACAGCAGCTAAAAGACATTGCCAGCTGCATTAATTAAAAAACAGATAAACAAAAAAAAAAAAAAAAAAAAAAAAACACAAAAAAACCCCAAAAACCAAAATCGATGATTCAGCTTGAAAGACTCAGTGTCTTCCCAGGCCTGTGTTCAACAGTGGGAGAAAACAGTAATTCCTCATCCTAAACATAAAAGACAGTGCACGGGACTTATATCTTCATACAAATTGGAAGAGTGGGAATTTAGCCACCAAGCAGGCAGAAGAGCTCCAAACTGAGAAGGATTTAACTAGCTGAGCTTTTTTTTCCACATTCAAAAACTCTTTTTCCCCACTGTGAAAATCTATTCATTCCCCACCATGCCTCTTTCTGCAGCCTCTGCTCGAGAAGTCTTTGAACTCCTTCTCCCCCCACCCTCATGAGGTTTCTTGCCCTGCATACGCCACTTGGAGCTGCAGAGGGAGCAGAGCATGTCTGGGTGCAGGATTGGGCAGGGCTCTGGCAGCAGCAGGAGAAGGCAGAGGCATCGCCAGGCCCCCAGGAGGAGCATGCATCAGGGATCTGACCAGCTTAGCGAGGCGAGGAGACAGCAGCTTGCATGCTGAAGTCGGTCTGCCCGCGTCTGCTGTCCCTCCTGCCATGCCAGCTGCCGAGGGTCAGCTCTGGGATTCCGCTCCTGGGCTCACAGGCTGCAGGGGAGGAAGGAAATTATGCCAAACCGCCCCCCCCCCCCCCAGCACCTCCTCTTGGGCTATGGGTGCAGCCTGCACTTTGCAGGGGCATTTATTAAATAACCCTTTCAGTGCTTGAATGTGTTGGGCACATCAGACACAAGTCAAAACAGTTTTTCTGGCTTGGTCAAGAAGGAGACACAGTGGCTTGTGTGTTCTTCTTCCTGGGCTCAGAGACAGGAGTGAGACCAGAGCTCAGCTCCTGAGTTGTCCAGCGAATGCTGGCAGCATGGCAGGGCAGCGTGGCAGGGCAGCGTGGCAGGGCAGCACTGCATTTCATCCTCATGGCATCAGTGAGGGGCCAGGTGAATTGTGCATGCTCCAGAAGCACAGAAGCAGCAAAAATATGGTGTCAGAGCTGCAATCCCCCAGAACTCCCAAAGGCCCTGGCAAAGCCACAGAGTGGTGATGTCAGGGGGAGCAGAGTGGAGACAACTCAGTCTGCAGTAGAAATCCCTCCTGCAATCCTCTTGTTATACAAGTTTTCAAGAATAATCAGAAATTCTCCCAAAAATGCACTTGAAATGCACCATAACTTAAAAAGAGATGGGAGCACCGTCAGACGGGTGTGGACAAAGGTAGGAAGTAGGATGTAGGATGTAGGACAAACTAGAGTTGTGTAGGTGCAGGTCTAAGGTTACCACTCCAAGCTGTTACACAAGGCAGGGTTACACCAGGAGCTACAGAGTCCCCTCGCTCAGGTTGTCTGGGCTGGAAGCTTCTGTGCAGCTCCTGTGTCCAACAGGGATTTCCACAGTCCACCTCCAACCAGATTTCTAATGCTGGTAAAGCATCTTCAGCATATAAAAGCTTCCTAATGCCTGCTTTTTGTAGTCTTTAGAAAAGTTGCTCTTTAATGACTTGCAAGCTGGGTGAACAGAGGCTCTAAGAAAAAAGCAAGACCACGTTAATTTGGTGAAAATGAGAAATGAAAGTCATGGCTGACAAATCAAGTAGTGGATACCACAGTTTCCTGGGTCTCTGGTGGGGCAGGAAGTGTCAAGTTTAATGAGGACATACATTTTTGTATTATAGTATCATGAACCTTTTTGACCCATGGTTAAGCTGATTTGGTCTTTTTCCAGATGATAGTTTAAGGGTTTCCCACATGTTTTGTGGAGGGTTTCTGGGATGTTCAAGAGAACTGAGATCTGCTGTAGAAATAACTGTAATGTCTCAGATGACATTTGTAATCTCTGACTGGGGTTTGGATTACAGTTGATCAATCAGCAGATGAGAGAGAAAAATTTAGACTGAGGCCTACTACCTTGGATGGTTGATGGCAGCTGCCATGCAGCATGCAGCCCACATGCTGGAAACTGCTTGGACAGACCTGGAAAACAAGCAGTGAAACCTTTAAGCCAAGTTCCTTTACCTCAGCCATGGCTCCGAAGGGAAAACAGGCTTATACAGAGGCCCAAACATAATGTATGTGGCAGAAGGGTGTTGCAAACTATCCTCTGAGCTAGCTGAGCAATAACTTCTATGGTCTTAGGGATGCCAAAGACTGGTGACAATTTGTCTATGAAGAGAGGTCTCTGGAGAGGTATGGCAGTGTTTTATATCATCTACAGTTGGAACCAATGTTAAGGAAAAGAGCTATCAGAGAAAACTTCCCAAATCAATGCACTGATTCCTCTTTAGCCCTCCTGCAGAGTGATAACAGAGCTCCTGGGCACTGGGGAATGGCTCACATCTCTCAAACTCCATATAGTTCAATCACAAACTTAATTTTCAGCAGCAGCAGAAGCTGTCCAGGTTTCCCTTCATTCGTGTGGCTTAGATGTGACTGCTGTTAACATTTTATGTCCCTGCACATGTTTACCCAAATGACCTGTGAAAGACGAGAGTGAAGTGAGACGTTGAAGGAGACGCTGGGATGCCCAGGTGCTTCCTCATGGATGAGTTGGCCCATGACAGCGGCATGAGCTGACAGAAGAGCACAGCACTGGAGATTAATTGCTTCTAATGAGCAGCACTGCAGCCCTTAGAAAAGGATGAACTCAGGACTGCTTCAGAAATTACAGCAGTTAACCCTCTGTGGTATGAGTCCCCTCAGTGGAAGATTTTTGGGCATGACATCCCCATGCCTGAAAGGGAGAGAGGATTTCTGGAGAGGTCTGTTGCCCACAGCAATATGAGAGGCGGGATACCAGCTCAGCTTGCTTGGGATGAATGGTCATGGCACCATGCAAAACACTGGTCCTGTCATGAGCTCCCAAACCCAGACGGAATTTCTATAAATCTCCCCTTTCAGGACAGCCTTATTTTCTAATCCTGATGCAACTTCCCTGCTCCCTGAGCACTTACCCTGCACTACTGCAGCAACTCTGCCAGCCGGGACTGCTCTCACATCAGCATAAATCAAGGGTAACTCCAGGGACCTTAAGAAGTGCATGCTGGATTTACACCTCTGAGAAGGAGCCTGGGCTTGGGTATTTGCCATCTGGAAGAGCTGTATGAAGTGACTCTTTCTCTCTCTTCCCCTTTTTTTCTTTTCCCTTTCTGTAGCTCTTTCTTTGTCAGTACATCTTTCATAAAATAGAGAAAAACAAAACCCAGAAACAGAGCATTCCCACATCAGGGCAGCTATCTGGGTCAGCCATGAAAATAGCAGCAAACACTGGATAGCTCAGGGTTTAGATCAGGTCAGCAGCTCAAGGTCAGCCACCATTTCTCTTTTAGGCAATTTCTGATGGGTTCATCAAGTTTGCCATCAGGTCCATCAGGGTTCATCAGGTCAGTGCACAGAAGCACACAAACTACTCCTGTGCCATCGTCCTGTTGGAAAGCTTCCAGTAGAAACAGGGAGAGGAGACAGAATGGCTTAATACAAGTGGGAGGAAACCTGAAGGTGAGTAGGTATCAACTCCATCTGCAGTACCCACACCCCTGGCACGTGTGTTCAGGCTGGGCTCGGCTGCCTGAGGGCTGGCACCCCACTGCTGTGCCAAGAGGAGCCGGGGAAGGGCCCTGTTGGGACAGACGCTCCCGCGCTGGGAGCACCAGCCCTCTTGGTGGCCATCCACACTGGTATGAAATGGAGGGAGAGAAGCAAATGAGCTGTAAATTTCCACAGAATGAATATTTGTTGTTTCATGGGGCAGAGGAAGACCCAAGTGGCTTGATCATTTGAGTTAATGTAGGAAACAATCTTAGCTGGAAAAAGGAACTGAGGAAGACAAAAGTCAGCAATTGAGTTGTGGCAGTTTTGTGGAAAATCACTACGGCTTTTCTGGGCTGTTTTCATTTCCAAACTGACCTACTTTTTTAAATGCTAAAGAGGTGGCAGCATCACTGAGCTGCAGAAGAACCAAGCTCTTCCAGGCTGAGCAGAATTTTGGGGGAATTTTTCTCGTTTAAGTCAACTCAGACTGAGCTTGTTGGGAAACTGTAGTTGGTGGATCTTGCTTTGTCTTTAGGGATATGGGCAGAGGATCTTTTCTGGAGAGCACAGCACAAATGGGTGATGATAGGGAGCCCTGTGGAGGGAGGCTGGGTGCTGTGTGAGCCACCCATCAGCTGGTTCTGGGCAGACATCAGTCACTTAAGAGACTGGTGACAACAGAGCCCACTAATTAGAGCACTGAATATTAACTATGATAAAAGATCAATCTGCTTTGTGAAGTGAAAAAACCTGAAGGTTTGTGCTGTGATGTTTATTTGGACACACTCACCTTTCTCTCTGGTCAAGGACACAAAGCTAAGAAATGCTTTTTAGAATCCCTCAAGCTACAACCGTTCCATACAACTTTGGCCAATTCAACAGTTGCTCCATAAATCTTTTCTAAGGATTTCGATCCTGGATAAGAGACTTGGGATTGCTGTTCATGTTTTTCTGAAAACAGGAGAGGATGCATTATTCCACCTGCTTGTTTTTGTACTCTGAGGCCATGGTCCATGGAACGAAAGGAACTGTAGTTTAGCTATTCCTTGAGTGTTTCTACTGAACATACCCTAAATTATACAAGTTTAAAAACTATGCCATTTGGAACATTTATTGTTAAAATAATTTAAATTCTATTTAAATCATTAAATATGTAAACATATATATTTTACTTATTTTATATAAGTTTTTTACAAATATAGTAAACATGTTCATACATAAATGAGAACAATTTTTTAATCAATTTCAATGCTTTGGTGCTGACGTAGTTCAACTCCAAACTGTAATATATATTTATATAAAGTAATATAATTCTAAATTTTTCTTTACTCAAATAAAACACTTTATAAAACTAATTTTTTAAAATAGTTAAAGTCCTTCCTCTAGTGATAAAAGCCACATATCTTTGGCTAGATCAGTTTACAGGGTAGTGTCCTTTTGTGTAAGAAACAGTTGCTGTAGAGAATCCTAAGATCATCCTTGTTTTAGAAAGTGGTAGTAAAAACAAAACAGACTATTGCATACCATAAGTTTCCTTAAATAATATATCTTATAATACAGCCTCCAAGAAAATAACAGGAGAACCTTACATGCAAGAGGAGCTGTGTAATTGAGATTTGATTGGTTTGTTTGGGGTTTTTTTCCTCCATGTATTACGGATAAAGAATGTGCTTTCAAGAAACTACAGGCTAATGCGTGGACGCGAGAAAATGTCCTCCTGCAATAAACGACAAGTCTCTCATTAGCAAACTGCTTGAGTGCTACTATAAGGCATTAGTGCAGCTGGCACAGTTCCTGAGAATAGAATTATTCATTGCCATGGTTACCCATGCTAGAAATATTACCCTCTGCAATCACTGTAAACAAAGATCCTTTCACAACGGTGTAAAAATTACAGCACTTTAAGCAATTAAAGGAAATTATAAATTGTATGGAAGTTGAAGTTGTGCCTTGTAAGCACTAGCTTTTCTGACACTGGAGGGGTCTGAAAACCCTCTGCAGAGATCTGATCCTCTCCCAGCCTAAACGACTTGCAAAGCTCTCATCCACCACCACTGAGAGCAGGGTCAGAGCCTAATGAAAGCCAGAGCACCTCAGCAGTATGCAAGCCCTTCCACACGTGGTAGGTCTTCAGTGGAAGACACAGAAGGGGCTAAAAATAACTGCAGCAGAGGAAGGTAAGAGGTGAGAAGTTATCACACATGTTGCTCATGGAGCACTCCTGATTAAGAATATCATGGAGCTAATTTGTATCAGACGTTCGAGTCATAGGGGAGAATAGTCCCTGAAGCTAGTGCAAGCTTGGATAGAAACAGCAGCCACAAACTGGGTTCCTCTCCTCACCCACACTTGGACAGCTGGAGCAGAAGATACTCCGAGTGATATTTGTGCCATGCAAATGCCCAGTGAGGAGATGGGCTGGTTCACACACAGGCAGGCAGGAGGTGAGTGGGAGAAACAGGACTAAACCACAGGTGTCCTTTGGTCCTGCAAGTGCCTTTTCCACTCAAACACATTTCCTTGGGGTGGACTCAGTTTCTCCAGATGCCCATGCCTTCTGGCTGGTCTATCAAAGCTGTAAAACCACAGAGGCCATGGCTCCAGCCTGAAGAGGTGCTCATCCAGCTGGGGGTCCACAGCAGGGTACAAAGACATCTTAAATAAAACATTTGCTCTTCACAGTCAAGAGCTTGCTGGTCTGCGTCTCACCTTTCATAAAGTAAATGATCTCTTTGTGGGAGTATCTAGCAGGAGAAAGAAGGGTGAGCTGGGACTTGGAGAAAAGCAGTTCATTGCTTTTTTTTTTTTTTTCATGTTCACTGCCACCAGCAACAACTTCACCATACCTGCTGCGAGGAGGTGCATGGAGCTCATTTGGGCCATTATGCACCTGCTTGTGGCAAAACAAGCTGGTGCTGCTGCTTAGAAAGAAGTCCTTCCACCCCTCCCACCATCCCTCCATCACCTCTCTCTCAGCCCTAAGCCACCGTGCACAGAGTGAGGGCTTGTGAATCACTTCTCCCTGTTGAGATAGCACACGGTCCTAAAAGTTCTTCAGGTTCACTGGGCTCCAGACAGGCACCCATGCATGCCTGCTGTGGGGCAAAGCATGGTGTGTGGCTGAGGAGGGACAGTCCCCGACCCCAGCATGTTTCTCTAATGTGGTTCTGGAAGTGCTGTGACCTGTGACACTTCTAGAAAACAACTCTATCATTCAGGATTGAGAAGAGGCTCAGAGGATCTCATCAGTGAATATAAATCCCTTAATGGAGGATGGAGCAAGGCTGTTTCCAGTGGCGCCCAGTGACAGGACTAGAGGCAATGAACACAACCTGAAACACAGGAGGTTACGTCCAAACATCAGGAAACACTTCTAGCACTGTAACTGGTTGCCCAGGGAGGTCTCCCTCCTCAAAAGTCATCTGAACATGGTCCTGGGCAACTGGCTCTAGGTGGCCCTGTTTGAGGAGGGGACTTGGACCAGATGACCTCCAGAGGTCCCTTCCCACAACAACCCCTCTGCGATTTTGTGGTTCTGTCAGGGACAGCCCAAGGACACACAAGAAGAGGGGGCTCTCTGAGGTGGGGGCCACACTCAGGCAGATATAAACTGGGCTGAGGAGCCCTCAGGACACTGCTCTGGGACCAAAACCAGTCACTGAAATAGAGCCCACTGCAAAAACTTGTTAAATTAACTAACATGTCTCCCATGGGATATAACATCTAATGAGCTGACCTTGTCCTGGGGTGATTTACTGGAGAGCTAAGGCAGCAGTGTTCCCCTGCTGAGACACTGCCAGAGGTGGCTGCTCGATGCCCCAGCCATGGCAGCACCCGGCTCTGCAGTGCTGACCCTTGAAATGCAGGAGGAAAAAAAACCCAGCCAGGAGCTGGTTAAAAACTACCAGAGCATGAAGGACCACGTGGCTTTGAAACAAATGCTTTCTGAATTAGGTTTCCCAGTACCTCTATTTCATAATGCCATGCTCCTGCTGCCTGCCAGGCAGGAAGGGATGGCGAAAGCCACAGCTGCACAGCCCAGCCAGCTCTGCCCAGCGCAGAAGGAAACTGATGGTGGGTCAGCATCATCCTCAGTCCTAGCTGCTGGCTGAAGGCCTGGAGATCCCTTTTTCTCCAGACCAATATCCCTGAAAAAGTTTGACTTCTTCCTTTGTAAATGCATGAGTAATGAGGCAGTTTCAAATAAACTCATGCTAATATAATAGACTTCATCAGGATGTTCTCCTTCTCTTACCTTTCTTTCTTTTTAAGCCTGCCCAATTGAAAATTGATTACCTAGCACCTAAAATTTCCTCAGCATTTCCCTTACATCTTGTAAGGTGTTTTTTTTTTCTTTCTCCCTTTTAGTGAAGTGTAATGAATGTGTGGAACTCATAGCCACAGAATATTACTGAAGCAAAGAACCCTGAAAGATTCACTAAAAATGAATATTTATGTGTGTGGGAATCATTTCCACAGTGTTAACAAGCCATACAAACAATTTTCACCAAAACATATCGCTACCTGAAGTTACAAAAGTACCTCTTCTGCCAGACACTCCATAATTACCCACAGCAGCATCTTCATGTGTCGTCTGCCGGCAGCTGTGGACAGCAAAAGACTGTTTGATCACGTGGGTCACCAGTTCAGCCAGCGTATCAGTTCCTACACTGCCCTTTTCCAGAGCCATGGCACCACATAGCTCTGTGAGGCTCAGTGCCTGGATCACCACATCCCAAGGATGGCTGTCCTCTGGCTGCATGGTGGAAGCAATGAATAACTACAGCTGCCACCACTAGTGGAAAACTGGAAGTGAGGGAGGAAGTAGAACATCTCTTTATGACTAGTATTACTTCCTACTCTGGTGTTTCTCAATTAGTTTCATGAAAGTGGGGAGTCTGTAGTCCTCAGCAGGTCAAAGCTGTGCAGGACACTGCAGAAAGGCCATCTGATGTCAAGAGTATCTGTAGCCAGGTCTAAGGACAGATATATCAAGAGATGTTTTAGCCCCCACATCTCTCCTTCTCCTGCCCCTGACAGGGGAAGGATCCCCACTATGGAGTTTCAGTGGGGTATAACACCCCCGTCCCACTGCTCCACGATGCTGCTGATTCCCCTTGACACCCGTCCTCTCCAGCTCTTTAATCCCACATTTGTAGAGCTCCAGGGACATCAGCACTGTAGCCAGGGAGACAGGAAGCAGCTCCACAGCCTCTCTTCAGCCAAATTCTCACCCTGGGAACTTACTACTTCCATCCTGTGCAAAAAATAAGCAAAAGAGGGGTTTTCCTCCCCTCTTCTCATTTAGGTGATGGTCACATCTGTCGCTAGTGAATCTGGGCAGGATGGGGGGAATGAGAGAGTGCTGCTGTTGCACCATGCCCCTTCCCATGTCTCAAATCACTTCACATGCGGTGGAGTAAAATGTGAAGGATTTGGCCACATCAAACCTTTCCTGTAGAAAGATCACAATCCCCATTTAGAAGTGGAAAAAGCAAAAAGGTGGAGTTTTGCACTGAAGGTCACAGAGGACGTGTGAAAGGATATCACGGCCTGACTCCAATTCCCTGCCCTGTTCTCCAGCTGTTCTCCTCCTTCCCAAGCCATGTTAAACAGCCCTGTAACAGTGCTGGGGAGCCTTGAAAAGCCCTGTGGAAAAGCTGTAGGGAAGAAAAAGTAAGTTCAGTGATGCTGAACAAGACAAGGAAACAAGCAGCCTGCAAACCTCAACAATGTGGTCTTTACCTCTGCTCAGCAGCTGGGGCAGGGGCTCTCACCGGCACACCAGAGCATCAGTGATTCCTTGCATGGGGGCACTTCTGGAGCAGGGAGGTCTGAAACGGTCATGGGAGCTGCAGGTTGGTAACCTCTTGAAGAAGTATTGTATCTCGTGCTCCTGCACATCATCCAGCTGGAGAAAAACAGATGTGACAAAGTAGCATTGAAATGAAATCTCGAGGGGGAAAGAGAAGTCAGGGATCTTGATAAGAAGCCCACTGCCATCTGGAAGGCGGAAGAGTCACGCATCTCTGAGAAAGCGGCACCTCTGAGGAGAGCCTGGGTGCTTGCAGCTGGCACAGCAAGACGAAAGGACAGGGACTAGCTGATGGGCCTGCCTTGCCCTGGAAATCATATCAGAGGGTGAAGGGAAGGTTGGTTCTCATTTTCACGAGACTTCGGGGTATGTAGCAGAATCTAAAATAATCACCTCATGCTGATTGTTGGCCTTGGCAAGAACAGTAACTTTGTGGCCCAAAGGGTTTAATTGAAGATACAAGGGGGAAATGAGAGAACATTGGGCTCTTGATTTGCTAATAGGAGTCTTTTGTGCTGTTTATTGGTCCAGAGCCATCTCCTAGTTCTTAACCCTTTACTCCTTAGTTGCCATGAAAACATGTGGTCTTCCTTGACTATGCATTTTATTTTACAGAGGTAAGAAGCGTTCTTTTTGAGCTTTCACTAAGCTCCCATCATTGGTGCTAAATCTGGGCCATGGAGAGGGAAGAAGAGACCTATGCCATGGTAACACATGCCTTTGAATTAGTAACTGGTTTTCTAGTAACTGATATTTTCTGTAGTTCAGTCCAGTGAACACCAGCTTCACACTGGCCTTCTCTTATGAAAACAAAGTACAAAAGGCTTTTGCTTTTGGTTAGTCATGTAAATCTTCCGATGAAGCCTATTCTAACAGAAGGGTAGTAAAAGGCTGTGCTATAAATAGTGCTGTGTGTTTGCCTGTGCTGAGGCAGAAATGTAAGGTTTCATAGCTCGGGTTGAGGGTCCCAGTCGTTTCAGAGCCAGGGGCTGACATTTGCCTTTATGCTTGTGCTCTGATCTCTGTTTTGTTTTCCAATACAGTCATTTATTTTAAATCGGTCTGAATACATTACATCCTGAGAGAGAATTAAGATCCAGCACATACAAGTGAATTTAGCTTTGTAATCTAGTCCAACTGTTTCCTCATAAAACTTGCAGATTTATGGTTAGGATTTTCTATCTATAGCTAGAGTTTTCTATCAGACCCTAGGAAAAAAAAAAAAAAAAACAGAACAAGCAAATTCAACATCATGTAGTGATGATAGGCATAAATATTCTAAGCCCCTGAGAAAGCAGCAATAGGCAGCTCTGCAAAGGATGCAAGCACCATTTCTGCAGTTGCTGCATATGAGCATTTCTTACTGATTTGAATGAAGCTGTTCAGATGCAGCAGCTGCGTAATCAGACCCTAAATGTGGCATGATAATGACTGGATATGGTCTAATTGGAAGGATCAAAAGCTTAATTTGTTAACATGGGAAAAAAGAGAAATCTATAAGCAAAAGAGTAGCAGGACAGATTTCTTCACTGTAAGTGCTGCATTTTTGTACGATTTGTTATCTGTCAGTAAACAAAATCTATTAGTGCGGAATGTGAAGGGTAGAAACTCAGAAACAGATGTAGATGTAATATATCTGTACTGTAAAGATAGACCAAGACTAGTTAACTTCTTATCTGTCTCTATTTTTTCTTAAGAAATACTCAGATCAATCCATTTGTTTTGTTACCATCATTTTTCTGATTCTCTACATAATTTTTGTAGAACAGATGTTTTTTTCATGTCCACTTTAGATTGTGGTCAGTATCTTCACAGTCATAATCAAGAGCAGGTTTTTCACTACTCATATTTACTAAGACACATTTGCCTTTATTTATTCAAATCTATTTTGTTGTAAAATTAGATTGTGTTTTCATTTTTACAGGTGAACAAATGGAGCTGGGCAGAAACAGAACAGATTTAGCATAATTTCTGTCCTTAAAATTCTGTCCAGTCATGGGATTTTTGTTTACTTTGCATTCTGCGTGTCACCCTGCATGTTCCCAGCTCCATGCAAGGAGCTCAGCACCATTTGTTCCCACACTGGGGTGGCCTACAGCTGAATATGTTCTTGAAGCACCTTGAGCCACACAAGTGCCCTGGAGGCCAACCATCTCCCTGTGAAGCAGGAGAGGACACTGCTACCTACAAGGCTTCTGGCTGCCCTAGGTGCAGCTGCCTCAACTTCTCCCACCACCTCCATGATGATGTTGCACTTTTAACCCATCAACCTCTGCTCACTCAGGACCTTCACACGGCGGACCTTTGTTCAAGTCTCTCCTCTGCCCAAGGGACCTATGAATTTCAAGTGACACCAACAGAGAAGGCTGATGCGGCCAGAGGAAGAGCCTATCTGTGACTCCCACTGTGACACAGGGGAGAGCAGACACAGCCACGTGACGCTTTTGAGCCTGCCTGGTGCAGGTGCCTAAGCAGTAGTGAAACTTTATCATAAAACCTCAGACCACAAATTCTGAGCAACACCACAGCTAGGTGCAGCTGATTTTGTAGACCGGACTTCAAAATGTGATACCTGCCACCTTCTATAAATCAGGTCACAACTGCCTGGAAAGGAAGTGGTGGAAGAGGGACTCGGACCACCCTGGTCAAGACCAGTGCCTTGTCAGAAAGCACAAGCCTCTGGTAGCAACCCTTGGCTCTCACCTGGGATTCACATGGGAGATCCATTTTGAGAAGGGTCATTGCATAAGGACGCAGCATCAGCATGGGTTGGTTGTTAGTCTTTGTAGTAGCTGTGGGGAGTTGTACTTCAACAGATTCCTTGCATTTGTCTTGTTCTATTTAGAATAGTAGCTATGGGACTTCATCTATTTTTAAAAATATTCATTTTTCTTAAGCTGGAAAAAATACATATTGGTCAAGGACACGTTTCCTTCATTAGTCAGAACAGGAGACCTCCAGTTGCCAGGGTCTAAATGAATATCTGAGCCAAGTGCTAAGGGTCTTTGCAGACCAAAAGGAGTGATGTGTCATTAGAGATGAAGCAGGTTCTCAGCTGCCATAGCAGCATCCATGGCTGCTGAAATAACCCTTTGCAGAACCTTTGAGCCTCTTTCCCATCCCCCTCAGGGCACTGTGGAATGGTTTTAATTGGAAGCAGATGTGCAACGTGGTAGGTAGGAGCAGGCGTCTGCTCAATGTGAGCTCCTAGTAAATAACTCCTGTATGATCACTTTAAAAGGGAAAAATACCATGATTCAAGGGAAAGGATTTAAAATAAGACTAATACTCACTCACAGTCAGTTGACTGGTCCATTGGTCTTGCCAATACTCCTTAGCAATTATTAGGAGTCAAGAATATTCTCTTCTCTTTCTTGCTTGGTAGATTTGCAAATTGGATGGAGCATTCATCTTTAACAAATGGGTCACAGGGAGATTTCCAGGTCATCACTCCCATTGCAAACACTTTTTCAGTAAGGTGGCCATGAAAACCATACACATGTACTGTCAGGAATGACCGATCTTGGTTTAAATTGGGAAGGGACTTTTAATTCAATATTAGAAACTCAGCCTCTTCATCTTGATTTCAAAAAGAGTAATTGGGCCAAGTCTCCTGGTTTCAGAAGACTTTTCAATTTTCTCTGTCACAGTAGATCTGCCCAGGCTACGATAGTCTGGTTTTGTGGAAGATGTTAAAAGCTGCAACACACAGATCTACAGTTATCAAGATGCATGAGGTTGCTGTACTTCTGCCTTGCACTTCATTGCAACCCCCTTGCCCCCCAAAATCCCAGTAGCTATACTTGGACACAAGCAAGGTAATCACTAGGCAATCTTCTGCAGCAGGGAATAATTTAAACTACAACCCTTCTGCTTCCAGATGCATAGGATAAAAGACATGAACATGCAATAGGAGACATAGGCTGAGAAGGCCTGAAATGTAAAACTGCTCGTGCATTAAATCACTGGGAAAACACTTCTTCAGCCTCATTCCAGCTATTGAAAAGAGGAGTTATGCTTTTGTGAACATCGGATCAATTTATACTGTGTCACCATGTCCTGCTCCTTATTTGCATAATGAGCTTTTCATACCTTTTGCTTTGTTTTTCATTGAAAACTTTTGAGCAGAATTTATTCCAGTTGATATTCTGGCTGGTTCAGTATCTTCCATGAACAAGCAGTAACATGGGAGAACCCTTAGCAAGGCAGTGCTACTTAGCTAAGGGAAGTAAATAAACTTAAGGATTAAAACTAGACTGATGTAAATGCTTCATTCATCTTCTAAATGCAAGAAATTTAGAGAAAATTGTAAAACAGAGGTTCTAATAAATGTCACTTCATAGTCATAGCAGTCAAGTCCCTGTTTTAAAGGTGGGAAATGTAGCTTACAGCAGACTGCGTTTTCTAGCTGTTTCACCAAACTGCAACTCCAAAGTCAATTTGTGCCAAGAAACCAGCTTCCCTGCTGTCTTCCTGACCATAAGAATCAGGAAGCAAAGCTGATTTGAAAAACAGAATGGAACTTGGTCCATTTCCATTGTCTAAGTGGTTTAAAGGGGAGAAAAAAAATGAACCCCTCCCCTAAGTAGCAAATTTAGTCTAGTTATTCTATGATGTTATTATCAAAATTGCTAAAGGCATTTCTACATAAAAATTAAAGTGCACACATGCCCAAGTATTCTCTTTTATGCTATTTTGAGGACATAATTCCCTAATGTCTTCTTTCAAAAGCCTAGTATTTTCCACTGCACTGAATAGATAGGCTCTATCTCTAGCTCGAACATCAAAAAGTAACCTTCATGATCATCAATGAAAAGTGACAACTGATTTTATTAACTGTATTCATTATAACACATAATATGACAGTGGGAATATTTTTCACTGTAAGATTTTTGAATGGAAGAAAAGTGCAGTTAGTCTGAGTTCCTTACATTCATTAGAAGCAAGACTATTGAAACCATCAACATTTACAATGACACAAGCAAACACCAGAATCAGTGCCAATAAATACACAGAGTACCAAAATAAATATTTACAGAATTAAAAATATAATAAACACTGATTAGTATATCCTTGTGAACTGCCAGGGAAGAAAGACATCTATTGCTTATCAGTTAGGTTGTAAATACGTTAAGAATACAGTGATTTGAAGAGACACATACTCATCAAAGTTTGTAGAGGTGGAAAGGAGCAGAGTGTGTCTAACAGTCTGTTATAAAAACACCCCCCCGCAGTGTTGTGAGCTTTCAGTAAGAAAAAGTTGGTGCACATAGACTCGCCAGATTATTAGTAAACCACTTAGCTAAGAAGAGTGGGGAATTCTGGCTTTACTCACTCATTATCTTGAAGAGGTCATATGCTACCTTACTGGAGGTGGCTGACACAAAAATACAAGGGAAAATTGTAATTAACAGTGATCTGTCAGCTATAACACGTCTTACAGAAACAGGTTAAGTGATTTGTAACAGGACACATTTGTCCCTTTCAGCACATAGGAAACCCCAAGAGCATCAGTTTTCAGATGCAGTGTGGAGCAGTCCCTGCTACATTTTCCTCAGACACAACATGATATTTAATTAGAGTTGAGCTGTGATAAAAAACTGAAGCCATGATGTGTTTTCTGGACTTACTGAATCTCTATTTTCCACCAACCACGTTCATACCTCATCCCCCATTTCAACAGGGCCACAAGCCTCAACACCAGAGTTTTTCTGAGACTGACTGCTCACAAACATAGCAAGCTAAATTCAGATGTGGCCAAATTATGGGATCTTCACCCAATAACAACTGACACTGCTAATAGATTTACTGATTTCAGAGGGAATACTGGTGGACTGAGATCTTGTTCAGCTGTTGCAATCTGTCCCACGGCAGAGGGTTTGCTTTAATTTTACACAAAGGCAACAGCTTTAGTCTTGCTCCCTTGTGCTGCAGAAAATTACTTGCACTCTACCTAGGACTTGGTGGTGCTGCTGCACAGTGTCTTACACTCCCTCCCCTCTCCCCCTTGGGCTGCAAGGGTGCAGCCAGTGCTCACCACCCTGCCAAAGGCTTGGGTCTTCACATTCCTCTGGCAAAGTGACAATGGAAGAGCAGCGAGATGCCATGGGTCGGTGCTGGACTACGGGGGATTTGTGGAAGTCCCTGTGCTAAAACTTCCCTCAGAAACGAAGGTACTGAGCACTTCTCAGGTGTTGATGAGAGCTGTCACACTGTAGTCCACCGGGAGGAGCACTGGCTTCAGCACGCCCAGACTCTAAGAGAGTCTGGCCCCTAACGCAGTGTAATCAGCAATCCGAGCATCAATGCAAGAAAAAAAAAAAAAAAAAAAGGAGCCAGACTTTATACGCCAGATTTTATAGCTTAACTCTCTGTTTCCCACAAGAACCAGGGGTCCATCCCTTGCTTTCATCGCACCTCCTAGCCACCCTATCAACCCTCCCACCCCAGCACATCACCACCACCCTGGCTTTTCCTGCTGCTGTCCAATCTGGCAGACACCTCCACGTGGTGACACCCCGCACCCCTCTGCTGGGACCACACGGCAGTGTCAAGCAGAAAATTCTGCCTGTGACAGTGCCTTGCTCCCCCAGTCCACAGGGTGCAGGTGAGTTGGGACAGATCTTCCCCTTTGCTGCCATTAACCAAGAAACATCACCAGATGTGTAGCTTTTACATTTTAAGGTCAGGCGTAATTCAAAGCAGATGCAGCAAATTTTCTTTTATGAGCACATTATGTTCAAAGCTTCCAATGCATCTGCATAAAAAGCCCATGGAAACAACCTGATACTGAAATAGCAACTGTTTTGATGCAACATCATCCAAAATAATAAAAACATGTTAAAGATCTTACCATTCAGTCCCTACATACCATTCTCCCTAAAAACAGATTTAAAACATGGCTGTGTAATAATTAAAGGGAGACACCATTAGTTACCGTATCAAAAAACATGAACAACACAATAAGCAAGGGTTTTAGCACTCTGGAAAGGATCTGGTCCTGTTTTTGCTGTCACAAGTTAAATTAAGGAAGGCAGTGATTGTGTTAGCTGTAATTTAAACACGCTGAGCACTGGAGTTCCATGCGGGAGTTGCTGCTTGTTAAGATGGAAAAACAATGGAAAGACATGTTTTGCATTCAGATCAATGAAAATACTACTACAGTAATATAAAAGACTGCACAATCACCTGAATAATGTTTATCTTTAAAAAGAAAAAAAAAAAAAAAGGAAGACTTATTTAAGAAACACTTCATATTTCCTTAAGATTAAGGACCTTCACTGGTTCTTAACTGGAGTCAGTGGAAGCTTTGCCACCGGGGAGCTGGACCTTGGAAAGAGATTGTCATGTTGGCAAATGACAGTTTTCTAACTTTGTGGCCATAGCTGGATTAGCTTCTACAGCAGAGCATTGCTTGGATGTGATGCTGAAGTAGGCAAAGCGATCTTCTTCTTTTAGCCATTGCTACAAGACGCCTTTCAGCCTAGCAGTTTAAACTCCTTGCCCTGTGAACTGCATAACCTTTTCCTCTCTCCACCACAGCTTTGGTTCTATTTATTTAATTATGTACAGAAAGGAAAAAGAAAAGTAGTTCTTACCAAAGATAAAGAAATTCTGGGCATAGTCTCCATTACAGCTTCTGGGCTTTCCTACAAGAGTGACATGCTTCCCTGCTAGATTCGCTAAACTGTCCACAACAGGAAAAGTGGAGGGATGTATTTCACTCTATGCAAAATATCACTCAACATCTTCACCCACGTGTATGAGATCACACAGCAGAGATCTCCATTTTAAATATCTTTCTGCTTGTTCTGAAGGTGAATTAATTTTTCCAGCACCAAGAATTAGGAGCAAAGACCTCCTGAAGAAGACACTGGCAGCAGCTTCTCTTTTGTAGTGTTGGAAGGCTAGATCAAAAATCTCAGTCTCCCAAGCAACTGCAGCATGGCTGAGAGGGAATGAGAGACATAGAAAAAAAAGGGAATCCCAGGCAATAGTACTCACTGTTTTGCATGAAGAAGCCCTCTAAGACAAGAAGAGCTTTAACCAACTGCTTTTGCAGGAATAAAGGCCCCCAGAACATGGCTTGAATGGTTATAGCTCTTATTCCTTTGCATATGACAAATTCTTCCATTTCTCTCTACATGAAATGGACCTAGGAAACACCAAATCAATGCTGACCATTCCTAGCTGAGATGCTCACAAGGAAGACAAGATGCGAGCTAATGATAAGCTAAAAAATTCCTGTGAGTCAAATTAAAAATAAACTGTCCCCTGAACACAAACAGCAAGACAGATTCAGATACCTTCTCCTCACAGTAAATAACACCTGGACTCATGACAAGGGAATCACATCACCCCATCCTTCCCCTCCCTCGATGCAAGGGAGGAATGGATGTTCAGCAGGAACCCATCCCCAGCCACTGAAGACAACTGGCAGTGCATTCTCAGCACTGAATCTCAGAGAGTCAGTTGCTGTGCAATTCGGCTCAGACACATGGGGTTATGTCATCATAATGAAAACAGAAACATAACAAAAGGAAAAAAAAGAAGCCAAAATTAAAAAAAAAAAAACAACACAAAAACCCAACAAAACAAACAAATAAAACCAACAACCAAACCCTGCAGAAGCTGTCATGTGTAAACTCTCTCCAGACTCATTCCTGCAGCATCTTTGAGTCGGTGTCAATTTGTTTTTCCAAGACAGAAGCCTCAGCCTTTCATATCAGTAACTATGAAAATACATTTTCAGGCCACCTTGCTTAGAGTCCCCCATTGTGGCTGTTAGATAACCATCTGCCTTGTAAGTGGCTATTGTTACTGTGAACTGTCTCTTTCATACCATTATCTTGCTGAAAAGCCTTTTCTGAAAGTAGTCCATTACAGCATGGAAAATAAAACCTCCGAGCATGGCTATGTAGCAGAATCAATGGCTCCCTTTGATCTGCAAGCTCAGTCAGTACTACAAATTTAAGAAACAAGGTTTTGCTTTGCTAAGCAAAGCCTGTTAATTTGGCTCATCTGCACTTACAGCATCTTACTGAAAATGCCATCTGTATCAGACGTTTTGAAGACTTTGGTGCAATATTCGCTTAGCTTAGATAAATAATTTAGTAAGATACATTAAAAAATAATCAGTGAATTAATTTTCATAGTGTACATCTATGCATGTAATTTTAAAAATTCAGTCCTCTACTACCCTGAATGGCATTGAGGATATTCACAGTGGATGAAGAAAATGCTGGTGATTGATGGAATAAGACTGAACATAGATTTTTCTTATTCTAGTCATGGAATTTCTTCTGAAATCTGCTATGCGTGTTTGAGTCCTATTACTGGCAAAAGCAAAATGCATACACACCACAGGGAAAATAAGACCCTTTCAGTCTGTTGCAGGCCACATATATAGTATAGGAAACTTAACTCCTATCATGACAAAAGAAGTCCACATTTCATGCTACTGAAAGGAAACATTTTGTGCTGATATATAGGACAGGAATGTATACCACTGAAATCACTGTAGATAGCTATAAAATACTATGCAATATCTAGAAATATCCTAAGAACATACAAAATTTACCAACAGTGACCTGAAAGTGCAAAGAGTACATATAACTAAATGCCAAGTCCTGATCTATAAAATCCTTTATGAATGACATATAAGCTGATAATTACAAAGCATCATTCAGACTACAAAATAACAACTGAAACATATGAAGAAAAGTATTCTCTAAGAAAATTTAAATGATGACAGCATTGGGAATGTTATCTTTGGGACTTAGAACACCATTTCTACCTTGATACCTAACAAAACCAAGGAAAATATATGCTTGAACAGGGTAACATAAATAAGAATGCAAACCACCACAGAATGCCTTAGGACTATTACCTCTTTACATCTCAGCCTTTAAATCCAGCAAAGCCATTAACTGTTTGTTCTTAGGCATCTCACAGTATTTTATAGGGATCTTTCAGGAATTAAATATAGGTCTAAAGAAAGCCTTTGAACCTCCTTCCAAAGATTGTTTTAAGCATTGTGTGGAGTTATACAAATATATTTCCATGAAAATTGAAAGCCTTAGTAAATATTAAATTTTCTATTACCTTTTGACATAAAAAACATAGATGGCTTAAAGACAAAAGTGAGTTCTATAAATACAAAGTTAATTTGACCATTAAATTGTATTTTTACTCTCACTCAACCATTACCCTGAATCAACGTCAGTATGTCGCAATGATTCAAAATACTGACGCCCCACTACAAGATACTTTCCCATTTTCCTTTTAAGGATATGATTGTCCTTAAAATATGTACACAGCAAGCAGCCAAATGAACCGCCAAGAGATTTGCAAAATGTACTTACACTGGGCATGCGATAGAAAGCTTGAGAGGGCACCTGGGGAGCACCTGGCCTCAGCTGGCAGTACCGCCACCCTCCCACCCCATGCCCGGCTGCCAGCCCAGGGCTTCCTGCTCCGCACCGGGGACTAGCACCGAGGAGGAAGCCACCCGACAGCATGCAGGGGATGGAGGAAAAACCGGGCACAAAACAAAGGAGAGAGAGAAAAATGAAGGGAAGCCAAAGCATTTTAATGATGATTCGTGTTAGTCATTACGTGAGAGGGAGCTAGTCTAGTGTCACTCTATTGGTTTCTCAATACAGACATGCCACAATGCAAACAAAATGCATATGATGAATAATTTGCCGCACACAAATCCTGTAGAGATGGTAGCTAGTATCTTCTAGCAGTTTTAAAGATGCACCACTCCTACTACCTGTACTCAGTGCTTCCAGTTTTTATGGTACTACCCCAAGCTCACCACATCCTCCCTCCCTCTCAACTTCCAGTACCCTATAGAATCTCTCTGCCCAATTTGTCCTTACAACAAAATAGGTATTTATGATTTTTCTGCAGAGTTGTCATGCAAGGAAAGATGTGTCCCTTACAGTCAAACAAAAACAAAAGAACAGAAAAAGGAATGTTAGGTTTAGGGCCGAGGACCAGGATAATATTCCATGTTCTGTACGTTCATCCTTTTGAGGGTATATCAGCTTTAACTTTCTAAAATGTACAGGCGGAGTCAGGCCAAATGCAAATCCCTTTCTCAGGCAAAGGAAATCACTGACATCGTGTTTGTAGACAGACCTACAGCACATCCCCTCAGCCTGTGCGTGGGAGCACGCATGCATGGCTGTGTTCACATTTGAGCACAAGTGTGCATGGGTGTGTGCCCTTGCCCAGGTGCACGTACCCTAGGAGGAGGTGTGTTCCGACTACACATGCATATGTACAACACGTCTCTGTGAGTAGGCATGTAGAAAACCACACACATACACGTTAGAAAGAAAACATATAAAATAATCTTCTTTGAAGTGTATTAAGGTTCTTACTCAAACCATAACAGGGACTGATCAGGAAAACTAACACTTTGTCCCTGTTCACTGGGGCATTGCAGTTTGCTATTAAATCCTGCAGTAATTTCAGAACTAGATGCCAATTTTACCTTTGAGACTATAATGTCATTTCCCCAGTGAACCACACATATACATATATACAACTCTTATTATGGTATTTCCTGGATTTTTATGGTTTATCTATAACCTTAATATCCTTCAAATGTATATTCTGTATATTTATTTTCCTTTTTTTCTTTCAATTTAAGAGACAATAAAACCAACTGCTATGTATGATCAGACCCATTAGCTTCAATGACGTGAATTTGGATTCTCTGCATAATATAGACATGTATATTTTTAAAATGTATATTATTTTTCAGATACACTGGAGCATATATTTTATATTAACTGTGGTCTGATGATTAAATACTCATATCAAAATATTTTGTAAATACATAACATTTACCTTTAGACTTCAGTAATTTTTTGAGCTTTTTCAGTGTATCATAAAAATATGTCCTCAGGCACATTAAAACCCTATTAAATTTCTTTGAAATGTTGTCAATGCCCATGTACAGTAGCCACTATTGAAAAATGTTCTGGCCATTAATACATTTCTCATAAGATCCAAGCTCATCAGACCATTTTATGTACCACTAACTTACCATATTTCTTTTTCTCTCTTAAAAGTAAATTTATTCTGACGTTATTAAGAATGAAAATAAAAAGCAATGAGAACCCAACCTTTTTTTAAATAGTCAAAAACTAATTTTATATATTTTAAAAAATAATAATTAAAAAACACGTTTCTCTCCTGGGTTCCTTCTCTGTAAGGTTTAAGCCCAGAGCAACTTTGTCTAAACCCCTGAAAATAGAGGATTGCAGTGGCAATGCTGTCAGAACCTCAGCCTGACCCACAGAATGCGCCACTGGAATAAAATCAGCACTTCAGACTTACTTATCTGGGGATGAATGAGCCCATACAAAACAGAGTTTTGCTCTAATTTAAGGTACTTACACAAAGTTCTATTATTTTAGAACTGTAAAATTATCTACCTATAAAAACTAACTCTTGCTTAAACTCTAGATAATACAGACGGGTGATTTTCTTTTTTTTTATAAAAAATCTGTAGCATTGAGGAAATCTGCTAAAATATGTATATATTTACACATGGCAAGCAAGTTACTGTATAAATGTGAACGGTGTGTATATATTGGCATTTAGTAAAATGTTTCCCTGAACCTGATTGTATGTGTTATTGGACAAGTATTGATGTAAACATCTGAACCTACTTCAGGTGTCTCCTTTACCCATTTACATTAGACCAGATCAAAACCAACCAGACAGACAGACAAACAAAAATATGTTTTCCTGTTAGACAAGTCCACCTAACTCCTTAGTTAGCTACTGAACACAAGTCAATCAAGTCTGCTGCTGAGCAGTGCTCTTGTTCCTACAGCAGGTAAAATACCTGTTAGGTTGGTTGTTTTTTTGCTTGGCATTTTTTCCAACATCTTGTAGAGCAAACACCATTTTTGGAGCCAGGCACCCACCCTCCACTCCTCCCCCAGAAATGATTTAAAGAGAAGTGTATTGGAGAACCTCTCGTGTTGCTCCTTTTGTAACTCTGTTCCCTTGTAGAACTCATGGCACTGCTTTGCATGAGGAAGGATGGTCATTTAGGTTCATAATCCAAGTTCTGCTTCCAAAAAGGCATGTAAAAATGAACCTCCCCAGTGTTTAGTGCTGCAGAAAAACTATACAAATGTAAAAAAAAAGTGCTCTAAAACAAGTCAACTTTTTATATTCAGCCATACAGTCTAGTAAGAAGGGATTCAGAAGTGCAGGCCCATGGAGTACAGTGACGTAAGCCTTTTAGGTGCCTTTCTTCAGGTGATGCAAAACTAATTCATTGGTCTCCTACGCAGACTTTTACACATTGACCTTGCCGTTTGTCTCCACCTCTTACTCAACTACTTTTTGGCACTGTCCTGGTACGCGGCAGCTTTCAGTGTTGTCCCTGCTAAGCCCCTGTTACTGACCCGGCGTACCAGTACTTTAGAGACAGGGATTTTTGTTCTGTGCATCTCGCTTTTGGCCAGGTGATGGTGTGCGATGTGATGACTGTTACTGGCGTCTGCTGCATGACTGGCATGCGACGAAAGGTGTTTAATGCTGATGGGTATCTTGGAGTCCTTCACTGAGCTTGAGGGCGTTCTCAGTGAGCATGTGGTCGTTATTGGAGACACGGGCTTGGCGCGTGGCACGAAGGTGACCTCTTCATCCGCAGGCCCCGCTGGTGGGTTCTCATCCGGCTCTGCGTAGAGGTCATAGAGAGCATCCCCGCTGTAGCTGTCCCTGGGAATGGTCTCCTTCTGGATGCTTGTGGAACTATCTTCCTCAGGACCAGGGGTGGTGGAATCCCAATAGCCCTCATCGCTGTTTGGGATGCCTTCGTGCTGCTCCTTCTCCCTGCCCTTCTGCTCCTCTTTGTGGTTGAGGTGAATGGGGATCTGGTGGAGACCACCACGTTTCACCACCACCTTGTTCTGGGCCCCCTCGGTACCTCGGTTCTCCTTCAATCCCTCGGGCTTCTTTGTCCCTCCTCCACCTCCTCCTTCTGTCTGGGTCTCTTCTGTCTGCGACAGCATATCCCAGAACTCCTGAAGGTAGGTGTCATCCACCTGGTCCGGGCTGGCCATCTCCTCCCCACCTCCCTGGTAGGCCACCATGGTGGGATGCTTCTTGGAGGCACCCAGCTTGCCGGCCCCGGGGGTGCTCTTCTCGCAGCCGCCACTCCCGCCGCCCACATCCTCCTCATGGTCCGCAATAATATCTCCGCAGCCTGTAAGAGAGTCAAAGCTTTTCAGTGAAGTCACGTCAGCAAACATCAAACAAATACGATCAATCGATTGCTCTGAGGGTGGATCAACAGAGGAAGGGTCAGGGGCGGCTGCCGTCTCTTGGCCGCTATCACAGTGAGGTTCAAGAGGGGGGATAGTCGTTATTGGAATGTCACCTGTTATGGCCGCATCCTTCGCAGTCCCAAGCTCTGCGGCGCCCGGCTCCGGTCGCTGGCGGCAGAGCTCCTCGGGTCGCCGTCCAGCCGCGGCGGGGTCCTCCCGGGGCGGGGGGCTGCTGGCCCGCGGCTCCCCGCCGCCCGCTTCGGGCTCCTCGGGCGAGGCGAGCGCCTCGCCGCCGCGCTTCTCCCGCGGCGGTTCCAGCCCTGCGCTGGCTGCTGCGCTGCTCGGAGTTTCAGACAAAGGTTTCGGCGTCTCCTCTTTGATGCACTCCAGGCTGGCAGTCAAGGACCCCGGCATAATAAGACCGGCCTGGATCTCCGAGGCTTCTCCCCTCTCCCCCTTGCCGTTTTTGTCCTTTTTGTGCCACCGCATGCTGCTGAAGATCCCTTTCAGACCCTTCTTTTGTCTGCCGCCAGCCCGCTGCTCCGCGCTCTCCGCCCTGCCGTTCTCCGCCCTGCCGTTCTTCCTCAGCAGGGAGAAGAAGCTGTGCGACTTGGCCACCGAGCTGCCGGGGGAGACGCCGAGGCTGCCGGCCGGCCGGCCCTGCGCCTCCTTGCTCTGCGGGTCGCCGCCGCCCGGTTCCTCCTTCTTGCTGCTCTCCAGCACGGCGTCGGCCAAGCCGTCGTGCGTCCGGCTCCGCACCATCCCCGCTTTGCTGGCGCCCTTCCCCTCCCCGCCTTTGCTCCTCACCCCGAAGATGCTCGGCATGGTGCCCCCGGATTTCCTCCTCTTGAACAGTTTGAAGGCGGTTTTGTTAATCCTCCCCGACGGCTGCTCGGCGGCCGGAGGCTCGGCACAGTCGCAGTGCGAGTCCATGTCTGCCGCTGCCGCCGCCGCCGCTGCCGCCGCCGCGGCCTCCCCTCCGCCGCCGCCCCGGTGCCCGGTGCGATCCCTCACTGACAGCCCCGCCGCCGCCGCCGCCGCCGCCCGTCCGTCTCCATGGCAACCCGGAGGGGGGCGGAGGGGGGGAGGATAAGCCGCTTTTCCTCCGCCGCGGGCCTGCGCCAGGCCGCCGTCGCCCACTCTGAATCAACCTGAGCCGCCGCAGCTCCGCCGGCAGCGCCCCTGCCTCCACCCCTCCCCAAAGGCCTTACATAACTTAACCCCCTCCTCCTGCGGCCGCGCCGGGCCCTGCCCGCCGGGGAGGACCCCGCGCTGGGGGGGCGAGGGCGAGGCCGCCCCGCCGAGCGGCTCCGCGGGGCCGCTCGGTGGTGGCCGCGGGCGAGCCCGCGCTGCGAGCCCGTTTGCCGCCCGGCCCGGGCCCCGCCGCCGCCTCGCAGCACCTCTGCTCGCCCTCTCCCGCGCAAAGCCGGGCTCTCGGGTGCCCCGGGAGGGCGTCGCGGCTCCGCAGACGTGCAGCCGGGCAGGCAGAGCTCAGCTTTTATTCACGAGAGCGTTTCGCATCGCTTCTGTGTCCTCCCGGCACAGTCACGCAGCGCGGTGGACTACGGACGTTGCGGGACTGAACCCGCGCAGTGTGGAATGCGGCACCGAGAGAAAGCGGGGGGCGGGGGAACACACAGTCTGCAGGTGACAATGCACCACACGGCGGGGACAGACGGCGGGAAACAGGGGACACCCAGACCGAACCCGGGAGGTCCGTACCCCCAGGGGCAGAGGCAAATGATGCCAATTTCTCCCTCCTCCGCCCTTGCTCCCCCCCCCCACCTCATCAGGACGACTCGCGCCGTCCCCGTGTCCCTGTCTCTCCCCGGTGCCTAAGGCCATGTGTCCCCCCTGACGAGGACCAGAGGGGAGCAGTGGCAGGAGCTGGGGCAAAGCCCAGCCCTCACTCTGCTCACCTGCCCTGCCAGGGAGGGGGAGCACGGCGGCAGCCCCCACAGAAGCCTTTTCCCAGACCCCGCATCCACTGCGCACAGTCGTGACACCCAAATCATGGCCATGGTGCTCTGCCACCGGGGGTGATGGCCAGCAGCACAGCCACAGCGCTGGGGCAGCTGGTGGCACCCTGGACACAAACAGCCTCCCTGGCTGCAAATCTATCCCAGAGGGAAGGGAAGGGAAGGGAAGGGAAGGGAAGGGAAGGGAAGGGAAGGGAAGGGAAGGGAAGGGAAGGGAAGGGAAGGGAAGGGAAGGGAAGGGAAGGGAAGGGAAGGGAAGGGAAGGGAAACAGTTGAGTTCAGCCAGAAGGGCCCTACAACATTCCTCTAAGCCCACAGCCTGGCCACTTTAGGGCTGACTAAAAGCTACAGCATGTTATTAAGGATATTGTCCAGGGCTCTCAAACATTGACAGGCACCTCTCTAGGAAGCCTGTTCCAGTGTGTGACCACCCTCTAGGTAAAGAATTGCTTCCTGATGTCCAGTCTAAACTTTCCCTGATACAGCTTTGAACCGTTCCCACACGTCCTGTCACCAGATACCAGGGAGAAGAGATCAGCATCTCTCTCGCCTCTTCCCCTCCTCAGGAATCTCAGAAAGCAGTTAGGTTGCCCCTCAGCCTCTTTTTTTCAAACTAGACAAACCTGACCAAATTAACGACCCTGAACTCCCGACTCGCTAAACAACACCTCTACCTTGGCTCTTTCTGGAGGCTGGGTTGTTTCAGCTTGGGGGCAGTGGTCTGCACCACAGCTGCAGAGCAGACCTGCTTTCAACCAGAGCTGTAATAATGCGTGTGCCCTGGCAGCCTGACTCTGCTGTACAGCATTAGTCTGGGCTCCTCAAAACATAAATGCTTGTCTGGGTTTTAGCTATAAATGCAAGTGAGAACCACTAAAAGGGAAGTTGTATGTGGGCCCTCTGGCTTAGGGCTAGGTTCTGCTCCCTTTGAAGTCAGTAAAAGGTTTTCCCATTGACTTCAGTGGTTGGAAAAATTAGTTTGGTTTTTTTTTTTTTTAAACACCATCAGACATTCATTGCACTCTCCCTCGAGAGCAGGTTGAATTATCTGTTGTGAATAATTTATCGAGTGAATTTAGTCCTTTTTCTGTTCATGTATAAAAAGTGCCATTTGCATTCAGAATTACAAGTGTTCGATAAGAGCAATATGAGCACATCATTCAACTCACAGGTCTGTCTCTCCTGCCTTCTGCGAGAGACGGAGGAAAGGACAGATGAGACAGAAGCCAAGATTTTGACTGGAGGAGGAGTAAGTTACATCTTAGAGTGCAGTTTGTAAATATGCCCAACACCCAGCAGCCATGGAGGTCAGACCAAAACCTTGACCCATAGGTGTAAGTTGCTCACCTTGACTGTGCCTCCATCAGCTGTGCTGCATCACAAGTTCCCCCATCACTCGGTAAAAATTCTGCTCTTTAGACAGATGAAGAAAATTTGCAAAAAAAAGAGAAAATACCAATTGCTCTTGTGCCAATGCAAATACATAGAGCCAGGCGTCCTTTGGAAATCCAAGACAACAAAACCTGGTTATGTATCTTGGGGAAAAGTGGGCAAAAATGCTAATAGGTAAGACTTGGCCAGATGGCTGAACTCACCAATTTTTGCACTTTCATACTGGTGCTTTGCTACATTTCACCAATCTTTAATATTTTACTAATTCTTCTTACAAGCATTAAGTCAAAAGAAGGAGATACTGAGATACAAAAGGCAGAGGACAGCTGTATGGAACAGACAAGTTATTGTGCCCTCTTTCTTTTTGTGTGAATATATGCAGCCATGATGGAAAGGGTGGACTTTCAGCTTGTTTTGGGGTCAACTTAAAATCCAAGCGTTAATGGACAAAAGTGACTTGAGGTCAACCTGAAATTACTACTTCAGAATTTTTTTGACAAATTGAATTATTTTGCTACACAATTGCTTTCAATCTTTTTTGCACACTTTAAAATATTGTTTAAATAACCTTGAAGTACCTCTGGAATGGATAGTCATTCTAAAATGAAATATTAAAACATTGAATTTTGAAAGTGACAAATGAAACGTTCCCACTTTTTATCTTCTCTGTTATTATTTTGTTTTAACCTGAAGACATCTATGGATTTAGTATGAACTCATGACATGATTTGGTCAACCTGCCCTTGCAGGCCTGAACAGGAAAAGCTTTAGACAAAATGTTCACCAACTTCTAACTGAAGAAGAGTAATGATGAAAGGTGGTTATATTCATGCAAAATAGCTCTTACATCTAGGGGTATTTGGACACCAGAGTGCTCTATAATCAAGGAGGCTGGGTGAAAATGTTCTCTGCCACATCTGTTGTGCCCATGTTCTCATGTGTAATGGGAACTTCACACAGAGAGTTGAGTGGCATTCCCTTGCCCTTTTCACTCCCCCTGCTTTTGGCTGGGATTTCTCCTGGAAGCAAATGGCATGGTGTCATTTTTGCAAAACTGTAAAAGGATATGGGATATGTGTGAATGGCCTTCCAAGATGATTGAGGGTGATTTCTGGAAAAGGATGGTGAGGAGTTGGATGAAATGGAACCAGAGACATTTTCTTCCATGTGGTCCCTTTTTATTCTTTCTGGTTTTACGTTGTAGGAAGCTTGCACAAAGCATATGTAAGCAATACCTACTACTTACTGTTTTTCTCAGAGGTTTAAAACTCCGTCCCCTGAATTATGGTAGGGATTTTTTTATGGCTTCCCTTCACCTCTGTAGGTCTGAAATGGAAGTCTGCTTCTGACTGTGAAAAATGTAATAACACTGTCTTCCTGGCAAGAGGGAAGAAAGACTGACAGACACCTTGCAAAGTGAAAAAAAATTTAAAAGCACAGAGAGACTCCATGGTCAGCTCTGAGCTCCTGATGACTTGCAGACATGGGGCAGCTGAGCAGCAGTGGTGGGAGAGCTGTTTCTGCTGCATCCCTCCCAACCTGGCTTAGCCTGAAGAACATCTGAGACGGTGGAAGAGATCCCATGCCAGGCTGCACGGCACAGCCACACCAGAGGGTTTATTCCATCTGAAGGGAATTTGCAAAGGGTCTACGGAAGAAATGTTTTTGAACATGAATTTTTTTCATCCTTAGAATGAATACGAATGAAGAAAAACAGACAAGAAACACTATATTACAAAATTATTCAGAAAAGGTAATTTAAAAAACACGTAACATTTATAGGTATAGACTTTTTTATACCAATTAAGGACTTTGAGGTGAAGGGTATCCTCTCCTTGTTCCCTGGATATATCCTTCAGCTTTTTTGGGCTGCTTGCTGAAGGTTACTGTCACAGACTGCTGGTCCAGCTCCCAGCCTTTGCTCCACCGCTGACCCATGCAGTGATCTGCAGGAAGCCATGGCTTTGCTTCATTTCAGCTGAGGGTGTCTCTCCAGTGACCCACAGGCACCACAGTCCTGTCCCAGACTCATGCCCTACAGAGTGCTGGAACCACAGGGGCACCCCTGCAGCTGGAGCCATCGGGTGAAACAGCAGCAGCAATAATTACAGACCAGCCGGCAGAGCCTCGCACTGCTTTTCCCCAGTGATTACACCAGGCAGACGCTCTCAGTCCCTCCAGAGACTGCAGTATATGGCACAGAATGAACACTGAATAAAAACCCGAGGATTCACCAAGTATGAATTAGTGGTGGAAGTGACAGCTAGCAAAGCACTGTGTCCCTCATTTTGAAAGAAGCCCCGGAGCTTTTCAGTGTTTCGAGGCTGCCTCACATGCTGAACGGGATCACTGAGCACAGGGTGACAGGACAGAGGTGTCTGAAAACCTCTGCAGGAATTTTTCACTTCATGCTTCATTTCTAAGTAGTTCAGTGAGTCCAGAGAGTCAGGAGCAGCCCTCTCAACATAGTACCCAGGGTGTGCTCAGTTTTAAGCCAGAGTTTACCCATTTTCTGCTGAAGTTCTTTACTTTTTTTTTTTTTTTTTTTTTTTGTGTTAGCATTCTCTTCAGCTGTGTATATATAATTCATGGGGCTCGAAGACACTACATCATTTTAAAAATAGTACATCTTCCTAATGTTAAGCAGTGGATCTAAGCTGCAGAAAGTGAATTGCAAGACTTTGGCCAGCACAGTGCCTGCATCTAGACCCCAACTGGTGCTGGGAGAAAGTCAGCAAGCTTTTAAAAAGTCATAGATAATTACCATGCCAGGGGCTAGTATTTAAGGATGCATACAGGGAGGCTCAGAACAGTAACAAGTTCATAGGGAAAACAGGCCCACTCCCTGAAAAGTTACTTCAAACACCACAGTTCCTTCTAACTGGTTAGGTGCGCTACTGCACAGGTAAACTCTTCAATGCATTACAGTATCAGGAAATGGAAGAGCTGCTGTTTGCTGGATTACAAAATCAATCAGCTCATTAAGGAAGACATAAGTAATGTCAGCTCTCTGCTGATATCTTAAGATTTGCTTAGGAAACCACTGGGACTAAAAAAAAAAAAAAAAGAGAGAGAGAGCAGCCAAAAACAGCAAAAGAAATTGTCAGAAAAAGAAATGGGGTATTAAAGAATCCCTCTTATTTTCCATATGAGCCTTCTTGCTGTAGCACATATCAGTGGGAAGTATCTGCTTGTACAGGTACAGAGGAAAAGCATCTAGATTTCTAACATTTGCCACCTGTTTGCATTTGCTTTCCAACAGATCCATGTCCTCTAATACTGCATATGTCCTTCTTCCCTCTTCCAGCCCATGTGGCAGCAGCTAAGAACTCCTCCAGACTGTTTGCTTTGTTACTTCTTGCTCCATTTTCCCAGGTCAGATCATTTTCCACATCTTTTTCTGAAAACCAAACTCTCCCCCTCCCAGCTGCAGAGGCATAAAGAGCATAAATGTGTTGTTCAGCATGTCCAGAGCCTGGCTGACCCTCACTCTCAGGCAGATCAAACTGGGGATGTTTCAGGGAAAAGGTTCTTAAAGGAATCTGAAAAATGCAATATATGGAAAGAAGAATAAAGAGTGGCAAGTAGAAGATGAGGGATAAAGTGGATTTCCAACACTCTATCAGACTGTCCGCACAGGCTTCATGCTCACCAGAAACTGTCTGATTAACACATGAAAAACTGTCACTGGGAAAATCTGGTGTCAGTGCAAAGTGCAGATAGCAAAGATCATCGTGACTGGGAGATGTGCATGTCCCTGTAAAGTATATCTCCAGTCTTCAGGGAGATAATAAACTGTCATTACTTTGTTTTAGTGGCTGAAGCGCCGCAGTACTGGGAAGTGTACAGTGAGCAGAACAAGACACATTTCTCAAAATAGACACCTGGACTCTGTTTTCAGAAAATTATGTCTGAGCCTCACAAACTTACAGAATTTGGAAGTGCCCGCCTCAGAACCATGCAATTTAAGTAACAAATATGTCCACTAAATCTCCAAGAAATCACACCAAACGAGCTGAAGTACAGATTCTTGAACAGGTAAATAATCATGCCCTTTTGCAGTATAAATGTGGAGGAAAGAAAAAACAGTTACTGACTTTTCACATGTATGTGAAAGGAATCCTGTGGCCACTGTGAGGTTTTGTTTTATTACTGTCACTCAGCCCCAGTGTCCCTTCCAGGTGAAATTTTATAGAAAAAAACCCGTTCATCAAGAAATAGATGTTCAGGTTGAGCGAATCAATCACGGGGCTTCTGAAAACAAGTAAACAATCTGAGCTGAGAAAGCATGAATTTCAAGATATTTTTGTTGTTGAAACAACTTTTCTATATAAACAGCTTATGTTTTGCTGTTTTGAAGAGCAAAATACAAAAATACCAGTAACCCACCCAAAATGAAGCAAAACACGAGTTCAACCTGAAGGAAATCATTGAATGTTTTCCAGTTCAGCCAACAGACTGAAAAAATTGATTGTCTGAGTATGATCTCTGTGTTATCCAACTGTTCTCAATGCAAAACAAAAGGATTACAGAGAAATAAGGAAGCAACTGAGAAACTGAAAGAGGGAAAATATCCATCATTTGTCTTAAAGCTAAATACAAATTAAAAATGCAGGCAGTGCATGTAGTCCCCTAAGGGACAGATTTACTTCTAATTAATAGTGTGTTAGTGTCCTAGCCCTCTGCATTAAAAATAAACAAACCCTCTAGATTAATCCTGCTATAACATTGTAGCTAGAACCTCCAAGAATTAACCCAGCCCAATCCCAGATTTACTTGCACTGTAATTACTGGAAATGGTGGAGAGTTTATTTGCTCCCATATACTGAACTTAAAGGAGAAATGTTTAAAAAAAAAAATCCTGTAAATATGAGGTTTTTTACATGGATATACAGCCATTCCCTTTCTTCTCTGGATGTTTACAGTATCCCAGACATAATTTTTTTTTTTCTAATTGTGCTAGTTAAGTTTTTCTACTTCAAAAATAAATGAAAATAAAATCCTGGCTGTGCTGTTGCAGCAGACCTAACAGACCACAGGAGGGATGGGTCTTCCCCACTACCTTTAATTAAAAGCCCAAAGAAGAGTGTAAGCAGATTAGGGGCACAATGGGGAATACTAGGTCAGAATGTGTTTTTCAAACAGCTGAGAATGATTTCTGGAGGATGAGGACATTTTTGCTGAGAAGTAAGCATTCAAAAAACTTCCATCACATTGGGGATGCCTGGGTTTTTTCCTCACCCTTGTACTATCTCAGACCTTTCCACTGACTTCAGCAGAAATAATTCTAATTAGTGATAGTGGATGTAAAAGTCAGAATCCCGCCCTTATTAAAGATTCAACCTCCCTAAATAGGATGCCTAGATAGATGTGATCATATTACTCATGCTTTTTTAAAAAATAAAAAATACTTCTCCAATTTACAGCAAGGCTATTGCTAGATTTAGCTGCTGCAGATAAAAGAAGTCCTTTAAGTACAATTACTGATAGATACATCATTAGTTTGATTTCAGGAGTGCTCTGTCTCGCTTTCCTTCTTTGCCCTCATTTCACAATGTATAAAGCCACCAGCCCCCAGGTAGTGGGAGCAGCTGGGTACCAGCACGGTGGTAGCAAGGGGGAGACTTTGAGCTCAGGTGAAAGGACTCAGAGGCCAAGTGTGAAAGAGAGAAAAGAAACCTGAGGACATGTGAAACACACGGGCTGTGAAGGAATTACTGAAAAGCTTTGGGACTAAATCTGAGCCTTAGAACATGGTGGGAGAGGAGAGAAATAATTGTGCTTTTTATTATGACAAGTTTCCAAAACTAATGACAGAATTCACTGTCAGGATTTTTTTTGGTAGCCCCAAACCTGCAACTACTCCCATACAAGCTGCTCTTAAGTAGATAAACACTATAGATTTTGTATTTGATATAAGGTATGTCAGCAGCTTCCAGAAGGGTTGCATATAAGATGCTATATAAAACTAGGCCATTCCTTGCAAACCTGCAGGAACCAGGTTTCCATCTGTTTCAAACCAAAGGGTAGGTTTCATCTCCCCATGTTTAACCAGTTGCAGGGTAAACAGCTGCATCTCAGCTAGTTAGCTTCAATCCCCTTTCTCCAATGTGGCAAAAGACAAGTAGTCTTAGGGTGCAGTTTATTTGACCTGTTTTACATATCAGCTTAAGTGTGGATGAGGTAAATCCTGTCCTAAAAAATCTGAGCCGCAGTTAAACAGTCAGAGAAAAACACATGTTTGCTCAAATCAGTCCCTCTACAAATGTTTCAGCATTTGTGGATTTTAAGTTATTTCCTTCCTATCCCAAAAATACCAGCCAACATTTTTCAGTTTTCAGTTTTTCCATTTGGGGAAAACATTGTTACACAGAAATAAAACATTTTCCATCATCTCTAATGCAAACATGTGCATTGCTCAATGTATGTGCACATGGTGATGCCTGTTTCTTGCACCAAGGGAGTTACTAAGATAGTTGGGAGTTTGCAGGACTGGTCAAAGTTAACACCATGGGAAAGGCTTGGTGCAGCCTGGAATTTAGTTGTATCAGTCCCTCAGAGCTGTGAGAGTTTCTAAAGAAATCTGACCCTGCTTTTTCTTTCTAAAAATGATGCCTTGATACATATCAGTGAACTCGCAGTCATAGAGATGCTGGTAGCTTGTAGAGAAGCACACGATTTATTTCCCACATGGCACTTCCACTGATCTCTTTTTAATATTGGCCTCTGATGCTCTGCGCTCACTAAAGAGCATTGTGTTGTACACATGATACAAATAACACCAGAGGGTTTTTTCCAAAGGGCTATTTTTGACAAAAGCTGTTGCTCTGACAGCAGATCGCTCGATCAATTCTAACTGAATGTCAGCTAAAGGACAGCTTTTCAGTTTTCTCTTTTTACTTTTTTTCATCACTAAGTAAAATGAAGCAGTGGGTGTTGATTTATGACAGTTTTACTAAAATATCTGAAGAGTACAGTTCAGTTTAAGAATAGATTAGTACCAAGAGGAATAATCACTGGGGCTTCCACTCCTGCTGTACTTGCTCAGACAAAACAGGTTTCCAGAGAAGCACCATTTGCACAAGGATTATGTAAGAAACGTTGGATTAGGCCCTTTAAGTTGGCTGGTAGGACACCCAGGATGCAGAACAAGCATCCCCCAGCCCCTTGGGAAATGGAGGTCTCTCCTCAGTGGTGTTTCCACACATAATAGTTGAATTCGGCATCTACCAAAGACAATTGCAAAACTTCCACCAAGCTCCACGGTGCTGGATTGGGGCCAGGGGCGAAACCAGCAGCCTAGTTTGCCTGGTGTCACTGACTGGTTGGGGAAAGCCCATTTCTCTTGACTCCTGGCCAGGGTATATCATCCCTTGCTTCCAGCCAATGGCAAAACCATGCACCAATGCAAAAGATGTCATATGTATCAAATGGGATGATCAAGATCATCCAGTCCTTTTCATGGAGTTTTTCCACGGAGCCTCACAAAAATAGGCTGACAGGTGGTCACAGAGATTTGCCTGAACTCATGGATTACCAGGCCAGAAGGAAGCATTCTGTGACTTCAGATTTGCAGTCTTGTAAACACAAGGTAGAAAAAATGACCTGATTTTTTGCAAAAATATGTGCCTATGGCCAGGTTTTTTTTTTTTTACTTGCTCATTTCATGGCACACATGCATACATACATACATATCTAAACACACAGAACTCCCAAAGCATTTTTTTCATAGAGATTCTTCTCCTTTTCACACTCTGGTCTTACTTAAATATGCCTAGAAGTTTACTCTCTCTCAAAATAACTCTGTACCAGTTTTTTGAAGTGCAATTGTGTCTGTGAAATAGTGAAGGGGATAAATGGCCAACAAACTGCATACTTCACCAACACTTATCTCAGATCAATTGATAATCCCTTGTCAGGCTGATTGCTGTCAAAACCAGGACAAGCAAAGGCATTTTTCATTCCCACCATTGCAGCTGTTGTCTTTTTCTGTTAGCCCAATTAAGCAAAGAAAAAGGAGTAGCACCATATCAGAGCCAGTTTGCCTTAGGATATAAATTGTCATCTTGTATTTGTCCATAGTCAACACTGCAAGAATAACAAAGCAATGCCATAAAACTTAACCACTGTGCTGAAAACACAAAGGAACCATTTTTTCCCCTCCAAATCAACGTGGCATCCAGCCATGATGCCTCATGACAGGCACGGACCCTCCCTCAGCCCGGCGGATCACAGGGCTGTGCACAGCCACCCTGTGTCCCCTGTGGCCAGCCCCGTGCCTGTGCTGCCAGGGTTTGGGGCTCAGCCTCACTCAGCCTGAGCCCAGCAGAATCGGACTCCTCCCCCCACCGCTCCAGAGCTGAGGGATTTTGCTGGATGCTGTCATGAAAGCTGTTTTCCCTCCTCCACCTCTCCTCCACACTTGGCAGGAGAGACCCCTACACCTTTCAGCTTGGAAAACAAGGGGGAATCAGTAATTTTCCCTGGCGCTGTTAGCCAAAGCCCTTCTGGAAATGAGCTGACACTAGTGTAGAAGTGTAGCTGACTTCTGGCAACAAATGCCAAAGAAGTGCATCACCCTTGTGGCTTGTTGTCTACATGGCAGGACACCCTGTTGTGTGCTGGATTGTCACATGTAATCTATGCAAATGCAGTCATTAGCTTTAGCAGATGTTTTTTTATCGTGCTGCTTCAAAACTGAAAAGGGATCGGCGGGGATTTTTGTTTTCTTATCTAAATTTTGAGGAACAGAATAAATTGCAACAACCTGTTGTTACTGTGAACGCACCCTTCCTGGTACATAAGGCTGTGCACCTATTTCCACTCTACCTAAGAACATTTTATTTATTGCTTTTTATTTTCTTGATCTAAATTTTAACAAAAATTCTCATAACAGCGTTAGGAAAGTAGGTTTGTGTTTATTGTCTGCCTGTGACCCATGGAGACAAACAGATATAGAGGTATCAAAGAGGAGAATCAATGTTACCAGCAGATTTAAGTTCTTCATTCCTGGTCCTTGCTACTGGGCAGTGCCCCTCATTACAAAATGCCCTTTTTGCTCTCCTTAGGCTCATTCATCTCAGTCAGGTGATGATAGATATCAGAGCAGTGGGCAAGGTAGTTTGGATGCAGGCACTTGGTTTGGAGGGGAGAGGGTTTAATGGCATGAATGCCATTGTGTCTGTTGTCTCACCATCAAGCAGGACCCTGTGCAGAGAGCAGATATAACTTCAATGTCCCATCCTTGAGCTGTGGCCGGTCCATGAGAGCTCCGGGGGCACAACCAACCTTCTGACTGTGAGAGCTTGTGGTGGGAATTGAGACTGGAGCAGGGACCAAGGCAAGACCGACATCAAAGATGCAAGAAAGAGGGTGAAGCTGAACTAAGAGGATTTGCTGGGGGCTGTGCCAGGGAACCCCTGGAGCAGCCATATGGCTGCAGACAGTGCCGGGCACCACCAGCCTCCACTGCCCCTGTGACCGTACAAGAAGCTTCTTCTCAGCAGCACGGCAGTGGTCCTGCTGGGGTGGCACTGGGCTCCCCACCTGCCTTCCCTGCGCTCTGCAGCTGCTCGCCCGGGGCTGCCGAGCCTCACCAAGGTGCAGGGAGAGGGCAGGAGGGCTCAGGAGTGGCAGCCAAGGGGAGGAGGGAGCAGAGGGCTCGAGCAGCCTGGCAGAGCTCTGCACGGCACAGCCCTCCCCATCAGCCCCCGGGCACAAGCCCACCACCCCTGGGCACAGAAGAGGGCATTAGGCTGCACTACAGTAATTAAGTGTGGATCGTGCATGTACCTCCTGGATGTTTAAATGTGAACCAGTTTAATTGAGTTTTAATTAAAGCTGTTGTGAATCGGCTTAAATCTGTGCTCCTTTAGTGCTCTAGGAAGATTTTAACCGCAGAGGTAGGATGCTATCTCACAGAGGCAGGAGGGTTTGAGCTGGTTAATTGTTAGAGGCATGTGAAAACCTAAATATGCTGACCCAAATGCAGCTCCTGGACACAGCTCAACTCAGCGTCCTTGGAAATCAGTGAGCCCAGTGACTCTGGGAATGGAGTCCCAAGGGGAGTAGAGACATTCAGCCTTACAACTCTCTGTCCCAAGTGCAAGGTACACTTTCTCTCTCTGTTTTCTCCAACATAAATAAATAGTTTTGTGTATCCGAAAGAAAAACAACTCTACCAAAATACTCCGTTGCACAACTAAAATGGAAAGGGTAAGAAAAAGACCAAATCACATCAATTAACTTCCTTGCTGAACAATTGGAAAGCACTTACTGATATGAAAGCATATAAAATAAGATAGAGCAAAACACAGTAGCACAGAGCACTAATGTGAATTTGGTGTGACTCCAGGATCTGACTTACTTTTTGCACTGCAAATATTGTGAAGCATTTTAAAGGAATTATGCTTTTCTATTAATCATTTATAGTATTGATAGGATATTTCTTCTAAGAGTTGTTTGTTGGGTTTTTTTTTACACTGAACATTATGGATGTTCAATTATAATAAAGCATTGCAAACTATTTGCTTCTAGCTAGGGAGAAAGATTTATAGAGAAGTTTCTCTTAACATCAAAAGTGAAAAACCATTTCCACTAAGGAAATGCATTAACCTGCTATCTAGTAAGGGAGTATAGTGTTCTCAAGAAGCTTCTGAAAATTTTAAGTATCTTAGCATCAGATGGTAAATTATTATCTTGCGATAAGGTGATTGTGCATAGTTTGTCATGTTTCTTTTATAATTAATAAGAGTTAAAGAGAACAAGAATGACACAGAATACTGTTAAAATGGCAGGAAGCAATAATCAAACACTTCCATCTGCCTTCATTTCACACTGGTAACATGTTTTTCACTCTCCTTGTTTGAAACAGAGAAGGCTAGAGCATGCCACTTACGAATCTATGTTCAGCGTGTTTCTCTTTACTAAAGCTTTCCTACTATAAGCCATAGCTTGACAATTATACTACTGAGATAAATTACAAAGGCAAGGCTTTAAAATGTAGATATTTTTATACCACATCTGTAATACCAGGATCAAGCAGAACCTCGGGGACCTGGTTGTGTAAGACAGTGCTATCAGAGATGTGGAAAGATGGGCTTGCCAGTAATTTACATCAACACATTTTTCAAGGGAGAAGTACAGACCTAGACAATGTATAAACCATAAGTTGAGTGCCTACATTTGCATTTAATCATCTTAATAAACAGCTAAACGAAAGCACCAAAAATCAAAGTTGTGATACAAAAATACCAGCTGACTTAACTCAGAGCTCAGCCAGGCCCTGCAAAGCCTGAGCCAAAGACAGAGCAGAGCAGTGAGGCTACACATTTTGGTGTAGGCATGCTGGAGAAGTGGCTGGATGCACTGTGGCCAGCCTTGGGTTGACTCAGGAGACAATTCCCAAAATCAGTTCCTCGCTGCTCCCATTCCCCATGGCTGGAGACCCCTGAGGAATGCCAAGGAGATTCCTCTTCCACAGAGTCAGGGAAATATGGGGTTGGAGGTGCCACACATAGCCAGGAGAGGATTTCCCTTTCCTGTAGATCTCATGAGGACTGCAGGAGAAGTGAACACCTCTAATCCCAGCCCCTCAGCCTTCTCCAAGGGGAGATGAGCACCTCCAGGGGAAGCAGCCAAGGGAAAAGGAGAGCTGTGGACAGCATGGAGGGAGATGCCAAATGCATCCTTCCTAGTAGGGCACATTGTGCCTGAGTTACAACAGTGTCTCTGGGAGGCTCCTGGGCCATGTTTGATACACCTCACACTTAGCAGTCATGGGTCTTTGATCCAATCTGATACTTTCTGTCAGTAACAAAGAAGAAGAACAGGTTTATCTCACATGTGAAAAAGATTGGATACTGCTGAATTATAGAAAGTACTGACCTCATATGTACCATATAATTTTTCCCTTAATGTGTGCAAAGACATCGCTATTAGAGATATACAGGTTCCATATATAGTAAAGAGCGATTGTTGAAAAGGTGGTTTTCCTGTCTCTGTGTTCATTATAAGCAGTTTTCTGTAAAACCTCAACTGGGAATTTCCTAGCAGACCAGTTTAATCCCTCCTTGCTTAATCTGCACTTCTAAGTCTCAGAATGATTTAATTAGTAACCAGTATTACAGCACATGTAGATTACTGTCCTATTAAGACAACAAATTTTTTTTATCAGGATTAAAAAAAAAATAAATTTGCAAAACTCCTTCGCTCTGACCCAGTCCCCAGCCATTTAGCTGGACAAATGGTGGCTCATGTGTTGTGAAACAATCTAATTTCTGAGCACATTTCTTGAGTTTTTGAACCAGAGAACTGCAGACTTTTGCAACCCTTTCTGTTGATCCTCTAGAACACAAAGTGTATCATGAAGCACTGTTATCAAAATAGAAATAGCTGATTTTTTTCCCATAAATATACAAATAACTTTATTGAACACTGGAACAGAAACAGTACTCTTTCCTGACATCTTGCAAAGCACAAGGAGATGGTGTATGCAGGGGTTGGTCCATGTGAGTGGATACAGCCCCACAGTCCTGGATGCTCTGCAGGACCCCCCTTGCCATCAACATTTTCACTTTTGCAAATCTTAGCCACGAATTTTATTTGTGGCAAACAACACAAAACTTAGTTCTGCTATGGGGAGAAACAACTCTCACAGACAGCTCTCATATTTAGCATGAAATCTTTCCAATTTTTTTTTTCACGTTCGTCTTGAAAGCTGAACAAAGCCATAGATTTTAGCACGAAAGATAACTGCAGAAGTCATCTTTCCCATTTCAGTAGCAGAATGGTCACTAGTCACCTTGGAGTGACTGCATGTACATTAAGGGCACTGGTTTATGACAGTCTTATTGACATCACTGCAAAGAAAGATTTGTGCTTGATTCTGCTATTGAAATAAAAAATGCACAAACTCTGCTTAATTAGGAAGGTACCTGATCATTGGAGTCCTGGAAAGTGGAACCACAGTGGTGGTGTTGGCTTTGTAGTCCACTGGGGATAAACTGGAAAAGAAGCTAGAGGGTAGCAAAGAAGGTCCTGGGAAGACAAACCTCAGTCAGTGTCACTCATGAGACCTCCATGGGCTCTGGTGGCTCTGCACCAAACTGAAATGAGAGAGCTGAGAGCAGGTGGGCTAAGGAAAGGAAGCTTTTTTTATAAAGCAGCAAAGGATGAGGATAGACAAATGGTAAGGCCATACCATACAGAAAATACAGTATGAAGAAGTAACACCTGTCTTACGTCTTTAACATAACACAGACTTCATTTCAGCCAGGAAATGTCCTGGGCTACTCTGGCACAAGCTGACACAGAGGCAGATACACACGCAAGCAATGCCCCAGGAGTCCAGATCACAGGCACAGGCAGACCCTGCCCAAGCCCCCAGCGCCTGTGTTTTGTGATGGTGTCAGTGTATTAGTTGTACTGAAAAGCAATCTACTGCAGAACAAAGGTGGACAGATGGCTGGAGAGCAAGCAACACAGACTGGCAGACCATCCAGCAGTCCAAAATCATGTTTTAAAGGCAGGAACAGTCATGGGTGCTGCAACAGAAAGTCAGCCCCAAACCTGGCTGCTCCAGAGGTCTCACCAGCACTAACACAGGTGCAACCTGGTGGGACCGAGATGATGTTCACACAGGCACCTCCTAGCTGCCAATCCTTACCATCCTCTGCTGCTTTCCAGAGAGAGGAGGCACCTTGCTGCCATGGCTGGAGCAGGAGGAGAGCACCACTCAGGCTACTTTGTCCCATGAGAAGTGACTGAGACCCTCACTGCACACCGGTTTCCATGCATAACTCAAAAACAAGGAAATGAATTATCTCTGAACTTGCAGGTAGTGTTGCATGAAGATGAGAGGAAGGAAAAAACCACTCATGCCTTTCTCTTTTGTCCTTTCCAGGCAAGGGCAAACCAACCTGTCCAGGATAGTTATTTTATAACTGAATTAGCCTTGAAAAAAATAGCTGATTTTGCATGAACTAAGACTATTTGAGTTCTCTCTAATAACCAAAGGGCTCCTGGTTTTGCCTGCCACAAGCCACATTCCAGCTGGAGTCCTAATTGCCATGTCTGACCCCAAAGGCATGGTTACTGGCATGGAACTAGTTCAGCTCACCAGTTACTGATCTTCTGGCCCTTCCAGATCTTCATCTCATAGTTTTCTCTTGCTGTAAAAAGGCAAAGCCATCAAGAGAGGAATCTGGCAGCATAGGAAATGTCTTAGCTTCACAAGAAGTCCCAGGTAAAACCCCTTCATCTGATACCTGTTTCTGATCATGTCCTTATTTACAGCCATTTCTCAGTTGTGTCCTTTAAAAATTGCTTCAGGGAAAAATATACCCTGTAAAATTAAAGTTATACTTGATAGTCTTCAAAGGTTGAGTGTAACACAGGTGATTCATTCACTTTTCTTACCACACATGCAGATGAGAGACCTTGTGTTCAACATTATTTTCAAACACAGATGCTTCATATTTTTGTCCTCAAAAGTAGCACAACCAACCTTCCTTCCTTCCTTCCTTCCTTCCTTCCTTCCTTCCTTCCTTCCTTCCTTCCTTCCTTCCTTCCTTCCTTCCTTCCTTCCTTCCTTCCTTCCTTCCTTCCTTCCTTCCTTCCTTCCTTCCTTCCTTCCCTTTTCAGCAGTAAAGAAAAAACAGGAAAGAACAAGGGTTTTTTGAGGACCACCCCCAGGAGTAGAGGATAAATTGCAGTGCCCAAAATGGGACAGTTATAAAAAAGGAACAAGACCAAGAGGAAAACAGAAGTAACAAGGGAAGGGCAGGGGAGAACAACCCGGTGTGCAACAGAAGTCTGATTAATAGCTAGGCCTGACGAAAGGTGCAGACATTAATCAGATGGGCTGGAAAGCCAGAACAGCCTCACTGCAGTGCTGCATCCTGAGATGGTCCCCCAGTACCTGGGGCAACTCAAAGAAGAGGAGCAGAGGCATCTGTGACCAAAGCCAGCAGCTGCCCCAGCACACACACTGATGGAAAAGTCACCACCACCATGCCCATACTGCAAAGGCAGCCACACCATTTCTCTCTGGAGCTGAAGAGCATCAGAAACCCTTTGAAATTAAATAGTTGATGTGTAATACACACACATATATATGTGCATGTCCTTTGCTTGAGGATATGATTGATTCAATGGCCGTGTGTGATTGGAGTAACTGCAGAATTCAGAGAACCAAACTGATGTGTCTGTGACAGACAATTTCATTAGAAAATTTAAAAACGCACAATTGCCAGTTTTTCTAAGTGGCGAAGACTTGAAGAGTCAACAAGAAATTCACAAGAGCTCAGTGGAAAACAAAACCTCAAGGCCAAGAGCTTCCAGCTGACAAAGGCAGCCTGGAATTATTTGTCTCAATTAGTTAAATTTGTGATTTCACTTCCTTCAGAATGATTTTTTGTATGTTTACAAAGTAACTTCCTTAAATCCTTACAGAACAGCTGAATGTCAAGACTCTCAATTCATACCACTATTTCTTTCACCAATTTTGTGGGAGAACACAGGCACATCATTTCAGTATTCAGGTTTCTGTTTCTCTAGCTATTCAATAGATTAGTAATAAGGTGAATTAATATTTTCATGGTAATTTAGGTTCCTTAAATTGATGATGTTGTGCAAGTGGAAAAATAATGAGTATGAGACCTCCTGGCACCCATAAAACTCACTCCAGTTGTGACTGTAGAAGATCATTAGTTTTTCTTTACTATAGAATTTGTAGGTTACTGTATTAAGACCTTTTTTTCTTGCTGTTATTGGTTTCATCTATGTAAGACCTGTAAGAGGTTATGGCTGTCTCTTGCTTTCCAAGTACAGAAATACAGTCTGTCCCAGCACAACAGTTCTGATATTTCTGTTAGTTCGTATAAGGCTGTGCCTATTTGTCCTTGATTATGTGTTTAATTAGGTCTACAATATTCTATAATTAATCTCTTAAACAAGATCTGAAATGGAGATTAGTTTGTTAGGATTCTCAGTTTACTCATCTCCTCTTACTACATGAAAGAGCCAATGTATTTATCTCAGATACTCTGTTAACTCTTCGTGCTGTTGCCCTAGTCCAAACATTGCTGCCAACACTTCAGATCAATATGTACTAAAAAAGTCTAACAGTCAAAAAAAAAGAAAAAAAGCAGCTAACAGCATTCTGAGATAGGCTGGATTTTCTCTCGAGCCAGACTCACACCTACAAAATTTCTTCTACCAGCAGGTCTCCTACATGCCCTTCACTCCCATTGAAGCAAAAATAAAAACAGCCTGCATGATCGCTCTGCTGCAAATTTTCCCTCTTTCCACCCCAGCTCCCAGCCTGAATGTGCTTTGTCTGGGCTGCTGCTTTGATGTTGCATCAGGCAGCTTTGAAACAATAACTTGAAGACAGCATTAAAGCCAGCCAAGGGTGAAACATCCAGCCGCTACTGTGCAACTGTGCAGATACATGCCATGGCTTTGCAGGGAAGCTGGAGATGGCCACATAAGTCCCCAAATTTGAGACCATGGGCTGCCTGGCTGCCTCTCACAAGGAGCTCTGTGAAAGCCAGGCAGGAGCAAAGCTCCATCCTCCCATTTTGAACCATTCACTACTTTAAGTGTAAAGAGGATGGATACAACCCTGCCAGACCTGTCATCATATGTTGGTTTTGAACAATACAGGATTGAGAGGGAGGAAAAAAAGTTGTTTGTGTGTGTGCATCTGTCAATAAGGCAGCTTAAGTTGGGGATGAGAGACTAGTGCTGAGGTACTCAGTGAGATTAAGTGTAGCAGATTTCTAGGTGAAATCTGGTTAGTGTTGATGCAAAAGGTTGTGGGGGAGATTTTCAAAAGCACACGTGGGACGGTACTGCTTGCATACTATTGATTTTCTATTTTGGTGCCTAGCTCTCATCACTGTATGACAGTCCTGTGAAACACTGGAGCTCCTGGAGATATTGGAAGATGCCCATGAAGCAAGCAGGTTGATGAGTCAATGCTGACACCATCATCCACTGCAGCGAGAGAGGGGGAAGGGAACCCTCAGAAAGACACCCCCCTTCTCCTGATATTGCAAAGTGAATGCAATGCATTGGTCCCTACTCCCCACACATTTTCCAAATAAACAGTAGTTCAGTTGGAGATCAAAGACAACATATATCACCCCAGAGGTGTTGGTTATTTCCAGCTTTGCAAACAGTAATCATCATTGCATCAGGGAGCACCAACAGAGGGGATTGCAGCCTCTGAAGGGTAGTTAACCTCTCCTCAGCCGCAGGCAATCCCTCCCTTGCCTTTGTTTTGTCCAGACTTGGTCATTGGCACCCAAGCACCACCAGCAGAGATAGGGCTGCAGCAAGTGCCCACACTCGTGGAGAGGAGAGATTGGGATACAAAAGCAGGAATGGCTTTAGCAAAGCTCTGAACCAGGGGCACTATGGCTTTTTGCTTGCTTCAGGAAACAGCAGCTGCTGCTCCACCACATGCTCTTTGTTTTTTTTTTTTTTTTTCTCTGAAGGCAGAAAAATAAAGTAGGTCAGTATTTTATTTGCCAGAAGCAGAGATTAAGGATATTAGGAAAGGGCGCAGTATAGTGTAAGCTACTGATAAAAACACTGGAGATCAAACCTGCACAGGTTTATACACAAATGAGAAACTCGGTTGTTGACATGAAAAACAGAAATCATGTTTAGATACTACATGAAGAAGAGATGTCAGGTGTGCTCATAATAAAGGAAAATATGCATTAGAGGCTATTAAGGCACAGATGTAAGGTTTCTGGCTCCTGAAAAAAACAGAGTCCTTGTTTATTTTCCTTAAGAAGTCTCAGTTTCTAAAGCACTGCACACCTCTTCAAGTTGGTGAGAGCTGTGAGTAATTAACAGCATTTAGTATGACTAAACTAGTGCAGGGATCAGCCAGACATCATCTGTAGGACCACTGCCATAAATCCATAGCCATTAGGCACATCAAGCATTGTCACATGCAAAGGACTTGAGTGTTTTGCCATTAAATCTTCACATACAGAGATTATAATTGTTCACCTCCCCAGTGAGGCATGTCCCATTCAACAAGAAAAGGGGAAAGCTGTAATTGGACTTGTCTTAGATATAAACAATTGGCAAATTCTAGGAAAATAACAAAACAGAAAAATTTCTATTTTTTAATAAGAAAAAAAGAATAAAATATATCCACTGAGAAACTACAGGAGATCATATTCACAAATTATACAATACAACAAGAATTTGTACACAATTCTCGTAAGTATGAGCTATACATTTCAGTGAAGTATATAATTTGAAACTTTGAAGTTCTCTCTCCCTTAGACTCCTCTCTTGCAATTGTCCACATGAACTTGTCCTTACACAAGCAAGGAGTCAGTAGCACTTATTAAAAGCAGTGAAGGTGTTCAGCAAACACCCCACCAGCAATTCATTGTTGGGACCTCTCCTGAGCAAGCATGTCAAAGGAATCAAAGCTTTTGCAAGTGGTCAGAAGGCTGCAAACCACCGTACTCATTTCCAATGGTGAAAAAGATTAGACACTATTAAAATGTGTAATGTCTTGGAAACAGACAACAATGCAAAGGAAGTGAGGGCAGAGACTGCAAAGATTCATCTGTAAATGATTATTTCAGGGTTTTTTAATTTCTAGATCCTCTTGGAACAGCTCCTGGGAAATACCTAGCACTGCAGTCTGAGCCTTCATTCTTGTGTATGTTTCTGCCTAAACTCTCTCACTACAGATACAGGCTTATTTGCCATGTAAACCCAAACCAGGGCATTCACATTGCCTAGGGCTCACCTACACAGCAGTGAGGATCCAGGCGCAGTTCCCCAAAGCTGAGAGCCCCCTTGCCCTCCCCACAAAGAGTCCCAGGAAGTGTCAGTAGGGAGAGGGCTGGGGGATGCCCCTACATTCACACAGGTGGCTGCAAGGAGAGAAAAAGCAGAACAATGCACACATGATTTTGCTGAGGGAGCCAGTAAAGGCAGGCACCAACCCAAGAAACATCCTGGACACAGGCTTTGTGCTGCCCTGTATGTCACAGCAGAAGAGCCTGGAGCTGGTTTAGCCTCTGGGGCACCAAAGTTTCACACTTAACTTTGCTTCCCTTCTGTAGGGTATTTCAGACATGATTCATCCTTCCTAGTCAGTCAAGAGAAGCCTGAAGTGGGGTAGAGGTCTAAAACAGCTTACATGGATAGCTACCTAGAAATATCTCTTTCTCTCCATTGTCTACAAGGGAATCCAGAGAACCTGCAAATGCTCTCACCTAACATCTGAACATAAGCACTTAGATATGACTCAAGGCTACCCTGTGTCACAGCAGAGAGATAACTAAGGCCATGCTGACAGGTGGGTTAGGCAAGCTGGGGCAAGGTGCTGTGAGAGGCAGCCAGGCCTGAGGATTTACCGTCCACCAGGAGGAGCTGGCAGCTCCCATTAATAGGATAATCAGAAATGAGTTTTGGTACCTGCTTCAAAGGCAGAGAAATCTGCCTTCTTGATGTTATTTATTTAATTCTGAATAGCTTTGTTGAAAACATTTTTATTAGTCTCATCTTCATTAACTAACACTTAATTTTATACCTCTCAGTTTCTCCAAAGTCTCTAGACACAACAATTTCGATTTTTCTGTTTACAAAGGAAAGCTATGTATTAAAACTAAGTATTGACCTTCCATTCACTTCAGAATTTTGTTTTGTGTGAAGTTCTTATTCTTCCTCAGTTTTGCCTCACAAGCTAATGGAAAAGAAAGATTTAATATCTTTATTTTCATGGTACTTATCTTTAGCATTTTTTCTTACCTGATAGATCTCCTGAAACCAGTAATAAGGGGGAATGGTACCATTTAGCTTCTGCAGAACTTATTTCTCCTTTACAAGCTTTTTAAGACATGATGTTAAGACATAACAAATACCAGCCATCTTAGAGTAAAACCAGCATTTTTGTATAAAATATTCAGACTGTGCCAACATTGGGGACCTTCATCTGCCAGCTGTATGTTGCTGCTCTAATCATCTAGATATAAGATCACCATTCTGCAGTTTGATAGAAGTTTTAAGCAGTTTGGGACAAATTGTTATTCATTGTGATTTTAGTACTTCTTCATGGATTAATTATAGATATTTTCCAGATAATAGTATCATAAAATCGAATTATCTATAGATCAAGCTTCAAGGCCTTGAGTGAAATTGGTCCATATAAATGCCATATAAGACTAAATCTTTGACCTGAATAGATAGCAAACCAAAGGGAGAACTGATGAAAAGAGGATATTATCTCATTTTCCCCAGGCAAGCAGGAGTAACACAGAGATTAAAAGATTTATCTGAGGTCAGAGAGAGCCTGCAGCAGACCCTGCCATCCAACTCACATCTCCCAAAGTTCCACATTTCACTATGAAGCTATCTTCCTACTCTAATACAATCATAAGATATAATTAAAAAAAGAAGCTAGAGAATTAACCCTCAGTTTATTAGAGTCAGGAAGTTACTACAATATCTCTAAGAGAAACCAAATATCTTTCTCTGAATCACGTATCTGCTAGTAATTTAACAGTTTTTCCAGAGCAATGGAGTGCAATAGAATTTTTTTTTTCTTGCTACACCTAAAGAATCTGGCATACAGAAATATTTACAAACTACTTAAAATGCTTTGGTGAAAACAAGTGGCATAATTCATGTAATCTGTTTTGTTAGACTTGCCACATAAAAAAGGAAACATTGCTTTCTGTACCAATTGCTACATTATTCTACACTTACCTTGAATGAATCTCCTTCACAGAGACCGAAACTAATAGCTAACAAATTAATATCTTTGGTGTATAGCACAATTGCTGGTGATTGCACAGATGGCAGCTCATATCTGTGTTTCAAACTCTGTATTTTGAGAGAGAAGAAAGAGGAGAATTTCCTACTTGCCAAAGGGAATAAAAGCCTTGCCTCTATGCAACACAGGGCTTTGTCACCAGTGAAGAGTACCTCAATATAGTCAGAAATACAGACCCTGCTCTTCCACTTCCCAGTTCAACGTATTCAACTATTGGCATCACTTCTTGCCCTCAGACCTTGGTATACCTATGGTATCATGGTACATCCAGAACATGCCTTGGAAATAATGAGAATCCAACACCAGCATCACTGACCCCATCGGAAAACGCAGCTGTATGGGGAAGCATATTCCTTTAGGACATCACATGTTAAGCACACAAAGTACATCTCCTTTGAGCATTGCAGAGGTCTGCAGAAACCTGCTTTTCAGTTCTAGCTTGGATTTCCCAGCAACGCAGCACAGACCACTTCAGAGCTAACTCATCTATTTAGAAGTCTCCTCTGGCCCTTTAGGCTCAAATCTCCCTCTCTACTCCCAAGGAGTCTCAGAGCACTTAGTCAGAAAGATGAAGACGGGGGTTTTACCGTGATCTTAGCCCAAGCACCCTCAGAGTTGTACTCCCTTTTATGCCCCCTTCCTTCTCCTTATTTCATGTAGCTTGATTAGTTATCCAGAGGCTAGCTTTAGGGGAGTAGAAAGTACCATGGTCCTCCATGGCAAGCTGTAGTCATCACAGAGACACCCAAGGAGAGACTGAAGATGAGAGGGTGCTGCTCTCATGCTTTCTGCTATGCTGCAACCTTGCTCAGCCCAGTGTGCAGCCTGACTGCCAGGACAACCCTCCCAGAAAAGTGTCTGCCTGAACCCACTTAGGTCCATTAGGAAAATGAACATGCAACTCTTAAAAACAGTACAGTAATAGCTAAAAGGCAGCAGAAAGAGCTGGGATGTGGCACCCAACCTCCTTGCACCTTTCACCAAGCATCAGCACATCTTGCTGGCAGTCCCTAACCAGCTCCCTTCTCAGCACACTAGTTTTTTGAATCCTGTTCTTTAGTTTCTCTTGCCAGCCAGGCAAACCGATCTCCAGGGTGCAGCCCAAGCTCTGCTACCAGTAGGATGAGACTTCAGTGTCTATTAGTAGTGCCCTGTGAGTTCCCCATGTCTCCATGAACAGCACAGCATGTCCAGGTGTCTTGTAATACTTCCCAGTGCTGCTCTGGAGGCCACTGCTGTGAAGTGCTCCATGAAATAATCACTGCAATGTTGAACATCGAGATACCTTGCTCCTTCATCAGCCCTTATTTGCTCAGGGACATTTTTGAGCTACTCCAGATTCTAAACTTTTAACCTGCAAAAGCAGCAGGAACACAACACTTCGTGCCTGACTTCACACATGACTGAGTGGGTCACCCAAGGCTCCCTGCACAGTCAAATGACAGAAACAGGCATTTTCACCATGTGGTTCATACAACCCATTTTGGGTGTGCACCTTTGCCTGAGGGCAGCTGTGCACCAGGCGTAGCTGTTCATTTCTGCAAGGAGCCAAAGGTGACCAGCTCAGAGGTCAATGTCCGCACAGAAGTGGGCACGTAAAGCTGGAGATGAATCCCACCAGGTGCCACTAGGACTTGGGTACGTGCCAACAGCACGTGATTCCTTCTTCAGGCTCATTGGAAAGAGTGCTCAAGTAATTTCCACAGATACTGGAACAAGTGGGCAGAGTAATTTCATCTCTTTCCATTGCTTTTCTTTGATTTACAGCTTTGACATGTATTTCTGCATAGCCTCTGTTTTATTAAATTAGTGCTAGGATCTCTTGAGATTACTTTAAAATACTTTGCACAACTAACCTAACATTACTTGCTTGCTCAAGTTCTCATATGAAATTCACTTGTATTCCACATCTTTTCTAGCCAGTACAAATCCATTTTCTGGAAATGACTGAGAATTTCAGGATTGATGAACTGCTCAGTAAGCTCATTATTACTCTGCAGGTTTTCAGTCCTATTTGTAGTATTACAAGAACTAATAAAAAACCCCTAAAAAAAAAAAAATCAGTGAGCATCTAACCAAAGAAGTTACACAGATGGCTTTCCCTGCCATATTTGTGGCTTTTAGTTTTAGATAAACTCTGTTTTTCAGACATCAATTTATCCAATTAAAGTCTGATAAAACATAACCAAGTACATATTAAAGTCTACAAAAATCACAGAAAGAAGGTAAGAGGTCAGTTGCTATTATCTTTGTACTGTAGAAAGGAAAAAAGTAATTTGATTTCTTGGTACTTTAAGCATCACAGCCAAAAATGATAATGTCACAGCAGCATAACTGTAATGTAAGTAGCCTCAGGCTCTTTCCATAGTTCTAACTCAGTCTAGATGGCACATAAAAGCTCATCCAAAGAGGACAACAATGGGTGTGTGCCTCCAATTACACTGTCATTTGAAAGGCAGTAAAAACAAGGAACTAAACAGTGTTGAGAACTGCCTCTCAAACTCAGATTAACAATAGCCAATATTTCGATTTTCAAGTCACCATAAAGACCATTTCCAAGTATTTTATGTCTTAGTAACAGAGTATACTTAGCTTTGATAGAGCTTTTCTGTAAAAGCTGTCTTCTCCAACACCCACCCCCATTCTGCTTAGCTTTATATCCAGAGAACCAGAGTCCCTGAAGAAGAGTAAGCAGCTGGATGCATCACGAATGCATTTCTGTGCTGAACCCTTCACCCTTAATGAGGGTTTAAAAGTGAAATAAGGTTTCATTTAGTTTGTTAATATGAACCAGAGTATAAAGGCTTGACAGCTCCATCCCCTACACTTGAGTATATCTGAAGACTTACACTCCAGACTGGCCAATTAAACATTAGGGAGTACATGTCACTACCATAGATTACATTACTTGATGGATATTAACAAAAATATTTCACAAAGTCAAAAATAATTGGAAAAAGCAAGAGATTGTGAATACATCACTTCCTTCACCCAAAATGACACACTGCCTCTGCAGAACATCTGGATAAGAACATCTTCAAGACAATGGATTATTTTTAAAAACAATCCTTGCATGCAGGAAACCATCCCATTCCTAAAAAGGTGGCAGATGTTGGGGTTACAGTATTCATTATACTATTTTCAGAGATGCACTACTTACCCACTTCAGGGAGTATGAACCAGCTATAAAGTATTAAAAAATGACACCAAATCATATCATAGAATGGTTTGTGTTGGAAGGAACATTAAAGATCATCTGGTTCCAATCCCCTTGCCACAGGGGCAACCTTCCACTAGACCAGGTTGCTCAAAGCCCCGTCCAACCTGGCCTTGAACACTGCCAGGGAGGGGGCAGCCACGGCTTCTCTGGGCAACCTGTGCCAGTGTCTCACCACCCTCACAGGAAAGAATTTCTTCCTTATATCTAATCTGAATCTACCCTCTTTCAGTTTAAAACCATTACCCCTTATCCTATCTGCACCTTTCCTGTAGCCCCCTTTAAGTACTGGAAGGCCACTATAAGGTCTCCTTTTCCAGATGAACAACCCCAGCTCTCTCAGCCTGTCCTCATAAGGGAGGTGCTCCAGCCCCCTGATCATCTTCAGGGCCCTTCTCTGGACTCGCTCAAGCAGGTCCATGTCCTTCTTGTGTTGGGGACCCCAGAGCTGGACACAGCACTACAGGTGGGGTCTCACAAGAGCAGAGTAGAAGGGGAGAATCACCTCCCTTGAGCTGCTGGCCACACTTCTTTTGATGCAACCCAGGATATAGCTGGCTCTCTGGGCTGTGAGCACATATTGCTGGCTCATGGTTTTCCATCCACTGCTACTCACAAGTCCTTCTCCACGGGGCTGCTCTCAATCCACTCATTGCCCAGCCTGTATTTGTGCTTGGGATTGCCTCAACTCATGTGCAGGATCTTGCACTTGGCCTTGTTGAACTTCATGAGGCTTGCATGGGCCCACCTCCCAAGTCTGTCAAGGTCCCTCTGGATGGCATTCCTTCATTTCAGCATATCAACTGCACCACACAGCTTGGTCTTGTTGGCAAATTTGCCAAGGGTACACTCAATCTCACCATTCACGTGGCCAACAAAGATGTCCCAGTACCAATCCCTGACGAATGTCACTCATCACTGTTCTCCACTTGGACATCAAGTCATTGACCACAACTCTTGAGTGTGACCATCCGGCCAATTCCTTATCCACCAAGCGGTCCATCTGTCAAATCTATGTTTCTTCGATTTAGAGACAAGGATGTCATGCAGGACAGTGTGAAAAACTTTGCACAAGTCCAGGTACATGACATCAGTTGCTCCTCTCTTATCCACCAATACTGTCATCCCATCATAGAAGGCCACTAAATACTAAATTCATCAGGCATGATTTGTTCTTCATGAAGCCATGTTGGCTTTCATCAATGAACTCTTTATTCTCAATGTGCCCTAGCAATAGTTTCCAGGAGGATCCACTCTGATCTTGCCAGGCACACAGGTGAGACTGACTGGCCTGTAGTTCCCCAGATCTTCCTTTCTTCACTTTCTAAAAATGGAAGTTATTTTTCCCCTTTTCCAGTCAGTGGGAACTTCAGATTGCCACGAATTCTCAAATATGGTGGATAGTGGCTTAGCCACTTCATCTGCCAGTTCCTCAGGACCTGCAGATGCACCTCATCAGGTCCTATGGACTTGTGCACTTTCAGGTGCCATAGATGGTCTTCAACCTCATCTTCTCCTACAGTGGGCTGCTTAGTATACTAGTATTTTTAATTCTGAAAACCTTAAGGGGTATTAAGCTAAAAGATGTCTTAATTGGTTTCTTTTTCTTTCTTAATACTATATGGATTAAAAAGATGTTTTACACAAAGTGCTACCATTTTTAAGTTACTAGATTTAATAAAAAAACTAGTCAACAGTCACAGGAACATCTTGGATTTTTTTTTTTCCTCCTATAAAGCATACTGTTATTTGGAGCCAAATGCAAAATATCTTTTTATCCGAAGTGGAAACTCAGTTTAGCCCAACCTCTACCAGAGAACAGGATAGGGAGCTTTTCCTTAATTTGAAAACTGTAATTAATATGAACAGTTATGGAGAAGGCAATCATGATTTAATAATGAGCCTGAAAGTCTCCCTGAAGCTGGTAGAGACCCACTCAGTGGTGTAGCTGTAGTTCTGTTTAATGGCCCAAACACTGCTAGAAATCCAAGCTCCCTTGACCTTATAAGACCTGAGATGCCTTAGCTCTTTCTAGGCTGTGATTACCAATTTCTAAAAACCTCCCCAGGGGAAGAGCATGTCCTCAATACATATGCTGCTTGTTTAACACTAAAGGCACCCCCATTATCTGTTACACTAATAAGCCTACAAAGCAACAGACTGAGCATGAGCAGAACAATTTTAGAATGCCTGTTAATTGCAGTAAATCAGAGCAGCTCTCCCTAATCCTCACAATGACAGAGCACCACACTTCACATCCTCAAATGCTGCTCAGAAGTGCTCCTCTTCCAGCACTTGCCTAATGGTTCTTTTCAGAACAGGGTCAGGTCATTAGCTCTTCTGCAGACCTGCCATAATACCAGTTTCCAAATTACTGCACTGTTCTACGGCTCAAACTGAAAACATTGTACTCTTGCTAGAAATCCCCAATGGTGGGTTTCTACCTTGCTGACTTGGATAGCTGTTACCAAGACAAGCAGCTCAATAGTAAACCACTGTCCCTTGGCTGACCTCTGCAGCTACATGAGCAGCACTTCTCAGCCTCAGTTGCCTTGGACTCTTGACTGAATATAGGCAGATAAGAGAAAAAGCAAGTAGCAGAAATGACCAGAAACTGAATAGTCACAAGAGCACTATGCACAACAGAGCATATATAGAACTCTATGCAAATCCACAGGTAAAAGAACAGTCTCTGCCAAGTTGTGCTCTTTAAATAAACTTCAGGCAAGACTTTAGGACAGCAAAGCAGAATTCTCACCTTGAAATAGAACAAGCCAAATTGAGATCCAAGAATTTGAATTTTTAGGGCTATATATAACTCAGAGGGTTATATAAATAGCTCAATTTCTCCCTACATTACATCAAACACCAATAACTTAAAATAGTTTTTACTGATAAACCTAATCCTTTCCCCACTGCTGAACTCCAGCTGAACAGCCTTTCTCCTGCAAAGGTCTAAGTAGAAATTCATTGTCTTCCAACCTCATGACCCACTGTTGGTATGCAACCTCCTCCATGTGATCTCTGCTTGGAAGGCAGCTCTCCTTTCCTTTTCTTGGTTCATATCAGCAAGTAGCCAGATACCAGTTATCTCTCTTCATCCAGGCTGTCCTTGGCACTGTGGATGGACCTGTGTGCTGTGGGATATAAGCAGCAGCAAAGGAACTGAAGTGCAATCCAGCCTCTTTTTTTTTTTTAACTACCAAAACCTCAGTGCTCTCCTCTACACAATATTTCACAAAATTCTTAGTGATGTTTATATCCAGTTGTGCTCCACGTTCCTCCTTTATATTTTCTTGCCCAAAAATGCATTCACCATCCAAAGTCAACTCACCATAACTTCTTAAAAAGAACTACGAGATTAATATTTACAAAGTTTTGTCTTGATAAAGCACCACACCAGGCACTAAGAGTGCTTATGCTTTTCTTTTGAGACACTACTAACCACACACCTCTCATTCTAGCTACATTCACACCGGAATTTAAATCACTTGGAGTTACAAAATAAAACCCTTCTTAAATCTAGATTTAACATATGCATAAATATTAATCCTTTTTTTCCTACTAATCACTGCTTTTCAATATGTTTTATAACAGCTGTCTGTAGTCTCCTTTGATATTTCCTGCACCCACAATGAACATTTAAGAGCCATTCAAATAATTGTTTTAATAGCAATTAGAACATTTTTCTTGCTTATATACTGTCCTTATCACACTGAAAAGAAAAGAATAATGAAAGTTATTATCCATTCATAGTGGTCACACTTTAACCTCTTGAATATGTTGTTGACTAATGGGTCACATGTCACCAGATAGCCTAGAACAGTAGAAAGACAGTGCACATGCAAAGTCCAGTGAGTGAACGGAAAAGCAAGCATTTGGTTTATTAAGAATTGTTTCTTCTACCAGCATAGTGCTTCAAGTGGGATTAGAAAATAAAGGATCTAACCACTGAGAGCATTTCCCCCACAAAGCATTCTCACATGAATCTCAGAGTGCTAGGCTGCAGCAGTCTCATGCTTTCATAGCGGAACTCAGCCCGAGCAGCTACTATCACAGCTGAGGAACATTTCCAAACAACATCCACACTCCTGACTATTTGGGGAACAGCCCTGTCCTCTGCCAAGCCATATTCATGCAATAACGCTGCCACCTTTAGTGTTGTAACCTGGGCAGCTTCAGGGCATGGAAAAAAAAACAAAGCAGATGGCAACATTTTTAGGCTCAGTCTTGCATCAAATTCTGGAATTAGCTCAGCCACCACTGAAGCCCCCAATACACTGCTGTGTCAGTCCTTCTCCACAGCCCCATGTAGTCACCACAAGGGTCCAGAACAATGTATCAGTCTCCTTTTTGGCCTTTAAACAGTTTTTATGTCCCATTTGCTTCTCATACATGCTGTCTATCCTCAGTTTAAACATGCACACCCCAAGTAATACCTAAACTTAGGTAGGTTATATAGTTACAGACAAGTGAGGCAATGAATGCCCCCTGGAGTAAGTCAGTAACATAAGTTAACCAGCCTCTAAATTATGCTAAGAGCTGAAGCTAAACTTTGCTTTTTCTTCCACTTATATATGCACATATGAAACTCTGCACTTTCACTACATCCAGTAGCATCCATACACTAGAAGCACATGCAAATGAATATATTCACGCACTTGATGTAGTGGCTACTGGCACAAGGTAGAGAACCCAGTTGACAGATGTTATCGTTATTGTGGCACATGGTTAAAATATACTGCTATGGCTTGGCAGGAGTTTTGACATGTTCCCCTAATGGTACTAACCAGATTCTCCCTGAAACGCAGGCACTTGAATGAAAGCCTCCAATGGATAGAAGAGAGCCCTTTAAGCTGCATCTACCTACAGCAGGAAGATCTCATTCTGTAATAAAAATCACAACCTTTCATAGTGCAATGCTCCAGTACATCAGTTTCCATCTGTACTATGAACAGAAACTGTATTTTCAGTGCACATCAAGATGGAGTTGGATGTGGGTGAAGTAAGTAAATATAAGCAAAATGCTGCTGGAAGAAGCTTGAGCAGTGTGGAGCAAGTAGTAGTTAGGGAGACCTTTATTACCATGACAAAAGATGATTGCTGTGTTTACCAAATGAATAATACAGTTGTATAGTCCTAAAAAGCCTCAGACTAAAAATTAAAGAAAACCATTCACCATAGTTAATGGAAAAGTCACTGAAAAGATAAAATGGCATTTTCAGAAATTATTCAAATTTCCTAACCAGATTTGTTGAAGCTGTTGAAAACACTAATCTGGATTACTGAGTACGAAGTAATAGTAATACTAAAGTAAACACAGAGCTCTCTTATGATACTCTACTCTTAAATTAAGCACAGAATAGCATTTGTAATTAATACACCAGCAGTCTAGAGTCATTAACACGAAGCTGAGCCAGTCTCCCATATCTAGAAGTTACAGGATCATTCAAGAACCTAATAAATAGGCCAAGTAATGTCTGAACTCTATAGTCTGTATGATTTATCCATAAGATGAAAATTTTATTCAGTACACTTAATGTTAAAACAGTGCTATTATAAATGGACTATTTAATGCCCAGTTAGATTGGCAATATTATGATCATTTTATTTTAAGCTTTATGGATTTTCAAAACACATACAAATAAAATACTGATCACAAAATTCCATTTGCTAAAGTTTCTTCAGGAATATACATCAAGCATGATCCCAGCACACAACTAAATGACTTTTACAGAGAATGTTACAGAGTAATAAATGCTAGTGAAACAGCCAGTCTTTCCAGATATGTGACAATGAAAACAGTTTTCTTCCCCTTTGTCACATCCAACATTAGAATAATTGTTGGTTTTGTTGTTTTGTTTTTGTTTTTTTTTTTTAAATAGCCAAGTCTGAAGTTAAAATGTGTGAGTAAACTGACTGTGGAAGTCATCAGGCACTCAGAAGCCCTGAAAGGGAGAATAAGGAATATTTTTCAAGTTCACTAGTTCAGGGGTAAAAATCCCTGAGACACAGAAAAACAAACCCGTTTTCTTTGATGGAAATATGTTTGTCAAGGGACATTGCCAACAGAGAGCCATAAAGATAAACTTTAAGATTGAAGAGTAACAGTAAGACAGAGCAAGAAAACCAATCTGTAATGCTAGCTAATGGGGAATGCCTCTGTGGAGCAGCATGGGACTTCACCAAGACTGCCTACTTGCAAGAAAAGCATTCATCAGAAATATACGCAGAGATACAAAGCACAAGATATGCACATGCTAACCTTGCCATTAAGATGGGAAAGACTTTAATAGTATGTGTCAAAAACTATAAAACCACTTAATTATAAACAGTATCCAACTGACCTCGATTTAAACGATAAACAAGAATAAACAAAATACTGCACCCCAAATTCAAAGTCACCACTGGGACATTTATTACTTGAAGTCAGTAGATTAAGAAACACAAATGCATATATATTTTCTGCTGCTTGATGCCAGTGCAGAATTGCTCAGCTACAAGCGTTTGATAGTCCAGGTCATTGAAGTCTCTGGGACTTGGAAACTGATCTCAGAAGCAGCATGCCTCTGACTTTCCACCTCAAGTCCCTGAGCTGCTGCTGGACATTGAAACAGTTCTACTGCTTCTACTTTTTATGAGTCATACCCCAGCAGGATCCTGTTCCTTGCTACATGCTGTGACAAGGATCTTGACTACATCCTCTTCCTTAAGCCTACTGTGCATATGGAAGTTGAATTATGATGCTGTGCTGATTTTCAATGCTATTTAACATGTAGGTAGGTCATAAACTCACCCATACTGTTCACTAATCTGAGCCTTCAGAATAGTGGAAAAAAACTGCAGTACTTCTAGGTTTTTGAAACATCCACAGCAGTAAGAAGCCTGTTATATCAGAAAGACAGATATCAAGCACACCAACACTTGGAGAAAAGCATGGCATAAGTGGTGAAAGCAAGTCAAAGCAGACTGCAGTCTAATCTCAAGACCTAATCCTAAAGATTAATACAGGTTTCACAACCAGTATACTTAGGTTTATGATCAGATATAGGTTTAGAACTATTAGCAACTAAAAAAGGGTTTGAAGAGCAGCCTTTACGTTCTGACCTAAAGATCTGTAAATTACCACTGTGGAGGAATGATCTAGTTTGAAATCAGATTATCTCTGAACTAACTAGAAAGCAATCATCATGCTTACACAAGACCCTCATGCTAGCCACGCTTGCTCAAGAGCACAGCAGGACTCTAAAGAACAGATATTGATAGCATATGTCCTGTGCTGTTTTAACACTGAACTTCTTTATATTATTTATGTCACTTCCTTAAGAGGATAGTAGTTAAGTCAGTCTACCCCAGCCATACTTCAGTCCAACTGTGCATCCAGTTATGTGCTTACTTTACCAGAACTGGAGTAGCAAGTTTTCAGGGATGCGCTGATGTGTTTCTTTATCAAAAGGCCTTATGAAAACAGCAGCTACAGAGGAAGAACACATCACCTTTCCCAGCAAGGCATTCTCCAGTGTGCTTATCCTGAGGAAGACACACATTAAACTGTCACAGCTTGATTTGTGATGGCTTTCCCTCTAAAAGAACATTATATTAGGGCATTTGTTCCACATAGGGATGGGCAGTTTTATCGAAGGACTGCTGTTCCAATTCTCTAAATGGACTCTCCAGACTTCAGGTTTTTGCCCTGTATTTAGGTCACTAGTAATTGGACATGTGTTGAAAACACACAGGCTCAGTTCACTGTTGCTTAATTAATTTCTTAGCCTCTTAATTTTGCAGTCATCCTACAAAACAGTTGGATATTTAAACTTCTATTAAAGAATACATTATAACAACAGCAAGTCTCCCAAAAATAAGTCCAACTCTTTTGGTATTAGTGAAATAAATAAATTGCCTGGAGTACAAAGTGAAATCAGTTTTAGTTGCTCAGGTGAGATCTATCAGCTTGGTTAATTAACAGAATTATTTCTCTTTTATATCATTTAGACTCCAAAAAAGATCAAACACAGCACAAAATGTAGAAACCCACAGACTTGACTGAGACCTTCTCAAGATGAAGGAAAGAACTGACAGATGTTAAAGTCTTGCAACCAATGGAGCAGGATCAGCTGTAACAGCTTTCTACCTGGGACATTATATTCCCAAGCAACTGGCGAGTGCACCAACTACACTTTAATGCTTCAGCTTGAAAGTGTCCTGCACATTAGTTTGACCTGTACAGGGCACCTTTTAGTATCGTTACTGCTCTCGAAGCAGTGTGTTCATGTTGAAGAAAAGCTCATCCACTGGAATAAGAATTCCTTCTGCTCCCAGAAAGCTTCTGCCACAAATTTTTTTTTAGTCAACTTGCTTCATATTTTTTAAACCCTTCTTGAAGGACACATAACAGCCCCACTGCACTGAGTCCTGGCCATGCTGCCAAGTTTTGTTGGAGTTCACTTCCCTACCATCTATTTACTTCACCACAGGTCCCATGTGCTTTAGGTGGTTTTGGCTTAAGCCTGAACAGCAAATGAGAAGAGACAGCTGCCTCTCTGCAGGAACTTTTCTCACTGGTGACCCTAGGGGCTGAGTTGGCAGAGCTACCTGGACTTTACAAGAAGGCTGCTCTACAAAACAGCCTTGTAAAACTCTATTCATATACTAATGGGAGTAAAATATTTACTTCGGATCAGGAAGTATTGTATTTTTTGATGAAAAAACAAGTTCTGTGCTTGAGCAGATAGTTTTATGACATTTTAAAGCTGACCTAACATGCCTACCTTGATTTAAAATAAAAAGGCATCCCAATTCCTTCTGCTAAGAGGTGAACTCTGCCAATAAAAGTGGCCTGAAGATCAAAATAGACTCACTAGCAGTACTGGAAGGAAACTGATCTTTTTAAAAGCCTTGTATACAGGGGTACTCAGATGGTTGTTAAAGTAAAAACAACATACAACAATATTTGCAAAAAAGCTTAATATAATCTTCTGAGTCTATAACCTCTAAATAATAAATATGAAAAGTGTACATGGCACACCAGAGCAGCTAAGTATTAAAACAAACAAGTACAAATTGATATCACTTACCTACATTGTCAGTGATAAATCTGTCACTACTGTGATAAGACACAAGCTTAACATACAGGACATTTTTCCAAAGGAAAACCACAGAACCAAGTTGATACAAAGATGAGGGAAAAGGGGAGACAATAAATAACAAGGCACAAAAACCTCTCTTGTTGCAACCCTGTAAGGCACCACTGTGCAACTGTGAAACTATCAAAACTTGTAGTGGAGAAATTCTAAACACATTTAAGTGACTGGATAATGTATTTTAAATGTGACACTATGCTCATGTCTTTGGGAATAAAGAAAAATACTTATGAACCTTTATTTACACTTTGAGGCTTTTAAAAAACAAATCAAACAGGTGAATTAATATTCAAACATAGGAGTCACAATTAGTTTTTCCCAGACAGCTTCACAAGTGCAACTTGATCATGACCTATACTGGCCTTGTTAATAGAGTCCTGGATCCAATATGATGCAGAGGGAAACACTGCCAATAATGACAAATTGTGTGTGAGACACCAGTACATTTTACAAAACAGACTTCAGGGATTAGGATGAGAATAAACTCATTTTCACTTGTAACCAAAAATTATTTAAATCCAGAGATAAAATGTGTCAGTAGCATTAATCTAACATCTTACCTACATATCTTAATAGCCAAAGTTATAATTTATACCTTGATTTAAGAACAGGGCACCAGCACTTTTCTTACCTATTTTGTTATCTGCTCAAAAAAATCCATCATGGAACAATTTTAGCAAAAACCTTCTCCCTTACTTGACAGTTACAGATATATAATTAAGCTTACAAACTCTAAGTTTCCCCCTTTTTTCTTATGTCCCATGATCACTACTGCATCCTGCTAGAAGTAGTATTTGTCACCTCTCCGATAACAAAAAAAATCTCCGGACTGTACTGAAATTACTTAATATGCACAGGTTGGACAAGTTTTTACAAGATGAAAAGGGGGTTTCACTGAAAATTAAAATTTCCTTCTAATGAAAGATTTAGAAGGCACTCAGTTTCTCATGAGCTTCAGACACACAAATTACTTTTTTTGTCCTTGGAAACAATGGCAGTAGATAATGCTTCCAGAACTTCTGCTTCCCTTCTTGCAACTTGAGCAACTGCACAGCACATAGTAAACAATCTGAATGAACCCGACAATTCAGTTATTGGCTAAGTTCCACTGTCTTAAATGACACATTTTACTCTTTACAATTAAATGTGTTGATTTATGGCACCGTATTTAAGGTCAGACACAACCTGTAGCTTCAGTGATGCTCAATCTATTGAGCTGCCAGAGAAGAAAGTCAGGCCAATCTATCAGATTTTAAACAGAGAAACTGGAAGAAAGAACAGTTAACATTCATACAGCTATTTGCTGAAAGGCTGTGCCAGCTTAGGCATGCTTCATTCCTTATACTCAGTCCTGCTTTAAGGAAATAATTTGAGCAAATACAATGTAAACAGAGCCAGGTAGACTGCAATAGTAAGGACAACGATATAACTGATCTGACAGGTTTAAGGCCAACTATTTATGATTTGAAATATATCATACTTTTCCATGGCACTTAATACACTTAAAGTTAGTATTGGGTGACATTAAACAAGGGTCTACATATTCATATCATAAGCAATATATACATGTAGCTTCAGTTCCTAAAATAGAAAGTTCAAGTTTTCTTGCCCAAATAAAATTGATTTGTGAAAGACCACCTGTGTTCTCCTATATTGGATAAAATATTACTATTTTAATCAATTTAGTGCAAACTGACTTAAGTCCAGAGACATACCCTCCCTTGATTTTTATTTACTACTTACCAAATGCTCCTACCTCTTAAAAGACAACTACACTTTTTTTCCTTAGAAGAACAGCAAACACTTGACAACTAGCATGCTGTTCTAGTCTATGTTAACAGAACTTGCCAATATACATATCATGTTTTGGTCATGCAGCACAGACCCATCCTCAAAATAATCCATCTCTTAATTCAATCAGTCTAGAAGAGGAGCACGGCTCTGGATTTTAATTAACAGGTCATCCTGGCCACTCCATACTCCAAGCTGACAACAGCAGGCTCAGCTTTCGAGAACTCTGCCACAAATTCACTGTAGCGATTGTCTGCTGCGTTGCTGCCCTCTATAGTTCTTACAGCATCGTTTACAGGGATCAGTGGCTGCTCCTTCTTGAAGCATGGAGGGGTCTTCAGTGCCAGGGGTGCAGGATGAGCAGGCTGCTGCTGTTCCTTCACAGGGAGTGCATCTGACTGCCCATTTCTCTGCTTTATTTTCTGAAATACAGAGAATAGTTACTGACAGTGAGCATGACTTCTTTACTGATGATGATGTGCTCTGAAGGGAAGTGAATCCACTTTTGCTGGCCAGCTCAGCATCTACCAAACCTTTTATTAGGTTAGATATCTAACAGTATTATTAAATGTTAGGCCATTGGATAAGACATTTTACCCCACAGTTTACAGCAGATACTACAAGCACTATATGCTAAAAATCTGCAGCTGAGCAGAAGGTAGAAAGGTTACTTGTCAGTGTCCATAGAGGAGAAGTTCTTCAGGCTTGCCCCTTGTTTGTTTGCTATCAAGATGACAATACTTTCTGGAGTACAGGCAGAGGAAGACAGGCCTTGGTACTATTAGCAAGCAGTGAGCTTACAGTAGACCACAGGTCTCAGACAAAGCAGTTTCACACCTACACCCTTATGTCCTTTCTAAGACTTTTTCTTTAGATCTGAAAAACATCAATACAGTTTGTTCAAATGCAGGAATACACTAAAAGGTGTCAACTAGAAAGCAGGATTGGAGGAAAGGACCTATCCTTCAAGCATTGAGCAAGAGAAGAGGGAAGATCTGGACTAAGGGTTGGGTTTGTTTGGTTTTGGTTTTTTTGGGGGGGTGGGGGTGTTTTTTCTTGTTTTGGTTTTTTTTTAATTTAAACAATATCACCCAGTAACTGGAAGCTTGAACTCATCAACTCAACTGATTCTTTTGTTGATGTGTTAGTGCTCTATTAGAATCGAGACTGAGCCCAGAAGACTTTGGTGTCTCTTGACATCAACTTTTTGAAGACAATAGAAACAGAAGGAAAGTCTACGTCAAGATTTCAAATAACTACATCTTGTCATCACTCAAGGGAGAAACGTGGGCTCAGGTGAACTTCACACCTCAGAACAAGGTTCTAGAATATTCAGAACAAAGACTTCACATCTTGCTTATTCTTCAGCTTGCTTCATCATCCTGGGTTCTCATCTTGCTGTTTCAGTTACATGAAATTATGATTTGAAACATTAAACAGTGCGATCAGTTTAGTAAAGTCTTTCCTCCTACAAAAGCTGTTCTTCCCTCCCAACATAACACAGTTGTATTACTATTTCTAGCCACACAAAATAGTAAAACTGATAATTAGAAAACTTTCGCATTTCTTAGAAAGTATTATTCTGAAGTTTCAGCACCTTAATTGACTATAATGAAGTAGTAATTAAAAGCCACCGATTAACTCATACTAGAATAAAATGAGATACACTATTCAGTCTTTCCTGGCTGCTTACTGCAGCACCTAGTATAAGTCATTTATAGAAATCTGATCTCTGTATTTAGCCCTGTCTTCACATATACGTTACAGTATATATGCCCCATAATTATGGTGACTTACAACAGTATGCACCTGCATATGAAGTTAAAAAAAAAAAAAGGACACTACTTATTGCTTCCATTTTAGTAGCTACAATGGAAATAAAACATTTTCAGTCTCCTTAGTTTAGCAACACAGCTATAGCTATGATGGGTACCTTGTTATCAAAGGTAAGTTTCACAAAAATTTAACCTACATTAAGCCATCATCAGCAATGCTTTGATAGTAGGAGCACTTTTACATAATACAGTTCATCAGTAAAGCAAAATAAATTGTGCCTAAGAGAAAAACATTGGCTGCATAGTCTGGCATTCAGCATAGAAGCATACAGTGAAAGTCAACATTACATAGAATAAGTGCTAGGCCATACAGTAGTGACATTTGTGTGAAAGCTAGCAGCATTATTACAGACTATAAATGTGAATTTGAAGAACAAGTCACAAGTACACACGCTTATTTTTAATACTTACAGCTTCCAGTTCTTTAATGTCTTGCTCCAGTTGTTTATTTTGTTCACTCATGTTCATTATAAGATTGAACACAGATTGCCTGGGATGCATACTTCGATCAAACTGATGGTACATATTTCTCCAAAACCTGCATGAAGCAGACAGTTTTAACTACATAGAATAAATACAAAAGTCAAAGAGATACTGTATATAATTTAAACTTACTTAAAATTGAATGATACTGTATTAGGCTCCAAAAGAGTTAGTTCTGGAGAAAAGTCTGGATTATACAAAGGATTCTGGTATCTCTTTTGTTCAGCCAGAAGGAATGGCCACAAGGAATATGTCTTCTCTTTTAATCTTAAGGCAAGAAGAGATCAAGGTCAGGACACTGACTGCAAGCAAAAAAGAGCTGTTCAACTCCTAGTAAATTGATCCTAACTTTTTAAAAAAAGTTACCAGAAATACTTAAAAATTTTGAATTAAAAGCTTTCAGTAAAATCAACTTCTTCGTCACATATGCTAATGTTGGATAAAATCTGTCAGTTTTAGAAGTACTACTACTTATGCAGTGCAAGTTTTGCCTAGTTGCAATAAATGCTTTTAAAATACAGTTTGAGACAAAGATGAACTGACAAAAACTTTAGAGAGATTTTCCAACTGAAAACATCGGCAGACATCCTATTAATACTTCTAACTGACAGTAATGAGTCTTGAGCAGGCAAGAATTTTAAGGTTACCTAAAAATAGACTGGGGAAGAGAATGAAGTGATACTTCCAAACTTAAGCTTACCTAGTTTGGGGGGGAGAAGAGAGAGAACGAAACCTTAACTTTCGCTATGAAAAATGAGCATTTCTCCCAGAATTAGGAAGACTGTCTTCCAGTGCACAAAAGCATGACAAGCACTACTTCCCCTAATGCAATTCAACATCAATTTCAGTACGACCAATCCTGTCTCTACTTTTATTCAGAGCCTAAAATGAAGAAGATTCACAGGAGTTCTTATTCTGCCAGAATAAACAAGACATATTACAGTGTCTGCTTACTTTAGTTCTTCTCGCTCTTTTTGGCAGTTTCCAAGGAAGTTACCAAACTGGCACGAATGGACATGTTCATGGATCTGAAGGAGGAAAGCTTCATTGTACTCAAAGGCTTGTGGAAACTGCTCGGTCAGATTCCACACACTTTCTAAAAACTGGGTGAACACTGGTGAGATCTCTTTTGGATCACCATCCAACTGGCAACACCTGAAAAAGATTCCATGAACAGACTGAAACCAGTTCAAGTTAGAAATCAAAAAAGTCTTAGTTGCACCTGTTTTTAAATGACAGCACATTATTTTGACACTAGCTTTGGTTTGGAGATTAAGCACCTAAGAACTGGGGCATTTTCTGAATAGAAATAAGTCTATATTTAACCTATTCTTCTGTTTTTAATTTATCACACATCTATATTCAATACTAAGAGCAACATAAGAGAGTTAAGTTCTTTTGTGTCTACTACTTCCATAGTCAACATTTGGTGTATACCAGCTAAAAGCAAATTAATAAGCAGTACACAGCATCAGCTATGACAATAGCCTTGCTGACAGGCAGACCATGGGAAAAAAATCAGAACTCTTAACATACAGGACTTGTAAATGTAGGTGTGACTTCATCAGTAGAAGTAAACATATATTTAAAAAATAGTTTACATTTATCAAAACTAAGCGTTTTATATTGCCTAAATAGCTGGGACATAGCTTTAGATCGATTTTACACTGTCTATGACTATGTGCAGACCTAGCTGCAGTCATCAGCATTTGCATGAGGGACCAGTAGCATTAGAAATTTACATCTATAATAGAAATCAATTATCCAATAGATATTTAAATAAATAGCTATTTTCAGGAGTCAATGCACTGTGTATTGCTTACTCATTGCACAATTTCTAGCAACATTGCAGTAGTTTAATATCAACAAGTTGTCTTTTGTTTTTAAGAACACTTAGTTCAGTTCACTATATACATTTTACTGTATTGGAAGAGTGAACTACCTGTCAGAGAACTTGTGCCCAAAAGAGATCCAGTCTTTCTCTATTAAGACCTAGAAGGTAAAAAAACCCGTAAAAGCGTTACTCAATCTTATATCTATAGCATTAACCCCACGTTATTAGTGTATTGTATTTTAAACAGGGGTCAGTGAAACTATAGTAGGAGAAACTATTTGTCACCATAGTTCCTTTATTTTCTTGGCAGTCTTCCACAAGAGACTCAAAGCACATTTCTAAAACTAGTACAGTTTAGCAAGTTGACAATCAGGTAACTGTTGTTAAGGCAGGCTCACTTTAAGCATACTAATGTTGTATGACTTGACAAGTAGTTTATCAACCAACTTGCAAAAAATTGCAAAGTATAGGAAAAATTTCAGTATTGCATTCCTGCTATCATAGTTTATATAAAACCACACAATATGATCTTTGTAACATTTTTAACAATAAGTTTGTAATATCAACACTATCTTATCACTTCAGTCACAGTATCAAGCACCAGAAGGAACAAAGGATGGCTTGCTCATTACAGAAGCTTCCCAGAAAGTCAATTGACAGTGCAAACTAAAACCACCAATAAGATTAAATTATCTCCCTAAAGATGACAACATTCTCCCTACTCATAAGAAATTAATCTTCCTGGAATTCCTCCTCAATTTCACTTTTGTTGCTTGTAAGATTTGTGGCAGCTAGTTCTAACCAATACATGGAACCAATATTACATACTATCTTTCAGGAGTTCCATAGCACCTTGTATTGCCACTACAAAACACTGTTGATTTTCCTACTCTAAAATTTGGAAGAGTCATACTGAAATTCTTCTTCCTCTCTCTATAAAGATGAATATATTTAGATTGCTTAAATATCTTCAGGTCTCTGTCACCAAGGGAGTTGACATTTTCAGATTTTAATAATGTTGATTTTGGGGCAAGTGATAAAAGCACAGAGCTGCTATAATTTTGTACATCTATCTCACATAAGCATGTTGGAACCCTTGCATTTCCTAGATAAGGAACTTTTTTGCATGCAAGAGGCAATCACTGCAACATTGCTGCAGTGTACCTTAAACTGCTATATGTATTTCAGTTGTTTAGATTTTAAATAAATAGTTATTCCCAGTAGCAAAGTATTTCTAATAGAAAGACATAGCAGTATACTGCTAATCTTGTATTTGTAACTGCAAAAGGCAAGCATCAGTGTGTCTACACTGGTGACTTTCACACTCAAACATTTTATATCCTTTGTTTACCAAAGAACCACTCAAGGATGCCATAGCTTGCTTACCATGAATCCTCTGATTGTTCTGTAATAGGAATCTAGTAAGAGAGCTCCAAGAGAACAGACTTGGGAAGTCCTATCCCAGCCATCTGAGCAGTGCACTAACACACTTGCACTCTCCACTGCTATTGCCTGCAAAACACAGTTGTTTTAGTGAATGTTCTGTTCTACACAGAAGTCAAAATTTATTAAGTACAAGATCTGCATTCATTCCAAACTCAAAGCATAGAGCATTTTACTTTAACAAAGCCACAAAAGCGTTTGCTGTGATGAAAGGATTTGATACTATTAGAAAGTTAGTAATTTCTCTCGGTGAAAGTACAGAAAATTCCTTATGAAGAGAAAATTACACTACCACCTATGCACAAGGTAACAAGAACACCTACAGCAGTTCCCAGTTCTCTATCCCTTATAAAACTAAAATTCTAAAAACTCCTTGCAATGTATACTGAGAAAGTAGTAGACTACACATTACAGACCAAACAGGTTAAAAAATAAAACAACACAAACATACCATTAAAGATACCCACGTGTTCATCATTATACTACACAAAAGTTAAGGACTAGGAAATGCTTATTAACTTCAGCTAAGAATTAAAATCCTGCAAGTCCAAATATTTGAGGGTCATCTTCAGGAGAATCATCCACTTTTAACTGAAGTTAACTTCTTGTTATTTTACCTAGTAAAAACAAAGGTTTTTTTTCTTCACCCAGGCCCCTTCAGGTCAAGGCCTTGGTTTCATAGATGCCCGGCAAAGGCAACTGTTCCTCTGAATTCTTTAGAGTCCCATTTCCTTGCTAGTGAAGTCAGCATAGCCAGTTTGGCTTCTCTGCAATTAGTGCCCCAGTAGTTCTCTTTTTCAGGGTACAGTACATAGTTCGCTCTATCTACCTCCAAACTGATTACACCTTTCATAAGGGAGCATAAGAGTCCCTTCATATCCCAATAAGGTGACCAAACAGCATTTAAAGAAAATCCCAAAACATTAGCTAGCATGTTTAACATGCCTAGTCATAAAGAAACATGTAACACTTAAACCAGCATATCAGATGTATCTGTATATACTAAGCATCTACCTCCAAAAAAGTCAGTTACAGAATTTTACACATGATGTAATATTAAGTATCATTTTGCCTAGTAGCAAGTCAACTTCCCAAATAAAGAAGCAGCATGCAAGTTACCTTGACTAAGAAGACAGCAGCATCCAACACAGCTTTGATGTGACGCAGCCATCCAGAATTCTCCAAACCAGACAAGAAGTCATTGACAGACAAACCCTTTGTGCCACTGACTGGAAGAAACCAAGAGTGAAAAAGCCTTAAACAGCTGCAGCTATCTATACCCTACAATGGAGTAAGGAGAATAACGGTATATTGTTTCTAATGCCCTATGTTGTAAGTTGATTAAGAATCTTTCAGGAAACCATTACTCAAATGGTTAAGAAAGGGGTACTACAAACTGTTCTCCATCCAAAATTCAACTCTAGAACTACAGTAATCATGAGTGACAAGAGGGAAATCTTTGTGTATTTGACAAAATAACATTCAAAGTAAATATGCTGGCTGTTATCCCCAATAGGGAACCTTTCTAAAGGCAGCAACGCAAATGTTAAAAGCTTATAAAAAAATACTTAAAAATTACAACTACTAGTAGGACATGGTGATGAACTGAAAACCATCAAAACTGTCTACCTTCAGACCTGACATACTACAGTTGTGACTGATCTCTACCATTCTTCCCTAGTATACTTCGATCCTTGAACAATGCCATCTAAGAGGGCAAGAACTCAAGTTAAAAGAAAGATTTCTTGCAGTGTAGCAGCAAGAGGTGTAGAGGCAGACTGGAAGTTTCTCACACAGACACCTAGCAACTCACAAATGGGACAGATAACCTGGTTCTTCTATGATTTTCAGACAGCTATATTATTGTCCACACATGACAAGCTTCTTGCAATAGGAAAATAAGTATTTGCTGGCTAATGTAGTTTCAGCTATGTGTGATTCTAGGAGAAGATACATGAAGTTGGGATCTAAAAAAATACATGTCCCTACCACAGCAGAAGCCTCCTTTCTACCAAGCTTAACAGGTAGACTTGATGATCTTAAAGGTCTTTTCTAAACTAAAAGATTCTATGATTCTAAACTAGTGGGCACCAAATGAAGACATTGTAGCCATGTAGCCAAAAGCTTTAAGTGGGGATATTCATACAGCAGCTGGAAAATATTATTTCTGACTATGGGAGGAAGTGAGTCAGTAGGGAAGTAGAGAACCAAATTCACTAAGTCATTCTGTGACACAGTTTCATATTCAGTCACGCCCTCTGATGTAACAAAGGCTATAAACTCAAACGACTGCGTTGCCGACTTTTCCCGTATCTGGACTACATGGTTCTCAGCTTTCAGCCATACAAGTTTTAGTATACTCCCCACTGCTCAGGAAGAGTCATGACTGTTACAGCATTCAGCAGCAACTAAGACAGGTTTCCAAAGTTTCACAGCACCTTTTCTAAAGCCTAAAGCCTATAGATCTTCGTCATATAGAAAAAGAGCTAGGGAACTGTAGCACAATGAGGTAAGAATACAAGAAGAAACTCCTGGAAACAACACCTGATTTTAAAGGTTAGTCTGTAAATATCAGTAGAAGAAGCTAAAGCTGTGCTAGTTTTCCCTGGTCATTGAAAGAAATAGCATTGTTAGGCAAGAGTTCTGCTTCTGAAAGGTCTAGCACATGGAGGAAATCAGTTGAGAACAACTGGATCCTTTCAGCTAACTCACACTCTCTCTACACCAGTGGTTCCATACACCTGTTCAACTACAACAGCACATGAACAGGTCTGCCACTATGATAAAGAAAAGAAACTAAAAATATTTAGATATCTAGAAATTCAAACATCTGCAGGGAAGGGATTGGACAGACAAGGCAATGTCTAGAGGCACTATTCATGGCTGCTCACCCCTACATTCTGTAGCTTATGGTTTAAAGCAAAAGCTTTCAGCTAGAAAATAAACAGGCTTCCAGCCCTCAGTTTATTTTCACCCAGATACCACTGTCAAAATCTGCTTTTGATCAGAATTTTTTTTTGGTAGAAATATTTCATCACTAGTATCTCCCCCTTCTAGCTAGATTTCTGTATTTTTATAAACCAAGGCAGAGACAAGAACACATATGTTAAGCCCAAAGAATTACTTTCCATTTCTGTGAATCAACACATTTTTACACTACTTAGCGATGAAATAAAGAAACAGCATTGACACTGTTTTAACACTTATATGTCAGAAAAAAAACAACACCACTATTTCCAGTCCTTTATGGTCCCTAAGAGGATCAAAGATGATTTACAGTACCACCAGGATGTTTAGCTACTTCACAATAACTATGATTTAGTAGAATTTTAACTACATGGATCCCACCATAGAAACGCATGCCTTGCACCCATACGAGCCCCAAAATCTCTATGTTCCATTGCTTGATTATCCTTATACACACTACTGCCAATGCCTCCAGCAGCAGTTCAAGAAGCTACTAGAAGCTTTTGACTAGAGGTGACTGAAGAACAGTAGGTTGGGGGCAGTGGACCACAGCAGCTATTACTGAGCCTCTTAAATATTTCCTGCAGAAATGCTGTTTCTTGACATATGCAAAACCTTTCTGCTTATCAGAGTTCAGTCTTTTCTGACATGTAATAGCATATATTTGAATAGGTAGGAATGAGACTTTAATACCACAGCCACACAGATTTCACCTATGTGAAGAGTCCTCCATTAGTATTGTACAGCTATGCAATCTGCCTATCAGGGGAGCAGTCATGTCCACACTGGAGAAAACTATTTTAGAAAGTTTTGTTTCACTGCATGCAACATATTTAAAAAGCAACTAAAGCCAAGATGAAGAATAGACTGTAAATACCCCTAGGATGCTCCATGGTGTAGTCCCGTTAAAAAAGGATATTGGGAAGGATTATGTCTTACATTCTGCTTGCAAATGGAATCATTAAGACTCTCAAGGAAAATCAGGAAGATAGACCAAGAGCTTAGGGGCAGAACACATACTGAAGAATGAATCACAGTTGTTTGTTATAAATAAAACCGAGGACAGTCTGTTACAATGGCTATTGAAAGAATAGGGTCATCAGTATCACAGTCCTGATTTGAGACCATTCAGTTCAGCATGTCTAGGGGAAGCTGGTAGACAAAAGTTGAATGGCATTTTCCTCATTTTAAGTTATGAACCGTTTTCATAGCATTTCCTGCCTGATCACCCCACTGACGGTACATTTTTATAGGGGTCTGAGAATTATTGCATACCTCCCTAAATTTTAAGGGTCCTTCCTACTCCTAAAGATGCTTCTACTTCTAGACTGGCATTCAGCAAAACTCTAGTGAATTACAGAGACTAAACAGAGGTAGAGCAACTATGCTCATTTACCCCAAAAATCTAACCTGGAGAACAGCTACAGACAGACATTACTCGTGATTTTGTTTCAATCAACTTCAAATAAACCAATCCTACATACAAGGAAAAACCTAAAACATATTGCATCCTTAATGAAAACTATAGAAAGATATTTTCTGAGTACTATTGGTAGGATGTTAAGTCGATTGGAAGGAATATGAAGTCTGTGAAGTTTAACTGTGTGATGCACACACTTCTGCATCAGACATTATTACACAGGAGCAGGCCTCAAAAAAAAAGAGTCTAGATTTATTTGCTAGTTTTCTGGAACCGAAGATGATATTAGCAAGAGAGAGGGATTATCCCAAACTTAAAAACTGAAGTTCAGGCTCATGCTGCTCAGCTTTCAATTCAATTAAGTATGTGCAGGAATAACCACAAAAATACATATTATTAAAACTCAGTAGTATTCCATACAGAGTGCCTGAAGTAAGACTACACCACTAGTCTATAAGATTTTTTGACCAATGTAGCCAGAATATCTTCATCAAACTAGGCTTCCATACAAGCATAAGCCCTCTCCATGACGAGAAATATATGCATAATTTTACCAGGCAAGCACTTATATATGTATTGTTTGTCAGGTGTGAAAGCCTGACTTCTGGCTCTGTACTCTAATCTCAGTATTAATACCCCACAAAGTGTCTTAAATTTGTTTTCAGTTGTTTACCTGAACAAACTATTAACATAATTGTTTAACAGACATCTGCCTCTCCAATTTTCACCACCATGTAGCTGGCAGTGGTATGGTGAAGTGGTTCATTTTTCCCCCTGCCCCACCCTCTACAAACACTTTAAGATGTACCTACAAGCACAGAAGTGGCTTACCAAAGAGCTCGAGTTTTGCACAGATCATATGCTAACTGTGAACTCTGAAACTAAATGCTCCTTGAAGAATCAGTATTCTATATATGAAAATGTATGTACAGACACACTGTTTTGTGCATGTTATACATGTGTGTATATATGCATGTATACTTGGAAAAACCAAAGTCTTTCCCATAAGCCACTGACACACTAATCAAGTTCACCCAAGACATAGGTGCCACTCAGTTAATTTTCTGCAAAATAACTCCATTCATTGGGTTTTCAGTTTAAAGGTAAAAGTTTAAAGTAACTCATTACCACAGAGCACAGAAAGCTGGTACTAAATGTAGAGCTAGAATAAAATATAGAAATAACAATACAGTTTGTATAAGCTACTATTAAAGACTTCAGAAAAATATCTTATTTTCACATACAGTATTACAGGACAGATAGAACATACCTTCTAGAAGTTTTTGTAAACTGGATCTCATTACATGAATATTTTCAATGCCAACAAACTGGAACCTAATGTTAGAGTAGTTGTCTTCATTCTCATAACCCTTCCCAGCAGCTCTGTTTGCCATTGCATTAAGCTTAAAAAAAGCAAAATAAGAACACTGAAAACTGAGTATTTCAAACACAAATCTTAAATTGAGAAATAGAAGTCATGCAATTTCTATGGAATACACTGGGAAAAAACACAGAAGAACACATACTATAAACAGATCTTAACAGTTTGTGGCAAACCAGCCTAAAAGCATTCAAGCATAAGAAAGGCATGGTACATAGAAGCAACATATTGTAGAGTTGACACATCCACGTAATGCATTTAATTATTTAACAATTTACTATTCTCCTCCACATTCCCATCAACAAGCCTTTACTTATTTCCAAATATTTCTGAGCAAAGACACTACAAAGTCATTAACCTTAAAAGGAAAGAGTAAGACCCAGACTTAACCATACACGCACTTTCCAGGCATCCTAAAAATGCCCATTTTGGGGGTAAGCAGCTAATAAATTGTTGCAGCTATAAAAATTACAACTATAAAAATCCACAGTTGGCTCTGTTCCAGTCTGTCAGACCAACCTACTGCTGAGCCCTGATGAAAATAAGTACAGATCCTGCAGTGTAAATTTTTCACTTTACATCCTTTTCTGTAAAAGGAACAAGCTTTCAGAAGACTTCTTATTAGGATATTATATGTAAAAAATAATAGTAGAATTAATAGATATTGTCTTATATGTTTAAATAAAAGAATACAGGTGTTCAAAGAACATACTGACAGTCCAATGCCAGCATTACTCACTTATCACCTGTCCAGCCCTTACCATGGCTGGTTTAAAATCCAGTCAAGCTGAATTAACAAAAATTAATCTTAGGTATTAAGTTTTAGACGTAACAAAAGAAATAAGTGATTAACTTGGAGTAAGCAATTTAGAAAGACTAGGTAACTGTTATACATAGACTAAGTATATGTTAAATAGAACATCCTGAGTTTCTCAGAAGTCTAAAGGTGAGTTATGACAGAGATTGTTTAAGAAGATAAGTAACCATGATGACCAAAGACTGTACCAGTGTGCAGTGGCTTCAAAAGAAGTGGAACAGAACAATCAGAATCAGCTGAAGCTGTGGAATATAATGGACTTTTGAAACTGATGAAGAATTAAGAGCTGAGAGCCCGTGGGAAAACACCAAAGACTTCTGTATTACATAATGTTATGTAGAATCACATATATAGAAGGTACTTTTTGTTAGCCACTGCCACTCACTTTGGTGATGGCCCAACTCTGAGTTTTAATAAAGCAATCCTAAAGACATCCAGTCCAGCAAAATTCTTTAGTGTTTCCAGCTCCTGCATTCAAAGATTTGAGTGAAACAAACCCCAACATAAATGCAGATGGTCTAAAAAGTGAAAGTTGCCCCCCACATTCCAACACAGGTCAAAAACTCAGCATAATTCAATTGAATCGCACAGTGATGAACTATGACCTCAGAATGATACAACAAAATTTCCCCTACTCCTTCCCAGCTAAGACAAACAGCAATAGCAGTTTCCACAGAACACAGTACTCCCTCCCATTCTAAAAGAAACTCCAACAGCTCACCTTTTCATGAATTCTAAAAAGTCATAGTGACTCAAGTCCCACTCAACTATTCACTTCTTAACTACGTTTTAAGTATATTTTTAAATGTACCTTCCCCAATGTACCTTCCCCCCTAGCATATTCAGTGAATTCTAGCTGAGTCCTGAGAGTGGTTCAACTTCTTTAAGAAAGGAAGTTATTAGCCTGAATAGAGTGGCCTAACCTTACCTATAAAGAATATTTTTGCCCATAACAGAATCATATTTAACTTCAAATTTTTCAGAACCACACAGTATCCCTGAACTCTAATGTTCAGGAAGACAGGCTAGTCTATAGAACCTGAAGAACATACCTTTGGCCTGGTGTCCATGACATACATGTAGCGATTTGAAGGATTTGCTTTACTGATGGCTTGCAACATATGTTCATCTTCCAGGCACCTGGCACTGAAACCTGAGAGAGGTTGACTACATCTGCAAATTGCAGCCTACCACAGAAAACAAAGAACAAGCTAGCATCAGTTTAATACAGGTAGTTGAAAAGCTTTGCATAATTCTAAAAAGACACTGAGACAAACTGCTTCATTTGGCAGATAACAGCACTAAACCGAAAAATGATTAAGTGTTCCAACTTTTTAAGCCCATCACTTGCAGACCTTCAAACACAGTAGCTACAACTTAAGTTTAAACGTTTATCCAAACATTTTTTCAGACTCATCTGCATTGGCAAGTTTACATATTGGACTTTCCCCTAGTATAAAAATTTAAAAAAAAAAAAAAAGGCTGGAAAAAATACACTTCAGGAAAGCAAGTTACTCCTTTGGTAAGAAATTAATTGTGGTTGGTTTTACTACTGCAAGTACAACATGTTATCATCTAATGTAATTTTCAATGATACATTGTATTTCAGAAGGTATCACGTGCATCTTCCAAACAGTAATTATGTTCAAATACATCTAGTAGCTTAACACTCATCCTTCATAAATTCTTCAACTCAGCAAGGTGACAAACCTTCTCTCCCTTCAAAGATAGCCTGTAGCCAAGACATACAGATGCTGCTTCACACCACTCTACCAAACCCTGAAAAGTCTTATTTCTCATCCTTTAGTTCTTCTCTACCTTGCAAATTCCTCCTTGAAGAACCAGTTCTATTTTTTCAGGATTTTGTTGGTTTGGGTTTCGTTTTTGGTTTTTCTGTTGTGGTTTTTTTTTAAACCCCCCTTTTGACCTAATAGATTTTATGCTTGATATATCAAGGAAGACAGTTCACTTGACAGAAAGCTCTCTTCAATTAACCTTAAGGCCAGTTTCTGAAAACTAAGAGATTGAAATGATTATCAACAGATTACTTAAGGACTTCTTTTAGAGTGGCTTAGCATCCTGTCAGACACCACTAGTGTCAGCTGTATTTAAGGTTATAGCAAGTCATACCATTCTCATAAAAGTCCCTGTACTTACCTCCTTATCTACCCTGAACTACTTCCAAGTATTGAGAAATACTTTTCAGTACATTTGCATTAAGAGGAAGACACACTATACCTCTTTATTTTTATGATAATATGACAACACTGGGAATCTTCCTTTGCTTCTGAACTTGGAGCTACCAACAATTATGGGCTTGCTTGCAGTTCTGGGAACATAAAGTTCTTTAGGATAGGTCTCACAAATCTGAAAGACACAGATACATGAAAGGAATTTTAATGTATAAGGCACAAAGCCTATACTAGTTTCATTGCATCCAATTTGAGATATGTTTGGTGAAATAAGAGACAAAGGATAAACACTAACATGCCTCTATATGTACACATAAATAGCTCAGAAGAGGAAACAAGCCATGGACAGGTAAGTACAATCGGTGTCCAAGTTATACAACCAAGGACTGCTGGAAAGAACTGTTATACATACTAGCATTCACCTCAAGAATGCTACTCTTCAGTAGAAGTGCTAAGAATGCGTTTCACAAAATACTGAAATTACTTTCCTCTTTCTTTGTATTTGCAGACTACAAATTAAAGTTAAATCTAATCTGGAAATCGGCTACACCACCACACCCGTTTTCTCCCTTAGTCAACATTGCAAATGCTGAAGTAGAATCCTTCTCAGTTAGGGAAGATAACAAAGCCCCCCGAATTGCTAGGGCTGGCTTTCAGACAGGTACATATACTCTAGAAACAATCCTAAAGAACACGTGCATCCATGCACACAAACTCTCTCAATGAGGCCTTGGAAAAAACTTCAGTTAAAGTTGTAAGATTGCACACTGATGAAAGAGTTAACTCTCTCCACCTGCAAGTTTTTCCTTATGCCACAAGCCAAGTGATTTCATAGTATTAGACTGTTTTCCATAGAACTAGTCAGAGAATAAATCAGAATACGATGCAGAGCAAAACATGTCTCTATTACACCACTTACCTTATAATCACGATTTGCATCAGACAACTGCCAGTTACTATTTGGCACTCCCATCCTCCTATATTCTTCTGCTAGATCAATAAGCTGCCAACCTTTGACTTGCTCAGATTCATTCTGTTTTGGATTATAGGAGAAGGCATACAGTTCTTCATATTTTGCTAAAAGGTAAAGAATAAGACTAAGTAATGAGTTGTCCCCAGAAATGGCCCCAAAAAAGGCAGTACAGTTGAAAAGTCTCAAAACTGCCCAAACTGTAAAGAAAGTTTCAGGCTTCAAGATTCACAAAAGCAAGACTAAATAAATATTTCAAGAGTGTCAAGTATCTGTTCAGTAACTATCATACAGTTAACTGACACAATTATAGCTACTTAGTTGAAAGGTAGGCTATGAGAGCTCTCAAGTGTGCTTGACCTATTTTAGCAGGGACATTTCTAAAGCCATGAGGGTAAAGCAGAGCTCACATAATGAAGACTGACAAAATTAAACAAGGCAAAAGGCAGAACTGTTAGAAGACTTCACAGGAGATAAAAGAACAAACAATTTTTGCAGGTAAGAACAGAAATTTACATCTATTGACCTTCAAAAGCAGTAAGTTTTAACATTTCCTTTAAAGAAAGATAGCTTTCAAAAATATTTTGTTTTTCTTAATACACTATTCACTTATCACAGATGATGACATTTTACATTGTTCTAAACACAAAGCAGAACATGCAAAAGACCGTATCAGGTGACAAGTCTCTTGTAAAGCTGAACTGGTAGTGTTATTTTAACACCAAAACTTCAGATTTTTGAAACTGCACAAAATCAGTAACAACTTAGTATTTGCTTAGTAGCATTTTATCTATGGAATACACCAATAAAGAGAGACTATATGCTTTTATATTCACAATTTCAAGGATAACACTAGAAATGCAGAAAACACAGGAATCTCATTCTGTTAGTGAACATCAGCGATCTACAAAAGCCAGGTAACATCTTCTGAATTTGTATGCGGATTAATACTTAGTCATTAAATTTTTTTACATACCAAATCCATTTAAAAGACTTCTACTTAATGCATGTCAAAAGAAAAAAAATTATAAGAGTCATGGATTAGTCCCCCCCAACTTGTTATCCAGGCATATACTGCCAACTCTTTTACACTTAGAAGTATTACCTGTTCTTGACAACTGAAGCAAAGAGTTATAGATGTCATGACAATCTCTCTCTCTGGGAACAACAAAGTGAACTGTCCTGAAGTTCTTGCACTGGATGACAAGGGGACAGCCAGAAGTAGTCAAGGGAAGTTTTTCCACCGCAGCAATGTGATGATGTAGTATCTGTAGCATAGAAAACCTCACAACGTAAGCACATTGATGAAAAATTAGAACAACATGGTATTTACAGGAGCAGATAAAAGACAAATTAAGCAATCCTGGATATGGATTTTGGACTAATTTTGTCAATCAGTAATAAAAACAAATTTAGAAGAAAACCAAGAATGGCATTTTGGTCAGGATATCATAATTTGTCAAAATTTAACTTTTCCCTCATATTTTGAGGCGTTACCTAATGTTTGTAAGGAACAGTAAATATCCTTCGAAATGCAAAAGCAAGAAGTAAACTCCACTGTAGCTGTTCAGTCCTCTTTTATAGCTTTGCTAACTGACAAGCTTACATCTAATTAGGCAGGGTCCAAACAAGGTATCTTTTTTTTTTTAAGGTTCTAGAGGAACATCAGAATTTTCAAGCAAAATAAAGCAAATCAGGAAAAGCAACTCAAAACATAAGAGATACAGAAGATGCTGAAGATTATAGAATTCCATTATTTAACATCTACAGAATGAATACGAGAGAAGAAAAACATCTCCTGTATTACCCACTGCATTATGTAGACATGACAGTCTCTCAGCTAAACGTCTTTCAACCACTTTAACAGAAGGCTGCCACAGTAATGGATATAGAAAAGCTCTCCTCAGATTTATCTGTGTGGGAAATCTACACAAACTTTGGGAAAATACATGGGAAAGTAATTGCTGTTCAACCATGAGAAGAAAGCCACAGATACATTACCTCAACTGAACAAGATGTTCTTGAAGGAAATTCACTTAAATCACTGAAGTAATCATCTCCTCTTAAATATTGATCAGAATTAGACAGGCATCTGAAAATTATGCTGCTCAATATGCTTTTACAAAGAGACTATTATCTTGGGGATGTCACCATAATTATACTTGGTACTTGCATTATCATCACAGAAATGCAATAGTCAGGGGTATAGGTTCAATTTCCCCAAAATAAAACCTTTTAACATAGTGCACAGGGAGACACAAGTAATGCTTCTGAATCACGTTCTCCCCAGTAATCCATTTTGTATGAAAGGCCAACAGTTTGGTCTGTACAAAATTGCACATTGTAGAACAAATCACAGAACAATAACTTTTCTTGAAAGCACTGTGAGGCATCTAGTCATATAACCAGGACACAGGATTAAGCATAATCCAGAAAGACAGATCTACAGAGAAAAACTAACCACACTCAGGAAAACGAGATTTCATCCCAAAAGGACAGACTTAAGGTACTAACTCAGTTATCTGAGCTACAGTGGAAGCCAGAACTTGATGCCCACTCATGGCACCTGGACACTGAGCAGAATGATGGCAACTACTGTACTAGTGAACTTCAATTATACAATATTGGTACTGGTTACCAAGAAGCAGCAGCTCCTTCTGAATCCTTTTATTCCAGAGATGAACACTTGGGAAGAAAAAGCTGCTTACCACTCTAGAAAAAGGGCATGAGATCTTCAATATTTCACCAAAACCTAGATCTTTGGATTTTGCTGTCTCATTTAACCTACGCAGGATCTAAATACAAGGTAAATTAATGTGGAAATGTTAAACCTGATGCTTAAACTATCTAGCAGTCTTCCACTCCTACCTCTGAATTGCAGTTCAAGCCAGTTATTTAAAGAAAACCACCACACATTCACTCAGGAATACAAGTGAAGGCTATAAAAGAAATTACAGCAGCTTGAAGAGAAGCAAACACTTTCAACATTACCTGATTTCAACTGCAGTGTCATGCAAGAGTACAACCGGCAAATCATTAACTAACTTACTATGATACCATGAACAAGGAGAGCACGTGGAGTAGCTTATAACTTAAATTAACATTCTAGTAAACAAATTCAACCTTAGATGAGGAACAAATGTATCCAGAGAACCAACATTTTTGAGCCACAAGGATTCATTATCCTTACCCACGTCTCTCTCTGGCTTGAATCTATGAATAATAGATGAGTTGCTGTAAGGTATAGAGTTCCCGTCAGTGACTTATTGCTCGTGCTGAACCTATCTAGTAGTTTCACTTGCTCTACCTGTAAGAAAAAAAGGAGGGGGAGCAAAACTTAATTTTTCTTTGCATAGAAAGCAAAATCCTAACTTTGCAACAGCTCTGTCAGTTTGTGCAACAATTTTGGAAGTGGTAGAAAGCATAACACAGCACACACAAGGCTATTTGGGCCAAACTATTAAGAACACAATAGTGGTCACATAAGCTTTGAGAAGACTAGTTAAAATACCTTGTTTCAATACAAATGTGCATAATGAAGGCACTGTGCTAGGCTCATCAGAATACTTACTCTATATACATTACGACAGTGATTTACTAATAAGAGATCAGGACATCAAGTTACATAAAAAATAATTAAGAACCATTACTTACTAAGCTTTTAGACTGCTTCCCCAAAGTAGAGCAAACACACACCAACTATTTCCTGTTATTGAGAGGCCAGCAATGAATTAACAGCTGATCTCAGCATCATGCTTCATTGGCTGTCTACAGACTCAAAGCCATAAAGATTGTCCTCTCAACTTCAGTTCTACGTATCTACCGTTTCTTGTATCATCTCCAACTTTAAAAAAATCTAAATCATAACCTTGCCTCTTAGTTAAAACAAATTCTAATGAAATGCAAGCATTATACTAAAAATGATAACCATCTCCTAGAAATTCAAGGACTGAGCTGGCATTTGAAGTAGGTATTTCAAGCGTGAGTATTGCAAGGGAAAATTCCTCCTCTTAGTACTCCATCAACGTTATCTCAATCCTATGAAAAGGATTTGAAAATAAAACAGTATCTAGATGGTCTGCTTTTAATCTGTTGATCATAACTTCAGGGGCTCCAGTTTGCTTTATGCAAACATTACATGATTCTTTGTGTACAACAACAGGAATGGCTCATCTCCATGCATCTCTGTATTTCTTGGCAGTACTGCCTTATTATGCCAAGTTAAAGCTCTTATGCTTGAGGTTGATGCTACCACCATTAAATGCAGAACTCCCAAAACTGCCATACCAGCAACACCAACACCTAGATGATGTGACTAGGAGACCCCACATCCACTATGCTAATACTAAGCATTTTTAATTCATATGTACAAGTTTATGTACTAAAAGCACATACAAAACACTAAAAAAATGGTCTTTTCAAGTATTTCTTATAATCTAGCAAGGCCTAATTTTGGTTTTGAAAGTTAGAAAAGCAACTTAATGCACACAAAGCAGAACAGAGGAAATACACATATCTCCTAAAAGAGAGTACTACTACGATATTCTAGATTTCAGTTTAGAAAGTAATAAAAATCAGAAGCTACATGCATCAGTATCTCAAAATACATTATTCTGTAACCAGCAAGGTATCACTGCTCAGATAGAGACTAGCATAAATCAATACAGCACAGTCAAAACACTGAATTCATTTTGGCATTCTGTAGCAGTAACTGATCCGGTACCCAGCACTGCACCTCCCCAGCAAACTCAGAAGTGCACAGAAGCTTCTCCTGTTTTTTTTCCAGTAACACAACCCACAAAATCATGGCCTGCAAAGTTCCATGCTCCTCCATGTTACAAGACAGCTATTCTCAAAGCTGTATTTCTATGTTAGATAACAACAGGCATTAGCGCTCCAGCTTTCTCTTACATAGGTAAAATTTTCAAGAACTCTGAAGGCAGGTATGTATTATCTGTATATTTTCTAAACATATTTACTTTTCTTAAAGAAAACCAAAATGTAATTTAGATACAGCCTCCATAGATGACATGTTCATTTAAACTTGATTGAAGCCAGCTCTAATGAGTACTCTTTTTTAAAAAAATTTTCAACAGTAGTCTGGCAAATCCTTAGTTCTGATAACAAGTCAGTCATCAGTTTTAGTGCGAACACGTTCAAATATTAAGAGATTGAAAACTTCTATTGAGTTGTAGCACATCTGTAAACAGAGATCATTTAAGTAGTCAGAAGTGATATTCTGACAGTAGCTAGCACTAACAAATTAGTGAGTTTTTAAATCAGTAAGAATCTAAACAGCTACCTCAATAATAAATGAAAGAGTCAAACAATTTTTTTGGACTAGGAGTTACAGATTGAAGGCAAAAAACTTGAAGTGTTTCAATACAGTAGACAAGTTGGAACAGAAAAGAAGGCTGAAACTATAACTCTGAAGTCTTGCATTAAAAAACCCTGAAGGATTAAACTAGAACAGTTAAACCAAGACAAAAACAATCACAGTATATCATTCTTTTATTACAACTCTATATGACATTCACTGAAACTAAAGTTTTCCCTTTCCAATTTAAGTCTCAGGCTTGCAAACATAAGCTTAGGATCTAGCAGTCAAGCCAACCAATAAGAAAACCCTTAAGTAGGAAACCCAGAAGTTTTTTCCCTAAAACAGAGTTGACTTTGAATATACAAACATACTTCACTGAAAAAAATCCTGTCTTTTCTACTATGTTTTGCTTTAAAGTATTAAGGACAATTTCGTTCTAAAGCTTTATTGCAAAACCACAATATTCTTATTTGTAATTTCATCACTACCACTTACAACATTTTGAATTGGTTTTCACAATTTGTTACTCTAAGTATATCTTCTCAGATATAAGTGATTTTTAAGTTAAGGGACAAGAGCTTCCCTGCACAGCAGTTAATTTGTGCAAGACTACACTGTTATTGCAAGCTTATTTCACTATTATTGTGATATATTATAAAACAAATTGAAAAAACTGTGAAGTGCTGTCAGATTAGAAAAAGGAGGTAAGTCTCAGAACAGCTGGAATGAGATCCAATTTGAACTTACACATGCACTGAACTTCCAAGCCCCACAGTGCTTCCTGTAACTCTCATAATTATTACTATCTACCATATATGCATTTTAAACTACCTGAACATTCAATAAATCAACGTTTTCCAAAAAGCTAACATCAGAATTATAACCAAAACAATAGTGTTATTTCTAGCTATGAATTTGCTAGTTTTAGAATGGATTTTTTTTGCTGTGAATTATAAAATTAATTGCTTCAAGCAGTAAGCCTTGTTATCTTATAATCTGTGTTCAGAGCTGGTTTCTCTCTTCAGTTATATTGTTATATGAAGTAATTTCGCTCCAGCAGGAGCCCAAAAACATGCAAAACCACTCACTTGCAGATGTAAAGTCAGTGACTTGTAGCCTTTCTATTCTCAATTGAAGGCTGAAATTTAAAACAGCTACTCAGATAACCGAGAGATTTTTGTTTCAGTGTATTTTTATTCTGAAATTAGCTATTGACTGTAACAATACAACATTAAGCTCCCAAACAAGGAGTTTCAGGTTTATAACAGGCTGATAAAAACCTCTTATCTCCAATCTGTCAGATGGGTGCAAGGTTATTCCATCCAGTAAACTAAAGTGTCACTAACAGTAGCTTTATCAGAGACCTTCCTCCTGTTTTGTATACACACATACAAATACATATGAAAAATAAACCTAGCTATAGACATTTTATGAGATTTATATATGCTAATGCTCAAAAAACACCCCCACCCTGTTCCTTTATAAAATTATTTGTTATAAACCTAATATTTGGAGTTGAAATATGACCACTCCTTTTCTCCACACATATCTAAGTCTAGCTCAAAGTCAGACCACCAGGTTAGGGAACTGATCACTTGAAAATTTCCAGGACCCAACAAGGAGGGGCTGGCTTTTCAGCAGCCTTTGCAGTCAGGGCCGATAAGCAAGATGAGAAAAATACCGTCAGAAATTTTATAATATAAATTCTGTGACTTAAAAATTATTTAACAAAAGAAGACAGACTTACACTTTTTTACATCTTTGTAATAAAGACAAACACAAACCAGACAACTCAACAGAGTCTAAAACGTCAACTGCAGCTTAGCTAATTTTTTTTGAACAGTCTCACACATTGTACATACACCGATAGCTTGCATTCCTAACAACACACGCCAGAATCTTTAAAAGGAAGAAAAAAAAAAAAAGTGGTGCTTTCACAGCCAATTCGTCTTTAAATCTAGAAAAAACTGCATGGAACCACATCCCAAGTAAAAAAGTCAACAGCACTCCTCTCCCAGCTGGCTTCTTCGTTCCCCGCCCCACTGAACAACCCGTTAGACCAGGAGAAATTTTTGCCTCTTCCCCTCATTAACGAGACGGTTCATTCTAGCGGAGCCTCACCGGGATCGCTCACACGCAGCTTCCCGCGGGAGCTTCCCGCTCCTCATCGCGGAGGGGCCCAGCCGAGAAGCCTCCGAGCAGGGCAGTGCCCACCGCCTTACGGCGGCAGGACCCGGGGCAAGCCCCTGAGCCAGGCACCCCCGCTGCCAGCCGAGCCCAGGGACACGCCGAACAGCACGAACCGCCCCAGAGCCCCCGCGGGAAGGCCGCAGCTACAAAATGGAAGAAGAAAAACAACAACGCCCGCGCCCACAGCTGACAGCAGCGGGGCAGGGAGTCGCCGGGCCAAAGAGGCGAGGCCCGGCCCTCCCCACAGCTACCGACAACGGCACCGCGCCCCGAGCCACCCGTCTGCCCTCCGGCAGCACCACCCCAGCCGGCAGAGAAGCCAGCGGCGGTACCTTGGTGGTGCGGATATGCTCCATGGCGCTGCCCGCGCAGCAGCCGCCACCCGCCGCAGCGACACGGCGCCGGGGCGGCCGTCATCTAGAAACGCTTCCGGGGCGGGGGGCGGGGCCAAGTGAGGCGCGCTCCCGCAGCGCCCCCTCGCGGCGGGCGGGACCTCTACTCCTCCGCCGCGCGGCGAGCAGGGAGGCGGCGCGTGTCCGGGGCGGGAATGGCCGAGGGGCGGTGGGAAGCGTCGGGCCGCGGCGGTGGGCACCGGTCGGCAGGGGAGGGGCCGGGCCACGCTGTGTCCCGTTGTGCCCCAGGTGTTCTCTGTGAGATCCGGGCGGAGGAAGGGGCTGCGGCTGCTGTGCCGGGAGCTATGGAGCTCAGTGCTGGACGTGAGACCTCGCCTGGCAGCAGGCCCGGGGGAGAGAGCAGTCCTGGGCCCCAAGGTGGGGTGACAGTAGGTTTGTGGAAAACGGGAGCCATTCCCTGGTTACCCAGGCCTCTGTTCATGCCATAGAGAGTTTTAGCCTTTTAGAAGGAATGAGGAAGTTCCTGGAAGATGGTCCTTTTTTCTGTAATACCACAGAATCACAGAGTGATTGTTTGAGGTTGTAAGAGACCTCTGGAGGTCATCAAGTCCAACCCCCCTGCTCAGGCAGGGCTACCTAAAGCAGGTTGCGCAGGACTGTGTCCAGATAGCTTTTGCCTATCCAAGGAGGGAGACTCCACAGCCTCTAGCAGCAACCAGTGCCAGTGCCAGCACAGGGAAAAAGTGTTTGCTGACATTCAGAGGTTCCCATGTTTCAGTTTGTGCCCATTGCCTCTGGTCCTGTCACTGGGTACTACTGACAAGAGCCTGACTCCATCCTCTTTGGACCCTCCTTTCAGGTATTTATATATATTGATAAGATCCCCTGAGCCTTCTTTAGGCTGAACAGTTAAGCTCTCCCAGCCTTTCCTCACAGGAGAGGCACTTCAGTCAAATATGCAAAGGTGTGGCCTCACCAGTGCAGAGTAGAGTGGAAGGATCACCTCCCTCAACCTGCCGGCAGTACTTTGCCTAATGCAGCCCAGGATGCCATTCACCTTCTTTGCAGCAAGGGCCCACTGCTGACTGATGTTCAGCTTGGTGTCCACGGAGACCCCCAGGTCGTTTTCTGCAAAGCTGCTTTCTTGCTGGGTGGCCCCCAGCATATGTTGGTGCCTGGAGTTGTTCCTCCCCACGTGCAGGACTTTGCACTTCTCCTTGTTGAACTTCATGAGGTTCCTGGCAGCCTGTTTCTCCTGCCTGTCAAGGTCCCTCTGGATGGCAGCATGACCCCCTGGTATATCGACCACTCCTCCCGGTTTGGTGTCATCAGCAAGTGTGCTGAGGATACACTCTGCCCCATCATCCAGGTCATTAGTGAAGATGTTCAAGAGGACTGTACTGAGCACTGACCCCCAGGGTGCACTGCTAGTCACTGGCCTCCAAACAGACTTTGTGCCACTGACCTCCTCCCTGTAGGCCCAGCTGTTCAGACAGGTTTCAATCCACCTCACTGCTCATCCCGTCTGTACACCAACAGCTTCTCCGTGTCGATCTTATGGGAGACAGTGTCAAAGGCCTTACTGACGTAAGAACCAGTAGAAGTGTGTTGGTAGGGTAGGTTGGTAGAGTTTTAGGCTGTACAGGAACAAAGAAACAAGCTGCACAGTGCAGTGACTCATCCATGTTGTAGTTGTGTGGGTGCTGGTGCACAAAAATCTTGCATGTGCTGTAAACTAGTTAAGAGATGTGATAAAACTTAGCTTAAAGGTTGCAGAATGGGCTACGTAAGTCTTGCTCTTTTCATGATTATCATCTACATTAGAAACAGTTCAGTAGGACAGTTTTTATACAAAATTAACCTCTCTTATTAGCATACAGACTTCATGATCTTGAACTTAAAAAGTTGTTGAGTGGTGACATTCATAGACTGTCATGAGTCATTAAAATCATACTACAAAGGCATCACTCCTTACTTGACAAGTCCCCTTTTCGTGTCATGCCATTATATCTTGTCACTTCACGGCCTGTCAGATCAGAAGAATTTGTTGACAAATGACACTATAGAAATCACTCTATATGTGTTATTTTACATTTCACAGTTTGGGGGCTTTCATTTTTTTAAGATGCTCAAAGATAAGCATGTGCATGCAATATGTAAGTAAACACAGACTAAACATCACAAATTACATTTAACTGTATTCCTGAAGCTCTGCCTTGTTTAAGGGACAGCGATCCAGTCACCCATAAATAATCTCAAAGATCTTTTCAGTAAATAGTATCTGTCTGCTATCCGTATTCTTCATCAGCCACAGCACTCAGCAGCAGAACACAGGGTTTTGCATTGTTTGGGATGCTTTGAGAAACTGTGGAGATAATTGTATAAAACCTTTCATAGTACTATGATTCATCTAGACTGTCAAGTAAATGTAAAGGAAAAGTCTGGTAATGCCTTTTCCTGAGCAAACATGGTGTGTAGGACACTGAGAAACTCCCCTGTGTTTCAGCAGTGGCTTCCTACAGTTCCCCGGCTTTATAGGAGAGACATCATGACCCAGCGAGCAGATGGGGCAGGGATGGAACCATTTACGAAGCTTCATGCAGTACTGTGTGGCATACATGTGTGAAGTGCAGCCTGGCAAGGAAAACTTAAGCGGTAATTTGTGTGGAACACATGGGCAGTTATTAGTAATTGAGTTTGTGACATTCAGGTGCTGTAGTTTGTACAACGGTTTTAAAAATCGATGGGTCTTTGGAGAGGCAGATGAGAACCATGTCCCATTGTGCTGGCTGTGAGCCCAGGTTCAGACTGAAATTAAGTGGGTTTTCATGGGACTTGAGTTGGATTTTGAGCTGGTTTCCCGCTGCCTGGAGGTAACCTTTGAGGTATCACAGCCTGTCCTGTCCACCCGTCAACAGCGGTGGGGAGTCCCCTTCGGGGCGGCAGTGATGCAGGTTTTAGGACCACCCGGGAGGGCACCCCAAAGCCTCCAGAAGGGTTGCCGGGTCAGCAATCGACTACGGGTGTCTTGTCGAGACGGGATCTCCTTTATCTTCGCCTCCTTTGTGAGGGCTGTGTCCAGGCCCACAGCCCGCTTCAGCCTCGTCCGGCTGCCGGCGGCAGTGGCACCTGGCGCGGGCAGTATCGGAAAAGCCACCGGGCCTTGTGTGCCCGTGGGGGCTGCGTCCTCCCCCGGTCTTCTGCTGCGGGTGCTTCCATCTTTCACACCGAGTCTCCGGGGTGCCTGGGCCCCTCCAGCGCGGAACATCCTCGGCCGTTCGCGCCGCCGCCCCGCGCGGTGCTGTCGCTTTAAGGGGCGGCGGGCGGCGCGGCGGCGGCGCTGTCCCGTGGTGCATTGCGGCGGGCGCGCGGAGGGAGCGTGGCTGGTGTCCGCGCGGCCGCAGTCGCCGCTCGGTTCGAAGTTGGCGCCGGGTGCGATGCGGCGCTGAGGCGGCCGCCGCCACCGACGCTGAGGAGACAGCTGCCGCCACTGCCACCCCGGCCGCCACCCCGGCCCTCGCCGTTGGGGCTCGTTACCGTCTCCCGGCTCCGCTCTCCGGCCGTTCCCGCCGCTGCCGCCATGTCTGCGCCCTTCTCTTTCGGCGCGGGGACCCTGGGCTCCGCGGCGGCCGCCGCCGCCGGGGCGGGAGGAGGAGGCGGGGGCGGGGTTTTTTCCTTCGGACCCACGCCGAGGTAACGCGGCGTCCCCCAGCCCCGCTCCGCTCGGCCTTGCCCGCAGGCCCCCGCCCCCTGACTCCCGCGGCCTGGGGCTGCCGAGCCCTGCGGCCCGGCCCGCCGCCGAGGCCGCCGTCGCTCCGCGGGCCTGGCCTGGGCCAGGGCGGCAGGCGTGTTTGTGTGTGTGAGTGCTGGGGTGTCGGGGAGGAAGCGCAGACCCCGGGCTGCGTGTCTCGGTATTTCTCTTGCTGCCCCCGAAGGGCCACGGAGCTCGGGCACTCTTGGCCGCAAAAGCCCTTGAGGCGGGGATGAACCGGTTTCACCATGTCTGCCCCGGCGCGCCGGGGCTGGGGGTGCCCTTCGTTCCTCATCTGCCTCACGGCCCGCTTCGTAAACATAGATGTAGGGTTCATTTTATTCAACTAATAACAAAGGGAGGTGCTCTTCTAATTTTGCTTTATTTTGGCTTTGTCGTAGGGTGTCTCCCTTCGCGGTTATCTCTAACGTTCTGAAAGCATAATGTGAATCACATGCGTATCTAGGTTGCAGCAGTCAGCCAGAGCTTGAGTGTGTGGCATGGAACTCATTGATGTCAAAGTGCAAATGTTTAATGTTCAAATGCTATTTTTTTCTTTTTAAATCGGGTTGCAACTTCTTTCTGACACAGACAACCTTGCTATTTGATGTATAGCGTCTTGGAGTAAAAGGAGAACTTTGTACTTTGATGTGCACGTGACATACAGCAGGTGTTAGTATTTAGGTTTCTCAGAATAATAGGTAGGTCTTTGTTGCTGGGTTTTTTTTCTTTTCTATTTTTCTTTACACAACTGTACTAGCAGATGTTTGGTGTTTTTTTTTTTTTCCTGACCTGCTTGCTGTTATGCTTCTGTTGAAGGTTAGGACTCTTGTAAGCAGAGCTTTGTATAGGAGTTTTTCCCAAGTCCGATCAGACAAAATTGCTCGCTGTAATGTAAACTAAATGGGCAGAGTGAGCTACTCAAGGGAACTTCACCTGAAGGAGATATATTTGAAAATACTTATCTGTCAGAATTGTCAGGAATTAGCAGTGTGAAGGGAAGGGAACAGAACATTTGGATCTGAGGGTGTAGTTCTGGATTAAATGGCGGTGTTGCTTTTTGGAAGCCTCTGTGAGAGCGAACAAGATTTCTGAGTCTTTTCTAATACTCCTGATTTGTGGTCATGACAGATTAATGACATTCTTGTGTTAACCTGTGCTTCTTTGGTTTTGTGTTTGGTTTTTTTACCCATACAGTGAAGTTTATATGGAGTTGGTAACTTAAGTTTCTTTTGCTTCATACCTATTTAATGCAAGTTTCCTGTGATTAAAATGACCAAGTTAAAACAATATCTGTTGATTCAAAAGCTTTCTTCTAAATGTACTGCCTGAAACAAGGGAAACTCTTCTGTCTTCTTGATTTGCACTTGTTAAAAACTGCCTATTGAACTTAATTTGTTTGGCTTTTTTTTTCTGTTGTAGCTGGCTTTTTAATGTCTTAAAAAAAAAATTAAAAGTTTAACAAGTGCTAATTAATAGCAGTATAGTACTCTACATTTTTATTCCTGTATTTATTCTTACAAGCAGGATGAGTTTTCAGGGCTATTGGTCAAGGAGTATCACAGAGGAAGAGGCCTTTTTACTGCCAGATGGTTGGTGAAAGAATCTTGAGCATCCCTGTAAGATGGTTTGCTTGAGAGCGTGTTTGAGACTATAAGAAGCTGTCATTCTTCAGAGCTGGGTCTAAGACAGTATTTCCACGAAAGAGGGACTTTATTGTATAGTCAAAGCCTTAAGTATTATCCATCAGTGAGAACAGTCAAAGATTATATTCTGGTGGCCCAAAGTCTATGTGATATGCCAGCCTACCCAATTCCTGCATTGTACTAATAGCTGTTCAGGTACTTATGCTCTTTCTTTTTGTTAATCAGTCTTCTCTATAGTATGCTTTAGCCAAGTCCAATGCTTTGTTCTGGTTCTAAAACTAGATTTAAGACCTGACTTCAGTGACCTGAGCTCTTCTTCCTTCCATCTGTGGGCAGTAGGCAGTCCTGGCACATTCTTTCTCTTGCTAGTGAGGAGGCTGTTGCTTTATTTCTACACCTTGATTTCTGTCTTAACAAACAAACAAAATGCCACTTCATTGTATTTGGGGGTTTTTATCCTATGGTGCTGAGTTGCATATTTTGTACCTTAGCTTTCCTCTACTGAAATGCTGAAACAAGAAAAATTTTCACAGAAGAATCATCTTTGTACTGTAAAAACATAAACTCTTGACTAGTGAGAGAGCATCATGTTGCATGTTTACATTTACAAGCAGTTAGGTTATGGTTCTGTAGCTTGGTATGTTTTGGGAGTAAAGAAGGCTGAAATGTTTTTGGCTCATGTGGAGTGGGATAATTAGTGGGTCTGTGTCCTTCTAAACTTCTTGGCCACTCTGCTTCCTGAATTACTTACTTAAATATATTCTTTAAAAATTTAAGAAAACAAGATTTTGAACTTGCAGTCAGCTGTTGCTGGGCTTGCCGTGATCAGTTTTGTAGATATTTTGGAAACCATGTAAAAACCTATGATAGGAGAGCCTTTTTTTTAAGGATTCACTTTTGTGTTTAATTTGTTATGCCTAGGAGCTGCCTTCATACAAAAAGAGAGGAGATAAGGGAACAATGAGGGAATGCAGAACACCTGCAACATTTCTTTCTCAGCTGTTACCCTGAAGTCTAAATTACATTTCAGTGCCACTGTTGCAGTTAGGCGAAATGTTGTTTAAGTTAGAGAAAACTTACTCAGCTTCTAAAGAGGCTCACAGATGGGAGCAGGAAGTTACTACAAATAAGCTATTCACCTGCTCTTTTGTCAGTTTAAGAACAAAATTTTTAAAATCATAGACTCATCTGGCTGTTAGTACTTGTAATTTCATCGTTTAGCAATAATCATGGTTATTGTATTCCCCAGTGTTTTGTACAGTAACAGTGTCTTCTCTGCTATATGTAAATTTCTCTATTTGCCATTAAACTTCTAAAATGTGTAGTTATCCAAAATAAAAAAGGCTTCATTTTCTTTGTGATGACTGATCTCTGATTCTCTCCTTCCTCTCTCTTCCCCTTCATCTGTGAAAATAGGTCTGTAAGTTTATTTCTGTAACTCTTGGCAAGCGTAGAGTCGGAAGAGAAAGTATGGTAGGCATAGATCCTCTGTGGTTTGCACCTGTGGGGAAAGACTGCATTTTGGTTAGAAAATGAATTCATGCATCAGTTGTTTTGGTGGTAGGATAGGGCAAAGTTGTGCTGTTGATGTGAATAGTTGTGTGTTTCTTTATCACTTCCGAATGAAATAAAGTAACATTGGTTGAGGTTTCTGGTATCTAACTGGATTTGTAACCTGCTTTGAATGTTCTTGCAGGTTTGTTGTCATCTTTGTGCTGCCTCTAGCATTTGTTCTCCCATTTTGGTAGTTCAGGGGGAATAGTTAGGCAGAACTAATGAGATAATCTGATGGAGAAAAGTTCAGGTTTCCCACTGGTCTAGCAAGATGTATCAGTTCAGCAAGGAGTGGAAGTAGTGGGAGTTTGAGCTGTAGAAGGGGAAGATGGAGCCAGAATTCTGCTTTTCTGTTTGTGAGCTTGGACTCTGTCTTGTTCAGCTGCATTTGTGTGGCTTGGGAATATGAATGATGGCATGGGAAAGAAACCCAAATAAGGGGGGTGTGTGTGTGTGTATTTTTTTATTTTTTAAATTTATTATTGCTAATAGTCTTATTTTGTAATAGCTCAACGGGAGGACTTAATTTTGGAACTCTGGGCTCTTCTGCTACAGCAACTACATCGGCTCCTTCAGTAGGCTTTGGGACTGGACTTTTTGGATCAAAATCAACCACTGGCTTTACACTAGGAGGCACCAGTACAGGTAGAAAAAATTCTTGTACAGCAGGAATTTGAATAAACAGTGAAGAAATATATCATGTCTACACATAACATAAACTAGGTTGTCATAATGGGCTTATGTTTTTTACAGTAGTTCTGTAGGTCAGAGTATTACATAGTTTTGGAAAAAGGCTTCATTGAACAGTTTAAAAGGTCATTCATTGAGAATTAGCAGTACCAATGCTACAGAAACACAAATTCAGTTAGCAGAAAACTGTGCCTGGGCCTTTGTGTAAATTGTTCCATAGTTTGAATCCTAATGCTTTCTATAAATCTTAACTCTTCATCCAGGATGCTCAATATTATGGTTTAAGATTGAGGTGTATTTTGGTCTGAAAAATATTTTAAAACATTGTTAGTATTTGTAATGTGGTAGTTGTAATGTTGTAATCCTTCAGTAGTGTTTCTGGTTTTCTTGATTTTTTTTTTTTTTTTTTTTTTTAACTGATAGCTATATGCATGAGTAAATTTATTAATATTTAGGTCTCTAATTCAGCCTATGAAGAAGGAGATCCTTATAGGAGTACTGAAGTGCAAAAGAATAAAATATTTCTATCTGGAGGGTTTGGGGTTTTTTCAGCTGTCATGCAGACATAACTTAATGAATTTTACTTTGGCTTCAATGTTGCTAGACAATTTTTTTTTTTCCTTCTACACTTATATGAGTAGGTAGGGGAAGTTCTAAGAGCCAATCTACAAGAAGTAAATTCAACAGTAGACTGAAAGGTTGTATTACTGTGTTTGGCTACATTGGATTAATTTTTTTCTGCATCAGTGAGTGTTCTAATCTTCTAATCAGATGGTTTTTAAAATATGAAATGACAGCACTGTGTAGAATAATCTCTTCAAACTAATAGTGGGGCAGAAACACTAAACCAAGACACAGGATTTTACAAAGACTCTGTACTGTATAATCATTATACTGTAAATCTGCTGGTTTACATGCTAATGTTATGTACTGCCATATGGCTGAAAAAAAAAATTGATAAGAGTTACTAGTTTTCATATTTTTGTTTACCTTAATTTGTTTGAAATATCAAACAATTTGGTAGACTGCTGTGTTAACATCAGCTCACTGTTAGCAGATTCTTATAAAGTATGTGTTTTTTTGGAGTTCTGCTTTAATTTGTGCTGTTGGTGCTTGCAAATACTTTTTTTCTGTGTTAAATGTTTTGCTTCCAACATACTACAGAACAAACTCATATAATCTACATATTGTCTCAATGAGGCATTTTTTCAGTGTTTTGTTTCATGTTTTTTACTATCATAACTGCTCTGTGGTCTTCAATTACTGTTCTTATTATCTTTGTTTTCATTCTTAAAGCAGGAACGGCAACAACTATTGCTACAGGACTGACACTAGGTAAGGACTTAATTTGGATTTTAACGTTATACAGGAAAAAAAATACTGATCTTCCTTGTAATGTAGAAAATTAGTGGTCATGTGTGAGCTTTTCCCCATTACTAACTTAAGTCTGTTTTGCAGCCCAGATGTTAAGGCTGCAAACTAAACTGGAGCCCTGCAGTTCTGGGCACTGTTACTTATTAAAGGATTATTCCATTGGTGTACAACTGTGACAGTGGTCACAGTGGAATGTGAGACTTTGTGTCTCCCTAATGAGTTTTGTCCTTCAGCAGAGGGGAGATGGAATATGTTTTCAAAGAATTCTTGATACAGAATTTCTTGCTCTAGTGAACTTTGAACAGGTCTGTTTGGTAATTATCTCTTTCAGAAGAATGAAGAGGGTTGAAATGGGAACAGACCTTGGAAATATTTTACTTTTGTTTTTCTGATGTATCTTTAGTGACTATTTTTCAGTTATCACTGGAAATACAGGAATATGTGCGTAGCTGGGGGGTTAAAGTTCTTCTTTTTCTTTTTAAACACCAGCAACTGAGGTCTGAGGAGAAACTGAGCTTAAGTATCACAAATGTTGGGGGTGGTCCTACAAGGTAGACTGCAGTCCAAAAACTTAGGAAGTCATACTGTGAATAAATAGGAAAAAATTTTGCATTTAAATTTGCTGCTTTATCCAACACTGAGTGGAGGAGCAGCAGCTAACCCAGAACAGACTGCATGATGCATAATCATATGTGGCAGTCAGTACCACGCAGATGAACATGAATTCTTTTCAACAGCTGAATGCAGTGCTATCATCCAAAAAAGACACACAGCAGTTACTGAGAATACCCAGTATGTGTTTCTTATGTATGCTGTTGTGGTTTGTGTATGTATATTCACACTTCTCCTTTACTCTGGAATACAGATTCTAGAAAATAAAGTGTATTCTTGCCATGAAAACAGGAGGAAGTGGAAGCTTTATTTGCTTTACTTTAAAAGTGTTCAAAAGCAAAGTTTGAGGGAATTAAATATTTTTCTTCTTTATAAATTGAAAGGATATGTGCATTCATTTTGGTATGAACATCCAATTGAGAATTTAAAGTCTGTATTTTGGGCAGTATTGTTTATAGTTCCATTATCAATATCTGGTTCATCTATTAGATGCTCTTGGTGAAAGCTCTTTTTTTTTTTACAGTTTTTTTAGATTACCACTAGATATAATTGCCAGTCCATGATTAAAGCCTATCAGATCACTATAAATTTTTGAAATTTTTCTGAAGATGCTATGGGGATATTTTACTTGATGCAAGTGATCTTTCATGCTGCGGTGGTCATGATGGTTAAACAGGAATAGTTCAGAAGAGAAGCTGAATTGACCTGTTTTCAAAGAGAATGTTCTGAGGGTGATAATTGGTTTTGGGTTTCTTTTAGGCACGCCTGCCACCACATCAGCAGCTACCACAGGCTTTAGTTTAGGTTTCAACAAACCTGCAGGTTCGGCCACGCCATTTGCTTTACCTGTTACTTCTACCTCAGCAAGTGGCTTATCGTTATCATCTGCTCTTATATCAACTCCTGCAGCAGGTAGGAAGATGTTTGGTGTTTGGGTTTTTGTTTTTTGGGGGGAGGCAGGGCGGGGGGCAGGGTTGTTTGGTTCTTTAACAATAAAACTTCATGATAAAACAGTTCTACTGTATTTCTCTAGTATTTACATAATTTTATGGTACTTTAATAAGAAAGTTAATTGGATTTGGCATGTTCTAAATTTGGGTACCTTAATACAAATAGATATATGGGCAGTATACCATGTGTTTTAGGCAGCCCATAAAGTCATTAGAAGTGTAACAAGAGCTGATTTATCATGTAAAATCATTATTTTTGTTAATCCCCCTGAAAGTTAAAAGCTTCCTACTTCCACAGCTGAAAAGTTTGGAAAATGTCTGCCTTTTGTAGATGGCCTAAAATTGTAAACTAATAGTGGAAACAAGATTTTATTTGTCCAGTGTAGATCTCATATGGGCACACACCTGCCATCATATTGAACTTGGCTAAAGTGTACTGTGCATTATGATAATTCATTTTTCTTAACCTTAGGAGTCTGCATTTCAGTTCAGCTATCTGTGCCCTCTGCCCCTCTATTCCTGTGGTCTTTCTCTACTCAATTCTTCCCTATTGTACCAAAACCTTAATTCCAGAAGAACGCTCAAACTACCAAGGCAATGTTCTTATATCGTCTGTCTGTGTAGAATATTTTCTTTAACATAAACCATTAACATTTCAGTATTTTAATATAAAAAGTCAGTAGCACTTGTTAGATCCATTATGCTGTAAAATAAATTCTGTGCCAGGTTCTAGATTCTCTGGTGTTCTGGGGGACTCCCAGCAATTTTGTATAGTTCCAGGTAGATATAGACTAATCAGGATTATGGTACTGACAACAAAACATATAATTCAAGTCTGTGTGGCTTTGGAAAATCCGCAGAAAATAAACTCAATCATTGTTTTTATTATCCAATTATGACGGAAGATGCTGTTCTGTCATTTTGGTTATTTCATATTGTCTATGGATGTATTTGAAAGCAGTGTCTGCATGAGACGGGTTTGCTTTCTCTGCAGGAACTACTGGCTTTACATTAAATTTGGGTGGCACAACTGCTCCAACTACAAGTGCCTCCACAGGCCTTTCCTTAGGAGGAGCCTTAGCAGGTTTAGGAGGTTCACTCTTCCAGAATACAAGCACAGCAGCAACAGGTGAAAGTTACTTCAGTTTTTTCCGTCTTTTGTCTCAAAACATCAAAATTTAATGTGTGATTGTATAAATTTGTAATATAATATTTAGTTTTATATAGAATCGTAACACTGTGAAAGTGTTGTTGCTATTCTTGAACAATAGAAATGAAATCTGATATCATTGGCTTCTTTATCATTCTTAAATTTACTTGTACTTCACACTTTTTTTTCAAATGAAAAGGCAAGGAAATCTTTGCCATAACTGACTCAAGGAAGCTGATCATAAATGAGAGGGGGCAATGATATAATAGTATCATCTTTAATTGTAGAGAAGTTGAGACCTTATTTTGTTGACTTTTGGTCTGTGAATAAAATCTTTAACTGGTAGTATTGTCATTTCAGGGCCTCCTGTCTTTTTAGCTCTGGAGGAAAGATTTGTCCTGTGTTGTAGTCTTGGTAACATTGCTCTTAAATTCTAAATAAAGTAGAAGGGTACTTAAGATACTCGTGATAAGTTAGCTATCTAATTAGCTACCTATTAATGTGAAGAACTGACATAAAGCACTTGCATGCAGTTGTATGAAACTTCATGCAGTCTGTTATCTTCTGTTTATTTTGCATATTGAAAAATATGAAATGGCAAGCAAGATTTTATGTGCTTTTAGTTTAAAATAAGTTTTAATTATCAATGTTTTAAGTGCAGAAATTCTGTTTGGGTTTCTTGTAGGGCTTGGACAGAATGCTTTGGGTTTGACTCTAGGAACAACTGTAGCTCCTTCAACTACTGCCAGTGAAGGTCTTGGTGGCATTGATTTTAGTAGTTCTTCAGACAAAAAGAGTAAGTTTGTTTTAAAACATAATTTGTTTTTTGAGAATTATCAGAGCAGTAGAGCAAAGACACTATTTCATTGTGTTAGGAGTGTAGAATTAAAGCTGACAACTTTTAACTTTTTTTTTTTTTTTCCCCTCTCACAAGCCATTTCTGTTAATTTTATTCTTAGATATTGTGCATGTATACAAGAAAAAGGTTTTGGTTGCAAATGCAATGTAAATTTACATCAAGTAAGTATAAGCGAATATCATACTCGAGAACAAGGCTGTAAATCCTTTAGCTATTCAGGAGCGAAGACTCACAGGGCCGTTTGTTGAAAAGCCGTAGTAGAGTTCCTAACAGCTATATTCAAATAGCCACTAGAGGGGGGAGCTGAACTATGTAAATAATGCATTGCAAATACAAAAACCACTCGTTTGAAACCATCTTTTTCCAACTGTAACAGATCTTAAACTTGGTCTCTTTTTTGAAAGCCTGCACAATAAAATGTCTTGGTTTTATCTGTTCTTCAAAGCTGTTTTTCTGGTGGTGCGTAGTTCTATATGATAGATTCTATTGGGTTGTTAAAACTAGTTATAAAAACTTCTGTGGTAGCTTTAAATTAAGTAAAGTAATGTTGAGCATTGACATATGGGCACTTATTAATTTGTCTTGCTTTTATAATTCCTGCATAAGCTTAACTAAAGCTGATTATAAAGTGTATATTTTCTCTAGGGAATCAATACTTCAATTTCTTGATTCAGGAGCCAGATTTTAAATGGGGTATACCAGTAGCTAAAAGAGAAGAAAATATGGGAACTCTATGAAACCATCTTTACAGAGTAACTTAAGTTGTGGAGACATAGTTCTTCATATGTGTAGAAGAGATGGCATATTTACTGTCCAAAGTGGAGTGCTCTGCATGATGTTGATTGTTTTTGGAGTTTATTACTGAAATTGGGAGTGGTGAAAAACCTCAGATTCCTAGGTTCTTACAGGGTTTCCATTACTGTAATATTAGGATATCACAACACTTCCATAATATAAAAGTATCTTAAAATGATGACCAAAGAACCACAGACTCAAAATCTACTTCATGAAGAAAAGTATGGAGGAGATGTGGCTACCAAAGAGAAGTGCCCTAGGAATCCCAGGACAGATGATGACTAGCACCTGTATTCTCTCTCCTGGAATTGGTTATAAAAGCTTTTTGTTCTGGAGACTGAAGACTGAGTGTCTAGTATTTCTTTAAAATATGGCTGCAGGAAAAGAAGCTGTTCTTTATACATATTTTCCTCATGTGTTACAAAAAAGAATGTAAAAAAATCTGAAAACTGGAGCACTCACTTGCTGAGAAAATAGCAAAATTTGATGTCAGATCTGTATCTTTTACTCCATAAGTATTGTTCTGATGTACAGGGGAAAAAAAGTGGCTGGAGAGAGAAAGCAATGTATACTTTGTTTTCTGCCCAATTTTTAGGTTATCAGTAGAGAAAGGAGTTCTAAATTCTGGGGTTTATATCTTTTTTTTTTTTCCCCGATGCTGTGTAGATTTTTTTTTTCCCTTTAGCAAAAGGTATTAGGGAACGGTTGTGAGACTCCAAGCTCTCTACTGTATTGGGTGACAGTCTGCAGACAATTTAAGTAGGTGTTGCTTCTAAAAGTACTAACTTTGGGCAGGAGCACTGGCATGTGCAGTTTAAAATGTTTCTGGCACTAGTGTTAGATGTATAGCTACTTTTCGCCACTGAGAGGAAAGTGAGCATGTAAATGGCATCCAGCAGATTGCTATGGTATATGGTATGGGATGCAGTTGCTGCCTTTATCTGTTATGCATGATGCTGGTTTTTGCTCTGTTCTGTTACTCAGAGGCATTTGGCATTGATCCACAGTTGTGTAGTTTGGAGTGTGTAGGTGAGCAGTAACACCTTCCAACCACAGAATTCCTTATGAAGTTCAATGGGTAGTCAGTGAAGACTTTGTGTTTGAGAGCAGACTGCTATTGCTGAGTTCAACCTGAATGTTTTGTGGGTGCAGGTCTAAATGAGTTGTGGTTGCATAAGCAGGAACAGATTTCTTATGCAACTGCAGTTGTTTTTGCATTTGTAGTGACTTGTATAGTGACACAAGATGTTTTGCTTTGTGCCAAGAAATTAGCACCTCAACTGTTGAACCATTGTTCTTGAAAAGATACTTATCTGTGAAGGGGGAGTAAATTAAAACCTTTCTTTTATGGCTAGCCTAGTTTGTTCCTCTTATCAAGAAAAATCAAACAGATTATAGTCATTAGTTCTTCCCTAAAATCTCTTTAAGGTTGTCTTGTTTGTTCTTCAAAGCTTTATTTCTTACCTACAGTTTTTATTTTCTAGGTGATAAAACGGGAACAAGACCAGAGTAAGTGTCAGATTTTCTTTCTATTCCATGTCTTATTAGCTAAACTAAATATGTTGGCTTTTTTGCTACTTAAATATTGAAAAAGGCATAAATGTAAATAACCACCTTTTGCAATATGGCCAATTTAGTAATGTGGGTTCATAATTTCAAACATTGCAAGTTTCCCATCGAATGCAATACCTACAGCTTATCTGGTATCTGTTATAGACTGATCATGTGGTCTCAAAAATGGTTTCCTCAAATGTGTACAATGCTTACACCACAGGCTTGGACCCTGGCATAGTATCTGTGGGTGTTAATCCAAATCATTTGTAGTTGTGGCATACAGGCAATGGGTGCAAAACTGTAATCAGTCACTTGAACGTTTTCACTGTATTTGTTAAAGCACCATCTAAACATGCATTGTCTCTTGTAGAGATAGCAAAGCACTGAAGGATGAAAATCTACCTCCAGTAATCTGTCAGGATGTAGAAAATCTACAGTAAGTACTGGTTTTTTATTTATGATAGTTGATTAGCTGGAATATTGTATGTTGTTGATTGCGACAAAAACACCCTACTACTGACTGCATGCACTTTAATTTACTAGCACAAGGCCTTTTGGCAGGTTAACCTTGTAAACAGAGTGATAGTTCTAGTAGCTGAAGTCTTGGGTTGTTTTTTTTCAGCATGCTTAACCATGCATTTACACAAATGGGCATGCCCAGCAAATGTGTTCTTAGAATCAGTCCCTGGGAGTATTAAGCCTGTTGCACATTGAACCTTATGTCCCTATGCATGTGCACTGTGGATCTCATAGGGAATAGAGAGAACTGCAAAAGAGCCTTCTCTCAGGCAAGGAGGAGGTGGGTTGTAGGCTAGTCAGGCTTTATGTCACTGTATTTGTGAGTTTAAAGTAGTAATCACTTTTATAGAAAGACTGTATTATTATATAGATATATAAAAAATAATTGATAATCTTAGTTTATTAGGATTCAGCATAATATGTTTAAACACTTACTGTTGAAGTTTAGGGGTTTTGGTGGGTTTTTTACAGTATTAGCATGCTAGGAGATAAGATAATACTGTGCTATACAGTAATTTTACTGTTCAGTACTTAATTTTGGAACAATTAATAGCTATTTAAATAATGTGACCAAGAGGTAGACAGTTGGGTACCTTAGGTTCAATATTTTATGTCTCTTTCCTCCCTACCCTGTTTTTCTCTTCCCTAGGAAATTTGTGAAAGAGCAAAAACAAGTTCAGGAAGAAATTAGTAGAATGTCTTCTAAAGCAATGCTTAAAGTACAAGAAGACATTAAAGCTTTGAAACAACTTCTGTCTGTAGTTGCCAGTGGATTACAGAGAAACACTTTTAATATTGACAAGCTGAAAGTGGAAACTGCACAGGTACAATAGAATATAAATTTTGTTATGTAGATGTATGCTTATTTCACATAAGATAACTTGACTCATAAAGGCTAGTTAACACACATGTCCAAACAAAACCAGTTGTAAACAAAGTGAAAAATTGAATCCCTTCTCATCTACTTGAAGTTACTGGGAGAGGCTGAAGTCTGTGATGTCAGTATCTTCAGATAAGCCCAACAGCAATAAAATTATTTTTATTCAGGAAAGCACTCCTGCATAGCAAAGGCAACAAAAGGAAATGTGTTCCAACTTCAGTTTGTTACATGTTCAGCTGCTAGTGAAGACATATTTGTAACAACATGCTGGACTCTGAACCAGGGGAAAATCAAGTATGTTTTCTTCTGATGACTTTAAAAAACTGAACAAACCAAAACAAATCAAAAACACAAAAAACCCCCGACAAGCCACAAACTCCAAAACCTACCCTCATAACACTTCAAGGACCAAAATATCTTAAGGAGCACTAGTATTCATTTAGTGAATTTGAGTCACAACTGTCCACCAGTCTGTGTCTTAACTGTGCAACCAGTTCGAGCTCAAGTTGTGATGCAAGTGCTTTTCAAGATAAATTCTGTACTGCTTTTATTTCATCTGGCATGTCAGAGCTGCTTGCTATATAAATAAGTGTATCTTACTCTAAAGTAAAAGTGTTCATGTTTTTTTTTCTTTCTGTATCTTGTGATACCAAAATAAAATACTTTATAGTTTTACCTTGCCAACAGTTTTCTGTGAAAACAAAAACTTATTACTGATATGCTCATATTTCTGTAAATGATGCAGTTGAGAATAATTGCAGAACCAGGCATTAAATTCTTAATTGTAGAGTTATTAGAAAGAGTTAAACAGAAGTGTATGCTATGATTATGTGTTAAAAGATCATTTCCATAGAAGGACTTTTTTTGAACTAGTTAATCAAAGGCGAAATAATCCTTTATGTTCTATTTCTTTTTAGGTGTGTTATTTCTTTGCACTTGACTTCTTACTCTTTCCCTCTTAGCCATCAGTAATCATAAGAGGATTTCTGAAGTACAGTAGAAACTAAATCTTATCTCTGACACTTTAGTGCAATATTTTATCAATTTGAACGTTCAGTGTCCTTTCAGTATGTGCTGCTGTTTATTCCTTCCCCAAACTTGTGTTGCTATTTGCAGTTCTCCAACTTGCAGTCTATTCTTTGAATAATTTCTGGTCAGATTCCATCATAGTGTTAACTTAAATATATGAAGAAAATATTATAGATGAATGAACAGTAGAGTTACAGCTATTTTTCTTTTTGATCACTTCATACAGAACCTTGTTTTATTAATTTTCCCTATTTATTTAGGAGCTAAAGAATGCAGAAATAGCATTACGAACACAGAAAACTCCTCCTGGTCTCCAGCATGAAAATACAGCCCCAGCAGAGTGAGTTATTGTTACTAATAAAACATAGGCAATAATATAACTTGGAGAAGAGTAGACTCTGGGGAGACCTTATTGCGGCCTTTCAATACTTAAAAGGGGCATATGAGAAAGATGGGAACAGACTTCTTAGTAGGGCCTGTAGAATTAGGACAAGGGATAATGGTTTTAAACTGGAAGAGGGTACATTGAAACTAGATAGAAGGAAGATATTTTTTATGGTGAGGGTGGTGAAACCCTGGAACAAGTTGCCCAGAGAGGTAGATGCCTCATCCTTGAAAACATTAAAGAAGGGGTTGGATGGGGCTTTGGTCAGCCTGGTCTAGTTGAAGATGTCCTCACTCATTGCAGGGGGCGTGGACTAGATGACCTTTAAAGGTTCCTTCTAACCCAAACCGTTTTATAATTCTATGAACTTCATAATATGAATTTTTTTCTACTTTTTGCAACATTTGTACTGAATGCTTCATAGAGTCACGGTTTTATTTGTACATTTAATTTACCTGTATTTCATAGACAGGAGAAATACAATCTACTCGTTTTGCGAGTAGAGGGCTGTCAGGAATGTCAGAATGTAACTGTTGCAATTAAATGGAAATTCACAGCTAATATAGGATTAAAAAAAATGGCAAACTAGTGAGCTTTAATCATCATTGTTTTACTCTTCTAGCTACTTCAGAATCTTGGTTGAGCAGTTTGAAGTACAGCTGCAGCAATACAGGCAGCAAATAGAAGAACTGGAAAATCATCTTGCTACTCAAGCAAATAATTCACACATAACTCCACAAGGTAAATGCTTTAATTTTAATGTTTCATACATAAAAATTAAGAAATCTTATACCTATAAGAAAAATTTAAGTAATATCTTTTTTTATTATTGTTGACTTATTTAATGTACAGAAATAAGTATTCAGATTCTGCAGTTCAATGTCAAGATTTGGAATTACAGGTTAAATTCACAAAGATTCTTGAGTTATTTTGAGATGGATCCAATTCTTGAGGTGCAATTTGTAAGCCTGGTTTGTCTTGGACATCTGCTGTGTCCATCTCCCTCCCTTCAGCATCTGGTTGTTAGAAGGCTGATGTCTGGTACCTTTTGTCTTGCACTGGGCTGTCTGACCAGACAAATACAGGTCTCTGCTCTGCCAGCTCCAGGTCAAAATGGGAACTCTTCCTTAGTTTGGAGCCTACTAGTATTGCGTCCAGCCCTGGTGAACTGAGAAGACTTAAGTCGTGTTTGCTGCCACATAATTCAATCCTGGGAGAATCTCTCTGGTCAGAGAATACTGACCTCTGGACATTAGTCTTCTGGTTGGTTACCATTCCTGTGATCATAAACAATTTTATCTTTTGGGCCATGTTTAGGTACAGGTCCTGCAATAAGCAGTGATTGCAAGTGCATGTCTTTGTGCCAAGTGGTACTTGAACATCTTACTGTCACAGGATGGTGCCTAGACTTTGGACTTCATAAAGTCAAAATCAAGAGAACTGTGTAGACCTAGCTTCCAGTATGGAAGATCTGAATCCTGAGGGTCCTCTATCTTTCTGTGTGATCTTGTCTGTCCAGAGTATGAGCAGGTTACCTTCACAGATTTTCCTCAGGTTTTTCAACTGTTTCTGCTGTAATCTTAAGGTTCCTTGCATGTGTAAGCAAGGCTCAATCTGTGTTCAGACTGTCAGCAAATGATCTTGTCAGCACTACTGCATATGTAGCCTTCACCATACAGGAAACCATGACCCAGAATGTCTTGGAAAATTTTGAAATGTCTAGTGTTCAGTATCAGTAAATTGCCTCCAGACTCTTGGAAACTTGTGGCCAATGTTCCTAGATATCACTGCCTCCACAGCCCTGCAAGTTGGCATGAGATTTATTCCCCAGCTTTTTTCTTTTTTAGGAAGAAATGCAAATTATAATGGAGAAATTTCCCTGTGGAGAGGCAGACCTTTTCAGTTGAAGAATCATTGCTAGACTTACGCATCTTCAAGAACTTAATAGCTGCTGTTTGCATTTCAGTAGGTTATATGCATTCTTCAGAGAAAATGCAGAAGCTGATGTTTTCACAGTGAAAGACCACTTCACTACTTTTCTGTCCTCAATTTTGGTCCATTGTTTCAGTGCTTCTTTCAGAAAAGCATTTTTTGTCAGTAGATGCTTCATTTTGCCAAAATCTTTGAGATTTCCCCTTTAATTCTGACGTTTTGCATTAGTTGGGTCAGTGCCCTGAAAACACTTCTGTATCTGTATGGGAAGTAGAATATCCTAAACCCTAAGACTTTATGTAGGCAAGAAGCTCCCCGTTGTGTTTTTCTGTTTGATATGCTTTTAGGTAGAACTAGAATGAGAGTTCCTGTGATGCTTATTAATCATGTCTTTAAAATGTCAGTAAAGCTTCTATTCTACTGCACTCTGGCAAAATCAACTGAACACTTAACTGTGCTTTAAGTCAGAGTGGAAAATGTATACAAGAAAATCTGGTTTTACCTATGTTTATGTAAAAATCAATGAGGTAAAATGTTCCTGTGTAACTAAATGATATGTTTTAACTTTGCTAAATGATAGAATCATAGGAAATGAATTACCTTGTATATAAAAATAAATGTGAGAAAAGAGTACTTCTCAAAATAAAGTTTGAAGCCGTTTCAAAAAGTAGTTCTTTGCTCCCTGGTCACCCAATTGCTCTCAAATTCTGTGTTTCTTAATACACATTAACTTGTTCTCATGCAATTATTTTCGTGATTTGTGTTGTATGGGTTTTCGGTGGGCTTCTTACTGCAGTATAAACACTAAATCTTTTCTCCTGGTAGTAGGATTGACACTTACCTATATTTTACATGCCTCCTACAGATTTGTCTATGGCTATGCAGAAAATCTATCAAACATTTGTAGCTTTAGCTGCACAACTTCAATCAATACATGAAAACGTAAAGGTATGTTGTTTTGATGTGTTCCTGTGTATTTAGTGAAAGAACTACAAAGAGTCACTTTTTGAAAATATACTGTATCTTCAGGTATTCTTTTTTCTTCTCTCAAATGAACTGCTTTAAAAATTTTTTAAACTGTCCTAGAGAAGTACTTTTGTTTGGCTGAAGTCTAATTTGAATTATTTACTTACTGATGACAGCAACTGACCACAATCATTGAGGCTAATGTTTTTATTTAACTCCTTTTCCTTTTTAATTGTTGATGAAATTTTGAGTCTGTCTTTGAGTTCATGCTTATGTGTTTTGCTTTTGGCCCAATGACCTCTTGATCTCAAGCAAAGATGATCTAAACCTGCTCATACTCAAATCAGTAACAGAAAAAAATGGAGGTATTAGTATATAACGTTTTTCAACATTTCAAAGAATTATGAAAATAGTGTTCTGACTTGCTTAATTTTTTTCAAACTGGTTTTTATGGGAAGTCGTATGGGGGGGAAAAAAAACTACTGTGAAAAAATGCTAATGTATCAAAGGTCCTAGTTAGGCTTGTTTTTTCCATCATGGACTCTGGCTTTAATTTCCCATGTAAGGTTCTGAACATAGTGACAAAATTTCAATGTTCTATAATCCATAATTTTTCTTGAGATAATCAGAGCTGTTGGTTATATTAAAAAAAAAAAAAAAAAACACAAAAAAAACCCAAACCCACAGCTTGGGGAAGAGTACAAGTGTTTGGGATTGTTTCTGAGTGACTTCCTTAATGGAAATAGCTCCAGTAAATTTTCTGCTTGTTTCCTTCTCAGAGCTGCTTCTGCACAATATTGTTTGTTAAACATTTGAAACTTTTCCTCAATAAAGTTTAGAAATACTGAGGATTTCATATGAACTAAGTGATAGGACAAGAGGGAATGGCCTCAAATTGCACCAGGGAAGGTTTAGACTGGATGTCAGGAAGCATTTCTTTCCAGAAGGGGTTGTTAGGCCTTGGAATGGGCTGCCCAGGGAGGTGGTGGAGTCCCCATCCCTGGAGGTGTTTAAGAGTCGGGTCGACATAGCACTGAGGGATCTGGTGTAGTTGGGAGCTGTCAGTGTTAGATCAATGGTTGGACTGGATGATCTTCAAAGTCTTTTCCAACCTAGATGATTCTGTGATTCTGTAACTAGATTCCTTGCATTGCATTGCTTCTGCCAGCATGGATATTCACTGGTTTACAGCTACCCACTTTTAGTTACTTGTGATGCTCTTATTGAGCTTGCTTTTTGTACCAGATAATTTTGTACCAGAATATATAACTTCTTCCATAATTTTGGCAGAATTACATAAAAAGGGTCTGAAATGTGTTCTGGGCTCTTTGCTTCTGAGATCTGAGTGTAGCCTGAACTCATATAGTGGTTTTTGTGGTGACACATTTTTTGTTGTTCCTCAATATGAAGAGCTTGATTAGTATGCAAATATAAGCAATAATATCTTCAGTACCATATCAGCATGACTGAATAGGAAAGACTTTTACTTCATCTTAAAGTATTCAGTTGCCTGAAACTAGGGAGTTGGTTTGAGGATCTTTCTTCTAGGGATTTTTTTTTTAGATTTAATCTAGTGGGTGGACATGAAGGCTGATGTTTTGAAAGACAATTATAACTAAAGTGTCAAAAGCAGAAAAATGAATGTACTGCTTAAGTGGGTCTTGTCATTCTGACCATCTGTTTTAGTTTAGCAGCTAGGAGATACTACAGGAGAGCAGTTTTGAAACTGCTGTCTCTGCCTTATTTGATGTTTGTGAAGGCTGAGTTGTGACCACAGTTCATTTCTTTGTGTGAAGTAGGCTTTCTGGTTTGCAGATTCAAAGGTCTGAAGTTGTAGAAAAATATGACCCGCAACATCTTTGTACAGGTCTAGTTATTAAAGATATTTATATCATATATGATATGAACATACAGATACATTCTGCATTCAGGGTCAGTGAAGAGTAAAATGTGCTTGAGCACAGTTCAGGTAGAGAATGTCATTAAATCATTCTGCATAGATTAGCCTTAAGAACTGCTCTACAATGTCTAATGGCATTTGTCAGCTCCTATGGCAGTCAGTGTGGCATTGTATTAAACCTCATTAGAGTTCTACAAATTTCTTTTTTCCTCCAAAGACAGCACTCCTGATGTAATAATGAGGTCACTCTTTCTGTGTGTTTCCTGCTGTTGCTTGATAAGTTTAGGATTACAGCTGTTCAAATCCCGAGTCACAATTTTTGGACTGTAAGCTCTTCTTGGAAACAAGCATATCCTTAGCCAGGAACACAGGACAGACATAGAATGCCTTCCATAAAATACAACTAAACCTTCTCTTCTTTGTCTTTTAATAAATCTATTCTATTTAAAGATCCTCTGTTGGAAATCATTCTATCAGTTCTGTAATTGAAGCCATTTATTGTTTTGAACTTACCTAAGATACCCATGGTTATCATCTCTGACAGATAGAAATGTTTCATGGCGAACAGGTCAAGCCACAGAAGGTGGGGTTTTGAGGAGGGAAGAGACATGACAGCAGATTTGGGCTACTTGCTAGTCTAAAGCAGAACGATCTATTGCATTTGCACTGCATTACATTGTTGATTAAATGCATCAGAAACAAGAGTGAATTCTAAAGTTATGGTGTTGTCTTCAGCTTTGTGTGAAAAAAGAAATGCAAGTGTGAAAGGAAGGAAAGAAACAGGTGAAAGTGCTAGGGGAGTAAAAGCAGACTCAGAAGTGTGTTATGCTATAAACTAGTTATGTGGCTGTATTTTGCCTCTTAGGTCAGCTAGTAAGGTGATACAGATTGAATTGTGCTCATTTACAGCAACTTTGAAAGATTTTGATACCATTCAGTATGCTAGTCTGTTATGCTTGACAGCTTTGCAGAATTTAAGGAACCTGTTCTAGCTGTAGCTGACGCAAAACAATTTTCTCCAGCTCATAACCTGACTAGATCCTTTCAAATTTTGGGGGGCTTTTTTCTTTTTCTTAAGGAAATGTTAATTATAACTCAGTGTCTCTTTCCTTATTAAGTTAAGGTTTTATGTCAAATACACTGAACTAAAATGGCTTCCCCCCACCCCTTCAGATGCTCAAAGACCAATACCTTGGCTACAGGAAAACCTTTCTGGGAGATGCCACGGATGTGTTTGAGGCAAGACGAACAGAAGCTAAGAAGTGGCAGAGCGCGCCACGTGTTACCACTGGACCAACCCCTTTCAGCAACATACCAAATGCAGCAGCCGTTGCGATGGCTGCAACACTTACTCAGCAGCAACAGCCTGCTACAGGTCTGAGTGCATTCAAGTTATAGATTATTAGCGTTACAATAGTAAATTTGTGTAAAATTTTCTATGAAGTCTTCCTTTGTGTTAGACTGAAAATCTAAACATTGTGATGAACAAAGTTACAGATACATAGCCAATAGAAAAATGCAGGGTAGACTTAGCAATAATTATACAACAGATACTTAATCTTGTGAATTTACTTGTATTAGTGGTATTTACTGTATTGTTCTAACTTACCCCTTGGAATGTGAGTCTTCACTCTTAACATCTCTGAATACACATAGTATAGTCTCTTTCCAGAATTGTATGGTTATAGTAAATTATTTCAAATCAGTGAGGAGAGAATATCTAAATGCATATTACCTTTTTCTTATGTAAAATTAATAATGCATTTTTATATAGCACTTTGGAACTGTAAAATGAAAAATGCTGTAGAACAGGAAGAATAGCGGAACAACCATCTGTAGAATAGGAAGACAGATGCCTGGCTTATTTTAAAGCCAACTCCTTTGTCAGGGTGATGTTGGAGCAGTTTTTGCTGTCCATTCTACTGTTGCAAATAAATACTTGAGAAAGTAGGTTTATCAGTGGTTCTGTGTGTGCATGTGTGTAAGAGGAGACCAAACCAGGAAATCCATGACCCACTGCTATTGAGGAATGGAATACATATGGCAAAGGAAATAACTTAAGGCACCTTAGTTGACATCGTTATACTAGCCAACACTTCTCAGAGGGATTCCTGAATGTAGAGAGTTGAATTAATATTTAATCATTTAACAGAAATAAGATAAACTCAATTTTACCTGAACATGGATAATATATCTGTCAGCAAATAATGAAAAGCATAGGTAACTTCATTCTACCATTTATTTTCTAAAATGTTATATATCATAGGTGTACTGAAAGTTTTTCTAGAGCACATTTTCCTTCTCTTGTCTTATAACAGCAGTCATAACTTCAGTGATTTTTCATTAGAAACCTATGCAGCAACCACCCAGAGTTTGACAAATTTATTATACTGTCCTTGTCTTATCTGTAAAAGGAAAACACAATGTGTTTCCAGTCCTGGCCTGTACAAACAGCAAAGAGAGGGGTTTAAAAGGCAAATAATGCCAAAATACTTCGCATGTGACAAAATGTTTCTCTTCTAAATTTCAGTCACAGACCACAGTCGACTTGTTGCTGCTGTATTAATCCATGGAATTCTTTTTGAAGTGATGTCTGCAAAAGACAGAAAACATGAGATAATGTGATGTCATGCTTCAGGGGTTTTTATACAGACAGAAGCATGGCTTGCGCAGCCTAATGTTGCCAAAGTAGTTCCCTCTCCCTTCATCTTCTTTGTCTCATGTTTTTCTAAAATATGCTCCACAGTCATTACAGGATTAGTTGTGTATGAAAGCCATATAGTTGGGATGTCACATGTAAAGTTAGACCTGTGTTTTCATGAATTGGGCTGAGGGATTTAAACTTCCTCTTCCTAGTCCAGATTCAAGAGAATTCCTAATAACTTCAGTAAATTGATGCCACTTGTGGCATGACTTCATGCATATTATCTTAGGAGTGAAGGGAGGTGAGGGGAAATGGCAGAATTGACCTGCACTAACACACCTGAGGTAAGGTAACTGTACCATGAGGTATTTTGTAACATTTTGTAGTGTAAGGAGCAAATGGGAGTGTGTGTAGGTATTTTTTTTTTCCTTGGTTGTTTTAGCATAGTACTTCAAAAGCCAAAAATGTGCCAACTACAAGTGATGCAGATAGAACAAAGCCATTAACTTATGTCAAACATGCCAACAAAAGTAGACAATTTTGCTACTTATTTGGAATACTGTTACCCTCCGTGCAACTCACTTGACCTGGAGAAATAGTAGATTGATGTTTTGAGTGGCACTTCAAGAGTACTTCAAGTTCTATCTAACTGTTTAAGAGTTTTAAGTTGTATTTTCTGTTCCTCTAGCTCAAAAGCAGGATTAATCAGGCCTGAACTATTTCAGAGGTGAAGTCTTAAAAGCTTGCTAGAAAGGAAAATTTCACAGCTTTCCTAAACTACTCATTTCAATGTTTGACTTTTTCCCAGCAACTTACCTGAAACTTCTTTGCTTCAGATTAAAGCTGCCACTTTGTCTTAGTGAGTAGAGAAGAATCTATTCTTTCAGTTTTGCAGGAATCTAAATATTTAAAGGCTGCCTCCTCTTCATTTCCTTTCCCTTGTTTGAGTTTCCAGATGACCATTTACTGCAGTAAAACTGCAAATGTTTGCATGTTTTAACTCAGTTTATCAAAAGTCATAATACAACAATCTGCCAGAAGTTAAAATCATGCATACTTCTTTGCAAGATCTAGATTCTGAAGACTGGGATAGGTAAGGGTTGATAGAAGGTTATGAGAGAAAAGACTGAAATCAGTTTTTTATGTAAAGGGGAGAGAGGGTGTTTGCAATACCTGACCTGCTGTTGCTGTTCTTGAAGATAAGAATAAAACAAGAAAATTAATCTGGGCTTTCAAGTTTTTGACTAAATCTAAGATATGGTACTCTAGTATTGAGGGATCAGGCTAGTTTGTCTTTTTTAAATAAATATTTGATGTTTACATGGTTAAGTCTGTTTTATAAGAATAATTTAGAGTTAGTTACTGTTTTTTCTCTGAAAAATATTAATAATAACTTATTTTAAATTTGTGTTCAGAAGACAAAAGTTTAGTAGCTACATCTAAGCTGTGGGATCAGGGAATGTTTCCCCAGTTCCTGGGTGTAGATACACACCCTATTTATGTTTTCTCAGTATGCCAAGACATGTCTGGCTTCTGTTGAAATAAAGCCAGTGGATTCTGGGCATATGGAAGAAAGGGAGCAAAATGTGCTCCACTGGTCTCCTGGGATGGATAATCAGGACACCTGGACTGTGGTGTGCACACTGACGCACAATTTTTGTGCAGTTTTTTTGAAGCTAGAGTTACTGAAATTATGCTTAAGTCTTGTCTGCACACAACCTTTCTCCCTAGTTTAGCACTTTTGTTCTGAGCACAGCTGTATTGGTAGCAGTGTGGCTGGTCATGCTTTTGTGCCAGCTAGAGTTTTAATCACTGCTTCACTTGCACCTTCCCTGAGCAGTCTTGAACAGCATGGAAGTTTAAAATGTCAGTGGCTACTCTACCTATTGTTATTGATAGGACTAAAGTAAAAGATTTTAAAGAAAATTAAAGCCTAGTGAAATAAGAGCTGTAAACGTATGAGACTGAAACTGATGTTTTTCTGGTAAGACTAAATTGTCTTAAAGAAATGCTTTTCTTCAAATTCACCTTTCCTTCTCCTCTAAAAATAAATGAAGTACCCTTCCAACAACTTAGTTACTCTCTCCTTAACTGGTGAAGTGCAGAGTTAGTCAAAGCATTATCAAGCTGTTAGCACACTTATGTTTTGACTTGACTTGGTATGAGATTGAAGTGCTAATGGAAAAGGATACTGATATCTTCATAGCACTTAAAATTTTTATTGTGTAATTCGATATTAACCTGGGTTAAAAGTAGTCAGTGTATTAGTTTGTCAGAATAAGATCAAAGTTGTGACACTAAATTTGTTCACTTTTATCACCAGCTGTGATTTTAAAAATTGCAGAATGTCACTTTAGGAAATCTGTCTGACCTGTCTGGACTTTTTGTAGTGGGTCCTCCATTAAACTGAAATGCTCTACAGAGCAAATATATCAAGTTTCAAAATGTTAAAATACTTGTTATAAAGAATTTGTCTCATACCTGTAATAGCCAGAAGTGCCATTTGTTTTTTTGCTAGTACTTTTGGCATCAAAGAATCTTTATTACTAGTTTTTTGCTATTGAAAATTATGTTTACTGAATAAAAACTGTAAGTAGTGGTCATGCCTTCAGAACATTATGGTACAAAATCAACAAATACCATGTGCTGTTGCTCAATGAAAAGCTTGTTAGCCTAAGGCATAAGGTCCTGTTTTATATAATCTGAGGTGTTTTAGAATAATGTCTTTTACTGGCTCTAAAAAGCATGTCGCATTTGGTAAAAAGCTTGGCCTGGAGGACTGTAGTGTTTTGTTTTAAGGTCTTCCACTAACGGTGCCTCCTACGGAGATAGAAACCTGTGCACTTGAGAAGGAACTGGATACGTGTTTTGGGGTTGTTCTAGTTTATTAGATGACTGACTAGTGTAGGGGTTTTGTTTCTTTTTATTGATAACAATTTTCTTATTTTTAAAGAGCTGCTAGGTAGATGTATCAGTATTTAAACTGGATGTAAACAAGTTTAGTTTGAAATTTATGTGAAAATTTGTAATTACAACATATGATATACTTTCTGTTAGTTGAAAAAATAGCTTGGATTTCCCAACTATTCCCTGCTAAGCAGAGACTGAAAGCTAACAATTTTAGTTGCCCTTAAAACTTAGTTTAACACTACTTTGAGTATACAGATGTCATTCAGCTTGGATCACATGAGAATTTTGTGTTCCTAGCAAAAATGCTATTTTTGATATACAGTGCCTTTCACTTGATTCAAAATAATTTTCCATTTAAATCTTCAAATACTGAAATGATTTTAAAAGCTTGAAATACTTAAATTTTAAAACTCTAGATAAATATTAGTAACAGGAAACTTTGTAGTATGAAGGAAGAAATTTTGAATGAAAATAAGCCCAAATGTGATAGTGGTTTAGGAAGAAGAGTGAAGTCAGTTGAGCTTTATAGTAATATTTGAATAAATCATCACTTTCACAGATACAGCATAAAGTGTTCAAAGATAGAGAAGGCTGTCTTGAGGAAAGATGCAAATGTCTGGATTAAGAGTTTGGCGCTGTATTTTATCTTCAATGGTTAAATTTTTTAACTAGTGCACTGAAAACTGAAAAAGACAGGAATATAAGATAGTACTGTGAAAACTGTCAAAATATATTAATTATTTATCAGAGTTAATTTTTTTAAATGTGTTAGTAATGGGCTAGCAAGTTGAATCTTTACTCCCCAAGGTTAAGGGGGAAAAAAAAAGAAACTGAGGCTGTAAATTTCATCTTGACAGACTGAAAATGCTTTTTGACAGTCCTGCGTCTTAGTGTGAATATGCAGGGAAAGTACTGTCAACTTTTTTCAAATTATGGGGCAAATGCTGACTCTGAAATTTGAAATTTTGAATGTATCTGATTCATTAAGGTACACAGAACTGTGCCTTTTGTAAATGTTTATTTAAACAGGTGGTTTGACTAGTTTACCTTATTTGAATGGTGTTATGTAGCAGAGCTTAACAGAACTCAGTTATCACTTGTGTGGAAAAGAATTGTCATGTTACTGTGTAATTGACTTGCTTAAAAATGAACAATAAATTTAATAAAATAAAGTCATTGTCTTGTTTTTTATCTTAGTGTTCTGTTTAAATTTGGATGGAATACTTGTAGTTTTGAAGATTCCTATTTATTAAATTAACTTTTGGTAATACAGCTTTAGTAACATTAGTGTCAGTCCTTATGTTTTTAATTTGAAGGTTTTCCCTTATTCTGATTCCATTAATACAGGTGGCAAAATGTTGTTACCTGTGAGTTTTCTCAAGGTTTAATGTTTTAAAGTTTAAGGTGAGACTGGTTAATTTTTAAAAACAATAAATGATGTTATTATCATGTTACTAGCTTTGACTAGTTTCACCTTACAATCAGTGTTTTCTTAGGTTATACCAGGTAGACAGAGGCAGACAGTTAAGTAAGGAATTTCGAGGTAAAATTTTGAATCTTAACGGGATTTGTTGAAAGCAATGATGTTCACATTATCATACTTGAATAAATAAAGGACCTCTTTGCTATGAAAGAGTAAGGCAAGTTTGTTCTCATTTTTTTTATACCAGGGCCACAGCCATCTCTGGGAGTTAGTTTTGGAACGCCATTCGGCTCAGGTATTGGCACTGGCTTGCAATCAAGTGGCTTAGGTTCTTCAAGCCTTGGAGGTACACTTTAACTTTTCTAATCTTTCATTGAATTATAATACCGCACATCTGAATCTCTTGCAAACCTTTAACTCCACTAAGAAGATGATCTGTTTCAGGGAAAGACCTTACGATTTGGCAGTCTGCGCTTTCCAGATTTCTTCATGCCTTGCAGAAGGAGTTGCAAAGGCTGATACTAAGGCTAATAAGCCACTGTAGTCAAAACTGAAGATGAATAGGACGGGGTAATCATACAGAAGTTCTGTTCTTAAGCTAGTGAAGTACATCAAGTACATCCCATTGTAACTACAACTTGACTTAATTTTACATATGTGAAAGTTAGGCACCTGAAACATTGGATCATGCTGTAGCTAATTCATAGGAAGTTTTTCACCTGTACGTACCACTGTTAAATATAGGGACCCATGTCTGCTTGAATTAAGATAAGGATAAATGCTAAGAAATTACTACAGTTCTGGGATACTGCTTGCTAAAACATACTTGCTTTAGCTGTCACTCTGTTCCTCAGTGCTGAGGTAGAAAAACAATCCCTTCTCAAGTTGAAAAAGCACCATTTGAAGGTGAGGGAAAAATATTTATCAGAATGTTAATAGTGCTGGTGGGGAATATATTCCAAGAGGACACATGACTGAAAGAGTAGGTGGTAATAAAAAAATTAGAAAATTCATGTAGAGCTCTTCATTTAAATGTAATGAATTCTCAGCAGTAGAACTACAAGTAGAATTGAAGTGACTAGAATCTAATCTGCATGTAAATTTCCTGTCTATATAGGTGAGGGCATTCTACAGTGCAAGTCAAAAGACACTAGTGTCCTCTGAAGCTTTTGTAGGAGATCTGCAAACAAAAGTGTTACATCTGCTGAGCACAAATATAATGTGTTTTTTCTCATTGCATCCTCCCCTGCAGCCTCAGTCTGTATCTTTGAGCCAAACATATGAATCAGTGTCGTAATGTATTTAAAATAATTAAAAATCACTTGGTATTGGAAAGGTGATGTAACTTGAATGTCATATCCATTTTACCTTAATGATCATCTTGAAATTATCTTTAAATCTACCACTGTCTGTCCTTATCAGATTTTAAGCTTTTTCAGAGAAAAGAAAGTCTGTCCACCTAAACAGGAAAAATAACCAACAGTAGTGGGCTAAAAGAAAAATACTTCTGAATGACCAGGATGTTCTCCCAATGTTTTAAATGCCTTAAAAATAAAAAAACAACCAAACATAAAATTCTTTCTTTTCAACCGAAGTGTTTGTAGACTAAAGATTGTTTATATAGCTTCACCAATCTTGCTAATGTAAGGAACATTTTATTTGAACAACTGTTTCTAGTTTTGTCTTACATGCATAACTTGGTTTTTGGGGGGGGAGGATAGTTTTCTGCTTAGAGGAAAGCATTTGCTTGCATTTCATCTATTCTGTATTAATTTGCAAAATTTGTCTTTTGACAAATCAAGAAGACTGTCTGATAGAAGCAAGTGTAGAAGAATAAAGGAATACATGCAAAATACCCTGCAGGTGCTCTTGGAAACAAATCAGCAGAATGAGTACTTAAGGGTTTTTTATCTTGTGCTGGGTTTTTTTTAACAGGACAATTTTTAAAGTATACTCTTGAAACATAATTTTAATTGGGGAAATTTGCTCTTTTTCCATGATGAATATTCTGTGAATTTTGTTAGTGATAAATACAGAGGCTTTTGCATTTAGTATATAAGATATGTAGCACAATAGATCTTGTACTTCATTAAATATTTGCAGACACCTTGCCTGACCATTGGTAATTCATTTCGAACTAGGTAAGACAAAAGAGTGTATAATTTCAATAAACTGTATTACGTTCAAATGATACTTGCCATTGTAGAACCTTAAAACTTACTTGATTTAAAAATTGCAGAAGACTGGAGAAGACTGCTTCAGATAGTGTTTAGTTCTTACTAGTTATAAAATCTAAAAATCACTTCTGTGAAGGAATGGTAAAGGCTCAGTTTGCAGTAAAATGCAAGTATTTTCCCTGACACTTAAGATGGGGGCATAATTTCCTCCAATACAAATATTGTTCTCGTTTTGAAAACCTCTTCAGACAGCTGAAATCAGAGAGTATATTTCTCTTGCTCATCCTTTCGTCTGGCCTCTATTTCAAACTGCAAGTATCAACTTTTCCTTTGAAATGATCTCATATTAATAACACAATTTGAAATCTTGAAATAATTATATTAAGAAATTATTAATGTCAATTATAGAATTAACAATTAGTTTTATTACTGCTATATGTTTATGGCTGCCCTTTATATGATGATTTTTCCCATTAGATATTGTGAAATTCTGTTTCTATTTGGTATCTAACCTATTTTGTGGTTTCCTAGCTAAAACTGATCCCCAGTAACCTGGGGGAGGTGATGACTCTAAAATAAGGCAAATGTAAACTCAAGGGAATGTTTGTTTCAAGTGTAGAGAATTTTTCTTTTAGAGTTGTGGATAAATTTTGAGGCTTTCTGTATTAGAAATCATATAACTTGTGTTTAAATTTTCTTACTTTTGGCCCATATAGTTACCATTTTCTTGCCAACTTAACAGCAATTCAACACCAATTTCTTAAACTGATAGTTTACTTCACTTGTTTTTATAGCTATTCCTTTACTCAGTTTTGTATTTTGAAGGTAGTGTTTTTTCTCCGATGTTTTTCTGTTTGAATTTTTTTCTTAATGCAGTGCTGTGTTGAGAATAAACTACTGTTGAGGCAATAATCTTAGGAATATTACAAACAACTCTTTGAATTATGTTTGGTTTTAGAATACTCACCCCAAACCCATGTGTCTTTAATTGCTGTGTCTGTAATTGTTTTGTTGTATGTCTCTACTATTATTCTACTAGGATTTGGAAGTAGCTCTGCCTTTGGAAGTAGTGCCACAGGAGCATCATCATTTGGGTTTGGAACTACAAGTAAACCTTCGGGAAGTCTAAGTGCAGGTTGGTTTGTTTCTCTTGAATTCAAGTTTATCTTAAAGCAAAAGTGTTATAATCAAACTGCTGCACTCAGTCTAAGAAAGCTACTGAAACTAATGTGCTTCAAGTTGCATGTGTATATAACCATTAAAGTAACTGTTTACTTGCTAATGCACATTTTCAGAGAAGTCTTTAGGTTCTGTTAAATGTCTCCTAGCTAGACAGTATTGAGTGAGCTTTAATGTTTTCCATTTGGTGTCTGTCTAATTAGGAGAGGAAGCAGAAAATCAGATGCATCAGATTGGATCAGATGCAGTCTGAGGCACAGAAATGCAGTTACTACTTGGATGCATAGGCTATACACTTACTGAGCGATTAAAATTAGTATACGCATTTATGACAAATATACCAGTAATTTGACTTCCTGTATTTACAGGTAAAGTTAATTATTTTTTAGAAGCCCAGAAGGTTTCATTGAAACTGTTTAACTGCTTATTCTTTCTATTTGAATAGTAAGTTATAGGTGTTTTACCTCACTCTATATATCCATAACTAATTGTGTTAACTACTTTGAAAACATTTCTATGGCAATTGAACTACTCGGTACTCATTTCACTTTTTTGTTTAATTTTGTTGGTGCTGAGAATATGAAAATGTGGATGCAGTTGCTCCATAACTCAAATATCTGAAATCTTAGTCACTTCTATAGCTTGCATCTCTATTTACTCTTTAAATAGGAGTTTTGTTTTTGTGGCAAATAGTTTACTATAATCTGTTTTACAGTCTTTCTTCAATGACAGACTGAAAGATTATGTCTTCTGGGATTGGCTCTTGGTAGCATGTTTCTTTAAAAACAAAATGGTTTTTTACCTGCTGTTAATACAAACATTGCAAGTCTCGGGTATTAGTAAGTGCCCAGTACATTAGCTTGGACCAATTACTTGTTAGTTGCCATGGTTTTTGCTTTTTCCTTAGTTAGTGATAGATTATGCTGTCAAATAGGCCTGTAAAGTACCTTAAGCTTTGTATTAAGGTGGAAATAGCTCACTAAGTTGGCTGTGTCATGCTCATGAATGTGTAATACTCCAGTAAATTCTTGATAGAACATCTCTGATTTTGCAGTATACAGTGTCTAAGCATCAGACTTGTTTTGGCTAGTTTTTAATATCAAAACAAGTGGAAAACTTACACTGCTCATGTTTTTATCTTGCAGTTTATTGTTCCCGAGCCTATATGAAATTACATATTAATATTTATATAAAGTAATATAGCAGCTTGAAATGCTTCAATACTAAAGTACATAATTTAGGTTTTAGCATGTTAAAAAATATAGTTAAAGAATTAGTTGTATGGATCAATCGTCCACCACTGGTGTCAAACCAAAGTAAATAGCAAGTCTGCCTTAGCTGTATTGGTGGTGTGCAGAGACAATTTAGATGTCACTTTGCTGTATTCCTCAAACTAGGCTTTGTGTGGTGACAGTGCCACCAGTCTCTTTAGCAATGAGGGAGTTGGACCCAATAAAATAAAGATTGTTTTCAGTTACTTCAAGAGTCTCACCTATAGAAGGTGGTAACCAGGAATATAAAAGATTAAATGTAATTCCTGTCATTTTTGCGCTTATAAATAAAGCGGTCATGAAATCCTGATCTAGACTGGGATTATGGAATAGAAACTTCCATAAAAATTTGGTAGCCCAGGAGCACATTAACTTTTACATCCCAAATCCTATGCAATATAGCTTCTGGATTGCATATGATCTTTAGTTTAATTTTATTGTGGGTGTATAAATGGGTTTGAATGGTGCCCAAGGCTAGACAGGTTATTTTTTAATTTTAATGTGTCCTGTTTCTTAGATAACATTTACAGGATCCTGAAACGGTATTATGGTTTACATTACTGTATGATAGTTGTCTTGTTTCTGAATCTTTTTCTTTTGAAAAAGCTAGGAAAATTGATTGAATATGGGTGATGGAAATACTGGTTTTACCATTTCTGTTTAGATGTGAGTGCTTAAATATTTTCTCAAATTAATGTCTAGTAAGTGTTCAGTTACCCTGTCCTTCTGAGTCTGCCCTCGAGGGGCAAGTTCTCATTTACTTTCTGAAAAAAAATGTTTACATGTAAGTAATGCTAATTTCAACAAAAAAATTGTTGATCACATTGTAGCCATGGTTCAAGACTTGGACTGCCCTCTAGAACTGAGGCTATTCATGACTGATTCTTTCCTTGCAACAGGAATCATACTGAATGTATACCTTGTTCAAGGTTTTTTTCCTGAAGATATTGGAGTATTCTGCTTGAGAGTTTGGTTCACTTTTCTTAAGAACCTTCATACTACTGCCTGTTATGCTGCTGTGACAGGGCAAAGCCATTTAGATTCATTTCCCTTCTGCCTTTCCATGCTTTTGTGGCTGCCCTAAATGGCACTTCTAACATAGCAGCTATTACTTTCCAAGTTTTATTTAAATTAACAAGCGTGTTCTCAGTCTTCTGTTACATAGTCTATGCATCTCTTTCTTACCCTAACATTACTCAAATAAAGCTCAGGCTGCCTTCCCTGCATGCTTCAAAATAATCCCTGCATCTAGAAGCAGCTAGGTGGAGGTAATTCATCAACACTTTACCCTTGCCTACTGAACTCCTGACACTATAGATCACATACAGCTCTGTTATGAATGGCATTTGTGATGTTTTTCTATAGGAGGCAACGCTTACCTGTTATCCCGGGTACATACTTGAAGTAAAAAGGTAACTTACCCAGAACAGTTTTGGTTATTAACAATTTTTTTTCATTCATGAGACTCCCTGATGAAGAAGTTTATTCTTGAAAAAATCTTACCTGGGATTCAGTTAGCAGAGAAATGGAGGAGTAGTTGTATCTGTTTCACCCCTTACATCCTAGGATGAGACACAAATTAGTCCACAAAATTTAGACAAGACCCAAATGAACAATATCATTAGTCACACTCCAAATCTGCACACTTACTGCATTGACAGTGAGTTCTGCACAGGCATCTGCATCTTGAAGGACTGTAGTTACTGGCATGTAGGTAATGCAGAATATTCTTGACAAGATGATGTGGTGTGTAACCCAGGTCCAGACACTGCAGGGGGAAGAGTTTCATATTATGTTTTGAAGTAGTTCTTGATGCAAAGCATCAGTAACAAGTGAGAGAACAGATGTCATCAGGCTTGAGAGCCACTTTGGGATTCTGATGAGACAAAAATTGTATTTTATTTCTGTGCTTTAAAAATATGTAGGCGTTGAGTTGATACTGATGTGACCAAAGGATTACTTTAACTGTCTGCTAGAGAACTAATGAAACTGTCAAGTAATGTGTATTGAAAATATACCTTTTTTGCTTGTAAACCAGTTCCGTTTTTTCTTAATACTTGTTTACAAGTTTCCCTGTGCAACTTGTAGGAAACTATTTGTTAAAATCTTAACTTGCTCATGTGATAACTTGTTATTTTGTATGATTGGTTACCTTATTTGGTTTTGTGAGAGAACAAAAAGTGGAGTTATGAAGTTTTGATTCTTATTAACTAATATTTGAGAAATTTTTAGTATTCTCTAATAGTTTCAATTATTATCCAAGTTGATTGTGAATTTATATCAGTTATGCACAAAAAGTAAAATGAATTGGTGTTTCTGTTGCTGAAAACTATAGGCATATTTTCTTCAACTGATCTTGTTTTATAGTTGAACCAAAAGTTCAATTTGTTTACCTTGATAGAAGAGGGTGGAGGAATTAAAATAGCACAATTTGCTCACCTAGTCATTCAGTTTTTCCAAAGCTCTGTTTTCAGTGCTGCTTTTTGGTTTAAGTCATAAAGGGTGTTTTTCAATGCCAAGAACTTGGCAAGGATGTTGAGCCTTTTCTGCTTCTCATTTAAGGTATGGCCTGAGCCACACAACCTTATAAAGACAGGCAAAGGTAGCCTAGTCAAGTAGGGGACATGCTGTGAGCTTCATCTCCAGCTTTGCCATTTACATGCTGTGGGTGAAGTGAGCAGGCCATGGTCTCTCCTCCCACCCTATGTATGCATTATGAATTTAGACTGAGAACCTGAGGAGTTATGGTTCTTCTGCTGCACAGTTTCAGTGGGACTTTTGGGTGCCACTGTTGTATCTGTAATGGTATAATAATAGGCTTGTGATTTAGGATATAATTGTTCACAATCATTGAGGTAGACTGTGTTAGTGCTGTAATACCCAAGTTGTCATAGCAAGTCCAAGTGTGTAAGGAATGTGACATACTGTTATAGATCCATGTTAGTATAAAGTATTACAAATATTGGTAATAAAGTGACTGGTGTTCATAACTCCAAGGAGAACAAACTTGTAATCCTGATATAACATGTTTTAAAATATTTTTCCTTCCTTCATAAGGTTTTGGCAGCTCAACTACATCTGGGTTTAACTTCAGCAATCCCGGCATCACAGCATCAGCTGGCCTGACATTCGGGGTGTCTAATCCTGCATCTGCAGGCTTTGGGACAGGAGGGCAACTTCTTCAGCTGAAGAAACCTCCAGCTGGAAACAAGCGAGGGAAAAGATAGGCACTTCTTTTAGGTAAAGGGAAGTGAATTAACTTTGTTCATCTGAAAAGTCTATTTTTCTAGATTGATGCATTAATTGAAATGCATCCCAGGAGATTTATAAAAATTTTGCTACTTTTCCCTAGTCTGAAATACAAAATGAAATCATATTGAACAGCTATTTTCTTGTGAATAGAAACCCCTTTATGTATTCTTATTTTTGGCCCTAGTTTTAGAAATGTTCTATACCGCATTATTATTAAAGAATCTTGTAAAACCATCTATTTAACCTAATGTTAGTAGCAGAATATTTTTTGTTAATAAGCTTTATACCATATGAATATATGCATATTTGTTTTTTTGTACAGATAAAATATATTCTAGTACAAATACTAGAGTTCATATCTTCTGTTCCTGGATATGGCCTTTAAATCTACTTCAGGGTGTTTTTGTGTATATGGATGTAAATATATACAGTACAGTGCACACTTCAGTGTGTAGGTATGTGTATATATATATGTATAATACAGATGTGCAAACCTTGCCACATAGACAGGTCTCTTTTTCTTTGTGTGTTCTGTTTCCATGTTGCCCTGTGCTCCCATATCTTGATGTTCCTAGGAGTTTCAGATAGTGGGTCCGGGGCTATGTCATCATTGCTTCCTGTGTTTTTGTTGTTTAAGACCAGCTGAAATACAATGTTTACTATTTCATGAAGCTTGGTAAATAGTGTTTAGTAGCTGGATTTTTCTTTTAACCTTTTTCTTGAGCCATTTAGCAGCTAACTGTAAAGAAGAATTTAAGATTTTGACACAGACATTTCATAGGTAATGTTCCCAGACTGTTTGGTTTTGTTTTTTCTCCTGAGCTGAACAGGAGAGCATTGCAGGATTTCAGCTGAAAGTTCAGCATGCCACAAGGTCTGTGTGCAAGCAGAGAGTTGTTGGGCTAGATGAGCTTTTCCCTGCAACTGGAGGAGATAGGATATGCTGTTCTAATGAAAACCCGAAGTAGCTGTTACAAAACAGAGTTGATTCACTAGTTTCTCATCGGCCCTACTAGCATTGACTTAAAAGCAGTTGTGTATCTTCTTTCAGTATGAGGTACAGTACAATAATTTGCTGCTAAAGAATGGAGGAGGTAAATGATGTAATTCGAAGGTCAAAGGTATTGCAACAGTAGCTTATCAATCTTGTCTATTACAACATCATCGTTTGTGCTGCATTTCCAATTTTGTGTGCACTAGAAGTAGCTGGGAAAACATCTTAAGGAGGAAATAACAGATTAATTGAACCTTTGCAAATAAATATTGAAGTGTGAACATGGAACTTTGGAGCCGAGTTGCTTTTTATGTAGATGTTCTGTATATAACATGCATCAGATGAATATTCACAATTGTTTTCACAAAGGCACCTTTTTTTCTTAAACAGTTACAGTGCATAAGATTTTTCTAGAACCAGGTCATTTGTTTTCTATTGTTAAAGTGTTATTACCATTTTTGTATGTTTTGGAAATGATGTCTGCATTCAGCAGTGATTGCTTTTTGACAAATGTTCAGTTTGTCACTTGATCTGATAAAATTAAGGGGAACTGAGCACAGAATTCTTCACTTTTGTAACTGTATGTTATTGCATCTTTGTGAGCAGTCTAGGAAGAGATATAATGTGGGGGTTTTTATGTCTCAAAAAAAAGCTTAGTTTATTTTGATTTCAACTTTTTAAAACTTTTATTGGGCTGCAGTCAAAATCGTAATGTTTGTATCCCCTTGTTATTGCTTTTTTTTTAATAGTTAATATGTTAAACCACTGGACTCTCTTGTAATGCATTAATTTGTGAAACTAATTCTAAATGTTTACTGTTTGTCCATATGTGCAACTTACCATTGTGCAAACAATAAAACAATAATGCTGTGATCCTTGTAATACGTATTTGCCTATTTGAAAAGTAATTTCCTGCTGTTCTACTATGTTTATAGGAGAAACAAAAGTGTCATCTACAATATGTAGAATTGTTTTTCCTAGAATTTATATAGCACAAAACTGTTCTTACTGAAGTTAGGGCCTTGATCTCTGGACTGAAAATGGAGGGTGAAGAGACATATTGTATCATGGCTTTGTCTAGAATCTCTTCACAGTGCGCTATGCAAACCTGGATTGTGCTGTAATATAACACAGCACTAGACATGGCTTTGTAAATCTCAAAGCTGTCTGAGCCCCCTGGGTACCTGTGTTCTGTTTCTTTTCACATTAAGGCAACAGTTATGTCCTTAATTTATCTTAAGTGAAAAGGTGATTATGTAATAGAGTAATCACATGCTGGAGTACAAACGAAAGTAAAAATGGGATTTGAAATAATTATATTCCCAGAATATTACTTGGGTGGTTGAATTCAGCCATGATTTTCAGGGATCAGCATTGTATATGCTATTTCAAATGTTTTTTTTCTCAATTTGGAGACATGTAATATAATTAGAGTGCAAAACATAAATACATTCAAGGTGTGGCTTGGCTTTCCGCAAGGCAGGTTAAGAAGCTGACCTGTACTTAAACATCATGAAATGAAATCAAGTCTGGAATATTTGTTCTGTAAAGAAAGAAAAATATGTACTGGAGGAATGTTGAAGTCACATATGTTGGATGTGGTTCTCTGTTAGTTTGTACTGTGTACAGCTGTGGTATAAACTTATGTGACCTCTTTCTTGTACTGGAAGTAACTTGGGTTTTCTTCACTTTCTTACTACAATGAATGTAGCAGGAGGTAGGGTACGCCTTGGGTTGTTTGCTTCATGAACCTCTTCCTGGTCCAGCATCTCAACGTTCATTATGCTCACATTTGTCTCCGTTCCTGATAAATTGGTTAGCTGGATACTACAGTACACTTATGTACTGATTTCCTGCAGATTGGAAGGGAGGAGGTTGAGATAAGGTGGAGTTGGATAGAGTTTATGCATCTTCCTTACTACAGGAAATCCAAACCCAGCTGTTCCCTCTTCCATCTGCATTTTGATGGTAGCAAAACTGCATTTTGAACCTTAATTGCTTTTATAGCATATAGGTTTTGATTGAATGTTGCATTTAGCAGGTAGAAAGTGAAACTGCTACAATCTGTTTCTGCATGGGTGACATTTTTTTTACTTGTAGGGGAAAAAAAATAATTGTAAATTAACTCCATAACCAAAGGAACTAAAAAAAATATAAAATGAAGGGGAGTCCTGCCAGGATTCCAGTAGCTCTGTTGGAGAATGCTGCTTTCACCAGGTGGCAGGAGGCTGTCAGTTACATATTGTCACTACAAAGGCCTTGCATGTGTAGCTGTCATGCAGTATGTCACCTGTGTTCCAGGTCACTCACATTTTCTTACACTTTTTCAAGGTAGTAGGATTTTGTTAAACTTCAATATCTGAATGATCCTTCTGACCCATTTGACTCCTGTCATTATGAGGTTTATTACTTAATGCTTTTTTTACTCAGCCTCAGGAACTTAAATCTTTATAGCTCATTGCTGCAGTTGAAGTGCCACAGTGAGGAGGTGAGTAGGTTGCATGTTACTTTAGCTTTGATAACTTTTCCAAAGAATGGTGTGCTTTCTGTTTTCTCACCTTTTAGAAGTAAGGCAATTCTAGCTTATTATGAACAGGTATGATTAAGTTTAAATTATTGTTTAGAAGCTTCTACAGACTAGAATAGCTTCTGGGTTGACTTTAATTTTTGTTTGAGTATAGATCTGCCCTCACCAGGATATTGGGTCAATTCTGTTCAACACTTGCATGGAAAACTTGAAATACATACTCCTGTTCTAGATGGGTCAGTAGCTGAACAGGTGGAAGATCTTTTAGTTGTTTGTCCAACCGATGTTTCATAGGCTGAATTTCCTTCTTTTTTTTCTCTTCAATGCAGGTGTCACGGCATGTGCTTGGGCAGCAGCAGAACAGCAGCTTTCTAGAAAATGTACTTGCTTCCAAAATACAGTTCTGATTAGAGCCTGGTGTGTATCTCCTGGGCAAGAAATCCCTTGCTGGCTCTGTGTATTTAATGTGGCACGTTGTGGTAAGGGGATATGCTTCGGAAGTGATGATCCCACAGAAACAAGCTAGGATGATGAGGTTTTGGTCAGACACTACAGCGTAGTAAAAAGGGAGAGAAACACTTGACAAGTATTCAAAATCAAACTACTATATGAAACCTGAAATTCTGAAAAATTCCATGTTTTCTTAAGAAAAGAAGGGTCTAAGTTCTCATGGGGAAAAAATTGTGACAGGCAGCTTGAGCAGACTTTCAGTTGGGTAAAACCTTGGGGAAAAAAATATACACAAACTACATACAGTTGGGTAGATAGAGCTAGTTTATTAACTCTGTGGTTAACTACCTGAGTAGAAGCTACTCTAAACTGAAAGACCCTCTAATCCTGTTAATGGTGTTAGCATTTTTTGGCTGTTTGGACTCCCTTTATTTCTTCAACAACATATGCATAAAGGAATTTGAGCATAAACACTTCTGCTGCTGTTCTATCCAGGAATAAGTTAAGGTACATGTGATAAAGGACTTACTGAAAAAAACAAAAGTCCACCTTTCAAAAAAAGGCTTATAATGGCCAAGCCCAAGTGCTAAGTGAATGCAATGTCAGTGAGCAGTTAGCCAACACTGCCCTAGTCTTTATTAGTGTGGGGACATGTCTCCATCTCTGCTGGAGGTGGGTGGAGGAGCGGTGGTGAGCATACCTGTATCTTGTGAGCATGTCACCTTTGCTTGGCACAGCTCTCCAGTGTGGTGCCTCCTTTCATCCTGAGCTGCAATGCCGAAAGCAGCCACAGTGGTTCTGATTTAGCATCAGGTCGGACAAAATGCACTGACAGAAGCGATAGCTAAAGGAACATGCTAGCCCTAATGCCATGGAAATGAGTGTTAGCGGTGCGTGTTATATCAGCTTCAAATAGGAACAGTCTTTTTCTCTTACCTTTTATTTTGGCTAAGGGGACTGGGCTGCCTGAAGGAACTCCCTGCAGCTCACATGTCCATTTCTTACCCCCACGGTAGCAGTGTAATGTTTGAAGTACAAGAATAGCTTTCAATGGGCACGCAGGTATTTACATACCTCCAGCAACCAAACCAGAAGGAAGCCTTATCCCTGGGAGGGCAAGGCCTGCTTTGGCTGTTAGCTGAACTGCAGTACAGACAAGGGTGAAGCTCCTACTTGATTCTGTGGTAGCAAAGTTGATACAGAGCTCTGCTCTGAGAGTAAAGAGGGAAGACTTTTTAATGTTGTTTATGTTGGCTTCAGGCATGGTAATGCTTTGTCAGTGCCAATAGTAGCCTCCTGCTTGTATCAGATGTGCAGAAGTGGCTGGAACTGCAGGGGGGCTGTGGTAGTTCATCCAGACTGCCATGCACGGGGCAAGAATTGCAGTACTGAAGATGCAGGTCTAATGCAAATGCCTAGTAGCTTAATTTTATACTTTATTAGTAACAGTATTTAGCTAGAAATGCTTTTCTGAGTAATCTGTCACTTTACACTTGAGAAGGGTCACCTTCCTCGTCACTACTTGCCACGCTTTATTTCTAGGGCTGCAGCAGCCAGTACAGCTGTTATTTGTTGCTCTGCCATGGTGATGCCCTCACTGGAGTGGTAACGGGGATTGCCAGGCTTCAGAGCTGCTGAGAAGTACTGGGGCAGAAAGGATACTTGGGTAAGATTGTGGTCTCAGGCTGATGGACAGTGATAGCATTCCTTCCAGCAATGACAGCAATAGCAATATTAAAAACCAAACACCATTACAGTGTTTGTACACAGAGTGGTGGATGTATCATTTAAAGTTAGCCCTGAAAATGAGGGGGGGAAGTTCTTTTTTATTACCGTTGTAAACAGTATAAGAAATGTTCCGATCTAGAAAATATTCTCATAAATATTGTTAATTTTCTGCATCAAGTTGCTGCTTCATGCTCATCTGCACTAATAAACCCTATGTAAAATCCAACACTGCAGTGAAGCTGTAGTGAGTCCTGTTGAACTGTACCAAGAGCTTGTCTGGAGCTCATTAATCTTACTGTACAGCTAGCAATCTGGGCTACAGCTGCATAGTGGTGCTGCTTTCACTGCATGGTGCCTAAATCCTTGTCTTGCACTGTGGCATTAAGAGATGAGCAACAGTAAATTTTTCTTTTGAAATTATCCTTGGTTCTTCTTGCATTTGATGAAATGCTCATGCCTTATTCTCTGCATGGCATAAACTGGAGCGTGAATGTGGAAAATTCCTGTACTTTGGTGTTTCTTTAATTGAAACAACTTTATAATAATGATGCCTTGTCAAATTGGCCAGCCACACTGGGAGGGCAGGCTGTGGGAAGATGGATTTAGTCCACAAGAAGTAATTCTTTCTTTTTGTCTGAGGAGGGGGAAAAAAGCTGAAATTCTTTCCTTTTTGCTAGTGGCTGGAGTGGTTGGTTAGGGCAGAAATAATAATTCAATTAGGAAGCGGCACACCTTTCAGTTTGAAGAGGTGCACATCAGCTTTGTGTCCAGGCTGTTACATATTGTAACAGCAATCTGTTGTGTCTGCAGTAAGTGGGAGCTCCAAAAATCAATGTACTAAGACTCCTGGGAGAAGAGCATGACAGTTATATTGATCACGGCTGAGTAGTCGGACAATGTTAACAAACTCCCTAAAGCCCCGGTCCAACGGGGCTTGGTGTTGAAACTGGGGGATGTTTTCTGAGAAACAGCCTCCTCCTCAACTTGTTGCAATCTTGCCCTTGTGAATTTGGAGGGAGATATCCTCCAGTGCTTACAGATACTGTTACCCAGTCACCTCCCTTCAGCCTGCATCCCTTAACCCATTTATCAAGACAGTGGTGCATTTTGGAGGCAGACGTGTGATACTGGAGGTGTCTGCATTGGCTGTGATAATGTGGTGCCAGCGCTGATGCCTGCTGTCACTGTCACTGCTGCGTATGCCGAGACAGAGAGGCTGATAGCGGCAGCCGAGCTTGGCGTACTGATGTGCTTGGTGCCGGTGCAGTCAGGGCAGATTCACAGCCCGGCCCTTGAGGAGCGTGTGAACTTCGTATCATTTCATTTGAGGTTATTTTTACAGCCCTTTGACTCTTTCTGTTAGATTTTTTTTTTTTTTCTTGGGTCACCTTGTTCTAATTATTTTCCAGGAAATGAGAGCCAATAAAAGAAAGCCTTTCTGCTATGAATACACGTGTATTTTAAAATGTAGATATTAAATACATTCCCTAAGCAGAAATAAAAAACAGTCTGGCTTATGCAAGTAATACCACAATCAGAGTAGCAGTTTGGACCTCTAAATATACTGATGGTGTTTAAATAGTATTTACCACAAGTATAGCTACATTAGTGTAAAAGGTAGCTAATAACCAGGACAGGAAGAGAAGGAAACTTTACTCAGTTAAGCTCATAAATTTTGGTAACTATCCTCATCTGGGGAATTATGTTAGTATAACTTGTCAGTAAGGACTGTGCTCTTGATTACAACAGTTCATACAAACCCTGTAGCAATGGTGTTTTAATAATGCTACCCTTCCCACTAACTTCACATGGGGGCAGCAAGGCATTGCTTTATCAGTGGGAAATAGGGTTTTACCTGAGAAGTGACTTTGCCAGGATAAATGTACAAGATGCAGGGATTTCTGACTCCAAGGTGACTTGTTCACAGGCTTCTTTAAAAAAACAAAGTACAAAACAGTTTTTTTAAATAAAGAAACCCCTCCATACTCAGCTTGGCTTTCAGATAGGAATTGATTCCATTATTTTGTATTACCAGGGAGATGAATCTCTACTGATGAAGTGTTAAGCTCCAATATGTAAGTGTACAAACTGCAATAAAATGCAGCTCTTGGGGTAAGCACGGCCTGGCTTTTTTTACGTGCCAAGTGTTCTAAATGATAGTACTGTGATGATAAATTCTAGCTTTTCTCTGGGAGAAGGGAGAGAGAAGACTTTAGGTTATAAGTTTTAATTTACAATCCTGATTTGCAAAGTTGTGGACACAACGTCAGAGCCAAAATAATTCCCGAATCCTAATTTTCAAGGTTTCTGATGAGGTTGCAAAGTTGTTTGAAGGTAATGATGTAACAGTAGGTACACTAGCTAAATATAATGAGAAAGGTACATAAATGCCTGTTTGGCATCCAGGACTCAGCAATGAAAAGCAGCTAATCTCACTTGCACCCAAGTGACTAGGCTACCAAGAATGAAACTGAATATCTGAAAGGGAAAGAGAAGAAAGCATCCACCCACCATCTAGAGTTTATCTCCAATGGGTTAAAAGGAAAAGGGGATAGGAGTTGCTGCCAGTTTTGTGTCTCTTGCCATCAAGGGAATGTGGCAAGTTGCAGACCATGGGCTGGAAATACGATGGAGAAAGCAAAACATCCCAAACAGCAAGAGCCCCTTACACACCCACAGAAGCTCAGAGCAGCTCGGGGAGTTGCATCACAGGGCTTCCTCTTCCTAGCTCTAAAGAGGTTCCAACCAAAATAGCCAGAGATACAGGTGACAGGTCTGTGTTCCTGCTTTACCTTGGAAAATTTGTAAGATGGACACCCAAGGGGAAGGGAGAGGCACTGTTGTTTCTTACTGTTGTTACAGTTTGCTCTCATTTGCCCTTTCTCTTCTTTCCTTCCTGTCCAGTGTGCACTGGCACAGCCAGCCCTGGCGAATGTGTGCAGTACGTGGGCTCAATCCCTCAGACTCAAGGTGGAGTGGCCTTGGTTTTCCCTTTGTTGAACTGGGAGCTGCTAAGGATGGAAGACATGCTTTTGTATAATCCATCTTTTCAGGCCTCTCCTATTTCTGATGTCATTTTTTGAAGTAGAAGCAGTTGTATTTGCAAGGAGCTTTAGCAAATGAGGCCTGCAAACCTAAGGAAAGCAAAGCACTGTGCTCTGACAAACTTTTGAAAAATTCCCATCTGTAGAGGGACTGTAGTAGTAAAACAGCAAAAATGCCTTTGTTGTAGTAAGGAGAATATCCATCAATGCAGTAACTGAATAACTTTAGAAGGTAAGAAGATACCAGTCCTCCACGGTCACTGAAGCATACGGTGGCAGTTACCCTGCAGCAGCTTGAGAGGAGTTACCCTCCCAGCCTGCAGGGATCAGCATCCTGGTGTCACAGCTCCAGGCCCGGGCACACAGGTGTGAGGGTATGGCTTGGCCGGTGCAATGGCCAGATGCTGGGTCCTATAAAAGCTGTAACATGCCGTGAATGTACTTATCCCCTGCACTGCTGCACAGGCAGTTTGCAGTTCAGTGTTAAAAATGATACGGAAAAGTGCACTTTATCAGTTTCAGACAACTAACAAAATAATTTTAACTCTTATTTTCCCAACTTGGAGTGCGAAGCTTTTTCAGGAATCCCAGAACTGCATGCAAGTTCTTCAAATGACAAAGTAAAATGTGGTATTTGCTTTCCTGCAATCATGCATTTGGATTGAGAAGGGCAAAGAACATTTCTACAGAGCCAAAGGCCTTAGAAAACTATACTTGGTGGTAGTAGTAGTAGTAAAAATTCAGAAACTTTTAGGAAAAAAAAAAGTTGAAGCAGATAATAGAGATTTATAGACTATATGATCATTATTGAATACCTCTAGGCTTTAAAAATCATTGCCCACTGTAACATATATATGATGTTTCTATTATATCTAAAAGCTACAAGATGCTCAGTTTGATGGGACCCAGTGAGATTGGTGTCCTACAGGATCTAGGGCATTAGTGGTGGGTTTAGTTTGCATTGAAATAGGTTGAGCTAACGAGATTGCTAGACACAGAGGAGTGAGTGAAAAGGTAGCAGAGCAGAAAAGACTTTGCATATTTTGCATATTTCTTGCATATTTTGGTTTTGGGGTTTTTGTGTGCTTTAAACTTTATATCATACAGATATTACCTGTTCAGCTTGTAAAGACAGCTAGAAAAAAACCCCACTAATTAGTCTACTGCTAAATGCGTTCTAAAGCACTTTGCAAAGTGCCAAATGTTTTAAGTTTTACAAAAGCATAATGAGGTGTGCTATTATCTCTGGTTTTACCCAGACAAGTTGAAACAAATTCTGAATTTGAATATATAAAGTACCTGTTACAGATAATCTCTCCAAGGAATCTGGTGCTCTGGTATTTTGTTGTGATCAAGGCTCCTAACTGGGAATACATACGGGCTAGATAAGTCAAAAGTAGACTATCTTCTCATCGTCTGTTATTGCCATTGAAAGAGATCCGCCTTACTGAGTATCAGTGGAACCATCGACTCCAGGGATTGGGCTGGGAAAGTATTTTGCTTGCCACGTATAAAAGAACCAAGAAGCTGTTTTTCTTATTATGAAAATGTTGGTCCAACACAGATTTAAAGAAAATCATCTGTAGAAGACCTCTGTGAAGGTAGGTATTTATAACAGCTGCTGTGCTGTCACTTGGGGCTGCCAGACACCCCAACAGGTCACTGACAGGAGCTCGTGGTTTTAACTCCTTCCCCAGATGATCTCCTGCCCTTGCTGTTCCCTCCCCCCCCCCCCCCCCCCCCAGCATGGGGCTGTCTCGGGCAGTGGGCGCTCTGGGCTGTGAAATCCGTCCTCAGTCCCGACTGCCTGTGGTGTGCTCCTCACCCCAAACCCGGTGTGCTGGAGCCGCCAGCCCTGGGTCGCTGCTAACCAGGTTTGGAGATGGAGCATCTCAAAATCCATCATTCAAATCCCTGCAAGTTTCTTCTCGCCCGTCCAGCTGGGTTGATACGGGTCATGCAGAACCTGTCGCGCTGCAATCCCACTTTTCATCTGGATAACTATAAGCTTTTCCAAAGGTTGGCTGCTACAGGTTACAAATCCTCTGAGGTACGGCAGGAGCTATGTGGGAACCACCTCTGCGCCCTGCCCTGGCCGTGGTCTGGCTCTGGGCTGAGCTGCGAGGGGGACGTGGCTGGGAAATAGCCCGCTGGGAGCAGCAGCGAAACCGAGGGGGCAAAATGCAATTACCTGGGCTGTAATTTGACCAGAATCGGCTGGTCCAGACTAAAGCCTCCCTGAAAGCCTGCAGCTGTCTCAGGGTGGCTGAAACGAGAACAAAAGAGGCAGTTGAAAAGGTGGGGGGGTGGAGGACTGCTATGTTATTCGTGAAAGACAATAATTTGAAGATGAAAAGCTTGAAAGCACGAGAGAAATAAACGCAATTTTGCAGTCACCTTCCTTGCAGGGGAATGACTTAGTCGCAGGATCTAAAACCCTTCTAGGGCAAGTTCTGAGAGCGGAGTTTTATGGAGAAAAAAGAAACTTCCTTCACTCCCCCGGAGCTCGGGCCTGCGCCTCGCCTTTCCTTGCGCTGCCCCCTGGCTTTTCCCGGGCCGGGGGGGGGTTCGGTCGTAGCTCCCGGCGGAGCGGGGAGAGGCCGCAGCCCCCGCGGGGCTCACGGCGGCGTCCCGTCCCGTCCCGTCCCGTCCCGTCCCGTCCCGTCCCGTCCCGTCCCGTCCCGTCCCGTCCCGTCCCGTCCGTCGCCCCCCCGCGGCGGGCAGGGGGCGCGGGGCCGCCCCGTCGGGCAGGGGCGGGGCGGGCGCATGCGCGCTCGGGCGCCGCCGCTGCCTATAAGGGCGGGGCGCGGCGCCCCCCCACCCCAGCGGCGGTGCCGGGCGCGGCGCCGGACGGGGCGCACGGCGGCGGCGGCGGGTCGGCGCCCCCCGGGCGGGCGGAGGGTTCCACCGCAGCCGCTTCCCTTCGCCCATGGGCGCGGCGCGGGGCTCAGGCCGGGCCGGCGCGGCGCGGCGGCGGGGAGGGAGTAGTGAGTAGCGGCGCCGCCCGCCCGTCCCCCGCCCCCTCTCCCCGCGCCGCTCGGCCGGTCCCTCCCGGCGGCGGCGGCGGCTCCGCACCCCCGCGGTGCAGCTCCGGGCATGCGGCGGCGGCAGGACCCGCGGCGAGAGTCCCCGCGGCGCGGCGGCTGGATGCCCCGGGGCGCCGGGCGGCGCTGCCCCGGCGCGGGGGGGCTCTGACCGACCGGCCGCCCGCCCGCCGCCCCCCTCGGCGGCGCCATGCGTGGCGGGCGGTGCTGGCTGCTGCTGGCGGCGCTGGGCTGGCTGCTGCCGGCGGGGGCCGCGGCCAGCGGCGAGTACTGCCACGGCTGGCTGGACGGGCAGGGCGGCTGGCGGGACGGCTTCCAGTGCCCCGAGCGCTTCGACGGCGGCGACGCCACCATCTGCTGCGGCAGCTGCGCCCTCCGCTACTGCTGCTCCAGCGCGGAGGCGCGCCTCGACCAGGGCGCCTGCGACAACGACCGGCGGCAGGGCGGCGGCGAGCCGGGCCGCCCCGGCAAGGACGGCCCCGACGGCGCGGCAGGTGAGGCGGCCCCGGCGCGGCCCCGGCACGGCCCCGGGGGATCCCCGAGGCTCGGTGGCTCCGGGGGAGCCGCCGCGGGTTTGCGGCAAACTGCTGGCCCGCTCCTTCCCCCGTGTCGCCCGTTCCCTCCGCCGGCGAGTCGTGGGGCGGAACGAACGGAGGTGGGGCCCGCCGAGCCCGCCGGCAGCTGATAAACGGGGAGAAGCACCCACGCTTAGGTCCTTCTTTTTTCCTCCCTGTTACTTGAAAGTCCAGCCCTGTCTTCTTTAGCAGTAGGTGACACCGCTTTCCCCCAGCCTCGGGCAAGCTGTGGTCGGCTCTGCCACCGCGCCGAATTGGCTCCGCAGCCCCGCTCGCGCTCCCGGTTAAAAAGGGAAGAAAAAAAATGAAACGATCCATGGGAGCCAAACAAAAAAAGCAACGTGACATTTCAAAATTACTTCTGGCCGCTCCCCACTCTAATTGTCTATGTTCTTTCAGCTCAGATACCCCTGCTTAGGACTGTTTTCTACAAGATTGAATTTCAAGGATAAACTCAAGTCTTTCTGCTGCTGCTTAAAAAAAGACTCGGTGGCTTCCCCGCACCCTTGCTGCCATCCACACATGCTGAACGTGCTAGAAGTAGCCTGAAGTGATGTTATAATTGGGACAGATTTACTCTCGGAAAACTTGCATGTTACAGTCTGTAGCAAGTGCGTACACCTGCTCAAGAGCTACTGTAGCGCCAAGCATGGAATTGGAGACAATTTTTGCAAGCCTTTTGTTTAAATAGCGCTAAAATTCTGGGAGAAATGGGAGAAACGTGGCCATTTGGTCATAACCAGCTCTGCGTAATCACATGCAAGGACATACTCTGACTTGAGCGGACAGATAATCCCCCTTTGCTGTTCTGAGAACGAGTCACTTTTCTTAACAATTTTCTTGATTAATATTTACTGTTCAGCAGGTCTGGGAGCCATCGCCCTGCGCTGGCACTGGTTAGCTCGCAGGAGGGGCGGTTGCTGTGCCAGGCACATAGTTGGTGGTGGCTGCGTTAGCGCTGGTCAGGCAGGGTCAGGCAGGTCCACAGCCCTGCCCAAGTCTCGGGGCTGCCAGGTTTCAGGCACGTTGTCTGGAGCGTTCGGAAGCGCTGAAGGAAGGCACCTTCCCCTTGTTACTCCTGGATGTATCCATGCAGATTTCTTCCTGAGGCAGAGCAAACAGCTTTTTCCCTGGGAGCGCAGAGCGACGAGCCCAGGTCCTTCCAAGGATAGTGTTCGCTCCTGACCCCACCACTGAAGCACCACCCTCACTCCTGCTGCCCTGATGTCCCTTCTTTAAGCCTTGTGAGGAGTGGTGCTGCTCCTCTTCCTCTCCTGAAGCTTTGGAGCGCAGTGCTGGTGCCCCACTGCCCATCCCGTGGTTTCTGCCTAAAGCTAGGGCTGAAGCGCAGAGCAGCCAGACGCTCGTCCCCGGGGCTGCGGGGTGGCAGAGCCCCTGTGACTGCTGCCTGGTCACTACCTGGCTGTCTCCCTGCCCTGTGGGGTGACAGCAGCCAGAGAGGGATGGCGATGGGGAGGGATGTGCTGCAACACCGGGGTTTGATCATCCCTCTGCTTCTCAGCCCTGGGCAGGGATCCTGTCCCCGAAGTATCTCCCTACAGCACTGCTCATACCCAGCATTCTCTTGCCTGATGTGTAGCGGGGCGTGTCGGAGAGCGGGTCAGATGGTGAGCGGTGGTTGATGTGGACTAGACCACCATCAACGGGAGTGAGACATCCTCCCTCGAGGTGTGAGCTGTGGGCTTTCCTCCCTGCTAATAACTCTAAAGATGCTTTTGGAAACTCCAGCCGTTGGTTTTAGCAGCCCTTTCACCTTCCCTGTGTAAAAGGCTCGGCTGCACACATAGCTTTTAATGTTCACCCTGCATTGACCTGGGGGGGGGGGGCGGGGCTGGACTTGGCTGGGGTGAGGGGGACCTGCTGGAACTGCTGAGGTTTCTCCTTGGCCCCCAGTGACAACCTTTTCTTCACTGTTGCAGTGCCCATCTACGTGCCATTCCTTATTGTTGGATCTGTATTTGTCGCCTTCATCATCTTGGGGTCCCTGGTGGCAGCTTGCTGCTGCAGATGCCTGCGGCCCAAGCAGGAGCCCCAGCAGAGCCGAGCCCCTGGGGGCACCCGCCTGATGGAGACGATCCCCATGATCCCAAGTGCCAGCACCTCCCGGGGCTCCTCCTCCCGCCAGTCGAGCACCGCCGCCAGCTCCAGCTCCAGCGCCAACTCGGGGGCCAGAGCCCCGCCGACCAGGTCCCAGACCAACTGCTGTTTGCCAGAAGGGACCATGAATAACGTCTATGTCAACATGCCGACGAACTTCTCGGTGCTGAACTGCCAGCAGGCTACCCAGATAGTGCCGCACCAGGGCCAGTACCTGCACCCCCAGTATGTGGGCTACGCTGTGCAGCACGACTCGATGCCGCTGACACCGGTGCCCCCCTTTCTCGACGGTTTGCAGAGCGGCTACAGGCAGATCCAGTCTCCCTACCCACACACCAACAGCGAACAGAAGATGTACCCAGCTGTGACTGTGTAGCGCTGACGCCTTCCTCCCCCTCCCCACCCAGCAGATTTTAATATCTAAACTGAACGGAGGAGAAATACTTCCTCGGAACGAAGCTCCCAGAACATCACTTGTAAATAATTTTGAAAAGCCCATGCATGTCAGACAGTGTTTATAAACCATTTATTTCCATCGGAGTCCGTTGCCAGAAACTGTAGGATGATATCTCTGAATTAACGTTGCCAGATACACTCTCATTCCAGTGCATGATTTACAGCGGTGAAGGATTATGCTGAAAATGCATATGTATTTCAGATCGCTGTGCTTGCAAGATAAATGCCAGAGCCATTAAGTGCCCTTCAGGTATGACATGGTCAGAAGTATTTGCCTAATTAATTCGTAGAAAGGGTTTTGTTACACTGTACAAGACCACAGTACTTAAGAAACCTCTTCTCTCCTCTCCCAGCTCCTTAATGACATTTCCCGTTGCTTTACTGACAATCACAACCGAGCGCCGAACAGTGCAATCGCTGCGTGCTGGTACCAGCCCCCATGGTTTCTTACGCACCCCCGGTTTGGGGTGAAATACCACAAGAGGCTTAGTCTTGCAAAGACTGATTTTCCTTGTCCCTGGTATTTATATAGGAATTAGAAGAGTGTGAATTATTTGGCTCTTCCTTCCAGTGCACTTGAAACCCTTCTTAATTCGGTTTTGCCTCAAGATCAGGACCCAGTAGTGGCTTGCACAAACTTTATTTTTGTGAACTTTTTACTAAAAACAGGGTACGAGGTGCTTGCTCTTCCTGATGCTCAGCAAAGCTTTTGGTACAGCTAGCAGCATCTGAGCTGGAACTGCCTTTGCAGAGAAAGGTCGTACTGTGACTCCAAACACGCCTGATTTAACCTCACTTCCTATGAAACAGTAAACTCATGAGAATGTGCGTGAAGCTGTCAGCCCCAAACCCTGCTTGTGATTGAGTCTGACCATAGGAAAAAGGGCTTTGTCCCCCCTCCAGCCCACGGTGAGTCCCCAGCCCTCCTCTGTGGTGGGGGGTGTCACACAAAGCCACCCCAACCTGGATGTGGGGGGGCTGGTGGAGGTTTGGCACCCATCCTTTTTTCTTCCTTAGCTGTGGGGCAGGGGACTAGGAAGGCACAGCTGTATTTAAAAATAAGGAAAAATGCCCAACCAAAGGATGATGGTGCTTGCGGCTCCCCATGGTGCCGTGGGGGTCAGGGAGGTGGTGTGATGCTGGGGGATGGACACTTTGCACTGGAGCTGCTGGCTCCGTCTTGCTTTGCTTCATCTGGGGAAAAACTCCAGGTTGAAGAGGCAACAGTGTGCTAGGAATAATCAGACTGTGCTGTTTGTAATATATCATCACCCTGGATGCAACAAACTATTTAAGTTTAAAAAAAAATTAGAGTCTGCATTGCCATCCATTTGTTCTTCAGCCAAAGCACCACAACAGAAGACTGAGGGCATAAACCAAAACCGGGCAATTACTGTAACCAAACCAGAGCTGATGAAAGGTTTCTTCTTGTCTGATACTGCATCAGTATGTAGCAATAACTGTGATACTACTATTTTTTTGTATGTCTGTTTTTAAATTACACATCCGTTTAGAAGCATTGCCAAATCCAATGGTTTACTTGTGAACATGCCACACACGGGCAGTCTGCAGCGGGCAGAAAATCTTTGACCACTGAAACAGGAAAATGAATAAGTAATTTATCCCAGATCTGCTGTTCCTGGCTGCGATCGCCCATTTAGCATGTAGGACCTGGACAGAAAGCTTGGCTTAGGAGACCTGGCTTCCCCTCCTGCCAGCTGGGCGGCTCCGGCAAGGCAGCAACTGGCTGCTGGAGGCCTCGGGCTGCTGCTCTGCCCTGCCCAGTGCTCGGGGGGCTTCAAAGGCTGTAGGTGTGCCGGAGCTGGGTGCTGCCAGGCTTTTGAAGGACCCAAGCTGCACTCGGGTCTTGTGGGGATTTAGGTTTCTACCTGCCCACATTGCAGCTTGGTTATGCTGACCTTCCAAATGTGAGCTGGCATCAGGCACGGGGGCTTGGATGCCTCCAGCTGCTGGTGGCTTTGGCAGGAGCTGGAGGTGCTTGGCCCCAGGTGAGGCCCAGCCTGTTACTGCGTGGCCGGACAGCAAACCCAGCCACGCGGTCAGGAGCTTTCCCAACTGTGAACCGTCAGCTCTCCCCCATCCCCCCCGCCAGCACGCACTGCCTGCCTTGCACATGCCCTGGCAAGGACACCTCCTCTGACCTATGAATTCAGGTGAATCTCTTTGTATATTGTTTACTTGTTTTGGAAAAAAAAAAAAAAAAAAAAAAAAAGAATAAGTTAAATTTAAGTCTGTAGAAATTAATTTACAACTGAAGGCAAAGAAACCTGAGTTGTAATAAAAGGAAGTTTGTGAGATGTGGTGGTTTTTTTTTTTAATGTCATGTACAATAATGTAAAACCAATGTTACTATTTGATATAGCTTTTAAATCTCTGAAAGGGCACTTGCTTTAAAGTGTTTCTTACAAATGAAGAAAAAAGCCCCCTTTGTTTCTTAATAAATACTTTATGGTGTGACTTTGGTTTTGTTTGCTTTGTTACAGTTTTTTTCTTCAGTTAATGCTTCTCCAGATCCAGGCAAAAAGCAGGATTTTGGGCTATGTTTTTAAAGAATAACAGTAAAAACAACAACTTAATGGCTGAACGCTGTGTCCCTGTGGGGTGTGTCTGAGGGGGCTTGTTTGGAGGGAAGGGGGGCAGGGAGAGGGCGTCTGAGCATCAGGTGAGCTAGGGACCGCTCATGTCCCAGTGGCCACAGGGATGGTTGGGGAGCAGCCCTGGGAGGAGGATGGGCAGAGCCCACGGCCCCAGCAGGCTCCCGCTTTCCACATAATGCCAAATACTCTGCAGCAAATGATGTTTGCAGAGGATTTGTGATTTAACTTGGATTCACAGTTACCAGCTACATGTTTTGAGAGCGTAACTGTCTTAAGTGCCCGTACTGTTCCCACCTTCCTCTGCATGGGGACCCTCTCACCTGAGCAAACTCCATCCTTGTAAGTGAAACAAAACCCAAACCCCCATTGTGCCAGGGGCATAACTCAGTCTGGGACGAGCCCGCTTCACTTTCCCGTGTTTGCTCCCTCCTGCTGCCAGTGATGGCACCGGCGCTGCCGATGCTGCGCTGCAAGGCCAGGCAGGCAGGCGGGGCAGCGCCAAGGGCACAGATGGGAAATTGCGCCTTGTCAGATCTGCGTGTTTATGACTCAAATAAATAGGAAAGAAAAGTCTGTGAAAAACATAGCCTTGGTCAGTCTGTACACAGCATGTCCCAAAACGCCATGGCTTCCTGGCGGCTGGGGGAGGCGAAGGAGCAGGGCTAGAATCAGAAAGCTGGCAGGGAAGGAAGGGGTCAGCCACGGCTTAGAGCAGATGTGCTGAGGTGATGAGCACTCCACAGCAGGAGAGGCCAATAGTTGCTGTCAGAGCTTTTTATTGTATTTTTATGTCTTTTGGGTTGTTTTTTTTTTTTTCCTTGGCAGTTTTTTTTTTTTTTCCCTTGGTCAAGAGGGTAGGCTTTTTCCTGCTGCACATTGTGACTATGGATGGCATGTGGAAACTGGTGCTGATAAACTCTGAGCAAGCACAAGTTGTGGCTAGGAAAGATGCATTTATTTACTTCTTATAGGCTACAGTGCTAGTTGAGACCAGGGTCTCTTTAGTTGCAACTCAGAAGTAGTCCCACGTGTAATATGGAAAACCCCGGGGCAGTGCTGCTGAGAAGTACTGTGCCACGGCAGCCCAGGGATGGGCTCTTGGGTCCTGCTAATGAACATGCATCTGCTCCACAGGAGAGCTGGTCTTCTCCTTTTCTTTATAATGCAAGAGCTAGAATCTGAGGATTAAAAAATCACAGACACGCTTCTGAACCTGCTGTGTGGCCCGTAAATACATTTTTAGCGTTATATGGCTGTATGAAGTGATGGAAACACTCCTGCAGTCACTTCACCCATCCTGCAGCCCTGGCCGAGTCCTCCCCATGGGGGTCTCCGTGGTGGGTCATGCAGCCCGGTGCAGGATGACGCATGGCTCAGGAAACCTGCCCTGAGAGGCCGTATGCCTTTTTGCTTGCTCAATTTCATCCCATTAGCAGTCCCATCTTCCCAGACTGCCCTAAACAATTCCTCTTTGTTCCTGCTGTTTACACCCCTTAAATTTATGTTCTTGCTCAGTTGCAGTTTAAAGTGTATGGTGTACTTTTTCAGTGCCTGTTTCTGAATACATTGCTACCTATTTAAGGCACTGAAGTGTTCAGTGCTGTGCCAGAGATGTGCATGGTGGTAAGCAGTAACGACGGTGGGGAGAAGCCAGCAAAACATACACATGCTGGGCTGGCACTGGTTTGCCCATAGCACACACCATCGCGCTGCTGGTGTCCTCGCATGGGGATCAGTGGGCAGGGTGGTCGCCCAGGGCAGCTGTGGGCAATCCCAAAGGGCTCAGCCAGCCCTGCCCCGAGGCCGTGCCTGCACCCACCCGCCCTGGCTCAAAGCGGGACGGGGCCCGGCTGACCCACAGTGCCCAGAGCACTGAGCTGTGCAGGGGACAGCACAGAACCACCACCAGCAACACGGGCCCCTCGCAACACACACGGAGAAAGGCTTGGAAATGTCTTACCTATTATCTGGGCATGAGCAGAGGACAAAGCCCGTTTCTCCCCATTAGCACAAGGTTTGTGTGCCCCTGTACAGCTGTTACCAACCATGGCCACGTTTATTAGCGGAAAGTGAAGCTTGGTGCAATTAGAGGCCGTTGCTTAAATGTGGCCCTTAAGCAGCCCCAGGAGAGCAAGCTGGGGTTTGGGTCCCAGCTCAGCACATTAACCTCAGCACCTCCCTTTCAAAATATCTGATTTGCTCTTTGCTTTTGGTCTTGTTGGGCTCTTCTTTCCTCTCCAGATTTTTCTGCTTTTCCGTTCTTTTCTTCCCACTGAAGTTGTTACTAAATATTATTCCCCACATGTATTCCCTTGTATTTTTCCAAGCTGAATCTCATTTTATTGTTTCCTGCTCGTATTTCTTGCTTCTCTGTAGGTCCCTTTGTATTATTTCTCTGTCCTCAGTGGGGTTTGCAACATTTTCCCACCCAGGATCACATGCAAATGAACAAGTCACTTATGCCTGTGCCATCCTTTCTCCTCTTCCCCATCTGCACTGAATGGAGCCAGTTCAGTGAGACCGTGCCCTCCCTGGGGGGTGGGGGGGGTGTGTGTGTCACAGTGTCCCTTGTCCTGTAGCAGAGCATTCAATCCCTGTGACAGTATTTCTGTGCAACCTGAATGGCCAGATAACACCAGTCACAGGTGTTGTAACAGCTCCTGTGCCTCAGCACTGGGGAGATGCCCACCACGCTGGACCACGTGGCACAAAATACCAGTGTGTGCTTCACCCATGGAAAGCCCTCACATGAACCCACACCATGGCATGGCTGCTTTGCACCAGCCAAACACTCGGCATTGGCCCATCTGCAGCAAGCCCTGGAGATGAGGTTGGCATGGGTGATGTCCTACCTCAGTGCCTGGGGGTGTCCCAGTGCCCCCATCTCCTGGGCTGGACCCGGCCCCGGGCACAGCTGCCCCCTGGGAGCCACTACAGCCCTGGCACAGGGCTGGCTTCTCTCTCCCTGCTGCAGAGATACCCTTCCCATCCCGATGCTTACCAGTCTTGTAACTTGCCCACAGAAATGCTGTCATATTTGCTTGGCTTAATTTGTTCTTTATATCTAGAAAATCTCAGCACACTGACCTCAGGTTTTTTTCCACCTGGCTCGTGACTCTGCACCTCTCACCTCCTCCAGCTCCTTCATACTGGATTGTTCACAATGTTTTTTCTGGATCTTGTCTTCATTTCGTGCTTGCCCCCACACCAGCCCCAGGCCCTGCAGGGAGCTGGGCATTGCCCTGCAGTGGCTCTTACAGGGGCAGCTGCTCTGGGTGGGGGCAGCTGGTTAACACGTAGAGGCACAGCTTTCTTAGGAGAACATGTGTCCATTTAACAAAGGCGATGCCTTCCTGGTTTTACAAATACTGAGAGCAAGAAGGCAAACACTTCACTAGGCACAGCTGAAAAGTTGCTCGTCGTGTCAGAGGCCGAGTATCCTTTTACTCCCTGACTTTCATTAGAAGAGGGGAGAGAAACCACTCTGGAGTGTAATGTGAATCACAGCTCTCAGATTGCAAGTGCCTCCAGCAGTGTACTGGCTGCTGGCTTTGGCAAAAGAAGGTTAATTTACTTTTTCTTAAGATTTATTGATTCTGGTGGTTATTTCTGATGAGATGAAACCATGCAGGCAACAACAGTCACCTCCTGCACTGGGCACAGCCTGTGGGGTAGGCACAGCTCACCAAGGACAGATGTTGTTTCCTTCTCTCGTTTGCATTGTTGACAGTACATCAGCAAATACAGAAGAAAACTCACCTTAAACTTTGAAAACAGAATCGCATCTGGCATCACAGGCTCTTTTCACCCACTTAGTAAGTTTATAATAGCAAAAGTAGAATTCAAAGTTCAAGACAGAGTAGAAACAACATGCTTTCTCCTAAAGATGACAAGCTTTCACTTTCAGGTAAGCAAATCACTTGCTGTTATCAGTCCTTCAGAAAAACTCCAGCAAATTCAAGGCAAATGATGCATCAAGTTGAAAAAGTTTAATTTAAAAGATGAGTCTCTTTTCATCAAGCCTTCCTCCTGTTTACTGCTGAAGCTGTTCAGGGCATGACCCACACTGGTTTGTCTTTGTAGGTTAACTTGCAAACAAAAAAGTAAGAAGACACCACTTCAGACCCTGACAATGCTACTAAGCCAGGGTGAGTGAATACCATGTCAGACAGCAGCAATAACATAAAATTACTTGTCTATCTTCCTTGCAAGATATTGAGCAACCAGGTTTGGAAAGTACTTCGAAAGCTGATGGGGACAAGCTGGCAGGGCATTTGATGCCGCTGGGCACAGAGCTGAGCTTAGCTGGGCCACACATTTCCTGGAGCTCAATGGTGCTATGGCCACTCAGCCCAGGGCAAGCCTGTCCTGTTACAGGACATTGCTCCTCTGAGACAAGGATGCCAGCATGTTGTGCAGTATCTGCTGTGATTCATTATCCAAAGGGTAAATAGCAGCTTATGTGGCTGCTAATTCCCTCAATATTTGCTTTTGAGAGAAAGAATCCAACTGACTTCACACATCAAACTGCCTGTGCATGATTGTAAATGTCTGATTAGGGGGGAAAAGTGATTCTCAGTTTGCATCAGTGCAAACCAAAAGCAACTGCTTAGACCTCATATTCAGTGAGAATCAGGCTCTTAGGTTAAAAGCTAAAATGCCACCTTCACTATGTATGGGTAAATACGTATAGTCATTATACAGGATTTAATTAACACTTACGATATAGGTACACAGTTCAAGCTCTGATGCCAGGCACATCCAAATGAACTGACACTAGGACCACATTACATTTTTCTCCAGACTGTTGCAGGAAGCCTTTTTTTTGCAGGACAAGGCTGAGAGACAAGACACACACCAATATGGTTAACAGTCAAGCTCTCTCCTTTATTAGAAAAACAAGTCCTTATATATTCTTGTACCAGCAAATCTGTGTGTTGCTCTGGCGCATGATCATTTCAAAAACTCATTCCTCTCAGCACTTTCAACAAGCACTACTAAGCGTGCACAACCGGTAGATAAATTTCTGCTTTGTTGTTCTAAAGAATCCCTTCTTATCTGTTTCTTCCCTAATAAGCACAAATTCTTTTGCTTTTAGCCGTCGTTAATGTGGACGCCATTAGTCTTCTAACACAAGTGTGTTGTTAATTTAGACATAGTTAATCTTCTAACCTGGATGCTGATGACACTTTTACATTGTCAGTGACGCAGACGGTTCGCGATTCGGCATATGCACCCACACCAGACAAAGGCCTGTATTAGTGTGCTTGAGGGTGGTTCCTTCTGCAGTGTTGGAGAAAGGAAGAGAGGAGATGGACCAGCACAATTACAAAACCAGCGTGTTATACAAATCCAACCCAATGTCCCTTTCTTTCAGTCTTCTTTCTCCTGAGGGCCTGGGAGGTGCTCCTGCTGCCTGTACTGGTAACCAGCAAGTATCACCAGCTCCACGGTATCTGTCAAGAACAATGAACCAGTCTTCTTTGTGTTACTGTGACAACTGTGCTGGACAGTTGTGACCATGCTGTAGGTCAGTGCCAGCCACGCCATCAGACACAAGGTGGTGTGAGTGCTGAGGGTCATAAGCACTTCACTGCAGGATTTAGGCACCAAAACACCTCAAAAGCTTGCAGCTTCATCACTCGAGGGCCTGCTTCATGTCACCCAGCTAGCTAGCTCAGTGTCCCCACCGCTTCAACAACATCACACTCTCAGGGGCAGCACCTGATACCATGGGAAATGCAGAGGGGAACCAGGACCACCTCTTCCACCATTGCCCCACTGTACATTGGATCAGTCATGGCATGAAAAATGCAACATGAGCTCTTTCCTATCACGCTTCCTCATGGTGTGTGGCCATGGCAGCAAGGTCTTGCCAGCATCATTCACCCTTCTCCCAACTTGGACACAGCCCACTCACCATTTGCCCTAGAGCTCTCTCCTCAGCGCGGACAGCCAAGAATCAGCAGTGGCTTTCAGGGATGTTTCAAGCCTCGTTTCTCTGCAGCCCCATATTTCTGCTGAGGAGGAAGCAGGAGGAAACCCACTGCTCCTTCCAAGTTTCTGAGGACCTGCTGCACCCCAAATGCTGAGGGAGCTCAAAGAGCTGCGGGGCTGTGCTGGAGGGAGGGCCGGTGCTCGGTGGCTGGGTACTGCCGCAGCAGCAGTCATAGAAAGGGATTATGTTTCTGAAATGTTCTTGCTTAACATTCCTCAACGGGACCTTTCTCAGTTACACTTTTATTTTTTAATGCTCCCATTTCAGACTTGAGCATTAATCTATGGGTTTAGGGACTCTGATTCTCCTTTGGTCTGGTTTGAAGCACTGAAGGCTGCCGGCAACGGACTTAACAGCTGCTCCGGCAAATATCTGGCTCTGGGGCGTGAGCACTAGACGCTCTCACAGCCTTGCCTGTCAAACCGTTAGAGGGGAAAGTCTCTGAGGTGATTAGTCAACTAACATATCTAATAAGGGGTTTAAGCAGCAATCCATTATATTTAACAATTCTGAGAATTCCCTTTTAGTGTGCTGTATAAGAGACGACAGTGCAGGAAGCAGTTGGCTAAGCATCGAGTTCTCCCACTACCAACCAAATAAAGCTTGTTCAAATTTATCATTAATTTTGCTTTCGTATAATTGATTGTCCAGATGTGTGAGAAGCTTTTACATACAGCAAAGTTCCTGGTGCTGCACACTTGCAGGCTGGACTGCTGCTGTGGAGGCTCAGGGGAGGAGCAGGCGTTTACTGCAGCACAACAGGGATACACACAAGAAGTTCATCGCTGACTTTTTATTTCTCTGCAAAGGAAAAGCAGGTACAAGGCCTGGCTTCTGGGATAAAAGTGTTTTGAAATGTGTTCAAGCAATGACTTGTAAAAGGAAGAGAGGAAATTTGGCTTACACCTCCTTTTTGTTTCCTAATTTAAAAAAAAATCCAGAAGTAATTTTTTGTTTTAAAAAAGTCTCTCTGTGCTCTTAAAAGTGGTTCTGTCAGCAATCTAGAAGGAAAAAAATCATTCATCAAGTTATAGCACCCTAAGGAGGAAAAGTTTTAGCCAGACCATATATAAATATGCATTTTGTTCATGATAAAATCTGTTTAACTCCAGCATCTAATGATACTTGGACAAAAAGATCTCTTTGTTAAAGCTCATACTCTTTTACTTTCTATAGGGCTCTTATAATGCATGTTCCTCATGGTCACCAAAAATTGAGTAAGGCCAAACTTTTCTGCAAATGTAACTTCAGTTGTGACTTGAGTATCTCATCACTCCTGACTCGGTGCACTCACGATTTTGTTCAGGAAGGATGATGCTGTTGCCTTGAGTTGGCTGTGCCCTGATGTGCTACAACCCAGGCTCGCCCTGGCTGAGCTGCTGAAGCTCTCCTGTGCACCACACCCCAGCTTCCCAGCAGGCCCAGCACAGCCACAAGGTGTGCACGGCCCACTATGAAAAACTGTATGTAAAATGGAAAGAACATATTGTTGCAGAGATGATCACAGCACATGTGCCCCGGAGCAGGTGGCTGCAGAGATAGGGGGGACATGAGAGCCTTTGTGTGGTGCTTGATGCTGTCAGTCTTGCTTGAGGCAAGTGAGCTTGAGAGGTACTTCTCTGGTCAAGGCAACACGAGCAAGCTCGGCAGCGTCAGCCGAGCACCATCACCGGAGAGTGGATGTGACATTCCTGATCAGGCCGAAGCAGGAGAGATCCTGTCCCTGTGCTCAGGTTGGCCTGGAGGAAGGCATCTCTTGAAGTTTTGCATCACCTCACATCTCCCAATGCATCATCAGAATGCTCTCCCCCTGAAAACATTGGAGCATGCAGGCCCAGTGTTAAAATTTAAGCCTATTGCAAATTCAGCTTCAAGAAGGGAGCAAAGGAGATTTAACACTTAATTTTCCCCTGCTCGGTCTACGTGACTTAGCTGGGACAAAAGATTTCCACGGTTTATTTTGGTGAAGCCTAGGTGAGATCAAATGCATCATTCATAGAGAGTATCTGTCTATCAAGTTTATATAAAAAGATGGTTTTCCTCCTGAAGACATATTTAAATATCACATACGTGCTGTAAGCTCACCAGTACCATTCTTATTTTGCCATACTAGTCTTGTGTTTGGGGCCTGATTCAAGACCCACTAAAGGAACCCAAGCTTTATCCTTGGCACTAACAGAAGCAGGCTCTTAAAACACATCCAAAAGGTCATGAAAAAAGAAGAATCCACTCACCAGCTTTAAAGGCTAAATCACAAATACATTTAACAGTAAACTCTTGCTGCAAAATTTGGGGGGGGGGGGAATAAAACAAGTCTCTGTCTCTTGGATTGCTTTAATAAAAGATTTATTGGAAATATTTTTGTGCAGACATACAACAGTCAACAATGCTGTTCAAAGCTACAAATTTTCTAAATTTTCCGAACCTTCTAAAAATACAAGTAAATGACCTTCATTTGTACTCAGTCTGGGAGGGAAACAAACTCCACTGTAATGCAATGCTGTATTTAAACTACCAGAGGACATTAATAGGATGTGAAAATGGTAACACTTCTAGAGGAAAAAACCCACACACCACTGCTGCTCTGCTGGGAGCCAATTAAACATCCCCCCACAGCATTACTCCTCTCTGCATATCCAGATTAAAACCTCCCCATCTGAAACAATATTTAAGCAATTCGAGTACAGATATGACAGACAAGCGGGCACATGACTTGGCTCGCTGATGAAAAAGATGCTGTTAAAGATCCTGTCACTCAAGCTGCTGAATATTTGACCTCTCAGTGCAATGGGCTGCACTTCAGGGGCAGGAGGAGGGACAGGGGGAGGTTTTCAAGTCTGATGACTCTTCCAACACACACAGTCCCAGAGGGCTTTGCTGCCTCATTGCTTATATTATCTAGAGCCCCCCCCTCCCTTCTTTTTTTTTAGAGAGTTGAGAAACAACTTTGAGCAACTATCCAGTCTAAGAGCTCTTGACAGTAAGAACAGCAAGTGCCTGCATTCCCTTCCTGAATCAAAATATCAATCAGATGGTCAAAGGAGAGCATATGCACTGTCTCTTAAATTCCGTGTTTTCTAAGAAACCCTGCAAAAGTTTTGAAATTGATTAATTTATGTCAAGACAACATCTGGAACATCTTTGCAGGGAAGCCACCCAGTAAGGTGGTGTGGCAGGTGCACCCGCCCAGTGAAAACAGGGCTTCTTGGCTGCTGTAGTGCAGCATCTCGGGGCTGCCTTTGTTCTCAGGGCCTCGTGGTAATTGGGGCCCTTGGCCAACGGGAGCTGCTATTGACCACAGGCCAGATTGGGCCTGGGTATAAATGGAGTCCCCTGGGAGCCATTCTGAGCTCGTCCCTTGGGGGAGCATGCATAGATCAAGGACTCTCCCCTGGGGTCAGGACGCTGCCCAAGGAAACTCCTCGAGGGGCCTTGGGTCGGGACGCTGCCCTGAGCAGGTCCTCGAGGTTGAGAGCCCTCACTTGTCAGGTGAGTGATAGAGTGTTTTGGGTTGTCCTTAAACCCTAGGGACCGGGGCTTTGTTATGTGTTTCAGGTTGCCCATTAAACCCTAGGAAGTTCTTCTGTTTTCCTCTCACAGACATTTGAACCTGTAATTTACGGAGAGATAGTTAATTCTGTTAATAATAACTTTTTAATTTTTGGTGGTTGGTGGTTTATTTGAGAGCCTCCATAACAGGTGGTCAGAATTTAAAACAATCACATCTTTTTGTTAATGTTGGTTTTTTTCCATTGGCTTCATCACTCCGTAATTACAAGGGTGCTGACCTCCTGGCTATGCACAGTGACAGTTCGGCAATATATTAGTCTTTACTTCACCCCAGACTTCTGCGTGACTGCCCAGAGCTGGGCTTGCCCACACAGAATTTGTCATTTACCCACTTCTATTTCTCTTTAGTGAACCATTCCTTTGTGGCAGACATCAGGAGAAGATGAGACATCATCTCATCTTCTTCATACACGAAGGAAGGCTTTGGAGAAACACCAGCACTTTGCTATATTACCTTCTGTCCACACCACAAACGAGCAAGCCACAAATCCAAATGAAACAACCCCTTGGCTTCACACTCTATCACATAAAGACCCAGGTCCCAGATAAACAAGCCCATTCCACTGGCCTGGGGGATAGGAACATGCCCAGGAGCAATACCCAAGGAGAAGTCCTGTTAATCCTCTGTGAAAGACATTCCCCGTCGGGACAGAAATAATTTCAGCGCTTAATTCCTGCGGGTCCATGAGGCAACAACGAGTAAAGAATTTAGCCATCTGTCATAAACCAGAAAACAATCTGCTAGAACCAAGGGAATGCAAGCAGTAGGGCTTCTGGCAGGGACACATTCCTTTTCTCCAAGCCCACGACTCAGTTTGGTGCCAGAGAAACTCAGCTTCAGGAGATAATGGAGCTTCACAAGTTCACAACACAGATCTCTTCCTTCCCAGAGCCACAGAAAGGAACTGGAGCAGCTTTATCACAGCAAGGAAGACCGAGGAATCCTTCCTCTCCCTTGCGCTAACAGCAGGACTGGACTCAGCCAAGCTATTGTATTTCCCAGTCCTTTCGCCCCTCCAGAGAGCCCACCTGAGAGCACGTTCCTGGTCAGATAAACCTGGCCAGGCTGCAGGTCACCGAGAACCTTTGGGATTCACTTGTGTGGCTAAGCAGCACAGGGCACTTTCTGGTTTTCATGTGCAAACAAGGCTCAAAGCCTCTATTGATCTTGCTGCTAGGCACAAAGAGGTATGGAAAGAGTTATTCTCTGCACCCATGTGGATTTCTTTTGTTGTCATCTATTGTACTGACATGTCCTGTGGTCTTCTTCAGACACACAGCTCTGGTCACAAGTGCTGAAGGGCTGTGGAGGCTCTCTTAGGTGTCTGGAGAATAATGAAGCTTTCAGGTAAGAGGGTCTGAGCTCTCTGCCTCCTGGAGCTCTGCGGTTCTGAGAAGTCAGTGTAAGCAATATTGTAAAACTAGTAAAAATAAAATGGGAACAGGGCTGCGTTAACTGTGTAATCAAACCAAGGAGACTTGCCCCAATGCCACACAGGAGGAGAAAGCTCTAAGAAAATAATCAACACATATGGTTTCGCCAAACAAAAAACCGAGCCCTTCCTGTATGGTACAGAAAATGCGTAAAAGCACGTTTCCCTCTATTCTAACAGGAATTGTTTGCAGTCAGCCCAGAAGGCTCAGCACCAGGAAAAGTAAGCTCTAAAAACCATTCATCTGAAAGCTCAGGTCATGTCAAAGACACCATCTATAATACAAAGACAGCTGTGCCACCATGTTACAGAACAGGCAGCTCCTTGGGGCTGACTCCTGGCCTGGCTGGAGAGCTGCTATTCAGAGTGGGATCTGGGACAGAGGTCCTATACAGAGGGCTTCTGTGGAACAGTGATGCAGCTGCAAATAAGCAACGCTCTAGAGAGAAGTGTCATTGCTTCTTCACTCGTCAAGTGACACAGCTGCTCACACACGGCCTAACTGGTGGGATGGGGACAGGCCGTGTACAAGTCCAGTCATCAGATTCATAACCTGCTGAGTCTTCATCTCTTGTTTACCTCTTCACACTGTCCACAGTGACAATTATGAGTTATGGCTAGGGACGACACTTGGATCTGAATTCAAAACTCTCCCCATTTGATAGGCACTTTGGCTGTGCCTCTAACAGCTGCCTGCAGGACAGCCTCAGGGTTGCGCCCAGGGAACCCTGCAGGTACAAGGTAGGTACGAAGGTCTGGATCTGCTTGGTGCTCAGCATCCTCGAGGAGGCATGGAGCTGCAGCACAGACTCTGGAAGCGATGAATGAATACAAGGGTCCTTCCTGACAGAAGGAGCCCAACCGTCTGGAGGCTGAGGGATATGCATAGTCAGTGTCACGTTTCAGAAGCAAACTGCTACGCAGATCCATCAGGTATAGCAGGGACACAGCCAAATTCTTCTCCAACCCATCAGGTATTTCATATCATCACTGTTTACTGTTAGACTCAACAAGACACAAAGAGCTCGCCCTGCAAACCAAATGAAGTTTAAGGCATTGATACTGTGTGATGATCCAAAACTAAGGTAAAATATCCTCAGTGCCTTAAAACTGGGGAGAAATCTGACAAATCCAAAGTGCTTCTAGGGGATGAACACCCACTCAAGGGCCACTCCAAACTTGAGCTGTGAGGCATAACAGCTAAAGGATAGTTCTCAGAGTATTTAAAAACTAAATTAAGTCATTATTTATAAAACCAAGGAGAATGCAATTAGGGCATCACTAGTCTGCACTGATGCCTGGAGACAATGTAAAACAGCAGATTTGGTGAGTTAGCCCAAAAAGGTAGAATAAGCCTGCAGGACAGGGGTAGCGTAAGGACTGTGCACCTCTCAAACTCTTGGGGTTGTCTTTAGAGGGACAAATTGCAGCCCATGTGGCCACTGACCATCTCAGTCCCTGCATTTCACTTATTCTGGTTCACCTGAGCTTTCTCTTCTTTATTTATGAGCACTGACTGTCTCCCAGCAAACACTCTTCAGTACATGCTGTAAAAATAATGTAATCTTGGTAACAGGAGACTTCCCTACAGCATCTGCTATTAGCTGCTGGCTGAGGCAGGGGAAGAGACTGCAAATTTTTGGCATGCACTAAGAGGCATGCGGTCTAGTGAAGTGCAGATTAGCAAGGCTTGACTGTTATCTTAATTTACAGCCCATATAGTTCATGTTAACTCCGCATATATTTTTAGATACATTAGCAGCTTAGTTCAACTCAGATACTTTTATTGGTTATTTGCCATTTCTCTTTGACGAGTTATTACTGACTTCCCATGCTAGCTCCCTACAGCAAGACCTGAAGCCCTGTCAAGGAAAAGAAAATGTCAACAGACTTCTCAGCAGTGCTCAGCTCAGGCTCCTGCTCACCAGCTTTAATATGCTACTAGGCAATTGTTAAAGGAACAGCAGCTTCTATGCAAGCAGTGATTACGGCATTACAAAAAGAAGCGACCAGATCCAGGTTTAGTTTAGGATCACCACTTCCTTCTGAACATTCAAAAACCCCACCACCACTTTGATCCAGTGGTTGGATGATCTTCAAGGTCTTTTTCAACCTAGATGATTCTGTGATTCTGTGGTCAGTGAAGAGAGCTGCCACAGAAACTCTTTTCTGATCAACCCTACATAGTTAAGTCCGGAAAGTCAAGCAGAAATCTCCCCTTCCTTCTGCTCCCATACCCTGTCTAGCTGATAACACTTTCACATTGTGCTTTCAAAGGCTGTTGTTACTGCTACACACACTTGTCTTAATGAACAAGGAATTCTGTTGATGCAGAGCAGCTGCCATTCTCCTTTTGCTAATACACCACCAGAATACACCTCAACATTGTTCCCCAAGACAAGCAACTCCAACAGTCAGGCTACAGCAATACATTAATTACAATACATTAATTCCTGTAATGACTCCAAAGAACAAGAAGAATGCCAGGTCTTGACCTGGGTGGCCTCTACAGGATTAACTCAGCTAGAGATTAAGGCCTTACAGTGATGATAAAGTCTGACCCACTAGCCCCAGTGTCACATACTGTATAGACCTGTGACAAACCCCATGTGTAATTCCCATTGAGCTGACACCCAACACACGTACCTCAATCTAAGCCACTACTCACTCTAGGGAGGGTTTGTGTTTGTGACACACACTGACCTCAATTTACAGAGAGGTCAGAATGATACAGCCCATAGTCTGCACTAATAAAATAAATCACATTAGATGGCAGCTGCTCCTCCCCAGCATCTCTCATTATGTTCTGTAAAATTTTGTTGCACTAAGAACAGAAAAGACTCCAGGATCCTTTCTATTCTCTGCTCAACACATTCACTTGCCCTTCTTCATTATCCAGAGGTTTTTAGAAGTTTTCTTCCGTATCCTCATGAAAAGCCTCCAAATTGTTTACATACCAACGTTTAGTGTGTGGTTTAGAGTACAAAGACTAAGCTAATCTCACTTTGTCTCGGTGGGAAGTTAATTTTCCTTGTGTTGTTACAAAAGGAAGAAACAGTTTGCCGTTTTGAGGACTGGCTTATACCACACATTTCCTAAACAGATTTGGTTTCTAAATAAAAGAAAGTGTTTAACAGGTTAGATCAGCATTAAGATTTAAAAGCTCCTGGGATCAGGTTTACCCTCCCCTTATTTATTCTCTGTACTAGTATTCGTGCCTTTAAACAAAATTAATCTCCCAGAAAATACATACACCCAGGCTTGGCCCCTTGACATTCATGCCTATGGCAAAATTATTTGCACGTTTCCCTTATTGCATAATTGTCTCATTAGCACTGCAGAAAGGTGGTGATAACTTCTCCCTCTGTGCCATCAGCCTAATCCAAGAGGATTGCTGCTGCAGGAGCAGAATTTGCTTTTTAACATGGAAGGGGACTGTGAGCCTCCATGGTGGCACTGGGAATTGAACTATGACACTTGTGCGCTGGCATTTACTTACAACCTTTAAGGAAGATTAAGTCAGTGGGCCAGGCTGGCGTTTTTCTTTTCCTTGCTAAACATAAATATTCATATTAAAATTGCTTTCAGATATATTTAAATCAATAAAAAGTTCTGGATGACTGTCAATAGGGCAAAAAACAACACTAACTTTTTAAATGCACAGATGTAGTATATACATTAACCATGAAACCTGGCTAAAACACAGCAGTATTTATGCTATTCAGAAATGTGGCTTGGCGACTAAAATTAATAGAACTTGTCTGGAAGACAGCATAAGATTTCTAAGAGCTCTTTCAGCTTTAACTTATGCCCCAGTTTTTGCTTTTTTTCAAAATTCCAATCTATGCAGCAGCACGTCTGTCCCACTGGCACAGCGAGGCCATGGAACCAGCATTCCTTCCAGGGCTCATGGGTCTAAGTGTGTCGGGAAGCCTGTTGATGGATCAGATCTAGGGACTGGTTTGGGTAAACAAACAAACAGCAGGTCTTCTCTTCACAGTGACCAGCTCTGTGTGAGTACCTCTGTGTGCACACACGTGTGTAAATTGTTCCTAACTTTCCTTTGCAAGTCTATCCTACCTGGTTCAGGGGAATGCTTCTAGAGGGTTACAGTATCAGACTCCTGTGCGGATGTACATCATCTTTCTCAACATCTGACAAGGTTGGTCCTTTTAAGTTCTCACCATTTTGTTTTACTAAAGTGGGAATGGGATCATGAAGGGAAATCCCAGGCTACAGCTGAAGTACATGTCCAAATACATCATGAAGAGTTACCAGGAGGCACCTATTTGAGTTCATCTTTGTGCACAATGCTATGCACTCAAGAAAATTGCCCTGCCAAGCTCTCCAACTTCCACATCCTGGCTTTGTAAGCTATTAATCAGGTTTTAGAAAGCTAAGATAGATCCCTAATAAATCCTGTAAGAGGGCAAGATATATTCTATGTAATTGCCCTGTTTTCGACCAGGATGGAGTTAACTTTCATTGGAATACTTCATACCATGTGATGTCATACCCAGGGATATAGGGGCAGTGGGCGCTGATTTTGATTTCGGGTCTGGTACACGTGTGTGTTGCTGTGGGGGCAGTCGCTGTGCTCAGTAAGCCACTGCTGCATTTCACCCTCTTCTTTTTGGACTCATTATTGTTACTGTTGTTCTCTTGTTATATTTAGTAAATTCTCTTTATTCAACCTAAGAATTCTCTTCTTTTTTTTGTCCCACCCCTATTTCACTGGGGAAGGGGAGGTGAAGGGCCAGCCATGTCTGGCTGCCTGCTGCATTCAAACCTCCAACAGTTTTTGGTGTCCAATGTGGGGCACTGAGGTTTGTTTTTTTTTTGTTTGAGATAACAACAAAATGGGTAAAATGCGGATTGCTTGGCTCCTTGAGATCTTATCACCTCATTTGCAATATGTGTTTCCCATGCTGTTGCTCACCTTCCGTGAGAGCTGGGTTAAGGTTTTGTTTCTGTTGTACTATGTGATGCTCATCTATGATAGCATGCAGTCATCAGCCCTGGGGCTATTTACAGTTGTGTTTGAGAAATTTGGGGAGTTCAAATATCTTGGAATGTTGACATAAACATGGTTGCCATGCTGTTAGGAGCTAGTGGTTCTGGTTTTGTTTATGGTTAAGCAACTATACCACAAGATTGGGGAATTATGAGTGACTGGAGGTGTGGAGTAGAATGGGCAAGTACCTAGAACAGTGGGCACCTCTGGTATATTGGAACTTCACTCCTGCACAGGTGCAGAATCCTGAAGAACTAGTGGAATATTTGGAAAAGTATGTTGTTGCCTAGGTAATTCTAGAGAGGCACAGCTCACTGCAACATGCTGGGGTTTAGCCCACACCTACCAAGTGCTATTAAACACTGTTCAGCACCCTCAAGAGGAAGAGAAGGGCTCTGCACCTGGTGACCAAGTAACAGAAACTGCAGCCACTACAAGCCCAAGGACAGGCGTTGCAGCTGAACCAGAGGACCAACCCATGGCAGTGTTGGTTGCTCCCATACAGAAGAAGAAATACACAAGAAAATCTCCTTGCAGTGTACAGGGTGATGATGAACTCGGCCCATCACGAGAACAGGAGGAGGCAGAGCCAGTGGTAGTCACCCAATCCTTATCCTTGAGTGAGCTGTGAGATACGAGAAAAGATTTCAGCTGCCAGCCCGCTGAGCAACTTGTTACCTGGCTGCTGCGGTGCTGGGATAGCGGAGCCAGCAGCATAGAACCAGAGGTCAGGGAGGCAAGGCAGATGGGATCCCTGTCTAGGGAAGGGGGCATTGACAAAGCCATTGGAAAGGAGACACAAAATCTCAGTCCCTGGAGGTGACTTCTGTCAAGTGTGACAGAGAGGTATCCCTTCAAGGACAACTTTACATGTCGACCAAGTAAGTGGACCACTATGGAAAGAGGCATTCAATACTCGAGGGAGTTAGCTGTGTGGGAGGTAGTTTACTATGACCCAGATAATGCACAGCCACCCACAGATCCAGATGAAGTCTGATGCACCCGGCCCATGTGGAGCAATTTTGTAAGGAGCTCACCCTCATCATATGCCAATACATTAGCACTAATCGACTGGACAGACAAAGAGGGACCAACAGTGAATGAACTGGCTCGCCAACTATGACAATATGAAGAAAGTGTCTCTTCCCCCATCATCGTGGTTGTGAACAATGTTCTCCCCACCTGCACGGACCAGAATCTTGGCTATTAGGAACAATCATTTCTCTGCTTGAGAGAACTGGTACACACCACAGGGGAAGCTGAGGCATTGCCTGCATGACCATGGAGAAGACATGAAGAAATGGGATGGAAAACCTACCTACCTCCTAGAAAAGCGGGTATGTGAGCTGGAAGGAAGAACAAGCACAAAACACGGTCCTTTCAGCAAAAATGCTGCTCCAGTTTCCAGTAATCAAGTGCCCAAACAGAGCAGACTTTGCTCATGATCCTATGAGAAGAACTTCTGACCTGTATTCACAAGAAGTGAGTGATCAAGATGAGGCTGAAACCCGTGCACACCACACTAACCTGTGTGTCGTTAGCAGGTCTTATGACCAACATTAGAGGGGCCCTGCCTCCAGCCAGGCGGAGGACAGGGACAACCGAGTTTACTGGACTGTGTGGATTCAATGGCCTGGCACATCTGACCCCCAGCAGTATAAGGCTCTAGTGGACACTGGTGCTCAATGCACCCTAATGCCACCAAATTTTAAAGGTGCAGAACTCGTTTGTATTTCAGGAGTGACAGCGGGGTCTCAACAGCTGACTGTATTGGAGGCCGAGGTGAGCCTAAGTGGAAAAGTGTGGGAAAAAAAACCCATTATGAGTGGTCCAGATGGTCCATGCACTCTTGGCATAGATTATCTCAGAAGAAGGTATTTTAAGTACCCAAAAGGGTATTGGTGGGCTTTTGGTATAGCTGCTTTGGAAACAGAAGGAATTGAACCGCTGTCTGTATTGCCTGATCTATCAGAGGATCCTTCTGTTGTGGGATTGCTGAGGGCTGAAGAACAACGGGTGCCAACTGCCACTACAGCCGTGCACTGACGGCAATACCGCACCAATCGAGATGCTGTAATCCCTATCCATAAACTGATTTGTCAGCTAGAGAGCTAAGGAGTCATCAGCAAGACGCACTCCCCTTTTAACAGCCCCATATAGCCAGTGCAAGAGTCTAATGGAGAGTGGAGATTGACAGTGGACTATCGTGGCCGGAATGAAGTCACGGACCGCTGAGTGCTGCCGTGCCAGATGTGTTGGAACTGTAATATGAACAAGAGTTGAAGGTGGCCAAGTGGTACTCCACAATTGATATTGCCAATGTATTTTTCTCCATCCCTCTGGCAGCAGAATGCAGGCCACAGTTTGCTTTTACCTAAAGGGGTGTCCAATACACCTGTAATCGGCTGCCCCAGGGGTGGAAACACAGCCCCACCATTTGCCATGGACTGATCCAGACTGCACTGGAACAGGGTGAAGCCCCAGAACGTTTACAGTACATTGATGACATCATTATATGGGGTAATACTGCAGAAGTTTTTGACGAAGGGGAGAAAATAATCCAAATCCTTCTAAGAGCCAGTTTTGCCATAAAGTGTAGTAAAGTCAAGGGACCTTCAAAAGAGATCCAGTTTTTAGAAGTAAAATGGCAAGATGGGTGTTGTCAGATTCCAATGGAGGTGATTAATAACAGCTATGTCCCCACCAACTAACAAAAAGGAAACACAAGCTTTCTTGGGTGTTGTGGGTTTCTGGAGACTGCACATTCCAAATTACACTCAGATTGTCAGCCCTATCAAGTGGCTCTGAAAATAATTATTTTGTATGAGGCCTGGAGCAGCGACAGGCTTTTGAACAAATTAAGCAGGAAATGAACTCATGCAGTAGCCCTCGGGCCAGTTCGGACAGGACAAGATGGTAAAAATGTGCTCTACACTGCAGCCAGGAAGAATAGCCCTACCTCGAGTCTGTGGCAGAGAGCACCAGGGGAGACTTGGGGTTGACCCCTGGGGCTTTGGAGTTGGGGATACAGAGGATCAGAAGACAGCTACACTCCAACTGAAACCAAAATATTGGCAGCATATGGAGGGGTTCGAGCTGCTTCAGAGGTGATAGGGACTGAAGCACAGCTCCTCCTGGCACCCCGACTGCCAGTGCTGGGCTGGATGTTCAAAGGGAGAGTCCCCTCTACACACCATGCAACTGATGCCACGTGGAGTAAAGGGGTCACATTAATCACACAATGGGCTCAAATAGGGAGCCCCAGCCATCTGGGAATATTAGAAGTGATCACAAATTAGCCAGAAGGCAAAGATTTTGGAATGGCACCAGAGGAAGAGGTAGCATGTGCTGAAAAGGCCCCATCATATAATAAACTACTGGATAACAAGAAGCGATATGCCCTGTTTACAGACATGTCCTGTCACACTGTGGGATAACATCAAAGGTGGAAGGCAGGTGTATGGAGCCCCACGGGTTTCTGAAGCTGCTGAAAGAGAAGGTGAATTGAGTCAGTTCACAGAGGTGAGAGCTGGCCAGTTGGCCTTGGATATCACTGAGTGGGAAAAGTGGCCGATGCTCTGCCTCTGTACTGACTCGGATGGTGGCAAATGCCCTGTGGGGGTGGTTACAGCAGTGGAAACAGAGCAACTGGCAGCACAGAGGCAAACCTGTCTGGGCTGCTGAATTATGGCAAGATATTGCTGCTTGGGTAGAGAATCTGCTTGTGAACATACACCATGTAGATGCTCATGTACCCAAGAGCCGGGCCACCAAAGAACATCAGAACCAACAGGTGGATCAGGCTGCCAAGATTAAGGTGGCTCAAGTAGATCTGGACTGGCAACATAAGGGTGAACAATTTATAGCTTGCTGGGCCCATGACTCCTCAGGCCATCAGGGAAGAGATGCAACATATAGATGGGCTTGTGACTCAGGGGTGGACTTAACCATGGATGTTATTGCACAGGTAATCCATGAATGTGAGACATGTGGTATGATCAAGCAAGCAAAACAGTTAAAGCTCATTTGGTATGGAGGACGATGGTCAAAATACAAATATGGGGACGCCTGGCAGATTGATTATATCATGCTCTCACAAACTCAGCAAGGCAAACACTATGTGCTTACAATGGTGGAAGCAGCCACTGGTTGGTTGGAAACTTATGCTGTGTCCCATGCCCCTGCCTGGAACACCATTGTAGGCCTTGAGGAGAAAGTCTTATGGCAGCATGGCTTGCCAGAAAGGATTGAGTCAGATAATGGGACACATTCCTGAAACAACCTCATAGACACCTGGGCCAAATAACATGGTATTGAGTGGATATATCACATTCCCTACCATGCACCAGCCTCTAGGAAAATTGAGTAACACAATGGATTGCTGAAAACTACACTGAGAGCAACAGGTGGTGGAACTTTCAAACACTGGGACATGCATTTAGCAAAAGCCACCTGGTTAGTCAATACCAGAGGATCTGCCAAGCAAGCTGGCCCTGCTCAATCAAACCTCCGACACAACATGAATGGGGATAAAACCCCTGTAGTGCACATTAGGAATATGTTGGGGAACGCCATCTGGGTTACTCCTTTATTGGGTAAAGGTAAACCCATGCATGGGATTACTTTTGCCCAAGGCCGTAGGTGCACTTGGTAGGTAATGCAGAAGGATGGAGAAGTCCAGTGTGTGCGTTAGGGAGATTTGATTTTAGGTGAGAATAGCCAATGAACCAGACTGTCAGATAACCCTGTTATTGCAATTGGTGCCTCACAACATTCCCGTGCCACATCCAGAGCCTCCTGCTCCACCAACTGAGCCAACCCCGCCTCATTCCTCCAGCCTTATAGACTGTCATGACAGATGGAACCTGAAGTTATGGACTAAATAAACTCAGCAGACGTTATGGAAGGATGGCCCATAGACTAAGGGAATGATATCTGTGAGACCTGGAAAAAAAAGGGGATGGTGATTCCTTAAGATGTATTTGGAAACCTGAGCATAACGTTAATGGTATGGAACAAGGAGTGGAGACTGTCCTGGTTTCAACCAGGATGGAGTTAACTTTCACTGGAATATTTCATACCATGTGATGTCATGCCTAGGGATATAGGGGGGGCAGGCACCGATTTTGGGTCTGGTCGGGGTGTGTGTTGCTGTGGAGGCGGTTGCCGCACTCTCTAAGCCACTGCTGCATTTCACCCATTTCTTTTTGGACTCACTATTGTTACTGTTGTTCTCTTGTTATATTTAGTAAATTCTTTCTTTTTATTCAACCTACGAATTCTCTTCTTTTTTCACCAGGGAGGGGGAGGTGAACAGCCGGCCATGTGGTGTCTGGCTGCCAGCTGAGTTCAAACCTCAACAGTAATTCATTGCTATCTTGTGTTATTCTGTCATAAGATGACAAATAAGCATTTTTGGCTACAGACTGTGTTGCAATCAAAACTTTTCTGCCAAATTTATCTTAAAAATTTCAGCCAAATTAGTAAACAGTGAATATCTGAGGGAGTAAGGTTTGCATGCAGCCATGGGCACTTGGTCTGTGTGTAACAAAACAGGAAATCTCAGCACCCCGTTCCAATTAAGCAAAGCCTGATTTCTCATGGAAGATAAATTTTCTAATTTTCTCCCAGAACAACCTTATGCTGATGTTTTAAATAGTGGTAAAACATTGTTTTTAATTTCACACCTCACAACACAGTCAAATGCTTCATAACAACATAAACTTTAGGCAGAGCTTTGCAACTGAATTCAAACAATGATTTCCCCCTACAATATGTACTCAAGGTTTGCAGGGAGAATACAGAAACTTGTTGGCTAAGGCCACAGAAATGAGTTCTCTTGTGTTTTGGCTGCTGCTGCCAACCCTAGTCAAGAACATGTTAACAGTGGATGCACTGATCCAAATCCCATTATTCCCATCACCCATCAAGTGAAGAACCGTTTATTCTATTTCTGCTCTCCTTTTGGTTGTATCGTAGGATCGAACAACTTGCGACTGGGAAACAACACCGTGTTCTTCTTGAGAAAATGCATACCCATCTGAAAAAGCAAAGAAAGAAAAAAAAAATAAATCACTGGAGTCCAGCTCAAGGTCACAGCCTGATTTTGGGAACAGTTCTAGGCATCACTAAAGTTACATGACTGAGGCTGCAACAATCTTAATTTCTGTGCTGTGCTTCTGGCATTTACAGCTGTGTACTACATTGTCCACGTGGCACAGAAAGGATGTCTGCTGCCAGCTCAGTCTTACTGTTCCGCTCCCCAGGCCAGGTTAGTGTACACAGTCAACATTTCCCTTCGAGTTAACCTGACTAATAAGCTACAGATTGATTGGGACACCATGTGTACTCCCACAGTGGCAGAGCTTCTTAAAGACTTAACAAACAGGTAGAGATTTGCATTTTGGCTCGACTCCCCTATCGTCTGCTTGGTATCAGCAGTTTCCCTGGAGGAACATGAAAATGTCTAGACCACAACTAGATCTGAATCACATCTTCCTCTTAACTCCATTCAGGAATTTTTTTTACAAGTTTCTAGGTGGCATCTGACAAATCACACCAGGAAACTTTATTCTCTTGGCCAGTCACCCATATCTTGACTAGAACAAACTTACACATATTCTGGAGATCTCTATTTTGCACAAATTAATCCTGCTAGCTAGCACAATCCTTTGGTCTCCCTAGCAGTTACTCAAATGAAAATAACCATGTGTCTGATTTCTTTTAAAGTATTGTGGACAAGGCAAGTCACATTTCTGACATCACTTGCAAACCACCATGTTACTGTTAAAACAGTCACAAAGGCCAACATGGTGAACGCCAAGCAATATTTAAAGCAGACATGACCCTACAGAAAATTCTGAATGTAAAACTATACCAAAGGACAACAGACTTTGTGACACCAAGGAAAGGTGACTTTCAGGTGTAAATGGGTAAACCAGAAAGGAGAAGGGCAGATGAGCATAATTACGAAAATAGAGAAATAGGAAAGCCACAGGCTATACAGATCCAGATAGTGCTTTGTAGTGGGAAAGCAGGGAAGAATTGGGAGATGTGAATGCTGCCTAGGAGAATCCAAGAATTATACCATGGCTAACTCTCCATGAGCAACTCTCCATCTCCCCCAAGCCGCTCTGGAAGCGGGAGCTTGTGAATTCTGAAATCCTGCTCCAGATTCACCCCAGGCTGGAAGAGCAGATAAGGACAGATGTCCCAATTACTGCCCAAGTCTTCCAGGAGTCCTCCCTTAAGGGGGTCAAGGTATACTCCCCCCTGCTAGATCAGGTACTGCAGTGAGATAAGGCTGGAGCACAACACAAAGGGACCCTGTAACAGAAAGGTACATGGGACCGACTACCCTCTTACGGCAGGGGTCATGTGGGGCCCCTAAGCAGCTTGGTGCTGTAGACTGAACTTGTTCCCCATTGGCCTGAACGCAGCCTGCTTTGAAGCAGATGACTGATGGTGGTAGGCAGGAGAAGCCCAGAAGGTCAGAAGTGAACCGAAGCCCGAGTGACACTTGCTAAACTTTCATCTTGACAACCAAGCTGGGAGCATGTGAGCCAAACACAGATGCTCAAGCACTCCTAGATCTTTTCCTCTGGCTGATGCCTGCAGAGGGAGGGTGGTCAGCAACTCCTATACAGTTGTAAGCTGCTGGGAATAGAGTCCCACAACACTAGAGATGACCACTGGTGTAATTAGTCCTAAGGTGGAAGGTCTTCTCTCTCACAGAATGCAGTTAAGTGTCACCTCTGAAGCCACAGGGACTTTGCTGTAGATTTGAGCTCTTGAGGAAGAACACACACTCCCTTAGCAGGAGAGCACACTATCTGCAGGTGAGCTGACCTAAATCACAAGCATGTAAGGAAATCTTTGCCAGTAAGTAGAGGGGATTCAAACAGAAATCCATCATCCAGAACCAACTCCGGTCACAAGTCCCTCTCGGAGTGACTGCAGGACAGTATGAACTCTGATCTGATTACATGACTGATCGTCCCAGCATCCCATTTTATTTTCCCTGAGCAATTCCATGCCAATATACATACAGCTACAGAGGTACAGGTTGTTTTTTCCTGCCTCTAGCAGAAGGTTCACAGAATACATTCACAAAATGCAAACAGTCTTTTGGAAAAAAGTATGTGCATGCTGGATAACTGCAAAAGCAATATGATTTACAAAACAGACTTTCATTTTAAAAAGGGTAGATTCACAAACAAATACCGCCAGTGGGTTTGTTTCCACGCTAAGTGCCAGCATACTGTTAGCTTTCTGGACTAAATTCTCAGTGGAAAAGTCATCTTGGTCAAAGAACACAAACTTAAGCCCTAGAAGACTGAAGCCTGTGCCCCATAAGCTGGTCGGCATCAAGGTGGCTTTGCTATATTTACTTATCCAGTATGATCACTCATCGCAGTAGATTGATTCTTCAACTGCCGTAACTACTGCAAATCGAGCACTGACCATGCAAGTGTGTGGAGCCCAATAACCCCAGGTATGTTCCCATGACCTGCTTATTTCCAGTGCTAGCACAGACCTATAAACAGCCGGGCAGCCCAAGCACTCTGCAAAGCCGATGCAAAATGCAATCAAAGAAAATATATTCACCATTCTCACACCAGTAGAAAACACCTTAACACAGCAAAAAATATCAGGCTAAGATGATCAAATGGTTAAGAATACCAGGGGGTATCCTTACATCCTCGTGTTCTTGATCCATCCTGAAATACCAGCAATGAGGGTTTTGTGTGTACATCATGGGAAAGGCAGTGACCCTGTATTTGCACACTGCCCTACTTAGTTGAAGTTCAGCATTTGGCAGTTTATTTAATATGTTTCCTGTTGATCTCTATACAGGAAGATGAGTGCATATTACATTTTTTTTAATTCATATTACAATTAAAATTGAGCTTCAAACTGTTCAGGCAGTTGACTGTGCCTTGTAGAGTCAAAACACTGTGCATGCTCGAGTCCCATCTGCACTCCCCAAGCAGCTCTATTTTTCCGCTATTTTCAGACTCCATCCAAAAACAATGAAAGTTTCCATCTGTCAGTTACTAGGGAACTTTTTGGAAGTTTGAACTTTTCCCCCAACTCCAGTTTTAAAACCACACCTATGAGCCTGCCTTGGGAACAAGGCCCTCATTGTTCAGCTGTCCTGCAGCAGCCCAAGGAAGGAGCACATTTCCTTGGGGCTTTCTGGGCACAACCCGCTCACGGCTGTCGCAGAAGGAAGGACCTTTGTACTCAGAGACTTTCTATTAATGGAGGAAAGGTACACTTTTGAATATCTGTCAGTGGGGCTCATTTGTTAAGAGGAGATTCACGTTCTCATCAAATCTAAAGTTTCACTCGTACCAGATATTATCAGGCAACCTACTGAATTTTAAAAGCATCCTGTTGGGTTTTTTTAAAGCTTTGATATTCTATTAGTAGATCAGAATCTAAGCTCCCATTAGGTTTCCAATTTAACACACACTTTTTCTGTTCGCTGCAATGACTATTCTGGTTGTGCAGTGCTGGATTATAGAAACTGTCACCATGCATGAGTCTTGAACACAGACAGTTAACACTATGCAAGCTCGACAGCCCACTCACATGCAACAACTTCCAAGACCAGGATCAGAAAGGGTCCAGAGCGCTTTTTCAGTCCCAGAAAATCTGCTCATGGAAGGACTGTATATAGTTTTAGTCACTTTGGGGATTTATTTAAGAGGCCTCCTACTCCTTGCACTCTCCTCTGATACACCTGAACTGTCTGTCCCAGGGTTTGTTTAGCCCAACCAACAAGAGGGCAGCTCTCACTGGAAGCCTGTCAGAAGCCCTGCCTTCTGCAGCATTTCACTATCTCATCTATGCAGTGGTATTATGGTTTAGTATAGTCTTAAGTATAAAATGCATTTTACCATCATGTTGTTTGCCTTTTGAGAAAAATGCCCAGATTCAAATCCAATTCAAAATTAAGTTTTAGGATTTGGGGGGATGGGAGAAGCTTTTTTTTTTTTAAAAAAAAAATTTCTTTTCAGAAATGTTGCTTCTTAGATACCAAAAAATCTCTCTGACATAACAAAAATCAATGTTAGGCTATCACTGGGCCAGCCAAATTCTCTCTCAGGCCAAACGTCTGGTTCTGCACGGGTTTTAAGGAGATTTGCTATGATGTCGCAGTTCGTATTTACCAATTAAACAGTAAATGCCAACTCAGCTTTGACTTCTCTGGTAACCCTCTTTTACTTATCCTGGGAAAGTGAGAGCTGCTTTAAATCTTGAACATTTTGACTAAAGCTTACAGAAATCATTAATTTCTCTGCTGATAAACTATGCCTGGGTTTTCTAAAGGACCCAAGAGGAATTCCTGACAAATGGTCCCATCTTTTTTGTCCCAGATACTAACTTACCAGTATTTACATGTAGAAAAGAGAGCCAGCTGCCACAGCAACAATTCTATACTCATTATTCCTATTTCCTTTTTCTTAAGTTGATTGTTAAAAGACTAACTCCACTTGACCATCCACAAATATGTAGCTTGGAAAAAATACAGAATGTATATTATATTTCGAACACATGCAAGATTAAGAGGAAATGAGAGTTTAAAAAGCATCTCAAGTAGCTACTCTGTTGTTTTTCAAATCAAAATGCACCAGCAGAAAAGTGAGAGGAAGAAGGTGTCTGCTAGTGGAGAATAAGTGGTGGGATTAGAGCCCTCAGCATGAACACATTATTATTATTTATTATTCGCCAGCCCCCATACTGTGAAACGAACCTCAGATGACAGGTGCTTTTTTTTCATTGATTAATAGGGTGCAAACCACACGCTCTGCATTCAGATTTACTCTATGCAATCCTCATATTTTGTCAAAGGAAGAGGCATTTTCTCTGCTAGAGGAAACTGGGGCCAAGTGCAGCAATCCTCATTCAGGCACAGCTCTTCACATTTCAGAAGTTCTGCCAAAGCAGTTCTCAAGAGCAGGACTCATTTAAGAGCGTGCTGAGACAACAACTAAACACTGACAGAATGTATTCTGAATTACAGGAGGGAAACTGCACTAGAGGGATGGTATGGGTAGTATCTTTCCTTAAAGATGGACAGGTCTGAGGGTACCTGAGCAATTGGGGAGCATCACCCTTCCCATACTGCTGGGAGGCTCTGGGGGCACAGGTGATACAGGGCAGTCATGCAGTAAGAAAGGAGAGGTCAAGAAGCATCTTTATGTACAGAGCTTGTCTAAAGGACATGCTACTTTCACAAAGTCACAGCAAAAAAAAAGACATGAACTTGGATGGAGACTTGGAGAAAGCCCACCTGGAGAAAACCCCACTGCCAGCAAACCCTCCGAGAGGGAGAACTTTTGGGAGTCATTATTGCTCCTTCCCTTGTGTGAACCCAACAGCACACTAAAGGGAAGAGTCCAAAGATGTATCTGAGAGGAGCCTGGTGGCTCTTCCGGATCACTTTGAAAGCAGATGGCCACGGGCAATTCCCAATTTCACCAGGCACCTTCACCAGGAGCTACACCAAGCCCAGAGGCCAGCACCATCACCACTGCCTACAAGATTCCACGGAGATGGTTCTATGTTAGCACATGGGCTTGACAGCCATATAAAGCTCTTGCACGGAAGTCTCATGACAGTGCCATCCAACACGAACTTCACTTTTGTTTTGTTTTTTTAAAGTTTTCATAAAGTTTCCCAGAAGTTACACTGGTAGGAACCACATGATCTTTGACTATACAGTTAATAGACGGATTTATTTCATGCTCTGACAGCTCTACATGATTCAGGAACACAAAGCCAGAACAAGAATCACAGAATCATCTAGGCTGGAAAAGACCTTGGAGATCACCTAGTCCCAAGAAAAACAGCCATGAAGGTCTTGCACACTTTAAGGGCATACTCTTCCAGATAGACAGGGGCTACTCTCCCAGGCCACTACTACTCTGGGCCAGTTTCTTTATGGGGAGGAGGCGTTTAAGAGATTAATTCTGGCTGGCACTCCTGTATGGCACTGACGTGGTACTGGCTGTGTGGCTCTGTCCCCCACTTCGGGGGCTGGATCTGTCAGAGTGTGGTGCTGTATGGGAGCACCCCAGCCATGCATCCTGCTTGAAGGTCTTGCGCTGTGCACATGCTTTTGGGGAGGGGCTGGCTCACCGACAGAGAGCTAAGGAAACAGGTTGAGCTTCCGCCTTTCGATACAGGGCTCTGCAGACCTACCTCAGTCATGTTTTTTCTCCCACCACAGACCACTAGTAGTACTCTGAAACACCCCATGAGATTTTTCTCCTTTCCATGTGATTGGAAACAAAGCTATTCAGGCATTGTTTCCTATCAAAAAATTTGGAAACACTTGTCAAAAATACAGTGTCTCTCAAACCAGTACTGCATCTTTACAATCTGTGCTAGGAAATTTAATCCCATTTTCCTTCCTTGCTAGGACCAAGGCAATTGATTTGCTTAAGCCTTTTTCAGCTCTAACTAAACAAACCCTTTTCCTGCTTTATATGCAAGTATCAGATTCTGAGTTGAAGTCACATATGCAATTTTTGGAAGAAGTGGCCTCCACAGACTGGGAACTTGGAGCCTGGTGGAAACACACGAAGAGTTCAAGACTTTAAACTGAATGCTTGTAGTGTGATTTAAGATATTGGCCCAGCATGTCAAGGCTACTGCCCTATTCATCAGCTTTTTGCTTTGAAGATTTCTAGCATTTAGTAAACAGTTGTACAATTTAGAGTTGTGAAAACAGCACATATGTTCCCTGGATTTCACATGGCCTAGCAGCTATGCAACACTGGAAAATAACATTTGACAAGAGATGACAGAAGTTTTAAAGAGTCATAAAAAGTGTCTTTCCATCCTAACAGCTTCACAATCAAAATTTACGTTCATGTGAAAACCGACAGCTGATTGTAACCTGTTCTGACATTTAGCACTTAATAATTTGCATTTATAGGGAAGCTGGTTATCTAAGTTAGTGTTTATTTTTATATCTTTTCTTTCCCAGTAGCTATTCACCTGCTAACAACCTGATGATGTGTTCTACCAGACTAAAAGCATATAAGAGTCTGATTAGTCACCACTGGCGCATCTCTCTCCTGCACCGTGTTAAGTCTCTGCAGCAGACTACTTCGACAGCAATTTATTTATGCATTTTCCAGATTTCTTCTGCCAATCATCAACTCTGGAACCTCCTCAAAGAGTGCGTTTGCATGCCCAAAGCTGTGCTGCTGTCAGCATCCCTGGCTCCTTGACACAAAGTATTAAATCCTGGCAGGAGCATGTGGTCCCCAGGGCTGCTCTGTGGACTGGCCTCTTTTCCCAGGACCAATGGGATTGATCACTAAAGACCCTACATCCCTCAACAGTGGTGTCTTTACAATGGCTCTACGAAAGACAAAGACTAGCAGATCTGTCACTGTTCCACTCCTCCTAGTCAAATTCCCTGTGGAAAACAGGAATAGGTCAGGCATTTGGATTCTCAAATCCCAGCCTTGCCTCCATGGCCTGAACCACAATAGTTCTGCTACAGAAGACACCACAGCCAGCAAAGAGATGTGACTTCCCTGGCATTCTTAAACAGTCAGAGGCGTCACTCCTCACTGCAATGGCAATACGAAACCAAATCCTGAGTGCCTACGCCCTGCCCTATACACAGCAGTACTGCATGCTTGGGGGCTATTTTCTTTAGTAAGATGAGCATATTATGACTACCAGTTTAATCACAAGAGAGACTAGAAGGGGTTTACCACTAGAAGGGGTTGACTGGACTCTGTGATCCCTTGAGACAGCAGTCCAGTGCATCTGGCCTACAGAAATGTTTTTATTTTTAATGATGTGGAAGCCTTTCTAATGCTGACAAAAAAATGACAGGTCCAGCAGATCAAGGCCTGTCACATGTTCCTCTAGGAAGCTGAATAAACAGATGGCCTCTACACCAACAAGAAATACAATTTATTCCAAAGAGCAGCAGTAGCAAGATGTGATATTGCATCTCTTCTCCCAGCAGAGGACAAAGAGGGAGAGGAGAGAGGCAGCTCTGCACACCATGACTTACCTCATCAGAAACACACAGAACCTTTAAGTGGCATCCCTGAAATATCACTGTATTCTCAGGTAACCAAATTAATATGACTTTTCATAAAGAAACCATTTCTATATAAGCTAGGCTATACCATGACATTTATTTTATCCTGCAGAGGTTTTGATTTTACAGTATTCTTGAGACTATCAGAATTTTACATTTAGAGAACAAGCATATTGGGATTTTGTCATTTAGGCCTGTTGATTGATCCTAGGGAGTTATCCATGTTTGAGCTCCACTTGCCTAGGGCCAAATACACTAATTCCACTTCCAAATGTATGTGTCTTTCTTGGCAACTCAGCCTCTGCACTAGATTATCTCTACCTACAATTTAATTAAAAAATAATCACCCTTCGCTTCACTCATCTGGGACTCACTAGTGTGAAAACACACACACATGCATGATCCACTACTTACGTGATACACTTTGCTGGACAGAATGAGCACGGAAGAGGCTCGGAGGAGTTTTCCTGCCAAGCCTTTTTAACAAATGATCACGTTCGTTGACGCTGAAGGAAAGAAAAGAAATACACCAATGAGTAATCAGATAATTTCAAGGTAAGAGTCAACTGTATTTAAAGTACTTGGCAGTTTTGACTGTCAGTATTTAAGATGGTTGTAACATGAAAAAGAATTCTCTTTCTTTAAACTGCACTATTATCAAGAGAACCCTCTAATAATGAAAACTCCTCCTTCCTAAGGCCACTAACTTTACATTTAGTTAATCCATCCCTAATAGTACAACCATTGTGATTTCTGAATGTCTGATGCCTATAAATTATTACAAACCATATCAGAAGTCTGACATCAAGTGATACGGAACATTAAAAAGGCGATCTCTATTTAGTATTATGTATATGAATCATGGCATGCACAAACCACCCTAGAGAGAAGCAGGAAAGCATTGTGGCTTCGCACATGGTAAAAGGCTTCCATCACACCTGCAAAACAGCCTGAAGCAACCAAAAGCAGGACCCATAGTTAATTCTGTCTTCTAAACACTCTTTTTCACCTCCCATACTGGAAAGAAAACTTCCTATCCAGTTTTTGATTTAAAAACCCCTTTGGTTTACATAGTTCCTGTCAAAGGCCTGAAAAATTATTACTGTTTACAGAAAATACAAACTTAAGGTGAAAAACACAATATGCTTACAACAGGTTTAACATAGGTACACAAATCAGAGACACTGTACACTCTTTTTTATTAAAAACACAACTCATTTCATCAAGAACTTTATGCCCCAAATTAACAAACGATGGCTAAGATCCTGACCTTTCAAGGCACTTAATTACCTATACAAGTCCCACCAAGTTCAGTGGGGCTTTAAAATAACGTAGGTGTCCAAATCTCATTGCACTGGAGTCTCAAATACTTGTTATATATCAGATTATTTTGAAAAAGATATTACAGTCTATTTTAGATCAAAGTTCCTCTGCAACTGTTTGTTTTTTAAATCATCTCACCCTTGTTCCTAACACTGAGATGGACCCAGTGCCCAGAAGGGATCTGTTTGCTAGTGCAGCTCCTGGAGTGTCTTTATCCCATTTGCACCACATTTACACTGTTTCCATTTTCACAAGTCTCCTTGTTCTTTCACATTTTTATCCAGAAGCAGTAATTCCACTGGTTATGCTGCAAACATGGATATACATCTGAATGCTAACGCTGATATCTTTATTGTATTAGATTACAAATTCACATACATTTGGTATATGGAATGGAAATCCCAGCAAGCACAGCTGCTGCTGTCAACAAGCTTACAACAGCTTTAAACAAACAACTCCCTTTCACTGAAGCAGTTTGCTAACTTCAAACAAGAAAGTAACCAAAGAACCTCTGAGATGCCTATAACATGTAATCCAGCCATGTAGGCTTATATTCCACTTAATAGTCCATTAGGGTAATATCCAGGCTCAGTCCTCTGTTCAGTGCATAATGAGATGTCCACGAAAGAAAGGGAGGAATCCTTCTCTTTTTCCTGGGGTGTCTCTCTACACTCAAACATCTGAACTAGAAACTTGTACAGCCTGTGGACCCCTCCTTAAAATCTTTACAAACTGTCAGCATTTTCAGATGCTTTGTCTCTTCCCCTCTTTCCCTTGGCACCACAGAACACACCTGCAACAGATATGCTGGTTGTTTTCCCTGCCTGCAGTCAGTAGTAGTCCTTCAATATAAAATAGAAGTAGGTAACAGATTCGGAAGCAAAACTACAGATACCAGCTGAGAGTGTCATCTTTTAAGAGCCCTTGGATCATGAGATATGCATGTGATCAAAGAAGAAAGTATCACAGGTTTCCACTAAACTCAGGGTTACAGCACAGAAGTTTCTAAAAATCTTGGAAGATCCAACTGGTTAAAGAAAAAAATTAAGATCAAAGACCAACCAAAACTGTAAGAAAATCACGTATATACACAAAGAAATCTCCAACTGCTCAAAGCAGGTATCATAACAGAATGTATGTACTACAGAGAAATCACCAGGTAAGGGGATGGCAGGCATGAAGCAAGACATGAGATTTCTCTAACAGGCTTACAAAGTTGACAGCCTTCAGAATCGATCATTACCGGTGCATGTGCAAACTAGTTATCTGTACTGTGCAACCTCTTACTGCTTGCAGACGACTGCTGGGTAGCTTGTAAGTCCACTGACTGGTAAGTGTAGCAAAACACTGTCTGGATCTGCTGCTGTCTTGTGAATGACAGAAGTTAAATACTTGTTTATCTTCTGCAGGTAAAGAACATACAGGTGGAGTCTTTCCCATCTCAGCAGGAGAACAGGAGGGTGGTTTTGGATAGATGGCTTAAAAAAGGAATCTTACACTGATTTTTGTTCTGAGGGACAAATAGGCAATGACTACCACAAAATTCTTACCCTGAGACTGGCATTAACCACATCAGCAAAAGGCATGAGAAACAAATTCTTCATCTGTCTGTCTACCACACGTTGTGGAGGAAAGCATGCTGTCATGGGACTTCTGAACAGGAGTGACACATTACAGCTCTAAGGAAGCCAAAGCTAGACTGCCTTTGATACTGCTAACTATAATCAACAATTTCAAAATGGAAGTCACCTCTGATTTTCCCAATTGGGAAATTACATTGGATCATATATACACAGAGAAAGAAAAACTCATGGAATAATTAGAGCATTCATGGTTTAAGTACAAGAGATGATTAAACAGACTGCAAGTCAAGACCACTTAAGTGCCCTAAAATGAACTCTTAATACAGAGTAAATGCAACACAGATCTTCTGAAATGGATGAGTATTTATTAACAGATACTAGATCTCCCAAAATAAGCCCCGAAAGGAAAATGAAATGGGTTTCTTAACCAGACTTAAGTGTTTTTACTTGTACCAACCAAGTCCCTGCTTTCAGAAAAGGTTTTTGTCCGCTATCAGATAACAAAATGAAGACTTCTCAGTCTCCCTCACACTTTGATGCAAAACTAATGATGACGTCAGACTTGCAGGTACCAGGTTAGGCCTTGCTCACAGAAATATTGCTTGTAATTCAATCCTAAATATTAGCAATGGTTTCAAGTGTTAATTCTGCTTTCCAGTGACTCAAAGCCAGTGCCTAAGTCCTCCCACAGTCTGAGGATGGCATCTTAAGATCACATATTGGATATAGCTGTGTTCATACTCAGGACACCAAAAATGGTGTCAGAATGGAAGAAATCAAATCCAGACATCCTTATGAGAGTCAGTGACCTGGAAAGCGACAGTAAAATATGCTTGAGCTGGTTAGTGACCTCAGAAGGGGTAAGGGAGAGACATCATCTATCTGTAATCATATGAAGGACAAAATACTTTGAACTAAACAAAACAAATAGATTAGAACAAAAAGTCCTAGTTATGAGGGTTACTATGAAAAAATTATTTTTAAAAGTCATTACTCAAGTAATCTAAAATCAGATCCAGTTGCTATCAATAATGAAGATTACCTTGGGCCAGGAATACCTTTGCAATGGTTTCCTAAGAGGGTCAAGATGATTTCTGCCTGTGTGGAAGTCTGTGCTAACAACATGACATAAATTCATGAAGTGAATGACAAACCAAAAGGTAAACTAAAGGCAACATGTTATTTCATAACAGTATTTTCCATTCCATAAACAAAACAACTCTTCCATTTTTGTATCTGAATTGCTCTGAGGTGTCAACAGAGACCTTAATTTTATTTTTATGCGTTCTCATCCCTCACAAAAGCAAACAGTCCTTAAATTTAGGCAACAAACATCTGGCTTTACACATTCAAATGAGGTGCATCAAAACAAACAGAATAATTCAAAGCTGACCACAAGATCCCACTAGCTCATTTGCTCAAGTAATTAAAAAAAGATGAGCTGCACCACCAATTAACCTACTGAGCACTAATTAGCATTAATAAGGATTTGCAGTACTTGGTATAGTTTGACCCAGAATGTCCTCCTGAGTCCACTAATTGGCTGGTGGCAAAAGCAGGGCTCACAAAGAAGGGAAGGTTAAAGTGGATGCAGGTGTCTCTTAAAATTGGATCCTCCCTGAGAAAACACACACACAGCCTAGTTTAAAAAAAGATAATTCAGGGACCCTCTTCTCTTACAAGAATTGAACCCTTAAGAAATAAATTTCTGTTCTGTTATGATTTACTAGCAGAGACAGAGAGCACAGGCAGCTCAAGTGGGCAAAGACACTTAGTTGCCATTGGTTTTAACTTGCTGCCCTTCTGGATTATTCAGAATTCAGTCAGATACACACATATGAAATTATTTGGTTTTGTTTCTGCTTTTCCACTTCCTAGAAGAACGAACTCAGCTACTAGGGAAGCCTTACCAGGGCTGCTAAATACGACACAAATAAAACACTGAAGCACATATCCCAGCTCCTATCCCTCTGCCTTAAAAACACATGAAGAACCTATGGCAGAGCCGTGGCTCTTCAGTGTAAGATACCCAGCACCCATGAGTAAGCCTGGAAGGCAAAAAAGATATGTCCATGGTGGGTAAGCCCAGGGGACAAGAAAGCATGCATCTGTTTTTCATTTCAATAGCTATGAACACCCTCGCTCTACTGCCTGCAGGTTCAGCGTCACTATTTCTTCTATCCTACAGTGCTGCCGCAGCATTTAGCAACAGGTAAATCATTGTACAGATTGCTTTAAGACAGAGTTTTTACAAAATACCTGATGTGGCGAAACACAAGGAAGTTTCTGTCCCTGTCAATCTTAGCTGTGGATTAGATTTTAAGGGGAGGGTACTTTTCCCTTTCTTTTCAAAATTAAGAATTAAAACATAATCGATATCTTCCACACATTCCGAACAGTAACTGACATGAAAGTTTGCTGTTTCTTTGTTGACATGTTTCTGTTACTGAAAGTTACATCAATGTAAAATATGAAGAGCAAGAAAAAAGGTTTGAACCAGACTTCTCCGGCTTTGATCAATCCTAATCACCAAACAAATTCACAAGCAGATTGCTGATTTTTATTTCAGTTTCTTGGTTTGAAACTCCATTAAGTTTCTTCTGAAGAAGAACCAGAGGTTCGAGTACTATGACTTCTCTCCAAGCATGACCTGACACAGGGGACTCAGGGATCCCTTTCTGGCTGCTAGGACACACAAAGTATTCCCAATGATTTATTTGCAAGTTCCATGTCTCACCTTTCATGTAGCATAACACTATTTAAAGGCTTACAGCATCAGTCATGGTCCTTGTGGACAAAGATTGAGAACCATAATCCAGGCAGAGTCTGTGGCCACATCTGTGTAATTGGCCAGAGAACACCTATTTTTCTTCCTCAGATAATCCCTGCTGGCTGAGTTCACTCCCCCAGCACAGCCGTAGACCTCAGTTTAACTTGCTTTCTTTTTGTTTAGACTCAAGTACATTACTTGAATTCACATAAGGGAGTTGTTAGTTATGCAGCGGGCAGAATGATGACAACTAACAGACTTGGTGTAAGAAGAACATGAAAACAACATTCTTACAGATTTGGAATTCAAAATTAAAACATGCAAATCATCTCAAATGCAGGCCACCCTAATGCAGAGGGTTCAGCAAAACTCTGTATGCTCAAATGCCCAGAACAATCCAGGACTGTGGGAGAAAGGCCTGACTGGCTGAGTGAGCAAATACACCTCCAGCCTCTCAGCTTTGGAGACATCACAAAGAGGAATCACCCTTCTACAGAATAGCAAAACTAGCAGCTGTAGGCTTCTGCCGGTTTCTCTCTTTTGGTCCACAAAGGGGAGATGTTATTTTTGGTTATCTAGCACTGGATTGCAGGAATGTTTTACTATAAGGTCAATCAGGGTAGGAGGTCTTTTTAATTTAAAAGGCAAACAGGCATTACTGATAATGAAGCTGCAGTGTCATCAAAGGAAATCTCTGGAGCATTTCACAAGGAAGCATTTGAGGCATATAAACAGTAAAACAAAAATCAGCATTTTCTTTGCAGAGTCAGCGTCTATACACACTGCTCCTTAACCACTCGGGATCCAGCTGAAAGAGACACATCCAAATCCATGCTCCCCTTGCATTTTTCTGTAACTACTCAGCAAGCCATCAACAAAAAACCAAACCAAGGCTAGAAGACAAAAGGGTCACCAAGCACAAATCACAGGGAAATTCAGACAGACGTATGACCTGTGCCACTTGCAGGCTGAGAGGTGCAAGTAGTCACCTATCAGAAGTGACTCCTGGACCAAGATGACCAGGCTTCAGTGAGTACCAAGTTCTTGCTGAGGGTCCAGCAAGAGCCAACTCTCTAGGGAACCTGGAGACCTTATGCCCTGCCATGGTATAACATCTCCAGGCCTTGTTAATGCAGTTGCTCCCCTTCATCTGACTCCCAAGTATATGTCACAGCCACAGAGGAGAAACTCCCTTCCCCTATATAGGAAGCAACCATTTAAGGAAATCTCCCTCCAGCAGTTGTATTTGACATTATCCAGCCAAGTGTTTGTCTGTTAAACACTAAATATATCTGGATGTATGGCCTTGCAAGATTGACTTGGAACATACTTAGAGCAGTCCTGTAGTGGTGAGCTCTCCAGGCTTGCAACATGCAGTACAGAGCTCACCTCACAGGCAGCTACAAGTCTCTTATCCCACCTGGATGTGAAAAAGTTGAGCGTCACACAAATTCAGCAGCAGCTCCATGGATGTTCTTTGTGGTGACTGATGGCTAAAGTGGTTCCTTGCCATTACTAGCAGGTCAGAGAACTTGACAGTGCTCCCCACACTATCCCATTTCCTTCAGCTCATTTATCACATGGACTCACAAACAGTTGAGCTGATCCAGCTGAGACAGGGCAAAGATGGGCCAATATGGTCACGGCTGGTAAGGAATGTCCTGTGAAACTCTTAAGCCAGCCCTGCAGACACATGAACAAAATCCCATGGATCCATTACCATTACCAGTGCCCTGGAAAAACACTGTTGTAACAGCTTGTGATTTGGCCTGGTAGCATCCTATTCCACCAAAACAGCAGCTTTCCTTTCCCATTACATCTCAGAAGTCTGAATGCATGAGAGCCTGCAGCCAGCATGCAGGAGCAGGCCCCATGTCAGGTGCATGCAAGTCTACCCATGTTGCCACATCACCTTGTGCCAGTAGCAGAACTACCCTACAATAGCAGAGGCAAGGCATGTTGTGAGCTTCAGCCAGCCCCCATGTACAGCACTCAGACTGGAGGTAGAGTTCTGGGACCAAAATCTCCACTCTTAAGTCCACAAAATCCTCTTCAATTTGGTCCTTAAATTTCTATGGTTAAAAGCAGGACGAAGCTTTTCCTTCTGATGACAAGCAAGGATGATTTACATTTTCTTTTGACATTTAACAATGTCCTAAAAGCCAGATTCCTCCTTTGACTCCTAAAATCATGTGGACAATCCATTCTAGCCTTCATTTTTGAGGCTGTTATTCCTAAACTTCTTTCCAAGATTACTTCTTTGAACAGAAGACAGTATTACCAAGCATCTTTTAAAAACACCATTTAAAAAAAGAAGACACTAAACATGACATGCCTCTCTGAAAAGCAACAACCCTAAGAAAATGAGATCTCTCTCTGCTTAGAGTGCCTTCCATTTCTAAGCACTGCAAACATTGTGTTTATGCACCTCATTATATGGGGTGTGTGTGTGTGTGTCAGGCATCACTGTCAGCTGTCCCAAAGCCAACTGAATTAATGCAAAGTTGAACCTGCCGAGTTTTGCCATCAGCCTTTCCAAAATGTGGGAACTGACTCAATTTAAACAGCTGAGAAGCAGAAAAGGCTAACTGTGGCTTGCTGCTTTTCAGCTATCCTCCTTTCGGTATCAGTGGTGTTTGCTTCTTGTCCGTAAGTGCCTCACTTTGCACTTACTCTAGCTGGTGCTTGGTCATATTCTCTACAGATAAGGTGGCAAGATAGTTGCTATTGTAACATTCTTTTCCTACTCGCTCATTTTTTCAGAACTAGTCACCTTGGACGCTGAAGTTTTCCATGCTTGGTCTGTGTGTAAAGGTGGGTTTTGTTGTTTTTGGGTTTTTTTTGGGTTTTTTTTAGTTAAATCTAAACCTGGTTTAAAGAAGTCCACTTAGATAGTTTGACTGAAATCAAAATGACTTTTGTGTTCAAAAACTTGAAAATCTCTCTCCTATCAGGTTTTTTCTTCCTTTCTTTAGAGGAAAAAAATCTAAAGAACAGCTCAAGGCAACAACAAAAACTGATGAACTTTGAAAGTGTCTGGATACAATTTAGAGCAAAGCCCAGGACATTTGGTTGATCTGCAAAAAGCCAAATTGCTTTTCTTTAAGCTCTTAAGTATTTTGTAACTGTCCACTAAAAAACTACTATCGAGTACAACTTCAGTTTTCTTCTACTTACTACACATAACTTAGTACTTTATTATTTGCCATGAATCAGAGACATGAATGCAGGCTGTCCTGCCTCTTCCAAGACCAGGTTAGCCAGCAGAGGAGCAGAGGCTGAGGGAGACTGCTGAAGCCATTAGGCTGGAATAGTTGTTATGGAGCAGTTCTCCTGCTGTGCAGCCTGGAGGGAAGATTTCTTCTCTCCCCTGTGGAGATGCCCGGTGCCCAACCCAGTAACTCAGGATTAGGCATCAGAGAGATTGGCCCCTTAATCAGTTTTAACTCCCATCTTGTTATGTTCTCTTTTTTTCTAATCTTTCCTTTCAATTTACAACTTCATTTTGGCCTTTGTGCTTATACTGTACCTCTGTCAACTTTGACTTTGCTAGCAGATTTGATCACAGCTCTAAATCCTTCTCCAGGTCAGCAGGTTTTAACCCTATTTGTGCACTAGATCTCCCTCAAGGTTATATGATAGGCACAATCAGGATGTGAAATAATTAGTTGCTCCGGAGAAGAGACATGTCAGCTCCAACTAGTTTGCACTACCAGCTGGGCACTTGGGTCTCCAGTGCCAGTGGGAGCATAACTCCCTCTGCTCCTTCCCATCTCTGCCCCATGGCCTCCCCACTGCTTAACTGGGAACAGAATCAAACCTAGTAATTCAAGTGCCTCACACATAGGGGTGAGAAATGCCGGAAATTAACAGTACATATTAAAATGAAAAAATAATGTTATGATTTCTTACTGATATGGCACAAGAGGGAGAGAGAAAGGGACAAGTGTAAAATAAAACAAAATTCTGCATTTTCCACCTACCATACATGAATGTTTACCATATGGAATCAAAGAATTAAAAAAACCCTACTGATATCACTTTATGTGCTTTTTGCTAGTAAAAGGAGTGTAATATCTTTTTACTAGAAAAGCTGCAAGGAAAAATCGTAAATATGCCAGTCACTTTGTTGTGTATGCTGGTGGAGAAATCTTGCCTTTGCTTCCCAGAAATGGTGTGAAGAACATCTGGAAAAATTGATAAAAAGACTCTGCAACCTCAAAAACCAAAATACACCTCTCCCCTCTTCAATCTCATTTTACGCTCAGCTGCACTGGACAGGCCAGATTCAGATCACAATCATGTGTATCCTGAGTAAATACGCTGAAGTCAACACATTCACGAAACAAGAATTTGGCTCCAAACAGCCAATGCTTTTTAACCAGTTGAAAACACAAGACTGAGTGTTTCAAATAAGATTCATTGTACCTGCTGATAGGAAGAGGCCTTACTGGCATGGTCTCCCTATTCAAGTAGATGTAATTTGAAATGCATCAATAAAGAGACAAAGTGCTTTGAAATATAACGAGCCCAAGCCTTGTTCCTCTTGATCTTAATGAAAAAGCTTGCCTCTTCCTCGGGAACCAGGTCCTCAGCTCATTCACGGGTTTGTTAAGAGAAAAGTTAAGTCTGTTTTACCATTTCTGCTTCTGCCAGTGTGAGGCTGAGGGCTCTGCCAGGCTCCACGCACAGCCACAAGCTTGAGTCAGGTTTCCCACATTCTCCTCTTCCCCAGGGACCTACGGAGTGGGCAAGTCTCCACAGGTACCTGTGTCAGTTCACCGATTGAAATGAGATAGGCATCTGTCCTCATCCACCAAATAAAACTGAGGCTATGATAAGTAAGACATCTCACTTTCAGGGTGAGAGCTGGTCATGCATATCTCACTAAAGCAACAGAGTTAGATATGGTGAGAAGCACTTAAATGAAAGAATCTCCACCAAGAAGCACTTAAATGAAAGAATCTCCACCAGCATGTCTCCTTGTTGGATGTAGACAGTGGAGAGACTGTGGGGAACTGCTGTTTTAGGCACAGTGAAAAACAGTATTTGTTTTATGAAATGCGGATGAAAGAAAGAGGTGGCTAGTTATCATCAGTGGGGGTCTGAAATCAAGAGTAAAAAGGCATACTGAAAAATGCTGCACAAAAGCACACCACAGTGCTTCCTTGTCGTTCACAGCTATACCTCACTAGTTCTGTAGTGAACTTTCCCTTCACCTTTGTTAAAGACAAAACACTACCTCCCAGATTTCTGAACAATTCAAAGAAATTCTTCCCAGTACTTCAGTGACGCAGGCACTTTTCTGTAGCACCCCAGACAGGCCCTTCAGCTTCTTGTCAAGTACATAAACTGTGAAAGTTACACAGTTCTTCAGTATCAAAAAATTTTCTAATCTTAGCCACCAACCGATTAAGAACAGAAAAACAACTAAAAAGCTACTTTCAAAAGGGAGCGCTCTGACAATTCCAGGACAGAGAAACCCTCTGAAACAGGAAATCTACTGTCGCAAAGAGGGTGCTGCACAGCTTTGCTTGCTCTCCATTAACTGGCCAGTGGAGCGATGAAGTGACATAGGCTTCCAAAGTAAAGTTTGCTTTGGTCCCTAATCAGGCTTTACTCCACCTCAACTGCTGACTTCAATGAGAGGTTAGACAGTGTGAAAAGTGAATGTGGACTTGAAGATTCAGCCCTTTATGAGCCAAAATTTAGTTGCAAACTTATATAAAGACACAAAAATCTCTGCAGCTGAACTCAATGCCACTTTTGAACACAAATCTGTAGAAAAACTGTTTGTTTTCTTTGTGTAAATCTTGCATGTTAACATGATTAAATCTGCTGGGCAGGTGTCTCCACAGGTCAGTGTTTGTTTTGGCACATGTGCTGCCCCTCTCACCTCTCCAAATTCATGTAAATTTAGTGTTAAATCCTGCCTTTTGTTATGTGAGAGTGCCAGGGAGCCCCTCTCCCTTCCCGAACCAAGGCTTGCTCACATCACAGCTGGGCTGGAGTACAGCCCAGCACTGCTGGATGCCAGGCTGGGGAGGGCAAGTGCAGGTACTCATCTTCCACATGCAGGCAGGCGAGCATGACATGGGATCCATCACCAGCCCCTTACTTCACATTCTCTCCTCTGCTTCTCAAGCTATTTATGGAGTTGCTAGTTTTCCAAATACTTCTCTCCCCTGCTCCTGGAATCATCTGATTTTGTGATCATCCCAGCTTCCACGAAAAGTAAATCTTTAGCTCTCCAGATGAGATATATGGAGAGATGAGAACATGACCCTTTACAGCTCAAAACAATACACTTGATATAATTTCCAAGTATCACTCTAATATTATTTGCAAAGTTTTTGGGACCCAGCTGTGGTGCTCAGACTGCTGACATACTTCCTTGCGCAGAGATACTCCTTGATCTACCACTTGTCTTGCTGTTTGCTCCCTGCCATTGGTAAGGCAAAAATTTGCACCTGCTTTTTTAGATCAATACAAGCAAATTCTATTTTAGAAACTGTTCAAAGGGGCTAAGATTCAGAAGGACGTAATAAGCACTAGTGAAGACATTTTTTATTAACCCGGAAAAATGAATCTAGCAAGAAGAGTTGGTTGGGTGAAGACCCTCTAAGACAGGATACGTGTATTTATGTATGAAGTGGCACACGCAGATCTCCTGACACTCCTTCCCCAAGTGCAGTGAGGACCCAGGTGCTATCCCGCTCACATTTTACAGAAATTCAGCTGAGCCACAGCAAACTGTTGGCATGCTGTTGTGCAAGCCTAGATGCACTCACTACTTCCCCGGCTTTGTGAATTGCTTTTTGTTTAGCAGATTAATCCTAAACATTCAGATCTTGCACCTCATTTTTTGTCTAATGTCTAGGCAATGATAAAAGCAATTAGCTCCCTAAACTCTTCTCTTATCTGTAATTGGGTGTGATATTTTTGTTTGTTTGTAAAAAACACTGAACAAAAATAGTGTCCACTATGTGGCCCGGGAAAATAGACCCTGATGACAGCCAGCTTATCTTCCACAGCTGCCTGAACAAACCAACACCTAGTGGATGTTATCAGGAACAATTCCAACCAAGAGCTAACACTGTTACTTGGAGGTGACAGACCGACCTGTGCAGTTTTAATGCAGCTCTCCACTTCCCATTAGAAATGCGAAGAGTCCGGTTACTTCCCCTTCCTGCAGCGTCACATTGCCAGAAACATCCCAAGGGCAATGGAGCTGCAGGCAAGAGGGGAGAGCAGCACACAGGCCTCAGCACTCATTTTCATTGGCTTCAAGGAAATATTTAAAAAAATAAAGAACATGAACCAGAGAGGCTGTAACTACAGAAAGTTCCCATTTTACTTCTTTCCCACCCTCAGCCTTACCTTTGGACAAGCACAAGATTTCTAGCAGGTGTGAAAGAGCCAGGAGACAAACAAAAGAGATAAAAGACAGAACAACTCTGAAGAGCACTCAGGAGGCCACATCACAAGCACAGCACACCAGCTCCTAGCAGGCAGAGGCACTCTACCATTATCTAGTTCACAGATGGACCACCCAGAAAATCTGGGAGCAATTAGGAAGGAGAACAAACAAATTCATGGAAAGAAAGGGGGAGGGAGAATGGGAAGGAGGGTCAGAAGGGATTCCTTACATCATCTCCATGCAAGCGTTTCGAGAATGAAGTGAAGCTATATGGAGGAGGAATGCAGATGAAAGAGTTTGCAGTGAGAATGCAATAAAGTAAAAGGCTATGAAAACATGTAGCATGTAAATGAATTACAACACGGCCATTACATTTACAGAAAGTCAGGACAGTGTGTAAACAGAAAAGAAACCCATCAAGTTTGTGGAGACACATACACACACACATAAACAGATCAAATGCTAACAGTCTCTCTCACTGTTAACAAACAGTATGTCAAACCCACCTTGCAACCCAGTGATTAATCAGGCAAAAAACGGACCCTCTCTCCTCTCTGGCTGTCAGTAACTGGCACTATACTGTCAGGAAAACACAGATACTACAAACTGAAACCAGTGCAACTTTACATCCTATCCATGGATAGGAAGCACAGCAACAGCTAAGGGGCTCACGCTATTGGAGCTGCATGCCTGGAACACCAATTTTCTGCAGACCTGGTTTTCACTTGCCTGGTATCTAATCAGTCAGCACCTCAAAACACAAAGTTACACTTTTCTTGCCTGGAAGGCTGACCTGATTTTGGTACCAAGCCCTTAGACTCCAACTGACTTCAAGGTGACTGCTCAATCCTCTAAAATTAAGGCCCAATTTTAATTAATGCCTGATTTCAGGCATCTTTGTTGATTTTAATTGTGGCATAGAAGGTTGCTTTTGTTAACCAGTGCTGCAAAGTTTTCTTTTTCTTTTTAAGTGATTTGATGTGCAGTTCATGACTTCTGCAAGTGAGCACAATTTATGCACCGTGTTTTATAGGAACCAGAAGCCACAGCAGAAAAATTACTCAAAATAAAAACTGAACATACCGAGTGTTTTGAAGTGTTCTTAATCAATAACACTGTGTTTACTTTGTCTTGGCCTCTGAAAAGCAAACTCTGGTCACGAAGGACATCTTATAAACCCACTGAAGTTCACACAAGCATTTTTCGAAGTTTTTCAGTTTATTATAATCTTGGTAAACTCACTCCCTGATAATTTTCTCTAAAAATAGTGCTTATTAACTCACAAGCTCAGTTGAAAAAAAATCTACTATCCCCTCATCTTAGCACCAGCTACAATATGGCAATTAGTTTACCTTAGAATAGACATCAAAGGCTCAAAGGATGACCCTGCCCCAGAAGAACAAAATCTTTTAAAAGCCCCATTCCACTCAGTTTGCTAGTTTATAAGGTTTGCTAAAATCCAGTTTAATGATCATGTAGTTTCTTAGCAAGTCATGTGGTGCCATATTGTGTAAGGAACAGAAGCGTTAGTTTGAAAACCTTTTTGAACTTGGGAAGCTTTTCCGACCAGCTGATGCAGAACCACATTCTGAGATGGTAAATGAAACTGTTGGATGCAAAAGCCTCACTACGATTTTCTTTAGCTTCTTTCAGAAGAGACAAAAATTCCCACACAACACATACTCTCCTCTTACAATGAAAGATTCAATAATAGCAATATGTTCAAGTCCATATGGTGTGGATATAAGGGAGAGGCACAATGAGAAATTGAGAGCCCTGAAAAGCAGGGCCTGTAAATGGCAGTAGAAAAAAGCAAAAACATTACCAAAAAACCCCATAAGGTGAGACTGAATGAAGTTGTAGGACACATCAGATTAGTTCTCCTTTTAGCTACAGTCTTCACATCCTGAGTCACAGCCAGTTCCGTCCCCTGACATGGTTATCAGATTGATTTTTTTTTGATGACATATAGTAAAGTCTTTCAAAACCAGTCTGGCTCAGTGGCCAGATAACAGCACTACATGTTGCCAGGCAGGTGACTGAGCTGCAGTTTCCAATACAGCTTCACAGCAGTAATGCAGGAGAAATTAAACTGGAAGGGCTGATTTCAGTGGGGGCAACAATGATTCATGAAAAGGAACAACAATAAATGAATAATACAGGAAAAATGTCTACCCTGTCTGGAATCAGATTTGAATGGTGAATGAGAAAGAGGAAGGGTAGGGAACAAGAAGGGTCTGTTTTAAACATCAGCATAGACATGCCCCACCTCTTTCCATTACTATCACGAAGCATGGCTTTTCCCAGCTCTCTTGTCTTCATCTCCAACTCCTGAACTTGCTCCAGTAAAGTTTTATGGTAGGTATGCTTGGCCCTGTACCACAAGAAAAAGACAAAAAGAAAAACAAAAAGAGCCACGTGAACATTTACTTTGCTACAAAACCCTGATTTTACTCTCAGATAAGAGGCACAAGGTCTTTCCTTGAAGGATTTGGGAAATAAGGGACAGTGTATGCACGTCAGTTTGGGTTCACAATACCTGGGAAATATTACATAAAAAATGAGAAATTAGGCCTTCAAATCCAGCAGAGCTCATCTGCTTTAACACAACAGTCAAAATCTAACCAAGCTGCAAAGCTATGGGACTATGGAGACCTGACACCACTACCATGGGACTGCTCAGGACTTGGGCATTCAGACAAAAGATTTGGGATTCATTGAATATTCATGTCTGTAAAACATGCTTCTACTCTGTCTTTTGAGCTATGTGTGGCACTGCTCTGAAAATTTGAGGAGAGTCTCAGATAATAAATGCCATTCAAGACCCTTCAGTTTCATTTATCAGTCTCACATGACTTGGAAAGGCTCTCCCCACTGAGCTTTCAAAGTGACAGTAACAAGACTGGCTATGTCCTATTTTCTTGGCTTGGGGATTCAAAGAGCAATCCATGTACCACACATGCAACCAGAATTTGGAGAGCAACGTTCCCCATGAAGAGACTTGGGCTTTTTTCCCCCCCAGTTTTACCTACTGCGCCAGTACTGTGATACCTAAATTATACTGATGTGAGATAATCTAGTCTCCTCTGTCTTGACATGTACAAAACAGTAATACAAAATGCAGGGATCTCTCCAACTGGCAGTTTTTGATAGGCTTCCTCTTTTGTGTCACTTAAAGAAGGACAAGTATCCCGTGAGATAATATTGATTTGCATGTGACTACACCATAAGCCTGAAAACAAGATGGAGCCAATTTGGCTGAGGCACCACTTTGTTCATGGCTTTAAAATAATATTCTTCAACTCTAGAGATGGCAAAAATTTCTTTACAAGTTGTATAAAAATCTTACATGCGCATACTATAATCTTTAACTAATGATGTAAGCCAATGCCAAACTCTAACAGAAGAATAATAACTGGTGTATATGTAATTAAATATAATGAAGATGCATTACCTTTTAAAAAGCATGATTGTTATTATTCCTTCCATAGGGAATAACAAACAAAGACCACAAAAATCTTTGCTGATACTATTTTAGATGACAGTGCCTTGATATTAATACTAGGCTATCCAAGTCCTCTGGTCTTTGTGTTGCTGAATTAGGCCCCAAATGTCTCAAAATGAGAAGCTAAAATGAAAACTACTTTTCAAAAACACATCTGCATTTAAGAGGGAAAAAAGAGAACAACAAAAGATGAAGCATAGGAAAATCTGGAGGTAAAGAGTATTAGAACGTACTTAGAAGAGCATCCTATTAACATAAACTACAAAAGGTGTATGATTTGCAAAGGAACACCAATGTACTGTGACAGAAGAAATCAATGACAAGGATATTTTTAAAATGCATAATGTTTCAAGAATGTGAGATTACTAATAGCTGCACAGAAATTAATTATATTTAGGTTCCCATAACTAGTTAGTCTAATGATTGGACTGGTCTCCTCTTTGAGGAAGGGAAACTATAGTGATTAAAGTAAGAAAGCTTTGAGCTATTAACTCTTATAATCTTTACAGTTGAATTCACTGTCACACTTTGAGTAAATACATTGAAATTTTGACCTTGAAGTCAACTCTTACCTTTTAAAGAGGCTATACCTACTATTGCAGACTTGAAGACTGAGCATGTTTGGAAGTTTTAAAATCCTTTATAACCATTTTTCCCACAGACAAGAACACAAAAATTGCCAAGTTATTCAATCTCTCCCAAGGTTCCTTGCTTATCTTGCTGTACACCGGAAGAGATAAGAGACATTTTTCTTTTCCCTTAGAGTGAATATTGAATTCAAAATTTAACAGAATGGAGCATGAGCAACAGAGTCCAATTAGTACAGCACAGCACAAGGAGGCATTGCACTAATATTTCACAATATGGAAAAAATACTGTTGTCCTGAAGTTGGGGGTACTGAAGTAACTTATAAGTAGTATGAAATGATGAAATATATGGTCTCTGATGTGGCTGGGTATCCATAAAATAACAATAAACCTGCAGGTAATTGTTATGCATTGAGTTACTCCTTCGCTTGGAAGCAAGAGCATCCATGGAAGAGTCAGTAATTAAGTATTTACAGAAAGAGAATGAGCTAACCTATTCACATATTTCTCTAAAAATAAATACTGAAAAATATGCTATTACAGTTGCCTCAGAGTCTGGACTTGCTCCCATCAAAGTCAACTGCAAATATTCCATGGACCGCTAGCAACAGGACTAGATACCTCATGACTTTTCCACCACAGCACATTAATGACTTTTGATACAAGAAAAAGCAGGTAGAAGTCTTCACTTTTACTTTGTACTTTACCAGTGGCCCTAGATGCACAATCTGTCCTCAATAAATTATGACATCTTGTGTTCGATGTTACTGTCCAGCTGAAATTTGATGTGTTACACAAACTCATCTTTCCCTCACTCACTGGGATATTAAGATCATGGACCATAAGAACAGGCAAAGGGTTATCTTTGTATTTTGGGTAGTCCTTCTCCATCCAAGCCAGGGAGGTGTATAGCTTCATGTCATTGCTCTAGGAGGGTATTTCTGGGGTTCAGGAGGCCAGAATCTGCCAGGAAAAGCATGGTTACATTCATAAACTTTTCTCAAACCTGATGACACCTCTACTCTGGCTCATTATCTTCAACACCATTTCAGAAGTCTTGCACTCTAGGGACTGCAAGCATGGGCAGGGATGGGAAGAGCTCCTCATACCTTCTCTCATTTACACTGTGGAGCTGGCAAGTGCAACATGTTCTTCCCCCACAGTAAAAAAAATACAAGAAGATTTCGATAATGACTGGAAAGCTCAGGAAATTTTTCAGTGTAACACAAAATATTTAGACACTAATTATTAATAAATTCTTACCCTCTTGCCTAATTTTGCTGGAATACGTTGTATGTTTTTATGATTCCCGCATAGCTTTGTGGCTCAGCTATTTCGAGACTTCCTAACACAGTGACAGACATTTAAGTGACATGTGCCAACTGTGAGGAAGCACTCACCTTATAAAGCTCTGTTCATTTCAATGGCAGCACAACTGGGACTTTTATAAGGCAAAAAGCAAATCCAAACCAAGCCACTGAATTCAGGGTAATGGACCAAAGTTAACAATGTGGTATTGCAGCCAAGTATTAATAATAAGCTTCCTTCTCTTTCTAAAGAGAGTTTTCCACATTTCCTTGATTCACTTATAAGGAAAAAATAAGTTAATAAAAAAGCCTGGAACTGCAGAGAACATAGGAGATAAGAGGCGTGTTGACAACTGTAGCCTGTGCAACAAAGGGAACATCTAAAACTAGCTCTTGCTTCCACCATTACAAGTTTTGATAGCAGATGCAGCACAGCAGTTTAGAAACAAAGATTTGTATAGGTTTGAAATACACTTTCCTATGCCTTTTAACCTTCTCCCAGACAAAACCTCTGTACCATATTTACAGTTTTCTGGCAGTATCTTATACTGAAATTAGGCCTGTACCTTTTGGGCCACATGGATTCTGCAGACGTATGCTTCATGTCCAAAAGAAACTTAAAGGGATAAATTCCATGACCATGAGAAGTCAGAGCTGCTGGAATTTTATGGCCAAAACCAGATTTCTGCTGAATTACAGACAGCAGTGGTGTAAGTGCTGCTGTGGAAATGTGCCGGCTGATTTCCAGAGGCCTTGGGCTCAAGTTTTGAATGGCAAGCCTCCTGGAAAGGAAACAGACCTTTACTCCTTCCATATGGCAGTGCTGATAGCTGTGTCATTTCTTTTATCCTAGTTAAAATGTTAATGGTGTTAATTTTTCAGTGATGGGTTGAAAAAAGAACTCTTGCTCGGAGAACAGATTTTTTGCTTAATGTTGATAGGAGCCTCCTGTTTAATATCTGTTGGGAAAATATCAATCATATATGTTTGTCTAGAGAGCTTCACAATCTCTGTACATTCTTGGTCTGAACCACTGAAAGGATTATGTTGCTGAGATCTCTCTAAGAAATATTAAAGAACAGGCTGAGTCAGTAACAGAGTTTTAAATGAGTAATAGCTGAGGATGAGCCTGCCTTGGTCTGGCCTGTTTTACAATTCTTGAATCATTTTTGCCAAGAACTGACAAGAACAGAGGATAACTTCAGGACATCCAACTATCATGAAAACATTGCAAAAAATGAAGTGTAATCTTGGCCATCCAAATATAAATGTTTGACCCCAGATGCTGTAAACAGTTCAGGTCCTATTTGGCTTTCATCACAAAAGTACTCCCACTGACTTCTATGCAGGTAATTTTAAATAATGTCTGACACAGGAGAAGGGCCTTTTATGCTAAATGAATTGTAAGGGGTTTTTTTAGAGCTTTAAAAAGCAGGTCATAGACAAAGTTAAGTACCTAATTTTAAACATTTTGGCCTCACATGTAGAATTTTAAAATAATTTTCTTTTGGAGAAGTTTAATGAGTGTCACAAAAAACCCCTCTAGTGTGCTAGACTATTAAATCATAGTTTGGCCTGAACAGAAGTTTTACATTATGATACCTAGCTTTAATTTTAGCAGCGTAGCTCATGAAAATCAAGCTGAGGAAGAAAATAGGAAAACAGGAAAACATTTAAGTACTTATTGACAGATTTGCCTACTACCAGTTTCATTTAGCTGTGCTATCAACTCCATAGGAAGAAAAAAAGATTTTCAGATATATGCATATGACCTGATTTATCCTTTTATGCCGGTGTTCAAAATGTGCCTGTGTTTGGGAAACTTTCTGCTTTTTTCAGTATTTTCTGCATCTGTAAAGAAGATTGTTGGACTTGGCAGCGTCAGGTTTGCAGTTGGACTTGATATTCTTAAAGGTCTCTTCCAACCTAAATGATTCTGTGATGCTAAGCATCTTCCTTGGCTGACTGACAGCTCGTTCCTGAAGCAAAGGGTTACGTGTTATGACACTTTCACTTTGAGCCTTCGTGACAAGTGACAAACTAACCTACATTCCCTCTTTGCTCCAGCTAGGATCTACCTTTTTACCCCGGAGCTAGAATGTCCTGGATCCTCCTTCCATGAGATTATTACATAACCATGTAATAAAACCTTTTTTGTTGTAACACAGCTTTCCAAGGGAAAGGATGAAAGCTTTGGTGCTTAACACACTTAAGAACAAGCTGAACAAAACACCAGAAATTCTAAATTAAAATGATACATCTGCATTTCAAATTGCAATGATAGAGAAGGTAAGTTGCTTCTCTTTAAATCAAAGTTCTTAAAATTGCTTGCCTTCTGCAGTGCTCTGAAACCAGAGTTTTAAGAGAATGAGCTTATGCAGGCTTGTATTTCACAAGGGTTGTTCCTCCTCTCTGAGGAGGGAAGGAATCATTAAGACTTTACTTCAACCACAGAGTGCAGAGTATTGTTCTTCTCAGTTAAGTCTTGGAAGACCCAGTGTTGAAGAACCACCTACAGAGCAGCCGACAAAGAACTGGGAGCTTACTGGGTATTGATTAGAATGCCATTTTTACTTGCTACCTAACCTTAGTCAAACTGAATGAAGTATTTTCTCCTTTTTAGGAAATCTGATGTCTGATTTATATTTGCCTTTAACTAAAGGGTGGACAACACAAATAATCATAAGGTGACACACCTTCATTACTCAGATAAGGCTGCCTCCTTCAGATTCAAACTATTCATTCTCTCACATTGCTGGTTGTATTGGCAGGTGAGAAGTAACTCCCACTTTACTTTGCTCAGAGGTCTTCCAAAGGAGTATCACTATTTTGCATTCACTGAGAGGCTTTGCAGTTCTTTCCAGAACAATACTGGACTGGACAGCACATGCATACGGAGTAATTCTGTACCACCAAGAGAACTGGTCTGGGACTTACGCTGTCCATGCCACGTCTTTAACAAGGCACGCAGTGGGCACGAGAAACAAGCCAAACCAGAAGTATCCACATCTTAAGACCATTCCAGCCTGTGAATAAAAACAAATAATCATGTGTAATTTCAAGCCACTACATGTTAAGTAGTTCTTTACAAGGAAAAGGTAAGAGTGATGGCATCAAACAGGTACGGCATCCATGACAGAAGTGATGTTGAAATTTGGTGGTGGTGGTGAAGTTTCTTAACAGAAATTAGGCCTATAATTCACAGCCAGCAACATAATTTCTCATTGCGATCATTCATTATGATCTCAAATTCCTTAGAAATTTTTTTTTAAATAAAGTGTTTTGACCAACTCTTCCACTGATATTAATTTGTGGATCAGAGCAGACACATTTTCACTTGGTACCATAAGCATATTTAACTTGCATTTTGGACTAACTTCTGTGCCCTCTGCCCACTCTCTTTCTACCCACTGTTCTAGATCTGAGCAGCGTCAAACTGATGTGGAAAAAAAAAAAAATTCTCACTAAAATGTTTCAGTCATATTCCATTTAAATACAGCACTGCCTGGTCAAATTACTGCTGCTTGAAACGCAGGGTGGGAAAGATTCACTCCTGTCCCATAAATGGCTTTTTCTACAAACAAAGAACACAAAGTTTATATTTTCGTTTTTCTTATTGCTGTAATGCTTGAAGAAAAAGCTCAGTAGGATTTGAGAAGGAAGATATCTAGAAACTCTGCAAGTCCCAGCATACACCCATAGTTATGGAAGAAATTTGAAATACAGCACTATTTACAGAAAAGCTATTTTAAATCATCAGTCTTCTACAGATAAATTAAGGGCAAGTCCTGGGTTTGCTACACGGAAGACTCGACACAACCTCACCACCTCTTGCATACACACATACACACTTCCCATAAGAATAATTTAAGTTCTGTAGTACATTATAAACACATAATACTTTTCTTTTTCTGTAATGACTCATGTGCAGCACACAACTAAACAGGGGCTGAAAGGTGTCAACAGTATTTCCAGTGGCTAGCCACATTGTGCTCTCTCGCCAGTTATGGATGCTGCCACATCCCTTCCCCAAAAGCTTTACTCCTCAAAATTTTGTATCCACATACAATACACATACACGTATCTGTCAGTGCTGACATGTGATACTGCAAGTCAGGGAGGCCTATATCCATGGACACTGAACTAAAGCAGCTGCCTCCCCAGTGTAACGTAGACTTGGCTGGCTCAGCTATCTCTCACTGTTGTAGCACACAAGAGAGCAGCAGCCTGCAGCACTGAAGCATCGGGGTACTTTACAGAAAAACCCAAAGATGAGCTACAGAACATGGAACCAAATAAAACTTCTACTAGCCTTTCAAACACATAGTGAGAAGGCAAAATTTGTAATTATACCCTTTGTAAGAAAACCACAATTGATCACAACAGAAGAAGCTTCCACTACTCACTACAGCAAAGCTTTAAAACTGAGAAAAGCCATCACACTGCATTGCTAGGACGTCCACCAGTAGCACCCAGCATCCTCTCCCGGTGCTGATCTCTGTTTAAAGTTGTCCACCTCATAACTCCGTCATATTTAGCAGCAACTTGCCCTTGCATTGCCAAGTAGTGAGTACTTCCAAAAGCATTTTTCACTTTTCAATGTTAAATCCTTTGTGCTGTTTCTGGACTGACAGATCAGTGGTAAATCTTGTACTGAAGGCAAGAGCAAGCTAGACTGTGCTAAAACATTTATGGACACTTTGCCACCCACACAGACAGTAAGCAAACACATTCCAGTCCCAGGAACAGCTCTCAGTTATTTGTGAGCCCTCATGCCTCCTTTCGCATGAGAGTGCCAGAAGCACACGGGCAGTATTGATCTATGCTTATTTAAGGAAAAGGATGTGCAGGAATAAGAGGGAAATCATAACTTCATTGTTAGCCAAAGTGCTGAACTGTAATAACACAGTGGCAAAACATAATGAGATTTATCCTCATGCCTTGCTTTGCTTTGGCTATGATCCTGTAAATGCTAGCAGTCTAATCACATCAGCATTTCCACTGACCATCCTTCCATTGCCCGTGCTAATAAAGGCTAAAAAAGGGCCACAGTATTCTATATGCATTTTCTGCTATTTGTGCTTCAAATATTTTACGTTCCACTTCTTGGTTTTCTAGCTGAAAGCAACTCAACATGCAAAACAATGTGAGTATGTGTTCAGCAGAAGTTTAAATGTTATTAATTGTTATTATAAAAGTTGACTTCTCAATGGCTACAAATTTGGACATCTCACATGTTAAGCTTGACACCAAAAAACCCTCAAGCCAAATACTTTTTGCCTGCAATTATACATTTTGCTGAAGAAGTATTCTGTGCAAAAACTGTGCTGTAACAGTCAGACTATTCATCTCATCTGAACCCTGCCAGACACTCTATTACTGGCAAATGTTTTACCACACAACCCTCTCCAAGATTTTACTCCATTCCTGTGCTCATCTAAAAGGTTTCTTCTCTGCTCATCTCTAGTTTCCCGTTGGAGTTATATGACTGTTATATTGTGTGACAGTGAAGTGGTTTGTCTTGCATGCACAGCTCTGCCTATGAACTCTGCCTCCTCTCTGGCAGGGTTACACCATCTGCTCACAGGACAGGAGCTCCTCAGCAGAGGATTCACTAGAAACTACCTAACACATTCTGCGCACGTCCATAAAGAACATTTTTAGGATATTATGAACAGAAGCTATAGTAAGAACACCTATATATCGCAACAAAGCCTTTCTCAGGCTTCACAGCTGCTGCTGTGCTCTATTCCAGTTGTCCAGCTATTCATTACGTCAGTGAAGACAGTACTGCAATACATCTTCAGTGAAACACAGCATTTCCATACCCAGTCCCAATGAATAACACCCTTCAGCTATCAGTTATCTCCCCTAGAGAAGAAAAGCAGAGCTACTAAACAGGAATCACCACCATTTTTTTTCCTTTTTAAGGTCACAGGGAAGAGGATTAGAAATAGTTTGTTTTTTAAACAAATTCAAAATTTGACCAGCTCTGTCATCACAAAGGCCCCTTGATATCCAACTAAGTAATTTTTGTTCTGTCTACTGATGTAAACATCAGTGACTAGCACATCCAAAGCCAACTATCAGAAACCATTCATCATAGGGCACCCCAAAACCACTTGAGACTAATGCAAGTGCTTCTGCTGAAGACATTGCAGCTTAAACTGCTGCCATCAGTAGACTGCCTTCCAAGCACTGACAAGGCTGCCACAGTAAAATCTCTCATTTAGATTAGTGAGAACATTTATTAAAATGAAAGGATGGGAACAAGAAAGAAAAAGCTAAGCTCCATTTATTTCAGCTGAGGAGCAAACAATTTAGGTCCCAATACCTTTAACCTCTTGTAAACTGGTTTTCTAAGGGTGCACACTTTCTTTTTTCTTTTAAACACATCAGAAAAAGCAACAGTACTGGCCAGTCAGAACGAGCAGGAAGATCTGCTCTGCACTATTGTTTTAGAAAGACTAGATTAAAGTTCTGTTTTGTTTTTCTGCTTTGTTTGCTTGTTTTAAATCAAAGACATGCTCTACACAAGCCTATCGAACAGGCAATAGGGTTTTTTTAAAAAAAATAATCTTAAATTGCAATATGGAATAAATTTCAAACTATCTTCTCCATTTTGCTATTCCTTCTTAGTATGCAAATAAGCATCATTCATAGCTTTCCTTTTCCACTGTGGTGTGTTGACCCTGGCCAGGTACCCACCAAAGCCACTCTATCATTCCCCTCCTCAGCTGAACAGGGGAGAGAAAATATAATGAAAGGCTCATGGGTTGAGATATGGATGGGGGATATCACTCAGCAATTACTGTCCCAGACAAAACAGACTTGACTTGGGGAAATTAGTTTAATTTATTACTAATCAAACCAGAGTAGGATAATGAGAAATAAAACCGTATCTTAAAAACACTTTTCCCCCAACCCCTTCTTCAGGCTTAATTTTACTCCCAATTCCTGTCTCCTCTCCACCATAGTGGTGCAGTGGGTCAGGGAATAGGGGTTACAGTCAGTTCATCACATGTCATTTTTGTCACTCCTCCTTACTCAGGGTGAAGACTCCTCACACTCCTCCCCTGCTCCAGCACTGGATCCCTCCCATGGGAGACAGTCCTCCACGAACTTCTTCAACACAAGACCTTTGCATGGGCTGCAGTTCTTCACGAACTGCTCCAGCATGGGTCCCTCACAAGGTCACAAGTCCTGCCAGCAAACCTGCTCCAGCGTGGGCTCCTCTCTCCACAGGCACTGCCAGGAGCCTGCTCTAGCACAGGCTTCCCACAGGGTCACATTCTCCTTTGGGCATCCACCTCCTCCGGTGTGGGGTCTTCCATGGGCTGCAGGTGGAGATCTGCTCCACCATGGACCCCCATGGGCTGCAGGGCACAGCTGCCTCACCATGGTCTTCACCAGGGGCTGCAGGGGAACCTGCTCCAGTGCCTGGAGCACCTTCTCCCCCTCCTTCACTGACCCTGGTGTCTGCAGAGTTGTTTCTCTCACATATTCTCACTCCTCTTTCTAGATGCAATTGCACAAGTTTTTTTCCCCCCCCCTTCTTAAATGTTAACCCAGACATGCTACCACTGTTGCTGATGGGCTCAGCCTTGTCCAGCAGCAGGTCCAACTTGGAGCTGGCTGGCATTGGCTCTGTTGGACACAGGGGAAGCTTCTGGCAGCTCCTCACAGAAACCACCCCTGTAGACCCCCCTCCACTACCAAAACATCCACCAATAGGTGGTGCCACTATTTTCAACAACTTTCAGGGAGAACAAGATGACCAGAAGTGCCCTGGGATGGGAAGTCAGATATACCGACTGCTTTGGTATTCTTATCACATCATGGTTAGACAACAACTGGGAACCAGTAAATGATTCAGACAAAGCAAAAAGGTTCTCAATCATCTTACACTGTTCAAGAAAAGTGAGACAAAATTTAAATTAATATTTGGAGTAATAAAAGCTTTTTATTGCTTCATTTCCTCATATACCCATTCATCCTAACTGATAAAAACGGACAGGAAAAGCATAAGATCACAATGGAAACAGTTGGCTTTGTATTTACAGTGCGAAAAAAATGATTACTGGAAGTGTGCCTGGATCATGATCATAGCTCTCTTCACGAGGCATGGATAAAGACCCAATAAGCTGCTCAGTTACGGTGTCATATTCATTCAAGTTCCAGCTTTACACAATAAGGATCCAAGTCCAACCTGCAGTCAGATGGTCAGTCATATCACTTTGGTTCCTACTAGTCAAGTGCGGATGACAGCACAGCACTGCCTTTGGCGGCACTTTCAAAAGGAGGACAGGGAGATGGACACGTTATTTTGAGGGTTTCACATACCATACCAGTAAAAGAAATGTTCGCTGCCATCAGTGAGACACTATTGATCTAGACATCTATGACACTGAAGGATCCAGCTGATGAGAGATATGTGGCTGGAGCTGCAAAATGCAATTCTAGGAGCCTTGGCCCTGCTGCTCCATATGCATTGCTTCAATAATCAAAGCAGAAAGCAGTGCATTGCCATCAGGCAGTTAAACCCCCACCTTAACACAGTCAACTGAGATGCACTAGGTAAACATCTCTGCCAGTACCTGTCCTCCATCAATTCTAGACCAGCGGCTTGGTCTGAGCACACCATTTGAGAAGGGCCAAAGCTGCAGCAGTGGAATCCCAGTCGGTGACTCTGCTCCCATGTTAGGTAAGTCACTTGGAAGCATGTTTGTTATTCAGTTGATGAGGACAGTCTTCAAAGCCTGCCTCAGCCCACCACTCTGAGGTGCTACTTCTAGGGTCTTAGTCTCAGTCACTTTCCCACTGACAACAGGGTGCTGCTAGCTTGGGCAAACAACTCCATCCCATTTGTCTTGAAGTCCCAGTGTCTCACTTGATGGCATGATGTATGGACAAATATATTATTCTTCATGAGAAACTCAAGTCATTAACACCGGGTTACATCATAGCAATGCTCCTACTTCACTCTGTAAACTACCAGATTCCTGGGAAAGATTACCTTTCCTTTGTTCTGCAACAATGGGGCTGATTCAGAAACTGCTTTGAAGGTCCAGGAAATATTTTCAGCAGAAAGTTAAACACACTCCACCCCAAATCTTGAAATTGTTGCATTTTTAGTGATGTTAAAGCTCAGACATCTTTGCTGCGTTTTTGTTTTGTTTTTAAATGTTTTTCATTAGTAAATTTGAAGCCTAACTTCAGTACGAAGAGGAACAGATTCCATGCATGAAGAAACTACCACAGATTATGAACAATATCACTGTGCAAACTCTCCTGCAAATATGTGATGCATTTACACAGTCTGCAGACCATTACCCAGCCCTGTTTTCCTTTAGAGAACTGCACCATGCACACTCTGCATGTTCTAAGTCTTGTTAATACTGAATGTTTCAGTGCCAACACTGGGTAGTTTTCTTGCTTCAAAAGACCTGGAAGTTTAAACTTGAAAGGGCAAAAATATGAAATTCTTATCAACCAAGTGGCTGAATAGATCTTAAGGTGACACAGGACTTGCCATATACTAACACTGTAAGCACCTGCCATGCAATAACTGGAAGATATGTCATATAGCTAACTATTTTTCATAAATTATTCTGAAAGCATCAACTAGCAATGGCTTTCTCCCACTTTAAGTGATAAACCAGCATTTGTTAAGATTCAATCAAAACCTCCTACTATCTCTTTTAGATTATGTGGAATGATCACTGTCTCCACCCCATGATGTTATATTGTACAAAATACACAAATTTTGTTATAATTACTGTATTATACAAGATCCTTAAAGTGCTACGTATCAGACCTAACTTAAAGACCAAATATATTAAAAACCAACTGCAAAGAGATGACAAGGTTTACTTGTGGTCATACAAATCAATTGCAGAGCTGGGCAGATTGCCCAAGTCTCTCAATTAAATCATACTACACAGAGACTGAGCCTACTGAAGCCTGACTATGAAATATAATCAATATCCAAGAATGCAGTCTCAAGGATTTTCCCGGTGCATGTTGGAACGTAATCTAGCCTCAAAATGAGCGGGTGCTTAAGAACTTTTTCCCCAAATGCAACTATAGCCAACTCCAGGCTGGACAAATTTACTAGATTCAGGGCTGACAGGTGTGATCAACAGACTTAGTAGCTCCCTATTCAACAAACATCTTGGATCTAAATGTGCCTGAAGAATAACCCCTTTGGGTTAGTGGCAAAGTGTTAAAAAATGAGGCAGAAGAATTTGATTTCCCCTCCTGCTTACACCACTGGGAGTCAGGAGTACCTCAAATGAAATCAGCGGAGCTCTACCACTGAAAGGTTGGCTGGATATTTCCATGTCTGAAATAAAGATGTGCAATGTTTTCCATAGTGTAAGAGTTTTCATTCTAAAATGACTCAGATGAAAACAATGACCTCACTGGCTGGCTGGATTTAACACAATGACACATTGGTCCAGACTCAAACCTATTTCCTCCCTCTCCCAGTCTCCACTCATACAGCCATATTCCCTTGAGAGCAATAAAAGGAGGGGGAAAAAAAAAAAATCAGATACCTCACTCAGATATTTTTCCCCTTTTCCTCAATTCTGCCAGTCATGCTTAATACCACATGGAAGTCTAAAGTAAGAAATCTATCCACTGTCTAACTTCCATGACAGTTATCAAGCTTATTGGTAATTTTAATGTAATACCTGGATATAAGTGTAGGGAGGCACAACAGAAGCAGTACTTTAAGCAAAGAGAAAAATGCCAACACGATATCACAGAGGCATATATTCAGCATTCCTAGCAAAGCCCAAGGTATTTTGAGATATAGGTCTCACGCAAGCAGCTTTTTGTCAAAGATGTTGCTAGTTATGATGGTTAAAAGAAAGTCTGAAAATACAAACCAAAGCAGAGAAAAACCCATAAAAATATAATGGCAATTCAAAAAAGATATATCACCTGCTTGAAGTTCTTTCATGATCAGAAAATTCCATAAATAGCCAGCACAAAGCTACAAAACCAAAAATTAGTATCTTCAAGGGGTAAAAGAAAACCTAATCTCACATACGCTGACATGATTTTGGAGAGATTAGAGCTATAGGAGCACAGTGAAATCCTCAGATTTCTACTCCCTTTTATTTTCTTGATCGGAACTGTTTTTTCATAATAGAGGAATACAGCAAGGTAGTAACCTGTTTTTGTTCTATTTCTTAACGTAATTTACAGAAATTAATATTTGAGACATAAATGAATGTATCATCGGCCAAATGTGTCCCAAAGGGTGTTAATAAGCTGTTTTGTGTTAACTAAGAACATATTCTACATATGCAGCCCTGCCTGAGAAAAAAATTACTGTATCTCATTACTTAATTAGTATACAACTCCACCAATTAAACAAGGACCCTACCCATGTTACTCACCATTATTACTCGGACATCAGAGAATTAAGAAAATTAATCAGATGGTGTTTTAATTTGATTTTATGGTTCACTGGCAGTGTAAACTCTGATGCAATTTCATGTAGCCTATTATTTCTTTTTCATTATTGGTTACGTTAATCTCAACAACAAAGAAGTAAATGAATGTTTCTTCAAAGAAATTTGGAGAAGATTGTTGGTTAAAAATGAGTAGTAAAATCATGCTCCATTTAAACGGATATAAGCGGATTCCTGAAATTTTATTAGAAAGCACAGATTTCATTAACCAAAGAACCTTCTCCTTAAAGTGGATGAAATATCTCAGTGAATCTTTAGGTAAATGGCACCAGGCACTAATTACTCTTCCCGGTTAAAAAAAAATTTGAAAATGTAATTCTGTATTAGTCTGAGCTCCCTCAGCACAAATTAAAATTATTGAATAAAAGTCATTCCTTCCTTTACACACATTGTTGTGGACCACGAACACCTTGAAAAAAAATCTCATGTAGAGGACATATTGATGGCACCCCAGACTTATTTTTGCTCACCAAAGTCAGTCTTGATACTACTCTGAATCACAAAATAGTTTTGAGTCTTCTCAGATGTCTTCAATTAGATGGTTGTATAACACAATATAATCTTATTTCATTGCAGTTTAAGATGAACTCCCAGTTGAGTATGAGAGAGAGTAGGCCCACACATAGCTAGCTACCTGCTGATGGGTGGTGACCTGCCATGGTGCTATAACTTCACTGAGCCCAAGTAAAATCTGTATGAAAGTGTGCTTCCCAGCATGAAAGAAAAGTCACTCTTATAGACACCTTTCAGAATCTTTGCAGTTTTTCTTTCCTTCCCCCTCAAATTAAACCAACACAGGCATGAACAAAAAGAAGTAAACCTGAAACAGTAACTTTGATAGACCTGACAATGCAACTGTTTGTCTTGTTCACCATTTCATGCACTTCAGCATGAACTTCTACTCTGCATATAAAAAGAAATTTATACTTTACATTGTTTTCCCTTTTGAAGTCATGTTCAGCATGTAACCACTCTTATTTGGTGCCTATAACATTTTCTGTGCAGGTTTTAACAGTAACCACCCTTGTATAGTAGCTGCCCTTATTTTATAATTGTGCATTTATCATGAAAGCTGCAGGGGAAAAACCCTCTAAATTTTACAGAACCCACCTTTGAATTTAAACCTCCAAGGAGTAATTATGTTTAGCCAAGTTACACGTAAAAAAAGAGCCAGAACCTTCAAATTTCCTGCTTTGTGTGTTCAAATTTTCCAACTGTGCTACTGCAACAGCACTAGTTTAATCACAAAATATTTGTTTCCAGATACTCCCTCTTCCCCAGTATTAGCAAAGTAGCATCCTTGAGTTAAAAGGTGCTCAACCAAGAGCAGAAAATCACTTTCAGGAACCCTGGTCTTATTCCATCTCTACCATATTTTCACAGTATGAATTCGGGCATGTGTCCTAACCTTAGAGAAAACAGAAAATACAGTCAACCTCACTGGAATATTTTAAAAATAATTTTCTTAACAATTGTTTTAGTAGCACATTGAAAAATAGGTTTCTAAAACATTAGTATCAAATAACACTTCTCCCATATCACATTACTGCCTACTCACTTTTAAAAGAAAATAATATTTGAAGTCTGCATTTATTCCTTTTCTATTTGTTTTTGCCCCTTAGTGTATCTTTCTGCTAAAGATTTTTGAGCTTTTGTAGATCATTTAAAGAAGCGGGATTAAAAAAAAGAAGACAAACCTCATTACCTAAACTGCACTATTAAATACTGCAGGTAAGTATAATTAGGTATCTATCCACTCACCCAGACTATCTAAATAGTTTTGCCTTCTGAGCGAAGTGGCTGACCAAAACTCAAGTTCCATAGCACAAACAAAGATCTGGAATGACCAGTGACAAAACTGTCATCTATATTAGTTGAAATTAGATTCTGCTTCTTGACCCCACCTTTGGCAAGTAGGTTAACTTTAGCAAGCCTGTGGGTCTCCAGATCCCTGAACTAACAATTTAAATGGGGCATGCAGACACCTGTGTGTGCAGGCAGCTTGTCAGAAAGTACTGCAACGCTGCATGTGGTTTGCTGTTTGCAGTGAGCTACAGCACTGGAACCCACAAATGGAAAACATTGTTGGTTTTGATATTTTGCTTATAAACTTATTTACATCTCAGAGATTCCTTAACAACTCAAGAATTCCAGAAAATGGCTGATAGCCACAGAGCATGAATTAGAACTATGAACTGCAAGGCTCAAAGAAGTAAATCTTTGTCAGTTCCTCACGCTGGGGTTTGGGCTTATAAATCAACAAGCAGGTTGAATTCTTACTGAAGTCAATAGCAGCTGAAAGTACAACACTTCCATAGAGGGGGCTCTGCATTCTGCAAAACTATATCCTGTAAACTTAATTTTATAGATCATCTGTTTTCAATCTGTTATAGCAATTGTTGACTTGAATCAGGTAACAGTCATTACCTACCCTGTTATATTTCTCTAGAAAGAGTAGCTCAGTCAGTTATGCTACATGCTTATCTGGGATTTTATCTTCGCTCAGCTGCTATACTCAGTTGTTATGCTCTTAAAGCATATTCCAAATGCAGTTAGCTCAAAAGGTTTCGTTACCATCACACAGTCTCTCTTGAAGGCCTAAAGACTTTGGGTTATTTCAGCATGACTGCAGTTCAACTCAGATCAATGGAGTCTTACCACAAAGAGGTACTTTTTCTCATAAAACCTTGGGTCTTTATTTAATTGTTTGAGCACATCTGACATCTTCATAAAAATACCACATCTTTGTGACTTGTATTATCATGTACAAGGTACATCTGCAATCATTCCCACCACACTCTCTTGCCAAAACCTGGACATGCATTCCGACTCTCCCTTCTACCTTTCACTCTTTACTGAAATCTTCATTAACAGCACAATAGATGACAGTAAAGAATTACATAAATTCTCCTTTCCACATCACAAATCACAGCTACAGCCACAGATGCCTGTTCTATAACTGAATCGCAGCCAGAAGTTAGCTTCCCCGCCCAGAGAGATGTCTGACAAGCCTCATGGGTATGTGGTGCTGTGCTTGATGTCTGTAGGGGACACCTCATTGCCATGACAGATCTCTACCACTTAGTCTCGTTCACTTTATGCCACCCCTGTTTTTCCCCAGGTGTCTGATTTCTGAGCATACAACATTTAAAACACAAGAGCCAGAGACAAGTCTAACAGCTGAAGACAGTCCCACAGGCAACGTTTTCTTAATCATAAAACATCGACAAAATGACAAGATAACCACAAGTGCTAGTTCAAGGTGAAGAGGGTTTCCTCGATACCCAGTCCCGGGTAGGCAGCACCAACTGCCTCCTGCTTCCACACCTCTTCCCAGCAAAGCAGACCAGGTGGCCTTTCTGCCTGCAGCGTGCAAGGTAGCACTATTTTTAAGAGGTTCACATTGCCAGCTTCTTTGTTGGGAAGAACACTACAGAAATACGATACCACTTGGTGCACTAACTGTATTTTACATTGATTTATGCCTTCCCTTTAATTAAAAGGTACCAGGAAAACATTTGCTTTTGATTCAGATAGTCAAACCCGCTGAGACCCTTTTCAGCCGACTCTTCAGTGCAGGTCCAGCAGGACATGTCTGCGGCTCCACAATGAATTACTTCCGCGAACGCGCAGGCCGAAAGCCTCCCCGAATCCTTCCCCCTAATCCCCGATATCTGTTCTGCGTCCAGGCTGGCCGCGGCGGAGAGCCGCCAGCGCCTGCTGTCAGCGTGGCCGCAGATGAGTAAACACACCAGCGCCTGTGTCAGGCCGCCATGTGATTTCAGCTGAGAACTCCGGACATGGAGCGCGGTTCTCATTTAAAGCATTTGTAACATCGAGGAAACACCTGTTAAGAAACTATCCAAAATAAATTTAGCATGAGTCTTTCACGAAAGAGAAAAAACCGTGATTGACAGCAGCAGTACAAGATCTGACAGCAGTAGAATTCAAAGCCCCATTACAACTCTGACCAATTAAATACATAAACAGCACCATTTTTCATTTCAGGGTAACAGTTACTATTTCATTTCTCATCTTCCACTTAAAATAGGTGCTCTTCACACTGGAAGACTGAAGTTTGACCTATTTTGACCTGGTTTATTTTCTTCTGTGTGCAAAAATCCTACAACGCCATGTTGTGTGTAGTTTTAAAAGAAATACTCCTATACATTACTCTTTAAAATCACGTGAGCAGCGTATAATCATGAACAGTTTTACAAAAGTTTCTTCCTGATTAGTGAAAAAGGTGGATGGTGATACTCTGCTTCAAGTCTGCAAGGTACAGTAAACAAAAATCAGTAACTTTAGAATTAACGTTAAAATAGTAAGAGTATTGAGATTTTCTAAAGCCATGACACCAGAAGCAAAACCTGAAATATTTCAAATCTTCGAGTATCAGAGTCAACTGACATTTTTAAAAAGCTTGCCAGCAATCTTTTCATTTAAGCCACTGTCTTTCGCCTTTAGGGACTCTGGAAGTTTACCTAGGCCAACAGCAGGGATCTCCCCCTCCTCCCCGCATACACCTCTAGCCAGCGATCGCACTGCAGGCTGCTTACTAATGGTTGTGGTATTTTTCAAGAATACTTGAGTGACTTTGGAGCATGAGCCACACTGATGTTCATGTAGAACTAGATCAAATATTTGTAATATTTTTCATTTCCCAGTTTCCTTCTATCCAGGGTTCTCCAGTAATAACTAAGCTGCTTACTAATTTGAGCACTACACCATGTACTGAGTTAGGAAATTTTATTTCTCATACTGTAGGTATGGAAAACCAACATTCAGAGAAATTACAGCAGCTTTCCCTACATCACAGAGCAGTTTTGGGCGAAGGGCAGGCAAAGGCAGCTCCACCAGCAATTTCCTTGGGAGGCACAAAGAGCCTGCAAGGGGGCACCCACCACTCAGTTGCTGTGGCTACACCAGAAGAGAACAAGAAAAACTCTCTGGGTATGGCACAGCAGGCTGCACAAACAATCTCTTTACTGGAGTCAGACTTCCCCACCAGATAAGCTCTGTTTATTCATATTTTCAAATTCTGCTTGGTCCAGCTTGATCAAGTCCTTTATCAGAGCTTCACAAAAACAGGTACCACAGGGTAAGGGGGAAAGGTCCTTGTAACCAGTTAGATGATACAAGGCCAACAGCAAGACTACAAATGAGGTGTTGTTAATGGAGAGAGATCATCAGGGGAGTTCTACAGAAGACTGTGCTATGACTTCTGCCAACCAAGATATTCATAGATGGTCTCGGAAAGAGGTAAATACCAAGACAACAGTTTGAGAGGATACCATCTCCCTCAGAGACCATATCAAATAATGAAAACTAATCAGAAAAAATGGCAAAAGGACTTTTTGTGCAGTAAAAAACAATTCAATGTCTTTAACTGAAAAGTGATAGACATGCAGAAAAAGTGATACTAGTACTTCAGTACTAGTCAGCTGAAGGCCTAAGGATGCAATCCAGTTACCCAGCAGTCCAAAAAAGCAAACTGAGTGTTAGGACTTCAGAATGGGGTAGAAGAAACTTTAACATTTTGCTGCTATAAAAAACCCCCCTGTGCTTCATCTACATGCTCTCTTCATTCCAAGAAGTACACTGGATAATTAGAAAAGGTTGAGAGAAAAGACAACAAAAATAATCAAAGTATGGCATGGCTTCACTATAAGTAATGACTAACCCGATGGCTTTCCTCTTTAGGAACATGGAGAAGAGATAGGCTATATAAAGCCTGTAAAGACAAGAATAGCAAAAAACAGGTAAACAGAATAATTGCTCCTTTTTTCTTCCAGTAAGAGGTCTGGGGACACCAGATCAGAATGCCAGTGGCAAGTTCAAAATCAGAGGTAATATGCTTTCACATATACAGTGTAGGATTTGTGCAGGTTGTTGTGGACCAGAGAGAAATCACATTACTTAAAAACCTTATTTTGAACTAAAATTGATATCACTTCCTGGAAGAAAAAGTATCATTGTGTCCTTTTCTATTCTTACACTTTTCCTAGTCATCTACCACTGGGCATTGTCACAGCCAAGACAGTAGGTTAGATACCTATATTAGGATCAAATATGCATTATTTAGACTGCATCGGCTGGAGGCTGCAGATAAAGGAGATACTGAGAGCACCAGGGAGAAAACATTTTTTTTCTCAATCATGAAATCAATGAGGCAAGACTAATAACAGCAAGGGACTCAATTCCCTTGACACTGCACTGATCCCTGTTCATCTTCTTATTCTTATGATCTCCCGTATCTCCCCTGCTTGCTCTACCTTCTAGAACTCACTCCTCCACTGCTCTCATATAAATTCTGTAGTCTCATGATTTTGTGTTCATCCTTCAGGTGGTGACACTCAGCAAGACCCAGACTACTGAAAAGCTTGACTTGAGAAGACGAACAGAGTTGACTGTTCTCTGGGACAGTCACCAGCCCTATCTGGGATGCCGATTTCCAAAGACAGACACTGATAAAAAGCATCTGATCTGTTTCTTCTAACTCATTGAGCAGGCATAAGGTCTTCTGCATGGGTACCTGACATTCTAGTGAATAACTCTGTTGTCTGAAAATAGTGACCACATGGCATAATTATACACTACTCCTTTCTCCCTCACTGTCAGATGGGAAAAACTGAGGACCTATGCACATGAGAGCTGGGATTGGACTCACAGCACAACAAGGTAGCCACCCGGATCAGTGATACTTACAATCCATTGCAGCAGTTCTTCAAAGCTTTTAAGTCTTGCTAAACATACAAGTGAAGTAAACTAAACTGATGATAAAACAGTGTGCATTTTCATCAAGAAGCAGAAGGGAGAAAGACAAGTCAATGCAGACATGCATTATGTAGAGCTCCTTAAAGAATTATTTTAGCAGAGTAAAATCATCACCAGAGTGCCAGGCTCTAAGCTTCATCTCCTTCAAAAGAGACAAACGTTCAGCCCACAAGACCACACACTGCAGCCAGCTTGCACCCTCCTATTAAACTTGTGCTGCAAAGTGAGACTTCACAATCCCTCCCAGGGAACTACTCCATTTTCCAAGGCCCAGACAGGAACACAGCAGCAAAGATACAGTCTGGGGTAAGTACTCAGAAGAGTGTCATTGTATCACCTGCTCCTTACAAACACACTTTCCAGTATGTATGAGGTCAGCCTGATACGAAAAGGGGCAACTTGGAGCACATTCTGAGTGTCCCCAAGCCAAAACCTGAAGTCCCCTCTTTGGAGACAGCAACACACACACAATACACAGAGAAAGAGAAGGATGCTGAGTATCTGGGCTGCACAGGAAAATGCTCACAAAACAAATTCCACAACCATACATAATTGAGTAATCCAGATTTTGGCTTACTCAGGTTTATGAGAACCAAAAGAGCATTTTAAATGCTTATTTTTGCTTTCCTTTAAGTTTGATTAAGCTTGCCTTAGGCTCACAAGCCTACGGAATTTGAGACTTATTTTTAGGATAACTGACCTGGAGTTTTCTTACCTGCTCCGCCCTTAAATTATGTCCCAAATTTGTTCATTCTTAGACTGTTTTACCACAGGCTTGACAGCAACACGGAAGTCATATCAGAGGATATGACTTTTTTTTAACTAGCTGATAAACATTAGCCCCACCAAATAGTTTCAGCTTCACTTGTAGACTCAAGGGGTACTCCTGTAAGGCTCAATATTAGGTGAGATAGAAGTTTTTACCTAGAGGTTGTGCTCTTCTGTTTCTCTCAGCTTTGAAACTGGGGTTTTCTGAAAGGGCTCCTGGCTCCCACAATAAGCCCATTTGCTACAGGCAGCGGAAGCATTATCAAAGACCTCATTACAATCATCAAAAGCTAGAGCTATTCTGCAACTGACAGGAAAAATGTGGGTTTGCAACACTGACAAATGCATCCAATAGCTTCTCGAGCCTCCAAACAGGCCAGGAATTTGCCAAGAAAAAATAATACAGAATATTTATGTTAAACCTCCCCCCTTCCCCTTCCAAAAAACCCTTACATCAGCAGGGAAGTATTGTTGAAGCAGAAAAGATTGCTAAACTCAATATAGCAACAAGGTAGCACCACACTAATGAAGTCATTCTGCTTTTGCACAGGCAAAAAGGATTATAAACCTGCACTGCAGGAAAAAAAAAAAAAAAAAGATACAAATATAGCTCTGAAGCCAAATCCTTCAGAGGGGAAAGAATTTAAAACTTTTTTTGTGTGTGCTGTTACTACATTCTAGATCATTAATGAAACAATCCAAGAGAAAAAAAATAAAGGCAGTGCAGTGTGGAAAGGAGAATACAGTTAAAGGAAGATTTAGAGTGCCAATTCCCTGCTAATGGTTCAGGTTAATTCAGATGAGATACAGTCATAAAGCTCTAGGGATTCACACATCTCTGCCTCGATTCAAGGCAATAATAACCAATCAGTATTTTAGATAAGACTCTATAAATATTTAAAAATTTTAATCTTTCAAGTGCCAAGAATAACATTCCCCATCATGTCCTTGCCTTTCCCACAGCAGCAATGATGAGATTTCTCATCTGGCACTGCTGGCACCAGCACAAAGTCAGGTGGTTTTAGTAGTGGCAGTCAATTAACTTAAAAAGTTACATCTAATTGATCCATTTCCTGTTCTGATAAACAACTGTAAACAAATACTTCTCTTCAAAGGAGAAGCTTTGTTCACAAATTAAAAAAGGAAAGGGGCCATCTGAATCATGCTAGCATTGGCTGTGTCAGGGTTTTATTATAAACACTATTTTTAGGGCTCTAAATGAGTGATGTGACATTAAATGTAACGAGCCAATTTCTTCCCCAGTTTAACACCACAGTGGTGCTTCCTCACACAACAGTCTTTGCTTTTTCTTTTTTTAAAACCTCTTCTATGTTGCTGACAGCAGTGTGCATGTGTGTATTTACATTGTTTTTATTTTCCTAACCCATATTTAGCCTTTCTACTTTATGCTCATTTCTGGCACAGGAAGCTCACTACCCCCCTTCATTTATACTTTAGTCAGGTTCAGGGTCCAATTCCTGTGTCTCAGCAGAACAGCAGCCCTAGCAGAAAAACAAAAGCCAAATCACTTCTGTTTGTTTGCAATTCCCTCTATAGACAGACACACACACCCCCCACCCTTTTGATAAGCATGCATTTTGTGGTCTTTCTCCAAATATTTCAAAATGGAGCCAAGGAAAATTTTCAGAGTAAACTTTAGGGGTTTATGCTGCTCTGAAAGAGGCCATAACACACACAGTTACTTGCTCTATGTCAATTCCTCAAGAACATTTCCTGAAAAGCCATGCTACTAACAAGACTTCACCCTGCCCATTCCCCCATCTGTAATTCTGTTTCCTTATCCATATAATGTAAATTGTGATACAGCGATTATGAAGATACTCACTTGCCTCTAAATGATTTCAGATCCATTGATAAAGCATGCTACAGAAACAATTATTTTTACTACTCCTATGTTCTCTTCTGGCAAAGAGACAGAAAACCTTACAGTCAGGGGATTAAAATTGCCACTGTCATTTGTTGAAGTAATTTCTTAAAGGGTGGCCTGTTGTATTTTTAGTTTTGATATGGTCACATATCTTAGTTCAGGAGTTCAAGCCTACTTTTATTAAAATGCACAATTCACACATCACTTGAGCAAAGAGATCAAGTGATTGACTTCTACACACTGTCAGCTACTATGTCTCCCTTTGACAGATTCTAGATATTTCCACATCCAACTGCCCTAACACGGTTACAGTCTAAAACAGCTATTAGCAAGACAACACAGTTACTGCAAATGATTGTAATGCCATATATTGCTTATGCATTGTCCGGAGTTAGATGCCTTCTGTTAATTTTCCAGCCCAGACACCTTGTGTTTTACCTGACGCAGTTTTTAAAGACAGAAAACCAAGCTCAAATGCAAATTGGCAAACTAAACAATATAACCTGACCCTGTGTGCCATTTGGCAACCAAGTTCCAGGGCATGCTCATGGGAACAAGGTGTAAGCCTGAAATGACCACATCCAAGCTATTTTAACAAGAAGCAAAAAGCTTGCGTCTTATTTACTAACCCACCAGCTTAAGTATCATAGTCGAAGACTAACACTGTCTGAAACTGCAAGTTCTAGACATTCAATACTCTTAAGGAGAACCAAAGCAAAATAGTGTTTACAGAAGAAGTTATTCTCTGCAAAGTAGATTTAAAACAGCAGAATAAACGTGTATCTATGTATATATATATGCACATACACACTTCCCCAGAATCATATGAAACCTAACTGGTCACCACAACAGAGAGCACTGAAAATAAGTGAAAAATGAAACAAAACATTACAATGATTAGAAAGCGTCAATCAACTCAAGGAAAATAACCTAGTAACAGCACTCTGCCTTTCACTTGACTGACAGCGTTAGTCAGTACAAATGAGAGGACTCACTGTCCGGTCAGAAAAAGGTAGGATAGGATCATCATATCATTACTATTACAACAGTAATGTTCCTAAAAGAACAAACAGGAAAGTGTAACATAGCGGAGCTCGCATACTGAAAAGAACTGACAAATGAAAGGGAAGCAAACCTAGAGCTCTCCAAGGCTAAACTAAATATAAAATGTCCAGAAGACAGCTGCTTTAAACCTCTTTCAGAAGCATCTCTGCTCTCGAGCACTGACAAAGCTTTTGCTGTTGAAAACATCAGTCTTGAAGTCAGTCCCACTGACAGAATTGAGGTTTTCTTAACCCTTCTTTACTTGGGACAGACTCCAGCTCTTGTTTAGGTGTCAGCATGACCCTGCTAGGCTTCCTGGTAAGGTCTGTCTACAACACAACTAACAGTGTTGCACGGAAAGGCTCTAACAAGTTCTAAATTAGCATATTCCAGCAGAAGCTGATCAACTATGTGTTCATGTGTTCAGCAAGTTTGATGTACCCAAAAGTAAGAGAAATTCCAAGAAACTGTTGCTTAGGGAAGCCAGACTGCCTAGCTTCTTTTCTGCCATATTCACTGTTCAGCAATCTAGAAGTAAGTTCCCCCTCTAACAGGCCTTTCTCCATAGTGCCTCTCTTAACTAAGGTCATCTGTCATTGCCCCAGGACCACCTCAACTCTTAAGAGTGTTCAGAGGGCAATCACTAACTCACATATGCACTGGAATTAAGACAAACATATTTCCACCTTTTTTTTTAATTAAAGTTATAAATGGAAAAAACAAATACCAAACTCTCTATTCAGCTAAGAACATTATCCCCTTCTGACTCAAGACACCACAAGAACTTGTAGATCTTTTTCATCAAACCCACAGAGAATCCAGACCAAGACAGCCCAGCAATATTACTGTCAACATTAGAACATTTTACAGGAATAAGGGGCAGATCTGAAACTGTGTAGTTTTTCATATCCTTAGAAACCTTACCCTGGCAGCCTCAAGCCACCAAAGAGTTCACAGAACAGTAAGTACTATCCTCAACTCTTAGAAAGAGGTAACACAGGTATCAGTAAGGGCTTTTAATAGATTATCCTTAAAATACATCAGGTCCAAAGGAGGTATACGTATAGGAAAATTAGGTCTGGAAATCAGATTGTATTAAAAGAGGTAGACCTCTACAAATGAGGTCTGGGAGCTGGGGAGGGGAAGCAGACTGAGGTCAGCACAGTTGAAGAGGAAGTGGTCAGAGACCTGCTGCACCACTTGGATGCACACAAGTCTGTGGGACCGGATGGGTTACACCCAAGGGAGCTGAAAGAGTTGGCACACGTGCTTGCCAAGCTACTATCCATGATTTACCTGAAGTCATGGCTAACTGGGGAGGTCCCATTGGACTGGAGGGTGGCAAATGTGACAACCATCTACAACAGAGGCAGAAAGGACGATCCAGGAAGCTATAGACCTGTCAGTCTGACCTCGGTGCCAGGGAAGGTCATGGAGCAGGTCATCTCGAGTGCCATTAGAAGTCATATAATGGACACCCAGATGATCAGGCCCAGTCAGCATGGGTTTATGAAAGGCAGGTCCTGCCTGACAAACCTGACCTCCTTCTACGACAGGGTGACCTGCTTATTGGATGAGGAAAAGGCTGTGGAAATTGTCTACTTTGACTTCAGTAAGGCCTTCGACACTGTTTCCCACAGCATTCTCCTGGTGAAACTGGCTGCTAGTGGCTTGGATGGGCACAAGCTTTGCTGGGTAAAAAACTGGCTGGATGGCCGGGCCCAAAGAGTTGTGGTGAACGGAGTTAAATCCAGTTGGCAGCCGGTCACGAGTGGTGTCCCCCAGGGCTCAGTTTTGGGGCCACTCCTTTATCGATGATCTAGACGAGGGGATCGAGTGCACCCTCAGTCAGTTTGCAGATGACACCCAGTTGGGTGGGAGTGTTGATGTGCTCGAGGGTAGGGAGGCTCTGCAGAGAGACCTGGACAGGCTGGAGCCATGGGCTGAGGCCAACTGGAGGAGTTTCAATAAGGCCAAATGCCGGGGGCTGCCCTTGGGCCACAACAACCCCCAGCAGCGCTACAGGCTTGGGGAGGAGTGGCTGGAGAGCTGCCAGTCAGAGAGGGACCTGGGGGGGTTGACTGACAGCCGGCTGAACAGGAGCCAGCAGTGTGCCCAGGTGGCCAAGAAGGCCAATGGCATCCTGGCTTGTGTCAGCACTGGCGTGGCCAGCAGGGACAGGGAAGGGATCTGACCCCTGGACTCGGCACTGGTGAGGCTGCCCCTCGATTCCTGTGTTCAGTTTTGGGCCCCTCACTCCAAAAAGGACATTGAATGACTTGAGCGTGTCCAGAGAAGGGCAACGGAGCTGGTGCAGGGTCTGGAGCACAGGTCGTATGGGGAGCGGCTGAAGGAACTGGGGGTGTTTAGTCTGGAGAAGAGGAGGCTGAGGGGAGACCTCATTGCCCTCTACAGCTACCTGAAAGGAGGCTGCAGAGAGCTGTGAATGAGTCTCTTTAACCAAGTAATAAATGATAGGACAAGAGGTAGTGGCCTCAAGTTGCGCCAGGGAAGGTTTAGACTGGATATTAGGAAGCATTTCTTTCCAGAAGGGATTGTTGGGTGTTGGAATGGGCTGCCCAGGGAGGTGGTGGAGTTCCCATCCCTGGAGGTGTTTAAGAGTCGGGTCGACATAGCGCTGAGGGATCTGGTGTAGTTGGGAACTGTCAGTGTTAGGTTAATGGTGGGACTGGATGATCTTCAAGGTCTTTTCCAACCTAGACGATTCTGTGATTCTGTGAAATAAAAACCCAAGTGAGAATCAGAACATGCATATGAGTGCTGATACTGGGGTACCATTAAGTTTGAGGGTGTGTCAGGGCCATGTTCCAAGTCCGTACAGGGATGAGACACGAATGTGCAGGTGACATTTCCTGCATTCTTGTTTTCATGGAAAAAAAAAGACTGGTATGTGGGCTGGAACAGAGCCATAGCTTATTTCAGTATGGTCCTGACCTGGATAGTCAGGATTCCCTGCAGAGCACTCCCAAGAGCCTATTTAGACACATGCGATGAAATCAAAGACTAGTGAAATGAAATCAGCTGCATTCTGATCAAGCTGCAGTAACTCTTGTTCTAATTCAAGGATCATCACTTTGGATTTTACGTAACAGATACAGTGAGACTGAAAAATTTCCTAATGTAGGACTAAAGTTAATTTGGATGCCATTAAGACAGAAAATATGTTCTGTTTTGACTGTAATGATAAAGATTGAAATTTAAATACACTGCCTAAAATACACAGAACAACAGTATAAAAAAGTAATTAATCTTAGTAACCCAGAGAGGAAAAAAATAAAAGGAAACAAAAGAAAGTAACATAGGTGATCAAATAACTGGAAGTGCTGCATAAAATAACTGGTCTAGAAGGATACTTATAAATCACTCCCCTTTCTCAGAGGGCAACTAAATACCATGCTTCTGAAAGAAATGAAAAAGCAGTCGGATGCCAAATCAGATGTACTATAAAGAGAGCTAGAACTAATAAACTCCTCATCTACAGATTAACAGAACAGAAAGAAGTAAGTCACAGGTATTAAAAATGCAAAACCAGAATTACAGTGTAAAAAACAGAGAAACTGCTGGATATAACTGGACAGCAGAGCTGGGGGAGTTCCAGGCAAGCCTGGATGCTTCCTGGTACAAAGATCCTGTGGAGAGATATCAGTGAGGCTAAGAGCCCACAGAGCTTGAAAGGCCATCAGAGGAATAACGGCCAGAGAGGCAATTAAAACTAATGCAAACACAAAAAGCCCCAAGACCACACAGGTTTTCGGTAGAGCTTTGTAGCAGAAGATCTGGCATACATAGTACACAATCTCTACCCACTCTATCTGACATAACTACAAAGTGCAGAAGTTCCCAAAACCAAAAGTGGGGCCAGTCTAACAGTGCAAAAATAAACAGGCTGTTGTGAGTCTTGCACAGGCTCATCTTGTCTGAGGGAAAAAAAAACCTCTAAAAAATCCCCCAAATCCTCCCCAGAAGAACAATAACCGTCCTTCCTCAGTCTATATAGTTTAAGTAAAGAGGCTTCCTATACAACAAACCATTGAGGCTCAGGCATGGGCAGCCAGGAACTACGTAAGCATGGATGCAAATTGGTAGCAAGGCACATGTTGTATGGAACTAAATGTACTAACATATCTAGTCTACTCCAAGATTGGTGCCAGCTTCTACCCCTACATTTGTTTAGCTGCTCCACCCAACCGTACATACATATGGTAAGTGAAGATGTTGACAAACCACAGTAGTGACAACTGCCAAAGGCTTCTCAATGCTTACAAAGTAACCTTTTCCATAAACTCTGTTCTTGAAGATGGGGTATAGAAGCAAGAGATTTGCATAACTATACTAGGCACCCATCATTCCCTTCCCCCAATGTTAGCAGTGAACTCCACAATAGTTTAACTACAAAGAGAGGCATGACACAGGTGTGTCTGATCTTCCCTTTTGTTATTCACCTGGAATGAATTTCTGTTCAAAAAAAACCCCCAAACAAGAACCACCTCCTATCAAAACCCCAGTTCCAATGTAACAGAATGACTAATGAAATAGAACATAAGCTTGTACTCTATTCACATAATCCAATACTCACATTAAGCACCTTCTCTGACTTGTATTATGAAAAATGTGGACAAATTTTAGTAACACATTAAGCTGTAAGGTTTTCAGTTCTACTGTAATTTTAAGTACAAGGCTGAAAGAATGTGTAATTAAACAGCTCCAAGAGACTAGAGCTTCTGTGGTCTGAACTAATCAAATATGTACTGCTCCCAACCTCAGTCAGCTATATGAAATTAGTTTGCATCTTACTATTTTGAAAAGATTTGTAGGATTAAAAAAAGCCTACATTTTTCTTGACTATGCACTACAGTAGTGGTTAAAGCAAAAGGATTGCTAAAAATTGCTCTTCTGATTTGCTATATATCGACACAGTTACCAGAAAGCATTTTAGACTTTGCTCAAAATAGAATAATCAGATTCTGCTCTAACAACAAATAAACTCCTAAGACAAGTTATGGTTCCAGATAGCTTCCTTTGGAAAGACAGAAAAACAATACCTGACTGGCTGACAACTATGATGACCACCTCCCGGGAATCTTGCTGACCGTGAGTTTTGAAGCAGACGTTGAACAATATGATATAACATACATATGTATTTCATTGATTATTCCATCCCCAAGTATCTGGGTTGATGCAAAAAGGGAATTGCCAAGGAAATATACATCCTTGACATGTGGCATTCATTATAAAGAAGAGACATGTCTTGGGTCTACTAAATCCAAGAGACTTCACTCTTATCACACTACTTGGGCATATAATGCACAGGAGTGTAGAACCCTAAACCAACTCTTCTAAAGTGTTAAAACATTAAAAATGAATACCAAAGATATTATAATGCCAAACTGGCTTATCTGTAACTGAAAATTTATGACAGACTAATGGGAATTTCTAACTGGAAGCTATCTTGCTGGTCATGGAATTCACATTGGCAGCAAAGTGTCATTTCAAGCACACACTTAGAAAGCTGCCTTTAAAAGCTGCTGCTCTGCTCTGACTCCTGGGGCTCCTGGTGCACCACTTCAAGTGCAGACATGTTCCTTTTTTTCAACATGAAATTACTGTCAGTTTGTCACCTCATGAAAACCTTAATCTCCTCCTTCTAAATATTTTTTTTTTTTCCCCCTCTCTTGCTCTACTACCACTACTATTACTGCAAAGCTGTCCTGGAACTTCCTCACCCTAGAAAGCAGCTTCACAAGTACTCACCAGCTAACAGGACTTGTTTATATCCCTCTTCATCAACACCATCTTTTAGCATTACGAACATGCTTCCTTATTCAGTGCCTCATCTCCAGATACATATTTTTTTAAGTAGAACTAATAATAGTAGAACTATATTCTAAGTAGTATTTTCCCTCCATGTTTCCTCTCTTGCAATGTACAAGGCAAATTCTTAATCTCTTCCGCCTTCCCTAAGCATTTGAGTAGTAACCCTTCGCAGCAGTTGAATTAACTTTTCTTTCATGAGACTGCCCAGAACCATGAACAGTATCACTTGCTGAAAAATTCGATACTTTCTTCTGGAAAACTTTCTGAGATGATTTTTCAAACTTAGAGGTAACTGGGATGACAACAGCATTGGATGTGACATTTTCATTCACAGGCAAGAGGTTTATTGGACAGTTTGATTTATCAGAAAGGAATAAATCTGTAGCAAAAGCAATCATATCCTTCTGTGGATGTCTACAGTTTCAGAAGCAGCTTTTCTCCCTATTATTCCCCCCATCACTTTGACTGAAAACCACCGAAAGCAGCATTTCCACAAAAAGGTTAAGGAGAAAGCAAGCAGTGACCTTCAGAAGATGGGCCCATCAGGGATATTAACACTGGGTTAAGATTGCACAGAGAAGACGTAGAGAGGAAACATTTAGGGGCTCAGTAAACATCAGCCTGGCAGGCTGGAAGAAAACTGAGACCTTCCTCTTTGTAGATGCAATGCAGAAAAAGCCACTAGCTGTACACCTTGCTCTACTGAGAAACAAAATCCCTAACTCCAGTGAAAAGTGTTAAATAAAAGACACAGTGAAAATCCAGCCCACCCAGCTGCATATATGTACCCAGTAGAGTCCTTTTGGCTACTAACTGAAATATTCCTGATTGACAAAAATCCTGGAACTCTCTGCCTCAACAGCCATATAGCTGTCAACTGCATCACAAAGTGAATGGATAAATGGAGATGAGGCTCAAGTAATGGGCCTGGTTCAGCATCATGAGAAGATCTGAGAACAAGCAGGATCCTTCTACTTTGCAAACACTTTCAGCGTGTCCAAAACCACACCAAGTTCATCACCAGCCAGTAAGATCACCAGCCTGACTCATGTTTCCCACTGATAATCACCCTTGACAGAAGGAAAGAGAGGACAAGGGGATGTTCCAAGTCAAGGGGGGAGCAGGTTTAAAAGTGGAAGTCCCTGCTGCAGAGCCTGAAGGATGCATTACAACAAAATCTCTTTGAAGCCAACAACCTGCCAAACCATGGAGGAACCCTCCTCCCCCCACTGGCTCTTCTGGTATGAGACTGTGTAGCAAGAGTGAACCCTCAGATTTCCTACTGGCATGCACTGTGTAATTAGAGGGACTGCTTAAAGGGGGCAGCTCCTCCTGTTTGCAAATCTGTGATGACTTTCTGCAACTACCCAGTTGCTTTCATGGCAGTGTAGAATTTGGAAAATATCTGATATATTTTTAGCTTTCTTTTATTGTAGCTTAGTAGCTGGATTCAAAGAGAGCCAACACCGCGTGATCAAGTTGACCTGCATATGGATCAGTAACATATGTTCTACCAACCAGTCACGAGCACTCAAAACATGACAAAGAAGGTCAAGTCAGGGATTACAGTTTTTAGGGTATAAATCCTGATGGATCAGGGAATAAAGTGCTCCCCACTGTCATCCAGATTACTATAATCAGCAGCCTTCCACGTTACAAGTCAATCCTTGATGGTCCGATTCCCTTTTTTTTTTTTTTTTAAAAAAAAAAAAACACCTACTACTACGTGTAACCTGAGAGAAGATACAGGACTAAGTGGATTAGTGACCTGATACAGCAACAATTTGTATGGCTTGGCTTGCCATAAATCCTGCTTAAACACTATCCTCTTGCTTAAAGCCGGACAGTCAGTGACCCTCAGCCCGCTTGGCCTGTTATGGAAGTGACCAGAGCAAACCACCTCTGAGTAAACCAAATCCCCGTCTGCTTAAAAGACATGCCTTCACTTGGCAAAGTTGAGAAGGGCAGTGAAGAACATGGCTGTGCTTTAGGTGGAAATTTAATCTGGGCTGGGGATATTACCAACTGTGGAAACATTTGACTTAAAGAGTTATGCGTTTCCATATATTAACATACTTCCCACACTTGTTCACATCTGCCCAAATAAGCTATGAAATAAATATTTTCCACACTGTAAATATAGCACATATTTGTAATGCTCAGTGATACATCACTTAATCCAGAACAGTGTAAACCAGATTTTTGCAACTAAGCCTTTCATGGTACAGCTCAGCATGCAAGTAAACAAGTTGAAAAACGTTTTGCAGACATTTTTCTTTCAGTTTGAGCTTCTCTTGTACATAGAATTTATTTCATTTAACACCACAACCCCCCCAAGTAGTATCAACAGCTTACCAGAGTTACAAGCAGTGCTAAACAAATACCTGTGATGAGAACAGCAACTTCCTTACTCATCTGCTTTCTCAGTATCAGCCGAACTTCTGATGTATAGAACTAGTGAAAAGGAATATTAGTACAAGAGGTGACTCACAAAGCAACTGGCCTCTTCTTTTCATCATGTGGTATTTTAAAGATCTTGTTTTATCCCATTAAATAATGCCTGTCATCCTAAGAATCCAATTATTTTTATGTGCAGCCTGCTTTACTTTTGATAAATTATTATCTTGAAGATATTTTGTTAGTGAATTTTTAACAAAGATCTTCTTTCTTCAAAGTATTTAGTTAAATTTTAATCAATTTGTGGGGTTTGTGTTTTGAATTTTACCTTTTTTTTAACGTGAGAAATACTAGGTGTACCACATGCACATTTCCCTAGTTTTAGAAATTAACTGATTACTGCCGGAACATTAAGGATTCACTGAATGAAACAAAGGCACCCCTTCTCCAAAAGGTTTAGTCAGACAACATAATAAAACAGGTGATAATAAAGGCTAATTAAATAAGTTAGAACCAGTATAATTAAAGAAACCCCTATGCATTCCTATTTTCACAGCTCTCCCTTATTGCCAAGGCTTCAGAAGTCAACATGCCTACCCAGGTAGCCAAGTAATGAAGTAAGCATTTGAAGAGAAAAAAAATAATATAAAACCTTCAAACCTTTTTACATGGCAGAAAACTTGAACTGTACATTCTAAAGACACAAAATGGAAAAAACTCTCAAATCAGGGAATGTCAACCCAATTATATCTACATTGAGACATAGTAAGGAACAATTAATTCCAAGTACTTTTCTGGCATTTTTATCTTCATACAATATTAAATTTAAAGCAAAAAATGTATTTACTAGAAAATGAACTACTCTTAGAAAGCTGAAGCAACATCTCCCACAATTTGCAAAGTTGTGATTGAATAAGAACTACTTGCCCCATGTTTAAAAAAAATTCTAATTCATACTTTTCTGAAGACAGCTACCACAAAAATTGCTGAAGGTTGAAGTCTGTTCAAGATATTGTCTAAAATAAGTACTAGAGTATTTGTGCAGCTTGTATGGAAGGAAAAGGAAAGCCTGAGGTAACTGCTGTTCGGAAACTAGTCAAAGACTGTGAAATGACTGATGGTTGGAGAATTCCTCTGCTTAGTATAAGGCTAGTATAGTTAAGGCCAGTGGTAGCCCAGGATTCCTGTAAACTTGAACATAGTATGGGTTCCCATAATTGCCATACTATAGCTACAGCTTCGCTAGCTTTGTTTACAAAGGAAGCAACAGAAGAAACTGATCTTCACTAGATTATAAAATACATTCTTGAAAGTTTTTTTACAGACAAATATTCATCCTTGCAAGAATTTACAGACCGACCATGCTTTCTCAGCCAGGGTTAGTAAATATGTCATTTTATTAAGTTAATACCAATTCACTAGAAATTTCATTGCAGTAGGATTAAAGTTGTCATGGTTTGAGCTCACAAGGGGCCACTGCTGTAGTCCCCTCCCCTGCTACCAAAAACCCCTGCCACTCACTCAAACCCAGGATAAACTCTAACAAATCAGTCTCAAAAAAACCCCAGTGAAAAAAAATAATGTTTCCTCAGCAGCTAAGTGGTGGTAACTGTAGAGCTATGGCCTAGCACCCATGCTAATTAGACATGTAAAGGGTAGCAAGAACTGTGTGTTCTGCTATTACTGTTTTCAACATTTGATGAAGCGATGCTACACTTGAGCCACCCAGCCCAGCAGATGGCTCTCAGTGATGGCCACCATTAGGCCTCACTGTGGCAAAAGTCCGGTGACCCGGATGCAGTGGAGTGGCCATTGGCACCGTACAAGAGTTGTAAGAGGAGAGACACTGGTAACTCTTGTAGAGGTCTGAAGGGAACATAAATGTTACTCTAAGCAGGCATGAACTACATGCCTTTTCACAGTTTACATTGCAGTACTGCTTAGATGCACTATTACTAAATGCTGGTTAATTTTATTTATAACTCCTCTCAGTGCAGCACATAAATTGGGGTAGTTCACCACAGGAAAGGGATCTGTTATTAGCATTCTAATCTCTGCACCAGTCTCCAGAACAGGTGATTTCTATTCTAGGATCTCCTTCCTCAGTCTCCCCTCTGGAGAACTTGACAGAAGCTTCCTCCCCTCTTATTCTACACCCTTCATCATCTTTGCTTTAAAGGACCACTATGTTTAGGTCACTTCACTGATCTTGTCTCAATCCTGCTTCCTATGTACACACCTCCCTGAACAGTTTTTAATCCACACTAGAACTTTGCCCTGTATGACAGAGCTATTTATTTTCCTCAATAGAATCTTTGGAGAGCCATTTTGGAATGCTTTTAAAAACCCCCAGTAATTTGTCTCATCCACATTGCCTTTATCTTCCACCAACTTCTTCAATAATGCTGATAATTTAAAGAACTACAATTTCCTCACCAAAGCCATGTCATTTTGACTTAAGTTACATTAACCTAATTTTTCCCTTATGTTCTTCACGTATGAAATCTCTGTGGGTTGAACTCCATATTCACTTACATAAAACTGTATCAGGAAAAATTAAAAAGATAATTGATGTAGTTATCCATGGCTATTGCTGTTCTAATAGGAAAATTCATTCCTCAATTTAATTTCCAAGAGCTGAAGTAAAATTAAGTAATATCTAATTCTTATGCTCTCCCTTGAAGACAGACTTCATTTGCATACCTTTAAGGTTTTCAGGAGCACTTGTTAAAGAACAGGAATGGATTTTGAAAATGCTTACTGTATTCCATTAATACAATATCTATTTTATCAAGGAATTTACGGGGTACAGATTTATTGTTCTATCTTGTCATTATCTCCACTACAGTATTTGAGTGACTTACTACACTTGAATTTTCAATAGATCTCCTAACTTTCTCCTAAAACATTAAGATTTGCGAAGGTCACATGCTCATTTCCATTAAAAAAGCCCTTGGAATAATAATTTCCCCTTCATATTCTACAATGAAAATAGATGTAAAATAATTCATCATTTCCCTGCCACCTCATCATCTATTTTAGCTATCACTCAAGTCTTGGTGCTTTAGAGTGACTAGCCCTACAGTCACAGATAAAAGGAGGACAACCATCAGCTGATATTTCTGCCTACAGAACACATAGGAAGGAAGATAAAGCTTTATACTAGTGAGCTCCTTAACTCATCATGAGTGCCACCTCATTCAAACATCGGTGGACACAATCCAATCTCTTTCACTGTTTCAAGCCCCACTGAAAGGAAAAAAATAAAAAGGAGCTTGAGAGGGATGCAGGACACACACACACAAATCAAAGGAGCAAAGAAATCATGGTAGAAAAGGGTCAAAAATTAAGGCTTATCTACAAAGATTTCAACAGTATCTGAATCTGTTGCCCATCATAGATTTGCCACTTTCAGACAAATGTCCTCAACTTCTTTGAAGCTGCTCCTTGGAAAACACTATCAAAGCTATCTCACTCTCTCCCTTCACTATCCCACCTCAAAATCCCCCTTTCCTGACAAATCTATGTACTCACCTCAGTAATGCATACACAACTCTCAGGCTATGCAACATTACATGTTTTCTTTGATGATGCCCTTTTTCTTGTACTGAATATGCAGAGCACACTGTAGAGATAGATACTTTTCCTTAACAAGACCAACAGCAGCACCATGAAGGCTCTCAGGAATTTCAGCAGTATGCGTAAGTGTACAGTTCAGGGAGAAAAAGAAAGGGTGAAAGAGCCAAGATGCTCTCAAGATTTCTCAGGTGTACTGTATCAGCTCAAACTCTCTATTGAGAGAACATGTAGCCTCAGTAGGAGTTTAATACATCCTAAAAAGTACATCTTTAATTTGGCTCACAGTTCAGAAAATATTTATGTCTGCTGATCACCCGATGAAGTACAACTAGCTCCCAATACCACTACAGCTGCTGTGCTGCCATCCCATCTTGATCTGAATGCCTCTTCAGAGGAGACAGAGATCTTCAGAAGGATATGGTTGGTTTACTGGACAAAAATTTATCCTCAGGCCTGCTCTTCTCTCCTGCTCTGGCAATCTGAAAAAGTTGAGGCTGAGTGACACATATAGACAGATTAGAACAAACAGTGAAGAGCACATTTGAATGGAGAGAGGTTAATACGACTTGTGTGTAATTAATCTACAATGTTTATTTTCCATTCATACTCAGTTTATCAGCCTTTGGCTGAAATCTTTCTTACATTATGCTAAACCTCTGTTGGACATCCATGCTGTTAGTTAAGAAGCATGCAAAGCAAGAAGTGTCTATTTAAAGGAGCATCACACTGGAAACATCTTTAAACTTGAATGTATTTTTTTCAGAATACTGATGTACCATACATTACAAAATATATTCCCAAAGGACAAGAGTGAATAAACAGAAATGAAATTCAGCACAAGGAGGCAATACCATCAGATCTTTCTGGTGACCTTATAAACACAACAAAAAAGTGCTATTCATACATCACCTAGCCAAGTCAATATTTATTTTCTTGCTTTATGCGTGCTTTACAGGAGTGACCTTAATCATAAAAGCAAGGCACTAAAAAACATGATTTGGTCCAAAACTTGTTTTGGCAGGGACTATGCAGATTTCCCCAAGTAGCTCTGCCAACATATCTCAAGCCAAACTTGCAATCGTCTGACCTAAAAGGACAAGAGCCCTGTCATAAATGAGACTACAAACATTTCCCCCAGGAGCTTGCTGTGTGCACAGCCTCTTTCCATGTTTGCAAGGGGGAGGGGAAGGGATTTTCCATGTCTGTATGTGTTTTCCATATATATTTGCCAACAGTTGCTAGATTATCCCTAGAGCCTACTTTCAACACTGGCATACCTGCTTTACTGTAGACTTTCTGTATTTTCTTTATGGACATGCAGACTTCAGAATAGAAGGTCGGATCTTGATTTCTGAGTTATTCTGGGCACACCAACAAAATAAATGAACCCTGGTTTTACTTCAGTGTCATTGAGAGCAGATCTAACCCCAGCAGTATGCAGAATCTCCTGGGATTTAGAAGTTGAAATGGAAAGCGAGTATAAGATAGGAGAGCAGGCAAAACCACACTGGATTTGTTTCTACACATAAAAATTAGATATTTTACATCTATCAATTGCTTGTTTCTAATAATGTCATTTTATTCTTGTGCAAGAACAGTGAATATACGCAGTGATGAGACAGAGATATAAATTAGGATAGGACACTAAAATCCCCCTCTCATTATCTCCCAGTATCACTGATGAAAATATGATCTTAAAAACACCACAGACTAGAAGTAGCTGCACAACACTTGATGCTCATCAATGAGGGGTTCCCTCCATGTAAGCTGCCAAACTACCAACCCAATCCTTTTTATTTCTTTCTTTGTCATCATAGGGATAAGTCTAAAGGCTTTCACTGCATTTCCTCTCAGTTAAACTCAAATTAGTCCCCTCTGCTAGACTCCTACTGGGATGTCTTAGTGTATCCCAGAGCCCTTGCTGAGAAAAGCTCTTTTCAGTCCAGCAAATCACCTCGGTACCTGCTACTCTGACAAGGCTGACGCCATTATTTATTACATAATAAGCTCTCACTGTTGAGGGTCAATTATTCCATTGACTGGGCATTACAATAATTCTTGGTAATTAAAAGAAGTACTTATGTGAAGCTGGATGCATATTGAAAGAAACATTAGTCCTTTTGTTATCTTGGCAAGCTCTTGTTCCTAGCCCGGCCCAAGCAATTAGCATCTTTTGGCAATCCCTGTCAGCTGGGGTTTGGAAAGCCTGAAAAGAGGGTCACTCAGATGCTAATTTAGATACAATTGTGACAGCAGAGTTTAGAAGGAGCTGCTCCAAAGGCGCCATCAGGGTTTAATAAAGCAAACAGCTTGGGTCCCAGTGACCCTGCAGGGGTAATTAAAAAGACTGCTCTATGTTGCTGTGCCAAATGGGACAGTGGCATCATGAAGCCCGTCCACAAAAAACATTTTTAAAAGACATATAATCACCCATTTAATCTGCTCATTAAACAAGTCTCTCATGCGGACTTAACAAGAATTAGCACTTTCTAAAAGGCAAAAATTGACAGAAAGCAGACGGTTCAAATGATTCTAAAGATTGTGATTCGTAAAGGTTTTCCCGTTATTATTATAAGCTCATTTAATACTAATGTATAATATTTAGGGATATCAGTGTTTTAAGACTATCCTTTTAATGCTGCCTTTACAAGAGAAATATGAACATCCACTTTTCAAAGGTAATAGGGGGTTACTGACATCAGCTTTAACAACAGAAGGAGCCCCAGTCCTACAAACCTGTGTAAATAATCCCATGCTCAAGACACATCAAATTCTGCAGGAGTACCACTGGCACTTTGTTTCCCAGGATGCATCCCAGTAACAGAGCTCCAAAACACAGCTACAAGCTGAACCTTTAACACACAAGTAACACTGTGTACCTTATTATATCCACCCTCTTGTGTTCCCCAAGGCCCAGCACCATCACTATTGACAGAGAAGCAAATCAGGAAAAAAAAAAAAAAAAAAAAAAGAGTAAACCAAAAAAAGTTCCTCCTCTTTCAGTCTGGAAAACAAAACTGAAGTTACATAGGCTGCAGGGCACAAGGTAAAGAGTAAGGAAAACATGCACTTTGGCTTGACAATAACCTAATGTATATCACGGGCAAGTTACTCGCCTCCATGTAGAATAGAAGATTTTTGTTTTTGGAAAGCTACCCTGCTTTGGATTGGGGTAACCCTACACCACCAAAGGAGGAAAAAAACAATAGGAGAGAAGACAGACGTTAATGCCAGATGATTTTTTTTTCAGTTTTATTTCAGTATTGGAATAAAAATGATCTCTATACAAGGTCTGGGAGAGAATGCAGCTGGTAAGTCATCACAGAGGTTAAGCAATTATATTGTTCCCTGGATTTTTTACATTTCACTATACTGCATTCAGATACTGCCTCCCAAATACCAGTCCTCTTCAACCTTCTACTAATGAGAGAATAAAACACCAGGGAGGCCAACTTGGCCCCAGGAAAAAAAAAAAATAAAAATCATTAGGTATTGTAGCATGCTCAGTCCAGCTACTCAACTTTTACTCAGATTCATGAAGCTCAATACTAGATCTGTGCTCATCACTGACAAGCTGATGCTTGACAAGTTGATGCTGTTAATTAAATACTCTAGAGGTGGTGCCAGCATACTTTGTATCTCTAGATGCAACTTACGCATGCACATCTTTCACAAGGCAGAGTGCTGAGCTGGAATGACAACCTCAATTCCACACAAACTAAAAAAAGTAGAATCTACTTGGCATGTCCACCTTATTTGGAAATGAAAGGCCAAAGTTGGTTTGAAGCCCTACATGCAGGTCATTTGCTAGATCACTGTTTCTCATTTTGTGATCTGTGGACTGGTGAACCATGAGACAAGTGTGCAATTCCTTTTATCTCTTGCTTAGCACATCACAAACAAGATCCATGTAGAGAAAGACACCAACTTACGACTTCCTTGGTGGTGACTACAGAACAGAAACAAACAAGGCAAGCACTCAGCCAGCACTGTTCATTCACAGAAAGCTGACTCAGTTGAACTGCACAATTGCAAACATAAATTGCTCCCAGTTCTCAAGATCATCAACATGCTGCAGTCACACTGCTGACTACTATGACTGACCTGACAATACTTAAGTACACTATCTTTTCCCTTTCCCATTCCTCAGCCATAAAACATTACAAGGCAGGAAAGGAAAAAAAAAAAAAAAAAGTAATACATGCAGAAATATCCTCCTCAGCATCATTAAGAGAATTTCTGTATCATAGATCAATAGAGCTATGGCCCAAAAACTTCTCCAGTTCTGCCTAAGACAGGTGACGGGAAGCAACATCCTAGCTCAGGAACATGATTTCTGTACAGAAATACTGATGCCACAGGGGAATGTATTTTCCTCCCTCCCTCCAAGAGGGATTCCAAAGAATGTGACAGGACAGGTTAGAAATTGTGAAAGAAAGACCAGCCACCATCTGCAGTTTGCAGGGCTTGCTGCAGTACAGGGGAAAAGACCGTTAACATTCAAAGGGAACTCCAATCTTATCTGAAAAACTACACAAGTCCACTACCTCCCAGGGAACCAATAAGGAAAACCTGTTCTATATTCTATGAGTACACCCAAATTAATTAGGTCAAGGAACAACTATGATATAAGTGATGATTTTTATCCACATTCCATCTAGAACTATTGATACCTGATGATCAGAGCATGCTACTTGCCTTAAGTTGTTCATAAAATATATCTGAACAATGAAATGAACTTTAGCACCACAAAACAAAGCTTAATTGGGTAGGGGAAGAAAGAGTCTTTCCTACCATGAAAAAAAAAGCTGAAATGGGTGTGGAATAGAGAGCTTGGAAATATATCAAGATTTGGTTTTCAGAATAAAATTAACATTACTTTAGACTCAAATTCATTCTTCTTAACTCAGTATGGGGAAGAAGTGGGTGAGAAAGGCAGTGTGAGAAGGATAAGAGAACATAAGGAACAGCAGGATAAGAAAGAGGGAAGTGGAAATAAATCATCAAAACATTTATAACCCTAGACTGCCTCATAGGGGAGCAGAGGAAAAAAATTAGACCATTTGTCTACAGCATGTTTGCTTATTATCTCTTGGGAGAGCTTCAGATATAATAGTTGACACCATTATATGTATGTGCAGTTAAATTTAACATACACTATTTCTTTGTACTTTTGCAGTCTTATGCACACACACAAGTATCTTCTTGTACTAATAAACCATGTCCAGTTTCCCTTAGTACTGTATAGAGAATAATTCCTATATAAAATGATTACAACTCTGCATTAAAGTACACTTTGGTACTGACATTTGGAAATAGCTCCGTCTAGCTCCAGTGAGTACACACTCCATCTGTATTCCCTACCATCAAGTGTATTTCCTAATACACTTGAGAAAGTAATTCAATAGGCAAGCTAACTACAACTACACTTTCAGGTCTATTTAAAACTGCAAACACAATGTGTTCTTTCTCTTGGGAAAGCTACACTACCATTTGGTCAGACAGCAACACATTTTGGACTCACTTCTAAAGTAGCTGCATGCATCATGAAGATTTATGGTTGGAGAGAGACTGAGGCAGGGGTGCAACTCCCTGGAAAACAGTGAAATATATCCATAGAAAAACCATCATGGACGAAGTCACAGATGCAGTTTTCTGACCAGTTCTGCTGTGCAAGGAGATGGAGAAATTAATCCAATTACATTTTTTCTTAAAATGAATCTTCATGTCACAAATGAACATGTTGCTTTGCTGCAATATGTGGTACCATTGGTGGTGTTTACCTCTGCTTCTCCACCAGCATGTGTGACAGTCATTCCAGACATTCCTTTTGCAGCTTTTTGTTTTCTTGGGGAACGTTTAGAAGGCTTTTGTATTAGTCATAAAAAAAAAAAAATTCCTATTTTAAAAAAGACCCCACAAGTGTGGAGAAATCACCTACACAAGAGCTTCTGAAAGAATAAATACAGCTGCTTAACAAAGAGTAAGAAGTTACAGGAAAAAGTACTAGTAGGTGCAAGTCCAATTTTCTAATAAATCTTAAAGCTGAAGCTGTCCTTTGACTTTGGATTTTTATTATTTTATTTAAACTGTGTAGTAGTTTCTTTTTTTTCCCAAAAATGTTATGTTAAATAATGATGAAAAGCCAACATTCCACTAGAGTTATTTGTAGTAATAAACATATAAACTACTAATATGAGCAAAAGCTGACTTACTAAAAGCATACTTCAGAAAAGCAGCATTAGTTATGCTTAGAGCTCCTGAATAGAATTGAGAGATTGAAGAAAATTTAGGATGAAAAGCATACAGGTCAATTTATCCTCAACAATGAATATTCATTTATTTCTGGTCACTGAATAAATCTGCTTTTCTAATTCCTTTATTTAACTGTCAGAGGTTCTAAAGATATTAAAACAAGATCTTCATATTATTAAGCACATAGTTAAAACATAAAACATGCAACAGGGATATGACTAGTTTAAACCCTATGCTCTCTATGTTTATTTCTCTTTGGTGAAACAACAGTGTCAACTGGTATTTGAAATGTTTTTCTTTATTTAGCTCTTGCAGCCTGAACAATAAGCCCTGACAGCTCTGTCTCTGCCCTCTTGAGGCCTGTACCAAATGAAGCCTAAACTCACCATTCAGCAACTGCACTAGCCATGGGCTGTCTGGAATTTGTTGTGTGCACTCATCCTTAAAATGGAACAGCTGTCGTGAAAGGCTGTTACAAGACACCTAAAGGGGCAAAAGGCTCCAGTGACACCCTTATCTACAACCTGATACGAACAGCTTTTGCTACTACCCTGCTCCCATCTCTACGTGTAAAGCTACACAATATAGGGCTCCAGAATACTCAGTAGAAATCTGTATGGCTTCTGTTCCTCTTCATATCATTAACTGTGCACAGGATTAAATAATCTATAAAAAGTATGTATTTAGTGTAATGCATCTGTATGCCAATTTTAAAAACATGCATTTTAGAAATCTACATTCCCCCCAATCCCCACTTTAGTAAAAGCAGTAAGACAGTCTTCAGGCCGTGCAGTACTTCCCTTACTCTCTGATTGACTATATAGCCTATAAGCCTGTAGACTAGTTTCATGAGGGGCTCAACCAGGATTCAGCCGTTAAGGATCAGAAAGCAATAGCAATATTGAAAAAATAGCTCTCAGGGGAAATATATCTTATTACTGCCAGAAAGAATATTTTTGTACGAGAAGCATTTGTGTCATTCTTATTAGCTAAATAAAAGAGTGGAAATAACCAGAAGCATAAAGACCCAAGGGTCTGAGCTCCCAGAGTCAATGGCAGATTTCCCACTGATTTTACTGTATACACAATCAAGACCAAATGTGGAATACAAAGAGAAAACGATCAGAGGAAAGACTCATTCACAAATGCATTGTGCATCTGCAAAGTTTGTACCTGCAATTGAATTGTGTTCATAAATCAGACTAGTATCTACCCACCATACAACTGTGATGAGTTCCAGTTCTGGTGGGAAAATCGTAAGAATTATTTCTATTTTTAAAAAAAGAGAAGACAGCTTCATTTTTACAGATGCATAGTGCTGGGCAAAGCCCACTGTCATCAGAAAGTGCATTTTGACATGGACATCCCCCTCTACAGCCTCTGCTCTCTCTTGTGCTTGCTCAGGTGACACAGAGACCTGCCAGGCTCTGCAACCAACCTCTTCCTTCCAACCAAAGGCAGATACTATTTCTAACTAAAGTTTCTTTGATACATCAAATCATCTCTCTACACTCCATATTGCAAAGCCTGTAACCAGATGGGAAACACTTGCCTCTAAACACTTTTATGCCTACATAAACATTGTTATAATTGCAACAGATCAGCAGCCCAACTTCAGCCAAAGCTCAATACTGGCTTGTAGATGCTGTTTTTCACCAAGCCACAAGCCGTTATTTGTCTGCGTGGATGAAATCCCATTCCCTCTCTCTCACATCTACCTTTGGGAAAATTTCCTTCCACTGCTCTTCCTATGAGCTATGATTCTCAGCAGTGTACAGTCCCACCCTCTACTGATGCTCTGGCCTGGGTTTTATGTCCTGAGATGTGCTCTCTTGTGGGACACTATGGGTTAGCAGGCCTACTTTCCCAAGCTCATGAATAACCTACTCTTTCAGGTGGAGTATGAAATTGGAGACCCAGAACAATAAGAATATCTAAGGTAGTGAGGAAGAAAGAAGCAGCAGGGGAAGAGCAGACTAATGAACTATTATGGAGTACAACATGGCCAGGCAGACCATAATAGTAGCATTTGCTGCAACAGGGCTGACGATAAAGCAATCCCGATTTGGATGCATCAAGACACAGTTATGCGCAAACCACAGACAATATTGAGTCCCACTCCAGAGCTTGGCTTTACTCTCCACCTTGAGATGATTTACCTGTAGCAAGAGAGACAGTCTCAACAGAGAAATCCCTCTCCCTCTTGGAGAGTCCTCTCAGGAACCATTTACACTAGCCTCATTTCTGAGGCAGACAGGACATCTCAGACCAAAGTGGGAATGAATATCAAAAGCCCTTTTTCATCAACTACTGCAGTACATATTGGTTATCTACCATCCAAACAGGCACTGTCTACTTTGGGCACATCTGGAAACGGCTCTGTTTCCAAGATGGCCAAGCAAAGTCTGTCTTCCTTCCCTGTCACAGACCACTGAAGTAGTATATTAAATACTCATTCAGTATTAACAAACTCATTTTACATGCCCAAAACCTAATCTTTCATCTTACACTCACCATATTAAAACTATCTTGGACTGGGTTCCTTCTTACAGATTTGTCCAACTGTATATTTGCTTCACACTTCCAGCTCTTCTTCCTTGATGCTCCTGATGCTATGTGAACTTCCAGTTCTTTTGGGCAAAGTGTAGCTTGAAATTGTGCTAAAAACAGTAACTGTGAAGAGTAACTCTCTGAACCTTCCCGTGTTCCACAACACACTTCTGTGAATCATCTCCTTCAGTCCCTACCTTTGATTGCCTTGGGTATTTCTGCTGCTTCCATTGATGTTCTAAGCATTCTTCTAGATTCACTGTATTTCAGTTACCCTATCACCTTGAGGAAACATCCATTGGTATCCAGACACTTTGGTCTCTCATTTTTAGAGGTCTCCCGGAGTTGTTTTCATGGTTTGGAATTGTTAAGTCAAAGATTCAAAACAGGTCAGACAAAAAAAACCAACCAAAACCACACCACCTCAAAAAAGTCCCAAACCCAACTGCCTAGAGCTCTAGTGCTTGTTAACAAAAATGGATGACACTGCCTCCAGCTATTCCTTCAAGCCTACCACACTGAAATCCCTACTGAAACAAGGCCCTGGAGACAAATCCTGTGAGCTCACTGTGCTAACTGAAGGTTTCTTTTGGTTTTGTTGGTGTCATCTGACTGAAGTCTGTCCCATGGAACCCCACAGCCAGTCTCATCCTTTTCTGTGATTCAGCAGTATACTGTACAATTATAATACTCCTTTTGGGATTTGTACTGCATTTTCTTCTTTCTCTCAGTATTAATCCCTCCTCTTACTTTCTCCTGCAGAGTTATACCGGGCTTATACTTCAAGTTACATAGTTGTAAGGTAAACTAAATTTTGTGTCTGGACAGTGAACCTCATGATTGTTCTGTTTAATATATACTCTGGTTTTTAGTGGTTCCTGCTGCTAGACTAATTGTTTTACATGTGTTTGCATTAAAGTGCGTTTTCCATTGAATGACTGAGACACTTAAAAGATCCCAAATTCCTCTAAATAGGGTTGCATGAATTCTAAAGTGTTTGCTATTCCCTTCCTCTAACTTCAGTATCATCAGCTAACAGTTACTGTGATCCTACATCTGATATTCTCATTCAAATTATTTCTGTATTATTAAAAGATCAGGCCCCTGTAGTACGCTACTAGTAACCTATTCCCAGCTAGAGAAATTGTAATTTGCAGACACTGTCTGTAACCTGTTTTTGAGACATTTTTCAAGCCAACAGGCTATTTTTGCTCCTCAGATCATGATTCTGTGGTTTAACCAGCAAGCTCCTTTATGAAATCTTATCACTTGTTAAAGTGTCATTAATTCACACAGTTTCAGTTTTCACACTATTATTTTATATGGAAAAATAGAACACAATCATGATGCGTTTGGAAAGCCACAATTTGGAGCACAGAATACATGCCTATTTCTCAATATTTATGATTGTCTGTTCGCACCAGTTTTTCTTCTGAAAAACAATAGCAAAAATAGAAATAAGCTATTCAAGGAAATTTCAAATGCACAAACACTACAGTGTTAAATTTAGTTCTTCATCCCTTTTTGCTCCATTTGTCCTGTGTTAGGGTCTGATTAATTTTTCCTTTAAAATCATCAGCATTTCTGTATCTGACACTTGGCAAATAGGAAAGGAAATGGTTTTAAAGATCAAATTAAGCAAGCCTGATTGAATAATTCAGATTTGCCATGGGACTCAATTATTTCTATTAGAAACCCTTATTTTTCACAGGAATGAGAAGTTATTTTCTTTGGCATCCAAATAATTATTTCTTTTACCTCTGGAAATGTTGAAGTAGTTGTTTCTGAGGTTTAACTGTTAACTCTTTCCTGTTTTTCCTGAGGTTCTACCTGTTAACTCTAGCCAGAAACAATGACAAATGCTCCAAGAACAAGTATACAGTGAAACAGGTAGGAGATATTTTCCTCCTTGCTATAAAAAGCACAACAAATATATTTGCAAACTTGAAACACTATAGCACTTAAACCTGTCAAAACTTTGGATGACTTTTCTTACAATAGAGATATTTCTTCCACTTAGTGTAAGTGCATTTATGGATGCAGTTAGCCCTGCTGGAGAAGGCCTACACAACTGTATGCAATGTCAATGTGTCAACTAGCTGGATGTCACCACTGTCCCCATGCCTCTTGAGCAGAAAATCAAATTAAAGAACAACAATGTCAACAAACTGAGGTGAGGCAGCATCAAGTCTAACCACACAAATCCTGGGACCACAGTAGCACAGAACCACCCCCAGATGACGTGTGCACTCATCTACCACTGAGGAACTGCACAGCTCTGAACAAAGGGCTGAAATTCCTCAATTGTAGGCAGCTTGTAGGATCAAGTCCATCAGGCACTGGAACTATGCTGCCTTTTTCAGCTCTGACTAAATACAACAGAAACCAGAAAAGAAACAGAAAACCTCTATGGTCCACTTCCAAGGCCTTGTGCTGATGGGGTGGCCTGCAATTAGAGAGGACATCAATTGAAGGCCCTTGTGAATAACTGAAGGCTTGTTACAAACCACAGTCAACTCCACACTGTGTGCAAACTATTTGGAAAAGGATTCCCTGTATCAAAGTTCACTGTAAGCCAACTGCATTAAACTTCATAGTTAATTTCCCAGGGGGGGAAAAAAAGCCCCAACAGAAAACCAGACACATCCCCGTCCTGTCCCCTGTCTTTGTCGTCCCCCCCCGTGCCCCGTCCCCCCCCCCAAAAAAAAACCAAACAACCAAACAACCCAACCCAACCCTGCACATCTTTTATTTAAAGCCACCTCTGGGGGAGGGTTCAGGAAACTTTCTGTGCAGAAGCCTGCTTGTGATGTCAGAGACACTTGGCTATTTGCCTATTTTCCTCACTCCACCTCTGATCTTGTTCTATTCCCCTCCTCTTCCAGGGCATGATGTAAGCTAGATGATAAGGAGTTTCTAGGAAGTTACATAAAGCACAGAGTACAGAGCTGAAAGGGTTACTGACTTTGCATTCAATAGGTCTCTCCCCTTTCACTATAAGCCAGTTAAATCCTTTCATTCTCAGTTCTTTGCATTTGTACAGAGGATTTTTTTTAAACAGGAATCTTTAGATGACTTTAATTATATCTTGCCTGCAGAGCATCAGGCAGAAATAAGGCCCTGAGAGTTCTAATTTTTGAAGCAGAAACACTATCACTTTTAAAATGCATTTGCAAGTATTCCCAGGTTTAGCAAGAATGATAAAACTAAGCATAAAATGCTTTTCCCCAAAAAAATCTTAAAAAATTAATGTAAACATAGACTATATTATAGTTAAATATAGCTCAAAAAAGACAACTGCAGCTAGAGCAAAGCCCTCTGAAAAATAAGTACCATTTAATCACTACATCTAACAATTGTCAATGAAAATCTTACATGAAAAATCAAATGACAAGATAGGATTCAAGATTAAGATAAATGCCAGTAATTAACAAGAAGACATGCCGCTCTGTACAGAGTGGTGTAAAAGGCATTTTCCTCAAACAAATTGGTGCTGTTGCTACTGGAGTAAGATCCTACTTACTGTGACTGTAGAAGTGCTCCAGAGATCTGACTGCAAGTATTACATGCTCCTCTTGGTACTGTACTGCTGTTACAACTGTTGAGAAAGAAGTGTTTCCCCAACCTGGGGTACTGGTAGCAGATTCAGTAACTATAGTGGAAATTATATCGCAGCAGATGGCTGGCTATTACTTGGTCTCTGCTAAAGCTCCTGTTCAAAGTAATAGCTTCAATAACCTCTGTGTATGAACAGTCTACTGCCTTTCTACCTTTGGCCAACTGCTGGCATGGGTGTTCTCCACTCCTATTCTGCCTTGGTACCTACATAAAACCAGGGCTGCTGGGAACTTAGGCTGGTCTTTGCAAAATGATGATTTGGGCTTAGAAAAAGGCTTCTCGTAATCTCTCAGCTCCACTAGCTGCTCACTCAAGATGAGGTATAATGATCTCCATGGTAAATTAAAGAAAAATGTTTCAAAATCGTGTTTAAAAAACAGGAAGAGGAGTCCCATTCCTCAAATAAATTGCTTCAGGACGTGACTACTTCAAAACACCTAATGTGTATTGTGTGCTACTGTAGCACAAACCAGAGTTTCCTCTGACTCCCAAAATAATAATTTGAAAATAAAGTCTTTGTAGTCCAGATTATTTGTCTTAAAAACATTTAAGAATTGGCAACATTGTGAGAACATGCGCTAGTCTTTTCTTCCTGCAAGTAAGAAGTCATATTTCACTTTAGTTTCATTTCACAGGAGAACTGTTGATTATTGACAAAAGTGCTTCTTTCTGAACTAAAACTGTCTGTGATTCAATGTCATTTAAATTACAGTCAGACTTTCAAGTGCCTTGTAAAAATTTACACCGAGCATCTGATCATGAAAAGAGACCAAGGAAAAAAACCTGAAACTAATCACTCAGAAGAGGTCAAAGACTGAAGAACATGCAATAGTATTTGGGTCAAGACAGAACTATAATGACTGAGCAAAAGAGAGGCTTACGTGATGCCTACATACACTGAAACCGCAACATAATTTAGGAGCGCAGATAAAAGCAAAAATCCACATTCATAGCTGTTTTTTATTAAAACGTGTTTCGATTGGAAAGTTGCAAAGATCTAGGGTGATATTAAAGAAAGGTATCAGTAGTGTGATTAGACATTTCTGGACTGCTTGCAAAGTCTCATTTTCCTCAGCAGTTATGGAGTATCACAAGTCTGCCTTGATGCTTTCCTTTTCAACAAATTTTCAGTGCAGCATTTGGCAAAAACAAGCTTCCACAGAACAACTCAGGAAGTCGTCTTATATAGATGGGCATGCACAACCACCACAGTTTCTTCAGCCAGGCAGGGGCCACCAAATGTCAACTGTATTACAGCCATATTGAAAGAAAAGAGTGGTAGATTCTGTCTGTGACATACATTCTGCATAATATATTCTCTTCCTTCTCACAAAATTATTTACACCACAAAATTAAGACCCAGAAAGGTTAGGGAGGACTAGGATGGATTCACTATTCAGCTTCATAAGCTATAAAAGTAAATATAAAATACTTATGACTTTGGTGGTGAGCAGCAAGAAACAAAAGGGTAGTAACACTGAAATATCAGTTATAAAAATCATGAGTCAGTTCAAAGACAAATAAAATATGAGTAAATTCTGTGTTCTCATTTCAGACTCTCTCCGGGAGAAATACAAACAACGATAACCAAATTTATCACACATAGCAATATGTTGTACACTGCTGCAGAAGTGCTTAGGAGAAGACCTAACCAAAGCCATGACTCCAAAGTGCCAGAAGGTTAACACCAAACATCTTACACATTGAAGAACTATCAGCTTTCTGCAAGAAACAGGTTTTACTGCTAGCATGGCTTGAAACTACACTTAAAAGCTTAATTGTTTTATCTGTTAAATGGGCTACCTGCCCAAAGTAACACCGAATAATAGAAAAGGTTGAGAGAAGTACACATATTCAATGTCTACCGCTAACAACTGTGAAGATATGGGATCTTTGCATGAAGAACAGAGCAATTTCCTTCATGCTATAGCACATCAGGTGGAGATTGACCCAATTTCCAAAGCACATGAAAGCAGAAGGGGTATACTGCAAATTTTCTCCCATTCCTATGGCCTCCTGAGCAAAGGCCAGGCTCCTGTTAACTTGTAATAAATTGGCAAGAGTTGGCAACACTAGAAGCAGTGCATGAGGAGCTTGAAGAGGAATTTGAAGTGATGCAGTGTCCGATTAATGCGCTAAGAAGAGAATTTTAGCTGCTGAAGCTTGGAAAGATTGAAAGTATGAGTTTGGAATTAGGAGTATCAAAACAGAGGAGTTTGGCATAATCAAGGAAGGAGATAACATAGAAAAAGCACAGTTTTTTGCAACAGACACAAGGGCATACAAAAACACTAATCTCTAAGACGCATTTGCAAGTCTGAGTTAAAACCCTATTTTTCCTCAGGGAATAATGCCCTGAATCCCTTTTTAAAATTAATGCTTCCCATTCTACTCTTTTAAAAAGAGTAGGTGTGGGAAGTTATTTAGAGCAAAGAGGGGCAGCTGGGTGCTAGACGACATCCTTGCTCTTGACTGATTGCAAGTCAGAATGAGAGAAATTTTGGCATACAGGATGTTGGCAGAGTTCAGCCTACGCATGTAGAGACCCAGGATGGACCCAGTCAGACCGTCAAGTTGCTTTTGTTCTTGTACTGGAAAGGGAAGGGGACTCTTCCTCGAAGCAAGAAACACTTCAGAAGGCTGCCACCTCAGAGGCAGGTATTATGGTTTTACAGGAGAGGAAGATAGTGTGAGTGCCAGATTGCCTTTCACTGCTCTGTTGAAGGCCCCTCAACTTGTTAGCAGCTCCCAACATAGACCTTTAGTGCTGCACTAGAATTAAAGAATTCAGCATCAAGAAAACAATCTGTTATTGACTCTTCTTGGAAAAGTGATATTGATCTAGTCAGTGTTACAGCCTGATCTATAATATACACTGGGGAAGTTGCAGTAGAACTATTAGGGCCTGCCTGGAAGTTATGAACTCAGTCTTAAATTCTTTACTCTGCACTAGTGCTTTCCACATTACACTTTGCTACACTAAAAGGTGGACCATGATCCCCATGAAAGTTCCAGTGAGGCCTGCAAGCCTAAATAATGGGCTGACCTCTGTTTTAAATTTCTTTGACCTGTTACCACAGTTCAAGTGTGATGGAAATGGCAACTTGTTTCCTGATCTCTTCTGAGCAAAGGATTGCAGGCACCAAAAAAAAAAATGCAGATAGTCACTGGGATGGACATAGAGAATATGAGGGGTGAAGAAGGGGAAGATCACATGAGGGAGAAGTGATTTTCAAGAAGGCAGTCTAAACCCTTCAGGTGTTCACACTCACTTCCTTCTGTCACTACCTACATCTCCCAGCTTAGCCCAGTGTAACTGTGAGAAGACCAACAACTGTACAAACATTCTGCATGTACAGCTATTGTGCTGTCTGTAAGAGGTGTAAAGTCCAGATCTCTGCTCAGTACAAGCCATGCAAAGGGAGATCCAGTGACACAGTATTAAAAAGATTAGCTTCCCCCCCAAAAACCCCACCGTGCTTAGTCAGAGAAGTCTCTCCTCCAAATTTATATACTGTCTTCTGGACTGGAAGCTTAATTTGTTGTATAATCCAGTCTTCCCCCTTCCCTATCCTTTCTCTCCTCTTGTTCATCCTGTGGTTTGTAACAGCTTGGGAAACTTTAGGGGCATTCCTAAGTGGTTACAGATGTGTAAGGATGCACACTACAGGCCACTTCATCAAGAGGATGACATAACTCTGCATGCTAGCTTCAGAAGTAGCTCATTTAATACTGAACTCAGACACACAATTGTCCCAGACTTGCTGTGTGCCTGTTGAGAGTGATGGGATTATAACAGCAGCTGGCAGTACTCTGTTCCAAGAAAGCTCATAGCATTATTCAGTCTTGAGTTCCCTCTTCCTCTGTGGAGCCATTTGATCCTTAAGCTCTTCATGGATTCTTAACCCTTTTGATATACTTCTCCCCTTGACAACATTTTACACACACATCTTTACGCTAAAATATGGGTGAATATTATTTGTACGATGTGACAGTTGCACATCTATTTTGAACACTACTTCTAAGTATTTGTCAACCATGCATTTACATGCTAGACAGTTGTTCATGCATCTTATGAAATTAAGTGCAGAGAAATAATATTTTAAAATCCATTGCACTGCTTTTCCCAAATCTGACTTTGTAACTGGAAAATGTTAGCATGATGATAGCACCTGTGACCATGGATTACTAATATAACCAGTTTCTTCTATCGCAGTAGTATCTGTCATGTGCTTGCCACCGAACAAAACACCACTAGTGCTTAAAAAGCCTCAAAGTCTATAGTTGTTAGGAGATTTCTGCTCTGTCCATTATACCGCCACTATTCTGCTGAGACACTGATCACAAGCTACTTTTCTTTCTCTCAGCAATGTCTTGTATAATTACAACTTGCCTGTAAGGAACTTGCTTGTAAGTTTTCTTTCCCATATGAACTGAAATGGCAAGACACTAACATGACAGCCAGGGACAAAAAAGTGGCTTCTATAAGGAGGATGGTACCACCATTGTCAAAACACAGACAAAAAACCCCAGAGTCTTGAGAATTAGTCAAGAAGGTGCCAGTCTGTGATAAGGAGACAGCAGAACTGGACTGAAGACAGTCCTAATTGAAGTAGAAAGTGCACAAAGGGTTACCAACATTACAGTGACTAAAGAAACAACAGGAAAAAAAACTATGTGGAGAAGTATTTTGTGAGGCAGGTAGGAAAAGCAGTGGGACTTGCTAGATGCGAGAGGAAATCAATAACCTACTGAATTAAAAAGGTGAATGGATGTAAAAGAGTTTGAGACACAGCAAACTGGTTTTCTGGGAGATAGGACTGCTAGAAACAGCAGAAGAGAAATAATCCTCAATGCTGCCAATGGCTGAAAGAAGATACAGTGGCTACATTAGATCTTGATTTCTCTTTCCCTTAAAGATCTTGCATAAAGTGGAAGGGAATATGTGGAAATCAACACTAATAAATGGGTATGTAAAAGATGGATGGAAAAATAACTGGGAATTGTAGCAGTAGTTCAAGTAGTTCAAGGCTGGGAAATGGCACAGTGAGGGAAAAAAATTACCTTGAATCAGCACTGGTAAAGTTACTCTACAGCAAGAGTATTATACAGCTGAAGCACTGCATTTTAATACTGTCATTAAAATGTTTCATACATATTTCTTAACTAGAAATGTTATTCATCACAAGAGTTTCTTTTTAACCACTTGATCTTTGGTATACAGCCCCTTGTAATTTCTCTTCCTTTTCATGTCTATTTACTCAGTTCCCACTATCAGAAAATCCAATAAATCCTTACTGAGCTAGACTTATATATGAACATCTCTCTTCTCCAAGGAACACATTTTAATATTTTAGATGGCAGCTCTGTACTGCATCATTTCTTTTACTTCAGGGGATGATACAGCGGGCTAGAAAGCTAATTTAGATGGGCTTAAAACTGAATTTCCACGATTATCCTATGTTTTAGTACTCAGTTTGGCATATTTGGTGCATATGAATAGTTGCTGTATTTTTCCCCCCATAAAAGATTTCAAGGAATGTATCATCTTGCACACACCACAGTATGTAGCACTATCAAACACGACACATGCACCCATCATGAAAGAAATTACACAGCACTGCAAGCTATTGTTTGAAGGCAAATATGCAATTATAGTAGCAGTCATACTGTAAAGCACACATACGATGGCAGAATTAAAGTCACATTAAAACCCATCCAGGCTTTATCCACCACTGCTCAAGCCCATAGGAAGATTCTATGGGGAAGCCAATGGCCACCTGGGATCTTTTCACTGTAAGAATTCAACAATAGGAGATTTAGATTACCACAGAGGGGGAAATCCCCAGCTTTCCAGTGAGAGGCAGAGGAAGGTCACAACCTATTAGTCTATAAAATCACAGCAATAATTACTTGAACATACTAACATAGACATCCTCTCAGCCTTCTAGCCTCAGGCTCCAACAACAAAAGCATTCACCTTCCCTGGCAGGTATGAAAACTATTCTTAACGGAATTTGATTAAAAACATCCCTATCAAGTGTTTTAAACAGTGTATCTGATAACACTATGTGGTAGAAAGCATATATTGGCTCATGTAAGATCAGAATCTGGGAATCCCTTCTTTCTCATTTGCTATAAAGTTCAGCTTCTTGCTTTATGATCTTAAGACAGATTTCAAACCCATCACTGTCTCGAGGCTAAAAAAAACCCAAACAAAAAACCTTTAATTTGAGATGTTGGTCAGTATGGATTGGAAGGAGGAAGTTCCACATGTGGAACAAAAATGGCACAGAGAAAACCTATTTGGATGTCTGATTTAATAAATAGAAGTCCCCAGAACAGGCAGACCTAAGAGGCTGACTGGTCTTTGGAATGCTAAATCCTAACTGCAGAGTGCAGGTGTGGCAAAGAAAGACTCTGCAAGTCACTATGATGGCCACATCACAGCAATGCAGCCACATTTTAAGCTATCAAATTGATTTTTCAGCTTAAAACAGTAGTAGCTACTTTTTATGCTTCATAGCTGAGTTCTGGCACAGCTGTTTAAAACTTTCCAAACTGTTTAACAGATACACAAATAGCCAGCAGTAGCTAAGCAGGGAGAAAGAGCTCTAACTCAGTAATGTATTCTCCTGTGATAAATTCGCTTTCAGTGAGGCTGTGACTCCTGTCCTAGTTGAGTCCCTTCGGAAGCAAAAGGAAAATGGAAGGAATCAAATATAAAGCAAAGAACTCGCTGAAATGACTCTTAAGGGCCTTCCCTGAGGTGTTGGCACTCAAAGCTGTACCTGGGCTCCAGTGACTCTAGCCACAGCAACACTAATTAATAGGGCACTTTAGAAAATGCTCTTCAATCTCCTGCTGTGACTGCTGGACTGCTCACAAAATTTCTCCCTCAGGTTCTTTCTGTTCTTTTAAGTCCTACTAGAATATGCACTGCAGAGTCTGGGGCAAGTGAGCAGCTTTCACTGGATGGGACCTTCCTTGAGGTGGTTAATTGAAGAGGTGCAGGGGGCTCAGGGAATGGGTGGGAAGCAGGACTGGCTGCCAGCCCTGTGCAGCTCAGGGGCCCTGCCAGGACCCAGCTGAAGAGAAAAAGAGTCAAACTCCAATCTGCAAAAGCTGCTCCTCAGCTGTCTCTGAGCAGCCAGAGAGGAGATGGTGTAAGTCCAAGACATATGAAAAATAAACAGAAAAATCTTAACTACGAAAAGACACAGGTGCATTAATAGAAATCAATTTTTGATGCACTGTATGCCTCCAAACATACACAAAAAGCATGTGGTGCAGGCAGCACCCACTGTGAACTGGAGTGAAAGTGCCTGCACCCAAGTGCACCTACATGTGGATATATGCCAGGGCGTTGGCTGTACATAGCTGGGCAGCAATGGGTGGACAAGCTGGAGGGAAGCAACCACGCCAGCGAGGGGGTGCTGTGTGCAGGTTTTAAACACTGGATGCCTCTCTATTAACACGGAAACCCACAAGAGGCAGAACACAAATCACAACTGGGTTTATTCCAGTCAAAGTTAGCAGCAAACAGACTTCCATGGTACTTGCACACATGTGTTCAGACTCACTGTACTGAGACTGAGGAAAGAGCGTTCCTTATGCTCCTCTTGACAGGAGCAAATGATTAAAATTCAAGTCTCCCAAGAACGGCAAAGCCAGCCAGAGGCTACTGACCCAGAGGCAGCTATTGAAAGACAGCAGGTGCAAGCAGATCTTGCTGCTCTATTGCTAAATCTCACATTAGATGATGTTTGAAGCTAGTAGTGTCAAGGGTGAGCTGGGCTGAAAGGGGCAAAAATAACACTGGATGTAAACAATAGCTTAAAAAAAGGGAAGCATAAAACAACATACTAGAAGTCCCAGCAGTTTGCCCTGAGTTTTGACCACCACTGCCCAGGAACTCTCCATACTAAAAGAAATAGATTTATTAGAAGCTTGTAATTCAACTGTCTGAAGGACCAGTAAACTTCTGCATGTTGTTGTTTTTATGCCACTTTCAACAAAATTAATGCTAGTGTTATGCGTGACTGGGTCTATCCTTGCTTGACTGCTGGGCTGTCTTTTCCCAGTTCCCTGTTTTTATAATCTACATTTCCAAACGCCCATCAGTGCTTCAAATTCAACAGCACAAAATCTCTGGCCTGTTCATGTATTCCCTTGCAGAGCACTAAGAAAAACTTACTATGTGTTGTCAATATATTTAATGCAGCTCTACTACTTCAGAGACACAGCTGTTTAACAAAATAGCAGCCAGTTCAGAATTTGAACAATCAATCTGCTCGTTTGTGAAACTCTGAGTGCCTCCTGGTTTATCATCAGCCCATACATAGCTGCATGTACTACATTCAACAGAAAAAACTAGTGGTAAAGTCAGAGTACATACATATTTCCAAGTGCTATTTAGGAAACCTACTTTGAAATTTGGAAGTGCTACCAACAAACTTTGTTACATTTTAAAAGTTACAATTAACTAAATATGCATCTTTGTACGCACTAATTTATCTAATACGAAAAGCAAAGAAGCTACTCCAAAACCCAATGAATGTACAAATACCAAGCATTAGTATTACTGCTGAAGTCAAATTCTCCCATTTATAGCTTTTGACCTTACTAGACCTTGTTTTCACCCAGGCTCCCTTGACGGCACACTTACAAGGAATTTTCAGATATGCAAATATTTGAAGACAATGGAATTGAGATAAAAACAGGAACTATGCTGAAGCTGATTTTCATCTAATGAACAAATCCTTGCATTTTCATATACCAGTAAAGTATCAGATTTCAAGTGTTTGGTATAATATAAGCAATTAATAGTTACCTTAAATACTGTTATTAAGTGTTCATCTGGCTGCCTTTAAAATTCCAACTGCTTTAGCTCTATGTGACATTGTTATTTAAAATTCTAGATTGAAGCCAGCAAAACCAAGGATTCTTTGGTCTCAGGGACTGTTCACTTTTGTTTTCTTTATATACTATTGACATAACAAGCTCATATTCAAATCAGTTTCAGACAAATAGCAACCGCTACTACTAAAAAAATCCACTGATCCGAGAAACTATCCATCACTTGTTCACTGTTGCAGAACTACCCCTCTCCCATCCTCAGCTCTGCAGCACTCATTGAAATATCTGTCCTCTGAATATTTGTGAAGGCGGGGGGGAGGCAAATTCTAGGACCATGTGAAGTGATGGGATGGTCCTACAAGCATTCATGGGGATCCAGTATCAGGAAGAGGACCAAAGACTGAACTCCTCAGGACACAAGCCAGTTTACTTCATGTGGCCAGTACGTTTTACTTTCTGTACACAGCATGAACACTGTTACACTACCTGTAGACAACTGCTTGTCAAAACCAAGACTTGGGTTACTCTGAAGACACTGAATGGTGCAGCTACAATTCTCACGCTCCATTTTGAAGCTGGACATTTGCAACATGAATAATGCCATTAACCCAGAAGAACTAGGTAAGCCCCATGTTTTTTCAATGACAGTTTTCATGTGCACGTTTGAAACTCACACTCTTCAAGTCTGCTTAAAGTGATTATGCCTTTTCAGTAAATCTTGGATTGTGCTTTCTCCTGGCTGCAGAGCTGTCTGCCTGCAATTTCTCAAAAGAGCGCCAGGATTTCATGTCCATTGGCCCCTGCATTCCTGCCAAAGCCCTGCAGAAATGAGAGCTGCTGCAGCTGCCAGGGTTTATTTACACACATTCCTGCCTCAAATTGAATTAATGAGCATAATTTAACTCAGGCTATGTCCTCCACAGCTCTTGTTTCTCTTCGTCCCTCTTGACATTTCTTTCTCTCACACAACCCCTCTTTAGTCTGTCTTAAAGCTGTATCTAAAGTGATTCTGGTGTAAAAAGTAATTGCAGATACATTCAAGCTAATAAACTTGAACATATCTGCTTACAGCCTACTTTACGGAAAGCCCAGGATCCCCCTTAATGAGCATTCAGAAGATTAACTTGAATTTGTTTGCTCTTTTCAATCCAAATTTGTCAGTTTAGCAACAAGCCTCCACAGTTTAATCACTTACAAAAGACCCGACCTTGGAAGAAGTTCTGATGCAACAAATGAGAGCAGCTGATGCTACAACATATCTAGAGTTGTTAATGTTCACACACTGTATTTAGGAAATCTTTCCTACACAGGTCTCCAGCCCATTTCTGCTCTCAGAAATCTGACATTATGCATCCACAGCATAAGGGGTCCCAATATTAACAATCCCTGTGGGTGGTATGGACATATCACATACAAGAAGCTCCTGTTATGTCACTAACCAGACTAGTGCAGCATTTCCTCGGTGTTATGGTATAAATAGAGCACAAAAATATTTCTCCAAATATTCACACCCCTGTGGCTAACAAACCCCATTCTTCCCTCTATCTTCACCCTGTACAGTGTTTATCTCTCAACTGCCATGTATATTAGATGAGGCTTGAAAGACTTGGAACAAAAGCAATATACTTTTACTAAGAAAGTGTGGGAGAAAAGGAACTAAAACCTTTAATGATAAATACATCAGCACTTCACCAGCATCATGGACAAGAACACTGCTGGCCACAGACAGGCTACACCTGTCTCAAAAGGTATGAAAGAATCTTTGCACAGGAGTTAGCAGCACTCATTGGAAGATTTTTCAAATAGATTTGAATGGGGAAAGGAGTAAAACCAGGCTTGCTAGAGATAAGCCTCAGGGTGGAACGCCAATATTTGAGGGATGGTGTGCTAGTGAGGTCCTTCAGTCTGCCATCTCAGTGGAGGTAAGGGATGGAGATTCATGTGGCGGCAAGGACACAAGGAATATTGATGTGTTAGAAACCATGGAAGCGCCTGAGAATGGTCACACAGGAATTAGGCTTCTCCCCCCAAAAAGGAGGTGGGATCAATACTCCTACTGCAGTGCATCTACACCGATGCACACAGCATGGGCAACAAACAGGAGGAGCTGGAAGCCACTGTGCAGCAGAAAAACTATAATACATCTGCCATCGTGGAAACATGGTGAGATGACTTGCACAACTGGAGTGCTGCAATGGATGGCTGTAAACTCTTCAGGAGGGACAGCCAAGGAAGGAGAGGGCGGTGGGGTAGCCCTGTATGTTATGGAGTGTTTTGATTGTCTGGAGCTTAATGATGGTGACGACAGGGTTGAGTGTTTATGGGTGAGAATCAGGGGGAAGGCCAACAAGAAAGATATTGTGGTGGGATTCTGTTATAGACCACCCAACCAAGATGAAGAGGCAGACAAAATTTTCTATAAGCAGCTGGAAAAAGTCTTACAATTGCTAGCCCCTGCTCTCATGGGGGTCCTCAACTTACCAGATGTCTGCTGGAAATACAATACATCAGAGAGGAAACACTCTAAGAGGTTCCTGGAGTGTGTGGAAGATAACTTCCTGACACAGCTGGTGAACAAGCCAACTAGGGAAGGTGCCCTGCTGGACCTCTTGTTCATGACCAGAGAAGGGACTTGTGGGTGATGTGATGGTTTGAGGGTGTCTTGGGCATAGCGATCACTAAATTACAGAGTTTTTTGGAGAAGTAAGGAGGGGGTGAGCAGAACTGCTACCTTGAACTTCCAGAGAGCAGACTTCAGCCTGTTTAGGGGACTGGTTTACAGAGTCCCTTGGAAGGCAGTCCTGAAAGTCAAAGCAGTCCAGGAAGGCTGGACATTCTTCAAGAAGGAAATCTTAAAGGTGCAGGAGAAAACTGTCCCCATGTGCTGAAAGATGAGCTGGCAGGAAAGAAAACTAGCCTGGCTGAACAGAGAACTTTGGCTGGAACTCAGAACAAAAAGGAGAGTTTATGATCCTTGGGAGAAGGAGCAGGCCACTCGGGAGAACTACAAGGATGTCGTGAGGTTATGCAGGGAGAAAATTAGAAGGACCAAAGCTCAGCTAGAACTGAATCTGGCTACTGCTGTAAAAAGACAATAAAAAAATGTTTCTGTAAGTACATTAGCAACAAAAGGAAGGCTAAGAAGAATCTCCATTCTTTACTGGATGCCAGGGGAAACAGTGATGAAGGATGAAGAAAAGGCTGAGGTACTTAATGCCTTCTTTGCTCAGTCTTTAATGGTAATACCAGTTGTTCTCCAGCTACCCAACTCCCTGAACTGGAAGACAGGGACAGGGAGCAGAAAGAAGCCCCCAAAATCCAAGAAGAAGTGGTTAGCAACCTGCTACACCACTTAAGACACACACAAGTCTATGGGGCCAGATGGGATCCACCTAAGGGTACTGAGGCAGCTGGTGGAAGTGCTCACTAAGACACTTTCAATCATTTAGCAGTCCTGACTAACCAGGGAGGTCTCAGTTAGCAAATGTGACACCAATCTACAGAAGGGCTAGAAGGAGGATTCGGGGGACTACAGTCCTATCAGTCTGATCTCAACACCAGGGTCATCTGCTGGGAAATACAGAGCAGATCGTCTTAAGTGCCGTCATGCAGGACATGTACAGGACAAGCAGGCAATCAGGCTGAGTCAGCATGACTTTATGAAAGGCAGGTCCTGCTTGACTAACCTGATCTCCTTCTATGACAAGGTGACATGCTTAGTAAATGAGGGAAAGGCTGTGGATGTTGTCTACTTGGATCTCAGTAAAGCCCTGATACCATTTCTCACAGCATTCTCCTGGAAAAAGTGGGGGTTCATGGCTTGGACGGGCATACTCTTTCCTGGGTAAAAAACTGGCTAGATGGCCAGGCCCAAAGAGTTGTGGTGAACGGAGTTAAATCCAGTTGCCTGCCAGTCACAAGTAGTGTTGCCCAGGGCTCAGTACTGGGCCCAGTTCTACTTAATATCATTATCAATGATCTGGACAAGGGGATCAAGTGCACCCTCAATAAGTCTGCAGATCAACACTCATGCCCAGCTTGGTGTCATCTGCCAAGAGATCTGGACAGGCTGGAGCGATGGGCTGAGGCCACTTGTATGGGATTCAACAGGGGTAAGTGCCAAGTCCTGCACTTGGGTCAGAAGAACTCCATGCAGTGCTACAGTCTTGGGGAAGAGTGACTGGAAAGCTGCTCAGCAGAAAAGGACCTGGGGGAGTTGGTCAACATCCAGCTGAATATGATCCAGCAGTGTGTCCAGGTGGCCAAGAAGGCCAACGACATCCTGGCTTGTATCAGAAATGGTGTGGGCAGCAGGACTAGGGAAGCGATTGTCACTCGGTACTCAGCACTGGTGAGGCTGCACCTTGAATCCTGTGTTCAGTTTTGGGCCTCTCACTACAAGAAAAACATTGGGGTGCTGGAGTGTGTCCAAAGAAGGGCTACAAAGCTGGTGAAGGGTTTAGAGCACAAGTCTTATGAGGAACAGCTCTGGGAACTGGGGTTGTTTAGCCTGGAGAAGAGGACACTGAGGGGAGACATTATTGCTCTCTATAACTTTCTGAAAGGAGACTGTAGTGAGGTGGGTGTCAGTCTCTTCTCCCAAATACAAAGTGATAGGACAAGAGGAAATGGCCTCAAGTTGCACCAGGGCAGGTTTAGATTGGATATTAGGAAAAACTTCTTCACTGAAAGGGTTGTCAGACATTGAACAGGCTGCCCAGGGAAATGGTTGAGTCACCATCCCTGGAGGTATTTAAAACATGTAGCTGTGGTGGTTGGGGCCACGTGGACTTGGCAGTGCAAGGTTAACGGCTGGACTGGATCTTAAAGTTCTTTTCCAACCTAAATGATTCTGTGATTTCAGCAACCCTTTAAACCCCTAGATCCAGAGGGAAAAACAAGATTGCTTGGCACACAGCAGTTTGACTTTCTGGGAAGAGATTCTCTTGTGAAGTTCCCACAACACTGTATCTATCCAGTTAGGCTGATTCATGGAGAGGATTTTCCTTCTCCTAAACAAGACTAACAAGATCCTTCAGAATACGTCAACAAGAAATGGATGTATTCCAGGACTTGTGGTTGAAACCACAACAAATTCTATGGATCTGAGTTTGCAACCCCTACAGATAGAAACTATTCAAGTAGTTCCAGTAAAATCACTAGGAATGACTGAGACAGACACAGCTACTCACCACTATCAGATCAGGCAGGCACTCTGGGATGGGAAGAGCTCAAAGGATCATCCCAGGATGAGCCTCTCCTAAAAAACTTATTCCTGCTGAAGAATAAAAGACTGATTTTGAAGCACATGTGAATTCTTTTCTACATATACAACATCACAAGCTAATACATGTAATACCACTTGACACCTCATTGCAGAGTAGCTTCAAGCATGAAAGCAGCAAACAACTGGGGGAGGGGGTGCGTGCACATTTGAATGTCCAAAATTGCTAAACATGGTAAGAAGCAGTAAGTATCACCTTCCAAGAAATGAGAAATGCTGTTTGACACCATGAATTTGGGCTGATTTACTGAAAACAAGAGAGCCATGTCATGTCAATTCTAATAACTTATTCTAGACTTTAGCCACTGTACTGAATCCTTCCTTCTCCTTCCTCAGCATCTTCCAAAAAGCACTCCATGCCATAAAGAATGTTTATAATTACTTGTCTTTTTTGTGTGTGACAACACTACTGTCCAAGCTTTCTCTGCATTGGCCTGCTGACTTGACAGTAAACACCAAAACTGCCTTCAGTCATGTACTGGAAAAGGGAGTTGTGTCCAGAGCTGCAAGATGAAGCCCTTCAAGATGGTTGACAAGAAACTGCAGGTCTTAATGGCGGAAGAAACTTGCTTCCAACATGCAGCTACAGAGAGGTGCCATTGCTGGGTTTTATGCTACAGAGACCAATGGCAGCACATTTTATCACAAACAGCTCCTTCACACTTCAGGCATTATGTTATGGAAAGCACCTGTATTATTCTCTGTCCTTGTTTCCTATCAATCCCATTCAGTCATGTAGTACTCTGAAGAAAATACAGCCTTCTGGAAGTTTAAGTGTGTATCTGCTTAGCACCACTGTTGTTAATACTCTTCCACAGTCTCCTTCCTATGCTTTCTGACAAAGTTACTGGTATAGAATTAACAGCTCAAGTGATATGCATACCCAAGTGAGAATTACACTCTACAAGGCAAATAGGTGCAGTTTGATGTAAACTTACAGCATTCAGACTAGAATTGCTTTTGGTTGGCCACATCTACCAACAGAGAAGCAACACAAGATACCGTCATTGCCGCCAGCTGTCAAGTTAACAGGAAAGCTGCAGGGGACAGACTACACCGACTGACCCACGGCAGCAGGCATGGTACTTTGGAGGGCTGCACTCCTTCCAGTCTCACTACTCTTAAAGCCTGTGTACCCACATTTGCCTTAGAACAATAAAGATTGTTTCCACTCCTGAGGGCTTTTTGGATCAAATTTTGACACAATACAATTGGGAAAAAATGATCTCATGAAATGTATACTGTAGGGAGGAAAGGGAATAAAGGTATGTTTCCAATTGATCTGGAAATATTTCCCCATATGAAACAGTTCTGCTTGTCTCTTAGAAAAATGCAGTCCAACCAGCACAGGAAAGAAACAGTGGCAAAGAGCACAAATTCAGCTAAACAAACAGAAAATGCTCCCCCCCCCTTCCCCCATCCCTTTATAATACATAAAGTCAAATAAAAACACAACATGACTCTCCTGTCTCCAAGGAATGAAAGTAAAACCAGCATCCCAAACAATCCCCAAATACCTGCTATCTGGACTTCCCTGCATCCATCAGAAAACAAAGCAACTTAAATGTGACCAAAGCAAGCTATAAAACCACTGATTCCAATGCACAGTCACCTCCTGCCCTCCAGAATAGATCCCATCTGCTGCTCCTCTTTATTTTCGAAAGGAGCCACGGCTTCACTGCTATGAGTTTAAATGCTCTTTTAAAAAACATCTTGCATACACAATTACTTTACCGCCTTCCTTTCTTTGTGTCCTATAGATTATAGGAACATCATCATATTGATCTCTCTACTTTCATGTCCTCTCTCTCCTGCCCATCCTCATTATGCCAGACCATTTAGGCAATAAATTCCACATAGGAGCAGGATATTGCTCGATGCCTTCACACTGCCTAGAAACATGGCCCGTTCCTTCATATAACAACCACAGACAGCGCAGAGACAGACCCAATTCTCTTCACATTGCCCTCCAGTACACCCTCCCTTTCCCCAGCACCATCATCCCAGTAGCACACTGCTAGCTTACGAAGTTGATCTGCAAGAAATGCCACAGAGGTTGAGCACTTCGCAAGAGGCATAAAAACTGTCTGGCTACTCTCCAGTTACACTGTCCAAGAGAAAAAAAGCTTTTTCTTTTACTGAAATGCACACAAACCCTTGTCATACATGACAAACCCACACTTCATGACTGTTTGGTTTTCCTCCTTAAGTTTCTAATGCAGAACGCAGCCCTAGATCAGAAATGCTCTGATCCAGTATGGCAAGTCATATATTCTTTGCTTGTCTTTGCTCATCAACAGGGCTCAGAACACAGACTTTTTTTGTAGACATAAGTATCAGTACACATTGCCGCTGGTACAATACAGTAGCTGCTTTTCTGTATTTAAAAACCAGCTGTTTCTGATTAAGAAAATACTGAATAGGATATCTTCCAAACATCTTTCCACAAGCATGCAACAAGGCTTCGCTACTTCTAAGTATATAAAAAAAAGTGATTTGGGGAAATTTTTCGAGGACATTGAGGAACCCTGGACTCCAAATTGAAAAGAGATGCAGTTTTTGAAGCACAGTCCATTACCATGGAACAAAACTTCCATCCTGAGTGAAGGAGTTTGTTCCTGGACACCGCTATACCTCATTCCAAAACCAATAAATCTGGATAATCTGCCAATTACACAGAAGTGTAAATGTTCTGTGTGCACACTGTATTTCTATTTAAGCTACTGAGCAGCATTTAAACTTGTTAAGGCTACTTGATCTCCAAACAGGCGTCGGCCAGACAGCATGGCCAGCGTCCAGGTTACACAGCAGCACTGAAGGAAAACCAGCTGACGTCCTATGCACCATCTGTATAACCTGCAGATAATGATTTATCTCCACTCACTTTTCTATTGCTCCCGCATCTAACACACTAGCCTGCTAGCCACAGTTCTTCTGCAGGGCAGGAATAAAGACCAAAGGGAGGGTGTGCACATGAAGACCTTCAGAGAAGTTTGAAGGCCATCTGACTGCCTTGCTCTGCACTGCCAGTTCCCAAACCAGAACAAGTTTTTATGCTCGTGGCTTAACCCTATTTTCACATGGCTCTATGTAGGAAATGCCAGCATAGTACTGGGCACAGCTGCATATACAGTCCTACTTTAAAGCCTTCATCAAATACTTCCAAAGGAGAAGTAAGCCTGGGACATCTTTTAGAAATGTTTTGGATAGGTTTGCTGCAGAGTTGCCAAATAGGTCAAGTGGCATGTTTGGGGAGATTAGCCTCCAGAAAATAATAATTTTTAATCTATTAGTTTCACATACAGAAGTTATTAAAATATTTATTTTCATTGAACTCAATTTTTTCATCTGTCTTGTGTATGAGACAGAACAACATAACACCAGGGATCTAGAACTGAGACTCATTTCTGAAAGCCATGTGTGGCTCATAAAAACAACAAACCCACTCCTTCAACAGATTCTTAAAAATATATGCATGCTTCATTAGACTAATTTGTCTGCTCAGAGGCTAGTCCAAAACTGCAGAAAAAGTTCCAAAACCACATCAAGTGCCATAGAGACCGCTGTGCATAATAATAAAAACAAACATGATCAGCAGGCATTAAGGACCTCAATCTGCAGGCAAACTCTGATTTCTGCCTAACAGTTGGATGAAGCATTTCCACCAAAACACTGACACCACAATGTAATGTGCAACTGATTGCAGACAAACAAACTACCATCAGAACAGCCAACTTTCTAACTAGCACCAAACTGTGGAATATGAGAAGCCAGAAAGAACAACAACAGAGTCCTCTGGATAAAAGATTCAAATGCAAAAATACTCTGGAAAACACAAAAATGTACGTTAAGCTATCAGTGTTTCAATGTGGATTTGAAAGAGCAGTAATGTGAAACCTGCCTATTACATTGCAGGATTATTATCCAGGAGTTTTTGGTTTTGTTTTATGTTGTTTGCAAGTATTTCAAACCGTGAAGTCTTCTCACATGCTCTGGCAAGAACTGAACTAACAAGACTTGAGACCTTCTGACCAAAGACCAGCTACAAAACTGGCCATACAACCAGAGTCTATTATAGCCTGTAGATCGCCTTCTGCCCTCCAAACTCAATGACTTAGTGCAGTAACTAAGGTGAACCTGTTTTGCTAATGGTATACACACAGGGAAGAATGGGAAGTTTTGCTAAGAGAGGAATAGATGTCTGCTTGACAAACCATTAATATGAATAAGTACTCCTAATGTTACATTACATGGGATCAACCAGAGATCTCAAATGCTGGGATCTTTTAAAAAGCACCCTTAATCCAGGCGAAGTTGACACACGGCTCGCCTTGAAATCTTTATGTAAGCAGGCAAATAACCTAGCAAAAATTTGACAGTTTAGCTGGAAAAGAAGTATCTTCTATCAAGAATGTGGGCAGCACTAGGGAAACAAAAAGCATACCTGCCATTACAGCTATGAAAGTGGCTCTTACATGTAGCTGTTTTCACTATGCAGAAGCAGACCTGGTGGTGTAACAATTACTTGGACTGATTTTGACAGATCTTCTCTCAACTAGAGTTGTACAAAAGTAACTGGAAGGGCAGCAGCTCCAACTTCAAAACCTCCAACCATGAGGAGGTTGGAGACCTCAGATGAGAAAGGGCTTCCTAATGTTGTCCTGAGAGCAAAAGAAGGGGTTCCAAACTCAAAATTATTCTTGAACCTCAGTTCTGAGATATGACCACCTACAGTACAAAGCAAAAGAGTAAAAACCTAGGAATCACTAACCTGTACTTTAGATTAACCTCTCGAAACCAGATTAAAAATGCCACTCTTCTACTCCTTCTCCTCCAGGCCGAAAGAATAAGACTAATCTTAAAAAAGAAGAATCTTCCTAAAGACATTTCCTTAACAGTTACAAGTAATAAGGCAGAGACAAAACACAACATTTATATTAAAGGAAAAAGATTGAAAAAATAAAATTCACAGGTCAGTAGTATTACTTTCTTCATCTACAACCAGTAACATGTTTCAGAGAGGTAACAGGAACACTCCTTCCCTGCCATCCCAACTCTCCCTTAAAACACTAAAAATACAGTATTTTAGCTCATGGTGGGTAAGGAACATATCTGTTGTTGTTCATCTTCAATCATGTCTGGCTCAAGACTCAAAGCGTGAACACTTTCATACACATATACAACATCCTCTTTAGGTACAGGTATCTAGGTATGTGCATGGGTGGCAATACTCGCACACAGACATTGATCAATAATATTCCTGTAAACCTAAAGTATGCTACAATTCCTATGAAGAAATCCACAAAAGAAAGAATATGAACAGCATTTCACTCCCACCACATGTATGACATATGCAAGAAATAAGCACAAATGTTATTGCCTATGTTATTACCCCTTTGGGGCACCAAATCCCCATCCCCCAGACAAACAGAATACCCAAGATTGAATAAGGGCAGGAGTATGGTTAATGTGCTGGTCAACAGAATACTACTGTGTTACGAGTCATAAGCCCCAAAATTTCAGGAAAAGAATAATTAAAAAGGCAATCATATCCTTAGAGCAGCACATTTCTGTACCAGCTCTTAATCAATGAGTATCAAAGTGGTAGCACTTTTTAAAAACATGGGCATCTACTTGTTTCTGACAATCTGTAGTGGTAAATCGTAACTACTGTAAGGTAGAAAGGATTTACATATTGTACAAAATACTTTAATCTGAAAGTTCTCATTCAAAAACTGTCAGGTCCCATTCAAGTATCCTGGCTCCAGAATCAAGACAGAAGAAGTACACACTGACTTTTCTGTGTCACTGTTTTCTGCAAATACAAAAAAATTTTCTTAAAGTACAAATACCCAGGAAAGCTATGAAACTGCTTCCTTGGTCTTACATTATTGCTTCTGATACTATTAAAAGAAAATATTATTTGTGTGCCTGAAAAGGTTCTCCCCAAACAGTCAAGAGTTTATTTCCAAAGTACCAGATGTCACACTATTGGAAAACTTCTATTAAGGACTATTGAGATTTTTATCACAGCTTTGTCTTACGTTACATATATTCTATTATGAATACTGTAGTAGAAACAGAAGAACTACTCTGCTGTCAAAGAATCAACATATAACTAAGTTGCTGCCCTTTGCCCTCAAGGCAGGAAAAAAAATGGTATTATTTTCCCTAAGAGAATGCTCAAGATGTAATGGGCAAGAGAAAGAAATATGTGGTGAAAATGGTTTAATAAATCCCAGCAGAAACAAAGCATCTTTTCACATACTTAAAAGTCTGCAAGGCTCCGTGCTGACATTTGATGAATGGATGGAATAAAATGTTTTGCACCTCCTATGCCTTCTACTGATGGCACAAAGTCCTGGCTGGCACAGATGCTAGCTGAGTATTACATTTAAAAACATCTCCCTTCAAGTGCTATTGGATTTGTGTACTATGAGGATCTAAAATATTCTGGGATTCCGTTTATTTGAAGATAAACATACTATCAGGATTTAAAACCAAAACAAAGCTTTTAAGATACCATGATTAATTGTAAATGCAGAAAAGAAGATAGCAGGAGTAAAGGAATAGGTTACATCTGGGAAGCAGCAAGACAATTCATTTTACTGACTAGAGCCTAGCATGATCCCAGCTCATTTCACCATGAGCTGGTTTTTATGACAGCAACTGACTACTCAAGAGACTTTGTATAAGTTAACGCAAGTGGTAAGCAAGTTCCCTTCACCTTGGGAGCTTTCCTTGATTTTACAAAAGGATAAAGGAAACAAAAAATTCACTCTTCCACTACTACTCCTTCTCTCAAAAATACAAGAAAACTGATAGAATAGTACTTATTCCTCCCTCCTCAAAGTGATATAACAAAACTTCTGAATGCTTGTATTCAAAAAGTGTCTTTCTAGAATGATCTTTAACATCTCTGGTTGATGACTACTGACCTAGGGACACAGCTCCACAAGTACTGGACTAGACACTCAACCAGTCAAAGTATGTTCTCCATTTAAAAAAAGACTACATTACATTATTTTGACCTCAGCAAAGTATTAGTACTACTTCTCAAGTTATCATATCAGAAAACCAGAGCATAAAACCTAAGTTTAAATAGAAACACTTTCTGAAAATATATTCATGCAAAACCAAAACCTTACATGAAGCTTTTGTTCCAAGACCTGTGGTTTATGTTGGAGCAAATGTTGATGACCAACATGATAAGAATTTTGTCGCAGTTGCAATTAAAAAAAATTGAGCTATTTTTGAAAAAAATGCAACACCAAGCTAAAGTTAATAGTCTGACCCATCTTGTATAACTTCACCTTATTGTTTGTTTTAGAAGCCGACATGTTAATGGCAGCACTACAAGTCTGCTGTGGAGGACAAATAGTTCACGGCTCTGGGTGTTACTGTATTCAAATTTCTGCTAGATACATAAAAATGTGAATTAGAGCTATTGATGCTGTATGCGCTGTGAAACACACAAAGATCATCATGAAATACTATCAGAGGACTGAGGTTTTGTCTGTGAGTCACTTATTTGCTGATCCCAGCCTGTCAGGTTTCACACTCTGCTGTAAAAAGCTCTCCATGAAATCTACCATAGCCTCCATTATCCCCAGTGTTTTAGTATAAGATAATAAAATATGTATTATGCCAGAGCAGTAACAAAATCATGGCCATCTGCTCTTGCTGAGTACAAACATGAGAGTAACCTCTAAAATCTCTAATTAGCTTGCCAACACTTGGCTTGCTTTATTATCATTTTCCAGTACACAAGGGTGACATGACGTAAATACGCTTAGATTCTGTGTTAAAATTCTTAGTTTCCTTTTCTTCTTTCTGCATCATAAACAGCATTTTTGCATTATAGATAACCCTAAACTTACTACAGAATACTTTTTCTGGTCATTTTGACAGCAGTTCCACTTCCACAGAATAACTTTTTACCATACATTTATTAAGTCCTTCGTTGTTCATGGTAAATCCCTATTTTAAATATGCTCTTGAGTGATTTTGACAGGCTTTTGAGTCAATCTTCTCACCACAGGTTGAAATAATGACACCAAAGGAAAAATTCTGCCACCTGGAACTCAGCTGAAGGAACAAATCCAAAATTCCTCTAGTACTGTAAAGGCACCAGTAACATACAGCTTCCCTTCTGCTTCTGACCGTCTCATCCTATTCTCAAGTAAATTAATTTAAATGAATTTGGGAATAAAAGAAACAATACAAAAGCAGGATATATGGAAAAGAAAGAACCCACAATAAAAAAACAAAACCTCAAACCAAATAAGCTAAATTTCTACCGGGCATTTTATCAAACACACTAGAAAAGCACTAATGAAAGAGCCAGTCTCTGCTATCCAAGTGAACTGAGAACTGTCATACAGTATCCACAGTGCATATAATCATGTATGATGTCACTTTTGGGGAAAAAAAAGAGCTCTTCTAATGAGGAGATTAAGCAAAATGAATGCAAGACTTCAAAAAGAAAGGTTAAAACGAAGTACAAGCACTCTTACTAGAGCATAACACCTTTCCAAACATTATGCGAGTTTTCAGGAAGCAGCAAACAGCAGTGCTGGCGACAGCAGGGCGCTGTGCTGAGCAGCTTACCATGCAGCCAAGTGTTCGTACTGACCTGCCCCAGCATGTCTGGTGCGATGGGAAATGTGGGCCAGATGGCTGAGTAGACACCGAAGAACACCAGCCAGAGCAGCATGCTTCCCCAGACGGCCAGGTGACTGAACTGTCAAAAAGCAGGGAAAGAAGGAGAGTCAACACAGCACACTTCCACCTAACCTACAGATATTTCTCTGTTCAGGTGTCTGTTGGTCTCACTCAGGCCTGTCTGCCGCTCTTGGTTTTCAGCCAGTAGCGCAGGGTGTTTAAACAGCATAAACCAGTTCTCCTCTTTAATCTTGCTTCACAACAGGGCAGAGTCTTCTCAGCCAAACTGTCTTAATTGGAGCTCCAGCAACTCATCAGATTTTCCTTAGAACTCCAATTTCTCTCATCTAGTTCCTGCTTCCTGTCATACACATGCCAGGTTCAACACATACAGCAAGGTAGAAATTTTCAAAGACTCAGGTTAAAGTTCACATGGACAAATCCCTTACGGTAGAGTGTCTGCATAGAAGCCATGTGCACTACTCAGCTTTCATGGACAAAGATCCAGTGCCATGTAATACCCTATCGCAATCAATATCTACTGATCAGCTTTGCTTTTTTATTTTATAGGTGTTTTAGGTGATTTACAGGTATGCAATGCAGTTTACATCTTTACTGGTTCTTTAGTCTGTAGACTCATTAAGAGTAAATAAAAGCAGTATTAAAATGACCATGAACATGTTCAGCACAGATTTCATTTCAGTTGCATTTAAGAAAGCAGTTTTTCCTACACACCCAAACTATTTGCTACTCAGGATGATTTAAGCTGTTCTACTTTTACACTGCAGTGGATGGAATCAGTAATTTCAGTTGTAACAAGCAACTGAGCTCATTATTGGCTCCAGCTTTTTTGGATGCCAGCAACTCCTGTGGCTGATGACTTTGGCTCCAATTCAGAGAAGTACCTGCATAAATCTTAATTACTAATTACATATGGGTTTAGGAACATGGGAATGAATTCACACACTGGTTGCTGTGGTGGACACACTGTGTTTGTTTAGTTCTCAGGTTTATACTTTCTATTTGATGATTGCATTTGTTGACTTTTTGAACAGTATATCTGAGAACTGAAGAAGTGTGGGTATTGTGTTCTGCCCACTGAGAGACAGACACAGACTTCTGGAAGGACTTGAAGATTTCTCCTCATCTGCATCAGCATTCTCAAGCACCAAGCATCCTCATAAAGGAGAGCTTTCTCCAGCACAGGCAGTGAAAACAAACCAGCAAGGAGCCTGTAGCACCAGCGCAGACCAGCAGATAGCTGGAAGCAACTGGATGCTGCCTTACAGTAGAAGCATTCATACGGCAAAATGGCAGAGGTGATGGAAAGAACACCCTTCTAGGGCACTCTTGTAAAGCTGGAAATTTGTTCAACCCTAGAAGTTGCTGAGCTGAGCACGAGATAGGATAGGCCCTTTTCTGGAGAGACACAGTGGGCAGGAAGATTTGTTCTCAAGTTTTGCTGTTTACTCTGTTTCACCCAACAGATCTGACCAGCAACTGCTTTATTTAGAAAACAAACCACATGTTTTTCATCCAGTTTTAATGTGAGTAAAACTAAGAGACTGGAAGGATTTTTTTTTTTTTTTAATGCTTGAGGGAAGCAATTTTATCCTTTCAGTCTACTTGCTTTTCTGAAAACTAAGAACAACTTGTCTCGTTTGACTAAGATAAAGCCCTGCAACTGTAGTGCTCAGCTCCCCAAAGAACAAGTTCAGGTTGTCATAGCACTTAAGGATATGATGTAGTTGAGAATGGTCAGTGTTAGGTTAATGGTTGGATTAGATGATCTTCAAGGTCTTTTCCAACCTAGATGATTCTGTGAAGTACTGCAAGGCTGCTGTAAAAACTCATCTTTAAGAAGAGCCAGCCCCATGTAATGGCAGAACAGTACCAGCACTGCTTTCCCAAAAGGACAAGACACCTCTTGAGCCACAGCCGTCCATCCAAACAAGTGGACCTAAGGTTGAGGATAGCTTGGACTCATGCTTCCAAGCTGCAAACTCCTGCAGACTTTATGAATAAAACCAGTGAAAATAAAAGCAAGCAGGGAAACCAATGTAAGCCATAGTCTTATTCTGTAGAAGGTGTATTTATGCTAGTGAAATGATGTAATTATTTTTGTCTCCCTCCTGTTTTTCTTTCCAGTCTACTGGTACAACAGCTTGAGTTTTGCAGCTCTTCACCTTGCCCTTTCCAGCTCAGAAAAGACTTTGCTCATTTTATGCAGTCTTAATCTTCTTCTCGTGGCTGTCTGTCCTGGTTTCAGCGGTGGGAGTTTTTTGGTAGCAGGGGAGGGGGCTACAGCAGTGGTCCCCATAATAAGCTTCTCAAAGCTCTCCCGGCTCCAACTCGGATCCACCTCTGCACCAAGGCCGGGCCAATTACCTGCATTTCTGCGATAATGTATTTAAGAAGGGGAACCTGGGAGGAGCTGGGCCAGAGCCGACTCCCGTGTGCCCTGTGTGAGACGGCAGGGCCGCCCTCCTGCCCCCCACGGGGGTCCCCGGTGGAGCAGATGCCGATTTGCGGCCTGTGGGGGCCCCGCGCCGGGACAGGCGGCTGCGCCCGAGGAAGGCCGGACCCCGAGGGAAGAAGGGCCCGCTGCTGTAGCTCAGCGCTGGGAGGATTGCAACGCGGGGGGACCCACACGCCCGGGGCAGCGACTCCTGTTGGAGCCGGTTTGTGGAGGACTCTCTCCTGTGAGAGGGGAACCGCGCTGGGACAGGGGAGCAGTGCCAGAGGCTTCCCGGCCCCGAGGTGGCAGAAGCGGCAGCACTGACCGCACCCCCATTCCCTGCCCCTGAGCTGCTGGAAGAGGAGGGAGGGATGTCAGGAGCAAAGCTGAGCCTGGGAAGAGGGAAGGGTGGGGGGAAGGTGTTTTCAAGATGTCCTACTCTGTTGTGTTGTTGTTGTTAGTTCTGTATTAAATATATGTTCTTTTTTTCTTCCCCTAATGAGTCTGGTTTTTGCCTGTGCCTTAAAGGACAAGGTCATCCCTCCGTGTCCTTATCTCAAGTTTCTGGGTCTTTTGCTTTCCTCCTCCTCAGTGCTGGGGGGGTAAGGGGGAAGTGAGTGACTGCGTGGTGCTCAGTTGCCCTCTGAGCTCAAACCACAACATTGTCCCAATCACCTCTTCATCTCAGGTTGTGCCTGCTTGAATTCCTTCTCTAACTTTAAAAGAGCTTCTGCTTTCAGGAAGTGCCCTCCTTGCCCTACTTGAAAAATGTTCCTTGTACATCACCCCACCTACCTTTGCACTGTTGCTTCTCCACTGATCTCTGCCATTTACCCCTGAAGAGTTCATATGCAAAGCAGAAGTGAGTGCATCAGATGTGTTAAATGAATGCCAGTCAGAAAAATGAAGGCTCTCACATAAGAACCAGACACACTGCATGGCTATCCTGTACATCCTATTTATCTGAATAGTTTGTATAGTGTGCTAAAGCAGTGAATAAAGGGGTGTTTGGGAAAAAAACCTACTGCAGTGTTTCAGATAGGTAACACATAACGTGAAGCTGCTCCACACAGCTCCAGCACGTAGATTTTTATTAAACATGATGTTAAAGCCTTTTTTTCCACACTACCTACTGGATATACCAGGCTCCCAACCACTCTGAATCTGTTATTTATTTAAAGCTTTCAGCTGAACCCATCACATTCTCCCAAGCGGCAGCATGTACCCCTGTCTCTAGAACAAATTGCACATAACCAATCCACCTGATGATGGAGAAGAGACTTAACTCAATGTTGTACATTTAATACTCTTCAAGTAACCTAAAGATTCTGTTTGTTGATTCACTCACAGCTGAAACAATAATTGTAACCACCATCAGATTCCCAGATGATGAGAGTCATTGGTCCAAGCAATGGGACAGGAATTAGAAGTGTATATAGAATAAAGTTGACTAAAACCCACAATTTTTCTGTGCCTAATAATTTCTCTATAAAATGCCAGTGTTAAAGAACACTGAGATCTACTAAACATTATGGTATCTTTTAAAATAAGGTTTAGAAAAGAGAGGATCGTGATTATCCCCAAGTGACTAAACAGACACCAATTACCCAGGGAAGAGGAGAGAGGAGAAACCATCAGATAATTCACAACATAACAGGATCTAAGCCGGCTTACATGCCTCCAATGCAGACTTGGATATATCCTCTTCTAGTGCATGAGGGAGTAATTTAAGTATTTTTGCATTTTAAAATTGCATAGAATTTATGCATAAGCAACAGCATAAAAAGAACAGATTTTATTTTCAGATGAAAGAATGAGGCAGAGAATATTAGCATCTCCCTAATAATTAAATAACCCAGACAGATAGCATTTCATCTTTAAAATTCAGAACAGACATCAGCTCATTAATCTTAACAATTCCTCTGTGAGGAATGAAAGAAAACATTTTTCAACTAACAGAAGCAATGAGGTTACAAGATTTAAGCCAAGTTCCTCCAAGAAACTAAATAAGTTTAATAAGAACATGGTAAAATAAGAACATGAGTGTCCTCAAAAACAGCTTGGTCTTGAGGGCAGAGTGTCTTAGGATATCATGAAAACTAGATTCCTACAAGGCATCTCACAGGTGTGGAGAAACAGGGACTCCACCAAAATCAAAAGATTAGTGTTTCAGAGGGGCTGGGGGAAAGAAGGTGAGAAAGGTGTTGAAGGTTCATCAACATAGGAACCCTCCTACCCCCCATATTGTTTGGAGGTCATTGCCCTGCCAGATTCTGACACCTACCAGTAACAGATCACTCATTCATTGCAAGTAAATGACTCAAATCTAAGAAGCAACAAAACCATTTATCGAACAAAAAAAATGTCATTGAATGTGAAGTCACTAGTGCTCTTTACTAGCTTCAAAGTAGTCTTCAAAGCCCAGTTGTTTATGTGTGGGCAGACACCTTTCCTTCCCTACTTATTTTTAAAGGAGCTACAGAGCACAAAGATGTTCTTGATCTATTTCCTTAAGCAATTACAGTAGTATGTTGATTTCATGCAAAATGTTATCAATTTAAATATTTAGAGATGTTGGCAATATACTTTTAGTGTTCTCTTCCCACTTCTGATAGGCTGCCCCTTTTCATCACACATCATGTGATCTACAAGTTCATTCTCACATCCTGTAGTTATGGAGCTTATCAGTTTATCCTTACATGAAAAATCCAGTTAAAACACTGAAGCCTCAAATGGTTTTTAGTACTACTTTTCTGTATTAGTATTCATTAGGGAGGAAAGTGTGCTAATAGGATAAAAGATACTGAGAAATACTTACTCTAGTCCACGCAGTTGTTTCCAAACCAGCTTTCAGACAAACTGTGACTACAACATACTGCAAGGAAAAAGAAAAAAAGACAACTTCAGTAATAACACACTCAAATTCAGAGGTGTTCAGGGCCCAATATCCCCTTTACACCTAGAATGTTACTACCATTTAGGTACCAGCCCAGGACCTTGGCAGTGTGGGATGGGGGAAGGACAGAGCAGAAGATATTGTTGGTGCATTTCTGGAAAAAAAAAAGATATGAAAGAAAAAGGGGGAAAATTGTGCATACAACATAAATTTATTTTGGTTGTACACTTTCTTCTGGTTTACACCATTTTTAGAGGGTACAAAAAAGCTGTAAAGAAATTCTACCATTCAAAAATTGCTACAGTACACGAACTTACAGTGTAAACTATGTTTCCAACAAATAAATAGTCAATTCCCTGGCCATTTGTGAATACTGCATCTGGAAGAAAAAAGAAAAATTATCACATTTGTTGTCAATTTATCAAGAAAATGGGTGACATAACAAAGAGATTTTCAGGAGAAAATAACTGGTCCCAACCTTGCCTTTTAGAACATTTAAAAGCACTTTTAGAAGCTGTGAGATAATAGTAAAGCAGAAGTTGTGCTAAGCCAGGCTTTGGACACAGTGCTCAGAGTGTATATCCACAGTCCTGGTTGCCAGAAGCCATCATAACAAAATGGGAAGTGTTTGCCAGACCCTAATGTGTATTTGCCTATAAGAGCTGAGGTATGTTAGTGTCACTTTTTCTATCGTTATCTGTTCTGTACTATTTATTGACACCTCTAACAAATCCCATTATTTGCTGTGCCTGTGAAGAAAAAGCCTGTAAAACACCAGCTGATTTGTGGTGAAATAGAGCTGACTTAAGAAAAACCGCAAGAGTTTCATTTATAAAGGACACGTGTAACATCTAAAATATCTTACTGAAGGTTAATTCAGTAACTGAGCAGCATTCAGCCTACACACGCCCTTTCACTAGTCAAGTGTGCACAAGGCTAAATACATGATAATCTATCATTTCAAAGTGCCAACCTTGGCAATACTTCAAATGTCTGTTTAGTCTTTCTTATCCCTTGCTGAATAAAACTGGAACACCATGAAAGGACATTCGACAGCAACACTAATGCCAAATGAACTCGTACTTGTGGGACCTTTCGAGCATTACTAAAGCACAAGAAATATTGTTATTTTCACAGGTTTTAAGACAACTGATAGAGAAATACACAAACAGCAGAGATGAAAAAGGCTTAAGATAAAACCTTGGACCTGTTCCTAAATACATACCGCCTTGTAGAGCGCTTCTACTCACAAGAGTACTGTTTTGCTAGTACTATTTGCAAAACTGGATCTGACATTCTTAAATTAGGGTCATCTACTTAGTTAACCATGTTCCAATAACATAGCTCTCCAGGATGAGTAAGTTTTTAAGTCTATAGAGAAGAGTCCCTGACACCCTGACATCTGTGGTGAATACTCTGCATAGCTTACAGGTAAAAAGACTATATTTAGTCAGTGCAGTTACCCCAAGTTACTTGGTATGGTTTTCTTCTATAGCAGCTACACAGCTGTGGTTGTCTCCAGAGAACTGACAGGTTGCAAATATTTTCCATAAGTTGCTAGTTCTGTATTCCTGCGTTCTTTTCTCTTTTGAACCCCAACTACTAAGAAACAGCAGCAGACTAGTCACTAACATTGCAACAGAAGCTAAAGCCCAAGACAGCTTGGTTAGGAATTGGTTTGGTTCCTAGCCACTGGCATCTCCATCAGCTCAACTCCTCCTCTAGTACACTGTAGTTTCAGGCATTTACCACATCATTCAAAAATACACATCAAGTTTTAACAGTCACTTTGCTCTAACGTGAATAAAAAAAGGCGAAGAACACTAGAGAATTGAGCCTTCCATGTCCAGTGAACCCTGCTGATGCCAGAAGTCTCAGTTCATTAAGAAAAACAGATGTCAAATACATATCAGTTTTGCTAGATCTAGAATAAACTGACACAATGACTCTGCCAGTATACTGCTCTAGCACATCACTGTACACATTTGAATAATAGACTGATTTTTGGTGTAAGTCTCAGGATTTTTTAAAGTTACATTTTAATGCAGTAAGTTAATGCCTTTTTTTTCAGTGATTTCCATGACCTTCCACTTTAGGAGGCTAAGCAGTCCTGAAAGGAATGGTATTTCTCTTAATGAGAACAGCAGGACGCTCAGTGAACATTAGTTTCTAAAGCTATACAAGTGCCCATTCATGGACTGTATGTACTTCACATTCTAAGGAACTCAAGAGGTTAAAAAACATCCCAGTGTGAATGGCACATTTCTGTCTCTGCCACCAACTGGAAATACAAAGAAACTGGAAAATTCAATATCCACTCACTTTGGAAAGCACACTAAGCAACCCATTGAAAGAAACTCCAAAAGTTACCATTTGAGCAGGTGAGTATTCCAGTCTTTTATAATTGCTGAGATTAAAAATACATTCTCTATTTAGGAATTAGTTAGAAAAACATTTATAGGAGACTAAAACAAAACCTGTATTTTTCTTTAACTGCAACCACCATCAGCCTAAAATTTCTGTAGTTGGATTTAAAGAAGAGCTATTCAAGATTAATATGTGTCAGATATAGTGAAAGAGAACAACAAAACCCATCAAATCAAAACAAAAAGCAACCATAAAAAACCCTCTCCTTCAGAGCTGAAATGAGCTCCTATCACACATAAGGAAGAAAGGGAAGTCACTTTTTTGTATGGTCCAGACAGCACATGAAGCTGCCATTGAGGATACAGTACTGACATCTTACTCAGATAGGTAGGGAAACATGAACCTGCCTCCCATAAGTATGTTTACCATCATGCCTCTGATGGAAGCATTCATCTTTCCTCCCTTGCTACTTTCTTTCACCCCCTCCACAATTAATCCATCCTGGAGCTGAGAAGGTTTTCTTGAAATTAGTGTTTTCCAGAAAAAAGCTCCATTTTTGAAAAATTTATGATTTTAGCTAAGCATTATTCCCACCCTGCTAACCCCAAAATTTTTCATCTGATCTAGTCCTATTTCTTATAACAGAAAAAGAACAGACTTGCAATGTTTTTTCCTGTCCACACAACTATACTGTAAAGCCAGGTAAGAACCATATGGCATTTACTGTTCCCTGAAACACCATGTGGCTGCATTACCTTTCATGGAAAGCGAAACTTAGTAAGTCTAATTTGTACCAAAAAAAGTGTAATTTCCGCAGTATCTCTGACTCTTGATCTAGTCTACTTCCATTCCAGCCAATTAATTTTTTCCACAGACTTCAACAGTAGTGAAATCTCTCTATTTTATCCTACTTTTTACAGTACTGTGTTATGGAATGGGAAAGGTCCAACAAGATAAAACGCAAGTGGTTGTAATGCAGCTGCTGTGTAAAAACTTGACATCTCAACCCACTACCAAAAAAAATAAGGTATTTTATAGAACATTATTCAGTATCCGAGTAAGACTTTTTGGCAAAGAAGCATTTTAATTTTTCATGTATTAAAGTCACTATATGAACAGTAATTATATTAAATTAGAGTAAGTTCTGAAAGCCACTAGATAACTATCCAAGTTTAGCAGCTACAGCCTACTGAACTGTCTGTCAGCATTATTTTCTTGGGACTTGTCACGACCTCCCATTCTGCAAACACACTGGCTCTGTAAGACTGAACATCAGTTACTGACGTAAGAAATAATGAAGCCCTTACCATGCTCCAGCACTTTCAGTGGAAACCAGAAGAGAATGATGGAATGGATGAGGGCATTGATGCAGTGACCCCAGAAAACCTGAGGGAAAACAAACCAAGTCATCAGTAAAGTCCAAAACTCTTGACCTCTCTCTAACTGCTAACAAACACTTCATTGTGTAATTTAGAGTCAGACAATGTTTGTCCTGAAGTGAAATACCTCAACTTCTGCAGGATCTATTTCCTCCTACAATTTCTGCTCTTTCACAAGAAAACACTGGTCCAGTTGGATCATTTTATTCTAACAACTTAAAACAGGCTAGCATGCTTGCATTTTAAGATCTTTATCACCATGCAGCAGATGGAGTCACTGCTTTTAATAACCTCAAAGAATGATTTTTAAAAGTTCAATTCAATACTATGAAATGTTCTTTTAAACAGGCAAATACTTTGTGCCCCACAATTTTTACCTTAGAGATAATGCTGTTTTGCACAAACTAGAGCTTTACATACTCTACAACTTCCTTTCTAAAAAAGAAAAAAAAAAAAAAAAAAAAAAATCAATCGTCCAGCTTCCTTGATTCAAAAGTACTTTTAGATGTGCCTGTTATGCAATAAAGACAGAATTCCAAATGCTGGCATTTTCCAGCATTTAAATAGCAAAATGAAGTAAAATGTGTTCTTTAAAACTCAAAGTCCAAATAAACCGATTCAAATTTTATTTTCCAAAAGGACTATGAGAATAGAGCTATACTAATTGTGAAAAAGGGCCCTAGTAGACAGCATTATGACAAGTTGCATATTAAATAAAATCTAGGTGATGTTATCCAGTTCTTATGAAAGTGGTAAACTCACCACTTATCTGTAGTTGTGAATTGAAAAAATCATACTTGGATAGAAATCCTACATTGAATCAAAGTTTGTGGATATTTCAGGACCAGTTTCAGTTGAAGCCATAGCAGAAAATCCTTATTTAAAAAGAAGGGCTGCTTTATAAAAATAAATATAGTCCCTTGAAAAGAACTGTGAGGCAAAACAATCTTGATCTCAGTGGCTAGCATAAAGCACAAGTGATAGTGGGAAATAAGTTATTTTAAAATAAGAAGGACCTGAAAAATAAGAATGCTTATGGTTAAAGAAACAGGTTTTCCCTTACCCTTGTGTTGAACCCATCTGCATTTTGCGTAATTTTGTATAACTGTGGAAATCTAAGCATGCTGTCTTGAGTACATGATCGTTCAAAAATTCCCAGAGTAAAGGGTGGCAGCGCTGTGAAAATCTGCAAGGCAAGCAAATACTAATTAAAAGCAGCTATTAGTTTTAAGTGGATCTCAGATAATATTTCAGTATCTAGACAATAGCAAAATTCCCACAGACTTCAGTGAAGACTTATTACCAACTAACATATTATTTGACATAATATTCAAGTGTCCAAACATGAATTTCAGCAATTCATAACTCTCACTGACTTCTGAACAAAAGAAACATGAAAGAATATTTGTACTATTAACCAATTAGCTTAAACCAAGAAGTTAAGCAACATTAGTTTCTGATGTACCAGATAGTCTAGCAAGCATAAAACACATCAGACTGCAAAGGAAAGACAACATGTACTTTCTGAAAAAAGCCTTGTGGGAATGGGTTCAAATATAGCTGCAGTTGTGGCTGCAACTAAATATGTATGTGATATGCTTAACCAAATCTAAGTTTACAGACAAAGCAAATGTGGAAATCACATTCAAAAAAAAAAAAAAAATTCTACTGAAAAACAAAGGCCATTCTGTATTATAGTACTTCGGGGATTCTCCAGGCAGCCATGAACTGATAGGAACAAATTAACTGCAGCATGCGTCTGTGCTATGGGCAGATGCTTAGATGACCAAGCCTCAGAAGCTTTCCAGGAGAAGCAGCAGGACACTTTGCCAGAAGCAGAGTAAATTGGCCTCTGCTGAGTCCCACATTGCTGCTCTTAAAGTGTTTCCAGGATCTGAGGCAGCTCATTTAAAGCCAGTTTAGTTACCCATGTTTCTTGTAGTCTGCAGTGAAGGCACCTAGTGAAAATAATCCCAGCGTGCATGTCTGAACACTAAACTTCATTTACTTCCTTTTACATTAACAGTTTATATCAGAAAAGTAATTTCTAAATTTTTAACAGTTTGAGAAGTGTTCCTGAAGTTAAAAAAGAGCATGAAATTATGAACTGTTTCTAGAATTTATGCATGTTTGCAGAAGTTGGGCTCTGGTGCCCACCAGAAGTGAGCTGGCAGTCAAGGAGTAGACAAAAAGCATCACAAAAAACTAGAGACTAGTGAGAATCAGTAATGACATCTCTAAATCCAACTGGGGATGTGCTGCTTTTGCTCATAAAGTGATAAACCTGATAGTTAAAATGGCAGCAGGCTTGGGGTAAGGAACTAAGATTAAGATAACTGGTCCAATATATTCCAAAAAAGGGCACATTCTCCTAGAGCTTTAAGGTATTTCCCCAGGTCCCATGTTCATTGGGGGCATTTACATTCTCACTTGAAGTAAGTCTTCTAATGTTTTTGTTTATGAAGGTAAACCTCCAGCATGAACCAGTGCAAAAGCAGGGATTACAATGCTACTATGATTTCCTACACTTAATATTTTAATGAGACTACTAATGAAATAAAGGGTTAACCTGCACAGAGGAGAAGGTGCATTTTAAAATCTAACCCCTTCAAATTGTGGAAGCACTTGATTCTTTGTGAGTCCATGTGTTCAGTTCTAATTTTTGAAATTACAGACCTTACAAAACAGGAGTTAATTTCTACTTCACTCATTCTAAAAGATAAATTTCATCCATAAGTTCTATATAGCATAGGAAGATCCATCAAATCAGGTTTAAAGATAATAGACGCAAATATCTAAACACCAATGACAAACTGAGTAACAGTCAGGAAATTAGGGCAAAGAGAACCAAGGGAGTGGAGGATCCCTGAATAACTATATTCCACAAAGAATATGAAATCTTACGGAATATAAGCATTTGTGCCATCATTTTTAAGATTAGTGTGACAGAAGTTAATAAGTGTTTCCATTAATACTACGCAGTGATAGACATAACTTGCTGACTTTCTCTGTATTACCATATATTTGGAATGAGTCTTCTTAAAGAAAAAAATTCAATTTCCTCCGTCGAAAGGGAAATGCAAAGGATCTTTCAACACTGACAAAGTGTCCTAATGGCTTACAAATCCAGACACCAGGCCTGTAAGACCAGACACCATCTGTAACATTACAAAGTGTTACCACTGCTGAAAACACAAGCACAGGTCTATGGAACTTGTTCCTAGAGATCCTTCAGACTTTAATCAGTGTTAAATATTTTTGACTGAAGTGGTAAAGTCATGTGGCACAGTGTGGCACTATCCAGAGCACGGTGAAAATCAGAAATCGCTTCTGGACTGACACATCCTGCTCTTGGTTGAAGTGAAAAATGTTGGTGACACAGCAATGCTACTTCCTGTGCTGTACTTAACGCAGCATGAGTCAAGCCAAATCATCTGCATGACACTCCCCTGGGCATCTAACTGTTACAGAGTTTGAGAAAAATGAAATCAACACTGTTAAGATTCTGTATCTATTTTGAACATGAACAGCCAGCAAAATATTTAGTACAAATGACTGAAGATGATTTCAAAGAGGAAATTAAATTCCATCTAAAAGCTGCAGAGTTTTATGGAGCTTATATTATGCCAAACATGTATTTTTAATGAATTTTCCCAAATTTATTTTTGCAATAAAAACACCCTCCAAAATGAATTTTATCCACCTCAGAGTGGATTCAAAAGGGCTTTTACAAATGAACTCACCTTTTCTGACATACATCCAAGATAGTTACCTGTGAGAAATGGCACACAGCAAAACAATATACAAGTCTCAAGCACTATCAAGTAAAAACATGTAGCACTTACCACATTATACAGACCAATACACCATCGCTCAAATAAGATCTGCCCAGAAAATCCATTAACGAAAGCAAACCAAAGCTGAAACAAAGACAAGTTACAAGAATCTTTAGATTACTATTGCAGTACATGTTTTCATTTACAGTGGAGAAGAAGGATGTGGAACACAGACCACCATGTGGAGACAGCAGCTTGTCACGCTCTAAAAATAATTCTCAGCAGTGCCAGGCAGCTATTCTCTTCTGAAGTTTTACATTTTTAAATACTGCCAGAGTACTGCTTATTTAAAATAAAATAGGTGATGGAGCAATTTGATGTATTTGCATCATTACTATAAAAAAAATAAATGGCCTCAACCTATTTCAAAATGCCTATTCCCAACAAATTAACATGCCTGAAGCCAAAAGTCAACTGATTTTTTCCATCATGGTCAGCAAACACCAGAATTTTCAAGGTAAGTGTGTTTTGATGGATGGATGCTCTGTTCTGTTTTTACAGTCTTAGAAATACAGTGATACCAAATTGTTACATGATCATAATTATATTACAATTTTATTGTCTACATGTTGTGAACAAACTATGAATTTAATAATTAAACATTAAAAGAGGATGCTCAAAGAGGCTGTGGAGTCTCCACCCTTTTACAAGTTTCCAAACTTGTAAGCAAGCCCTTGAACAACCTGGTTTGAATTTAGTGTTCATCCTACTTTAAGCAAGAGGTTGAACTTGATGGCCTCCAAATTGCTTTCCAACCAAGGGGACTCTGTAACACTGCAGTCCCAGGAAACTGCTGTAAGATGCAGTGCATAAGTAAACTCTTCAGCATTTCCTTAGACCTACCTTCCTTGAGCCTACTTCTTATCTTGTTTAAGCAGCTTTTGGAAGCAAGAACTGCTTTACTAGGTTGGAACAAAGTTGCTTACTCAGTGGGCACTGAAAGAAGCTTAGGAAAAAATATAAGAAGGGAAAGAATTATCTTTTCCCAAGTAAATTGGAAACTGGAAGAATAATCAGCAGTTTAAGGGCATTCTGAAACAGTTTGCATGTGAATTATAATGAAGATTTATGTGAATTAGGGGCTGTAGTACCTTTTAAAATCCACTCTGCACCATGGCACTTGGTTCAAAACTCATTCAACATTGTGTGTGGGAACACTCCCCCTCTCCACTCTCTTTCAACAGGTTTTGTCTTGCATTTACTTTACCAGTTCACATTGCACTGGATGCACTAGGTATTGCAGAGCAGTCCAGTGATGCTCACACCTGTTCCCTTCTGAGGAACAGGCCTCTCACGCCTGAGAGCCCATGGCACTCACAGCCAGGCATCTTTTCTGACACCATTCTGTCACTCATATATAGCAGCACTCTCCTATTGGAATCATTTATTCCCTGGCACACTTGCTCACTATTAGTGTCCTAGCAAAGCACCTCAGATAACAATTAGTTAACTGTATGTCGTATGTCTCTTCTCTGCTCCCACCCAAAATGGATATAGACTAATTTGAAAAGACAACAAGAGAATACAACAAGACTGCATCAAGACCTACCTGCTCTCACAGATGCAATATCTGAACAGACTAGGAGTCTTCAGCATGGGACAGATGCAATTTAAGGGAAGATGAAAATATTTACAAGATGGGGAAGAATAACAAATAGCTGTTCAAACAGGTACTGCTGCAAGACATTAGATTAGCAGGCTACACAGAAAAAGTGAAATGTTTTTACACAATACATGGCTGATCTATGGAACTGCCTGCCAGATGATGCTGTAGATGCAAAAAGCAATTAGAAAAAAAAAATCATGGAAGCTGGAGGCCAGATGAGTTTGCCAAAGAATTACCACTCTTCACAGAAGAACAGAGACCAGGTTAGTTGAACTCTTATTCTGACCCTCTACAGCTATTCTTACATCTATAATTTTAAACAAGAATGGTGATACAGATGATCATTCCAATGCACTCTCACTGTTCAAGTGAGAAGCAATGACACTGATCTCAACTCACTTGCTTATAGATACATCTTGCACAGTATGCCAGCTATTTCAACTTATTTCCTATGATTTTTTAAACCTTCAGCTGCTCTTTCTAGTAGGGAATTTCTGTTTCACCCTATATTATTCTGAAGTTTGCGCTCTTCTATACCTGCTGCCCTTCTTGCAGCTGTAGTTTAGAAGTGCCTTTGTAAACCTTCATAATAGCCAACAGTTTCATTTCATTTCCGTTTAGTTGAAATGCATCAACCTAGTATAGACTACAAAATACTTCTCCGGGTTCCTAAAAAAGTTCCTCTTTCTTTCACATTGTCAATCATGCATTAATTTAACCGAAATAAGCATTTAAGTGTCCACTTGTCCAGCTCTGTCCAAATAAAGGGCAGAAGGAAGACACATTCTACATTGCAACTTCTGCCCTCACTTCTACTTTTTTGATACTTTGAATAACTGTGCTCTAAATCTCACTCTAGAGACTCAATTAATGGCCCAAAGTAGCATACTGGCCAATCTCACTCTCACACTTCTAAGTGTTACAATCATATGTATACCTCAGCTCTTCAAATGAAGGGTATGATAGATACTGGGTGCAAAGCCTGAGGTCCCAAAAACCACAACAATTAATTTGGAGCTGTCAGGTAAGGAACTTGAGGGTTTCTTCTCCTAGAAAGAAACAGAGCTTTAAAGAAGCATATTCCCATGTATTTAGCAATGGCCATCTAGGCATTTAACATCTCCAGGCTTCTTGCAATTAATTGCAACTATGAATGAGGGCAGCAATCCTAGAAAACATAAATAGCTCACAAATCAGAAACTTGTCTGCCTAGCTGGCAACCTCAGCCTGTGCTCTGCTCAGTTTTCTAGATCCCACTGGGCAAAGCAAACTTCAAAGGTTTGGTAGCAAATGTTGAGGCCTTTTATGACATTGGCTCACGCTACTTAGGAAATCATTGCTTTCTGAAACCATAGCTGCCCACAACTAGTCCTCCAGCAACAGACATTTCTGATTTTCCATTAAGAGGGTAAAACAAAGCAGTCAGGCTTTGTGTAGCTGGCCCATAGCTAAAAGAAGAGCCACAAACCAGGCAAACCTAACATCTTAAGATTCACATTTCCCAACAAAAATAGTAGTAGTAACGAAGATACAATCATATAAAACTTGGAAAAAGCAAAGTTCTTAAGGTGCCTTACAAAGCAGCAGACTGTCAAAGTGGAAAATACCCGTTCAGCAACACAAATCCTTCTATTCAAAGTTCCTAGCACAACTGGGTGATGCAGAATTCATTGAAGACCCTGCTAAAACCACCCTGAGATCAGTCAATTACTATAGGAGAATATTGAGATGGATGTGTCTGACTGCAGTAAATAGGTATCTGTATTTCACTGTCTTTAGTCTTCTGAAGTGTCTTTCAACATAGAAAGACTTTTCTACAGAAAAGTTATCTCTTTGTTTCAAGGCTGCTATGACTTAGATAGGCAAGAACTAAGATTCTGAAAGTTCAATGTTCTGCTATTTCAAAAGCCAAATTGGAACTATTTTTCTTTTGGCAGGATTCACACAGGTGAAAATGAGAACTGAGAATATTCCCAATGCTTATGCAAGTCTGTGTGTACCACATGCTCCAAACAGAGGGCAAAAGTTACGACACAATGAAAAATAATGGCTATGCTTGCCTTTTCCAGAGATTCACATTATCAAATGCCAATTGACAGAGAGAATGTCGTATACTGCTTCAATATCTTAATGTCAAGAGTATATCAGATACTCTGCATAAAATACAGATTTATTTAGAATTTAACACAAGCCATAAATTGCCATGCATGGTTTACAGCTGTTTGTAGAGAGAATATGGTATTGTTTAAGGTCAAAGAAAAAAAAAAACCCAAACCAACCAACCAAACAACACCAAAAAAACCCTCCACTTCAACATTCCTGTTAACAAAATATACTAAATATACTTGAAGTTGCAACAATCCATGCTTGACTCAGACTTGGTAAGCTGGTAGGAAGACTTGCCAAGTCTGCCGGGCTTGCCAAGCTCCAGGGGTTTGCAGGGCTCAACTCCAGTACTGCTATGAACAAATGGACCCAAAGTTATTAAAGCACTTTTCTGGCTGGAAAAAAGAAACCTTTTCACTATAACTGTTACCTGGCTGCCAAAAAGCTGGAAAAGCTTATTTGTAACTCAGCTACAAAATATATATGTTTCTCCAAAGGAACAAGAGGCCCAATTTAAATGTAAAGAAATTCAGACCTAAGGCTGAAATCTGGGTTGATATATTGCTGTGCTTTATTATAGCAGATATTGCAAAGATCTGAAACCAGTAGGTATTGTGCACAGAGAGAAGTGGAACATCTTGCAAACTGAAAACTAGCCCATGTTTCCTGACTTGAAGTGTGGCTGCATTCTTTAAATAAGAAACCCCACTGCTGAAGCACTTGATGCCAGCTGTGATATGGGCGCTTTGCCACTAGAAGGGTGGGAGGGAGTGGAAATCAGACTGCTGCCTCCTTCTAGAGGTCAACAAAAGCCAACAGATGGTAATACTTGGTTAATATGAACTTGAGCTGCAGGCAAACTGAGGATCTTGAGGTAAAACAGTCCTGCACTGCTGTTTTGAGCCACACAGGCTCTCCACCTGCTCTAGAATACGTTTTGAGAAAAGATCAAGTATTATGTTCAAAAAAATATTCCCACTTGAGCAAGTTAGAAGGCAATTTTAATTGCATTATTGCTTCATGCATAATTACCACAGCATTAATGCCTGAAATAGTAGGAACTAATTTATTTAAGTGCTCTAAGGCACTGAGATAGAAAATCATCTATTCTAAACGTGTATATTTATGAAGTCTTGATAACAGACAACTTAACAAGTACTAGAAATATTTTCCCAATTCTGCTAAAGGGCACAGAAAGCTAATGTAGTCAGGGTATCAACAATTGCCACAGGCACCAATTATAGCCAGGCTGGATGCCTTTACTATTCAGAAATGAGCTAAATTCTCAATATATCCTTTCTCAGCACACACACACATTTTGCATGTTTTTACCAGATAGGCTCATTTACAGTTTGCCTAATAAAGCAGGTTTGTGCACCTCCTGTGCAGTTCATTAATAATGTATTCTGATTAAAAAAATCTTTCATTACAAATGTGTCTCCCAATGCCAGGCTCTTACTCCTGACCAAATGCACACAGCCTTAAAATAATCCCTTCATTAGAGAATTTACAGCGCTGATTTTATAACATAGGTGAAGAGCCTTATTAGTAAGATTTAACAGAATATGCATGGCTGCCTGAGATTCACTTGATTTGCCCAGGCATAATACGCCAAGACATATTTCCCTTGCTCCCTTTATTCCCCCTACTGTTTATTAACTCTTTGCTGAAAGCAGATCAATATTGTTCGTTGAAAAGTATTTGCTGTGCATCCCAACCAACTGCCCATTTAAGCCTAAAAATCATCTCCCATCCTCTCCACAGTGTTAATTATTTTTAAAAGTTTCATGCTGCTTTGTCTAAAAAAAACCTCTATATGAATTTACTGTAAAATTTGGTCAGATAAACAGATATCAAAGCAACTGATACAATAGAGATTTCCCAGCTTTAAATGATAGTTCATTAAATAAGCTTGAACAGCTGTTATTTCTTCTATTGCTGACTACAGACAGTTTATATTTCAACATACTAAAGAGCATAGTTTTATCAGCTTCATCTTTCTCTGCTTATATGAGAGGCATATGAAGAAAATTTGATTTCTTCCTTATAAAAGTTGTTTCTATGTTCTTCTCTATCCGATCAACTTGTCAACATCCTTCCTCCAAAGCACAAGTAAGATTCAACAGGAGAGGCAAGCACGGAGCAGAACAGAAGGGAGGTGTGGTGTGATAGGTAAGAAAACCATCAACCTACAATTTACACAGACTAGCAATTCTTACAGTTTAAATCCTCAGAATAATTCTGAACATTTTAAAATTAAGTAAGAATTAGCAAACCTGTTTTTTTCCTCAGTGGTTACCATTAGATAACAATCATGTTTCTTGCCCCAGGAGTTTTGAGCGTTGTGAAAAGACACCAGATGTGCAGATGACTATACAGTATACATCAAAGGACCTAGCCATTAAGACATGAGAAGACTGCCTCTTCCAGCAACATTTGACCCTGATATACTGATTAATGTGTTTAAAAAAGCCCAACAAAACATAGCAGGCCATGCAAACTCCTTTTATTCACAGTGGGGTAGTGTTGGGTTTTTTTGTGTTGACTTACATAAACATCTCATCAAGTATGCCAAATTATGCATTTAATATTTACATCACTGGCAAAATGAAGATTGAGCCATTAGAACAAATTTAAGAGATGTAATGTGACTTTTTTCTAATCTTATGAAACCAAGTAGAGAAAGGGCAGGATATTTCGCCAGTTCTTTTAGTGTGAAGTGTTCTAGGCACTCTGTTGCTCCAGCACACTAACTGCTGCAGAAGCAAACCTATGGTACTGTAATTAGAAATGGCCTGTGTTGCCAAAGGGCAGATGTACTTGCCAAAAGATGTGGTTAAACTTTGCAGTTCCTCAGAACATTTCCCTTCTACAAATAAGAGCCAGCTCTATTCTGAATTTATTTTTCATCCTTCCTTACATTTTCTGGAGTCTGAAGAAAGCTGACACTGTTACACTAAGATTGTCTCATCACGTATATAGGTGACACCACTCACATACTGACTTTCAAAACATCAAATGAAAAAACAACATTGCTCAGGACATGTCAGTCAAGCCCCATCAGGATGCAGCGTTTCAGCATGCCTGCATAGTCGCAGGGGTCCAAACCACAGCCAGAGCAAGATGATCAAAACTGATGACTCTGGGAAGTCACCCATCATTATTGTACAAAGCCAGCAGAGTGTCCAGCTCTGGTTGGAAGTCAGGCTGAGACAGCTGGAAGATGCCAGCTGAGAGGAAACAAGGCAGGAGTTTGTTGGCTACATTCTCCCCCCACCCCTGTTCAGGGAGTGAGGTGGGCTCAGCTGCTTGGTTGGCAAGCTAGAAACATCATGCCAGGCCACTGTCTGCTGCCAAGCAATGGAAACTCACACTATGAACTCCCAGTACTATCAGTCTTCTTTTACAAAACAAACATTACTCATAACACTTCTTTCTTTAGCAAAAAGAGAGCAGCTGTAAAGAAAGGTTTCCACTGACATGGAGGACATGCTTATGTACACAGCAGCAGTGATGGTAGTATTGAAACCAATTCAGTAACATTAACATTTTGGGGTTTTGTTGTTTTTGCCTCTAGATCTGCCTAATCAGCTTCTTTAACTGTCCTTGAGACCTAGCACATCACTCTGGAACTGAGAAGTACAGTATGACTATTAATAGCTTGGCATGTATTAATGAGAATTTATGGTATCTCCTCAGCATGTAATCACTCCAGACTGGTCTTGATACAACTTTATGACTGTGTAATTGACCCACATCTCATATAGATAAGGACATGCTATTACATGGTTTTAAGTGGCCTACTGGCTTTTCTGAAGCTAAGCAGTATCTTTAATCAATGATAAAGTAATACAAGCGCTTTGGGTTAGTTATTCTTAATTTGTTCTCTAGTGCTGAAATAATTGGATTAAAAAACCCCATAAACTTAAGTATTTATATTAATAGGTGAGGAAACATCAACAGTTTCATGTAATATATCCACCAGAAATTTTGCTAAGCACTTAGAATCCAGTAATAAAAATTATGTCAGAAAGCAAGAAATCAGCATTTGAAACAGAAGATTAGGGAACTGTGGAAAAAAGAATGCTACTACTGTTACCCAAGTAAGGGCAATGAAAGGGAAGGAAAGGACAGAAAACAGCTACAGAAAAGATCAGACTAGCAAATTTGGTATTGGATGTACAAGCAAACGGAAAGCCAATAAAACACAGCGTTCCATAAGCGAAGCCTGATAATGCCATGAGTCACAAGTGAGACTAAACCCACCAAGGCTCTTCACATCTGAGGTGTGCACTAGAGTTCACTGCAGCCTGAGTAAAGCACATCACCACAGACCTGTAACAACGCATCTCATAACAAAACAAGAATATAGAGAGAGCAGAAGCTTTAACACTAATCTGGACCCAGAAATTACCACACAAAATACAAAAAAAACCCACACCCAAAACAAAAAACTCACAACAAAGTTAATATTGTGTGCATTTGGGAAGGGGAGTGTGGGAATGTCACAAACCAGTATCTAAATAGCCACATTGGTTCCCTGTACCCTTGTGGAGCTGTATCTGAGACACTAGTCTCACTCGAGCTGGAGCTGGCCTTATTGTAACACACATTGTCACATATATGTAGGTACATGCCCTGAAGTGACCAACAAGCAATCTCTTTCTCCAAAGTCATAATATCCTGTTTTCATATGCAGTTAGCTGAAAGAAAACATAATCCTAAACCCAGTCCTCAACCATGTAGTACCCCAGGATAGCATCACAACAATGAAAACAGGAACATACAGTGAAGATTTCTTTGAATCACTAACTCTTTAGGGGTAAAGGTTATCAGGACAGAGGAAAATAAAATTGAATTAGAAAAGTAAACATGTAGAATGCTGTAATTCATTAAGAAAATGGTGCTACATTTGCTCTTAGTTTGCTTCCTCCTACAGCATTGTGGAGCTGGCAGCTTCCATTTAGCCTATATGTAGCTTAATGAAGCAGAGAGTTCCCAATTACATACAAACGCATTCGCTTATACCTGCACATGGTACAAAGGGCACTCAGGATAAAAAGTGATAAGGAGATCAATATTCATACAACTTAGCTAATGCAGTTGTGCATTCTTACTTCTTGGATATGAACCAAGGCAGTGTCTTATAGTAATTCAAACTATTTCAAGATTTCCAAAGACCAAATGCATTCCCAGTACTGACTGAATAAAGCTGATGGTGACCAAGACCCTGACTGTTACTACTCAGCTCCTATTTTACAGGGCATTTCACTTCAATCCTTTCCCTTCTTACTTTTATTTGCAGAAGTCCCTTATGTTACACTTACAAATGAGGGTTTGTAGATTTTGCTTTTCTTGTCACCACATAAATGAATTCTTCTGCAGAGCTGCTGAATTAAGTGTAATAGGAGCAGTACTGTAGCAAGGTCATTTTAGGTCTGGAACTGCAGTCCCCTTAGGATTCCCTATTATGGCTACACGAACTGCCAGGTTCCCCTTGCAAGTCTGTTTTCCTCCCTTCCTCCCTATGAAATAAAATTCAGTCTCTGTAAGCCCTTGCATTAAGCTACTTTTATCCAGGAAGGTTACATAAAGTTTGCTGACAGCTTGGAACCCAATGAAAATAGCAAAACGTGCAACAGAAAAGCCAGACCACTACAGAAACTACGGCTCATCTTCTGTCTTACTGACAGGAGTAAACCTTTACAACAGTAATCCCAGGAGCATCCCGTGTTTCTGATTACCCACCACTCTATTAGCATTGCAGCACAGGGACAACCTATTCTAGCCATCTAAAAAGCTCCCTAGTACTTATCTTACATTTGTTCGATTTTTATTTATTAATACAACCATTTCCTTGGTCAGTGGGACAATCGAAAAATAGACAGGACTTACCATTTTCTTTTTTACACAGCTGCTTTTAAACATGCTACTCCTTCCCTAATGGCTCCAAGACTAATTCACAAAGGTTGCTCTCCTGCTCTCCTTGCCACTCCTCTCAGGGTGAAAATACATACAATATTGGTAATTTAAGTCTAAATTTATTTCTTCACATGCTGGCAAAAGCTAAAAGAGTTGGATCCTAAACATCTTTTGCCAAAATGTGCAGCACAATATAAGACATGCAATCATTTCACTGGTAAATTACTTATTGATGTACTTCTCTCTAAAGAAATAATGTTTGAACTTCTTTCAGAAAGTGATTAGCTTTCTTTCACTGCAATACATACAAAGAAATTCTTGGTGGGCTTTTAAAGCATTTGCTGTATCTTCTGATAGAGCTGTGTCCAAAGACAAATCAAAGTAGCTAGGAAAAATACCTTAGACAAGAAAAACCTAGAAGTCCATACACAGGAGCAACACATTCACATGATTCCTGAATTCTGAATTCCAGCATTTTGCAAATGAGTTTTTAACCAGAGCAAGCTAACTCGCACCATCACGTTCCTGATGGGAAAACCCTTCATGACAAATGACCACCAAATCGCCTCTGAACACAGGCCAGGGATATATCTCCAGCTTCTGTAGCTTTTTACTAAGTTCCACAAAAACACAGTAAGATTGAGTGGTTACACAGACTGAAAATCTGAGAAGGCACCTGAGGCAACACTTACAGGAATAAGGTCTAACAATGAGGTTTGAGCTTCAACAATACTATAAACAGCAACTCTGACAACGAAGATGTATCTGTCATCTTTTATGCAACAGGGAACAAAAAATCATGAAGAAAAAACTACAAGCTTACCTGAACATTAGGCAAATACCTATAAACTGTGAAAACATTATTTGTACAAGACTCTAAAGCTATTTCAGAAAGAAAGGGAATTTATATCCTGAGTAGAATATCCACAAACTAACTACAGTAAAGATCACAAGTGTTGCTAGCTTTTCATACAGCAGACAGTGGGAGGTAGGGAAATATGCACAGAAAGCATCCATACCACAATTCACTTGATCTATTACACAGAACAGCATGACTCTAGCTGCTTGTACAAGTCCCTTCTTCTAGTCCTCCAACAGTATTTGTGCTCCAGAACTACCCAGGTGCAGAAAAGCACCTGTAGAGTGCAAGAAATGATGAACAGATGGTTTTCATTTGCAAACCAAATTAAATGCAAAAGAGATGCATATTTACTTCATGAATTCTTGAGCTCTTCATAACACAGCAGAGGCTCCAAAAGACATGCTTCTCTACAGAAACTATGTATTATATGAAAATTTGTCCAACTAAATCAGTTATGGTTATCCCCCTATTACATTCTCCCCTCATTTTAGATATGAACAGCATACATATTTTAAAAAGTAGTTCTCCTTGGTGCAGAATGCAGTAATTCAACATCTGAGTTGAGGCACATTAAGACCTTTAATAAAAAAAGAAAGAACCAGCACAGCACCTTGTGTAAATTAAAGGCAAGCAGGAAATAAGAATCATGATCAGCTGTACCTATTCAAATCATATGCATTAACATTTCTTTTCTCCTTGGAAGCATGTAGCAGCCCTCGTAAGATCTTGGTTACTGGAGAAAGTACTTAGGTCTTGGAAGGAGCGCCTCAATTCCAGAAAAAACTACAGATTCTAACTTTGCATAGGACTATTAGGACAGACATACCCATTCAGGCCAATGGCACATCCCACCTAGTTACTTATCTTTAACAGTGCATGCAATCCAAGCCTCAGGGAAGAGTATGATGCAATTTCCAGGTACCCAGTATCTGCAAATATCCAGCTTGGCAGATTTTCCAAGTCTCCTGTACCTTGCCTAAGTAGCAACCTGCAACAGCTCTATTTCTTGGTATTTTCCTGTTTCCTCTTAAGTCCTGTAAACATCCTGCAACACAACATCCTTTGACAAGGAGTGTTAGGTAGGATTCAAAACACTGACCTCAAGCACAAGCCTTTACATGAGGCTGAAAGCTAGTGCAACTGGTTTATTTTTTAGGACCTATCTGATTAGCAAGGGGAAGGAACATTATGAACAGAAGACCAGAGTCAAGTAAGGTTGAGGGAATGCCCCTCCTCATATTTCAACAGCTCAACCAGCTGGTTAATAAGCGATATTGAACGCTTTGTAACCACATGTTTTTACCAACTCTGCCCAGAGAACAGGGCTGGTGACCAATATATATGTAAAAGAGTGGTACCTCACATCCCCTAGAGATGTCTTCAGGCCAGGACAGGAAAGAAATACTTGTTCTAAACAATGCTGCTAAGAGGTAAGAGAAGTAGTCTTTTAATCTAGAAAGATTTCTCCATTGGCAAGATAATTTAATCTACGAAATGTCTTTCACTGCATATGGTCCACAGCTAGTCTGAAATCTGGCACCCTTAACCCATGCAGTCCTTTAAAGCTATCTTGGCAGGCTTAGCACCCACAAATACCCTCTTATCTTGCCCTAGATCCACAATGTGAGACCTCACTAATGTTATAAACACAGACCTCATTCTTTCTGGCACTTCAAAGATCAAAAAAAACCCCACAGTTGGTCTACTAAGACCCAGTACAAAGGGCCACAAGACAGTCAACCTACTATTCCTCCAGGTGCTAACACTGAGCAATATGGACACAAGCCAGTCCACATATGTAAGTCTGGTAGTCAGCGCTCTGGAAGAACTGAAAAACACAGCATAGTTACTGCTCCCTCCAAGAGGCACTGGAGACCCATCTGGAATTAAACAAAGCAAACAACCCTTGTACTGCATGGGGCTATCCCAACCTCCACTCACCCATGAGTACTTTCTCATTTAAACTCCAAATAGGATATCACAACAGACAGTAACTTAATGTTTCATTTAAGACTATGTCTTCCATACTGCAGCACAACAATCAAGTCAATTAATATAAAATGCAGGTTTTAAGTCTGCAGAAAAAACTATCCGGGCCATCATTTCAGTTTAAATCAGGCTTAAAGTGCTCACAAAACATTTGGAATCAATTTAAGTGGATTTACAATCACATCGCAGTTAAACCACTGTAACTTCCCTGTGTAGGCAAACCCTTATGGCAGGCAAGGAAACATTTGTTTATAGTTTGGATGACTATATGAGGAGAAAGCGGATGTCAGAAATAGCCTTTGCTTCACTGCTTGGGGATTTCAGCCCTGGAAGTTGAAAGGTGGGGGAAAAAGCTTATTATTTCACTTGTGCTAGTCAAACATTACAAGAAACCTTAAACCACTTGACAGTGGGATCTGTCTCAGTTGCTCAATACTAACAACAGAGAATATACCACCACATCCAACCACTTCCGGGGAAATACATCCAGGATTTACATGTCAGACCTTCTACCCTTAGTAAATTAGATATTCTTCAGGTAAATTATAATTAATGTTTTTAACCCCAAACTTATCTTTTAATCATGCTTAATCTGCAGAAACACTATCCAAATCCATTTTCACTGCCATAATGTTAGTCCTTCAGATAATTTTAACATAGCAAGTCCTTACTTGCATCAGACATCTTGCCATTCAGAAGTTGCCATTCAAAGTTTTTTTCCCCATCACTGCTGAAAATAACAGAGAAGAGAAGCCCCAGCCTCAGAACTGTCATATGAATGACAGCTAATTCCTGGGCTGCACTAGGCTGGAAAGCCCTTGTAATGTGCTCACATGCAAATGTTTGGTCCTTGGTGCCGTCACTCATTCCTGGGGAGCTATTCTCTACCCTGTTTGTCTTAGTTCTAGCACAAACACACGTTCCTTTAGCTCAGATACTACAATGTCTTAAGTGAAGACTATTGAAGGTCCTCCTCTTGAAGGGAAGAGGCTTTGACAAGTTGGGAAATATTTCCAAAAGTAAAAGCTACAGCAGCTGGATTTTAGCCACCTCAATTACCACACAACCGACATGAACCTCTTTGGGGTCAAAGTCTTTTTCATGCTGCTGAAATAGAGCACAAGTTATTTCAACCTTCAGCTGAAACCACCATCCTGCCCCCAAAACTACAGTGCAACCATTTTATATGCTTCCATACTTCAAGCTCAGATACCAAGAAACAGACCACACATTGAGAAAATAGCTTATTATATTCTATAAAAGCTTTTACCTTCTGTCCAGTGTTGGAGAAGCAACCAGAGATTAAAGGAAGGGAGGAGCTGTCAGGGCTACTGTTGAGTGATTTTTCATATAACATTGTGCTTCTCCAAAGAAATCAATTTACATGAATACTTTTGAGCATTAAGAACACAGAGTTTTCTATGATTAAAAATGAAGAACAAAACACCTTCACAGCAAATAAAGAGCATCCATTTTATGTGGCAAGTTCACAGTGTGACATACATATGCATACTCTTGAACTGTAAAACCAACTCACATCCATTCTTCAGGATAAATCTGCAGGTTAGATCTTATTTAGAACAAGATACTGTATTCAAAACTACTGTGTTAGTTTTCCCCAAACGTTAACAGAAGAGGAAGAAGAATATTGGTATTTACAGGTTTTAATTGCACTCAGTGTCAAGGCCTCTCAGATAACATAAAACATGCAGCCTATGGAAAAGTTGTTTTGCTTTGCACAGACATTTTAAAACCTTAAAGGTTATGTCTAATACATCACAATGTTGCTTCTCAATTCAGCACTAGATTCAGATTCATAACCAACAACTTCAGTGTGTTACAAAGATGAACCATGTATTTTGAAGCAAATCTAGAGCTGAAAAGTCATTTATTCCTTGTCTAGTTTAAAAAAACCCAAAACCCACAACACAAAAGCATATTGCAAGCCATTTGCCATGGCTGAGAGTGTTCCTACTTGCCCATAGCCATTACAGAGGTATTCCTCTTTGCCTGCTCTACATGCATTGCCATCAGCTTGCCAAAATTACGGCTCTCACAGGCAAGTTAAATTCTGGTGTTCCAAAAAGCCACAGAAGACATTTGCGTAAAAGCAGAGTGAATAGCTCATCTTTTTATTATTACATTTCTAGTAATTCCTTCCACACTTATACCAGAATAAGGCAAAACAGAACCCCTGTCAAACTGGTAACACTTATGAAATGGTAACAAACTTGAGACTGGAGCATAGTAATGACTAACTTAGATTTCTGGATTTCTTAAAAAAACCCGTTAAATACACAGATTAATTGTTAGCATGTGAAGGCAAAACCAAATCTCACTGGTGGAGACTTTCACCTGCAGAGGTAATTAGATGATCTTCCTCACTATTGAGAATTTCTTTTAATAGTAAGCTTCTAAAGAGTTAGTAACATCACTACCTTCCTGTCAGCATCAAGATATAAAAGACAAGGAACCAGCAAAGCATCTTCACCTCTGAAAAGGTGTGTTTTTCTCAACATGGCACCTGTACTGTATAAAGCTTTACTCGAGATAAAGGAACAAGCAAAGGGAAGGCACATTTTGTCTACTAGGAAAAATTAGAAGCAGAACATGGACTTAAGAACATGAGTACCTTTGTGAGAACTTTGGAGTAAAAGTCAAGATGACAACTGAAAAAGTCAGGATGAAAAAAGGTTAACACTTCCAAAGGAAGAGGGCCCTGTGGTTAGCAATGGTTGCTGAAGAGTGCACAGTAGTTTTTGGCTTTTTTCCCCCCTTTTTGAAAATAAAACTGACTTATAAGCATTCTGCAAGGAGTTCTATAATTTAATAATTCAGACCATGGATGATGCTTTATTAATAGCATGCATCAGACATCACTGGAAAACTGGATAGAAGCCCAGTTGTCTGGTTTAAGACCACTTCTATTTCCTACATTTTCAAACCATTGCATGGGGCTTTAGCTGCACGACTCAGATGAACTTAATGAGAGTCATGCAGCTATGCCTAAATACACTGCTTTGAAAGTAGAGAAGCACTGGTTTGGGTTCTGTTTTTCTGAAGCTCTCCCTGGAGTTATTTAAAGCTGTTTTTTCCTCTCAGTCTTTTCTCTAAAGGTCTTCTACACTTCACCTCACCATGTCTGGCAGATAAATAGCTGAAAACTTTGGACACCTCATTTTTCAAAGACTCTAGTACTCAGATCTTGTGTGCTACCTTGAAACCAAACAGTAAATAGCCAGGCCAATTAAACTTTGCCAATTGTGTGCATGTGCTCAATTTAAATGCAATAGGTTATTTCAAATCCAAACACTGCTGTGGGCACTGAGCCGAATTGCAACTTGGTATCAACATATGTCATTTATTATGATTGATTACTACATACTGTAAACCATTTTAATATCCACACATGATCAAACTTAATATAAGTTATTCAGGTTCAAATCAAATCAAACCACACAAATTTCTATTGGAAAGCCGTGCTGTAAATCATAGATTAAGGAAAAAGAGAACCATATATGATGTGTAGTTTACATTCTTTTTTTAAATCATTTTGCTATATTTCTATTGATAAGCTATAAGAATAATTTTACTGTATTCTCATCTTGTCAAACAGCTCAAAATACAGATTTACTTATTTTCTTTAAGCAGGAGTGCTAATCTTTCCCTTTCTGAGTTTATGAACTGCCTGTTTAAGCAAGAGACCCCCCAATAAGCTGGGGGGTTTGCAAATCTGCCTTCAGGTCAAAACAGACCAAGACTGAGAAAGAACCAGAACTTCACTCTAACCTTACAATTCTACAGTGACATTGCAGCAGAAGACTAAAGAAATTGTTACTTTTCCATTTTCAGTACCTCAGATTTTGAAGAAAAAAAATTATACAAAACACCATGTAAATCCTTAACAACTTTATAACAAGTTCTGAGCAGAGAGAAAGCAACATAAGCAGGATCACTTCAGGAAAGCCTGTCTAGATCAGAAAATACATAAATAACGTAAAGAAAAAAGAATCACATGTAGTAGACCAGTAAGTATAACTTTAGAGAAAAAGCAACTGCACCACAAGGATGACTTCTCTTCACAAAGGAAAACATGGGCCTGCGTACACCAATACTCCTGATGCATAAGCTACACCTCCAAATGGTGCTCATAATCATGACACAAACCACGGTCCCCTGGAAAACACCTTCCTGAAGTTTAGAGATCCTCCCGATCCTAACCAGAAGTAACATGATAGAGACTACCACAAGTGAGACAATGAGCTTGCCTTCCCATAGGGTTTAGCCAGAGTGACAGTTCCTTCTCAGGTTTCCGGCATTTCTTAAGACTCTTGGGCTCTAGAGAAAAGTAATTCTAACTAAAAATACACACACAGCCCATCCTGTGTCACTCTAGTGACAATCTGTCATCCTCCAGACATTACCCAGATGTCAGTTTTGAACAGTATTTGTAAACCCTTTAGTGCACTGAAACACATTATGGAATAAGATCTTCTCATATTCAGGTGCATTAGGTTATTACATCCTTTGCTAAAGAGTTTGTTTTTAGGTTAGCATTTAGAATTAGAAAGGCAGAAAGACAGGCAGGTAACTCCTAGACATACCACCAGTGCACAACAATTTGGAAGAAATCAGGAACTGTCCCAGTCCTCCCCTGAACAATAAATACTGTATTTTCCTCCCAGATTCAGCTTGCTCTCCTTCCTAACATGGCTACTGCACTTCAGGACAGTACCACAAGCAGTATTCTGTAGCTGTTTGTTGTAGTCCTAGTAATTTATTTATTTATATCTAGAATTCTGATGGGTCTGACTGTCATATAAAGGACTCTTCTAAATTTGGAAATCAAGTTTACAGCCACATTAGAGCTGGAAAAGAAGTTTCCACACATCAGTGGTGGCCACTGGTATCTCACATTCCAAGCTACTGACCTGAGAAAATAAGAGATATCAAAGTTTAAGAAACTTAGTAACATCTGATAAATTCCTGTCAAAACAATCTCAACACTTAGAGCTGTGTAACACTGCCAGCTGTATCCTAGTAAGAAGAGACTGACACCCAGCTTGCATTCCAGAGACAACCATCCATCCGAAATTAATCCTGTAAGATCTTCCAAGAATATACTATTACCCATGTGTGGATGCTGCATCACATACACAACAGCTCATGTCCAGGAGCCAGAGCAAATACATTTTAACACAGAAGGACAGGACTACTGAGCTGAGTGCATTCTGGCAAATCAGACACCAGTCAGGATTCCTTTACAAAGCCAGACCACACACTGGGAGAACACCATAGAGTTTAACAGCCAGGACCAGAGTATGACCCGTGCTGTACATGGTGAATTTGCCATGACAAATGGCCAACATGTGGAAGGGCTAAGTCCAAACTCTCAAAATCTCAGCTCCCTAGTCTAAACTGGGTTCTTGGTCACCAGTCATCCACACTACATAGGGTAGCTCAACAGCCTTTCTTCTGGAAATAAGCATTTATTCCCTTCACAGCAAAATGCAGGTATCACTTCTGTGGACAACTGGATACAGGTATTGCTCTTTACAGATAATGCAGGAAAAAACATGTCAAGTTCAGTGCCCTCCAACACTGACCCAGCAGTAGTGGCACCATATGCCTCATCTCACCCCACTGCATGCAGCACATACCTACCATGAGGCTAAAATCACTATGCTGACAGCAGTGACACAGCCATCAAGTTATTCCAGCTATTCTTCTGTTAAAAATACCCTGAAAACAATTTGTCAGATTTGCTAGATGCTTAGAAGAGACACAAGCACAGCACTACACATTGTGGATACAGCTGGTCTCTCCTGAAGATCACATTTGAGTAATATGACAAGTCATGCTGCATCCTTTCACTGGGAGTCAGGCATGGCTTTTCATGGCAAAAACCTTTTAAGAATACAGATATAATCAAAGTCTAGGAGTTAATTATAGCTAGGTCTTCAGTACATTCCACAGGAAGGGCCAAAATGTGATTAACAGCATCTAACAAATAGCATCAGCAATACAGCTAGAACCACTGCCCATACAAGTAAAGTTTCAGGACTTCTTTTTAAATTGGTTATTGCTTCCTAGACATTTTGCCTTCGGGGCATCAGCCAGCAGATAAATAACTTTACTCCAACAAAACATGAATTATTTCAAAGAAACAGTAATAGCAGAACTGAAAGCTGTTTTGTGCACTAAGTATATGATAGTCACACAGGATGAACATACTCTAGAACTAGAGTCACAGGAGTTAGTTTACTGTTTGCTGTTTATGGAGCTGCTCCTGAAATTGTGAAGAGTGAGACAGAACTAATATCACTCCAACCATACTGCCAGCGTTTCTGCTCTGGTTTGTGAGGGGTAAGAAATGATTGTCATAAAGCTGAAATTTTCCTGCTCCATGCCTGGAACCAGAATGACATCTAAAGCCACAACTGACTGCTGTTGCCTGCATGTGCCCAACTAAAAGAAAAAGTGGAGGGGGAAGGAAAATATAGGGGGTTGAGCCCCCAAGCTGGCATCTAACTGCAACAAAGAGCACCAACCTTCAGCCAGAAATGCCACACTGAACCTCTAGACTGGGAGAGGTAAGAACTGTCAGCTCACTAAGTACTTTTCAAGCTAGAGTTTTGTTCTCAGGTATATCTGTTCATTACCTATAAGAGAATGCTCTCAGAAAGTCAGATTAAGACCTGCTTATAGTGAAACTGGATTGTATTTAGTTAACAGTTACCTTAGCCCATCCCATTTTATCTAGACAAAAGCCTTGCTCCAGTGTAGACCCTGGGCTGTTAACGTTAGCCAACATTTCTGAATACTTTCTTCAATTGTTACTGAAGCTCAATCCACTTGATTTACCCTGGGCAGGAAGAAGGCATCTACACTGATGCTGAAGACAGAGGCTGAAGTTATTTTATTTAAACATGAATCAAGGCAAGGCCAACCTTTTAAAAGGACAGGGAGATTCCACACTTCATACTGTAGTGGGCCATGGAAACAGGATGATCTAAGCTCAATTCAGATTTACTATTTCATAGCAGCACATCCACTGTTACTCCCACCCTTACTGACCCATAGGAGATTTCTGTCTTCTCAGTCATACTCAAAGATGAATGAGCCAAGGAGAACTGAATGACAGAGGCGGAAACTGGGGCAGAAAAGAATGACAAACAACCTTGCTGTAAATTGTCTTCTAAGCATAAGTTTCATGTTTTCTTGCGTATACCAACAAGATGGCCTTTCAACAAAACTTTGCCTTCTAACATTAAATCAATGTGTACTTCCTAGAAAAACAAAATGCAGTATCTTCAAGCTGTTGCTGACTTTTTAAAAGTGATAGCAGTTTACCTTAAACTTTGTTACTACATAAATCAGGTATCAATACATTGGAGAAGTGACCACAAATGACTTGTTGCTGCAAGAGAAGTTGTCATTCTAAGCAAAAAGGAAACTGAGATAGTTTAATTTTTTACCCTTCCTTTTCAGCAGCACCAAGTAAGAAAATTTTACACTTATACTACAAAAGCAATTGGTTTGGCTCCATCAGATTCATTTTCCTAAGGCTACAGATATTTCAGAAGATTTTATTCAGATCACAAAGGTCAGTAAAAAAATAAATTTTTGTTTCAGATTTTGGGAAACGCCACCACAAATTCAAATACTGAAAATATTAATTGCAATACACTTGTTCTATTCTGTGCCTTTTAAATTTTCATTAGCACCTGATTTCCTTTGAAGATGAGGGTTATTGGGAATTACAAAGTCTGACACACTGTCACTATACAGCCTCCTGCTGTACATACAATGGGGATTGCAAAATAATTTGGGAAACAGGTTTAGGCAAAAGCAACAGAAACACAGAAGCTTGTCTTTGAGAAATATATTAAAGATACAAAAGGACATGTGCATCCAAGTGAGTCGGTCCAAAACCCTTGTCAGGAAATAGCTGAAACTCACTGATCATTAATAGAATATGTTAAGCTATTAATTCCCAAATGGAACTGAGATGGTCTTCCAGCTATTTGAAATACTGAAAAGAAACCTGGAAGTCTGTTCTCATTTTGGTATTACTACACTTTTTATTCTCCCTCCCTGCCTCCTCTTCTCCAACATAGTCAAACAGCTGTGACTGACAACTTTTATAAAGGTACCCTTTCTGCTTTACAGCAGACAGAAAACTTGTCAAGAATGGTAAAGCAAGACACCTTCAGCTGGTGCATATGCAAACATGCGCATTCAGTTTAGAAGGAAGCCTTTCATGAACTGGAACGGAAAAAACATCCCTTTGAGTCCTACAGAAAAACATGTGCCTTTCCAGGAAACCGCCTCAAAACCCTTAAATCTTCTCTGAATTAGTTGCATTTAGTCTCAGATGATGCAGCAGACAGCACCTGAACAACATCGGTATTACCCCAAATGATTCTTCAGGGATGGAACTTCCTCAAACAGTTTGGCAAAAACAGGTAATTGATTTTTGGGAACATATTCAAACAAAAACTTGGAATGGAAAAAATGCTTTTACTTTCTATACTCAATGGTTTTCTGCTGATATAAATGATCAGTTAGAATATTTTTTATCTATTGCTACAAAGAAACCCAATTAATCAAACATGAAATCCTGTAAGAAGATCCATTACCACACCCCTTACTGATAACAAAGCACACGTGCAACTAAAACAGCTTTTCTAAAACAAATGTGATTTCCGTTTCTACAGCATTTAAAAGTTTACTTTTTTTTTTCTGCTACTATTTTTCAAGGCTGAAAGACTTAGTGGTGAGGCAGAGCCATGGAATAAAGTGGGATTCTGTATTTTACTATCCACGTGGTGACGTGAGGAAAAACATTTAAGGAAGACCATCCCCAGTACAGTGTTGCAGCTCCCAGCACAGGAGCCAGACACGTAACAGTGCTGGGTTAGAATGAGACTACATCTTCCAAAAGATGACACTGCTGCTGGACCCAGGCATCCAGGGGAAAGAAGTGGCCAACCCTTCAAAACTGCTGACAAGAGTTGACAGGATTTCTTTAAATTTTACTTTTACAATGACACCTCAAAAGATTGTTCTTGGTACCAAACTCTAAAAATCAAGGCCGGGACAACTTTGTATTTGCAATGGAAGCAGGAGCTATTTAAAAGCAATAAAAAAGCCTTTTTTTTTTTTTTTTTTTTTTTTTTAAGGTATCATTCTTCATATACCATTAAGCAGGCAGCCATCTGCCAAAATTGCTTTTTGGAACAGCATGCATACTCACTGCCAGTAGGGGAGGGAAAATAACTGAAGCCTGGCAGGTAAAGGTCTGTTTCTCCCCATTTACTAAAATTATATAGTAATTACTTCTGTTCAAACAGAAAAGAGCAGACATTTCCTGCCCACCAGAGTGACTTTCAAATGGAGAAATCTGAAGTTCTATCAATCGTCATTACTTTTAATGTGACAGTAGATGTGAGAGTATTGCTAGATTTTATATTATATAAATGTATGCAGTAGGAACTTCCCCAGCAAATGAGAAATTTAACCAAGTGCCTGAGCACAAGTCAAATTTACTGTGCTCAGCTTTTCTATCATTTACTGCTGCTCTGGGACTGCAATAAAGCCCTGTAGATTTACTTCTTCACAAGAGAGGAATAACAAATTCAGCAATGAATCTCAAGTGAATACTGGTTTGGTTCAAGGGAGCACTGGAAACTTCTCATGAGCATGATTCCCCACCAATGCACCAGTAAAATAAGTAGAGAGACTCAGTCAATACAATAAAAAAAACCACAAACAAACCAACCAAAAAAACCCAGTCACCAACAGTCAGATTACCACAGAGTCAGCTACACAGAGTGTGACAGGCAATGACCAGAGGAACTGTGTTGAGTTTCTCAAGAGCAGAGCTCTCAGGAGGCCATAGTTTACTGATCCAACAACCTGCCCTATAAGAAACAAAGTCAGACTGGGGGGGGAAATCAAGCTTCTGGGCAGATACACCTTCATACTTTTGAGCAGTTCTCAGCGAGTGTAGCTCTCCTGACAGTAAGCAGAAGAAAGCCACAGAAGTAAGTATAATTCATTAGAAACCATGTAAGTACCAGCAATATAGTTACATATCAAAATCAGCATGCTAAAAGTTGCATTATGTTGTGTTATCCTTTTTTAAACAAGGTAATGACTTCATGGCTGAACACACAAAATACCTTCTCCTCAGGAAGAGAGAGGTTAGTTCAAAGGGGACAGTTTTGTGCCTATCCAAATCCCACCTCCCTCACAACCAAAAGTGATCTTTACAAACCCCAGAGACCCTTCACAGACCACCAGCATATACCCCCCTTTCATCACCAAGCCCAAGAATGGAGGGCTTGCCAGGCTTGTTACCTTTTATATAGCCAACAGCCAAACACATAGATTTCCAATCCTAACCCATATTTTAAAGTGTTCTAGCTTTTCTCTCATGCCTTCCCTAGAATGCTTTCTCAGCAGTATCCAGCAATTTGAATAGAATGGTAATTCTCACGTCTCACATCCCTTGAAGCACCATTGTGGTTTTAGGTAAAACATTTCTGCTTCTTCCCCCAGATTTACTGCTCCCACCTTCTTATTTCAACTCATCATAAATTATGAACTGCTTGAAAAATAGTAGTGACTGCTTCCAGAGAAGCACAGTCTACCATCACTGCTATCATTTTATCACTCCTCCATTGCAGGAATATCTTATATTTTAGCACAATCCAGCTCATCCTTACCTCCGAGATGGACTAATGCACATTCTTCAAGATTGCTGCACCTCTGCTCCATATACCCCATAAACACAAATCACACAGCATAAAAATCCAGTAATTGTGGATACTTTCTTTTAAAATTGTAGTCTTTGATGCATTTGCAGTTTTTGAGAGATCATAGCTTCTTTGTGCACATGAACAACAAGTGATCAACATAGGGAAACGTTTTTTTGTTCAGATGTGCCTTTGGGATCAGCTACCACTTCTCAAATTCCTTCCCTCTTCCCCAGCTCTACATTTGAGATATCTTTGAGTAACAGATACCCCGACAGCCCAAAAGGGAAAAATTCGTTGACTCTAAATCCCCAAGCAGTTATGCCATGAGATTACTAGGGATATCATGAACACCAATTTATGTCCTTCACCTGCTCTACCTCCAAGATTTGTCTTTTCTGCAGATGCACAAGCAAAAGCTCCCACCTTCGCTTACTAAAATTTAAACACGTACACTTAAGTGACAAGAGCCTACACTGCTATCAGACAAACCAGTTCTACCTCTCATCCAAAAACTCTTGTGTACATCAGGAACATGACCTGGCTGAACTCTAACCTTAAAGAGCTCATCCTGCAGCTGTGCAAACACTAGTGCCTTGGCAAGGAGGGGGAAAAAAGAACACACTCCCAGGGAGCAATGATGATCAGCCTGACCCTTTCAATGGCAATGCGCACAGCCCAGTTGTGGATTCAAGCACTGGTGAAAGCACAGCCCAGGGATGGGTACAGCAACATGTATAACACAGCTGGAGGGACTTGGACTCTGTAAGGGAAGTGGCGCCTCAAACATGAGCACTGCACAAAGCTCCCAGTGCAGAAAGCTGCTGGACCCACCACCACAGCATGGCATGGTGCCACCAAAGCAGACTGCAGCAGGAGAACAAGGGTTAATGATTCTACTATAGAAGTCACATCTTGAAATTTCCTAGATTTCACGCATTTACAAATTCAATCCCGACACAAAGAACAGGAGAAAGTAAAGCAACTCAATAGTCTATCCCTATCTTGTCCGGAAAGCAAGATTAATAGGCATAAATACATTTCTGAATAGTACAAAACCACAGGTGATTAACACTAATGAATGCCAGCTGACACAAAGCACAGGCTAACTGTCATATTGCTTAGCTGCTCCAGACACCTGTCACCCCTTGGCAACAAAAGGGAGCAAAGGTCAAGACACTGTTAGTAAACCCAAAAGGGAGACTCCCTTTTTTAACAGAATTGAACTTGACAGGTACCATCACCACAAATAATGCTGAGAGGTTCAGGCATTGCTGGTTACTGATGGCTTACACTTCTGCTGCTACCAAGCCATCTACATATTTTAGTCAGTTAATATGAATAAAATCAATCTGCACTGTCATTTATTATTAAAGATAGCATTATTTGGTTTTGGATGCAAATACACAGTATTAAATTTCTTTTCTTACAAACACAGTATTATATAGTTCACAAACACACATAAAAAAAGTATCTGTATTTTCACTGAATTCCTGCAGAATTTAGATATAGCTAAGGCTAATATATTCCACCTTCATGCTTTCCAAATCCTTAATTACTTTTCCATGAATGCAAAGAAATCCAGAAAGGAGAAAGCAAGAAAAATAACTTGGTCATGTTTAACACCTGGCAGACCAAGTTTTGACCTCCTTCACTCTTCTGACAGTTATTCATTTCTCTGTCTTGATGGGGCAGAACTGGACTGGTAACACACATAAGCATGCATCAAGACCACTTAACACTTGCTTTTTCATAGAATGGGCCCTTGTTTCTTTTGAGCTATAAAGTTCTGGGGCCCATGATTACTGTTTATACTGGTGTCTATATTCAACATGCAAGTATACTCACAAACATGTGTTAAGATTATGGTGGTCTTAACCTTTAAGTATTGGCCCTGATTCTCATCTGATACAGAAACAGTCAATCTGGGCTCAGAAATACCAAAGAACATTGGTCCAGGATGCCCTTACTTCAAAGCAGTTACATTCAAATTGCAATGGTTCACAAAAAGAATCAAAGTAGTGAGGAAGAAGATAACTAATGGAAAACATTATGGAACAGCAATAGAATATCTGGAGAGAAAAAAGCTGCAACTAATTTCTTACATCTTTTCTGAAAAGTAGACTGAAAATCAGCATGATTTGTTATTTCTAGTGCATTTTAATGCTCTAAATTATTTTGTTGAAAATAATAAGAAGATACAAAAAACAATGACATGCTCTCTAGAGCATATAAATAACCAAAACTTATAAATAGTCATAGTTATCGGCATTGTACTCAGCATCTCAATATGGAGTGAAAAAATAATCAATTTTGGACACGTTACTCAAAGCTGTTAAAATTGCTCTGTGCTATCTCACAGTCCAATCCATCCTAATGATGGGTAAACCAAGCGATGCAGGATTCCCACACATGAAGGGAGCCTCTCCAGAGCAACGAGTGAAAATAACTCCTTTTCTCCCATCCCCAGCCACAGAGCTCTAGCTCCTTACAGGGCAGCTAATCCCTTGGGTCAAATACAGTCAAACCACTGAAGCAGTTTTATTGCAGAAGACGCAGTAAAAGCATATTTGAAAACACCACCTACGCTGCTCCAGATCTGCACTGCAGACAAGACTGATCATGGAGAATACAGTCTGTTTTTTACCTCTGACCCTGTTGTACTAAAAAAAAAATTGTTCAAGACCTTGAACTCAGGCAAACAAAAGCTCCAAACCTATATTCCAGATTCTTTCTTTCACAAATGTAAGATACATTTTATTTCAAATCCTGTACATGCACTTAAACTAGGTTACAGATGCCTTTTATGAATCCCAAAATAAAACAATCTCTAGTGGTTAATTAGTGAAACTGGATGGAGATATTGTAATCATTAGTGCTCATCCAAGTGAAATGGCAAAATTGTTTTTTAGCAGCATTTAAAAATGGAGTCTGCATTCAGTTAAATTTTTTCTCTGCCCTAGCTTCTTTGGGGCATGATCCTAAAAAAAACAAGAAACCTCAAAATAATCAGCATCGGCTCAGTTCATAATGCAAATTCTGGAAAGAAATAAATTCTATATTCAAAAAAATCTGGTGACACCACTTTCCTGAACTACTGTTCAGAAGGTTTTTTAGTTGTGTGTGAAGCAGCATTGTCAGTAAGTTATCAACTGCATGCACCTGTACTACACTAGAAAATATGGACCTTAGAAAAATCCAGTGGTGCCTCCAAACGTGCCAGAGAAATGCCCCTAACAACTAGAACAGCGAAGCTGACAATACTGCTGTTGGACAGCAGCTTGGATAAAGATGTCTTTTTTGCTCAACTTCCCAAGAACAAAGAGACAAAGTATTAGTCAAATGCTTCAAGATGATTGAACTGAACACCAAAATAAGACATTTTAGTGTTATGAACAAGTTAATCATGCTCAAAAAAATATCAAGCCATATAGTCTGACTTTACTGCTGGGCTGGTAAGCCGGTAGCCAGGCAGACTTCTATTCAGTTCAGACAAGTGAAACACAGCCCAAACAAATGAGCACACTTCTTGATCACAAACACACAAAAACCAAACAACATCTTAGCACATGGTCGGGAACAAATACACTCATTTTATTCCAAAGAACTGCCAGGAAAGTAGAAAATGCAGTTACTGTTCAGTGACTTCAGTGGGACTGTTCACAGACAAGTCACCACACATTTCCAGAAGTAGGCTCCAAATTAAATTTCAGAGTGCTTTCGGCTTAATTAAAAAGTTAAAGGATTTTGTGAAATGGTACAACAGCATGACTCATGAATCAGTACTACACCTCGTCCGCAACACTTCCAAACTCTGGCACTACCTAAAAATGCTTTACAAAGAGCTATGAGAAAAGAACCGCAAAATCCTCTTCACACCCAGGCTAAGTAGTGCTTTTAAATACCAGGATAACATCTGAGTTTAACTGCAGCAGACACAGCTAATTGAGGAAAGGTAATACTGCTTTTCTCTCCCCTGTAAGACTAAAGTCTTCCAAGTTGCATTAAGGTACATTAAGTTGCATTAAGTTACAGAACACGCATGCCCCTATAATGCCCTATGGGGCATTTTAACAGCTTCTAAACCAGAGTACTAAACTCTGTTCTGATTTGCCAGCAGTCACTGGGGCCAGGGTCTATCACCAAGTCCTCTTTGGCAAAACATAGTCTCATTTGCAATCATTCTTATTATCAAACATAAGTAAATTGCTGTAGAACTGCACTTTGAACAGAGCTATTTAGAGTCACGAGGTACAGGTGAAAAAGAAGAAACCCTCACACCTTCAAGATGCCAGCCCCAGGGCTTCTTGTCTAGTAAAAATCACAACAGACAAAACCGCTTCTTCACACATAACATATGCACAGGACCTTACTCTGCCATCAGTTATTCCCATGTAAAACAGAAATGTCACTACTAAAGAAAGTCTATTTATAGGGGCATAGGCCAGATATAAAGAAAAGCAGTACCAGCCCAAAGGTTATATTTAAAGAGCTGTATTACTATATATGCATCTCAACATTACCCCCTTCAGTGCAGTACAGCATATATTCCTAAATTCTGCATGAATGTCCTAAGCACAAGTTATTCCCCGATAAAGCTTATTTGTACTCTTAACAGATACAAATTTGTACCCACAAGTAATGCCATATGCATTGAATTGGACTAGGTGCATGGGAAAGTAGGATGCATTCCCCTTTATTTTTATTAAAGCAGTGGGTTACCCACTATTACGAAGTCAAAGTGGTCAATGTTTTTCAAGCCAATATTCAAAGCCAACAGAGGAGTTATATTTCGCATGAAAACTTTTAGCTTTTGGAAAGAAAGTGGGGTTGAAATCAAGAATGGTGAAGTCTCGAATTTCAAAGATGGTTTTGTTTCATGAAAACAACCCTAGGTTTGGGTTTTCCTAGCTTTTATAATACAGGTTTAGCTTCCCTTTTAAAAGATTCCTCACGTTAGGTTATCTCCCTTCTAACCATCAATTTGCATTTTCTTTGGTGACACTTAAACTATAAAAACATTAACTGATGAGAGAACTCTGGCTTCGATGAACACCTTGCTCAAGAGATGGCTAATGTTTCACATTTAATGGCCTCAAATTTAGAGAACAGCATTGCTACTTATAAGCCCTCCAAACACAAAATGAAGATTTTTCACACCAAATTATATATTTTACAGAGAAAAAAAATCTCTGTGCCTGTCATACACCCCTTATGTATATAAATACACATAAAAAATGGATCCAGGAACTCTGAACGTTATCTGCCCAGTAAAATATCACAGTAGATCTCTTCTTTAAGTACTCTATTGCAGCATATATTGAATCCTGTAGGTGTTTCACCTACAAATTTTGAGACCACACTAAGAAACCTAAATTATCATTTAGAATATCTGAAATGTTGAAAAGTTATAAGCTCTGTTGGTTGTAGGGTGTAATCAAGTCAGTGTTCATAAAAAGTCAGAATAATGCTGGTACTCATTTCATCATGTTTGAAAATGATTGGAAAAGATTCAAAACCAGCTGTTTAACAGTTGAGTCAATCTGGTTTTCAGGAAATATGGACACCTCTCTAATGATTCACTGTGCACTGTATAGCACTAAAAAAGAAAGGAAAATTAGTATGGATTTATCTTTGTGACTGATTTCCTAGAAACTTTTGTGATTGTCAATTATGAATCCAAAAAACAAGTCAATCAAACTGAAGTTGATGAAACTACCCTATCCACAATTTCTGAACTTCTACAGACAACAAGAGGGGTTGAAATATGGACCAGATTATCAGTGACAGCAATATAAACTAGGCATTGTAAATCAGCTGGAAGAATCAGGATGTATTTTTAAGGACAGAGAAAAGCAGTACCTGGACAATTCTGGATTAGGTTGGCCAACTGTATTTTATAATATTCCAAGAGGTTTGGCAAGCTATTTACAGGATCTGTTTTCTGTAACTATTGCTGCTAAAAAAAAATCTTTTCTTGAATTGGAGCCTACAATTAGCTTTTCTGGTGGGCAAGAAAGTGATAACGTTCTGTGCTGCCTGAGGTCTACTTCTGCATATTAACCTGTGTACAAGGCTGATAAGAAACAGTGCAAGACAAAAATAAGCACACATTAGACCTTTTTTCCCCCAAATTATCAAGACACAGTGCTGAGACTCACATGCTTTTCTTCTCACACCGTGATGATTATTGTGCTTTCCAGGTCTACAAGTACCATACTAAAAATTTAATAAATATTCTGCACTTTTGGAATTGATTGATGTTACCCAAGCTAGGGGTTTGGATTTCTATCTTCTTACATGTTTCAAAACCAAAGGAACAACAGGAAGAACGACAAAAAGATTCCTTCACCTTCTTGATAGGATTCAGTAACCTCAACATAGACCTCTTGGTACTAGTAATGCTGTTGCTGCTTCAGACAGGTGAAGGTCTTTGGCAGGTCCTGTGGCACACCTGTCAGTCCCATACTGCTCTCCATGACCCCACAGCATCCATAAACACCATCTACATGGACACTACTTACGTTTCTCTCAAGCATCTAATTTTACACCTGAAAAATCTTAAGGACACTGAATCCCACCTTTTGCCTATATGAAAGCACCTGTCCACACAGAACAAGTTACTTATTCAGGATGTGCATATATTTGTGAGAATTCAAAAGCCAGATATCCAAATTACATAAAAAGGAAATCACACAAACATTCCTGTTTTGCTTCATCATGATACAGCATTGTTATAAGCTTACCACATCAATGCATATATATGCACATGGAAGTAACAACTACTAAACGCCTACTGCATTTGAAGTATTTGAACAGGCAACAGAATTTTAATACATAAGCATGACAAGACAGCTAGCTACCTGTATTTTTGTTACCCTGTTAGAGAATCTTACAATCAGATGTTCTTATTCTTAACACAGAGAAAATACTGCTCTTATCTTTTAACAGAGTTGCTTTTTACAACACTTACTGCAATTCAGTCCTCAACTCATTGCAAAAGTCCCCATGCTTGAGGTTTTCTATTGCCTGGGTGTGCCCTCAGAGTTGCAAAGTCAATTGGAAACAGAAAGCACAGGGATGTAGGTAAAAGTCAGATTACATAAATCGTGTATAAGAAGCATTAGAGCTGTATATTTTTTAGTATCATATCAAATAAAATCAATTCTGCATGCCATTCTGATAAAAGGGCTAAAATTCCAGTGTCTGCTTTTCATACTTTTAAAAATTCCTGTTGTGTTTGACAGGAAAGCATGACAACAGGAAAAAGAAATAAAACGTCTCAAGCAGCAACATTTCATCTGCGCTTTCACAGCTTGTGCTATCGGCCATTCTGAAGTGGTGACCACTAAGAGCGTGTTGAACACTTCACAGCTTTTATTACCAGCCCTTGCTGGAGTCACAAAAATCACCACTTTTTTGAAAGCATGTTTATCTAGGCATTGTGTTTACTCAGAGCTTTTAAGACTTTAAAATTCAACTCTAAAAGAGAAACTATGATCCTGGTGCTTTGTTCTTTAGTACATTTATCTTGTTTAACACTGCTCACATGTAAGATTTCCCTCTCAGACTCCACAAAGGAAAAGCTTTCCAATCTGGACTTAAAACCTATCTCTGGATTCTTAAGGAAAAAAAAGAAAACAATGCAGTGTCAGGGTATGAATACTACACTTACCCCTTCCCACTTGCCATTCATTTCTCTGTCATGGCCCGACACTGCCAGACCTTGACAAAGGGACTATCTATTCCCCCGCCTCCCCCATACAGCCTGCAATATATAATACAAGAGCACTTCATATTAAGTACGTTCCAGATAAACAACATGCTCTAGTGAAGTACTGAGCACATTTTTCCTGCACACTGTCTTGGTCTGATAGCTATCTTCCATGCTACTGTTTCCACAGAACCATTCCCAAATGCCTTGAACTCTTACCTGGTATTTCTGATACTGCCTTTGATCTTGCTGTGTTTGTACTTCTCCAAGCATGACATGAAAGCAACATTCCTATATTCTTTTACATTTGAAATGGGCTGTATTTCAAAGCTCTGATATCATCAGGTCAACTTCATATCATCTCCAGTGAAATATATCTGCTCAACAGATGTGAAACAGATCTTTTGTTTCACTACTCAGTTTAAAGCCAACTACATAAATAATTGAATGAGACGGCATTTTGTAATGATGCCCAGGTATCTGTCTGCACATCTGTAAAAGCGAGAACCCTGTCACTAACCTTCTGCTTCAGGATGATGCCGAATGATTGGACTTTCCCCAGTAACAGCTTTAGTGCACACTGCTACTACAGCCAGACATGGGAAATACAGAAATGGACACCAAAAAGAGAGCTTCACATTTACATTTCATCCCTGAAGCCATCTGGGCAGCTTTCTATGTAGATAGCCTTGCCACTGGTAGGACAGACCCAGCAGAGCCAGTCAGAGTGGGAAAGTGGCACCAATTAATCTGTCAACCAGCTCTGTAGATGGAAAGGCTTGATTTTGCACCCCTCAGCTGATAAGCAAGAGCATAAGTGCAGGAACCCAAACTTGACACCCTGAAAAAGCTTGACAGCAGTGATATGCAAGGGCTCAAGAATCACACTGAAAGGACTTGACTTGCCAGGACCCACTTCTTTTTCTGCTTCTGATTTATATTTTACTGGGGTTTGTATTTTCAAAAATCAAGAGGGGAAATTAAGAGAATGGCAGGAGCATGATGATAAGGAAATGCAAAAGGAAAGAGAGATCAGGTCAGAGGAAGGAGAGCAACACTGAGTTTCCAGCTGTTACGCCAAATCAAAATCTTCTCAGACTTCACTGAGCTTTATCACTTTGATGACTTAAAATTCAGCTCTTAAAAAAAAAAACAAACCACTTCGGAAGGCCTAATCAAGGAAGAGGTAAAATACACTCTTGTCTCCATTTCCCCTGCAATCACTAGACTACAAGGCCTGCCTTCCGCTATATTAGCTCTCTACCTGCATGAAATTGTCCCAATATGGGCACACATTTTAGTCATTGTCAAAGCAGCTGAAAACACATTTCCTGGAGACTCTGTCTCCACAGAGAATTGGCCATTGCAGTAAGGTAGGCACCAGCCTTAACCCAATAGCACCTCTTCGGAGCAAAGTCCATGACACCAGTCACCCGAGTACACTTTCCACCAAATCCCAAATTCTGTACTTTAATTCCCACTTTTCCCAGAAGCTGAAGGAAAGATGATGAAATTTAATGTTTCAAAGATGCCACAGTTCAGATCCTCCTGGTATAAGAGTGATTGGCATCAGGATGAACTTCTAAGTGTATTACAGGTTTTAATATACCAATGTTGGGATGCTAGGAAAGGAAACAGCAATCTACTCTTCTGTAGCATTTACCATTATTTAATTAACTTATGTTTAATCTTAATGTGTGCCTCTGCAAGTTGGTCCAGATGTTCTGTGTGCTAAGCCTAAGTACCATCTCTTATTTCTCTCCAATATTTGGAAAGTATCAGGGAATAAAAGTTATGAGGAGCCCCAGTGCTTCACTGCTGCAAAATTCATTTACATAAGGCTTACTATACTTATTCCTCAGGTGTTGAAGCTTCATTGAAATAAAACAGATACAGTAACAAAGGTAAAACTTACAGTCATATTCACTGGTGCTTTTTGATTCAACTCTATAAATATTTACTCAGCACAATCCTTTAGAAGATTAACTTTGAAAGTAGTTCAAGTTCAAATCCCTTTTTCATTACTATGCTAAAAGAATATTCCCCATATACCACACATCCAAGCAGAAAGTATAGGTAAATATTAAACTTGTCCAGAGCATTGGGAAACAATCATAACAGGCAACAGTGCAGGAGTGCTGGGCACTCAACTACCGTCCTCTCAAGTTGAAGGATTTATTCCCTCATGGAGCTTCTCTTTGATGAGCATCACTCCATACCACAAATTGATCAGTGCTCCCAAGCCTCACAGCAGAAATACAAAACAACTCAGCTTTCTTTGTGTGAAGATATGAAGGGAATTAGAGAACTCCTCTCTCTCCCCTGCATCCCCAGGATACCAGAATTTGTGTCTCCAGTTTCCAGACAATTTGGCTAGTTTTATACAGTTTTGGAACACAAGTTCCTTAAGGCCACTACTAAAGCAAACTCACTGGAGAACTAAAACCAAACTGAGCAATTCCCACTGCTGCAAGTCTACAAGATTTCTTTTGTCACTTTACCTACTTTAAGCCTTAAACATTCTCCAAACTTCTATGCAGCACAGGCACAGAGGGGTAACGTACACACAGGGCTGAAGCTCGTTGCACATTTTTCAGTGGCTAGGTGTTAGATGGAACTGACTCCCACCCTTGGTCAAGAAAATCACAAGACACAAAAGCTCATTTGCCTCAGTACAGTATGCAGAAAGAACTCAACACAGACTAATACAGTGAAGACAACATCTGACTTCACATTCTCAGAGCAGATTTGCTTTTTATATATCATACAGTGATATCTGTAGCTAATAAAATTCCTCCCTATGGTAAGATGATTGAGCTACCTCAGGCTGGAGGTCCCGGAGACCTTCACCTGTCTGCAGCCTCCTCTGCAGCTGCTCACATGGGAAGGCATAATTTACCCATAAAACATTTGATACAGACCTTAATTTACTTGTCAGACTATGGTAAATGAAGCAAAGACACACAGTGCTACAATGGGCAAGAAGCAAGACTTTCAAAACTAATTTTGAAATGGAGAAAAGTATCCTAGAAGGCAATCATGAAGCTGTCAGGCATTTTCTGAAGAATTCCCATGCTCAGTAAGAAAAGCACTAGAAAAAGTCTTTAAATTATTTATTTATTTTCCACAATAATGATTATAATTGTTCTCTCCAACAGCACCTAAAAATCTTATTAAAAACATGAGTTATAAACAGCCCAAGTCACATTAAGGACTATTTCATAAAGTAAAACATGAACCAAAACTTAACTACTTAAGTGTGCTAAATTTGTCTCAGAGCTGTGAAAGTGGCTTCTACACTAGGATGAGAACACACCTGTAAAATCTCAGGAACACGGATTTAAATTTGGCTAAAAATCTGGTGAAATAATTGGAACGCAGTCAAGATATGTATGCTTAAATTTTATGATAAAATCAACTCCTTGTGTTATTTCACAAATCTAGCATACTGTATATCATTCAACCATCCTGCTCTCAGTCATTACAGCAAAACACTGCCATTATTTTAATGGCATATTGTAACTCTCCTGCAGTAAACAGACAAATCTGAGTTGAAAGCATGACAGCCAACAGCTAATTCAGCAATAGGTAGCACAGGAAAAATGGAACAAGTTAGTGGAGAATGTTTGTTCTCTAAGAGCCTAATACCATGCATAAAAGATGACGAGACCCTCAGGGATCAGCTGTACACACACTAACCATGATATGATTCACTGAATATTAAAACATTAATATGTCCTGTAACCAATGTAACTAGCTGCCTAGTTCTAAATGTTCTAACTTGCTTATCTGTTAACCTCATTCAATTCTACTTAATTGTAAAATGAAACAGAAAACCTAATATATACACAGACATATATCAATAAAACTGATGAACAATGTGGAAATTGCTGTACCAAGTGACCACTTGGAACTCAACAGATTGGTCACTTGAGTAACTTCCTCGTATGTTTAACAGGCAACAGCACACAGTAAGAATCCCTTCCTGATCCTTCTTAGACTCAAGACCACATCCTGAAGCACAAGAACTATCTATGCAGGCTGAAATGCAATGTATTAAATGTTCATAATAGTATTCAGCCCTCTTCAAGACCCAGTTTCACTACTTAACATCTTCAGGCAATTAGTTTTTCACAACACATTTAGTTACATTTAAATATTATTAAATCAACCTGATTAATTTTATAATTTCATTGGCATTGTAGGGCAAAATTATGTCCTTTCTTTCCAAAAACCAATGCAAGCTAATTTCAGTTCCATCTACGGCCTTTACAATTTTGAAGCAACAGCTGTAATTCTTGCCTAGTTTATCTGGCTATAGAGTTCTTCCCCATTCTATTAAATGAACTTTTGATTTAATTCTAGCCCAAAATTCAAGTTTTATATTTATAAGAACTAGTTTAAAAGTTTCCAGGAATACAAAGCAGCTTTCAATAAGGACATTTGTGCACAAGGAATTAACTTGGTCCCTGACATGTTATATCCAAGGCTTCAACTGTACTGAAGCCTTCAGATTTCCTTTTGCAAACATTAAAAGATCCAAGTGAACTAACTTAATCTGAGAAAGGAAACAAAATTTTAAGTTGTTAAACATGGAAAAAAAAATTAAAAAAATCACTCCTTTCGCCTCAATCAATTTGGATGAGTTTTTGTAAGAGATGACTTGAGGAGTAAGCAACAGTAAGACTCAAATTTAGTTCCTCTTACCTCAATAATATATAAAACCACATTCTTGTAGAAGCAATACAGTATACACTTGGTTACTCGATTGTAACTCCAAGCTCCATGGACCAACAACAGCTTCTCCAAGTAGGAAAACTGGAAGAGAGAAAACAGGTTTCTACATATATGAAGAACTCTTTAAAAAAAAATTGCTAAAGTAAACCTCAGCCCTCAGAAAAAACCTCCTATCAGCTATGAGAGCTGTTCTTCAAGCACAATAATTAAATAGCTTCACAGAACATACAGGCAAAAAACAACACTTAATAGTTACAGGAAAAGCCTTTTTTGTAACAGAACCTCTGAATGTTTTTAACTGGTCTTCACTGGCTTTAAACATCAAGAAGTCTTCAATTAGTATTACTATCCTGATAGCAAAATCAAGCGAAGTTAACATAATATAGCCCTATGTATTGAATATAAATGTTAACTCTCAAGTCCATGGTCAAAGAAGATTCCTGTGTTTGAGAGCTTGCAAGGTTCACTGTGTTAAATGTACAGTCTGGTAATTAGAACTGTCTTGAGCTGAAATAAAATGCACAAGGGTGGAACACAAGTGGAAAAATATATGCGTAGAGTCTTTCACAGAGAATGCTTACATTAACATTTTCAGCCCACAAAATGTATGCAATCATGTGTTATACAAAGCACCTAAAATACTGTATAAAGAAAAAAGAAGCATTTGCCAAAAAGAGCAAGTAAATGAATCTTGTAAAAATGGATACCTTTTAATGCTGGTTTGAACCACAGCTACAGCTTCTCAGTTCACCAGTTTTGAGAATGGACTTTTACAGAAGTAGTCTCACAATGCAGCCTAGGAAACGTATAATTTTCTAGTCTTGGCTTTGTCAGTGAACTTTTTTGTGGCCTGCAGCATTCCTTTTTTGTCCAGTCACAGACAGCTTAAACTGGTTACTAGATTTACCATTCAGCATGTGTGTACCTGTAGGGTTCTTGGACACTCAGGTGTGACCATTATCTCCTTTCCTTCCTTTTCCACAAAGTGATTTGACTGATAGGCAGAGGTTGACTTCTAAATTTTAGATTCTAGATAATTTATTTTAACCAAAACTTACTTGAAATTGAAAGCTACAGTAATGAATTAAGACTATCATGAGATAGCTCTGCTCTCATGATTTGCAGCACTGAAATCACTGAATCACAAATCCTGTAAGAACAGCCTCTCTCCCATGCATCTGCAACTCAGATTTTTCAGGGTATGCCAGCAAGAAAGGAGAAAATAGAAGTGAACCAAGCTTCACGGTTCAGTCTCTGCCCAACTTGGTCAGGACTGGAAGTGGGACACTCACAAAAGAGCAGCTGACCTACCAGACACCCAATGCCTCAGTTAATATGCAGCACAGCTATAACTTTCCTCATCAAAATTCACTAACAAAACACATCAGCAGTGATGGGAAACTTGCCACTGTGTCCTGACAAGTCACCCCAAACACCTCTTGTAGAGAGTAGCTAGACACAGCCTGAAAACTTCTCTCTGTGCTGAGTCTGTGTGACCACCTCAGATGTGGTCTTCTCTAGAGCTCAAGGCAAGGACAAATCCTACCATTAACTGCTCTCTTAATTGTGCTCTCATGAAAATGAGTGCACTGCATAACAAAGCAAGGAAGATATTCGTAACCTAAATAATACAGGTCCGTGCCTGTTCACACTGGAGACGTGTCCTGTTGAGATGCAGCAAGGAATTAAGTTTGTTTTGATGCTGGTCACTGCAATTAGGCAAATGCACAGCTAGTGGCATACCTGAGCAACTGCAGGGATAGGGCTCTACAACACTGCCCTTGTTCAGACACTGCTGTATTTACGGAGTTTTAAATCAGAAGGGAACATTACAAGTACCCGGCCAGCCTAACTGCAAAACAGATTCTCTAAGTTTTCATAGTTTTCTCTATATCAACCCTAGCATAACTTTTTTTATTACAGAGATTATCTTTTAAAAAGATACCCTCCACCTTGACTAAAGGATGACATGATGCCATGTTGGGGTGTTAGGACAGTGAAGATGCATTCAAAATGCAAGCCAAATTTCCCAAAGAAGAACAATGAAGCATATAAATTTGTTTAAGAAGTTTCCCTAGTTAGGAAACAGTCCCTAGACACCAGATGCTCTCTGGGTTAAGATAATAAAGTCTTTTACTGAGAGAAAACGTGATTCAATTCTCCTACTGTCTCTCTAAACAGGTCATTAGATTATTATCATTATATTAGAGAATTCTCTAAATATGGATCACTCGTAAAATATCATTTCAAGGGAAAAGAATGATTCAAACAGATGCTCCTTGCACCTGTGGAAGTTATTTGAAGTAGAGTAAGACAAAAGTTGCCTTTTTATTTTTGTTTAGTTTATGCTTTGATTTCCCCTGGAATCCTCAACAAGTCTATATAGAGACTTTCTCTTCCCTAAGTGCCTACTTCTGGCACCACTGCATTTGAAATACTATTTGAACATGAGATGCCACATTGTAGTGGTTGTCTTAAATTACTCAAGAAGAACATACCCTGCCTTCAAGTCATGTGCATACAGTAACACTTCAATGGTAGTTATATATCTCCACTGAAAGAAATACACCTCATGGGGATCAAGTTTTTCTTCTGAATACTTTTTTTGAAACACATATTACCATACAGTATTAGTCTCCTTTACAAGAGGGATTTCTTGGTATGCTTTCCAATCAGCACAAAGCTCTTCTACACAATCACAAAAAAATGCAGTTCCACAGTGTTTGACTAATTTTGGAAAGTTAAAATTCTGTGATGGTGTGATAAGCTTTTATTTCATATTGAATTAAGATTCATTGCTATTGTCGGTAACTCCCTAACTGGAATTTAAACCAAGAGCAAGTCACTTCCACATTCTAACACTAAATTCAGAGACAGGGGTTTTAGTTAATGCAGAAGCAACACAAACAGGGAATTACTTCTTCTGGTTTAATGTTACTGCAACTAACAGAAAAGGAATTAAGTGCGTAGGGCCCTCTATTGACAACACTCTCACTGCTTATGCTTACTTATTAAAATGGAAGTAATAAATGATCTGAGGAAGTCTAAGTAAAGAGCATTCAATTAAGTTATACAGCAGAAGCAATAGATAGTCTATAGAAATTAATGAGGAAGACATTACAAGATACCACAGACTTTATGATTATGGCAGTTCCTATAAAGCTATGTATTTAGAATATGGTACTGTTTATGACAGAATAAGCTCTCAATAAAACAGCCTAAAATTTTGAAGATAAATGTCTCAGTTATTCAAGCCTGAAACCAAGTGCTTTACCCAACCACAGATCAGAGCAGCAATACAAGACTGTCACTTTGCTTCACAGCAGGGTTAACACAATAAACAGTTATCTGTGCAAACAGCAGCATTACCCATGCCTTTTCAAAACCTCACTCTCTACTGGAACTATCAAAAGATAGTAATATTTCATATCACTTGGTAGAGCAAATCTACCTACATCCTGCCAGAAGGGAACCTCAGGTGATGCTCACAGAACAGAGGAGACACTGGATCATCTCTGCTTCCTGTCAGCTCCATCTGTTCTTGCCGGTGACCAGTCTCAAACACACACATAGAGCACCTCAGCTGGAAATAACATTCAGAAGATGTCCAGCAACTGAAGCACTTCCTTTCTTATGTTTCTTTAAGTCTTTATTCTACATCTTGGTTTCTTCAGTAAAACAGAAAAGGGTTTTTACTGTCCTCTTTAGCTGAAGTAATCATTGTTGAATTTGATGGGATAAGGTTGTGAGCACTCACTCAACATGCAACATAACATACCTAATATGAAAACACTGGACAGCTCTCTAGAACTGTGACAAATTCTTGGATACCTTATGGGGGTGGGGAGCATACAAATGAAGGAGACATCTCAAAATAAGAATTTCTGAACAGCCAAACTCACACACCTGGTTATAATGTGTACTCAAAATAACAGAAAAGAGCTTGCATGAACAGACATTACACTCAAAAGCATGTTAACGTAAGCATCACAAAGTGCTTCTCCCTGATTACTGAAGAACCAAGACATTGCACAGCTGTCAGGAGGAATGAAGGGAGGTGGAATTTTGCCCTGAAGAGTACAAAATCATAATAATGAATCCCCAAAATACATCCCAACAGCTGCTTCAGACAGCTGCCTTGAAAAGGAAACGAGCAGAGATGCTCCTGGCTTGAAGGCTAAGAGAAGCCATCAAGTACTACCCAGCCGCGCAACGCATGGCTGACAACAGAATATGGCAGTTGTTCTTTTTGCCTCTGACCTGTGCAATAGCATAATCCGAGCAATTGGTTGCCTGCATGCCCTCATTGCCACTGATCCCCACTCCAACGTGAGCTGTCTGGATCATTCCTACATCATTGGCACCATCCCCAATGGCAAGTGTTATGGCATTGACGTGTTTCTTGACCATGTCTACTATTTCAGACTTCTGTAGAGGAGATACTCTGAAAAGGAGAGAAAAAGGTGTCAGTTTCTCACATGCTGAGCTATGTGCCTTTCTCAAAAGGACAGCTGTAATCTACATTTAGAAGTAATCAAAGGGCAGTTGCTGGGAGGTTTCTTTATTCAACAACTACGCTTCAGAACCTGTGCCAAACTATTTCAGAAGGAGAAAGTAGCTTTAAAAATAGTTTCACATTTATCTACTTGCTTGTATTTATGAAAGAGACCAAACAGATATGAAAGATGTTAAAGCTTTGTTTTCCTCCCCCAGCCCCACCTGATACACTTTGGCATACACCAGTGATGTTATATTAACAACAACGGAGAAGGGATTTTCCTCTTCAACTACGACGGTTTACAGATAAACACCTCAGGCTTCCCTGTCTGTCAAGAATGCATCTCCATCCAGGAGGAGAAAGACCACTAATACAATCAGAGTAAACCCAGAGACATTTTCAATGGTTTGGCAAAAGGTACTGCAGGTTTACCTTACTCTCTCTCCTCCAGCTTTACTTCCCCACTTGCCAGGACATCTTTCCAATCTCAGACTAAACAGTTAGGATCGGAAAAAATAAAGCCTTTGCCTGATCTCAGATATGCCTTGTATGCTGGTGCAACTCTGATTTCAGTGATGATCTTATTGAGTCCCAATTCAAAAACAAAAGACTGACTCCATGACATCTGAATATTCTTATCACTTATTGGTAATTACTTTAACCTGATCCTTTTCTTTTTTTACATCAGTTCCAGTTCAGTAAAAATTCATGGAATTCAATGGAGTTCAACTAGTCTAAACCAGGCAGAAGTGGAAAAATACTCATGAATAGGTTACTAAATTGGATAAGACACCCAAAATGCCCCTTTTTTCATGGAAAAGGTGGATCAAGTTACCAAATCATATGAGGTATTCTGGAAATACCTACATGTAGATTAAATATTTCCATTCTAACCCCATCTGTACAAACAACCCAAAATCCTTTCCCCATCAGTTTTACTTAAAGTTCCAAATTATTTTATACTGCCTTAAATAAAGCTTTAGACAAAACTTTTCCACATCTCAAATATGCCACATAACACTCAACTGAAAGAATGTAACTGATAGCAAAAAGCTTTACTATTAAAATAGGGGGAGAATGGGGAATGGGGGAGACAGGTTTTTTACACGGCATTTTTTCCAGAATCTACATCCTGTGGGAGCAACTTACATAGCCTTTTAATACACCCGGCTGGATTAATGCTGATCAAAAAAAAGCAGAATTATCTTGTTCAGCATTTTGCTTTATGGCCTTGATTTTGTTTAGTGCTGATCACCTCTTAAAATAACTTGATGAGTAAATTGGGGAGAAAGAGTTCCTAAGAAAAATTTGCTGGACTCAAAATTCACATGTGAAATAAACCACCTGAAAAGTCTAGCAGCTGTCCTGTTCCTAAAAGCTGAAAACAGGAAAAAGTTGACTGGCCATAACATTTACTTAATACCACTTGATAGATTTATTAAGCACTCAACTACACAGCAATGAAAACACCACTTGGCACTGTAGGGCCTCAGTTAAATTACCAACACAAAACCCCAACACACTAACCAACCTATGGTGCATCAAAGATGTTGGCTTGTAATTACAAAGCAGATCTGAATATAGGTTGCATCACATTTTAGCTTCTCTCATACATACACACTCTTCTCTTTGCCCTGCCTCCTAATATTCACATAACAAAATACTAAAGCACAGAATAAGGAGTGAGCAAGAACTTCAAGCCATAAAATGGGAACTCCAGAGGAACTTGAAGCCAGTTCTGGAGGAGTGGGATTGACAAGTGCACAGACCCCCATTACCAGCCCCAGGGGCACCTCCAGCACACAGGATCATACACTTTTGGCATTCCCCTCATGCAATTACTTCACTGCAGCTGAGCACTGTGCATATCTGCTAACATCCTCCTCAGTCACACACATCTCTCAGGAGTCCAGTCTGCATTCATCTAGTTTTTCAGTTACATGGCAGTAGAAATAGCCAAGAAGTTCCATGTTTCAAATACGCTTAAAGTAACAGGGGAATGAAACAAGACAGACTGTGAACAGCATCTCTGATTCTGTAATTTCAACTAGCAGCTTGTCTACAGACACTTCACACACGATCAGAATATGGCAGAGATGCTCAAACTTGTTCTAGTGCAGTTTAGCTGCAACATGTCAGGCAAGCTAATACATCCTGTATTCACTTCTGTGCCTGCAGTATAGGTGTGGCTTCAGATTTTAAATCAACTTTGCCATTAATGACTCATTATTGGTCAAATCAACAAAATGCCTCAATATAAACATTTCTATCAACTACTACATAATGTACATAGAGCATACTTTAACTTTCATGATGGAAGTTAATTAAACCCACCATTATAGAATGCCTAGTTAAAGACTATCATCTTTATATGTTAAATGAGCTACCGGAAACACTAGAGACATAAACACAAAAAAAAATATTTCTGCACTTGGTTTAAGATTATTAAATCTATCAGTACAAGGTGTTACATGATGATAGTTGTTTAGAATAAACACAAGCTTTATAGGAAGCATTCTCTTTGACACCCCCCCCCAAGTACAGCCCCAAACTCCAGAGAACACGTTTTGCTGTACATGTTACATTAACTACAGAAGTTGCAAATTGAGATGCCTCGTAATTTCCTGAGGGGTTTTACTTCCCTCTGCTCTTCCAACTCTCTCTCTCTCAGCTTCCAAACGTCTTCTACTTCATGTAATCCATTTGGTACCAACACACTGCATTAACTGACATTAATCCCCTTAGCCAGATGATCAGAGCTGCAGTTCATTTCTGCACATTTGATAGGCTGTCTACATGAATAACTGGAAGATTACAGCATAGAACACTATTAACCTGCATCTTCCCCCAGGTGATATCTTGGAAGGGCAGGAGGAATACCCAAGTTCACAAAGATTCCTGGACAAATGCATCAGTTCAAAGTAAAAAGCACAAGCACAAGAACTGCCAACTTCAGGGAAAAATTTTGCAGTGACAGACAAGTATTGGTGATTATCATTCAGTGGAACTTCTCTGGCTTTCACTGCAGAGCTCACTTCAGCAATATCAAGATTTAAGTCTTGCCTTGACATACACCCAAATAAGAATTAAGATGTGAGCAAAACATTAGTTGCATCAAAATCTTCTGCTTACTCATGTATTCATTCACTGGTCAAACAGCAATGCTTCTTATAAAAAATTTTAGAGTAGAACTCAAAAGAGTTCTTTTTTTTTTTATATACATAAATTCTTTACTGTCTCTGCTCAAAAGCATCTTTGACAACAGATACAACCAACTTAGTCTAGAATGATTCTCTTTTTAGGCATATTCCGGGGGGGGGTGGGGGGGTGGGGGAAGAGTCAGGTTTCAAATGACACAATTATAGCTACTGGATTGTCTTCAGATTCTTGCTCAAACTGCTTCCCTGATAATCTGAATTTAACCTCCTCAGGCAGCAGAGAGTCTGGGGTCAGGACTGTATCTTTATAAAGTGTTTAGCATTCAACATTTGGCTGTGCAATATGAAGTGATCAAGGATGATGGAAGGAATGCATAAAGTGTCAGCCATACAGCAGACCTGCTACTTGCCCACCTCTGGGAGTCCCTTGAAGTAGACTTGCTCTTGAGAGGCTAAAAACCAATATGTAAAAATGAAGATTCTACTCAGTCTCAAACCTGGTTAGTCTTTATCAGCGTCTTTAACAGATTAATACAGAAAGCAGCTTCCATCCTGAATGAAATGACCAACGTGTTGGTATCGTATTGCTTTCCTCTGTCACAGGATGGGTGGAAGCAAGAAAAGGCACAAAGCACTATAGCTTGGGAAGAAGCTGAGACAGACATGCAGCCCAGAGCCAGGGACCCTCAGAAAGACAGGGACCTAATTATCCTCAGGTCACTCAAAGTACTTCCTGATAGTAACAATACAGTAAGTATTTATCTGCAAACTACTCACTCCTGTCTCCTTCCATAGTTTCCTTATGGATTTAAGGTCCCTCTCATACTTTGAGAAACCTCAAGAAAAAACCTCACAGAGCAGTAGCCCAGCTGATTTCCACAGAGGATGTTGTAAATAGCTTCCCAATGGCTTTAATCCTTCAGTCTGCATTTGCTTTTCCACTGGGTACACATATTTATGAGCAAACTTCCTACCTGATGCATTTTTGTCTGTTCAGAAAAGTTCTACTCACATGGTTTAGGCTTAGGTAGTCCTGCAAGGAGTAGGGAGCTGGACTTTATGATCCTTATGGGTCCCTTTCAACTTGAGATATTCTATGATTCTACTCAGCACTTTGCTGAAAGGTTTGCTCAGGCTTGCTTTATTTCTTTAAGGAGAAAATTCAGACACAGATGGAGGATATTCCAGTTCAATTTTTTTCATCAGGAGTACTTATGGGACAACCAAAGCAATTCACAAATTTAAATCAGCTGTCATCTTTCACTGAAAGATTTTATACACACCAAAAAAAAAAAATCCAGTGAAGTGGTGATATTCTCAAAAATAATTATCAAACATTTTATTTAGAAACACACTTTGGTAGCAAAATTCTTAAAATCTCAAAGTAAAAGCAAAAAATTAAAAAAAATCCATTTTAACCAAGCAAACTAATACAATAGAGCTTTAACTTCAATTTTCAATATACTGCAACTGATTTAAATCAATGAATTCCTCCACTGCACCTTTTGTAATCTGGCAAGGCAGTTATCTCTCTTATTCCCAGACTCCATCTAATATATCAAGATAGATGCAGTCACAAATAGGATGGGAAGGACACAATGAGCACAACCAGTCCTGTGAGACACAGGTCAGCTACACTGCACAAGATACTATCAGGGGGAAGTGAGAAACAGTTTCTTAGTTCTGTCCCTGGGCCTATCTGTTTACTGCAGTTACAGATGCACGAGAGCAACCACCAGCTACTGTAAATAATACTTCTTACAAAGGCCTTAAACTACAACTGCATCATTGCAGATGCTTCAAAGTATATAGACCTAAACCACAGATGGGAAAAAACTGCAGCATTTCAGAAAATGCTTAGTTTCCTTTATTGCATTCAAGTCTAAAGGACCCAATGAAGGCAGGGTTCTGCCAGAGGACTAGCAACTGAGGCTATGAACTGTATATAAAAAGAGACAGGATTAATAAAGAACAAGATAAGTAAACTTTATTGGAGTCCTTTTATAAGACAAGCAGAAAAAGATTAGATAATTTATAAGAGATCAGTTTATATCCAGAACACCTTACATGGCCGTGAAGAGAAAGCAGCCCCACAAGCTCTTCCACACGTGGGCAAGGCACAGCTTGATACCACATCTCAGCACTGTGTTCTGCCTACATGTGTTGGTTTTTTTTCAAATTTTTTGTTTGTGGTCCCCTCTCCAAAAATAAGGAGACTAGAGCATTTCTGTTGAAGATTGCTTACTTCCCCCACCCCTAATTCAATACAAAATACTCTTTTAAGACATCCTTACCCACACTTTTAAATTTTTAATGTTAATTTGTGACAACAGGAAGGCAAGGCAGGAAGCTGTTTCAAGTATTACCTCCTTCTGCTTCCACACTGTAACCGGGATTAAGCACAAAGACATTAATGTCTTTAACATAAAACGTTAATTTGATATTCTACTTCCTTGAAATGCCTTGTTAATGCAACATAAGGGGCCCTTAAGAGCCTACCTTTACTGCAGTGAACATGACTTTACCCTGTACTATCATAAAATACACTACTACTTCAAAATGCTCAGTGACCTCATCTCCAGGATGAGAGCCCAGAAACTGATAGCTCTCAACTCTAATATTGACATTTAAGGGTATGCACTGGTCCCCAGGAAAAAAAAGCAAGATAAATTAATACCCCACTGACAGTAATGCTCATAAAGGAAGGAAAAGTTACCATGACATCATACTGAACAGTTTTTAACTACACATTGATATATCCTGACACACATGAAAGTGCAGATTTCAACCATGTGTCATCCAAACAAGGACTAGTCTTGAATTACAGTAATGATGCTCCAAGATATCTTGGATAGACATAGTGACACAGTAAGCCACACAGAAGAGTGACCAAAAGCACACACACATTTTATCAACTCAAAATACACATCACATCTAATGTTTTTCATTTACCAAGTGCTCTGAATCTCCTTCACCCACTAAACAACCACAATTTCACAAGCACTGGCTCTGGTGCAGTACTTACAACTTTGGAGGCAGCATTGAGTGAACCGATGGATAGTTTAATGTTCATAAAAAGCACAAAGGAATTCATCCAGCTAAATGTAAGTGCCTCCAATGAAGACAACCCTATCTGCACCAACAGCACCACACTCCTTTTACAGTCAATGGAGCAAAACAGGCAATCTGGAGTGCAATTCATCTGGCTTATTTCAGACATCTACCTTAAGGTTATAGCTCTTCTCCCCTTAGAAGTGCTCTTTTCTCTCCACCAAGGTAAAGGGGGATGAAAGTAACTAGTTCACATGAAGAAGCCTACTACTAACATATAAAATTACACAGGATGAAACTCAACTTGTGTTATTGCAGTGCTAAATACCTTCAAATTTATCAGGTATACAAGCTTTTCCTCTCCTTTTCCTCTTTTTTGACTCCTGCTTCCTCCCAAGAGGCACCTAATGTTGACCTGGTTGATATATCACATCTTCCTTCACTTCTCTTAAAATTCTTGCTTCTTGACTGTACTTTCAGCTCTTGCTAATTCTTCTCTACAGTAATTTTCCAGGCCTGCCTCTTCTGAACACAGACAACTGGAAGTGTTACCAAACCTCTACTGGCTTCTGTAAAAACAACTACAGTTTCATCATCCTTTGTCATTTCAGATGCAATATCACCTCTCCATATTTTTTTTTCCTGAGCAGGTCATCCTCCAAACTGCTTCAGTTGTCCAAATTTATATCCTACTCCAATTATCAGGAGTCTCATTTCACCTTGTTATAACTATAAAAAACAAATCTTCCTTCCTTCAGTTTTTCAGCCTCATTGATGTGCCAGTTGCTTGACTTTGAGCAACGTGTATTACCTCTAAATTCCAGGTTATCCAGTACAGGGTATTTTTGATACCAGGCATGGCTCTAAGTCAAAACACATGCATACGCCCCTACATACATGTTCACAGAACATGTGGTAGTCCTTTTTAAATTAATAGTTACCAAAATACTTACTTTTGCATCACTTTAGATATAATAGAAATACCTCCTTTATATAAAGCTCTCTTTGTAGTTCTAAAGCCACTGAATCATACACAGTCTTCTGAAAAGGAAAAACCCCAATTCATTTAGTACCTTTTTATCACAGACTTTTTTTGCCTCATAAGGTTGGTTTTGTTTTGTTTTGTTTTTTAAATATATGTATCACAAGAGAATTTCTCACTTGCATTCCATATTTTAACAACTCATCTGCCATTCACAACTGCCACTGAAATGATCTCCAGAGGCAAAGGACTACGAAGTAATCTCTTTATAAGCTGGATTCAGTGTACTAAGCAGTGTGATACACTACAAAACACCCCAGTGAACAGAGGGTTAAGTTACAAGTCAGCACCTTCTCTTCCTCTTCAATATCCCTCCCTGCCTGTTTCTGTCTTGACTACCCTTCCCCCAACCTGCTTTATGTGGCAAAGATTAAACAGGAAAATTCATTTTGGAAAATGAGTGATTTGGAAAGTGATGAGTTGGCTTAAACACAGTGTTGAACCGAAGACTATTTTGCATTTTTAATTATGATGGTCACTAGTGGCAACAGCTATAATACATTTTTGAAGTGAAACTAATGTATCAAATTCATTTTGAGCTTCCCTCACCCCAAGCTGATTAAGGCACATTCATTTCCATGCTAATCAGCGTGAGCAGTTCTCCAGCAGCATAGAAATCTGCCTTTTTCTAATGACAGAGCAAAAAAATTCAGTTCTGTAAAACGTACAGATTAGTGCCTCTATAACCTTGAGGACATGCACAAAGAGTGAACACCCATATGTTTTGCACAGAGCATGTAGACTCCTGCAACACATGATGGTGTTAATGGTGAAATTAAGTGACAGTTGAGATTATGGCCATTAATAAACACATCAGCCCATTTAACAAGGCTCTGCCCTGTGGTGAAACCAACAGATCAACTGGGAGAGACAAAGTGAGCACCTGCCTCGAAGCAGAACAGCAATACTGTGATAGCATCAACCATGCCACGTGGGCTGTGTTGTTGCCCAACAAGTGCTCTGGTCATTGATGCTAACTACAGCTCAGAACTACAAAATGCAGCAGCTTCAGACAGCATTACTATTGCAAACTAATGTTTCTTTCAGGATCACATACCCAGGAAACAGACCACAAACACTGACATGGGAAGATGACTGAAGGGAAATGTAGCTAGTAGATTTGAGTTAGTTTGCCATTTCAGCAGCACTACATAGACTGGTTTTACTACTTTGTTTTGAATTCTAGTAACTGCATGGTTTATTTTTCTCCCTGTGTAGAAGTCTCCTGGAATTTAAAATGAGAAGGCATATAAATGATCAACTTGCAGCTACACGATTGTTCAAAAACCTAGAATCTCTGAATTACATGCTCCTCAAACAGATAAGGCAGAGTCAGAAGCAGGGTATCTTACTCAGTAATTACCAGAGGGCTGCAATTTACCAGCATATTGTTTTAAGGACTCATTCTTCAAAATGAAAGTATCACCTATTTGTAAAAAGTGAGATCTTGAATTTCAGAATTCTCAGTACACCTCAAAAGTCAGGATCATGTTGTATCGGGGAAGAAGGCGAGCTCCCAACAATTTTTTTTCATGACAACACCACAGACATGCAAGTTATTTCCCACCCTTTCTTGTAGTCCAGTCACTATAATAACAGGAACAAAATTCTTGCAGTGAAGTCCCTAAATCTTTAGGCATGCAGAAAAGAAGAATTGAACTTCTGGTTCCCACAATCTCTCCATAGCTAAGGAATTTGATCACCAGAGTGTTACCAGCTAAGACTAAAAAAATTTAGACCACATTTAGATAGAGAAGACATTGAAAATTGGACATCTCACTGGGACCAGCTCAGTCTTGGACAACTATTAAATCTGTACTCTGTTCAAAACCAGGTTAACTTTCAGAAAAGCATTCCCAGAATGCTCACTACTCCTAAACACAAGCTACAAGAAAGGATCTCTATATCACCCTCTAACCTCAGACTCAATACAAGCAACACTGCTAAGAGTGGGGAAGGGAAGGAGAAAAAAAGGAAGGAATAGTATTTTAGAGCAAAATCAATTACACACAGAATTTATGATTAAATTGAAGCACTAAAATATGGCATTTAGGTTAAGGGGGTGCTTTTACTGTGTTCAGTCACCACCTATACTATGTTAATAATACTCACCACCTATACTGTAAGTTAACAGTTTGTACTCTACCTGCTAAAGCAGCTGGCTGTCTTGCTGGGCTGCCATCATGCATCTTCAGAGCACTATGTTTTCCTAAAATAAATTTTGAAAATCCACTTCACTTCGTATGCATCTATACAATTCTCTATATCCTGTTTCTCCAAATAGGGTCAGAATAGCCTTGCTAAAAGTTTATTGGCAGTGATGTGCAAGGCATAGTCAAAGATTACTACTGCAAAATTCCAGGACTCATCAACTCTAACCTAGCATCTAAGTGGTCAAAACGCTCAGTTCATGAAGATGGGGAGATATTGCATGAGCTGCTCTCCCATGACTATAATGGAAAAACATGAAGATTACAGACGACTAATAGCCTTACACTCACACTTGATCATGACTTAAAAATCAAAGATAACACTTTGGATTAAAAAAAAAATCCATAAAAACACACTGAATGCAAAAAAAAGTAAATTACTAAATCTTCTGGATGTAAAAAAAACCCTGAACAATTTACATGGAACAGAAAACCTGCTTATTCTCTACATGCACCTGGTTATAATAGTACTGTAGATGTGCTGCGGTTTAATTTTTTGGAATATAGATTTTTTTCTCATTCACATTGTTCATGTTCAGTGCAAATAACATGCAAGTAAATAGGTTAATTTCTCTGCCTCGCTCCAACATAAGTGAGGATCTAACTGTTATAATGTATTTGAGACAACTAATACAACATTCTTTGTATAAAATATAGTTCACAGGAATAAGGTCAAACAGTCAGTGTCCTACTATATGATGAAGGTGCATCGTGCTTATCATCATCAGTCACTCAGATGCTGACAAAAAGGATACCCTCATAAAGTCTGCAGATGACACTGAGCTAGGGAGACTAGATAACAACGAATCACAGGGCTTTTATTCAAAGTATCCTTGAGGAAATTCAGGGACTGAGCCAGCAAACATCATGGAGTTCAGATGGAGAAAGGCATTACTAAGATGGTCAGGGGTCTAAAATACATAACCTATAAGAAGGGGTGGTGTCATTTGGGCTTGTGCAACAGCGTACTACTGCTTAACATGGAGTTACTTAACTCTGTCGCATCAAACAATGTTAACAAGGGCCAATAGCCACAGATTGCAAACTGGGAGGTTCAGGTTGGAAATCATGAATGTTTTCAAGAAGGCACTGAGCAATGGAAAAGATTTGCCAGAGTAGTTGTGGAATCTCTGCCCATGAGTGTTTTCCATGGCTCTACTACAGAAGCTCATGGCTGACATGATCTACTGTGGATGACAACCCTGCCTTGAACAAGAGGTTGGACTAATCCTCCAGAAATCCCTTCCATCTAGAGTATTCTACACCTGAAGTCTCAGTTTAGTGATGACGGAGGCACTTTCTGACAAAAGTACTGTTGTGGTATCTGAAAAGCATTTCCATGTGGTTCTGTCACACACCGAGGCCTAGATTTCAAGCAAGTGTGCTTAGTACACATGCTGCTTTGTTTGCTAAAGGTCTACAGTGAGACACAGGATAACTGGGCACTGCAACAGAGAAGTGACCTCATCTCCTTCCCCTGCATGTAGTAATCATCATGTTATAGGAGCACCTTGCCCAGGTGAAGAGTCTTCTCCTTCCAGCCTTGCTGCTTCCTTATCCATCAGCACTTCAGACTCTTCTCACCATCACATCACCCCCTTTCTTTTGCCTGAATAACCCACTGGTGTTGAAGTTAAATAACTTGGTGCATAATTTCTTTAAGATTTTTGTATTTTAACAGTGGATACATTAGATATGGCAACTTTAAGTTAACAACACTTTGGATAGACACTATAGAACTTCTTAGTTATTTTTATACCACAGACTCTTCCAAATAAGCCCTAAACAAACAAAAAAACAAACACCTGGCATAAAAGCCAATCCGTCAAAAGAAATAAAACAGATCTCTTGAGAAAGCTAGAGTCAGTGTAGACTCAACAGAAACTGCTGTGATCCAGCAAAAAAGTTCCACATGAGAAATATTCCTTCCAAAAGGGTCAGCTCTCAAAGACTTACGTTTTTGAGAAGCACTCTCCACATCAATATTTCCAAATCAAAAAATTAACATTTTAATGTCATTAGTGCATATCTGATCATAACCAAGTTTTCACAAAAAGTCAGACCTTGTAATAACAGATATTCCTAGTTTCTTTCCCTCACCTTTGCTAGATAAAAGGAAATTTAGAACTAGATCTAATTCTCCTGATTTAAGAAAACTGATCAAGAATAACAGAACTGAAAAGTTAACAGCTGCTATGAAACTTTATCATATGTATTACAGGTGGAATCTTCCCAAATGTTATGTCACATATATTTGTGCCTCACTGTGAAAAAGAGTTTTGGCAGAAGATGTGGAGATTCTACGAAAAACAAAACCCTTTCCAGTTGCATTGAGTCATAATTATCATGGTCAATGACAATTACTACATTAAGATTTCCCAGCCTTTTGTACCTGAACCACACTTACATTCATCTTTATCCCTCCCTGTGTTTGACTACATATCTGTGTGACATCTATAAGACAGCATAAATAAGACTATTAGGTAAGCCACATACGCATTTTAAGTGGCTCTTGACTCAATTTAACAGATGACAGTAATCACTATAAGCAAGCCTAAGGCTAATCCTTCCATGGATTCTCATGAGGCTTGAATAAGTTCCAGATGATTAGTCGGTCCTCTACAGACCTGGGTTCTCCCAGTAAGTGCACCTTAAGAAGTTTCCAAGGGAAGTTACATCCACATGTCATGCAGAAATTCTGAATATTCAGCATTAGCAACTATCTTTGCATTACTATTCCCACGAGATCATGTAGCACTAGATAAAGAAATCAGCTCAATTGTGCATGCTAATCAATGAATGAACCAAACCATTACAAGAGCCACTATGATTCTTCTCCCCATCTGCAGGTATTTGCCTAGTTGCTAGAGAGACTAAAGGAATTAAAATTAAAGAAGAGGAGGGGGAGCAGGTAACACTTCACAACCATGTAACCCAAACTGGAATAATTGCTAGTTTTTCAAATATACATGGGTCAGAAATAACAGCACAGCTCAAAGCAGCTGCTGTCATACTGTTTACTCTCCTTTTTGACATAAAAGCCTTTTTCTCTGTGAACAGTTCTTAATGCAGAAACATCTAAATGTATGCTAATGCCCAACAGAGCAGTAACTTCCTTTGATTGATTCAACAGTACTGAAAGTACCAGGAAAAAAGATCAAACCAAATATTATACAAACAACCAATGTCTTCAATATGGTATGTGTCAGCATGAAAGCTGAAAGGAGTCAAACAAGCCAGCTACTAATGTTTTACATGGTTCTGAAAGTGGCAGCTTTCTTAAGTGTTTGCAGATAAAAGTGTTTTTCTTAAGTTGTGACATCAATTTATAGAGCTCTGTAGTATAATGAAAGTGCTTTGATTTAACATGATTTATGAAGGAAAAGCACATCTAGTGTCTTCAGAAAAAGCATAGGAGTTTACAATAAACACAAGATAATTAAGTAATTTGGCAGGCAGTTACTTTCCTAAAAACATAATTAGGAAAAACAAACATGACCTCCCTCTTTCCTTTTTATGCTGCTTAAAATTTCTACTTCTGTCTTGCATTTCACTGACTCACCTTTCTTTCAACATCCTTTCACTGGAGACCTTCCAGCAACAAACTTCTCTGGCATTACTTTAGTGAAGATATTTTCAACTTTCAACTAGTCCCAATACCCTGTTTTTCTACAAAACTGCTATCGTGTTTACAGAAGAACACTAAGATACACACACGAAAATAAATCTGAACAAATGGTCTATGACTCCTAAGTATGTCACAATTAGTACAAACTCTGGCTGCAGCGTGTTATGTTTCACCCTTACAGGGTTCAGCATGATCTTTTTTTTTTTTGATGTGTACTCTAAGAATGGAAGTTATTTAACTGCTAGGAAAACAAACCTCTGGTTAGATTTAACTGACCACATCCCAGATGGACAAAATATGTAAGAATTACTGAATTGTTCCTTTAGGTACAGGCAGATGACTAAGTCTAGTTCAGCAGATGGGGATAAAGGTAGAGATGGAGGTGTTCTGCCCTCTGGGTAACTGGTAGAAGCAACAACAGGAGTAGGATCTAGAAATCAGGATGCATTTCCCTGTCCTCTTCAAGTAGCCCAACAGAAGATGTGTAGCACACCTTAACTAAACCTGATCTCAAAAAACTAAACATAGTGTGGTTTTGAACTCCCACAGTCTGAAGATGACACTTAGCTTAAGCCTGCTTCATGGGGTATCCTCAGTATGCACACCAAACCCAGCCCTTCAAAGCATTTACACGTATGGAGGCCTATTTCATGCATCTCAAGACAAATTCAGGCATCATAGCTACATGTCATCTCTATCAAAAGCCCTTGGGCTCAGTCCTTCTGGTCTTTGTCTGGAATCCAACTAGCTAGAAGCCATATGTTTACAGACCTGCAACACATCAGTTGTTAGGCAAGCCTCTGGAGTAAATTGCATTTCTGGACCTAGGAATCTCAGCGTCATGTAAGGAAATTGCTCAGCCACATCCAAAAAAGAAACAACTTTATAAATCCACAAAATGTAAATGACAAAATCCCTCACTGTATAAGCACATAAATCCATGGTGTACCAACAGTCTTAGTGGACAGCTTTTCTCTCTGATAGAGATAAAAAGAATCAGAAGAGGTCTAAAAAAAGGGAGCCAGGGAAGATTAAATATGTTGAAGTGCTTTCAAATGAGGACCCTTTATCTGAAAAAGGCAACTAGAAGTCAATATACTGGAGACATATTTGATGACTTAAGGGGACAGAAAATCAGCCAGAGTATGAGTTTTCCTTACTTCAAAAGCCAGAACTTGATGGCATCCAATGAAATTACCAGGCAGATTTAAAATCAGAAGGAAATACTTTCTCTGCACAGTACATAACGCCCTCTATCCAGGGTGAGATTATAGACTACTACGAGATTAGAGTTTAATCACATTCAGAGAGAAGAAAAAAAATCATTCAAGGATTATGAAAACCAAAAGTAGATCCAGCTGGTGGCAACAGAGGTCTCACTTTTGCTAGTTATATACACAGTCCCGAAGTAGCTAATAGTTGTCACTGTCTGAAAACAAAAACTGGATTAGACTGGGTCTGGTCCAACACAGACATTCATATATGAAACCAGGTTTAAGATTATTATCTGACAACTACAGCAAATGTAAGTTTCTATGCAGATTTATCACTAGTCAATGAACAGCTATACTGCAGTATTATCCACTAACTTTGGTGATATCTTACTAAAAACCTCTTGGAATAGAAAAGCTAGGATCTAGTTCACATTCTAATTCTAGAACTGCAACGAATTGGATAGCAATTTGTGCAGTGAAACATAATGCACTGTCATGCCAAATAATTGATCTCTTACCACTTTGAACTGCAAATCCTGACAGTGGTAAACCTGCTTTTCTTCAAGCTTTCCTTTCAGGCAAAAAGAAATCAGTTATCATTAACAACACATAACAACTTGAAAAATTTGCAGAGCATTTGTAGAACAGAAGTTTGTACAAGAGACTGAGAAGTTATAGTATTTATGAACACCGAGAATTCAAGGTTTTTTCTACTCTCATTGCCTATTTCTTTTTGCAGAATGGGGGTGTTCACAAAAGAGAAGAGCGAGCCTTTTCATGAACGTTACAGATTAATCTGCTAGGTATGCTATCCTCTCCTTGCCTCAGATTTGGCCTTTTCCATATCTGGCAGAGCACAGGTCAGGTAGTACACTCCTATGTTGCAGCATCCCTTTTGCTTTTGTTCTTTCTAGGCTTAAGTAACACTTCAGTTTTTACAACACACATATCCAGAGGTTGCAGAAACCTTTAGGAATCAAATCTTATGATAGGATAAACTAGATCTTCACCAAAAAAATATCCCAAGATAACAATTTCAAATAGAAAAATCAACTGTGAAGAAAATTAAAGGATCTAATTTCTTTTCACTGCATGTGTACCACAGCTCCTTTTCCTTTACTTCAGCAGTATGAGACAAAAATAAAAAGAATGTGCAACAGCAGTGGAATGTTCTAAGAAGAATATCTGGCCTTTGACTGACTTTAACCATTAGTACTAAGGAAATTCTCTCAAGAAATGAGAAGCATGTAAAAAAGAAAGCACAGATACCACTATTCCTAAAACGTCAAGCAGCTAAGAAGGAGGATTAAATTATTCATCAAAATAATTCAGTATTTACTGATATTTCTGTTCCTTTGTTTCTTTGGTGGCAGTTGCCTTACATGCCTAATTGAGCTAACGTACTTCCAGAAGGCAAAGCAAACAGGAAAGACAGGGACATAGAGCAAATCCCAAGGAGCTCTCCCCAGGAAAGGATAACAAAGTAGAAGATCTTGATACCTCAAGTTTCTCCTCCCCCAAGGACTCAGTCATCCATAATGTATGTGTAAGAACACACCAAATACCTCTCCTTAAACATTTGAGTCATCCTTTAACAGAAAAAGACATCTTAAAATCACCCAAAACATTAAACCAGTATTTTGCCAAACTATGTTTACCTCTTATAATGCCTTTATTCTTACTTGAAGTGAACTTGAAAGGCAAATGCATTCTGTGACTTGAACACATGTGCTCACGTGGTCAGATGGGAGGGCAGGGTGAAGCACTACTTACAGGACAAGAATGGGAAGGCAGAGCTTTTGTTATATGGCAAGGATGCTCAGAACACACAGCCTCCAAGTGTCTCAATATAAACTGTACTACATGTTCTCTGACAAAACATTGGGCACCACTGTATAACTAAAAGACTTCTAGAGATCAATCTAGCTACCTTGGTTTGGAGAACTGCATTCACTCATTACTTCATTTGAAAAAATGTCAAAGGGCCCTTCAATCCACAACAAAATTTTTATCACACAAACTACTTTCCTGCTACATAAAGTTTCCTGCTATTTGTCTCCTTTGCTAGTGTTTTGCTTGACAGAAGTTCCTGAGCTTTACTACCAACATACCTTCTAAAAATTGAATACTTAGTGAAAACAACCAGTTATTCCACTGAAGGTTATTTTTCCCTCTGCTGCACAGATTTACTAAAAAGGAAAAGAATCTGTGTGAAGCTTTGCTTTCAACACAGCACTATAGAAAGCCTGAACACAGGAATTAAGTACTCCTGCCTCCTGAACACAGGAATTAAGTACTCCTCTCAGTGCTCTACAACTCCAAGGAAGCTTCCAACTGTGAAATAAGGCAACATGACTTCTGCAAGAAGTGCACCAACTAACTCCGTATTTTACAAAGTACACAGTAAAATGTTGAGGATCAAGTCCAAATAATTTCTCCTGTTGCTGAAAGGGAACTATGAAGTTTCCTCAATCCAACAATTCATTGACACAAATTAAGACTTTTTAAAAGGGTATTTTATGCCACAGTGAGCCTGGAAACTGCTCTGGCACATATATCAGTGGTGTTTGCTGAAATCTCATTCCACTCACACCAGAAGTCCTGACTTTTCAAAACAAAGAAACTCAGAAATCAAAGTTTCTCTGAAATTTTAAGTAAAGGAAACTATACCAGCCCCAAAGGGATTAAAATTTGGAGAACCAGTTTGATCCGTAGAATTGAATGATCACAAAAGAAAGTGATTATTCCCATTGTACTGTATTTATACCAGATTTTGGCCAGATTCCCACTCGTATTTCTTTAATTATGCCTATGTAAACAGAACTATTACACATCCGATGCAGTATCATCTACAGTTAGGGATAGATGTCTGTAAAAAAATATTTCTCATTAATGAAACAGTATTTTACAAAGGGTCACTGAAAGAATGTGAAGTCATCTCCACCAAGCAGCTGAACCTCACAGAGCTGCAGGGTTCGGTGAGAATGACCTAAGCTGCAAGCACGTTAATACACAGTCAGCTTCCTTCTCAGCATCCTGTCGATACCACCAGGGGCTGGTCTTATTTCATTTACATATGCCATAAAAATCTTTCCTGGAGAAGAATATTTCATTTCCATATGCAGATTTTCAACCAGGAAACTGAACATGAGGACAGTACTCATGAGACTCGGCTCTTAAAAAAAAAACAACATGTCTTGTAGGCAAGGAAAAAGGAATAAAGCAGCCAGTAAGCTAGCATACATTTCTTATGCCTTTTTTTTAAAAAAAAAAAACAAAAAACTTTCCTGTTCATAAAGACACTAAATATCTTCACCAAAATGAAAGAAAATATGTAGAAGTCTAGCAGTGCCATCTGTTTACTCTGGTACATGAATGGATAAGTTAACACCAGCATTCCTCACTGCACCAGCATCCTGTCAGACAGCTGCCCTGCCAGGAGCCTCCACTCTCAATGTCTGCAGAAGTTAAGCATGATATCCCAGCCAGTTTAGTCCTGGGGCCCCTCCTAGAAGATCCTGTTAATTATGCCAAGGTCTGTTAAAATTATGTACAGGGTTCTCTCAATACGTGTCTACTCAGCTAAGACTAATAGCCCTCCAATACTTTTGGTTTGTCAGGTCTCCAAACAAAACAAATGAAAGCCAATGGAGAGATACTAAGTGTCCCCATACCCCTTCAGGAACAGATTTAACACGATTGAATTACTGAACAGAATGTCATGAAGAAATACAGGCTTTCCATTTCCTAATGCACAGTATCCTTGGATGCCTATAGTGCCTGTTTGGACAGCAGGATTAGCCTCCCATATGTTCCTACCTACTTGGCACTACCATCTACAACAGTGATTTATACAGCTGGTGTCAAGTTCATTATCTCCACAGATGGAGCAGAGAGTTTTCAGACTATTAGAAGCTACATCCCTGGGCTAAAGTGGGTGCAGGAAGATGAGGAGTTGGGAAAAATAAAGCATGACACGAAAGGGAAAGGAAGCAAAAGGAAAAGCCAAAGAAGGTGGGAAAGTCAGCACTGGCAGCCTGTAAAATGCATGTTCAAGAAAAACCCAAAGACAGGCTAAGGGGCCTTTGAGAAGGAAAAGAAGGAAAAACAGGGGAAGGGGGAGAAAAGGAATAAACTACTAAAAGGTCATGACATGAGATGTTGCAGGGTTTAAACACAGACTGAAGCTATTTCCTGTTTTAAAACTGAAAGTATTGATTAATGTCAAGGAGACCGATTTAGGATAATGCAAATTAAACTACAAGAGTTGAAATGCGAAGATTGTACATTTTAGAAATGGGTGGTGTTTGGGGGATTCTTCCCCCCGTAATAGCTTTGTGTAAACACATTTAACCTAGTACAGAAGTAGAAAACAGTGTGAGGCTTTTTCCTCTGAGGGGAAAGAAGGGATCTTGGTGGCAAAGATAAAATTACAGAGGGACTTTTGGATCACAGTGAGCCCAAAAACAGTTTCTAGTGAAATGAAATAATCCAAAACACACACTTTTTCCAAGCTAGCAGTGCTCTACTTTTTATGTTTGGTCTTGTTTCATCTTTTTCTCTAATTTCGGTCCATTTTTATGCAAGGAAAATTAAACACAAAGAACTTTACCCTGAAAGTTTTTTGAACTCTTATTTTCAACACACAGTTGCTTGCTTTGCACCTCATCTCCTAAGAGTTTTTAAAATAATGTGCTACCTACTGTCCACCTTTCATCTCTGCAAGTCCTCTCCATAAAACAATGCCAGCGGCCATTCACTCCAATGCAAGTGATTTCTTTTATGTGCACTGTAGTACTTAAAGACTTCCCTCACAAATCACCCACCCACACACTCAACAACAGCATCCTTTTAGACACAGCATTTGCCACATCACTTCACACACACACTGAAAGAGATGGTTTTCATCTACTAGTTATGACTACTTGTCTTCATTTTAAGAAAATGAGATCACATTAACTCAAATTTTCACGTATCATAACTCCAGAAGAAGCTCAGTGTCTTGCTACATGACCTGCTAATATAACGTTAAAGAAACATACAGTTGAAATGCCCCAAAATAACCCCAGGTTTGCACAACAGCTAGTGCTGCAAAAAAAAGAAAAACACTATACTTTTGTATTCTAGCTTGGTCTCCAGTCTGATACATAACAGCAGTTAACTCTACCCGGACAAGTCCTTCCTCCCTTACTCATACAGTGTAAAAACACAGGCCTTGGGGCAAATTACCTCAATGTGTTCACAGGCCTCGGTGCAGCTGATTGAAGTGTCTTCTGTTCACTGCAGCTCATGGCCTGACACACAACACTTTCATCAATGAGTCTGTGACTACCTCAGTCTTTTTATCTTTCAGTGCTTTAACATCACACACCTTATTAAGCTGTTACCTGCTACCAGACAACACCAACTATCAGATTTTACTCTGGCTAACAGGGCTGTATGAAGTCCCCAAGTCTCACAAATCGAGGCAGCTTCCTAAAGGAGTTCTGCTTTCCTTTGACACTACCTCATTTTGATAAGTAACATTTATGAACATACTTGACAGGAATCCTCCTCACACACACACTGCTCCACAGATCTCTAATCTCTGCCACACATCCAACTCACTTGCATTGCCTTCTGATCTACTGCACCTATGAATACATTTTCTTTTAGCTTCATAGAAGAAATGAGGTGTGCTGGGGAGATCTAGTTGTTAGAAGCATGTTCCTGTGCTGTGTGCTTAGCCCTACACTATAAACCCCCTATCTAGGAAATGTGGATGGCTGACCTGCATGTCACCTCTTCAGCTCTGTAGTCTGCTTTCCTTCTCATTTGCCTCTAAGACTACTTGGCACAAAAGCCTGAGCTCAAACTTTTCAGACCCAAATCAAGCCACAGATGAACACTCATAACTTACAGGCACCATGGATCCATAGATCTTAAAACTGTGCAGAGAGATCTGTTCTTCAGTGATTTGCAGATTTGGGAGATTTGAGGGAATTCTATCCAATGTAAATGTCCCTTGGCTAATTTAACTTCGCTTAGAACAGAAACATTACAAGTACTAGAGACCTAAAAAGGGCAATTTTCCAATTCCTTAGGTACTTTAGTTTCAGAAGCCTTCACACATTCACTTTCCATTCCAGAAAGAAACAAGTTCTGGTAAAGCAATGTTAGTTCCTTGCAACATTAAATACCTGCTTCTTAATTAAAAAAAAAAAAAAATCTAACAAAAGCCCTACAAGCTTTTATGATGCCCACTTCCCCTACTGAAATATCCTTTCTATATTTTTATGAAAATTAATTACAACTCTTAAATTACATGCTCTTTGTTCTTCAATTGTGAGGCAGATATTTTTCACAATCATCTGAATGCATTCGGATCTCAGTGTTTCAACCAGGCTTTCTAGTCTCTTAACTAAAAGAGTTTTGTTTGCAAAAAATTTGAAACTTCTATTAGAAATCTTTAGAGTTACACAGATTTCAAGGTTATGGAAATGTCTTGAAGCAGGTCATCTTCCAGCTTGATGTCCAACTTTCATTTTCACACAAATATAATAGGGGATCCAAAGCAACTGCTCCATTGAAACACTGCCTGGTTCAGAGCCTGATGTTTCATCCAGCCCATCACCCAGGCTTGATGTCCTTAGACTGCAGCATATCAAATACACTTTTTTCCCTGCCTTGCTGAGATTCTTATGTTTTAATTTATTTCTTTTATTGACTAGGCTGCTTCACAACTTTTCATCTCCTATCTTTGTAAAAGGCTTTGAAGCACCAGTTACCAGGGACACTGCCCCAGCAGCCTAAAATTTATCTCCTCATTTGCACTATTTCCGCACAGTTGCATAAATTCTTATCAGTAAGCATTTAACCTTTCAGTACAGCTTGAAAGAGACATCTGACTACACCTCCCTGCAGCTCCAGGGCCTTTCATGAAACAGTCTCAAGAAGCAATATTGCATGGCTACCCAGTCCACCCTTATATTATCCCAAAACACCAAAGAGCACAGTAGAATCACCTGGTGAAGCCACACCTATCTTAAGACCTACCCAAATTGGATAAGAGCAAGAAATAATAAAGATTTGGTAGGGGCCCACTTTGTTGCCTGCACACACATCCTCCCCCCCAAGACACCCTCTCTCTTGCATGTGGGACTTCATATCACACCTGCGATACAAAAAAACTCGTAAGCTAGAAACTGGTGGCAAATGTATTCTAAGAGATCAGTTTCTGGTTCTGTGCTGTACAACTTGGACCAAGGTTGGGTTCATGGGTTCCCTGCTATGCTTCCTTTCTTCTCCAAGAAGTTTCCCACACAGTCCCTCCTGGGTGGTAGACTAGGCTTGGCTCTTTGGCTGTAAAAAATGTGATGTGAAAATTCATAGTACCAACAACTCTCAGTGCACCAAGAAATGCACCAGATTTCTCTTCCACACTGCTTCCTGGTTTAACATTTTTCTCCATCATTTTACTAAACTGCATCAATAAAATTTAAATCCTCGCTTTTGACAAGAACAACATCACTCCACTCTTTGCAACAGCTTTTTACATCCCTGAACTCTTACCCACAGTGAATAATCTCAAAACCTGTTTTCATTTATCTTTCCAGAATGAAAGTTGTGCTTACTACTCCTTTTTCTATTGTTCCATACGATTCCATGCACTAATTCCATGAGCATATCCCTGTTTCTACAAAAGCAGAATCAATGACTGTTATTATGCAAAATGGAAAAGTATTAAGTGTCTTTAATATTTCACACTACTTAAAACTGTTATTCAAGTTCAAGGAAGACAACTGGTTAGAATATGACACATAGTATGTTTGAAATAATTTTTTTCAACATAACACATAGATAATTGGTAGAATGTTTCCACACAAGGCAAGAATAAGATGAAGCATTACATGACAACAAGACATTTATACCTTCCAGCTCAAAGGCATTTACCTTTTAACTGGTTACATCCCTGTCTTGGCCTTCATTAACTCAATCTAATTATCACAGCATAAAGCAAAATAGGAACTTTACGTTTTTTCAAACCTAAAGGAAAAGCCCACAAACTTTTGGAATAAGTTGGTGGACATTTAGGCTGCAAGGGGAAGAAATAGTTGGGGGTGGGACTGATACTTGAAATGAACCAAGAGCAAAAACTGCATAAGTAAAACAGTTTGATAGCGTAAATACCAGAAGAATCAATGGAGTAACTACAGAACTTTTACTCATACAGTTTATTAAAGAAGTATTAGAAAGAGAACAGTAACTAGCTTTGCAAATATATATTGGATATGTTCTTTCCCTTCTCTGTCCTGGCCTAGGCATGGGTTTCGTTTGTGTTTTCAGACCTGCTATCCATATTTGTAGCCAGCTGTTACTATACCATAACACATTCCCCCTGTTAAATCCCACACAGCACTGCTCTGTGTGTCAGAGCATTTGAGAAGAATTGTCTTGGACAGATGTCAGTTCTCACATTTCTCAGTATCTGAAGCTGGCACTGAGCATCTCTCCCCTTGCCTGGCTGCCTTCTCTCCCCTCATTGGTGGGACTTCTGTGTCTGAGAATGCAAGTGTCACAGCGAGAGCAAATGACACATTAAATTGCTTTGTGTAAATTGGTCAAATTAGGAAGCCAAACATTTCTGCTGAAGGTTATTTCCCTCAAGGTAACAGAATAGTGTTTCCAGTAATAATTTATTTCCATCTTGGCCATCTCTCAAGCACAGATGCTGTTTTGTTTTTACTAACTCAGACCGCAATGCTTGGTGGGGTTCTTTTGGGTTTGGTTGGGGGGTGGATTTTTAGGGGGCTGATGATAGTGGAAGAAAGGATGAGAGACTAGAATTACAGCTTGTGCTTCAAATTCACAGCTTTATGCTGTGAACCAACTTCCAGGTGAAAGAAAATAAAACCCCCACTATTCCTTCTCACTGCTGCAATAAAATTTAAGAAAGTGCTCTGCATTTTGTTCTGTAGGATACAGCTGCCTCTACTGCATATAAATGGGATTCAGTGTCTTCCCAAAGAATCTAGGTAGACTTTATGACAGTCTTTCTCCTTGTGGTTACAGGAAGAGCCATAAGCTTTCTCATTATACTGTAAGCAAAGATACTTTCACCATCCTGAAGGAACAGGCAAAAGTATGATTGCTTACGCTGAACAATGAACAAATTCTAGAACACTTTTCTGTTATGCTCCTGTATTTCAATACAATGATAGCCAATTCCAATAACAAGTAACTAACAGCAGGAAGGCAGGAATTTCATGTCACATTCTACCTTATTAGTTTACACAAGTTTTCATAGCAATATTATTAATTTGCTATGAATAAAGCTGCAGCAACAAAGTGATTCCATTATTGGAATCCACAAAGCAAAATCATCTTTGACAGCTCTCAAGCCAGTTTAACACAAACAATTTCAAGAACTCAGCCAATCCTACAACAAAACATGCTTAATTCATCATTTCATTGGAAGAGAAGAATATGAAGTCCTGAAGGTCCATTTAAACTGAAAAAAAAAAAGCTAGACCCATTTCAGTTCCCAGACATAATAGGATAGTATAACCTAGAAAACACACAATGCAAGTAATTTTGCAAATAAATATCTAAACAGCAAGTACTCTCAAGGCAGTTTCCTGAAGTTAATACAATACTGCCTACAGCAGGATGCTGATGAGACCTCAACATAAAAGCAATGCAATGATCTGATACTTGTGTAAAAGCGAAGTTTTTGCTTCAGAAAACAGATATAAGATACTACTAAAACCCACCTTTATATTACACTTCAGTAATGAAATGTTTCACTGAAGTTTTCCATATTAATTAAAAAAGTCTCATGACAAGATATATAGAAGGAATTTATAGTAAGAAACTGCCTATCAGAATTTCCTCACAGTTTCTTCATTAACAGATAATAGAAGTTTTTTTTCTGTAAAAGTTATATCCTAACATAAACACAAAATATGGACGTACAAAATAAAGTATGTCAGAATCATTTAAATGTAAGCAAAAGTTGTTAAGCAGTAAAGGCAGCTACTACTGAATGTCTAGCACCTCTGCAGTACCTGGTCCTGTATGTTATCATGCTATACTAAAAGCTATTACATGAACTATCAGCTTTAAAACAGATGAGCATTCAAGTCTTTAAGACTATTCAAGATGGTTAAAGTAGCCAACTGTCCATTTCAAAGACTGCAGTTATGCCTCATCTATAACAGAGAAACAGGTTCAAGCCTACAAAAGGAAGCTCCCTTGCTTTAGTGGAATATTCAGTTTTATTCCAGAGGCACCAAGTACTATGCTGAATCTGATCTTAGAGATAAAGAAGTGTTATCACCATCTGAAGGTATTCCTACTTTGTATGCTTATGTTTCAATTTGTGCCTTAAATTTTCTTCAGTAATACATATTTCATTGCTCTTAAACATTTATCCAGTGATCTGTTATTTCACTGCTTTGGCACTTCATTCCAGCGTGCCTCATTACCTTAAACTTCAGTGCACAACCTATTCGCAAACCATCCCAAAAATCAGAAGCAAGCCTTCTCCTGCACATGCTTCCGCCTTTAGGAAGAAAGACAAAAACAAACATGCTTGTCATAGTGTTTGATACATCGTGCTAAAGCACCCACACAGTATGAGAAGTTACACACATCTCTCAGCCCATTTAATACTTGCCCTCCTTCTGACTACTTGTTTTTTTTAAAGTAACACTTTAGATGGTGAACATTTTACAATACCTTCGCAGACCTGAAGTCAGAGTCAAATCACATTTTCACTGTTGTAAATGCTTTTGAAATGACACTGAAATTTCAGTAGTCTGTCCCTTAAATACCATTTTCCATGCCATTTTGAACACTCTACAGTGTGTTTTATGATTATGTGTTATTAATTAAAGCATCACAGGACCACAACTGCACAAACTTGATTTAAACTAATAATCCCAGATTGTGTTAAGCACTCAGCATCTAATAGGAAACATTTAGCAGCTCACAGAATCAAGCCGTAAAGAGGATTGTATTATTGAGTCTTTAAACCACATCTACGGCCAGACTTACACCCCCAGAAGACTCAATTTGGCACCTGGTAGAAAAAGGAGAATGAAGAGGCAAATACTGAAAATTGCCAGGGAGAACAAGAAAGGGCAAAGGCACCACATACCCACCAGGCAATTTCTGCTTTTTCCTTCCTTATTCTGTTAAGTTGGTTTAAAACAGGAAGGTGTTTTACTGCTCTATAATAGCCCAGGTCCCTCGCTAGACATCCACTCATGTAGCCTTTTCCCCAAAATATTACCACCCAAACAAAGCACTACCCCCACATCATCGAGTGGAAGCAAGTGAGGAGTAGAGCCTCAGATTTTTCCAACGGCTTTATTATTCCAAAGATCAAAGAAATTTGAAAAATTCCTAGAGAGGACACAACCATCCTTCCCTGTGTAGACATTTCACTCTACTTTGCAGCACAGATGCAGAAACAGAAAACCCCCAAACGCTCACCTACTCCTATTTGTGTTTATATCAGACACCTTTAGGGAATGACCTTGCTCAGTGTCCTTTAGATCCTGGCAGCTCTAGGTAGTATCTGCAAATCCATGTCTGAGGTTACATACCAGTGGATGCATTCACACTAGGGTGCAGGCTAAATTTCTTTAGTTTCTGGAAATCTGCCCCATCTGCACAGTATCTTGAAGCTACACATGGCAAAGACAAAACTTAAAGTAACAATTCCTTTAACAACCTTTCAAAACAATTTGATAAATCAGTGTTCTGTTGACAAATCTCTTAGGAAATAGCTTCATGAAACTTCCAAGACTGAGTAGTTGCACTTACTCAGATATGTTTGGAAAGTACAGCTAGATTGTTTGGGTTAAACAACATGAACATGGATAAGCAATTTAATGTTTTAAATGATTATTCATCTGGATTGATTTCAAGACAGATTTCTATTTGTTTCTTCTACAAAGAGATTTAGTACATATACATTCTGAAAGACACAGTACTTGGGAAAAACCAACGTGTTTAGCTCAGAGATCCAAAGAAAACAAGGAAATAAAAGCCAGGACACAGCCAAAAGGAGGGGTGACATTAATTCTCACCAGTAAAGCCACTTTCAGTTATATACTGTGCCTGGCAACTCAGTATACATGCTGAGGCTGCCATCCTCAGGGAATCAGGAAGCTATTGCAGCTGACTTCCAGAGAAGATTTATGCCTGGACCTCCACAGAGTAACTCATGTAAATTAATTCCTCAAGAACTTGTTAAGAAGCCAAATATTAGGATGCCTTAAATTGTCTTGAACGCTATCTTCCTTAATCATAGTAGTTTTCAAATGTTAAAACTAGATTGCACGATCATTAAAGCCTTGTAGTCATAGTGCTATACAGAAGGTTCTCCAGTACATTTCAAAACCAGAAGTTTCTTTAAGAAGTTGTCTGACAACTATGCGCACAACTGAACTAGCAGTAAGATCAACAGGAAGAAAGAGGAGTTTAACTTTTAAAGGTATACTTAATTATTCATCTTTCAACTGCCACAAATCCTACTAGCATAATTTTATAGTATGACAGTTGGAATGTTACATATTAGTTCTGAGACATGACACAGGAAATAAGACTGCTCCAACTTCTTTTGATACCTTGTTGTGATTTGGGATCGACCCTCTGGGAAGAACCACCTCATCTTCTACTGACTTTCAACCATTCATCCAGCTTTGTGTACAACAGAGCTCCTTTCCCCAAAGACACTCTGGTGCCAGCTGAGAACAGTACTCCTAAATCTTCTAGTAACAGGTAATTTCATGGCCAGTTCCTACATCTACTGTCTTGACACACCAGCCATTACCTTCTTTCCTAAACGTACCGCTCCACACCTAGTATATCCTTCATCCTAAAGATTCTTCAGATTACTTCTTTAAAATGAACTTTTATAGTTTTTCTATTTCAGGATGCAGAGATTAACCTCACTCCTTTTGGTGTAGGACACGGAAATCAGAGACCGCATGAATGTGACTTAAAAATTCTGTTATGCTACTCTTCTTCATGGTATTTGCATAGCATGTAAATCTGAAAAACAGAAAGCAAGCAAAAACTCTTAAATAAGCTAAGACATTCACCACTGGATTGCTGTCAAACACCCATCAGAAGCTCATCAGTTTAAACAAAGATAGTCCCTGGTTAAACAAATTTGGAACTTAGTTCTGATTGCTAGTCTAAGAGAAAGGTTACTATAAAAAAACCCCCAAACCCCAGCATTTTCCCCACCATTTCCTGTGATAATTTCTGAAGCTACTGATACTCAGTTACCTACTGACGCACCAAAATCCCAACCATCACCAAAACACAGTCTAACTTACAACTTGTGATTTACTAGCTAGCAAAATTCAGTCAACAGATCTAAATGTAATCACAAAACAAATGATCCATTTACTACAAAGTATTTACATCAAGTCTTCCAAAGGTATCTGTTGTTGAGCTAAAAGGAATTAACAATACAGAAATGCAGAAATAACAGCAAAGATGCCAGTCTGTGAAGAACATTCCTTACAGTGAGATACTTGCATAGCTCAGTAATTTTAATGCATCAAGGTTCATTCAGTTATAGTCTTTACACAATACAAGTTCTCTCCACTGTTGTATAAGGTGACCTCTGTTTTATCTAGGCAAGCAAAGGTCACGGGAGAGTCACTGTCTAGTTGTTGAAGCTGGATAAGATTTCTTGTTTCTAGGAACAGTAAGCATAAGAAGCCACTAAAACAACTTGTTTAACTTATGGTAAATCCACAATTTTAAACTAAATTTTCTTCAACTTTCCAACTCAGTTATCTGATTCAGTAATTACTTATCACCTAGATACTGCTGCATGAAAAGAATTGGCAATATTTAGACAATAAAGCCATGTTTAAATCTATTTTTATTCCTTCCAACCCAACAGAAACACTTTTATTGAACCAAAAATCTCATTATACAAGTGAAGAAAATGATGCTGTCCGCTCTCCATATGTAGACAGTTCTTCTCTGACAAAACAACTCACACTTCATGTTTTCCCTGTTGCTTCCTGTGACTGATGATTAAGTACATCTATAACAGGTCCCAGATTGTAGAAACTGGACCTGCCCTACAGATCCCAGGCACCAGAAACACTCCACACAACTGTATGATATTCTTCTGATCTTTTTTTTAAACCCCTGCCTGCTGGAAGAGCATACAGGCTGTGTACAGAACTGTGGAAGCTTATTCAAGAAATGTTTGTTCATCATGAAGAGGTTATTAAGCAATAGCATGCCATTCTTCAGTTCAAACCTAGTCTGGATTCTCAAGTAGGAGCCATACTTGACACCTAAAGGTCTTAAAACACAACAGGAACCCCTACTCCAACCCTCATCATCTTCCATCAGTTACTGCAATCTTTTTACTTCTACAAATCCTGTCTTCCCACACAACAATGTAAAATGCTGCTTTTAAGAGATCACTGTTCATGATCAAACTGATCTCAAGTAAGTCTCATTTAGCTTTCAACACTGTTCCTAGCTTACCTATTATATCTTACCTACAAACCAAGTGGCCTACTCTTTACTTCAGCTGTTCATCACGAATCTATCAAGTTCCCCAAAAACCACTTTTCCTGAGCTTACTCCCTTTTGGTGCTCTGTACATGACCATCTCTGTAGTCATGTCATCCTCCAGATTTTTTTCTTGCAGTTCAGCAGCCACTCTGTGGCAATATGCACAGAAAATTATGGTGATCAAGCATACAGTAACTAAAGCTCATAATGACAGAGTCACCTTGTACCAGCTGCAAGCAGCATAAAACCCATCACATACACTGTGTCTCTTCTCAAGAACTGGCTTCTCAGCAGAAGTGAACTGCCTGATACAAAGTTTCCTGCTGGAACCCACTCAGGTTCCATCCTTCATTAGCTGATTTTTTCCCTTCTTCAGTACTGGGAAAACTCAAGAGTATCAGACCACCGTTTATGAAAATTATTCAAGTTTTTCAAATGCAAGGCATTAAGAAATATTCTGAGGATGTTCTGAACTAATGGTAAGGCAAACTGATGATATTAGGACTTAACTCAAACGAGGAATTTGAGATCTTTAATAGGAATAAGGTCTCATAATATTTGAATTATTTGATAGGAAGAGTGGAAGGCTTTAAAAAATTATGTAAAGTATTTTTCAAAATACTAATGACAAATGTTAAGTATTTTGTTTCATGTTTGTCTGTCTTCATTATCTACATTAAATCAAGCAGAATATATCAGTGAACATTTTGGAGAAAACAGTCCAATGTTTTCTATTAGGAAGCTTAAACTTTTCTTTATAATGAGCATAACCGATTTAAAAATTGCTAACATTGGATTTCCTCAGTATTACATGTTTTATTAATGTCATTTATAAAACAATGCATTCCCCAAGTTGTAATAATATCAAGCATCAGTTACAACAGTATATAGTAAAATGTTTTTGGCAAGACTAAGAAGTATAGCACTATCAGATCCAGAATTGCTCTGTTCCCTGAAAGCTAATGAAGTTCTGAATAGTGAATCTATTGAAAGTCTGTCAGTGCTCTTGACTCTATACAGCATAGCACAGAAAAGGACCTTCATGTCACTTACTTCTTGCCTACACAGCTTAAGTATGCTGTAATGTAAAAAACCAGAGATCATTCACTTGCTTCTCTGAAATAGCCCACAGGCACAATGCACACCCACCCACATTGCGGGAGGGGGGGGCGTGGAGAGGACAACAGTTGGCCTCTCCCTCCCTCCTCCAGTGAGTGCCCTACAGACAGAATAGGTAAAAGCTTGTTTCACTGAGCCGCTTACTACTAAATATTTTGAAAGACAGCAGTTTGCATAAACACAACGTAACAACAGGCCGAACTGCAGTTTAGTTCAGGGCATAAAGATGGTAACTACCTCTTTGTGAGAGAAACTTTTAAAACCAGCTTTGATTTATAAAGTATTAAATGTCCTAATTTGTTATAAGCCCTAAGGGATACAGCCCCTCAGCATCTTTGCAGAATCAGACTGATGTTTAGAGAAGCATGGTCTTATGAACAACAGCCTCTGATTTATTACAGTATTTATGACCCAAGTTTAATTTTTACCTACAGTCTTCACCATAAGTAAGAATTCAACACTAATTACAGTTGCCAAAGCACATCTCTGAACTAGTACAGCAGACACATACACACAGCCAGGTAAAACATGCTGAACAAACTTCCCCCACAAAAATATGCCAGTTTTTTCTTCACTAACACACACATCTTATTCAGCTTGTTTTTATACTGTCTCTTAAGATCTAATCACTCCATACTTTGTACTCCATGTTTTCTTTCCATCTGATCTTGCAAAAAATCCCCATTTAGTATCACATTGTGAATTTAACTGATGAGCTGTTTCACCTCTTCCTTTAAATCATTAGTAAAACCATACAATCTAACTGAGCTTCATACTTATCCTATAAGTACTGTTCCTTGCCCTGCAGCTCAAATTACTGCCACATCTACTATTTTTGCTTAAGGTCCTTCAGCAAGTTTCCAGTCCATGCAATATTTAGGTCAATAAAGTTTTTTTTCAAAGTTTTATGAGGAATTTCTTCCAACTGGCTTGCTGAAGTATTCGCTGAATAAAGTATTCCTCTATCTGCAAAATACTGTAACTTGATTTTTTTTTTTTTTTTAGAAGGAAAGAGTATGCATTTGATTTACATATACCAGTAGTCTATCAGTCATAGCTCTATTATTTTCAAGTCTATTACAGACATACTTTCCAGTGTTGGCGTTAACATTTTATGTAAGGATGGATGCCGAATCAACAATGACGGTTCATACAGTTAACATACATATACAGAGCCAATTACTTCACAGCAGACACACACAGTGTGGCTACAGAAGCCTAGACTTCACACTATGCAGTTTATCCTGTTGAAGAAGTTGCTAGCAGCTGCAGCTAAACTACTTTCAGCACTTAAGCCGGTTAGATATTTAATTAATGGCACAGCCAAACAGCAGTTTGTTCTCGTACTTCAAGACACTGGTGCTGCATTTCTTTCTCCTATCTATTATCATTACCAGCTTCTCAAAACCCACTTGCTAATTTTGTAAATTTGGTAGCTAATGCCTAATCCATTTATATAAAAATAAAGTGAGTCTTCATTTACAGATGTCCTTTCACTAATACTGTGAAACACAAATTCCCACCCACATATTTTCAGAACCACTCCACTGTCTGAAGCCATTCTGGAACAAACAAGATGTTAATACAGTCTACCACTGTGCAAAGCCGGCAGGAACAGGCATCATCACATACATAACCCTCATTTCACAGAGTGCTGAACTATAGGAAAGTCAGGTGTCTCAAGTCTCCACATCAAACTGGGAGCACAGATCAGCTATTCAAACTTCCAAAACACGCACCACAAACTGGATTACTCCTTGAAAAACTCTTCAGAATGTGAAAAGCAAGAATCTGAAACAGATTATTAGCTGTCTCCTTCCAGAGAAGGCATTTTTGCTTCAGCATCTGTGCTCCTTCAGCCTGCCTGCCAACTTCAGCATTACAATTTGACTTTCACATTATTGTTGAAATCCAATTTTTTTTAAAGTGTAAGCCACATGCAGACTCCATCTTTGCAAGTCTGCATTATATTGGAAGAGACATGCCAAGTCACACTGACTTAAGTGTCAAATACATATGATTCACAGGCCTATATAATGCCATTACACTCAGAAATACAGCTTTCATGCTGTCAGGACTTAACGTTCAACATTACAACAGGATCTTCTCAATGCCAGGAGATATGGTCCCGGATCTCTAATTTCATTGCTGAAAAATCCAAGGCAGAATATTCATTGTCACTGGCACCACTACATGAATGTTAAGACAAAAGCTCACAGTATAGGAATTCCTAGCAAAGCATCTTTGAAAGAGCTGCTTTGCCCTCAAACCTCTTCCCACATCCCGCCACTTACTTTTTGAGCAGATGACCAAAGGAATTATCAGCAGTTTGTAGGCAAACCCCGGGTTCACACTTAGACATCAAAATGGATCAAGGCATGTAAGAGTTTAACTAAACAAGTTAAACTACTAAAAAAACTGATCTATGTATGATGCTATCCAAGCTACAATTCTAAGAGGCTGAAGGTCGGAAAGCTCATTTCTTTAAAACCACTAGTATGTACAGGAACAGAAGTCCTCTTCTGTTCAGCAGCTTTCCACTCAATAAAATTCCTCATTTGTCTTTCCTTTCCTAGACTGCTTTCCTCCTGCTAATCAGTGCCAGCCGCCAATTAGGACTGACAATAGAAGAAAGTCTTTTTATGATCTTCAGTCATCACTACATAAAACGCCATACTGTACTCTATTCTGCACTCAGTTCCTTCTTTTTCTCAAAAATAAAACTTAAAATAAGTTTACTGGTGTTTTAATCCTTTTCTTGTTCTCAGGCCAAAACCAAAATTCTTTCCAATCCTCCTATTCTGGACTTGGACTGTGAATACTGCACATGCACATTGGGCTTGTTTGCTGCACCTTCAGCTGAACTGCTGCTGCTGCCACTGTTCCTGCTCACTATCATCTTGTAAAATACTGATTTCTGCAGTACATACATGGTAAAGAAAAAAAAAAAAAAATCAATTTTCCCCTAGACACAGCAAATTGGCAACAACACAGATCAGCCTGGTATGCAAGACTAGCATCCAAAAAATTAACTGAAGAAACAATATGAAGAAAGTGGGAATGTATATGGGGAAAAATGGAATGCAAACAGTGGTTGTAGCAGAGAAGAGTCAGAGAAGAAAAGGAGACTATGATTGTGAAAGATGCAGTTTGTTACATCTTCAAAGTTCTTTTTACAACAGTGTAATAGGAGAGCAGTATCCTGTATTAGCATTTCTACAGGATAGCCAGTGATGGTCTACATGATTTCATCACACTCATCCGCCCTGAGAAAATTTGGCATAGGCACTGGAATAGTTTTATGGTTACAAATACAACCAAAGTAATTAACAATCAGCAACAAACAGGATGAGAAAGGAGTCAAGTGTTTGTATAACATGGCTGCACACCTTAAAGCATCAGCATATACTTAGAGAACCCATGCCAGAATCCCACAATAAAAATGCTCATTGCTTTAACACAAAACCACAGGCAAAGTTTGATGACTAACAGAGAGGAATAAGGTGTCATATGTTAACCAAAACATTTTGGAACAGTATAAAAACTGCGCAAAACAAATCTCCCTGTAGGCGGAAAGAATCCCTTTCTCCCTCGCATTCTCTATGCTCAAAACTTCCTGCTATGACCCCAACAACGTGTATTTTTCTGCAATGCTCTCCAGGCTGTCTGCAACTCCCTCTATTTTAAGGAAGTCCAGGAAAACTCACTCTTCTATGGAGCATGTGCTGAAATGGCAGACCTGCCTCCAGTGCACCATGGGACACCTTGGACCAAGAAAAAATGCTCAACCTCTTCTGTGCCTTCACATACTAATTTCATCTGACCCTAGTGTGCCAAGGTACAGTCACTGCTCGTGTGTTTTACATACTTTAAAGTATCCCTCCTCCAAGCTGCCAACCACTGAAAGGGCAACCAGTCTGACCCCTTGTACTACTTGGGGTGCTTCACATAAAGCATCCTTTAAGCAAGAGACTGCTGAGACCAAGCACTGGCTTTACCCCAAGAGACACCAGCAAAAAACGCTAGAGCTCCTGAAACGCTGCTTCATCTTTCAGCACAGCCACGAGCTGCACACATCAAGAGCCAACCTTCAACAAGAGGCACAAACACACATTAAAACAGAGCTCCAAATCAGTGGAGCTTTTTATATACTGTAATGGATCCCAACTGTATCAAAACATTAATACTGAGCTCCCAGGACTAAGGATATGGTATTGGGTCCAGGATACATGCTTTTAAAAGGTCCCTAAATGCTTTTTCATATAATAAACCACAAAAGCTCTAAAGAAGCTGTTGCCATCTGTTTTCTGGACTCTGACATTTATATACGATTCTCTCCTTATCCTCACCAACTGCTATTTTCTAGAATACCATAAAAAGGAAAGAAAAAGGAAACTGAAACCAGAAAAATTATAACTAGGACTGCATCCTTTAGTCACAACTCTTTTCCTGAGTATTTTAAGTATCTCCAAAACTATGCAACATGTGGTACAGTAAGAAGTTGTGTTGTGGGCAGAGTTTAATGTCATGTAAATCAAACTCAATTTCTGTCATCTAAGTCAAACTCAATTCCTTTTAGATGTGGTTACTTTCCAGTTTAATGTGAATTCATTTACTTATTACAACTTGAAGTAGACATACTTCTGGTTTAAACCAACAATTCAGAGGTGGTGGCTGAGAAGGAGAGAATGATCAAATGCTAGGTTTCCTCTGATCCTCAGGTCTTAACTTAAGACAGCAGAGATGGGCAGGGACTCTACTAGCCACACCACAGATTGCATCCACATTACATAAAACATCAGTCTTTTGGATGAGCAAAACAAATGATTGAAAGATACCAGCAGTAATTATACAGAAAAGGTTTATAAAAAATAATGGTTTAAGCAGTAATTTGCTTTTCTGTTTTAAATTAAAATCAGATGTAGTGCTTGCTTTGGGGAGGGCTACAACTATTGTGTTATGCTTCCACCTCCCCCACCCACCTAAAACTTAGTTTAGACTATCAGCTCTGAGAGAGATAGTCTACACTCTTCAATCCCATCAGAACATCATATTAAGTGCTTTAAAAGTTCAGGTAAAGACCTAGTAAGTGACAGCAGGCACAGACACCCAAGGAGCACACACAGCACTTGAAGGCCAGTTCCTCCCCCAGTCAAGGGCATGAATTTAGTCTCTTCTCTGCAGGGAATAACCTGATGGCCGATCAGAATCCACAACACTGAAGATTAATATGCTTCCTCAAAACAACTTGTTAAAACATTTGAAACCATGACAAGAAAGGCAGAGATAAGATTCAACTTCTAAATGTTTACAGTTTCTCACAATCCAGACCTCCACAAGTACATCACACTCACTGCCACAGCAGTGCACTAGAGTGCAACTGCTGGGTCCACTAGCCTGCACCAGAACATGCCCTGCTTCTCTGAGGTGTGTCAGCCCAAACAGGACGCTTATGTCCTGTCTATATTGATCTCCAGATTAGTAAAGGCATTTCAAAAAACATTAGGTGGTCACAGGAAGGAAGAACAGATCTGCAGCTTTGTGTCCATACAACCGGCATGAACCTTGCACATACTTGTATATACACGCCAGGTTCTTACAAACCAGAGAATCACATTTAGTCATCTATTTTGAAAATAGTCATTCAATATTTACTCTCTAAATGTGAGGGTACTTAATAGTTTAAAACTCTAAAAACTGAAGTTCAAAATGTGACTAATAGTCACCTTGTCATGGAGAAAAATAAATTCTCAAAATTTTCACAAAAGCAGTGTGCAGTTTTCAGAATATCTATTCAGTAGTCTGAAATTAATTCACCATACCTTTGACTTACCAAATGCAAAAAATATAGTGGCAGTAGCAGACAATTAAGGAACAGCAAGTCACCAGGTATGACCCCAAGTTCATCATTCAAAGCAGACATACCTAACACACTTCAATAGGCTTCTACCTGACTGGGTACAGCAGGACAGTCTCCCAGCACAGCTCTCTTGTAAACAAGCATGAAGTGGGCTACATAGCCACTTTTTCTTAAGTCATCACTATTTACTTCAACCATTCAACTAGCCAAACAAAAATCAACAAACCCCATGAATGTGCTAAGAACTCCTGAGCTCAGCAATTCAAGTAAAAACATTCATTAGATTCTTACACTCGGGCAGGGTAAAGCTTAATTCTATGTTGCCTTTAAAAGTCTATCCTAACAAAATATCCCTGGACAGCTTAGATTTCCAGCCCACACATGCTGGTTATCAAAAGAAACAGACATGAGAAACAATGAGGGAGAAAGTTTGCACATATTTCTTCCTTAGACTCCTAAAACCAGTTGTCTTGAAAACACAAAGTTAGCCACCCAGCACCAGCGCAGGGACAGTCACAAGCACCAGGGGTTAACAGCAAAGGGGTCAGATGCCTTGCAGGGAACCGCTTACAAGTGGTGGTCGATTTTTTTCGTTCTAAGATGCAATTGGAACTTCTTAACCGACAGTAATGCAGCTACAAACACCTTTCAGACTATCAAAATAATCAAGCAGCTACTTGCTGCTCCCCAACTCCAAGATTAACTTTGTCACACTCTGGCTCCTGATTTACCAACCAGTAGACAACAGGTATAAAGTTGTGATCTGAATAGCAGAAAATCCAACCGTACAGCTACCTTCTATTAATAAAAATTAGAGGCAAATCTTTTGTGAAAACACATCTATACCAACTCTGATGATTTTATGAACTGGTTGCTACTTTTAACAGTTTTAAATATACTGATTAGGGGATAGGAGAGAGAGAACAATACACAAAGGTCCTACAAATAGCTCTCAGAACAGAGACATGCAGTCATCCGATCCTTGGGCAGTGACCTCTATGTCACCACAGTTCAGCCCTGGACACACTCCTATCACTAAGGCAGTGCACAGAGTCATTGCATCTTCTGGACAAGATCACTGACACACAGTTCTGAGACACCCATCACACAACTCAGGCTGGATTTGGATGATCTGTTTGTACAACCCAGAACCAAGGCATAGAGAAGTACCTCACTTGCAGGGTGAGGAACATGGAGGTTAGAAAGTTTTAGAGAAATGTGGCACTGATTTTGACACTGAATATAACACATGCAAAAATGACCCCCCACCTTCTGAGTGCAGACAGTTCCGAGCTTTACCAGATTAAAGAGTAAAGCTAAGGGAAAAGACTACAGAAAAGCGAGCTATAGCGAATGGTTCCACATACATACCAGAGCAGCCTTTCTGCAACTGCACAGGCTGCCAGCTCCTGCCTCTCCACTCAGGATGATCAGTTCTCAGACAGCAATCTCTGAATGCTCAGTACATGCTTCCCAAGAAAAGGATACTGTTTTGCAGGAAGACAACAGGCATTGCAGTTGTCAAACATATGCCTTCCCCCCACCTGCATCCAATCAATGGCTTGTCTTCCTTTTGAGACCATTAACATGCTGATTATGTCACAGGGTTTTTTTGTTCGTTTTTAAGACTTCTTGGTTCTTCCTTACTGGGGCCCACAAATAATAGCTCTTTCAAGACCACATGTAGGGAAGTAACTACAGGTAACATCCTACACAGGTTTAGAAGCTCTGATTAAAGACGTCCCTGTAGGAACTGGAGGCTCCATGTGTTGTACGTAAAGGTATACATAGGGCATAAACAAAACAATACTAGAAATGCACAAAGACAGCATATTTTACGGAGACATGTCAGAAAAGCTGTGAGACTGAGCAACTTAAAGTTTGTGTCATGACATGGAAAAACAGTAAAAGAAGGGGGATATGAAGGAGCAAGATTTTTAAATGTTGTATCTATCATTGTATCATCTATTCTAGACAATATAGGACAAACAAGTTTAAGAGTAGAAGACAAGGCAACACAAGCGCTCAAAGGAGGTATCAAAGCAGCCTTCCCAGAATAGCATGCAGTTATCTAAACCTGCTTTTTCAGAGAGGTCACAAAAAAACCCCTAAAGGTGAATGCAGAATCCAAGTTTGTACCATTTCAACCCTGCTGGTGGTGTTCAGAACACTGACTTCCCTTAAGCTGAACAGTAGTTCAACTACAGCAGAAAATGAGTTTTTCCTTAAGTTTCAGAGTATATCTTTGCAAGTCCAGGTATTCCTCACACTTTTGATCATTTACCTTTTCTTAGAAGTACTATGGAGAACTACTGGCACAGAGAGAAAGATTTTTATTTTTTGAAGAATGAGTTCAGTATTGCTCTGCACAAGCAGGTGAGCATCACTTACAGAGGACTGTTGCAAACAACAGACTGCAATACATAGGAGATGCTGCAAAGAATTATTTCCCCTGTCTGTGGGCAACTGTGCAAAGGAAAGTCTAAATCCCCCCAAAAGCCATCACACCATGAACTAGTAATGGCTATTTTGCTAAATCACTTCCAACTGGACAGCCTTGATTGTCCTGCAGAATATGGTGGGATTTACTCACCCAGTTAAAGACAAAACAAATCTTATAGATATTGCTACATGTCAGGCACCTAAGTGTGCCAAAAACTGCATAACCCACTGTAGCCAGTGCCTCTTCACAAATCTGAAGAGTTTGCTTTCTATTCTAGCCTGTTGAATCAAACCAGGTGTACTACATTTCCCTCAAAGCATAGTTTTATTTTTAATTACCATGACTACAGTGATATGAAGAGCAGAGAACTAAGTTTAAGCCCAGCCATTCTATTCAGTGCAAGATCAGATTTCTTCAACTATCGAGTATGGATTCAGCTATGCTCCTGATGAACTTAGTCATACTCTAGTCAGCTTACATCAACACTAAGCACTTTTGGAAACTTCTACCAGAGCTATTTTACCATTTCAGTGTCCCACATATTACTATGGTGCACTAAAGCCCAGAGTTCTCACCAAGTTAATTCCCTGTAATACTAAGAAGTCTGCAGAACAGACTGTTCCTGACTGATTTTATATCCAATGCTTTTAACAATGGAAAAATACAGTATTTAAGCTGGTCTTGTGGGTAGAGCACAAGACTTTGCTGGATCTTATGAAAGGGGAGATATCACAGTTGTTTTGAGTGTCTTGTTTCCGAACACAGTACAGCACCACGTAGTCCTTAGAGGTCCTTGTCTTCTGTACATACATGCATCTGGGTACCAGCAAAACTCAAATATTAAATTTGGAAGACAAAAATAATTGTGTCAATGAAAGCAATCAGTATCCTCAAGTTCTCTCCTCCTAGGACAAGTTTTGAGATTCTATAACTACTCAATATTCAGACAAAGAGATTCAGAATAGTAAGCAACGATCAAGATGAGGAGAGTTACTTATTCCCTCATAACATTCTCAAAACCATTAGAGCAACACAGAAAGGAAAAATATTTCCTTGTAGTTGCGAATTGGCGAACAAAAAATTAAAGATCTCTTCTATGCACTCAGAAGCCTTTACAAACCAGTTGTAAAGTTGCAGAAAGGCACCAGACCTTTGGCCTCCACTCAGCCTGATAAACCAGCAGGGCATTCCCTAAGAAACATTCAGTCACCCCTGGCAGGCAACGAACTTTTCCAGGCACTCTGGAAAGGGGTATTGGGTGCCACAAGCAAGAAGCGATAAGAAATAAGACTATGTCAAGAGTGTAATCATAGCAGAATGCCTCAAGAGAAAACATCTGCATTATTGATGTCTACCGGAGAATCAGAGTGTCTGACAAATTTTAGTTTGGGGGAACCTTCAGTTGAGACAGGACCCTTAGCTACAGTTAGCCTACACACTTCATCGTAACAAGAAATGGTTCTTAGATACAAAAGTATATGCAGAGATGAATGGTTTCGTACAGCCTGTCAGAAACCACATATTACATATGTGACATAAGCCATCTTGAAAGAGCTCAAACATTTTGCTGACAGCTAAGTTAAAGTCAGTTTACAACTGCCCCGGCAAACTGAAGGGACTTGTGTAAGGCCAGAGTCAATACACCATGTCCCAAGTGTAAAATGAAAGAAAACCACCACTAAACACCACCTTCACCACCCACCACCCCACAAAAAACCCACACCGAACTACACATTTTGTTTTAAGACAGTGTTAATTGTCTTAATTAATTAAGACAGTTTTAACATTTACGCTTCCAAAATTTTTACAGGTCAGAAGGCTAAAACCAAGTCACACCAATAGTTAGAGCTGGTTTCCACAAGCAGGACCCAGCTGTAGTACCTCTTGAGTTCAAATGTGAACCCTCAGAGCATCTTTGAATAGGAAGTGAAGAACATTATATTCAATAGAGAAGGCAGGGGGAATTTCAGTAAGAAAGTAATTGTTCAAGTTGGAAGTTGACCAGAATGTAGGGGTTAACACAGTAACTCTTGTGGAAAGAAAAATATACTAGTACTATGAATTTCTCATGGAACAGAAAGTATTCCAAACCACAGTTTTATCTTACGTCTAAAATAGCATACGTTCCAGCAGCATAGTGCTTTCTAATGTGCAGTATCTATGGAATGTTTATTTTCCAATTTGGGAACTGCAGCACTAAACATAGCATTGCTGGCTGCTCCTGCTCAGAAATTGAAAGATTGGTAGCAATTTGGACAAGGTAGTGCAGCATGGTGAAGAAACTGATACCGATACCATTTCGAACTGTTTGAGACAGTTATCACATCATTACTCAAGACAGAAATTTCACTTGCATTTTATGAAATACACCAAGTAAAATATTAAGATTTTGATTACCTAAATACTAGGCTCACAATGCAAAAAGGCAGATGAACTTCAGAAATAACAGATACTGTAAACAGTACTTGGAAGAGAAACTTGGTTTTTAATCAAGATATACACTATTTTTCCTAGAAAATTGTTTCTAAAGAGAGAAAGCCAGTTGCTTTTAGCTGTATTCATGCCAGCCCCCCCCCCCCCAACTTTTTCCAAATACATGCTGGGAAATGAATTTGCTATCAAGAATACTTACAGAAATAGGGGTTCAAGTCAATGTACAATAGTAAAATATTGCATGACAAATTTTATCCATAACCACAGTTATGGGCATGAGAAGTCACTCAATTGTCATGCATTATAAAAACAAACCCAACACTAAAACCAGATACCCGATCTGAACTGAAGCATACAACTTCCAAAAACGCAGTACAAAGTCACTCAACAAACTATTTCTCATTAATAACTTTAAAAGAGCAAACATTTTGCCAAATTGTGGATAACAATGGAGACTGGAATAGTGGTTCAATTTAAAGAGATTCGTCTGTATAATTTCCTCATCTCAATACACAACAAGAACAGGATAACAATTCCAAGTATAGTCATGTTAACAATAACAGTGTGAAGGTAAGCAAATTAAATGTTTGGCCATATAGCAGGAATCATTTAAGATCAGGCTGTCAGGCAATTGAATAGTTAATCAAGGGAAAAAGTGAAACATGCTTCACCTGTGTAATCTAAAAACCAAACTGTACAAGTCAAAACAGTATCTTTAAGTATTTTTTTTACTGAAAAAAAATAACCTTAGGAAAGTGAATAAGTGATTCACAGATGCTTCTGACTGGATAAGCATGTATGTCTTTACAAGAGGAATACACTGAGTGTGGGATGTTTACCTGGTTTACGCGTCTAACTGGTACTGCAACATTTTGGAGAAATGTTAACGCACCTAGGATCAGAGTCAAGTCTTCGCTTTTTGGGTTTTCAGTTGACCAGACAAGTGACTGGAAGTAACAGTAATTTTCTTCCCCTTTGAAGACTAGCTACATGTTTGAATGATTTAAATTTAGAGGGAGGCTTGGGAACTCTCATAGCTCAGGACACTGATAACCAAAATCAAACAGAACTCACAACATTCAGCAGAAACTCACTCTGTCACTCAAAGGACAAGACAATTACCAAAATTTGTAAGACCAGCCTTCTGTATTGGCTTTCCAACACAGATCTGGTGATATTTTTCAAGCTCACTTAGCTCTTGCAAAGCAGCCAATAAGCTTTTAAGACAAGTAATTATTAGAAAATGTCCCAAGACCACTTTATACTTACCTGCATACAGACTGGGCAGTTTAGGCAATCATTTATAATCATCTGAGTGTTCTTTATTCAAAAGTGCAGAGAGCACCACATCATGCTGCAACCCCAAACCTTACTCCTACTTCAATTATCTACAATCATTAAAGCTGCCAGAATAGTTCTTCCCTCATGGTTTTCAAAGTCATGAGATGAATATTGCTGTCATGAGTTGTCAGAAATAGAACATGAGAATGAGCATTGATAATTTAGTAGGTGACAGATGAGAGAAAACATAGGATGTACATACAAGAAGATGTAGCACATCTGCAATTTTCTTTGGGACCAATTAACGTTAGAATTTGTTTGCATGCTCTTAATCAGAATTGTATTGCAATTTTCTGTCACAGGAATGGGGATCTCATCTAATGAAAGCCAACAAGACACTTTTTTGATCTAATAAATAAATACATTCTGAACTACAGCACAGAATAATCACTTTGTCAGATACTAACACCAGCAACAATGTAAGACTTAGGAGCATAAATATTTAAGAGGTATTCCAGATGTTCATTTTGTGAGCTATATTATTAATGTCTCCTCCAAATGATGATGGAAGACCAAAAGTATGCAAGCTATGGCCGTACAACTCAGAGTGCTGAGACAACTTTTGTCTCCTCATCTCTCTTCGCATTACTTAGCTGACGAAGTGACACTAAATTAACAACAGGTACTCTTCACAGGCTGGGTTTTTCCTTCCTTTCTAGCTCTTTCTGCTTTCAGTTCATTAAATCCCTTCCCTTTCAACACCCAAGCAGATATACTCTAGCCAAAGGGTATGTTCACTTCAGAACATTTATTGTCTCTTCTCACATATATGTTTGTGGGCTCATGTCCTCACCCTACCCACTCTGCACACTATTTGAAATAGCAATGCAAATGGGAAAACATGGGGTTTTGTTGCTGTTGGAGGGTTTGTTTAAAAAACCATGCATTTTCTGACCCTGTTTCCTCAGTTCCCAACCATTACTGCTACAGCTCCACTATTGCTCAAGGTACTAAAAGGAGCAGTTTCTTCCACTACTACCTAACAAAGTTAGTTGGTAAGGTTCGGCAGAAGTCCTGCAGTCAACACTCAGATACCCAACAACTGCACACCTTTCATACCTAAAAGCTAGCTAAATCACCTGCAGAAAAGTTCTATTCAACAAAAAACATTGTTCCCAAAGCCAAAGTCAAAGAAGTATTTTTGAAACACCACATATTTCTATTACAAATATTCCAATTCAAGGCAAGCTCTTCAGCAGGGAATTAAATACACTGCTGTAACATACAAGTTGGGTACTTCTCTGCTACTTTCACAGTCAAAGCCAAACACATCCATCTGCTGTAGAAACTGGCTTTCTAAGAGGTATAAACACTAGATGAATGATAAAACTCCATTTTGTTACTAAAAAAATAATCTCACTTCTACCTAAGCCTCAACATTTTGCTGCTCTCACAAAACATCAATTAAAACAGGTCCTTTAAAGGAACGTTTGAAAACCAGAGACAGCTCAGATCAGCTCAGATCTCACAAATGAAGTCATGAGTTCAACTGCCTTCCAAACATTTACTTCCACTGAAAAGTAAGTTTTGCTTCTTCTTGACAGACAGACATCCCAGTCAGTGTGAGGGAAGATAATAAGATCTGTCAGTCTCTGGAAGAACTTTTAACAAACATGTCTTGTTCTTAAAGAATTGTTTGGTTTGATTTTGCAAGCTTCACCAAGTCTCCTGAGAGGTATATTTTCCCCTACTGTGCCAGTGGCCTGTCAGAGACACTGTAACAGTGGAAGACTTAACCCCACCAGAGATACCATCTCTCCCTCTTAATGCAAAATGGGGCCCGGCTTACTACAATTTCATTTTAAGAGATTACCCTTGAGAATCAAGTTCAGCTACAGTTTATGCCTAAAGCCCAGCACACGAATATAGAGTATATCTTAAGTAAATTAAAAAAAAAAAAAAAAAAAATTTCTTTGAATGGCAAATGCAGCTGAAACTCCTGAGAGAAAATGAAAGTGTTTTAGTAAATTTATGAAATATTAAGTCCCATGAATTCATGTTATGTTGAGAATAGTAACGTAACTCCTCCTGGATTGGTTAAACTTAGTGGTATGATTCTTAAAGACCCAGATCCCCTTCCCAATTAACATTTTTGTTTGAAGACTAACTGTTTAATTTGAAATTTCCTCTTGCTATGCTAATTACATTTTAAAACTTTTTTCTGTGAAGTTTAACTGCACCGTCTGACACACAAAATACCATTAAAACCAACCCAGAGTAGAAAAAAAATACGTTTTTCTTTCTTCAGTAACAAGCACCTGGCAAGTAAGTGGAAGGTTCCTGCAAAGTCTTAAAGGCTATTAAAAGGCATTCCTCTTTTTCCCTGGGGATTTAAAACTCAGTTATTTTTGTTCCTCTTTTAAGCTTATTAAATTACATCATGCCCCCCCCCCCTCTTTGAATTGCACTTTACAGTATTTTTTCTGCATTGTTCCTCAAATGCTAATTCACTTATAATTAAAACTGCTGTTGGCTGGGTCATGAAATATCAGGAGGGGTAGTGTCCAGTACTACACATCTTTTTGCAAAACAGCACCATCCATTATCTTCAGTTAGTTATGTATATTAATGTAGCATAACCTTATTAATTTGCAATTTATTATTTGCTTCAGCTACACAGGTCTTTGCCCATCTTGTCAAATATTTGAGAAATAAACTAACTGCCTTGGAAGGATTTCTACCAAAGCACTGTGATATAGTACGAAAGTAAGAGCTTTCCATCTGCTCAATATTTGTTAACTTCCCCACAAACACAACAGCATAAGTGTACAAAATAGGGCACTTGGTGCTCTCTAAACCCAAAGTAACTCTTCACAAAGAAGAGAGTGCTGCCCTACATCTGGGGCTGTTGCGTTCAAGAGAAGACTGCTGCAACTGTGTGAGTCTGGTAAAACGCTCTTCTTCACTCTCACAGAACAGCTGCCAAAGTCAGACCCCTCCTCCAACACCTCATGCCCTCTCCCTCCACCCCCCAAAATAACAAATCAGAAGTAGCAAAAAATTGCTATTAAATAAACAATTCAGGAAAGTCACTGCAGTTGACAACCATTTAGAACAGAACTTGAATGAAAGGCAACAAGCTCTGGCTGGAAAAAGCAACACATTTGTCCCCAGTCACAGAATCCTAGATTCACCCAGGTTGGCAGGTTGGAAGAGACTGCGGGAAATCGGTTAGTCCAGTGTCTCTGGTTAAAGCAGAGTTGGCTAGAGCAGATTGTCCAGCACCATGCTGTCAGCTGGGTTTTCCATGTCTCTAAGACCAGAGATTCTATAACCTCTCTGGAAAACCCATTCCAGTGTTGGACCATCCCTCACAATAAAAAAGTGCAGGGGTTTGTGTTCAAACACTCATTGTTTGAATTCATCAGTTGCATCTTGTCCTGCCACTGAGCACTAGAGAAGAGCCTGGCTCTCTCATATTCATTCACTCCATTACATATTTATACAAATTGCTGAGAACCCCCCTGAGACTTCTCATCTCTGTGCTGAACACTCCTAGTTCTCCTTGTTATGAAAGACGAAAGTCCCTTAATCTTCTTTGTGGCCTTACACAGGACTCTTTCCATTAAACCTGTTTGTATCTTGTATCAAGGATCCCAGAACTGGAACACAGTACCCCAAATGTGATCTCACCAGTGCTGAGTAGAGAAGAAGAATTGCTTCCCTCAACTCGCTGACAATGCTCTTTGTACTGCAGCCCAGGATACTGTTGGCTTTTTTCCCCCATCCCCGCAACTACAATGCATTGCTGTCTCACGTCAGCTTGTCTACCACGACTGCAGGATCCTTCCGGACAAAGCTGCTTTCTAGCCCAACAACCCCAGCATTTCCTGGTGCATGGGGCTGTTAACTCCCCAGGCACAGAACTTCATATTTCCCCTTCTTGAGGTTCATGAGATTTTGGCCTGTTCAATTCTTCAGAACAGCAGCACAACCATCTGGTGTATCAGACACTATTCCCAGCTTTGCCTTGTCTGTAAAATTGCTGAGGGCATAGGCCATCTGATCATCAGGTCATTAATAAAGACATTGCACAGCACTAGCACCAGTACTGTACCCTGTAGCACACCAGTCCAAGAGTCCCAGCACTTGGAAGAAACTAGAGATGGATAAAGCCAATGGGTTCATCTACTGCAGGTACATGAAGTCCAGTTGCTTTTGCCATGCAATATTTGTATGCTAATGTGCACATATATAAAGATAAGAAAGACTGCAAAACAGTAGTACAAGGTGTCCATATAGTCACTCCCCACAAAGCAGGTATTGCTTCTAGAATGCAAATAAAACTTCCGTTCCACCTAAACCAAAAAGGCCTTCTAAGTTGCAGTTCTCCCCAAATACCAGCAATGAGCACATAGATGCACACAGTCCTCAAAGCTGCATAATTTTCAAAGTTAAAAATGATGCAGTCTCCCTGCTATGCATAAAGTAAAGCAAGCCAGCTTTTGTTTTTAATTTTCTTGGGGCTCTTATTTCCTTCCTTCTGAAGTAGTCGTGACATAGGACTCCATCTGTATGGCTAAATCCAGTGTCAAGTAGAGCAAGTGAAATTCCAACATTGAACCTAGGGCAAATTGCACTGTTACACACATTCTTGCGTAGCATACAGAATTGATTAAGTCATGACAACTGAAATTCATCCAGAGACCTTCTCTAGAGCTGCACTGAACAATCACACAAACTTCTTGCTACCCAATTCCTACTGCTTACAAAAAACCACATCCATACCATTCTTCCTCACCAGTGTCTACTATAATCAGGCCTAACATTTTCTCATGATCTTTCATCATTTTTATGAAAGAGATTAAACTCATTTGGGACTGACTGTGGCAGAGGGAATTGCATTATTACATGGCACTTAATTTTAGTGAGGGACTTGCTTCCTCCTCCGTAAGACCAGGAAAGAAGCTACTAAGTTGCTTTCCAGCATACTTATGAGGCTGCTTCTAAGAGCTAGGAGAGTTCTACCTCCAGGAGGTAACATGCAGTTGATGTTCACCTTCAAGGTGCACAAGCTCTACTGATGCACTGTAGAGCATCATGTAGGACAAGGAACTGAAGTCTTACTCTGTTGGCCTGTCAGCCTTATGAACACTATCAGCGATTTATACGGTATAAAAGGAATACCTCTCTACAGCCCTCCCTTACTCCTCACAGCACAGCCTCACTTCGTAATAGTTCCACAGCAGAGAAAAATTATCAGTTGGCTCACCACTGCAGCCTGCCTCCTCCTGAATATCACACTATTTCCCATACTTCTACATTTTCTGTGAGCACTATAGGCATGAGAGGAAAGTTAACACAGTAGGTAAAATTTCACAGGCTTTGTATCCATTTTGTTACCAGAATTAGTCCCAGAATTTCTTACCTGCAACAAATGACAGCTTTACAGGAGAGTGCCAAGTCCAGAAAGCTCTGCCTGACTTCAAAGGAAAGGGCATACTTCAGTGTGTGGCCATCAATAATCAGAGCAATATCGTTTTCCTTGCCCAGCGAGTCCCCCAAGCTGGTACAATGTTGAGTCAGAGAGGCTCTTGTTGCCTGAAGAATAAACAGAAAGAAATGACATTTCTTCCTAATATAAGAGAAGCACATCCAAACTACAGCAAGACATCTCTGGACTATGCAATGGAGCACAGGATATACACACCAAAACGAGCACTGACATCAGTTAATGTTTTAACAGGACCTCATGCAGACATATTAAATGGGGTCACAAATCAGCAAAAGCTGCATCCACTTGCCTAGGAACACATGCCTCGTTTCAGTGCAGACTCTAGCATCTCCACTACACACTCCTGCATGACACATGCCACCAGTTGGGATACATCCTTTTCAACTGTAGGGCAGGTATAACCTAATGCCTTTCATGGCTTTTGACACCATTCAAAGTGTTACTATTTATTCAAGCAGTACTCCCTACGCTAAAAATATTTTCACTGACAGCTGCTACTGGGAGAAAAAAGTTCACTGTCACCCCAAATATTTCAACCTTCCCACTACAGTGAAATTCACACTTAAAGCATTCTGTTCCATTCCCATGTAGGTTAGTTTAACCATCAGTTCCAGCTGAGTTAACCACTGCTAAATGGTTCAAGAAGTTGCTCGTGGTCTGAAGCATACATATGCTTTTTGACAGACAGGACACAGGATGGCAGAATATGAGAACCCAAGACTTCAGAAGCAGTCAAACACTGCTTTTAGGTGACAAGTGATACCTAACTGTTGGATTATGTCATTTTTCAGTTTCTCCCTTTGTTCAAAAAAGTATCAGTAGCATATACAAAAATAACTGGTTTCTGTTTTAACAAATCCTCACCCAGTTTATCGTGTTCTCTCTACTCTTAAACCAGTCAAAAGAATAGAAAATGTACTCCTGCTTATCTTAACTGTGCAGCTTTGAATAACTGTGCTAAACCAAATGTTACACATGCTTCTGTTTATTGATATTCAGAGGTATTAGTTTTGTGATCTGTCAGTGACGGTCCAAGCAAACAAGAAAAAATTCTTTATATCACAAGAAAACACCATTAGAACAGAGTTACAACTGTCAGAAATTAAAATGTGAGATTTATGTTTCATTGTGACCCGTTCATTCCTTTATAGATCCAGATTTTTTCAGAAAAACGCAGAGCCACAAACCGTTGCTAAGTGCTGCATTTCCTATTTGCACCTCCAGTTTAACAGGCACATGTTAAAAAAAACCCCTAAGGTACCTAAGCCAGTTACTCTGGACTATACACCTGCTGACCCCGAGGAACAGATTACCTCAATGAAGGCCAGCAGCGATATGGAGTCTGGATTTCTCTATGTTCAGCTGAGTTGAGGTTAGCACACAGTTGAGCAAACCACCAAAGATGTATAGAAAGCTGCATACATGAACCCTCTTATGAAAATGGCAAAACAAGTATTTAAAGTGGCATCTCTTACACAAAGACAAAAAGCTCCAGTTCCATATTGCACTATTAAAATAGTGGGGAAAAAAGTTTACTTTCCTAAAACACTTCCTTCAGTGATCTCTCCAGCATCTACTCAGGAAGGGAAGAGATGGGAGAAAACAACATGAAGAGCTTCCCAGTACCATGGCTTCTTAATTTCTTGATTTAAGCTTTCACAAATTGTTCCTGTGCACTCTAAAGACCAGAAATGTCATACCAAGGTGGTGGGGTTTTTTTCCTGTAAATAAAGTGATGGGAAACTCCTGACCTGGGTGCTTGTAAGGCTGGTTCTCACATTTTTCCCTCACTCCTAACCATCTGTACAGCCACACTTTCCCAGAGGTGCCAATAGCTTGGCTGAGGGGCTCAGCTGTGCCCTGCAGAGCTGGCTGTGTCCGGCACAGGGCAGCACTGGCTTCTCTTCACCAAGGCCCCTGCAGCCCCCAACACTTTGCCACAGACATCCGGAACACCCAACCAGATGGTTAGTACTACAATGCTCAGGGAAGCAAAGTTAAATCAGTTCAGCATGTCAAACTACCGGAGACCGAGCACTACTCTGCACCCTCCAGGATGAAGAACCATAGGCAGCGGTTCTGGTTTTGAGTAGAAAACCTTTCCCACTCCCTCCCCCCTTTTTTTTTTCTCTCATTACTGCACTTCAGGACAACCACATTAACCCAAGTTCTCCCACTCACAATAAAACTATGGCTGCTCAGATATTATACATGTTGGTGCTTCTCAGCCTCACAACAGTCACAGTTCCATGAGCCACCATCAACTGCTCTGGTGTCTCAGACTGCAGCCATCAGAAGAGCCAGGTTCTGCGTATCACAATGCTGTCCTCCATCTCACTTCTGCCCCTGCTCCCATTTTGGTGTCAAAGTTATAACAATGTTGTAATAGTAATCATCAACCTGTCTAGAGCTAGCCTGACCACAACCATCAGCAACCAAACTTCCACCACAGTAACAGCAGTATCATCCCAAATACTTTGGACTTTGACCATTCCAATAATGTTTTACTGAAATAATCAGCAATGAAGTGTTCCCTTTCTGCTGATTTTTTTTTAATAAAGATTTCTACTACAGCATTACAGCAGTGACCTTTAAATGCCCATGTTCGTAAGATCATGGCAAAGGATTTTTTCCTTTATTTTCAGCTCAAATAAGAATCACCTGTTACAGAAAAATTCATTTATTTCCCAAATTAAGTAATTATTTAATTTGAAAAATGTTTTCCAAGAGTGAACTTGATCTGACCTCTATCAAGACAGACAGCCACCACAGTACACCAAGCAGCAAGATTGAATATACTGTGGTGGTTAGAGGCTATGGATTTTTGCTTGCCTTGAATCATGTTTCTCAAACAAAACTTGATAAATATGATAAAGTCTGACATGTATTGCAAAACTGCTAAACATGGCAGCACTTCCAGACACCTACTGTTCTGAAGTTTGCCTAGACTGGTTTTATTTTACTAGCTTTTTAGTGTAAAAGACAAAAATAGCCACACTCAAACTAGACCGTATCTGTGGCCAAAAGCAATCAGCCAGAAATGAGTGCAAGAATACAGTAAGCACATACCAGTGCTCTCAGAAGAGCCTCTGGCCCCCCACAGCTGGCAGCTCAGGGACCTCCTGATCCAGGCACAAGGTCTGTTATGAGAGCGCCCTTGATGCCCAGTTACCATCAAGCAAGGGGATCAAAAGTTAGCAAGGGCAGAAGTCACATTCTCTAGAGTAAAACAGGATGCAGAACAAGATGTAGGCAAGGAGGAAACCCCAAGAAACACTGGATATCAAATGAATTTTGGGTGGTGAAGTTGAGGACATGACAAGTGAAAAGAGCATTGCTGAGCAGATGAGGATCACATAGCCAGAATGACTGAACCTTCCTGGGCCAAATAGGTGGGAGAAGAATCAGGCAACTTTCACACAATGGGGAAAAAAAATAAGGGAGAGGAAGTTCCTTAATTTATTTTCCTCTCACCCCACTCACTGGTATGGTAGTCAAAACAAACTCACCCTGATTCACTAAGAAACTATCTCTGAACTGAAGGTAAATTTGCAGATTGAGTATGACAGAGCGCACAATTCGGCCATTTTAGACACAGATTACATTTTTCACTTTCTTCATTACAAAAATGACCTGCTTTCCTGTTAAGCTGTGAGGTATTAGATTTATGACTTCATGGCATGCTTCATCTACACAGTACCTGAAAATTTAACACAAAGTCAAAGACTACGATTAAACCACCACAGACTGGTGCCAGGACATGGGTATGTCTTGGGAAAAGAAAGCTTTTAATCTAGTTCAACACTACTACGGAGTGACAGCATTCACAGAAAACCCGAGGATGCTGTAAGAGACACAGTTTGGGTAATGTCATCAATAACATTTCGAACCCAAGAACCCTTACCTCTGGGATCTTGGAGTAAGTGCCAGTTCTTTTTCTTTACTTGTCTCTTATTCAAACTTTTTCCTGGCTCTCAAATGCAGAATTACTCCCCATCCTTTCCCTGAATCCACCTACAGGATTAAAAACTTCTCTATTTGAAACCAGAGACAGTGCCTACCCTTATTCTGTCTAGCTCTTCTGACACTTGAGACACAAAAGCTCTCATTTTCCCATTGCTTCTTCACCTGACCTAGAGGAAGGTGAAGGGCCAGGGCCCAACCACCCCATTCTGCAGAGACAGAGAAGAACCTGAGAGCAAGTTCAGAAGGATTATTCAATATCCCTCATCTGTTGCCCTGAAGAAGTCACATGGCAACAGAAAGATTTATAAACGTGATCTTTATCATCAAACAGGATTCTAGCTTCTCCATAGCTATCATGGCTACGGATAAGGCTCATCCAACCTACACCCTAGTCACTGATCTTACTCATCTTACAAGTTGTCATAGAAATAATAACAGGGTTAATTATACCCCAAAGAGCTATAAATCAGGGATTACGAGTCAGACACTTTACACAGACAGCATTTTGTAACACTCTCAATATATTCTTCCATATGCATAGCTAACATACAACCTATTACTACTTCTGCTTCTTCTACTTAACAAATGCTATGTTTTAAAAAAGAAAACAAACTACTGCTCCTGTAGGCCAGTATAATTAAGCAAAAGAAACAATCCCTAAATCTCACAGGGTATATGAGACTTCCTAAATAAGCAGAGGAACAAATGTTTGGAAAACATGGGGAACTATATCCTTCTGTGACCAACTCATTACTGACAACTAGAGCAGAAACCTCTACTTTGATACCTAGCTTTTACTCTGTATTTCATGTCAAGGATAATTTTCTTCGAGTCACATCAAGCAAGAATAAATGAATCCCTTGCTAAAACAACCACAACAGAGCAGAAATCAATAGCAGTCATAAGTAAGTATCTGGATAAATGACCTGTGGAATACACCTGCTGTTTTCACCTGAGTACCCACCAAGAGTAAATGGAAAGTCTATCAGGAGTTCTGAGAACATCAGAATATTCCAGAGGAAAACATTACAAGCACTTCACTTATCCATAATAAACAAGTTTTCCCTCCCTCAAGATTTCCTTTACACACAGAGGATCCAGCTGCTCTGGGGAAACCTGGAGAGGTACATGCCAATCAGACCTCATCATACTGACATATAAATTTCCACCAAATATGAAAAATACAGACACAATTTTACTTAAACATCAGAAGGTCCATCAACTGAGAAGTCCATCAGTTTCACAGCCCTGATTTGGTGGGGTATTCAAATAAACATGGACACTCTGTTAGCTGGTAGGAGACGTGCACATGCTTAAACTGTCTGTTGAATGAGAGCCACATTATCAGTTTAATCAGAGCTTCACAAAGACTTAAGGATCCATTCGTACAAGACCACCAAGTAAATCAGAGCCTCAGAGCACAAACATTAAAAGTCAACTGCAGACCTCAAACTGAGGAAGCTAAAGAAACTAAGTTTTCATTTATTTTTATTCTACTTTTGCACATTTGACATGGAGAAGTTGAATCTAAAAATATCAACAATTTTAAGTCACACAAATGCATTTAAGGGTGAATGTTACGGTGTTTATACCGACTTAAATGTAAGACAGTGGTATATTCCATAATAAACCTACCCCACCTGCTTTTCCTTTTTGTTTTCCCATTGTTACAATCATAGATACAAACCTTGAGCAGAGCATTTACTTGCATTACTATCTTAAAACAAATTTTCAGATTTTTTTATATGTGCATAGATTCCATCCAAAACATGGACTAACATTATTATTACACTATTATAAATATCTATAACAGTATAATTTGTTGACAGGCAGAAAAAAAAACATCCTGAAGCAGAGTTGTGTAGTCTTTTCTCTGAACTGCACACTCAGACTCTTTAACAAACCTTTTAATAGTATGTTTATATACTCTCACTTCCTAAAGCCTCAGAAAAAACACTCTGCTATGCCCAACTTTGTATTTAAATAACAACACTGACAAGCAAATTCTGTGATTTCCCAGGCTATTATTTTATAGTTTAACAGAGCAAATACTAATAATTTTCACACCATGCTTAGAATGAATTTGGAAGTAATGCAGTCAGAGTTAAGTTAAATCTCTGCTGACTTCACCGAAAACAAAAGTTGACTTCTTGTACTATAATAAAAACATTAGAAGCATTACTACATATGCTACATGACAAAACCTTAATGGGTTTTTTGTGTGCTTTTGGGTGTTTGGGGTTTTTTTTTGTCATTGTTTAACAGCAGCACAACATAAAGCCCATTCCATCCCACAAGAGCTTGGGAAGTTTGCATGCTACAGCAACAAATGTTAATGTGTGAGGCAATTTGGTATCCAACATATAACAACAGTATCAGATATTTGCCAAGGAAAAGTCTGTAGGACTTGCAAAAACTTTGGATGCAAAAAAACTTGAGTAGGATAACAGCCATTTGCTAAATTTATCTTACAAACAAGCTGATACCCAGAGAAGAAATGGACAATTACCTTAAGAAGATCAGCTCCAAATTTCTTCTCTCTCCTCCCCCACTTTTCACTGGAAAGGCTCAGAAAGTGACTGAGATGACAGCAAAAGACAGAAATGAAGCCTTATTTGTGCACCAGCTACACTCGTGTTCCATTCTAAGCATAGTGATACATGGCCCACAAGGCAAAGGGTTTTGGGAAGGAAACTAAATGGCAAGTAGTATCACGTAGGCAAGAAGATCTCTTTAGGTGAAGAGAGCTACTCACCCCTGCATCTGTGACCTCTAAGACACACACACTCATTAAGCTTAAATCAGCCTTACAATTTGGCCTTCTTGGGCATCTAGATTTCATGCACCCTTCTTGAATGGCCTTTCCTCCATCTCAGAAGAGCTAGTGATCCTCACAGAACAAACTCCTGTGGTAAGAGATACTAAACTAGCTTACAGTTAAACCACTGTGTTAACTGCATGTAGTACTTGTTGCTTTATTATAAGCCTAGGAAGTACTGCTAGCTAGAGTAGTTTAAAGATCTTTTTTCCCCAAGTTAACTTCTTCCATCTTCCTATAATTCATTTCCAAATCACTGAGTCTGCAAGACAATATGAACTACAATACAATATAAATACAACATAAACTACTAATCTGCTAATTCACTGTTCTGGAGTACACTGAAGTGCTCTACTTATTTTACCAATCCAGTAACTTCCTTTTTGTGACTTCTGCTGTTTCCTTCCTACTTGTGGATAATGTCAATAGTGACATGTAACAATTTTTTACTGCACGAAAAAAGTGGTATCAAAGTCATAACACCAGCCATGCCCCCTGCCCCCCCGACCAGTGTTAAATGAAAAGATGCTCCAAGGAGAACTTACAAAAAGCAAGGACTTCATTGTATAACCTAATTCAAGATAACGCTTGCCAACCCTACTTCATGGAAAATTTTCCACTGAATCTTAATTGCAACTTAGAAACTTTACCACATGTTTGCTAAGTCTTTCACTTCAAACTGTCTCGTCACTGTACCTGAGGGATCTGTAAGGACATCTGGCAGAAGCAAATTTATATTCACTATCCCTATTCTCCTGTAAAGGCAAGACAAACTGATATTTAAACCAAAGCTGGTGAAACATGATACAAGTATTTAGAGCAACACCTGTTGGGCAGAAAAGTCACTGGAAGTGTTTTCTACAATAAATAGCACATGTACAAGTGCTAACCTTGAAACCTCTCTTGAAAAATACTACTTTTTCCAGAACTCACTTTTGCCAGTCTTTCAAGTTTTGCACCAAACCTGACTAGGACAAACAACCTCAACTTTTGAAAGCAGACAGGCAACTTCTAAAGATATAGTTAAAAGCAAGAGTGAAAGTACATTGCCACAAAGCCCTGTAAAGACTGCTTGTGCATAAAACAAGACCAACTGCAGGATTCGTTGGTCAGGTTCCCCTTCCCCCTCTTTCATGACTTCCTACAACTCATCAGCCTTCAAACAGGCGATTCTTTCGCTGCTTCTGTGTACTTTTGGAGTTAAATTGCAGAAACAAATACAAGTTAAAACGTAGTAGTGTTTGCTAGGTGCACTGTGTCACCTGCTTACATAAAACTTAGCCCGAATAATTACAACCAATTAAATGGAAACTCAAAGCATCAGTAGAACTGGAATGATTCAGGTAGTACAAAGAGGATATGTATGGCCTAATACAATCACCTCTACAGTAACATGGACCTCCACGTTCAACTGAAATTTTCAGACAAGCTTTTGTATACTTTCTCAACAAAAAGGATGTTCTTAGGAACATCCACAAAACTACCCTGGTTTTCTTTTGCCCGTAACACTGTCACAGTGCCAAAAAACATAATTCAAACTTGACAGCAGTATGGGCATTAGTCTGACCACCTAGCTACACCATGCAATAGAGATGCAGTATGTGTTGCACAGAGTAGGCTATACTCCTGTGACATACTTTCTTGCCTCTTTCACAACACTTAACTCATGCAGCTTATGACCCACCTACTCATTTCCTGCTCCCTATCTTGTGTTCATGTGGTTGAACACCCCTGTGCAATAAAACTTGCATCTTACCTTTTTTTTCTAGTTTCTTTTATAAGAGGCCAAGATAAAGGACTAGGAAAGGATGAATGTGTGATCAGGTGCTCACACAAGCTCTGAGAGTCAGGAGAGACTTAGAAGTGTCTTAAGATGAACATCTCTGAAGGAACAGCATTAATAAGGAATAATTAATATAGGAAGCATTTCTTTCCAGAAGGGGTTGTTAGGCGTTGGAATGGGCTGCCCAGGGAGGTGGTGGAGTCCCCATCCCTGGAGATGTTTAAGAGTCGGGTCGACATAGCGCTGAGGGATATGGGGTAGTTGGGAACTGTTGGTTCTAGGTTAACGGTCGGACTAGATCTTCAAGGTCCTTTCCAACCTAGATGATTCCGTGAATATTGGGACCTATGAGCTATGGTATTATGGCAGAAGAGCCAAGAAGAGAAATAAGACTAAGGTGACTCCTAGAAAAGAAACTTATGTACCAAAATATGCAGAGACACAAACTAGACATCTCCATATGAAAACCCACCACCTGTAAGGTTCTTGTAAAACCAAAAGTAGAAATATTAGCAGTGATATTGTTTTGTTTGCTAACCCACTGAAAACAGCACTATGCAGAGATGCCTCTGAAAATAACATATTTCTAAAACTAGTTTTTAAGACTCCATCCATTCCTTAGCTTCAGAGAAAGAACAGAATGTATGGACACTTTCCAGTTCCAAAGCCAAGACAACCTTTGAAAATTGAGGAGTCCAAATGAATACTTAGCTACTTTGCATTTCAAAAGAAACACTACAAGCATCTCATAATTTAGGAAATCTTGATTACTCTAAGTACATGATTCACATCAAATTCAACCTGTATTCAGAAATCCATCCAGCAAATGGAGCATGGGAGAAAAATCAGATTTCAGCTGACTACCTTCAATTTACTCCTTTTTAACAAAAAAAAAAAAATCAGGCTCATCAATAGCTGTTGCTCAGTATTGCTGTAGTGCTCAGCCTGTGTCACATGCTGATCTGAGGAGATATATAAAAGCACATACTATGTGAGCACTGCAATGACATTTCACACTACAACACTAACTCAATCTTTTAAGCCCCAATTACTTGACTTCACCACTTGGAAGCAGTTCTCCAAAGAAAAATTGAAACATATAATAAAGTGTCCCATACTCCCTCTAATGTAAAACAAGCATGACTGACAAAACTTCAACCTGAACTAGTTACGAGACATTAGATCCCGTATTCCTCTCACAGAAGCATCAAAATAGTTTAATACTGTGAGTCTGGTGAGAACAGGAGCATATATGTAAAATAACTGGGAAATAGTCTATTTTAAACCGTTTCTGCAGATACCACATAGAATACCTACAGTTTCAAAGTCATTCCCAAAAAGATTCCTCACAAAGCCCCTGGAAGCTTCAATTTAACTCTCAGTGATACGAGTGGATAATTTTAAAAAAAGTTACTATGGTCACCATCTGCCTTCCCACAAGGGTCTGTGAAAGTTCATTAAGCAACATCTGTATTTCTCTTACAAAAGTATTTAGTAAGCTCAGATAGCACCTTTACACACAAACAACCCCTGCAATATGCCATCTATTAGCCAAACCTGTTTGAGTGTAAGGCCACCATGATGTTTAACAAACCACAGCATATAAAATATTAGGCAAATATTGTTATATAGCAAGGGTAAATGTCACTAAAAATGTAAGGCAAGACAACAAGAACCTATTCCTAAAACATCTCAATCAATTGACTGTCGCTGATGCTACACAGCCGTGCTTGCTTATTTAATAGCATTACGATTCTGTTTGATGTATATATCTCCTACCATGCCAAGGAAAACATCATATAGAGGACCCAGAGATATTACGGCCTCGCTCAGCTCATTTTCATAGCTTTGCATCTAACTTAAACCTGAAATTCCTTCACAGTAAGCCAAGTAATCTAAAACGTCTATATACAAAGAGTCCTTAATCTGCATAGCAAGTCTCAGGTTATCACACTTACAAAGCAAATATTGCCTTCAAAAATTAAATAAACAGATCATATCACTACTTTATGTCTCCAGTGGCAGCTGAAAGTCCAGATGAATTGGACCATCAAGAGCTAGAACAAGAGCTGTAGATAATTAATTCAAGGATGTTTTCAGTTCTGTAACAAGCTGATTATGCAGGAGCCAGATAACTCTGTAAATAGAGAAGAAAATATACCCTGAAGGAACCTCTGTCCTGTCAGCAGAACATTTATCTCCAAGCATGCTCCACAGTTTAAAAAGAAAAATTAAATTGATTGTTTACAAGCTTTGTCTGATCAGAGAAAAATAATTTCTAAATATGTCAGTGAGATATACAATCTCAAATACATACCCTATATAAAGCACAGCAGGTAGTTCAAAATCACAGTAAAGAACAGCACCAAAGAGCTGACCACTTAAGAAGTACATGGTTAAGTGTTCAAGTCAGACTTAATTCAGAATATCAGACAGCTCCATGCTAAACTTAAGGCTCTCAGTGAAGGAAGTTGTGTCTTTATCAAGGAATATGTATGAAGTTCCCTTCAATCCATAAGCTGGGGGCTCAGAGGGGGCAAGGAATGGAGAATTAGGAGGAGAGCTTCTTCCAAATTAAGAGGTAAAACTCATTTGTTCAAGACTTCACTAATCAGTCATCTCCCATCTTGCAGATAAAGTATAACGGCCGTATGTATTACCAGAAGTGGTGGTCCTAGGATTTTAGCATTTTGACATAAAACCTCAAATTTCCTGCAACATTACTTTTTCCTCAGATTAAAGAGACACACAATGATTATGGGAGTGGTATCTTCAAAATGCTTATCTTCACTATAAACCCTCACTAAAATACTAAATTTATTTCTTAAAAATTAACAGAAGTCCCTGCATTCTCAGCTCAAAGAAGTGACATCCTAAGTAGTCATTGCAGTGCAACATGGCTGCCAAAAGCACTATATCTTGAAACCCATGAGCCTTTTGCAACCTGTGAATTCTCAAAAGACAAAGCTTGCAGCGTAAGAAACATTTGTAGAAACAAAGGCAGTCCAAGAGAAAATTCATCATCAAATGTTCTTCAAATGTTATGAAAAAAAAGCCATATTTATTCAGTTTGACATTTTTTATATTTCTAACTTTCACAAGAAACACATGGGTACACTGGGAAGACTAGAGATTTCAAGTAGTGTAGCTAAAATCCTGTTCTCTTCATGCTAAGAAAAGGATTAGGCTTATTACTTCATTTTCATTTACTCCAGAAACGCTCTACAGAGAATGATCTCTCTATTGCTTTCGATACATATTAGATGTTTGATCACAGAGCAGTTTATGGTACATGTAAGAGAGATTATAATTCATGCTACAGAAAGGGCAGTAAAGGGTTGTTCTGGACAGTAGCAGACATGTAATTATTAAAAGCAACTGTACTCTGCCAAGAGGAAGCAGGCTGTTAGTTCTGCTAACAAGCTACAATGCCTGAAGTTGCTTTCTATTTTGCTATTTTGACTTTATTAAATTCATTCAACAGAACAGTCTTTTTGTTTTATTTCCTTCTACTTTTGTCAAACAAGTCCCAATTGCTTTTTCTCTTTGCAGTGTAACAGTCCAGCTTTTCCAGAACAGGAACAAGCTCTTGTTTAGACCTCCAAGTGAATTATACTTCTGCTAAGTAATTTCCCCAAAGACAAAAGCCAGCCTGTCAGCTCACTGGATAAATCTTCAGATCAAGAAGACACCACAGCCTTCTGTTTTAGATCATAAAGATACAGGATTCTGTGTTACAGTGTCTTAACCACATGCTTCTGTGTTGTAAGTTGTTAGTACACTCAGATGCCCACAAACTGCTAAGAAGAAATTAGCCAAGAAAATCACAGAATCGTCTAGGTTGGAAAAGACCTTGAAGATCATCCAGTCCAACCATTGACGTAAAACTGACAGTTCCCAACTACACCAGATCCCTCAGCGCTATGTCAACCCGACTCTTAAACACCTCCAGGGATGGGGACTCCACCACCTCCCTGGGCAGCCCATTCCAACGCCTGACAACCCCTTCTGGAAAGAAATGCTTCCTAATATCCAGTCTAAACCTTCTCTGGCACAACTTGAGGCCATTCCCTCTTGTCCTATTGCTTGTTATTTGGTTAAAGAGACTCATCCCCAGCTCTCTGCAGCCTCCTCTCAGGTAGCCGTAGAGGGCGATGAGGTCTCCCCTCAGCCTCCTCTTCTCCAGACTAAACACCCCCAGTTCCCTCAGCCGCTCCTCGTACGACCTGTGCTCCAGACCCTGCACCAGCTCCGTTGCCCTTCTCTGGACACGCTCGAGTCATTCAATGTCCTTTTTGTAGCGAGGGGCCCAAAACTGAACACAGGAATCGAGGGGCAGCCTCACCAGTGCTGAGTACAGGGGTAAGATCCCTTCCCTGTCCCTGCTGGCCACGCTATTGCTGACACAAGCCAGGATGCCATTGGCCTTCTTGGCCACCTGGGCACACTGCTGGCTCCTGTTCAGCCGGCTGTCAATCAACACCCCCAGGTCCCTCTCTGACTGGCAGCTCTCCAGCCACTCCTCCCCAAGCCTGTAGCGCTGCTGGGGGTTGTTGTGGCCCAAGGGCAGCCCCCGGCATTTGGCCTTATTGAAACTCCTCCAGTTGGCCTCAGCCCATGGCTCCAGCCTGTCCAGGTCTCTCTGCAGAGCCTCCCTACCCTCGAGCACATCAACACTCCCACCCAGCTTGGTGTCATCTGCAAACTGACTGAGGGTGCACTCGATCCCCTCGTCTAGATCATCAGTAAAGATGTTAAACAGGAGTGGCCCCAAAACCGAGCCCTGGGGGACACCACTCGTGACCAGCTGCCAGCTGGATTTAACTCCATTCACCACAACTCTTTGGGCCCGGCCATTCAGACAGTTTTTTACCCAGCAAAGCGTGTGCCCATCCAAGCCACGAGCAGCCAGTTTCACCAGGAGAATGCTGTGGGAAACAGTGTCAAAGGCCTTAATTACAGTGTCAAAGTAGACAACTTCCACAGCCTTTTCCTCATCCAATAAGCAGGTCGCCTTGTCGTAGAAGGAGATCAGGTTTGTCAGGCAGGACCTGCCTTTCATAAACCCATGCTGACTGGGCCTGATCCCCTGATTGACCATTATATGACTTCTAATGGCACTCGAGATGACCTGCTCCATGACCTTCCCTGGCACCGAGGTCAGGCTGACAGGTCTATAGTCTTCTGGATCGTCCTTCCTGCCTCTCTTGTAGATGGGTGTCACATTTGCCACCCTTCAGTCCAATGTGTCTGGTATGAAAATGACACTGGTATACTGAAATATGTCAGCCTATAATTTAGTCTGCCACCACCACCACCCCCCCAGTTTTTCCTCATTATACACACGTAGGGGACTTTAAAGACCCAGATCTCCAGAGATGCTGACTTTCATATGTGTGTACAAAAAAAATTATCACTATTTTAACACCACGGTTGATACGTAGAAAATACAACGATTCTTATTCAGTGAGATTGGAACATTATTTTCTTATGCTGCAGTATGCTTCCAGTACAGACACAAGCATGTTCCAAAAACAGTGTTCACTATGAAAAAAACATTCAGTAATTTCAAATCATATTACATCTGTAGTCTGGAAAAGAATAAGTTTTGGGTTTACTTTTTCATACAGGATAACATCAATCTGTAATACATCAAAATAAAGTTTGAAGGACAGAATTTTCTCCTCTACAGACCAATAAAATTTAAAAAGGGCTAGAGAAAGCCAGACCTTCAATTATTTTTAGTCTTCCACTCTCAGTTTCCTCTCTAAAATCCCCCTTGAAAAAAAGAAATCACTATTAGCATCTGTGTAGTTATTAACCCAGTTGCATGCTAGTGTAAGTAACAGAGGCCATACTGCTGTCAGAGTTCATAGCGAAAATTATTCCAGAACTTAAGAAAAAGGAAACTGCTTTGAGCATTAAGCCAAACGGAAAACTATAAACTCAAAGCTACTCAAGTTAGTCCCACACATGCAACAAGCCAACCTGTCATATTAGTCTTCCTTTCAAGTGCTTGTGTACTATCAAATCTGTTTCTCCAAGTGAAGCTGAGAAAGTTCCAGAACAGCTGATTAGTACAGGCAAGCTCTGTAATAAAACTGGCTTTTAAGAAGCATATTGCTTTTAACCCAAGTTGTTTTCTTAAAGTTCTGGTTTTGATTTAGACAATACAGGTATTGAACAGAAATATGAGAGAACTACAGTCCTTGAAATACCCTTTGAGATTTTACTTCTACCTTTAAAGCATAACAGGCATCAGAAGTTACTCACACTTCTTGGACTCTATATTTTTGCTTTTTAACCATGGCTGACTAGGCAATAAAGCAACACACAATGGTGTTTTCAGAAGAATCTGAGACAAGCTGTACTCCCATGACCTTACCTCTTTTCCAACAGCCTCTTGGAAATGGGGAACAAGCACATTTCTTGACTGTTTGCATACAACTGGGATTGCTGTTAAGGACTCCCTGAGGCTCATTTACAGTCCCAGAACATCACTTTGACTTGTTAAAGAATTAGTTAAGGCTTCCTGCCCTTCAGCAGCTGCCTAAGAGTAGGCAGGGTGCAAGAGGCCAACCTGACCACTTTCTTTCTGGCCTCGGTCCCATCTGTGTCCTCTCAGAACTTCTAATGAAATGGAGACCAGCAAGCAGACAGCAGGGCAATGTTCTCCTGCCTAAGCTACCCCCTTCAAGCAACTGGAAAGATGACACTCAAGCCTAACAGTGCTTGTTGTTTAAGACAAAACAGTGCCTGAATTGCGTCACAAGGGCAGGTGAAGGCTGAAGAACACCCTGAGCAAGGACAACAGTAAGCATGCCCTGAAGAAAAGTCTGGACATTCCTGCACCTGGGAAACACAGACTGTCAGAGGAAGAAGTAAAGATGGCAAAGCTGAAACAGCAAATCTGTGGGAAACTGGATTTTCCCTCATGCCCCAAAAAGTAAGAGCTCTATAGCTCAGCATTCAAAAAGAGAACATAAGCAAGAATAAAAATGTTTACCTTTGATTACAGTTTTTTAAACCCATTAATTACAGCGCTGAAGTAGAGGCATACACTAGGGTAGGAAAGTAGCATTGATATAAAAGAGATGCTAAGAAACTCCTGCTACATCAGCAGAGATCTTTACTATCTGAACACTTGCTAGATCTATAGGAACAAGTAACACTCATTCAATAATTTAAGTAACAGGAGAGCTATCCAAACACACTGCATTGGCAAAGCATGTAAAGAAATTACAAAAACTCAAGAAGTTGGTGTTACACACAAATGACAAATCCAGACAGCTACATACTTGTTCAGCTGATACTGGACCCACAGGTGAACTATCTGCAAAGCATTAAATCATGAAATGAAAAGAGCATGGCAAAATTATCCAACTGGTTTTATGCCAGCCAGCTGAATCAACTTACTAGTTTTGTTCAAGTAAGATTTGGTCACTCTGACAACTCTTCTACTGCGCTTTGGTCACAAAATCAGTACTACACAACAAAACCATCAGGTAAATACATTAAGATTGTCCAGCGTTAGCACCTTTTGTCAGAGGAATTCTGAGGAGTAGATTTTGTAACAGTTGTACAAAGATCAAATCATGCTTCATATTATTGTTTACCTTTAAAGTACTGGAAGAAATGCAAACCTTTTGTCTTGCAATTCCAGTAGAGCAGATTAACGAGCAAAAAAGGGACAAAACCAGCAAGCTCTGAAAAAGCAAATACAAGCAAGCTTTCTTGGAGTAATTGATTTTACTTGAACTGGCAGCACACATGTGAGCAAACAGTATGTGGCACCGATCTGAATCCCCCTTCCTACCCACAGTTTCAATCTTGAAACTGGGCACCAAGTAGCCAGTTCCTCCAGCCCATTCCTCACCACATGGCACATGAAGAACCAACATCAGGGGACAGCCACTGCCCACCTCCTGAAGTTCACTGTCGCAGAAGAAGTGGGGCCTGGGTGTATGAACTAGCACTCTACAGCTAGTCCAGAAGTTGCAATAAAATTGTAACTATTTCTGCTGATTTTTACTTCAGTCCAAGTCAAATTCAACTAGTTTTTGTGCATATTTTTAAAAAGTTTGCTACTATACCACAGCCTTAACTGCTCAGGAAAGACCAGGTTTAACGATAGAGAAGTGCACGGCTGGAGGCTCCTAAAGGACACGAAACCTTGTCTAAAGAGTTTTAAAACAAGAAAAACAAAAATTAGGGTTTATAAAAGATTATGATACAGGGCACCAAGATTTTCCTGAGTATCAGTCAGTAGCCCAACATTTTTTTATGCTACTTGACTCCCCTAAATGGGATTACCTTCTTGACACAGGCTATATGCTTGGGTAAGAGTCATGCGCATTAACAAACACGGGTCTCCTGACAACAGCTTTGGGAAGGCACTGTCAGGGGGTGGTCTGGCCTTGCAACATCCTTACGTAGCTGTGGAACAGGATGCAGGAATGAAGTCAGCTTACCCACTGTCCTCTTTGCAGATCAAAATAAGCAAGTGCCTCCACTGAAGTGTTCCCTAGACAGCATTCCTAGTTGTTTTGTTAACCAAGACTGGTTTAATAAAAATATAGTGAAGTCTACAGCATTCCAAGCACCTCCAATATGCACAGGCATAGAAAAATGGCCATTGCTAAAGACAGTCCTATTTAATACTACCTAAGATGACATTAGGAGGACATTAAAATTACATTGGCCCTTGCCTTTGCATCCTTCAATGGTTAAGGCAGTTTCTACACCAGCCATAGTACAAAGACAACATTGATATTTCAGACAAACTGCAAATTTCAAAGGGCACACGTATTCAGTTGACAATTTAGTGTCTTCGTATTTTGAAAGTTACACAAGAGACAACAACCCCAGGTAGTGTGTTTGAAGGGGATGGAAGTGAGAACCATATGCTTGTTTCAGTGAATAAACAATCTAAAGATTATTTTAAGAGTTGTCCTGATGCCAGACCCTAATGTAAAATTTCAATTCACTTCACAAAACTGTTAATAATCTTGACATCCCAGTACTGATGAGAATCTATGGAGAGCCCCCAAACACATAATTACTCACTGAAACAGTGTTAAAAATATATAATCTTAATATCACATAACAACCCATTAGAGCACTACTTTAGATAGAAACCAAAACCCACAAAAAGTCTTCTCCCAGCTGAAGGCAATAAACACTTTACCTGGAGCAATGAATTCTGACAAGAATCAGAAATACCCAAAGTAATGAAGTCTATCACAGCCATTTTACAGACTACCCCTGAAACACACAGGAATGCTGAGGCCTCATTTATCTCAGTCTCCAAAGGCCCTAGGTACTGCGTGCATTCCCCCCAAATCTTACTTCATTATGTGACAAGATCATTATGTTCACCTACTAAAGTTCTACACAAATGCACAACTTCAAAAGGCAGCAGGATAAAGATGTTCAGAGCTCTAATTCCAGTGTAGTGGAACACACATTTAAGGTAACAATATTCATAACTCTAAAAGCAAAATATTCATTCTTATATCATACAGGCTACCTTACTGACTACATGAACTGAAATCCTGTCATGTGGGATTTAGGGATTTAGCCATCATGACTTTGGATATTGAAATGAGTTAGGGCAGAACATCATCTTTTGGAAGATGCTGGCAGGGCTGAACAACAGAGTCTACCTTTAAAAAATATTTAACAGCAATAACCCTGAGTTTGGCCAGTGGTCTTCATTGCTAGAAATACATCTGTACGTTACCGCTCCAAGCTTCCTTTAGGCCCTAGTTAACCTTTGCTCATAAAGCATCGTATGTTTCAAAAACGTTTAATGGAAAAGAATATTGAAACCAGCCGTTTGTACAGGCAAACCCAAACTCGGGACTACTGAAACTGCATTTATGAGACAGGAGACATGGTCTTAAAAGCACAGTGGCAATTTTTCCAGCAGAATGTATTTCTATTTGATATCTAATTGGAATACAAAAAAGATTTTTTCCTATTTTAGTCTGTTATTTAGCCTATATAGTTCTTAATACACAGTCTATTTAGTCCATATTAACAGCAGGCTTCTGTTAAGCACACATTTAACAAGCTTCCATCCATTTAAAAAAATACCAGTGTTAGAATACTGATGACAGCAACAATTACATACATATTAAGTATACATATTCATAACCAAAAATACCAATAAGGAGCTAGGCCATTTTTTGGTAGATGCTGCTATGATTGACAAGTAGAGGCACTCCAAGACTTTATGTTCACTGAGTAGACAATACACAGCAGTTGGATTACTGGTCAGGCAAGGTAACTAAATTCCCAGTGCAAAGATTAAGGCAGGATGTGCGCTTCTTATAAAGGTAAGAGATGAGCTAGATGCATGCTTGGTCCTACATGACTACCATTCACTTGAAAATGCATTTTAAATAATATTGTAACAATTTCCTGTAGGTGATCACCACAAAAAGTTATACTCAAGTTCTACATTCCTCTTGGGAGATTAGTAATTCTATTACACCTCTGTAGAACAGCTACAGCAACAACTTTTTATGTCCTTGAGCACAGCAGGATCCCAGTATATTGACAAATAGGAATGACTCATTCTTGGCAAACATACTTTCTAACATTTTTTGCCAGAATAATCCCTCTGATTTGCAGATGTCATTATTGAAGGTTACACGGCCCCTGGGTGCTGGACAAACCATAAATCAAATAATCTGTCACAAGATCTGTTTTATTTGCAACCTCAAGTAGCAATATAATTTCCATTTCTTAGGTTCATGTACTTGCATCATAAAAAAACCCAGACTAAACTATCTGCTTTCTTTTCTCCTTCATAAACCAGGCACACTGGATTTCTCCACTGTCCTTACTTGACTTCTCCAAAAACGTCTGTCCACCTACAATTCAAATTTCAATATAACTGCTAATGGCAGGTAATGAACCACAGAGGAAAGAGCATCTTCCAGATACTCTATACCCTGCCAGACTCCCACAAATAACCCAATTCTATCCACTTCCTCTATTGCATACTTCTTACTTTATTCCTTACAAACTGAAAAACAACAACAAAAATTTACATATTTGTTGGCAACTGCCAGTTCTAGAAGTGACTACACTGCATACTGCATATAAAGATTACAGGGCAACCTTTATGTAAATGCTGTTCTTGTTTGACTTGAACTACTCCGTAATACATTATAAATTGTATAGATTGTAAAGATTTACAATGGCATTTCAGATAAGCTCAGAAGCATCTCTGCGTCCAAAAACAGTAGACGTTTTAACATTGCTGATCCTAGTACTAACAACTTAAATGTTCGTACTAACAACTTAAATGTTCTATCCCCATGTATAGTTGGTGCAAACTGACATCTCCCCGAGATCCATAGGGAGCTTAGGAAGCAAGAGTGGCTCTGCTGCTGCACTGCCCATCATCTGACTGCTTTTGTCTAATTCTAGAGAGAACTGGAAAAAAGCTTATTGACACGACATAACTGTTGCCAAGCAGAGACACTGGTATCTACTCTACTGAGAAGCTGGACACAACACCTGATTTTCTTTCATCCTGATAGTTTCTTGTATTTTTACTTTTTTTTTTTTTTTTTTTTTTTTTTTTTATGCCAAGAATATAAAGGTGCTACGTAAAAAAGCCCCAGGCAAACTTCTCTTTCCTCGTCAAATAAACACCATTCCCTAAGGTGAACACTAACTTTCAAAGACCTTTTTTTCCAGAGTTTTAAAAACACGTCACTTAGCTCCCTATCAGTTTACCCCATGTGTACATCTGAAGTTCTTATTAAAGTTTATCTGATAAATATGATACCCACTTCAATTACTAAAAATAATTTTAATAATAAAAATCCACAAAATCATCAAGATCATGTTTCTTTTTTAAAATTAAGTCACCATAGTAATTTCCCTGAAGATGTAGTTGTACTATATATTTATTTTATTAATATTTACTAAACCTATTAACTCTGTCTACTGAACTATAGAGTTTGTCTGTCAAGCTCTGGATAGAACTATAAATCCCTTGAGAACTTTATAATATTAAACCTAATATAGACAGGGCAATTGAGTTTTAATAACTTGAAAAGGAAGTAGAAGTTTTCAAACAAATTGGCTAGTTAATTTTTGAAGCCATCCCCCCTTTCCTTACACTATTTACAGATTATTTGGGCAATATTAATTCCATAATGGAAACATAAATATTACCATACCAACCTAAAATGCCCCTTCTTCATCCACATTTTCCCAGACTTCTACAGAATAGTAAGTCCCACTTCCAAAAACACACACTCTACTGACCTTTTTCCCCACTGAACACAGAATTCTTTAAGCCAGACAACTCTGGTCACTGTTAGCCACATAAATGGTCCCCAGTTGTATTGTAGAATTTGAGATCTTGTCTTTCTATAAATAACTGTATCTTATTATTTCAGTGAATTCTATACTATACCTACAAGAACTGGAATTAGTAACAGACACCGAATTCTTCCATCTTTCAAAACACAGGAAAGCTTAGTTGTAATGTGTTGTTCTGCTGGACACAGAAAATGGACAAAGATTTTATGTCCAGCTTTCTACTAAGTACTCACCATCATGTCTCAGTTTTTTGGTGCAATATGGATATTATCAATCCATTACTGATATAAACCCTGGGCTAAAAAACATTTCAACCTTTAGCTGTCTCAGGGGTTGCTTCCTCCTTTCCTGTGAGTGCCACAGCAAATCAGAGTTGAATATGGAATACAGGCTGTATATTCTAGCCTAAAGAGAAGCAAATAGTTAAATCCAGAAGGTCTGTGTAAGTATTAATTTCTACTGTACAGTCACTGTTACATGAGCCAGCAGAGACTCCAAAGTAGAATACTCTACAGCTAAACAGTTCTTGCCTCAGACTACATTTGCTCCCAAGAATTTAAGGGATGTCAACATCCAATGGCCATACTTCAAACAAGAGGGATATGCAAGTAGACTGAACTAATTCTGGTTACCCTTCAAGGATGAAGCAGCTACTTGTTTTTAATGCTTTGGATAAGAAAAATAAAACCACCTTGTATTGAACAGTTCTCTTTACCTGGCCAGAAAGGAGCACCAAAGTATCTGAAGACACATGCACTGAATAAACACATTAGTAAAATGGACTAGAAAATCAGGCTTTCACCTTTGATTTTTGAGGACTTTGTTATGTGAATTGCCATACTGGATCAATTAAAGGATTTTTCCATAAAACCTTTCACTAAAGAAAGGTCAGTACTCACTTCGTACCAGGTCAGCAATTAGTCCCACATGGAAGAGCAACTTAAATACTGATGTTTGCATAATTTGCTTTAATTAAAAAAAAAAAAAAAATCCATTGATTTGATGAAAGCTATAGCTTGCAAATTTCAATTTAAGGTGAAATAAACTGACAAAAGTACTTGCTATGAAGCAGTACATCACTAAAAAGGCAGTTATCCTGATAAAGACTTGAAGTCCACATCAACTAAAAAAAATACTCTCGTTTTGTTATTTCAGAACTTCAGTAGATACTATACAAACACCCAGGTGGACATTCCATGCACTTGCCCCCTTCTCAGCTGTAATATCGTCATTTGAATATCAAACAGTGATCCTGAAACCTAGTCTATTCACTAGGAAATATTTATTTAAACCAAGTTTATTAGATATGGAACTGCAAACTCCTAACTACAAAACAAAGTTTGCATCTCAGACACACTACCATAAATTGGGACCGTATCAAGAAATAACAAGCAAAAAAATAAATCAGGCCTACAGGGCAGGCAAAACACAGCTTTACAGCCAAGTTGACAGAACTACTTCCCAAAACATATTTTCATGAAAGGCAAGAGACCTGCATCAACTTAACCCCCAATGGAACAGGAATGTGTAGGTGAAATAACTGTACAATGCTAGAAGCACCTGGCATTTTTGATCTCAGCCAGCAGAAGCTATCAATGGTTAACAATTTCAGTAACCAAAAATGTTAGTCCTCTAAGAGGTTGTCACATCTTTGTGGCACACATGTCACCATCTGAACAAAATATGCAGCAGTACCTAGTATCAGTACTGTTGTGGGAAGTGGGAGTAAGGTTTGAACAATTTTTTAAAAAAAAAAATAAAATAACTGAGGCCTCTGTATGAAGAATTCCCCATCATTTCAACAGCATTATCCTGGAGTAAATGGCAGGAGAATGTGGTCCAGTTTCTCTCAAGTCCTGAAGTGAAGAGAGTTGCTCCCCCTAACAAGTAAGGGCTATTAGAACTGAGCTTACAATTAACAATGTTGTTCTCACCTGTTCGGATGCAGTAACAAACTGTCACTGCACTGCGTTTTCAGGATATATACCACCATTAAGACAGACTAATCATTATACACCACTTTTTTTCTTCAGACTTCTCCCTAGCTCAGCATCACAGCACATACCCAACCATTCCATAATTACTAGTGCAGCCACAGCAGTCCAATTAACAAAGAGCTCATATGTGATCCAGTTTATGGATCCTATTGTGGTTGTACTTAGGTGAACTGCAACACATTTACCTACAGATTTCTCTAACTCTGCAAGCTGTTGCATTTATTTTAAATTAATCAGCAGCAAACCAAAAGAATGAAGTCATTTATGCAATACCTTGTATTGATAAGCAAACTGAAGAAGTCTTTGGGGGTTTTTTGAAGGAGAACCTATGCATAATCAAATTCCTCACTACGACACAGCTTGTTCATGACAAGCTAGTAATACATTTCTCAACTAAGGATAATGTCAGGTGGTCTACTCTGCTATAGCAAGACATTATCACAACAGAACTATACCTTTTTGCTTTAAAGTTTGACTGGGTTTAAAATGTTAAGATTTAATCCTGCCCCCATAAGACAAACAGGGCCAAAAAAACAGCGTATCTTACAATGCTTATTAGAGTAAACAGCAAGGATTCATGAGAGTTGCCTTGACATATGGAAACACTCTGCTTTTGCAAGAATATACTTTTCTATCAAACCAAAGGCACACTGCCAAGTTTGAACTATGAGAGCTCCTAGATATGCACAAATTTGATATTTGTGGAGGGGATGGGAAAGGAAGGAACTGAAAAGGTTGGAAAACTACCTATTCAGCAAAGTTGATTATGTTCTCCACAGCTAGTTTTGCTATGCAAATAATGTCACAAGATGTTTAGAATGCTGCATTTAGAAAAACAGTAGAAAAAAGTTCATGACATAGAAGGAAAAATACTGAAGCACTCCCAGGATAAGGACATCTCACACCAGAAGACACACACAGCTGAACAGAAGGCTTCGCCACAGCTTGAGGAGTGCACTTCAGTGACTAAGTAGTTTAGTTTGTGACATACATTTTACTTAAGTGAGGCACGCCATGAAATACAGCCAGCCAACCCAGAACATGCTCACAGAACTTGTCACCATTGCTAAACTCAATTCACTAACTACTGTTATCATGGTGTGATACAAGAGAGAATACAGTGGTATAAGTGAATAGTTAAGTTCTCTGTAGATTTTGATTCTCTTCCTAAATTAGCCTGCTTCTGAGTAGAAGACTCAGAAGTCCAAAAAGGACTACCCAAGAGGAGCACAACACTCAAGTTGGCAAGAACTAAACATATTATACCAATTCCAAGCTTATGAGGCAATTTGCCTCAAAGTCTTACCGCCGCCACAGCCCTGGTGTCCATCGGGGCTGTCAAGAGCTTCAGAAGTGCACTCTCACCTTGCCTGGCTAGCTTGATAAAACAGAGTATATGACAAGCATACTTATTGCTGCAACCCAGAACAGCAGAACCGTTAAGAGAACATCTGATTCACCTCAGCTCTGATAAACACTCATATTCCCAAAGCTCTCCAAAAAAGCATTAAGTTCTGACATTTCAGAACTGTGATTTTTAGGACTGCTTAGAACACTGCTTATGATAATTTTAGGATTTGGCAATTATTTGAAAAAGCAAAAATAGGCAAATCAGTTTTGTCTTGAAACTATGGAGAAGAGATTGCACTCACTACCTAGCTTTCACCAGCTTACCTACTCTAACAAATCCCTTTCTTCAGAAACAGGGCAAACCTGACCCTCTAGCATCACTACCTCAGTTAAATGACTGGAGTTACATATGTGAAAATACACCTTGATGCATTTCTCATTAAAAAAACAACCATAAATCATCTTAGCAAAGACATGTAAAAACTATAAATTTCTAAAATATTTCTCTGCTCAGTTCTACTCTATGCAGAAGGTTAAAAGGCACAAGGAACACATATGTGGGCAGGTATTAACTTCATACAGCTGGAGAATTGCTTAATTTAGTTTCTGACAGACCAATCAGCCCGGAAAAATTCAGCTGCACTTCTAGCATCAACTTTATAAAACATTTTTCTTTAATCCTCATGTGCAAAAAAATTATTCCTTTATGTGATTTGATGAGCAGGCTTGGAGTAATCAAGCTTTAGCTACAGGAATGATACACTAATTCTTAAGATAAAAGGAACTAACCTTCAGAAAAGGGTTTAATGAAGTAGTAAGTCAGTATTATGGGAACCACAAAAAAAAGACCACAGAAACCAGAGATACCTATATGTCTCTATGTTTGTTTTCTGAAGATGTGATCAAGACTTACCCTTAATTCTTACCCTGAAGCAGCAGTTCCCCACTACCTGTATTAAGTTAACAGTGCAGGGGAAATTAATCCTATTGCTTTATGCTGGCCTCACATCAAGAAAGTAAGACTGCTTATGCTTATAAAAGCCTCACAAACTGGCATGGATAAGGCCTCCCTCCCCTTCAATTAAAGTAGAAAAATCAGATATGAAAATAAGTGTCTTGATAGAAGAAAGGACTATGTAGGTCTTACCCTTCATACAAAAGAAAAATCTGAGTCGTCTAATATTATACATATGTACAAACACATCTATCAAGAGGATCAGCATCCATAACACATTTACCTACAGACCAGATGCCTGCTTAGTCTTATTCCCCTAAAAAACCCACACTACCGTGCTTTAACATAATCAAAAACTGCATTTCATGGATAGCTTCTCATTTAACAAAATCCTGCTTTCACTTCATTATGCATCCTTATGTTTTCATGGTCTCTTGTGCTTATTAGAAAGAAATCAGTATGTTGCAGAGAATCCCATCTTCAAAGCAAACAGATACTTCCTTCACCATTCAGCTAAAGCCATTATCATGTAGTTATTTGCACAACAGAAAACAGATCTGGATAACACTTGGGGATCATCTGTCAAGAGATAAGCCTTCACATATGTGAAAATCATTCATTTTAAGAGAAATAGTGTTTCTTCCCAGTCATTTTCCTCTAATATATGAGAACTCTTACAAACAAAACAACAAATTTTAGATGGAATTCAGTGAATAGTCTTCCTTTCCACGTCTATGAAATACGATCTACTCTGTCCTGTAGCATGGACAAGACATTAGCAAGATGCGCCCACAGCTGCTAAAATCACTGCAACTTAATGCTGCAAGACCTTTTCTGGGTCTTGTCAAATGTGATTACTATTAGAACTTAAGAAATGAAAAGTAACTTACAAAATTGAGAGCTTGGGTTTTTTAGTAGCCTTCCCCAGCCCCCTCCAAATTTCCAGCTATGGAAAGAAGAGTTATTTAGAAACCTGGTCTTCAGACGCCTAAAGATCCTTGCATACCTTCAGGTCCAAGTGACCCTACTTCATCCAAACTAACTACTGCAGTGCCAAAAAACACTAACAGAAAAAACAGCACCACAGATAAGAGAAAACAGTCACTAATGAATGCTGAAAAGGGAAAGATTAAACAAAAACACCAGTCCAACTCATTCTCCACTCACAGCTCAAACATATTAGTATTACTTCCTAAAAAAATGGTCATCTAATACTTAGGTTACACAGTCCTGTGTGTACTTAAACCTACAGGTCCAGGTAACACCTATATTCTTTTATTTGTAATTCTATGCAGTAGGTTCAAATCAAAGCAGCTTTTCACATGAAGAGCTGTATATTTTCCCTGTCTGTACAACTAACTTTCCATGCAGTTTATCAAATACCTGGAGTTATGAAAGATTCTATTGGGTAGAACACACTAAATCTCTTCAACCTAATATTTCTAAAGATTTATCTGATTATTAGACACAGTTCCTTGTGTAACTACTGATTAGCTCGATGTCTGTTTCTAGATTAACAGAAGTTTGAGCAATGAGGAGATTTTAGTACAATAGTGAAATGTATTCTTTCCCTAGGTTTCCTAATTAGCTTCCTTTGCAAATTCCCAGTACTACAAAGAAGAGCTGATTACAATTCCAGGCTAACTAGTAATTGAAGCAACTTATTAGCCACAAGACAGCAGAGGAGCATGCCAGATGCTTCTCCAAAGGAGAGGTTGATGGTTAGCTAAAACTGAGCTTGTCTGCATGGATCAGTTTCCCAGAATACAAACTTTGTCTGAAAGCATTTGGGCAGAGATGATAGCTGGGGAGGAAAAAAAATAAATTAGTTTCATCACCTGTGAAACACACGAGATGTATCTTCAAAGCATCTACACGTCATCAGCAGTACAGGACTTGTTCTCATCTCCCCAGCAGTTATCTAGTTATCTGTACACCTTACTACTATTTAGTATGACTAAAGTACACAACAGCAATGCTTTGGAGCCCCCAGCAGTAGGCAACTTGGTTGTATTCTCAAAAGCTGACAGTGACATGACCCCCATTCGTTGGGAGTAATCAGCATGACATCTCTGAAAAGGCACAGACATCCTTTCGTCCAATAGCAGCAGCATCAAAATCCAAAAAGCAACACCTTCAAAGTTTCTCAAAGCTTTACAGGCACTGTCTCCTGTAGTTGTGCTCAAGAACTTAAAAATACAAGTTTATATAAAAAACCTCACATATTGTGTATGCTGAAGAAATTCCTGTAGTGAAGCTAATACCTTTCCTGTGGAAGCCATATTGCTACACTTTCTGTCCTTGTAAGTATAGTAGACACTATTGTAACTACATTGTTCACGTGAAGACAGACGCACTGATAGGTAATTTATTTTTACTGGCCTAGTCAACAGGTTCTCTTCCTTTCCACAGACAATCTAAGCTTTACTAATGGTTATTAGAAAAAAGTTTCAGGCAGTAACCCAACAAGACCTGTTTATTTCTAGCATATGGGTAAATCCAGTGACCAGATCACAGCTCTACTTTAGAGATGCAGAGCAGTTTAGATGCATGATTCCCAGACTATCTCAGATCTGCAGATATATCAATATTTAGATACAATGAATAATGGTGCCTGTTAATGATATCAATTTTTTTTTCTCCAAACTCTGGTCAGAAGTGTGGGAAGGAAATGTGCCCATGAGAATAAAGGTCATTAAATTCATTGGATAAATTGAATAATATTCCCATGCTTAAGAGGTTTTCCTCATAGTAATGCTACCCTAATGAGTAGTAAAAATAAGATAACAAATTCACTGAGTGTTCCAGGTCATCACTCTTCATCCCTACAATACAAAAGATAACATCATATAAAGCTTCCCTGCAGATACTAAGACCTAGTTTGGGAAGTCAAGGCACTGACTGCAGGCAACCAATTACACTGAAATTTTGTTCATTTTTTCAGAATACTACACAATACCATGGTAGCACAAACAGGTTTATCCATGCTCATGTTCAGCAGCTCATCCAAACCGAGCCATGCAAAAGATCCAGCTGACCAATCAGATAAGAGAGAGGGGCCAACTTCTGCTTCTATGCTTATACATTTAGCCAGATTATCAAAAGACACTGCCACTGAGGGTCCTTATACTGGAGTAGTAGTTTGTTGTTACTTACACATCTACGTATAACACAGGATGATGACTATCAGTGCAAGCACACGAGTTCTGCAGGACACATTCACTGTGTAGCTCCATTTATATCAACAGAATTACTGCACAGCAAAATACTACCCACAGGTTCAGAATTGAGTCCCTCCAACTTCTGCCCTTCCACTATCGTTAAATACAACCCAATGTGATAACCAACTGATGGTTCCCAGCCCTCCCTTCTACGGCACTGAAGGATCAGGAAGAAACACATACCCAACATTCCTCAGCTGTAAATCCTCTACTCCCCATCTCAGGCTTTCCAGGGTGCCTCTGGGTCACTCGCTTTCCCTTCAGCTTTCCCTCTCACTGCTCTCAAAACTTCTATGAGATGACAATGAAAGAAATTTGTCCGGGCTAAGAGCTGTACAGTAAGACTTTATGGTGTTTCCAATTTAATAAAACAAACTGAATCCAAGAATTATACTCAAAGTGAATCTCATGCTCAAAATATTTTCACTTGAAAAAGCTTTATTATGAAAAGAAAAACTGTGAGTATATGCATGCATGTAGTTAAGTCTGTAATGGATAAACATTTGCAGATTACTATGCTAAGTTTCTAGAATTCAGCTGAATCAAGCTAGGGATTAGTCTTTTCTATTCCCAGTAGCTCTCTGAAGAGAACAGAAATGATTGATTTTTTTTTTCCCCTCAAGTGCATGATTTTGAAAAAAAACCAGCTCTCAAAACCAAGTGAAGACAGTTGTTCGATCACATCTCACCTGCTGCTGCATGCCAAGGAGCAGAAGTGGGGGGAAAAGTCACACAGGGACTGCACAAAGGGGAAAGTGTATCAATATTTAAAGACTCTAGGCTCAACTTGGATCTTGTAAAAATTCATTTTTAACATTAATGGATTTCAGAGGTGGAATATATTAAAGATAATGCTACAAAACTTCACTGGGAGATTCTTCTATTGACATATTTTAGACTAACTTGAACAGAAATAATAATTTGTTAGAGGTGCAACATAGAAAATAAATATTACTACAGAGATCCAAACTGAAAAATAGTCAATGAGTCTATTAGAAGAACCAGTGGCAATTATTTACAAGCCACACCAGAGTTACATTTAGACTTATGCAAAATTCAGTTCCACACAAAAATGGTGATACGAGTACTCGGGAAAAAGCAGAACAACTTTGATTTGAAAACAAAACTGATGTCACAAAGCATTTTTCATGTACTATTTCAAAAGCTTCACAAATTTGTGCTCCTGTTTTGGAAAAAACACATGTTATCTGAGCTAAAGCACCACAGTCAGCTTCAATATTAGATATGCCTTCATGAGATACCATGTAATTACCCATTTACTTCACTTCATATACCAATAGCCATATATCAATGAGGGTTTTTTGCTTGCCTGACACGTCATGGTTCTCCATTTGTCTGGGTCTTTTTAATGTTATGAAAAACTTCCATTCTTTATGAGAATGAGAGTTTATTGAGAAGCTTCTAATACTGTTGTCTTTGTTTCCAGCTGGATCCTATAACCAAAGTCTACCATACATTAAATTATTGGAACATCTACTAAATGAGGGGGCAGAGGAGAATTAGAAATGCAACACATTTTCCACAAAGCTTTTTTTAATGCAGAGGTGTCTAACTAGAACTTGAATAAACTAAGAATAGATACTCTTCTACCTGTTGCTTTTGGTAATTCTATTCCCTTACTAGTGGCCTAAGGACACCGCATTACTCAACATGAATCAATCATGGTTATGTTCTGAAGGCTATTTCAAGTATAAAATCCTTACTTAACACTGAAACACTCCAAGAATACTGATGCATGGTACCTCTGAAGTAAATTCTCAACTTTGCACAGTGGATGTTGTTTAATAACTACCACTTTTCAAATTCACATCACTCCAAGAGCAGCCATAACCCCTTCCTCAGAGCCTCTGCCAGAGACATGCACAGCTGAGAGCAAGTTTGTCATATCCAGCTCTGACTTTAAGTTACAAGACCAGAAAGATGTTCTCACCTTTCTGTAATAGTAAAAATCTAGGTGATGTTACTTTGAAGAAAGCCACAAAAATTAAAAGCACAAAAAATAAAAACACCATTCTTTTACATTTTTTAGCGCTGCTACAGTATTTGCTCACATTTTCGGCTCATGAAAGGGAAATCAGAAGGAATCAGCCACAAGTAGGTGTAGAAGATACATTGCTATGCACAGGTGGAACCCCTCTATTGTTTCTTCCCACTCCCCATTCTCCCACCACTACCTTACCACATGCACCAAGCACCACATAATACTAGTTCACCAAAGAAAGTGTTTAGAACTGAGTTCTGCAAAGTATCTGCAGCTATCTGCAAGAGTGAACCCTCAAGTGTACTGTGATACTACTGATCAACACACTTGAGGCCAAAATCAAGGTGTAAGGTATTCAATTCAACATGAGCGATCAACAACACTACAATTCCAGCTTAAAAAATTAGAACAGCTGCTGTGCTATGTGTATTCCACAGAACTCCTCGTTCAGCTACATAACTTGAAGTGGCAAGTAAAAAATGATGGTGATAGGGTTTCCTTTTTTATCTAGGGATTTTAAAGTATGCCTGATACAAAGTTGACTGTACACTTTTCTATGTCGGCAGAGGTCAGGCAAAAAAAGAGGGAGGGGTTTCATTCTGTGTCAATCCATGTTTGATCAGGGCTTCTTTTCTTAGTATGTCCTTAGACTGAGCCATGTGGCAAGACATATACAAAATGGCTCATATTACTGATGGTGTCATCCTTGACCTCTCATGCTTTATGAGTATGATTAACTGTTCTTAAGGAACAGATCCACCTTAATGACCACCATTTTGTAGAGCCAGAAAGTCTCCCATCCCCACACACTCTTTGAAAACAAATACAGAGTCCCCAAGTGTCTTAAAACAGGCTTCACACCACCACCTATCCAACCAAAGCACTTTCTGGCATTGAGACAGGAGACTCCAGTAATATTTTATATGTTTTACATGTGAGCAATGATCCCCTTTTACCATCATAGTGTCTATCTGTCAATATACCTTTGATTGGTGTTCATGGTGGAAACTGTTGATGAGAAATCTGCCAACAGTTCAACATAGTAAGAAGACAAATTATCAATAAAACATTGTAACAGTTTTTCCTTATCTTAATTCATATAATGAAGACTAATACAGCCTCATATCTTCCTAGACTGTTAAATCCATTCAGCTTCTCTGTTCAGTACCCTGACTTTTTTTTAATCTGTACCCGTTTCCTTATTTGTAGTACAGCTGTTTAAGAAGTCTCGTTTGTCTAGAAGTTAAAAGTTAACCCTCTGGCGTTAAGACCCAGAGATTAAGTTTTATTTTTTGGGTATCACCCAAAAATAGACTTCTGTATTCAGTTTTCCAGTCATCCACTTTGTTTCTTAAGTAGTTATCAAAATACCTCAAAAAAGGAGCACAATGTTTACTTATGAGAAAGCTTAATAGTTATGAAAATGACTGCTTGCCCTGCTACTCCTCACTTGATTCTAGTCTCCATCTCCTTAAGAGCAGAAATGGCTATTCATTCCTGTCCTTCCCCTACTGCCTCAGATGACTCCAATCTGAACCTGGGCAATGGAGTCAAGATTCACTAAGTGGGTAGGTAGATGTGTCACCTTTTCCCTTTCACATCCTCCCTTTGATGGGGAAAGGATGATTTAGCCTCTAACTTATTTAAGCAATTTTTTTTCCACAGGGGTACTATCTATCACCCCACATGAAGTTTTGGCACCCTACAGTGTTTGGCATGTGGGAAAGCTAGAAGAGATGCTTTGGTCAATGACATGCTCTTCCAGTTCAGTTCCCACATTACATTACTTTTCCCTTCATACCTCTTGGCTAAATTTTGGGAAAAGTAATATATAAAAACCTCAAAGTACAAAGAGGAATTAAAATAAGCCTTCAGACATTCTAAAATAGGAGATTCCTTCTATACTTTCTTGGAGAACTCTAGTTGATATCTTTCAGCATTTTCTGCACCCTATATTCTTTAGCTCTTATTTCTTTCTTCAGTTTAATTTTCTCTCTGGCAGCCATTTTAGTTTCTGTAGATATGTGCCAAGATAAGACTAAGAAGGACAGGTTTCAGTTTGTTACAATTAGTTTGGCATTTAGTATATAATCTAAGGCAGGATTTGTCATCTGAAGCTGTCAAATAGGCAGCTGACCCTCTGAAAGGGACTCAAAAGGGGAGCAGGTAAAGAGACTGTTGGCATGCATTTTCCAGAACCCACATAGCTAGCCCATCAACTGCAAGCAGATCAAGCTGTATAGTCTCACAATTAGTTCTTCCTAAAGCAGCATTTTTAACATCACAGGTTCTACTGACTGAAAAACCAGCTGTCATAGGCCTCCATTTTCTCATGTTTCAAGACAAGAATCAAAGATTTGTCTAAAAAGCAGAAGGATCTAACAGGACTTCAAGAATGTCAACTGTATAGATAAAATTAACTAAAAGCCCAACTTTACTAAAGCAATGAAAAACATACCATGTTTTAAAAATAAAAACATAAGTCTCTTTGGACTCTAAAATTCCTACAGTAATATACGTAAGTGTATTCCTTAGCACAGCTACATGATATATGCTCCAGTAAGTTTATGTCAGTTTTGTAAACAAGACAGGACTGCAGTCACACCAGTGACCCAGAGCTGGTTCTACATGCAGACCAGGGCCAAGTTGTTCTTCCTGTTAAGGATGGGAAGAGAAGAAAATAAATGCTGAAATCTAGGGACACTCTTCTCACCTCCTGCTTAAGTCTAGCCTTTCATGATAAACGAGGCAAGTTCATTTGTGCCTCTTACTCTAAGTCCTTGAATCATTCTACCTACACTGCTGTTTGATATCTAAAGGAAAACCCCGTGGTTGAAGTGCTTGCCATTAGGGCATACGTAGTAAAGCCATTCATTATTCATCCTGCGCTCTCATGGTCCTTTCAGGCAATTAACTGAAGTCACAATTCAAAAGCAGATGCTGAAGCTATTAGATACTATTCTGCACCTTTTGTATTATGCTCGCTACAGAGGTACCCCCAAAAAATCTCCCTCATTATACAACTGTATTCAAAGTGTTATTCTTTCTTCAAAGATGTTACTGCTATATCTATACCTTAAAGCCTAACTATATTCCTGATGACATACTGCAAGTTTCACCAATTTGCAGAAGAATCAAAACCATGGACATAATCAATTTCTTGGTCTAAGACTTCAGTTTGATCTGTACAGCTTGTGACTGGAGACCTCGGGAATATATTTTGCACAACCCACCCGTTTTAGCACAAATCGTTTACGTTGCAACCCCTAAAGGCAACTGAGAGAAATAAAAGGAGAAAGCTCAACACCTTTCCCTTGTTAGCAATACCTCCTTCTGTCAAGAATCACACCAGAATTTGCTAACTTACATCTAGTGAATCTTCATTGACCAGGATGAGAGACATACTCTGTGAAATGAGTCTGCAAGAGTACCCTGCAAGAGAGAAAAACAACAAGGATTTAATTTTTGGAAGAATATTTAAGGTTTAGCTAAACCTTAGGATAAGCATACATAGGTCAGATAACAGTTTACTTTTTGAGCAGTTACTATTATGAGGCAGGCCACTAGAAACACTGGTGTATAGAACACACACCAGCTTGACAATTTTACTAGCAACATAAGCGGCATTTTATCTGCATTTCCAAATATGTCACCTGAAATGTTTTAACTCATGAAAACACTGTATGAACTAAATACAGCAAATAGAAGCTGTAGCCCTAGAGTAAAATTAAGTATTTTTATACCTAAACTTTTAGTTTACATGAACACAGAATTGCCTGCAACATTACAGGAACAGACCTAAATGCACAGTTGCAGTTGTGCCACAGGACTGGAAACACACATATTGAATCCATTGGTGTTACCCAGTCCCCTTAGTCCACAGCTGGGTTACATGAGCATCTTTTACTTCTGAGAGTTTCATGTGGAAGGTCCTGAGCTTCATCAAAAACTACACACTAATGACACACAGAGCCCCTGCCAACTCCTCCAGACATCAGATAATTGTACTAGATAATTCTTAGTGAAGGACTGTGCCATGAAAGAACAAGAACACGTTACCATAGCCTGGAGCAGTACTCAAAGCAGTTCTGTATATTTGTCAGGACACCAAAATTCAGAGCAAATCTTCATGACAAGAAAAAAAGTAGCGTCTTACTTTCCTAATAGTAAAAGCCAATGACTGCAATACCACCTGCTGCCACTGAAGTGGCAGCCTCTCTGCCACATGACTGTCACTGACATGAGAAAGTCATACCCAGGATATATATACTTGGCATTTACAAAATAAACAGTTTAACTCCAGCTCATATTAATACTAAGAGACAAATTCAAACTCTCATCGGGCTGACCCCATTGAGTTATCCTAAAAGCTCATGCAAGTTCTCTTGGGACTGGCACAGTCCTGTAGCTTCATAGAACAGCAGAAAAATCATTTATTTGAAGCATATGCCTTTTATTGCTGTTACACAGCAAAAAGAAACACAGAATTATTCTGTATTTCTACTGTGTTTTTGTATAGAAATTAAATCATGGCAAGTTTAAGAAACTGCTGTCAAGTAAAATGAGTTCTCAGGAAGAGACCTTTCTTAAATGGAGACTAGAGGCTACTGCAGTTTAACAGTAACATCCCTGTTATGAGCCACTGCAAGGCCAACAGGTTCAAAAGCAGAACAGCATAGTCAATGTAAAAAGATTGTTTCTCTCCGTATCTCACGACATCAAGAGAACAACTGAGGCATGAATTAATTCTCTGTGGGATGCTTGGTTCCTTAGGAAGGCCATACAAACTCATCAGTTGCAATGTAAATCATTTCCTCAGGCTACGGAATTTTTATAATTGGGCTACTTTTGTAGGTATAATCCAGGGTTAACATGTCTGTATGAACAATTTCTGTCAGGACAGCAAATTACTCATCTTCTTTTGTGGAAGGCATGCTTGTATCACATAGCCAGGCCTTTTCAAGCAGCAGGTTTGAATATCTGCAGAAATTTTGCTTCTCTTGCATTTTCACCTGTGTGGAATGAGTATCAAGTACACCCTTGCAGACACATTTTCATCTTGTGGTACTAAGCTAAGGTTTACTGTCTGCTTTAAAAGACAGCATAGAATGACACTGAACTCACACACACCTACTGAGAAAAGGACAAGATATATTCTAATGAAGTACAGCCAACAACATGAAAGCTTTTCAGATCACCTCTGACACTGCCTGTGAACAAGTCTTAGGTGGTAGTACAGAACTAAGTAATGAAGCTTCAACAAGTATAGACAAAACACTGACTCAGGGGAAAAAAAAAAAAATCAGTTTGCCATTTTAAAAAGTTACTCCTAGGCTGAAGAAGCTCTTCATCACTTTTACTGAGAAAAAAAAGAGAATATTACTAACTTAAGCACTTCCCTGTATGTCAGGGTTATTCTTTCCCCAGGGAATGTCAACAGCCTTTGCACAGCAGGCTATTACAAATTCAGTATAACTAATTCAATGGATTTTCTAGTAGCATTTTATTGGAACAGCAGCTGCAAAAGCAAGCTGTAATTTCTAAATCACTGCTCACTGTTTCATTTTACCTCTTTCAAAACAAGCAAGATATCACTCAGCAAGTGGAGCTAGAAAAAAAAAAAAATAGCATGGAAAACAGTTGCTCTGTTGTGCATCTTGGAAGCCATGGAGTCAGAAGAACTAATCCTGCAATTGAGATCATTTTGCATCTTGTCATCACATGAAAAAGAGGAAGGGGATCAAGACTGGAATAGGAGGATATAAATCAAGATTAACAACAGTTTATAGATGATCTATATGTTATATGTAATTTCAAGACCATGAACATGTTAACATCTAGTACAAGTAAAAAGCAAAGTAACTGGCAACTCTAAGATTACAAGTGACATCTGTAGTCATATTTTAAAGTTTTATAATAGTTATTACTGGCAGTACTAACATGGCAAGCAAAAATACACTAAGATCAGGGCATATTTTTGTCAATGCTTCTGAATAGAATAACATCAACTGCTGGTTTAAAGCCAGGTATAGATTGTCAATCCACACCTGTAAGCTGACTTCTAGTTGATTAATTTAAAAGTCCACAAAGCAGATGAATTGGGTACTTCTGGGACTTATTTCCCTTCAAGTGTCCTGGGAGAAAGACTGCTTGAACCGGAGTTCAAGATCATAGCCCACAGGCACATTTGCACTGCAGGCATACAGAATCCAGTGTCTGAGGCAAGAATGATTATCCTCTGTCTTTGAGAGGACATATACACCCTACTCAAACTTCATGTAGGGATACAGTCAAATATGCTGGCATTGCTTCAGTTCCCTCAGCAGAAAAGAGAAAAAAAAAAAAATCCCAGCTCGCGATAGCAGAAGTGTTCTTGCCTCTAAAGTGGGAAGCCTCATATTTGGTGGATGGACTGTTAGTTCGATGGGTATGGAATTGGCTGGATGGCTGCATCTAAAGAGTTACAGTAAATAGCTCAATGTCCAAGTGGAAACCAGTAATGAGTAGTGTCCCTCAGGGCTCAGTCCTGGGATGAACAGTGTTTAGTATCTTCACTGATGACACACAGTGGGTTTAAGCTGACTCTCCGCAAGTTTGCAAACACCACCACACTGAGCGGTGCAGTTGAGATACTAGAAGGAGGGATGCCATCCACACTCATGTAGTTCAACAAGACCAAGTGCAAGTCACACACCTGTGTTGCACCAAACCCAAATATTAATCAGCATAGACTAGAGGATGAATGAATTGAGAGCAGCCCTACTGACAAATACCTGGGAATACTGTGGATAAAAAACTGAATAAGAACCCACTTCGAGTACTGCAGCCAGCTCTGGGGCCCCCAGCACAAGACAGACATCAACCTGTTAGAGCAGGTCCAGAGGAAGGCCACAAAAGTCAGAGGACTGGAACATCTCTCCTATGGAAAAGGGCTGAGAGTTAGGGTTGCTTAGCCTGGAGAAGACTCTGAGGAAACATTTCAATATATAAGGGGGGGTTATAAGAAAGACTGAGAAAGACTTTTTACCAAGGCCTGTAGTGGCACGTCAAGAGGCAATGGTTTTAAAATGAAGAGTAAACATTTAGAGTGGACATAAGGAAAAAAATAACTTCAGATGGGGGCAGCGAGACTGAAACAGGTTGCTAAGAGAAGTCTGGGATGCCCCATCATGGGAAATGTTCAAGGTCAGGCTGGAGGGGCTTCGCACAATCTGATCTAGCGAAACATGTCCCTGCCCATGGCAGGAAAATTGGACTAGATCTTCAAAGGTCCCTTGCAAACCAAAGCTTTCTATGATTCTATGACTGGAAGGCAGTGCTCACAGCTATGAATGCATATTCTAGGTAAGAGCATTTAGCTCAACTGTAGGGATTGATTTGATGTTTGAGGGAAGGATGAAGTTCAGTAAACACTACATTTCCATTCCCAGAAAATTATCTGTTACTAAGAAAGTTACTGACTGGAAATACCTCAGTTCTGATTGAGAGCCTGCTGAACACCAGGATGGAGGTGAATAGTAATCTGCCCTCCCCCCCCCCCCCCCGAAAGGCAAAGAATATCCAGAGTCCACAGACTGTTTTAAGAGAAGGATGAAGCTACAAGAACGCTGTTAAGCCTTCTAGAGTTGTTTGCAGAAACTGGCTAAGGACAGTTTCAGCTGATAAAATCTGAAGACCGTATGTCATGCTCAAAGATATTTCTGAATGTGGAACTCCTATTTTCTATAGGTAGAGAGTTCAAATCATTGATCGGTATTAAAGCTTATCAGGAACACCCTCCTCACCAGCAGGACCATCTGCTGGCACATGGCTGAACGGAAGGCATAGAAGCACCCCACAGCAAGGTCAATCATTATTCTTCAGACAAGTCAAGAAAGCAAGAGATAAACACACACAAATTCTTAAGAGCAAATAATCAAGAAGATAATGGAAGAACAAGGTACTCCAACTTCCTGGGGCAGCTGCTAAGAGCTCAAATATCCCTCAATACATGCATACATCCACACAGCAAGCAAGAGTCCATAAACATAGCCTACACACACAGTAAGTGAAAATACTTTCTACTCCCTAGATAGTATATTTACACCTGAAACAAAGTGTACATGTGGACTGGGTTTTAAATTCAATGTTTATTAGTTTTAAAGGGTAACATACAAAGACTGGAAGGGTGCCACATGTTTGTGCTTTCAAGCCAACTTGAACATGAAATTAATGAAGTTTGAGTTTTACTTCCAAACTATACATTAAACAAAGTGACAATTTAGAAGTTGTAAAGGAGATGCTTATTCTTTTCCAGTTGCTATTTATAACAAGAACAGTTTTAAAGACAAAAGTGGAAGTTAGTCTCCTTCAGAGTCTTTAGAGTAAGCAATTGCTGTAAAGCCTATTTATCTGTGTTCATGCTAGCTGCTGGCAGTTAATATATCAACTTATGTGAGGTACTTAAGCCAAAATCTTCAGTTGCTCTTTAATTTGTCAGAAGATGATGCTCCCATCATCTCAAGTTGACTACTGCTTTTACAGAAAGTAAAATCTGCAGACAGTGATTGCAACCGGGTAACTAGCATTTAAATCAACTGTCTACTTAAGCCATCCACCCATTTTCTACCACAACCGTATCAGTTCAGCAAGTTAATTCATCTCTTGATACCAACATCAACATACAAAAATACATGAAACTTGATTCGGTTTTTGTAAGTAGACAAAAACTGGTTAGTCAGACTACATTCCAAAATTCCACTAAACCACTGAAGCAGAAAAAATATTAAAAGACAGAAAACAGCAAATGTCCAAAGATTTGCTGCAGATAATCTTAAATTCAGTTACAGAGCACCACAGTTCTGCCAGGAGCTGCCTGAAATACACCCAGACCCATCTACATGCAGTTCTATATATAAAAAAGCTTTATTAGTCACATTTTTCATATAGTTAGGGTATCCTGAATCAAGATGAGCTTAAGGCTAAAGAAATAGCTCCTTCAACAGAAAGCAACTTATACTGTTAAGGATCCCCTTAACCTCTATGTGTACACCTTAAACTAATGTGGAAATCTGAATGCAATATTAGATGGCACGTTACATGGGCACACTAGAGACAGCAGAGATAAGCAGTGTTCTAGACTTAACAAGGTGAATGTATCACTCAATTCTGTGACATGTCAGATCACCAGAGTGTCACTCTGCCTATTTCCATCTCTGGGCACATTTACCAGTTACAGGGAGAAAACCCATCAAAAGAATAAAGAGCATCATGGCACTATATTGCCAAGGATGCTGTATTTGGGAGATACATGATGTCATGGTGGGGGTGCTCATATCAGGATCTGTTTCTTTACTAGGTCTTTACTACTCAGTCAAGACATGTATAGTCCCTCTCCTAGGAGGCTACTAGCATGTGAAGGGCTATGGCACAGTGGCAGCACAGACACAGCTCACAAATCAGCATTTCAAGCACAGCAGTGTTCTGTAACAGCACAAGGTATTACTACCTAGGCTGCCCTTCTTGCAAGTATCCACAGTGAGAAAAAGGCTGAATGATTGGCGTTTTGAGTAGTAGTCATGTGGCATATCCAGTGCAAGACTAGCACAATAACAGAAATGATACAGAGCACATCTAGTTGCTCCAGGATTGAAATTACAATGTGTGCCTCCAGTTCAGCCCAGCCTTACTACAGAAGTCTTTGTATTTGAATATTACAGAAATACAGATTGTACCAGATAGCTTTCCTTTTAGGCCATAAATGTAACATTTAAGGGATGCTTCTAATAACAAACCTAAACCTAGTGCTAAAATTTCTCTGGTTTTGTGCTGCAAAAACAGGTAGTCACATAACACTTATGTCTACAGTAGGTTACCTTTCTATTACATCAGTACCCAGGCACACCTGTCAAATACTTTAATTTGTACTTTTTGTTCACGTCATAATAATGGAAAAATACCCTCAACTTGCTAAGTGCACAGTTTATAAGTTAAGATGCATCAACTAGTTTGAGACAAGGATATCCATATTGTGCCTTGATATAACAACCTGTATTAAACTCTATCCATACATTCAATAGCAGCAACACACTTCCAATAATAGTCAAAATATACAGGACTAGGAGATGTGTGTAGTGGTTTGAACCCAGAAGGAAACTGATCACCACACAGCTGTTCATTCACTCACTCCTTCCTCCCCAGCACTGGGAGGGCGAAAATGAAGCAAAAGGGCTTGGGAATAGATATAAGAACAGGGAGGGGTGCCTCACCCATACCATCACAAACTCATTAGGGGAAGAAAAAGAACATCACTAATTCAAACACTAACAACAACAACAGGCAGAGCAGGACAGTGAGCAGTGTTACCACATCTTAAGAACACCATCCCCCCACCCCTCCCTTCTCCTGGGCTCAGTTTTGTTCCTGGTATCTCTGCCTCCTTTCCCCAGCAGTGCAGGGGCAAGGAATGGTTGGCCTAGATGATCTTCAAGGTCCTTTCCAACCTAGATGATTCTGTGAATGGGGGGGTTTTTGGTCAGTCTGCCACCCCTTACTCCAAGGGAGAGGGAAGCACTCCCCTGCTCCATGTGTTATCCTTCTCACAGGAGACAATTTTCCACAAACTGTCTCCATCCTGACTCCTCCACAGGGGATGCATTTTTCCCCAAGATGCTCTGGCGTTGGTCACCCCGACATGCTGCAGTCCTTCTAGCACCAAACTACAACAGTGAGGGCTGCTTCCTCCCACAGGGTCCCACCCTGCTTTGGGTGCAGCTACCTGCTGCAGTGTGGGGTCTGCCACAGGGGAATCCCTGCCCTACTGGCAGCCTCCATGGATGGGAGGGGGGCAGCCCTGCCATCTCACCACAGGATACACAGAGGGGGGTCTCTGCTCTGACACACCTCCCTGCTTCCTCCTCCTTCCTTCCACTGACCTTGGTGTTTGCATAGGTGTCCTTTCTCATAACTCATCCTCAAATTCCCCACTCCTCTCAGGTTCCTCCTCTTAAATACGTTATTGCAGAGGCACAGCCACCACCATTAATTAACCCACACTTGGCCAGAGGCAGGTATGACTTGAAGCCAGGGGAGCTTTGAGAAGCTTCTCACAGGGGCCAACTGTGCCACAAACCCAGCATGACATGCCGTAAGGTAACAGCAGGAACAGTTACTCAAGCATCCACCTACTTTCATAGACAAGGTTTGCAAGAAGTTGTAAGCTGTATGTATTACCATATTTCCTATCATATCCCAAATACTATTAGAATCTAGAAAAGGCAGTCAGTAAGGAATGAAAAAAGCTGTAAAACAGTTTAATATAATGGACAGTATAACTGCAAGATTACAGTCTGATTGAGCTCTCTAGTTTCCATCAGAACACAGACACCTATATTCACTCTGTTCAAGAACTGCACTTAACCAAGAGCAGAAGTGTTCCTTTTGCCTTAAAAAAACCTGAATATAGCATGACACAGAGCAAAGATTTCACTTCAAGCCCTCCCCCCTTTAATGCAAAGGCTACCACATGCCTACCTGCTACCAAGGAATCACTCTGTAATAAGCAAGCCTGATTTTGGTTAAAAACCCACACAGCAGATCTAGTACCTAACCTGCTACATATCAGACAAGTTCAGAGTAACCAGACAGATGGATACCTATATTGAGAGCTGTTTCCTGTTTGTCCCCTGTCAGAATCCATATCTTAATTTCTGCCTTCATTAGTGTGGCTATTGTTTCTGGAACACCTGCTTGCAGACGGTCTTCAATGGCTGTAGCTCCAAGCAGCAGCAAATCCTGGGAAAAAAAAAGAATTTGAGGAATTGCTTTCTTCAGATAAACCTCTGTTTGGAACACAGTCAAAAAGGAATTAAAGACAGCAAGTTGTACCTCATAGCTAATACAGCATTTTGACAAGCAATATACACTATAGTAAATTTCTGGTGTGGCTATTCTACTTCCTCTGCATACAATTCACATTTGAAGAAGTACAGAACAGAACCGTGTTTCTAATCAGAAAGATGTCAATATTTCAAGAGGAATTAATCGAAGTTATACGACTCCAAAGCTCTCCTGTGGATGAGCATATATACTAAAGCATTCATTAATCACCATAGCAACATGATGAGTGGTCACAGTTTAAGTTTCTTAAAACTCACAAAAGAAAAGTCACCTGGCATAACATCATTTCAACTAATTTCCCTCCCATAAAACATACATACAGGATGGGATACAATCACTCAAAGTAAAAATTATTGCACCTATTTATGGATATAAACACTACATTTATGTAATACAATTGGTATGAACATTAATCAAACCAATCATCTCTAGTCTACGTACAGATGTCTGCCAGAAAAGCACGTCTCATCATACAACAAATTTAATACTACAGAGTTAGCCATATTCTTACACAATTCTAAAGCAATTGCTTGGGGAGATTTGGCCACGTTACAGAAAAAAGTCAGGCAGACAAAAATACATAAGAAATAAACCTTGTCAGAAGGCACAATCTACTCAGCAGATCCTTAGACATATAAAGATGTTCAATTTAAGGGACTGATACAAATTGAGTCTACCTATACTGCATTCCCAGGAATTACACAGAATAAGTAACAGCTTCTATTCTTTGTAGGGACTATAATTATTCAGAAAAAATTAATACAGATGAAGTGTACAGGAGTAGTCAGGAGAACTGTTCAGCCTGGAGAAGACAAAGCTCCAGGGAGACCTTATTGGGGCCTTTCTATATATAAAGGGGACATATAAGAAAAATGGAGAGGGACTGTACACCAAGGCCTGCAGTGGCAGGACAACAGGCAATGGTTTTAAACTGAAAGAGGGTTGATTTTGATTGGATATAAAGAAGGAATTTTTCACAATGAGGGTGGTGAGACACTGGAACAGGTTGCCCAAAGAAGCTGTGGATGCCTCATCACTGGAAATGTTTAAGGTCAGGTTGGACGGCATTTTCAGCAACCTGATCTAGTGGAAGAAGGTGTCGCTGCCTATGGCAGGTGGGTTGGAACTCGAAGGTCTTTAAATGTCCCTTCCAGTCCAAACACTCTGTGATTCTATGAAGAGGGCGTTAGAGCGGCTCCTGCTTGTACACATCTATACATACATAAAGGACAGGATTATTTGTACAGGTGTGTAGGCTGGCATTAGTTACAGGTCTTGACAAAGCCTAGGTTTTGTAATGAGATATTCAGTTGTTAAAAGGTAGTAGAATCAACTCATGTAAGTCATTTGCTTTAGTATCCTATAGCCTCCTGATGAACATTAGTTCTATTCATGCTAACAACATTTGCGGGTTACAAATGCAATTCAAGTGTGCAATTGTAGATTGCCTTTTCTTCCCCAAAATCACTTGTTAAGTAGTTAAATACGAAAGGAATTGGCATGGCAGAGCTACCCAGAGGAGTTACTCTTGCACCTGCTGAAGCAGTCTCAGTCAGTGTACCGGTGGGGAAGGAAGCCAGGTCAAGTTTGTCTCCCTGTGTGCACTTGTACTATGATCCAGTCATCTCACTCAGACTGACAAAGGAGCAACCTCGCTCTCATTTGAGCCCTTAGGTAAGAAGCCTGTTAAAATACCTTATATTTTGTGTTACAGCCACAAGCCAGTTTATTATCTATAAAGAAGTGCCTAGAGAAGGCAGACCACAGAATTTCACCTGGGAAATACCAGTTCTAAGGAGAAAAAAAAAGTTTCAACTGCAATTCTCTACTCCTTGGTACGACCAGCAAGCAAACATTAACAGGAAAGGAATACGGTGGCTATTGCCTACCAATTGTGGTGGTGCAGACCCCCCCTGGCCACACCGCAGTATCAGAGCCAGCCAATGTTGTACTATTGTCTTGGTTATAACTGCAGTGAGCATGGACTATCTAGCACTTTCTTGTCCTTTATACAAGTGCAGTGAGTTGGGATGATTAGGCATCCCCTAACCAAGGCCAAAACTCCTGCTGCATGGGAACTGTATCTAAATCCTACGGTCTGGATCATAGCCTGCTCTGGAAAAATACCAGAATTACCTGACAAGAATTGTCACTAAAACGAATTATTGGCTGAAGCCAATCATCTGACCATCCTAAAATAGCAATCATGAGACCCTTTGAGCTCTCTGGGACTGCAGCAGGCTGTGACCCAGTATCTCCCTCTGAGTTGGGACACCTCTCAGTGTGGATTTCACGAGGATTTATAAGAACAGATTTTGAAGACTTCCAAGTTTGTCCACTGATAGATGCCAAAGAGAAAGGGTTCAAACACTGTCTACTGACAAAGGATAACAATGAGTAATTCACCACAACTGGATTTTTGTGAGGTTTCAACTATTTAGTACCAATAATTTACTACTACAGGTTAACCTCTATACCTCTGTGTGCACATGTGTTAGTGCATGCATTTGATTTAGGAAACTTGATAGCATTGATTATAACAAATTTTATTGTCACCCTTATATATCCTTATATGATGATATATCAGATGATTATTAATTATTGTTAAAATAATTCAACCTAAACTTGCAGTTTACCACAATACCAACTGCTGCTACCTCAAAACTGCACAGTATCCATAATCACTCCTTCCCTGACAAGGGAGCTTAATTTAAAAGATATTTTCCTTAACCTGTATGGGACTTGATTGGATCTAGCTGGCCCTAGACACCTCTCCAAGAAGGAGTTTAGAAAGCAAGGGGGTCCAGTCTTGTGACTTAACAGGAGGGTCTCCCTTAGCTTTTTTACATCTTTGCTCTCTGTATACATCATTTTAAATCAAGTTTAACTTGGTTGCCCCTTTGGATGTTTCTTTTATGTAGTAACAAAGTTCGACAGCAAGGTTCGCCCTAAGTCGCACTTTTACAAATTAACATTAAAATCACTTTCACGAATACCTTCGACAGTGATTAAATGCTCTAGAACACTCATCCACAACATATGGCACTAAGTCCAAAACTCCAATTCTACAATGTGCTCACAGGTCCCCTTTTCTCAAGATACTAAATTGTGAAAAGAGGCAGAAGGTAGATAGCCAAAAGTGACCCAGAGGTTGAGAACACATTTTAAAGTAAGAAAAATCAAGCTATGTTTTTTTTCCTCACTGAAAACAGAAAAGCATGAGAACACAGGCAGAAAGCATGCAAACCTACAAAAAACAAGGATTAGATAATCACACTGCTACTTACCAACAAACACAAAAGAACCTAAGGCATTAGTTTGAAATGCAAGACCCAATCTTCAGCTATTAAAGAGTTCTTGGAGTGTTTCTGTTACCCTGCGAAAGTTAGCTCCCATCCTAGTCTCAGCCTCCTTCCCCCTTCTACCCTAACTTAACCAGTAGTGCTACAGAACTTAAGGTGCATTGTTAATTAAAAAACAAATTGAAGTTCAAAGAGTTTTAAAGAAACCACTAAATAAAATGAGAGTGAAATAACTGGAGAAAGGCAAAAGAGCACAAACAGGTATAGGTGAGAAGTGTGACTACCAGCGTTTCAGAAAACAGCAAGACCAACACGTATCAAAGAAACACTGGCCCCTAGTGTTGACATTCTAACACTTCATTCAGTATGGGACAAGAGAGTTTCAAACCACTTCTCTGGTACCTATTTTCTCCTTCCACAATTATGAGTTCTGCAATTTCCACGGAGAGGAATTTTTGACTTTTTTTCAGTCCCTGCAACTATAGGCCTTGGGGAGCACTTCGTTTTGCCTACAACATCCTTCAGAAAACCTGAACTGTGACTGCTGTACAAAAGAGAACGTTTCTCTTCATATACTAGCACACGTGAACTTGCTGCAACAGAACTATTCTCTATGTTTTCTTTATCAAATTACATCAACCTTACACAAGATAGCCAAGTTAAAAGAATGTGAGAAAAGAGTTTAAGTAGCAATGACCTTTTATACATAAGTTTGTCTCAGATTTATGAATTAAAATTTCAGAGGTCTACGGACTGAACAGGTTGCCAACTAAGAACACCTTTTCAGCTTCTCATGAATGAAATTAACATGTTTTTTTCTGTACAAAGGCCAAATTCCATGGGAGACAGACATATATAAGGGATCTGTGTCTGATCAAAAAAGTGTGTGTCTTACCTTTTCAATGATTTCATAGCATTCCTCCAGTTTCTGAGTTCTATCTTTCAGAACTGTACTGGTTTCATTGTAGACATTCAGCCACTCTCTGTAAGAGTTCTCTGACAGATCTGCATAAGCAATGCACAGAGTCCTCAGACCTACACAACAGAAGGCATCCATTACACACACTAAAATTACACTGACTATCAGCAAATCATTAAGGCCGTAACAACTGCTAAATTCTAACCCTCCCACTGGAACAACAGGAGTTTTTAACTCATGCTGTTAAACTCTGGATTCCACAAAGTCTCCCTGTACATTTCTAAAGCATTTGGGTTTTCACAAACATAAAACTAATGTCTAGCTCCTTTAGGTTACTAATGTTGGTGCAAATCAGATACTTTGTCATCTGAGTTTTACACTGGAAAAAATACCTCTAACTCCAATGTAATTGAGGTATTCTGGGCAATACATCTCATGCCCTTTCCCTTTATCATGGGCACACAGAGCCTCACGTTTTCCTTACAAATACCATTTCCCTACTGAATTGGCACAGGAACAGCACACAAACTTCCTTAGGCTTCAAGTTATCCTAAGGTTCTTAATTTGCTGACTACACACCACTTAATTTATCTTCATAACCATCTTATTTGGCACTGCAAAGCTCAGAATGCAGAACACGCTGCAAATAATTTGATAAATTGAATTCTCACGACATGCTCTTTCTCTTACCTTCTGTTGCGAAGTACTCAAGATGGCACAGCGTTTGCTCCATATACTGGGAATCTTTTGAAAGCCTCTCAAAAATTACATTATCCTATTAAAACCAAATTCATTACAACAGAGTAAGTTCTATATATTAAGTTTCATTTGCATATTTACAAGCTCAAGGGAAGTAACCTGAGTGGACTTGCTAATACCAGAGCCCAAGACTGTATCTAGAAGTAATACATTTGGGTTTAAAAACTCTAGTTTGAGTACGTAATCTGGATTGTGTCCAGTGGTAGACATATTGCAACCACTTTAAGTAACAAGGACAGAAGTATACTCTGCCCTCCCCTCCTCTTGCCATACAGGGGTCCCCTATTACTGCACCATACAGAACACTCCTTTCTGAATTGCTAAGCAGATATATTGATTTTCAGAGAATTAAAGTCTCTGGTCTTATTTAGTACATGTTGTAGTCCCATGCAGAAGAGCTTCTTGCAATTCTTCCTACAAAAGATTCCCACTGATGTTAAATAAAAATCAGAAACACTGATCAGGTTCTACCGCAAAACTCTCTCAGAAATAACCTTCTTCCTGCAATAATTTTCTTCATCACTAAATCAAAGAGCAATTGAAAAGGTCCAGGTAACAGCTGCAATCAAAATACAGCACTATCACCTACATATTTAAACTCTCTGGATTTTATTCTGCAACTACCAGAAGTTGCTACAGACATGTAAAATATAGAAACCCTACTATTGCTCAAGTATGTACTCTTCAGATAAGTAAACTTATATCTATCATTAATTAGAGACAGGCATACAAAACAAGTAATTTATGATAGACGTGACAGGACAGGAGATGACCATCAGAATGTGGAAGAGTTAATGTGGAATAGGCACTTAACTCACAGTTTAGATGAGTGGTAGATGTAGTAGATTATACAAAACAAAACACCGTATTACACTAATTACTACAACCCTTCTGTTCTGTTAGACATCTGAGCCTGCTCATATGGAAGACAGCATGAAATTTTTTTACTATAAACTCCGCTGCTGTCCACCTCTTCCAGTGCCACACTCCAAGAAACAGTATGAATTGCAGCATGGTATCAGCAACAAGCAGTTACAGGTCTGTGCCATCCCACTAGACATACAACACAATGAGATGGAGCTTAATTCACTCCCACCACAACAGCATGAAGCTGACACATCTTTACGAAATCAGGGGAGTTAAAATGCAGCAGCAGAGCCGTGCACCCAGACCCATATGTCAGGACAAATTCAAGTAAACCAGATCCTCACAGAAGTCTGAAATAGTTTTCCCTGTTGCAGAAAGCCACCTCCACAAATTACCACTGAAATTAGAACCACTCTGGCTGTGGCTAATGCTAGTTTGGCAACCTTTGTACTTTGGTAAGTTATTGCTCTCATCAGCAAAAGACAGAAACACAACATGGTGCAAGTTATGATGACAAATAAGAACAGGTGCAGAGATGCAACTGAGCCAGATCAAGAGTCAGCCACTTGAGAACACATTTTAGTGTTATAGATTTAAACAGCAGCATTTAGTCTAGCTCCTGAACTGCTGCTGCACAGCAGGGTGAAATCCTGACTTTGCTTAAGTAAAAGGTACTGCTCCCACTAGTTTCAGGATTTCAACTGGGTAGTAGAAAGCCTAGCAATGTTCCTGCCTGCAAAAAGCATCAGAGGAGGAGTGACAGATCTCTTAAATCACTTGGCCCTAAACAGAAAGCCAACAGGTATTATATATGAGACATGAAGTGCCACCATCAGCCACAGCTGTTGAAACAATAACTGGTGGTGTTAGTTCTCCATTAGATAGCATAATTACTTACAGCCCCTTTGCAGTAGAGACGTAGCTGTCCTGCTGGAGTTCGAACAATCACTGACATTCTCTTTCTGTTGCTATTGAAAGAAAAAAAATTGTTTTCATTAGTCATAGTAATGAAGAGTAGGTCCTGTTGTAGCTCGTGAATTTTCTCAGATGTGCTCAGTGCATCTGAGATGAGGTGAAATGTAACAGTAGTAACTTAAGACCCCACAATCCTTGACAGCAAGAAGAAATACTAAATTTCCCATTTCCAGCTTCAGCCCTATGGCTCCCATTGGCAAGCACTCAACCGGAACATAAACTTGCACTCAATCACGAGCAAGAATTTGGAAAAGAACAAGATGGCACAAAAACCCTCTTGAACAAGCGGAGTCACAATTCTCAGCTTTTCCTTATTCCTCAAGGAAAATTGTTTCAGGGACTCAGGCTAGAAGTGGCATCATTAAGGCTAAACTCACATTTATTATAGGCATAACAGACACTGAAATAGCCATCCACGGACCAGGACAGTCATTTAACCTTATAGCTCAAGATAATGCAGAAATGTCATAGAAAGGAATCATGGTATAGCTAGTTCTTGGTCTCTCTGTAAATTCTTCAGACTGGTCTAATCAGACCTACATAGTTGGGATTATGTAGAACGAAGTCAGACCCTCTAAGCAGAGCTGCATATCAAGACAATCAAGTTTGGGATGTATTTTTAAAATAAAGGTAAAAAATAGCATACTGTCCACACATGTTTAACAAAGGAAGGTAGGCAAGGATTTTTTATTTTTTTTTTAAGATAATATTTGCAATTTCACTTAATCTCTCCTTTAAAAGAGCCTGTGGAAAAAAATGTATCTTGTAAGAGACAAAGGCAAGTAAATCAAGTCTTAACAAAAGAACCCTAAGAACATGTGGTCTCATATAATTATTTTCCTTAGCAAAAGGAGAACTCAGAAGCATCTTTCCTCATCCCCTTCTTTCCAATATATACAAAGTGTAGAGCACTCTTGGTTCTCCTACTGAAGTTGCTCAGGGAGATCTAGTCCCTTTTCAATGTTCAAGAGCCATGTGTAAGAAAGCTCTTGGCCTATATGATCAGACAGAACAATCCTTTCTGAGACTTTCTAAAGTCAGTCGGGAAGGACAGCAATCAGCTGTGCCCAGAATTACTGCAGCAAGCTAATGACACAAACTTCCATGTGCTTTCTGAAATCTAATTACAGTAACTCCCTCACAGGTCGAGTGGAAAGCTGCTACACATAGGGAAGAGCTAAAACAGCTTTTTTTCTTCTGCATACAGGCTATAGTTACTCCTGTCTACAGACAATGTAAAAGCAAGATGAAGAAGAAAAAACAACTGTTAGCAAGACATTTTGGTTTACAAGGTACTGCTCAACTTGTCAGAACCCCTAACGGACTCTTCCAGTACCTTTTTAGATACTCTCACAAGTAGTTTAGGTAGCTACATTCTGAATGAAAACTTTAATTGCTCTTAACTAGAGTAATCTTCAAAGCAAGCCAGGACACAAGAACAAGCTGCCTACCCAAATCTTCCCTGACTTGCATTCATACTCATTTAGAGCAGAACCACCAAACTCAAAGATGGCAGAGAAGATGGCTTTAAGCCACAGTAAAAGCAGAAAAAACAGCAGAAAAGCCTGCCGACTAGCACCAAACCAACAAAAGTTTAATCAACTGACAAAGAGAAAGCCCGCTTCATCATCTCCAGTGATTTAGGAGCCCAGTTCATCACACAAAGCTTCTTGCTACTCAAGCAGTGCCAATCATAACTAGCCTGACAAGTCAGGAGTGCCTGCAAGGTTTAGTTTTTCATAGCTGGAGAGGTTGTTCAAAAGGGGCACCGCAACACCCTCCAGTCATAGATTCCATCTACTTAAAACCAATTAAATTACAGAAGCACTATAAAAGTGTAGCCTCTATCTCAAAGCATGTTCTTGAAGTACAGAAATGACACATCATCAGGAAAGCAATGAGGCACAGAAAGACACTTCCAGGGCAGCAGCTTTTAAATAAGCCAGAGCTGCAGTGGCTTATTTAAAATGGAGTTTCATGCTCACATGCCAACTGCCACCAGTTTGTAAGAAAATCTGTATTAGCTGTGTGTTGGAAATGAGGAGATGGAGGAACAGGACAAAGTTAATGAAGTTCAGCTTTTCTACCACATCAATTGAATCTTCTTATTCTCAACAATGTATTTACAAAAATGGTTTTTGCTTGTTACCCTGCATTTAGTATATTAGAGAAAAACTTACCTGGAAAACTCCAGCACATTAAGAATTTCAAAGGTTTTTTCTTTTCCCAGCTATAAAAGAAAGCATGTACTATTATAATTTGCAGTACATTCTTACACGTGTAAACATGCAAGTTGGTTAAACACCTTTCTTGACACATCTCAGTGTAAATAAATTGTGGCAATAGCTCCCTCTCCTGGTACAAGTGATGTAGAGCCCTTTAGTCAAGGCATTCTAATCCTACTTGAACATCTAATATTGTTGCATCCTCCATCTACTGTTCTTACACCATTTCAAGGAACCGATAACTTGCTCCAGAAAAATAAGCATGCTCTGAAAGTTAAACTACATATTTACTTCTTAATAGCTACCAACTAATAGATATATCACAGAATCATCAAGGTTGGAAAAGACCTTGGAGATCATCCAGTCCAACCATTGACCTAACACTGACCGTTCTCAACTACACCAGATCCCTCAGCACTATGTCTACCCGACTCTTAAACACCTCCAGGGATGGGGACTCCACCAACTCCCTGGGCAGACCATTCCAACAGCTAACAACCCCTTCTGGAAAGAAATGCTTCCTAATATCTAGTTTAGACCTTCCCTAAACACAATATATTGAAGAGTTGAGATTTTTATTATTTAAAACCCCTATTTATTTTAGTTAGCGACATAATCAAATTTTTTTTAAAATTATAAACAAATAACCTAAAATATTTTTTACTTTTTTTCCTTATAATTGTTTCAAGTTTGTACCAGAAAGGTGATAAAAAACCTGAATCACTTCCTTGGGTGATACTGTAATAGGTTCATTGAGTGACCTCCGAAGTACATCTAGAAAAACAATTTTGTTGGAACGTACAGACCATGAGCATTATTCCAAATGAAAATAAAACATGCCATCCAGATTTGGTATTACAATAACCTTTGTCTGAACTGCCCTAATACTTCTTGAGTTTACAAGGATATTACATTAACCACTTTCTGCCACAAAAAAAAAAACAAAACCAAAACAGAAACAAACAACTGATAAGTAATTCCTGTTACCACCAAGAACTGTTTGCGGGGGTTGAGCACAAGCAACTTAAAAGGTGTTAGAAACACCTTGTCTTTATTCCTGTTGTTTAACAGATGGAAGGAGCAGTGGGATTTATTGGAGTCTCAAAACTCCAAAGGTATTTGTAGCACAAAGTTAAAGAAATGGCTGTAGCAAAATCTAATTGTAGTACAGAATGATGTCCTACAAGGCACGTATCAATTCAGCAACATCCCCAAGACCAAAGGCCATCTCCAATCCCACGTTACATGTACTGCCACTGATGTAGGCAATGAGGACAGACAGGAACCTCTAGGAGTGACAGCTTTTATTGCTGGCTATAAACTGACCACACTCCCATCCTGGTATGTACAAAGAGTATAAAACTAGGTTCAGGTGGGCCTGGGTCTTCCCTGCAGAGAAGAAAAGAGTCTAGATAACTCTAGATGGTACTGCTCACTCTAAGCTCTTCCCCTTAAACTAAGCAGCAATTTTCTGAGAAGTTGTAAAAAGTTTGTCACAAAGTCCTAGAAGGGTACATTTCACATGCTTAGCCTGGCAGTGTGCCAAGAAACTTGAAAGTGAACACACCTGGGAGGAAGGAGAACAACATATTCATTATTCTTAGTAAGCACCCTACTCATCACACCTGTGTAGAACTGAAGCCACTTTAGCTTAGACTGCAAGTTAAGTAGGAATGACTGCCTGTGTCAACTCTAATCCACTAGAGTTAATGGATTAATCTGTTAACTGCACAGCTTATTAAGTAGGCACATCTTCTACAGAAGATCTTGCTCAGAAGAAAAACTGCATTTTACAAGAAATCAAACATTTATAAGTAACAGTTGAACACAATAATCAGAAAATCTCCTAGACACGTAAATTTGATCTAATGTGAGTTCTCATCTGTGCTTCCCAGACAAGGGAAATACTCTTCAGACACAACTGCTATCAGTTCCCATATAAGCTTGCAAGTTCCTACTGCCCTTGCCATAGAGAAGGGCAAAAGACTTCACATCTAAAAATAGATTAAGACAACTTCTTGTAGTCTGCAAAAGGCTTTTGCACATAGCACCCTAAAGGCCCTGTGAAGGGGAACTCAAGAATCACACAGGAGACATTTATGCTTCATGTGAGCTTTGCAGCCTGCACCATGGACATCTACTACTTACCGCATCAATGATAACTGAATGAGGAGTCCGTCCTGTGAAGACATAACCAAGCTTCTTTGCTCCTTTTACTAATGCCCCTTCATCTGCCAACACAAGAAAAGCTTATGTTTAATCCAGTATGTAGAAGAGGCCTGCAAAGCCCATACTTAAATATGCCACACCGCCAAAACACAGAATCCCCCTTTCCCACGTACTCCCTTATCAGTGGGTCTACTATAGTAGCTCTGCACACAATTCCATAACACTCACATTTTAGTCCTACAAAGGCCAGTCAACTACACAGACTTCATACTACATATAAAACATCCCATAATTACTGAAGCATTAAGCTATTATTCTCGAGGAGCCATACTTTTCTACATGAAAAAGGGGAAATACCTGTTCTGAGAGCACGATCAAAGTTGTGTTACTCTAAATTCCTACAACATGCATTTAATTCATTTCCTGCTATAAAGGCACTAAGTTCAGGTGCTATGGAAATACAGCATTGTCTTCTGGACACTTGAATGGGACAGTGTCATTAAAAGTTCAAATAACAGAGCTTAAACCAGAGCCAACACCTCTACCTCCAGTAGGTAGTACACAGCCACATTGAGGACCAAGTGGCATTAAGCACAACCATCATATAGGTGGATTTAGTGCCCAACTCACGTAACCCTAATGTCTCTACAGCTCCCTTACGTCTCCTCACAGTTCATCAACACTGAAAACAATAGCTGCCTTACACAGGCTCTTCACCCTACTCTTATTATTTATGTCTTAACAGGGTGCCTGAAACTATGCTGCTTCATCACTACAACAATTCTAGAAACAACCTCAGTAACACAGATATACATGATGGGGAGCAGGGCCTTGCTGTTCTGCATTTTGCCATACCTACCTCCTTCAATACTTCTGTGCTACCTGAAAGGACTAAATGGGTGAAGGGCAGGTCCAAATATGGCCAAGACTCTGCTCTTGGTTGTGCTGTGTCATGTATCAGCACCTTGTATCTGCATAGAGCAAGATGGGAAGCTACTATATCAAGAAAAACAGTTTGCATGCATGCCAAATAGAGCAAGTAACTGTTCATGCAGAAACAAATCAGTATTTTCATAGATCAGCTGTACACACTGGAAGTTCTACTTTTGCTTTTCACCCCTGCAGAAAGGCCAGAGTAAAAGGTCTCATGAGAACAGAAGGGATATGCCCAGCCTAGGTCTACAGAAACATCACAGACTTTGCAGTTTTGTAGGAGGCATTCAAAAGCAGTGTGCACTGATAACAGAAAATGCCAGGCCTACTGCTAGCATCACAGGGGTCATCTTGCTTACAGAATTGATGACCTTCACAGAAATTTCTAGACCTTCCTTCCATCTATTCCCTCCCTCCTTCCCTCCCAAAAAAGAAAGCAACAACTAACCTGGAGAGGAGGCTTGGTAGATTATTTTATTTCCTTGTCTCTCAGGAACAACAGTATGACAGACAGCCAGTAGAGTGAGGAACTCCTGTATGTGCACAGCTGTGGGCTAGAGAGGACATCAGGAGAGTCAGGTTTAGTATTACACACAGACTGAGAGGCAGCTATTCACTAACCTGAGAAGACCTCAGGCAAAAAAAAAAATACTCTCTAACTATAGTAGTTGTCTTGGTCCCTGGACATGAATACAGTAGAGTTAAGGGCCAACATTAATGAACTGGAGGGCTAAAGACTTCACTTAAGTTGCAGAAGCCAGAATGTTCCCCCACACCCCATAAAGCATTAGTTTCGTAGCACCACAAGCTTCATACAGGCAAAGGTATCTGCCACAAGATGCTGATGATACTCAAGTAACAGGAAATACTACTTTGGTAGCTTCCACAACAGCTTTCAATAGATTGACAGTAACCACACCAGAATTAAACTCATTGCAACTGCACCCTTCGCAATGAACATCTAGAGCTCACAGCAGCTGATTAGCCAGTAGAAGGCAATATCAAGTGCTCTTCCACAGGAATACATCATCCAGGCAAGCAGAAATTTGGTCGATAGTCCCTACACATTCAGCATCATCAGAAAACACAATAAAAAAAACACTGTTCACAGATTGCATAGTCACCAGCCATCACAAAGTGCTTAAAGAGACACTGCATCTGCAACTGGGTGAAGATGTTGTGGCACTTAAATCACAGGCACTTAAATCTGATCAGCAAACTCTGACAACTGCAGGTATACTGACTTGAAATAAAGTCCCCCATTCCATTCTTCCCTTCTTTCCACTCCTGCCTCCGGCACAGCATTTCCAGTCTCATAGCAGTCAGAAATGGTATTCAGCTGCCCACTTCACAGCCTGCCATACTAACTTCATCCACAGTTCACACAGATCTTTAAGACACTGGGGTGAAGCAGCTGAAGTGAACACACATCCCCCTTCAACTCTGCAATATCCGTAACATCCATCAGTATCATGTATCACAGTAGCCAGTTGCTCAGTGACAGAGTCAGACAGGAATTTAGCAGTTCAACCTTCGCAGAATGCCTTAGCTGACTTCAGAAACTAGATGATGTTTTCATATTAAAAAAAATTCTGTAAGTTCACTAAGTTTTCACTAGCACATCATATTTTATACATACTGACTTAATGGAATCACTAAAATTTCAAGAACATTACAAAAGCTGTTAGCACGAGGTTGGGCCAAAAACCTACTGTCGTAATAAAACCAATATCAGATAGAAAAGATCCCTACAAGATTCTAGTAAATCAGGAACCAATTTTTTTAAACAATTAAAAGATGTTTCTACACAATTTATTCTGCTAGTGTAGACCGGAATGTTTCACAACAAAAATAAAGCTACAATGTTTAAATGAAACTTTCAAGTCAAAATTATGTGCCGCCAAGAATACTTCTAATAAAAGTCTCTCACATCAGAGCATTTTTCTAAGACTATATGCAGCACTACTACCTGAAATGCAGAACACAGTTATTTTATAAATTGTTTTAATCACATAAAACTATTGAGACATTAAAGACCCCTCCATTCACCACTTAAAATGCAGCTTCTCACAATAAGGCCAGCAGCATTCACAACTGGCTTTCGGACATCTTAATGCTTTTCTCTCCAAGAAAGTTGTGTGACAAAAGTAAAAGCAAAATTTTTTTTTCTCTCAGATGCCATTTCAGGGACAAGACCAAGAACAGGGAAAAAATGTTGAGATTTTGCTTGTTTTCTCACTATGGTGCACACAGCCTACATACTTGTACAACTGAAAGATACACTGGCAATAGTGACATTTTGTTAGTAGGATGTAAATTACTACAAAACACACAAAATGTCAGCTGACAAGTGTTGTGTTAACAAGTAAACAAAAAGTAAGCATATCAGAAAAAAGTGTAATAGAAAGAGTAAAGATGCAATACTTATATTCTTGTTTTGTTTCATGTACTTTGTCATGAATATTTGCAAACATTTGTTTCACACAGGACCTTTATCTTTACACTGAAACATCTGAATTGTATGACCACATGCCACTAAAATAACAGCAGTTGTAGCTTTTGACATGCTGGAGTGCAGAGGCTTGTTCAAGAAAATGAACACATGGAATACAGTCAGGGAGTTTGTGTGAAATATTAGCTCCACAGCAAATTATTGGTCAGAAGATTACTGCTCCTCCATTATTTCCAGTGAAAGCAATGAAGGTTTTATCTCCATCTCAAAATGCACAGACTGCCAGATCCTCATTTCAGCATCCACTGCTGCAGACCTTTGATGTCCTTCTTACCATTGTATCGCCTAGCCCCTTACATGCTTTCAAAGTGTATGTTCTATCAGCTGGAAACAACCTGTCTCTGGACATGTCATAGATTTTATTTCTTCTTCTGTATATATTGCTTCTTTCAACAAATTACACTGCTTGGTATTTTCACAGCTCAATGTATTAGATGGCAACCTTCCAACTCCATAGCAAGAGATCACCAGGGGCCCATCTTATCACATCAGCTCCTCCTCACAGCTTGCATTTGTTTCCTTTCTATTGTTCCAGCACTGACACAGTGTTTGTTGCACTGGCATGAATCAGGGTAGAGCATTCAATTTCCTACTTCAGAGCTGTGAACAGAAAACTCATTAATAACTTCTGTGGTGATACATCCCTTGCAACATGCCAAGTTAGCCCCAGCTAAGACATAAGTCCCACAGGTTAACTGATCCTGCTTCATTACTTAATTTTCCTCCATTAAAGCAAATCTCTGCCATTTTAGGACTGTAATTCTTACTGATGGTCTCCAAGACATTCCTTGCATGCTCATTTGTTAAGTTCATCTCTTTCTTCCCACCCCATATTTTCCTTCTCTACTTATCTGTAGCAGGAACAAAGTCTGCATATTCCAGTCTCCTGTTCATCTGTCCACAGGTAGCTCTCATTCTAAGTGCCTTCTCCCCCCTTTTTTTCTCCCTGTGTGCCAACAGCTCTGGGCTAAGCCTACTGCTTTGCTTTCCCTATATCTTTTCTGAACATTCATGAAACACCTGGTGTACAATCACCTATACAACAACCAAACTTACTTAGCACACTACCCCTACAAGCTGAGATCTACAGACACACTGAGACAGTCTCACTTCTGAAGCAATGTCTGGATTGTTACCTATGAAGCATTATCTACACTGAGAGAAAGTTGCCCTACCTAGAAGGTAGAGCATCATCCATTGACAAGCAAGAGCATAGATGACTTGTCAGGAAACTCTATCACAAGTTTTCATCCCTTATTCAGAGGGAACAAAACACTGAGTCAAAACTCTGGTTTCTGGGGATCAAGCTGCACTCTGCAGAGCCAATGTGTCCACACATCTCATACATGTCCTTATTCAGGCCTCCTCACTCTGAAGACAGAAACTGCATTATTCTAGCTGACTGTTCACAGCCTGATAAAACTACAAGGAAGTTGCATGTGAAGTTAATTATTCATCTCTCCTTTCACTTGTGGCAGCATCAGATCAGTGCCTTGATTCACAATATCTCCAAATAAGCAGGACTTGACAGGGTTTTGAGCAAATGACCAATGGGATATTATGTCACAACCAAACAACTTGAGCTTACTACTTTGCATAAAACGTGGCACCTTCTGCCAAGGACAGCTAGTAAAACACCTATCTACTTCCTAACCAGGGAGAATGACAACTCACCATCTCAAGATGTGAGCCTCCTACTGGTTTGTTCATTAAAAGACCTAGAGAATAGTGTGCAAATCCAGCAACGTTGGGCATATCTAGAACAGTGAAGCTGGTAAGTCTGGAGAGGATCAGGATGTTTCAGGCACAGACTCAACAAAAACATGAACCAGCACTTGAATATCAAGAGTTAACAGCAAGTTTATCTTGTCCAAAGCCACCGAAATACAACATATAATTAAAGATACTGCCTTGTACTTGAGCAAAAGGAAAGTACCCAAGTCCCACACACAATAAGGGCAAAACCAGAAGAAAGATATTTCTCAGCGAGCTATAACAATTTGTCAGTTGTAAAATGGTATGTTTTGACAGTTTTCAGGCAACAGTTACTGTCTGAACTAAAACCTCCCAGAGGTTCTTCAACACCTGAATGTATTTTCCCTTACTGTATTTTAAATTCCAGTTTTTCTTCCCAGTAACAATATGCTTTTTTTGTTCTGCTTTCTGAAGGGATTAAGAATCAGCTGATGATAGTGGTCATTTGAACAAAGCCTGATGGGATAAAAGCCTCAGTTTCCACACACTTTATGAAAATAAGCAGACATGCTGAGATCTAAAGGAACATTTTTACTGAGGTAAAGGCTCAACATGAGCACAACAGTTACCTTTTCTGTCTGGCCAGCTGCTTAACTGCTCACCACACATACTCACTGAATCAATTCATGCATCTGCAGCCATATGATGTGCTTGATGCTTCTTACCCAAGCAGTAATTTGTGTGCCAGAGTTTATATAAGGATTGGAATGAGTAGAGGAAGTTTGGAGAGAATCCAATGAGGTAATAGAGAAGTCTAGGATGAGATCCAAGTTCATTACTTCTTTCACTTCTTGACCTCCTTCTCTACACTTGTATCATCAGGACAAACAGGCTTGTATCTCCATGATGAGTTTATTCACAGCACACGTGCAACTCACAAGCACCAAGACAAAGACCATCTAGTATATTCACCAAACTTTCTTTTAATTTTTTGGAAATAACTTTTTTCCTATTAAAATATGAGCTTACACAGTCCTCCCTATAGCAACAAGACAGCATCATACTCCTGGTGCTGCTGCAAAGTTCATCCAACAGAAGCTGTTAAAGAAAAAGCACAGACAGACAAATCTAGGTACTTTCTTGCACATTAAAATTGGAGAAGCCAAGAGAAATCTCCACATTTTTTCTAGACAAGTTATTTTTTCTTGGACAACTTCCTGCAGGACAATAATTCTTTCATTGTTATTCAAGAGTGGACTTGGCCATCAGTCATTCCATACACTCCAGTGACCCAGAAGAGCTATGAAATTTAGAGGCAATGCAGGATGCTAAAAATCTTCCTAGCAGATGGAAGACTGTCTCATGAGGACAAGTACATTATTTTTTATTTTCAACCTGGAAAGAAAATTACTTGGCACTGTAACAGCTCTAAACTAACAGTTGTGTCTGGATTGAAAAGTGAAATCTTCAAGACCAGAGCAATAACCACTTATTGCCTGTTTGTGAGAAATAGCACATTGACAACTGCAGCTGCAAAAGGGTAAATGTTTGAAGTAAATTCATTACCCAGCTGAGCACACCACCATCTGAACCCATAAAGCAGCTTGTGATAGATCACTTCAGTTTTGACACCTCAGTTCATTAAACGACTAGAGATTACCACACATTTCTAAAGGGCATTTGCAGCTATCTACCAGCTATGAAAACAAAGACATTAAGGAGTTTTAGGTAAAAGAAGCTTATGCACCTTAACTGCTGATCTAACACAAAAAGCTTATGGGCTAGAAACATGTAGTAGTTCTTTCTCCCACTATCCTGGAATCCATCTTTCATCTCACTGATGCAGTTTGACAAGTGGATCTGAACTTCCTAAGCAAACTGTCACAAAGTCCTTACATTCCTGTGCCTTGTGCTAAATCACCACTTGTCAGTGGGTGACATCCATCCCTTGACCACAGTCAGGCTCCAAAAGATATCTTTGGCCTACACAAGGTACACCTTAAGCATTATCATCCAGAAGTTTCCCCACTGATTGTCTGAAGGCTGAATTCACACAGCATGCTTAGCCCAACAGTCAGCTGGGCCGTGACAACAGTATTTATCTGTTCAAGCTGCCAGCCAAAAGGAAACTTGACACATAAGGGTTCAGACATGTAAAGAACTAAGACTTCTGAGCTGTCTAGACTAAGTGACACCTAAGGAAGCTACCAAAATCCTTTATTTGCCTTCTACAACAGCAAATATTCCTTCTATCTCCCAAAGTAGAAGATCTACCCAGTGAGAATCAAAGAATTAGAGATATCCTAGAGTTAAGGAGACAACTGAAGGGTAGATGAGAAACTCCATCGCACAGCCCATTTGATACATATCCCTATTAATATGTACCAAAGCACTTTCCTGTATAGATGCCTACAGCAACAGCCGGTGAGGAAGAGCTCAAATACACTTCATCTGTAGCCTGCACCTAAACCAGTAGCCTTCCATTCAGAATGAGTATGTGGAGTCAGCAGCTGCCATAAACTATAGTTGTAGCTATATATAAACACAACACAAAAGAACAGGAGGAAACCCAACTCTTGGCTGCAAGTGAGGTGCAGTGGGAAGTCCTTCCAAAGCAGATAGCAACAAAAGCCACATGGGAAATTGGTACATTATCCTGGCAGTGCCACCACCCTGAAGATAAAAGCACAGGAACCATCTTCAGGTTCTATCACCCTGAGGAATATGTAGTGATATATAAAGTAATTCAATATTCTGTCAGGCATTTACAATATGCTATATCTAAACTTATGAAGTATTATGAAGAGTGTAAAGCAAAGCTTTGCTGCAAACAGTATGTGCTAACTATATTTTAGATGCTCATACTAAACCAGCCCAGTTCTAGACATTATACTACCTAAGGAGAGCAATTACCTAATTGAGTTTGTTATTCGAGTTTGCACTTGCCAGTGTTCAGATCCTCTACTGCAAAACAGCTTATGCAGAATAAAAAGGTCATGTTTTTCCCAAGTGACTTGAATTGTCTGATGTCCAGTTGGACACTTCATTGCTGCGTGGTTTCTGAATAATCAATGAACTGAGACTCTAAGGATTAGGTCCCTTTAGAACACAGTAAGTTAGGTAATTAAGTCTCATTTCTTACAGGGATTTTTTTTTTATGCAATTGGAATTCCCAACATCTGCAGTGTTTAAAGCAGGTCTCACACCAGAACCACTTTACAATGCTCTAAATTATTGTTGAAAATGGCATTTTAAGAGTGTTCAGACATCCACGCTGTTAAGTAGTTTGTCTTTTAAAGAATTAAAATGTCTACCATCATTTACTACAAAACACTATGTTCCATAGACACCAGCATATATGAAACTGTTTTATAGCTAGCTGGTACCCATACAATGTCATTGTTTTTTTAATTCAGTAGTAAGACAAGTCGACAGAAAGGGGTTGGAAAACCTATTTTGTTTCTTTTCCTCTGTTCTGTTCTTGCATGACACACCCATAAAACAGACTTGATCACACAAGTGAATTTGGTTAGCGTTCAGTTCCAGAGAGACCCAGAATAGGGTTTAAGAGACACCATAGTCGAAGAGCAGACTTACATGGTCATTTTCTATGTTTTGCAGCAGTCTTGGGTCATCAAATTCACATGATTCACTGGTGGAAGGAGGTAGCTGGCTGCAGAGCAAGACAAACACATGCAAACGTAACAGTGGCAACACTTCCAGTCTTACTACTTCATCTATTTTTTTTGGAAAGCAAAGGAAAAACAAAGTAGGATTCCACTGTCCTTAAATATTGTGAAAACATCATACAAGTAATGCACAAAGTGCTAAAAATGAGCAATAACCTCTTCAGAACACCAGCAAGAAGCCAAAAATGGTTATGTTTGATGGTGTATTTGAGAAAATTTAAACATCACCACACTTCCTGGGACAGATGTAGCAGAAGCAGCTTTTAACTGTACTTTAAATACCTTGATTTCAAGGTGGCTTGCTTATAAAATAGGTCAAAACTCAATAGTCCTAAACTCCCTCTCTAGTCTGAGAGTTCTGTGTCAAGTCAATCTCTGGAGAATTTTGTAGCTTGAGTAATTCAAATTAGTACCTGGAAGAAACTCTTCCAGAGAGCTGACTAGAAAAGAAGCCTACAAGGACATAAAAGATAGCAACAAAGGAAACAGCAACATGCTGGAAGAAAGAGGCATCCACAGAAATCACATCTCAGCTTAAGTAACAACACCCCATCATACCATACCACCTTCCTAAAAGGTGATCATAAAAATAAGATGGATCAGCAGAGAAGCCCAACTTGGTTACACACAACATGAGTAACAGCATTCAATGTCTACCTGTTTCCTGGAGGAGAATGTGCTTCTTACCTATACTTGCTAAAGTCACATCAGCCCTCTCTGGCTCCTCCCCCCTTCCTGTTAATCTGAACATGCTACAGTGACACCTGCATAACACTTCTAGGTTTTCACTCCTTTCTGTAGAATGAGACAGACCCATCACCTCTATTTATCAAATCTCTGCATAAAGAGGAGAGGTTCTCTTGACATAAGATACTTCCATACCAAGCTCTCTCCAGGTTTAATTGTTAAAACAGCATTTTAGTAAAGTAGTTTCTTCTCCTTCGTCAGGTTTGAACTTAGTGACTGCAAAGAGGAACCTTCCATCTCTAGAGGTAAGGTTACTGTAAAGAATGTTACTCAGTTTGTTACTCGGTTGTCTGCAATTATAAATAAACACCACATTGGTGTGCATCCAAGCCACTCTAGCCACTGCCTATCCCTCACCCTCCTCTACCCACCATCTCTCTGTATAAGAGAAAATCCATCACCACCCACCAGCTACTGCATTAGGCTTCTCCTGGAAGAGCACTTCACTCAAATACATTGCTCCCTTGGGCCTCTTCCAGTCCCAAATTGGAAAGCAGCCTTTACATAAGTTGTCTCCACCCTGCTATACAGAATGCAAACATCTCTGAATATGTTTACCTGAAGTCCTCTGATGAACGTTCTCTTTCTAGCTCAGGAAAGTGACTGATGTGTAGAAAAAAGAAAAGAGAACATTTATTCTACTTTGCAAACCAAACAAGTAGAAGGCGAAGATCCATGAGTCATCACACATACAAATATATGCTAGAAACATGGGTTCAGCTGTTCATACATTTGAACCAAGTTTTCTGCCTTTGGAGGTATCTAATCTAGCCACTGTGAAATTCAAAGGTTACCCTGCACAAAGATCTTAAGACTATCCATTTAAAACTAGGCTAAGACAAATATTTAGTATTTGAGACTCAAAAGGCCAAGTGCTATGGAATACTGGCATGACTCAAAGGGATCCTTTTGACAGAAACAGAACAAAACCAGTAAGTGAGTACTCCTCTGGTGCAAGAATATTTAGTTCCACAAATACAGCTGCATGGTTGTAATGAAATCCTGGTTCATCTCATGTCACAGAAACATGACTAACGACTGCTACCCTTAGGCCACATTCTTCCCTCTGGAAAAGCCAGAGGTTGTCCAGCACTTCCTGAATCATATTCAGGTAAGTTAGGGAGCAATCTTTCTTTACTTTATATGAAGTACTCTCCAGGTTTGTATTTCCTATTTTGCGTTTCAGGACATGAAAATAAAAACTATTAATTGAGACCCCAAAATGTACTAAAATACAAGTTGAACAGAATGTTCTAATTCTATTCTGATACAGAAGTATGTACCATTAATAAGCACATATTAAGCCCCAGAGTTTCTAAAAAAATCATACCTACCCATATGTCACTCCAGCAATACTACATTTCTTAAAGTTCATGATATTGCACGTTAGAGTACCTGTTTTATCAGAAAACAGGTATTTTACCTGAAAGAAAGAAAGAAAGAAAATCTAATTTTCAATTTTCAAAGTAAAGAACTCAAAGTAAAAAATAAATTAAGTATCAGGAAAATTCTGGGAAACATATGGCTCAAATGTCATAGTATTGGCCAATAGAGGATTACAGCTTAGTTTGTCTTATCAAAGCTACAGCAAAATAATCAGGCAAGTTATTTAATAACATTATTTCTTTTTCTCCAAATGCTGAAAAGTCTCAAATTGCAGGTATCAATTGCCAAGGCTCCAGTGTGATCAGTATGGAAATACTTGCTTGTGCTAACAGAACATTCCCCATATCTTTCAACTGTACTAATGTTGAACAGCAAGACTTTAAATTAAAACAATTCCTAAGATTGTTGAAGAATCAGAATTTAACACACTGAAGAAATTCTAATCACAATTTTGGTTTTTGGGGTCGTCACCCCCCATAAATATTACTGCACCAGGAATATCCTAGACTAAGTCCAAATGGTATTTTGCAGGCAAATAAAAGCTGCTTTTTCTGGTATCTAGTCATGACCAGTCCTCAAGTACAAAATACATAGCCACAGTGAGCACTGCCCAAGCTAATAATCCCATAATGTAAACAAGTGACTTTCAACTAGAACTTGGAGATGACTCCAACACAGCAGCACAACTTCTTGAAGCGTTAGCAGACTCAACATCCCCACCTTCAGTAGGCCACAACAGAGCAAAATTAATTGCAAGCTAAACTCCATACTGTTTTACCTCTGTACCAGGTAAGACTTTAAACCAGCAACAGGTAGAAAGGGATAGTCCTTATGTACGAGTTAGCCAATTTAAAAACCGGAATATTTTGCCTAAAGTTGCAAAAAGCTTTTCCTCAATATTTGCAATTAAGGTCAAGACAGCACACTACACTCTTAGTTAAGCAAGTAAAAAGTCAAAGTGGATATCCAAACATCTGAGGAAATTCAAGTCGTCAATAATTCTAGCATGTAACAAAATTTTAAAGTGCACCTATGGACAATTCAATTAATGGATCCAAAAATTCAGTCCAGTTACATGGAATCACTAGTAAGCCATTTCTGAAAACAACATACAGGTCAACAACATACATTATGCCACATAATATAGCCTACTTTGGACAAAAACACTACCATAATTTGCAAGTTGATAACTTCACATCGATCTAAATACAAAACAAATTTTAACAATCCTAAAGAAAAAGCCAATAGGATTAAGCAGGAAGAATACTGACTACCACTCTTCTGAACAGCACACATTCATTATGTATTTTACATATATAAACATTGTCTCCAACACTGAATTCACACAAATTATGAAGTTCATGTGGTTCAGTTACATAGCTATGACTTTGATGGGCAAGGAAAAAAGCTAGGATTTTTCAGTGGTACTACAAAATTCTAATGGCAAAGTTGTGTTTTCCAATAGCCTTTTTTTGGGAAGCCCTACCATTTTGAAAACATCTCATTTGAAGAATTTATAAAAAAAAAATCTCTTACAGCAACCGCAAGTTAATATACAATTATCTTTATCTGAAAGGAACATGGAAATGTTTAAAGGAATACAATCTATATTAGGACTAGAAATATTTTTTTTGACTTGCATTTCCTGTGAGGTGGGCAGAAACATCAAGAACTAAGAACACAGACTGAGGCTGTTGGCCTGCTCTTCAGCCAAGCTTAGACATGTACATTCTCTTTTGGTACAGGCAGTCAAAACCACATAGCATCCCTCCAACACCCTTGAGTAAAAAAGTCAGTTTAGAATGAACATAGGAAGTACAGATTCAATTCCTACGCTTAAAAACCGCCTCTATGACCTCAAATTTAATTCTGTGATTTCTCATTATTTAACTTGTAAGACTTGGACTAATGAAAGTAAAAATGTCCCGTTAACCTGAACCAAAGAGCAATACAATAAAGCAGATTTGTACAGCATGGTCTCATTCCCTCTGTCTTCCCAGAATCTCTCACACACATGAAGTGTTGTCTTACCTGCCCGAGTTCCTCATTCAGGTTTGAGGTTCTGGCCATTGCAGGTGTATCTGTTTCAGGATAATACATATCTGTGTCCTGAAATGATAAAAAAGTTAGACCTATGCTATACAAAGTGGAACACTGAAGTTTCCAGTCTTCTAGTCAGCTGCAACTTGGGCTTTATTGAGTTAACTCCATTGGTGGAGGTTCTGAACACCTGAGAAACAAACAGCATCCCAGGCTGAATAGGGATACCTTCTTTCCCAAGTATACCTCCATAGTACATGTACGTAAGAAAAGACAGATTCAGCTACAGGTAGTCATTTTCTTCATTGCATCTCTAGTTAAGCATTTAGTACAGAAGGAAGAAGTTCCAACAAGATATGAGACACAACTTGTAACTCCCCAAAACTCCCTCATCTGAGCAGGATGTGACACAAGCTAATCATAGGTCTTCATTTACAACAATGCAATTTACTCTAGCCACATATCCATGACTGAAGAGACAAATCAAGCAACTCTGTGAAATCAACTCCTATTACTACATTTAAGTGGGAGGGTAAACAAAACAGCTGCTACATGAACAAGAAGCAATTCCTCAGATAAGCTAGGTAAGCATATCCAATACATTATAAGCAGCTCAGAACAGGCACATCAGACATTAAATTATTTGTATTTTACAGGTATCACTATAGGTTTACTGAAAGTCCAGGGATAAATGCATAAGACAAGGCATTCCTATTGGTTTTGCTCGCTTAAGAGACATCACTACAGTACTTTAGGTCCACAACTGGAGAGAAACATACCTTGAAATCAAAGTTTGTCTGAACAGAGGGGCCAGTGTTTTGTTGCATGAGGCACCAACAATTCGCCTTCTTACAGAAATACTAGGATTCATACTAGAAGTGACCTTAAAGCCAACCTCAGGATTTAAAGAAAAACACACACAAAAAACCTCCACACCCCCAAGCAAGTCTAGTCTTTCCCTCTGCTGTGGCTAAGAGAATCTTTAAGGTACTGCAGAGTTTTCAGAAGTTATTTACTGAACATGAGTCAGCTGAGAAACCTCCTTTCACCAAAAGCTGAGCCTTCCTTCTCATCCTGCAACCCTAAAATATACGAGAGATCATTTACACATGGGATCTTCCTACAACTAAATCTTAGTTCTGTGTTCCACAGGAAAATAACACAGAATAAGTTCTCTGAACTTCTCCCTGCATTTCCCAGAAAATGCATCAGAAAAATCATCAGAAAAATCTGGTAGATTTCAGGGTAGGTTTGTTAGGTGTTTTTTTTAATGGCACTTTCCAAAACTGATGTTAACACATTTATTCTTGTTACTTACCCAATTTATAAAAAGAGCCTGAGTAAACTTGACAACTTCCAATGTCACCAGAAGACTGATTGGAATAAGGTTGTTGTACAAGATTATAAATGTCAGCAGATTGTATCCGAAGTTGACAGACAGCATTTCTGTGGTCCAAAAAAACATTAAGACATAAGCAGACAGAAGGCAAAAGACTGAGTTGTACAATATAGGGGCAATCATCTTTCTGCAGTTGGCCTAATCATTTAGTAATGCTAAAATATTCAGCAAGTGTGTTGAGGCCTAGTATAAGGGCCTTTTTAACATTGATTTCAATAAGACATATATAAAACACCCACAGAACACATGCCTGTACACACAGCACATTATGCCAGGTGAAGAAGGGCAAGATTGGTGAGGCTATATATTTAGAGAACAGAACAACTTTTGATAAACAGATGGTGAGAAGTATATTCCACATTATAGCCCAAATTTAGAGATTTGTATGATTTGTCAACTGCTCCAATTAAGAGACACCAATATCAATAGCAGCATAACTTTACCCTTCAGAACGAACCTAATTGTCTCAGTGTAGTCAGAAAACAAACAATAAAGACTAAAATTTGTTCTAAAATCTGCCAGCATTGACAGAATCGAGAAGTTACTCACACTAACTAAAACTAAGAGAACAAGCTGACTGTTACAGACATCTAATAATGAACTAATGCATCTCGCTTAAGCAGAAGAGCGGTTATTAATGGTGACAACATTGGGCAAGCCGCCCAAATGTATCTGCCAGCAAAACTGCTCCTAAAGGGAAGGCAAAGCATTTATAGACAGCAGGCAGGAATTGACAAGGCTCAGTAGAGACACAGGATGCAGGCTCCTGTTCACTGTGCTGCCCACAGCCTCTTTTTATATTCAAAGTCTCCACATTTGTCTGCTCTCCACTTTCTTTGAAGCTTAGGGAGGTACTTCAGTCAGCATGCAGAGCACCCAGCACACAATGGCATCACAGCCCACATCTGAAGGGTTTCCAGCATTACAAGTAAGTTAGTAATAAGGCAGGGGATCAGACCAGGAGGAGATAGAAGAGACAACTGCTGAAGCCTCAGATCAAGACTTGGGAGTTTGGACCCAGGCACCTCCAACTGTGAGCACACAGGAATTCCATATCCAGTCAGTTTACAGAAAGTAGAAGCACACTTGATAATAGAGGAAGTTTTTCCAATAAAATCTTCATAGAAATTAAACATTTACCAGAAATTTAATATCTACCTGCCTAGCCCAAAAAAGTATCTTTCCCATGTGTGGTGTTTAGAAGTGATAGGAAGTGTGTGTTCCATTTACAAAAAGGCATCTATACAGACTACTATGTCATCCTAGTTTAATTACAGGTTGCACCTGTTTTGTATTAGCATAATTTCAAGAGTTGGTTCCATTCATCTTTTCCCATATTAACAGCATCACTGGAAGGCACAAATTTAAACTTGCTCATTAAAAACCAAGGGGGAGGGTAGGAAAGAAACTTTGAAAGTTTCTGATACTGCTACTAGAAGAGATTACAACTATGAAAACACAGTCAAATATGAGGTACTTCCATACTCTTTCTATATGATTTTTCCTTTAGCATCACAATTGGAGTTCTTAAAATGCAGAAGACACCTTTTCCCATCTGTTTTGCAATCAACCAGCAGAAAGACCATTTGCAGTTTGTGACAATCATTTTCAGATCTGCATCCCAAGATGTTTGTAACAACACATTTTATAGTTAGCTACTGTAACCCCCTCAGGTCAGAACTCTACTGGAGAACAATTTATTCCATCCTTAAGTGTTTGCATAAGGCCCATCTGATATCTGAACTAACAAATTCAAGGAGTACGAATGAGATCAAATAAAACCCTTCAATACGCACTCTAAGAGATCAGTTCTCATTACAACATAATAGAAGTCAAACCAAAAAGACTGAAACTTTATCCATTAAACACAAAATCTTAACATTTAGCGTTTGAGTTTTCTCCACAACAAGAGCAGATCAGCATTTCTGACTGAAAAACAGCTACAGAAACCCTTTGCTTCTGTACATGAAGCTGGAGCCAGTATCAAACTGATACCTACTATCCTACAGTCAGATACAGTCAAATGACACATAAGGCAGCAGTACATGACCTGCTCTGAAAACAAATTAATGTATGGCATCTGCACAGAGCTACAAGAACTTAAACATCAAATATCCAAGAAAAACTCTTGCCTCTCCTTCTGTTTCTGCCATTCTCCCTGGGTAGTATTCCAATGGTATTTACTTAACGTTTAGAAGGTTTTATTAACAGAAGCTTCACTGGCAAGTTCAACTTATGCCAGCCCATTCTCAAAAAAAATACTGACTATCAAAAAGTTAGTGACAGGCTTTGTTAGTTGTGCTTCTTTTTTTGTTTCTTATTTTATGCATTCATTTATCCAACCTAAGAGCCTGGTCAGCCCTACAGTCTGATTCATCTCTAGCATGCTGTCTGCATACTCACTGTTGGAGCCAAGGTACCAGACGACTTCACCATGCGACCTGTTCCATAACAAGGCACCTACAGAACTCACAAGGGCCATCACTAGGAGAATACAGAACAAAACCAGGATCTGCACATTGGTCACTTTCTCCACATTTGATCTCTTCAGAGGTGCTTTGGTTGAATTCTGAACAGTAGCAGGAAAAAAAAAAAAAAGAGCCTGGCAATGACTTGTACAAAAGGAAATTGCAGAGGCAACTCAGTCTTTATTTTTAGAGTCCATTATAGAATTTGCTAATTCAAGTCTATTTAATTCAGTGTGGTAAGCAAAGCTCAACAAGGTAGTGATAGGAGACAATACTCCTAATGACTCCAAAACTGACAGGAGGTCAGAGGATTCCATTCTAAAGACCTAGTACACGTCTCCGGGCTGCCCTTCCCACTGATGGTCAGAGATGAGCAACACATACACATTGCTTGTCTCCCCAGTCAATCCCCACCACTAAGACCATAAAGAGACTACAGTCTTAACCTAATTATCTCCAAGTGCTAAGATTGTAGGTGGTCATTATGTCCTCAGCTATTAAACCTCAGGTTTACATATTGTTCAGCTACCAAAGATGAAATACAGTTACTTTTGTTTGCATATTGAAGTGTTTTGAGACAGATATGTCAATAAGAGGTTGCATGTGCACATATGTAATCACAAGTACAACAGTATCCTTGTATTCCTCAAAGACTCAGGTCTTTAACAGCTACGAGTCAAACCATTTCATAAGCAAGTCCAAAATACAAGTACAATACAGGTAAGATGACCAGCTTCTATTAGAACATGCTATAGATTGTCTTAAAAACTTTACCTGCATGAGTTTTGTATCATGTCCTGTATACACAACAATACCCAAGACCCACTGGGTGTTTCTCAGTTGTGCACCTCTTAACAAGATCTGGTCTGGACCAACAGGAACTGGGCTGCAACGCAAGAAGTATATATATCTTTCAATTCTTGATAACACTTAAAAGTAATTCTCATTTCAGTCTTACTACCCCTTCAAAAAACCCAGACCACATAAAGAAATACAATGAACTTACATGGTCCATACAACTCAAGAGAACACCAAAGCCTGTGTAAGTCTAACCCCTGCTAAAGCACAGTAGGGCAAAGGTGATACAAGGGAGGTGTTCTAGTTACCCCAAAATTAGTAACTTACATGGCAGCCATAAACATACTCTGCACTCCACCTTGGCTAGTATGTTCTCTCTTGCATCAAAAGCAGAGAAACAGTACAGTTGCAAAGACACCATCCATTCCAAGCACACTACCACCTCATATACAGGATTAGACAAGAGTTTTGGGAAAACTGTACTACCCATGTGATTTTCAAGCAGGATGCAAGCGATCTTCTATTCTTGCATCTGCCACTGTTCAGCTGAGTTGCCCAAGGAACATACTTTGTGTGCAGGAAAAGAGGTACAGCCAGATAAAACCTGTATGTTCCTACTGACCTTTCAAGTTCTATGAATTCAAGTATTAAAATTAAGTTCTTCCAAGAATTGCAACAAATCAAAATCACACTGATAAAGAATTCAGATTCTGGGATCATTTTTCTCTATATATATCTAAACTTGGTACAGCCTTTGGCTCTAATTGAAAGGTCTCCCCATTTCCTCTGTTATCTCATGTAACAGTAAGGCCATAAAACCCCCAACCATTTCCCCAACTTTTCCTTCTCTTTAGATGTTACTGTTGATTAAAAAACTCACTACAACTCCAAAGAAACCAGTTCTTTCGTAACAAGAAGATTCAACAGCAAGACAGAACTACGTGCTCTTGTACTGGCAGATGGTCTGACTAACATCTGTCAATTGTTATCCTCCTCTCCCCCCAGTAAAAACATGTACATGCTCAATGTTGCAGACCAAAAGCACACAGGAACCTTTTTTCCTAACTAAATTTATATCTTTGTCATCAAGTCAATACCTGTGACCATCTAAGCGCAAGTTTCCAGTAAAGTCGTAAAGATGACGGTTGGGTCCTTCACATTCTATCCTTCCAGATACTTTCATCAATTCTTCTCTTGATTGAAGACTAGCAGTTTGAGACAATCCCTCCAGAGATAAAAAGGGAATTCTTGTCAAACGTTGTTATTAAAATGCAACCTAAGACAACGGTACTTCCTTCCAACATATAAGGCACAATATAATCAAATGTGTGGAGATTTTGTCAGGTTTGGCAGTGGTTTCTTTTTGTTTGATTTTTCTTAATGGGTATTTAATAACTCTCTCCTGCAAGAAAGATTCACTACAGACACAAAATCCTGTTTATATGTTTAAATCACTCTATAAAAGAGAGTTATATTACCTACATTTCATTTTCTCTGTAGCCAAGAGGAACGTCAGTCCCATCCACAAAGCACCAAGTTGCACATGTGCAGGAGGAAGTAAGGTATAAGTATCATCAACAGGCTTGGATTTTCTCTCCTATTAGTATTCTAATAATAGCAGAGAATTAGTATTCTAATAGGAGAGAATAGTATTTGCTCCACTGATATGTTACTGCTGGTACATTCAGCTGCTCCTCAGCTCAGTCTCTCTTGGATCACTACATCCATTACACTCTGATCCTTAAGATCAGAGTATTAACTCAAGGTTAATCATCAACATACTTGTGTTCATCTCAGAGTGCACATACAACACTCCATTGCTGTTCATCTGTCTGAACACCTCCACTTAGTTAAGAGTGATCCATTTACTGTTTCTTTTGCCATACTTTGACTGCAGCATTGCAAGCCAGAACAAGGCCTTAAAAGGCCCCACAACCTTATATTTGTATTTCAAGCATGTGTCCTGAGGTAAGTAAAACCTGAGAGGAACTCAATATCTGATCTAGTGGGCTGATCCAGAACACTAAATGACATTTCTACAAAGGTAGTGTACAAGCAGCAAATATACAGCTTTTTAAAAGAACAAAGTAATCTGTATTTCAAAATGCTAAATTTATTTTTTTGTAGTGATAGGCAGCAAAGATTCTGAACTATTTCCAAATACCATGACCAACAGTATTTCTCCAACAAAACTAGAAAGATACCAAAAAATTCACCTACATACCACAAAAAGAAAACAAATAACATACAACAGGTCATTTTGAGCAATTCACAGAGGCAGCAGCAGACAGAGCAGCACTTGTGACAGCAGAAGCTGCAGGTCTCATCACCAGCACAGATGATTTTTTTTTTTTTTTTTAATACAACACTTCAATTCCACTTACTGGACCTCAGCAAAACACAGCCGAGGTCTGCTTGATTTGCCTTTGTGGGCTTACAATACTTACTACAGATTACCTCCTTACACTTGCACATGAAGCATTATTGCTTGGTCTTGTATCTATTGAAAAAGTGGCTTACAGCTGCATGGAAAGAGATACGCTTTTTTTAAAAAAAATAAGTACTTTTGCTGTCATGCAAGCTAGACTCTGCTTTGTAGCTAATGTTTTAAACCTAAATGGAAAAAAAATTGAAATGCAGTTTTACCTGTCGTATTTTAAGATTCGTCTCCCCATCAAGATTAGCTGTTTCAATATAGCACATAGCTTGTGGTTCACTGTAAAAGCATAAGATTCTCAGTATTAAAACTCAAAACTTTCTGTATACTACTTTCACGCTAAAATGGTCCAAAACATACTTCAGTACACTGCAGAAGACAAAAATCCATGTTGATGGTACATGACCATGAAAGAGCCAGCTAAAGAGACATTTTACAGAGATGTCTTTGGATATGAACACCCTCATACAACAAACTACAGAGTAAGACAAGTCTAAATCAGAAGGTTAATAAGAATTTAACAAGTCATGATAAACTTAAATGCCTTAAATGGACTATTTTACACTGCAATCCATAAAATTGCTTCAGATTGCAAGAGCTACAGATAAAATACTAAGTACTGAACAATGCAAATAATGGATGTGCTTGGATCAAGAAGGTAGTGCTCTCTACTATTGAGTTCTGTCTGTGGACCGCAGATGCAGAAGGTCATGGCCACAAGATCACTCTAAAGTTGATGGACTTTTGAAGTGACATCTGAAGTCACCAATAGTCAGCTTTTTTTTATGAGAGTAAGAAAAAAAGATACAGTAAAATTGAAACTGAGGGCTATAATCTGCATCTTTCCAGAGATGCTTCTGCCCTTACCAACTTGGGGGGAAAGGAATAAATGTTTTTCACAGAACTGAATTTTCCATTAGTCAAGTTCTTATCTACATCTAACATGGAGGAGCTCTGCATACACAGTATCTGTGATAAGGAAGGGTGTCTCTATCACAAATCTTTTCCTGACATGCCCCTTAAGATTTAAAACCTCTGTATGGCACCACCAAAACTGTTTTTCCCCAACTGTCTTCTCAGGCCAGTAAGGAGTATCGGTTTCCCAGCTAGACTCAAACACTTCTTTACCATATCACTTCTCATATTACTGAGATGTTGCTATTTCTTTTCCAAAGTAACCAATCGCTTTAACAGCAAATGTATTTTATCAGCAGAAGACTCAGAGGTCCTTAGGACAAAATTTTTTAATAAAGACAGGAACATTTATACCACAGTAAGAAGGTAGGTTTTTCTCTCCAGATAAATTTTTCTTAAAAAAAGTTTCAGAATCTGTTCTCTGGCTCCTCCTATATGGGCAATCTGAATCCAAGAAAGACACAGATTAAGTCCAGCTTGATTCCAATTTTACTACTGTCACAAACACCTTATCTATTACAACTTTATTTAACTCCGGAAGGAGAACTCTTGCAAAACAAGTCCTCCCACTTTCACAGAAGCATGGAAGTGTTTCCATACAAAGTTGTGTTTGGATTCAAATATTTTTGCCATCATGTAAGCCTGATGACACCCTTCTATGAGGAGGAAAAAAAAAAAGTCAAGATAAAGACTGATGTTTATTTCACCTCTGAGTCAGGTCAGACAGAAATTTAACACATACAGGCATAAGACCCCCACCCCTTCAAAGTATGCAAAGCCTTCTGGTGAACTGAGGACACTTAGTACTGTTATTTAAAGACTCATGGGGAAAAATACCAACTGCAAAGCAACACTGCCACAGAAATTGCTATTTATTTCAAGCAAAGCTTCTCCCAAATCAACATACTTTGGGCTACATTCCCCAGTTATGTGATTATCAATGACAGCAGGTTAGAAGGATCATGTAGACAAAACCTGACCCATGCAAGTTCAGAAATAAATCAGAAAGTTTTTTAGTATAATGCATTAGGGAAGTTCTCAAGTAGAACAAATATTCCTCAATGCTGAAACAGCAAGTTATTGATGTCAAAGCATAGCCTAACTGCATATTAAGGCTGACAACTGCTTATTTAAAATTTGAGGTTTGTTTTAAAAAAATACTATATTGTAATACCATGGAATGAAGATACTTATACCCTCGATCATGTGACAGTTCAGGAAAACTGTTTCCCCAGCTAGCTTCCAAAAAAATGAAACCTCACAGAAACAGCCCAGACAAGAAGGCTGGAGCAGAAAATGCAACAACTTAAACAACTTCGCTTAGAAGTTAGGTCATCTAAGAGAACTATAACCTGGAGACCAGAGCAACATGCAGTCACTGTTAAAAAGCATGAGGACAGAAGGAAATGATGGAGAAGAGCAAGGTGCCCTAAGGTTTGGCTATTAGAAAAAAGCATGTTCACGAACAGGAAGGAACTGTGCTGTTGTCTCTTGTTTAAGTCTCATGTAAGTGGACAATGGTCTGGATTTGGCCTCAAACTGTTCAACACAGCATAGAATCCAGATTAGCAGACAATTACCAGGCAAATGCTTTTAGCAGCTAACAGCAAAAGCTTTGTTTGACAGTATATGAGTATAAAGTTGTCCTGTATTTCACAAATTAAAAGGAGCAGGACTCAACAATTTACTGTTGCTATCATGCTAGGGATGGGCCATACATGTGATGTATCTAAGACTAGGAGTAAACAAATTAAGCCCAAAGCTATTTTGCAGGCTAGTTATTAGATATCAGCTGGGCTAGCCTTTTATTATTAGTGTTTGCAAGACAAATCTTTCCTAAGGGGCAGGACAAAAAAAATGCAGAAATTAAGTAGAATTCATCAAAAAAACCCCTTCAGCTTCCTTAATTAAATAGAGGGAACCTCAGAAGGCCATAGAGCAAGTGACTTCATGAAGCTCATGCAACAGACCTTCAGTCTTCCAAACTCAGTGACAGACTTAGTGCATTACAGGTACACAATACTATGAAGTCTTAAAAAAGCCTTCTTTCTTAAGAATGAAACAGGAATCACTGTCTAGTAAAGCACTCTCAACATTGCTGAAATTTGATTTTAGATGTGGAGAAGAGATAGTGCCATCTGATGTCTGTCTTTATAAATAGTAAATACAGAGTTTCAAGTCCTCTGCACCTCAGTTCAGACACATTTCCACACCCATTCAGGATACCTGGAAGATACAATGATCATGTCTGCTGGAAGATGTTGCCCATTGGTGACCTTCACAATATCGCCTACCGCTACCTGTTGAGTCAGGAGCAGGAATACAGTAGCATGGAAAAGAAAAACAAACAGTTCGCTTGTCTGGAATGTTAGTTTGTTATTTTCTTTCACCCAGTCAAAAGAACAGCATCATGCACAGAACAGCTAGAGACAGTGCTTTTCAAAATCAGAGTACCTTTCACTGCAAGCTTGGAAGTATCAAAGCCTTCCCTTTTCTGAATGCAAGGTAAACAATTATCTACAGAAAAAAATTGATATACTCAATTGGAAAGTGTTAACTTCTGTAACTTGCATGTACTAAACGTTACTTGTTTCTATAATCCTGCCATTATCTAAATTTTATGTTTTCTCCTTTAGCCTTATTTAACCTACAGAAATATTTTTTCCTAGTAAAAAAGTAATCTTTAAACTTCACCCTCCTCAAGAATCAGGAGTTTCTCCTATTTCTTCTCCATATTACTTGCCTACCCAGTCACCACTATTCAGTTTTCCCTTAGCCCTCTTTAGATGCTTGTACTAGTCACTAGCAAGGAGTTTTTTCTCTACAGATAGATAGCACCAACCAGTTCTTCCCTGACTTACAGTCACTTGAGATGTGCTAAGTACTGATTTCTGGAATACTGAAGACATAAGAGTTTCTGGCACCTTTAACAGGTTCACGTCCACATGGGACTTTCATTCCAAGAAGGACCAAGCAGCACTCTCAAAGCAGTAAGTCAGGCTTGCCTGATGAGTATCAGGCTGCTTAACACCAATGCACTGCTGAGAGTCTGAAATGGACTTAATATTTAACACATTAATTTATAAAAATTGAAACAGATGGCATGTTTTAACAGGCAGACTCACTAGTCTTACTTTGATCCCACCAAAAACAGGTTTTTTACTATTTCAGCACAAAAAAGATCAGAAGTCTGCCTTAAAGTAAACAAGGTGGATAATACAGAACTGTTATTCCCCAACAATAACTGCAAGCCTGGACAAAATGCAGATGCAGACACAGGCCAATTCAAAGAGTGCTTAATGGTATAAGAAAATCAGATTCCAGACTAATTTTTAAGTGTCTTTCAATTCAGTGTCATCACTACAAATAGGACACAGAACAGCATAAACTAACATGAGCATTAGCCATCAGAATCCCTGGCAATCTTTAGTTTCCACTATAGCCTAACACTTCAGCAGGATTGCTTTTAGGTCTCAAAATGGGTCTCACTTCCCAGAGGTTTTAAAAGGGTGTCCTTTTCCCCCCATTATTAGATATCAGGGCTAATTTTGTCCTTAAAAAGGCATTAAGGACCACAATTAGACCAATATGTCCCACGGGATTTCAGCAAGTTCTAGAAAAAAAAAAGCACAACAAGCCCTAGCACTGGGCTTCACAGTGTCTGAGGTAGCAACAGGGTTTATGTGCCTTACTTGAGCAAACAGCTTATTACTTAGGCCCAAAACCTGAGAACTTTTTAGGACAGAAAGCAAAATAAGTCTCTTAAGACTTCCAGAGCAGGTACAGCATTGCAGTGAAAGTTACTCTTCCAGATGTCAACTAAAAACAAAATACTGTTTACAGCCTGAAGCATATTAAACTACCCAAGCAGAAACACTTAAAATAACTCATTAGTGTTTGACTGAAACAGTACTAGGATTTAAAGATAGATACCCAAGGTGCCTTGCTCAGAGCAATTTTAACCACTGCAACAGAAAGGATATCTCCTACCCCAAGTCACAGGGTTTCCTCACATAGTGTACATTAATTCTAGGCCTCCAAATTTATTCTGGCAAGAGTACTTCTTGAACACCTTATTCCACTCCCTCCCATCCCCAATTTTATTTACCTCTTTCCACATAATGTTCTGCCACATCCCATTTCTTAGTACTGGAAAGAAAGTTTAAAGTTACATTAGAATAAAAAGCCAAGATTTTGACAAATTTCACAACAACTGCATCAGCAGAAGCAAGCATTGACCAGAATGGGAACAAACACAGATCAGAAAAGTACTTTTGAGAAGTTGGCACCACACTTCTGTCCACAGCTGTAGGCATGTACATCTGATATAGGAAGAATCTGCCTTTTTTTTTTTTCCCCACCTACTAGACAACAGTTGGTGGCCTGATATCTTTTTGGCATTATTTCATACTAACATGCAGATGGGCAGTGTTGATAATTGTTTGGGAAATTACATTGCTTAAAACAAAGGGCATTATTTCCTGTCTATTATCAGGAAGCATCTTTATGTAAAATTTAATCACAGAATTATCACTTCTCATCTTTTTCCTTGCATTTTATTGTTTATTATTATTATTTAAGGTTGAGGCTTAATTGTCAAGCAGGTTCAAAGTCCTACTGAAAAGAAGGCTATGCTTTGGCAGAAGGAGAATCCTAGATGCTGAAGTTCACATTGAAACAAAAAAGAAAACAGTACTGAAACAGGTCTTGGCTTCTGTAGTCCTATACTGCTGTCTTGACACACTCATTGATCAACCACTCTGGAACATGCTTTTCTACTCAAGTACTTCCTCTAGATGCTTCTACACATACTTAATAGCACCCTAGTCTCAACAAGTAAAGTCAGATAATTTATGCCAAATCATTGCTGAGTAGTCAAATCCAGTTCAGGTTTGAGACCACCAAGTACACCTAAACAAACTCAAACCCTTCACTGAAAGCAGCTGTGAGCAGTTTTCAAAGATGTTTAAGTGTAGTGTGCAACAGATGGAAGTTGAAGAGGCCAGCCCCCTACTTTGAATACAAACAGTTTTCTTCTCAATTCTATGCAATTCACATATGTAGCTCATTTGAAAACCATATCAAATTCCCAGAAGATACAATTCTACTGAATACAACATCAGCTGTCCTACTCCAGTTAGACCACTCCACAAACAAGAACACAAGATTTGTCAAAGTGACTCAAACCCAAGAAACCCATCTCTTGATTCCTGTTCTCAGGCCACACACTTTGGAGCACTGAATCATGAGATTTAACATTACAGTGCATGGATCACAGTGAATTAAACTATTTGGGTGGCAGCAATAGAAGCACTGCTAGCAATGCATCTGAACTGCTGAGCTTCCACCCAAACAGGTATACACAGTTTAAAGGAATAACAGTTTTGTGGCATCCCCTCCCTTCTTCCCAGCTGTGCTTGATTTAAGCTCCACTTAGTTCAGAACTCAGAAGGCCAGAGCCCAGAATCTCAAATGAAAGAGCCACATACCTGCAGCCTTGACTCAAAACCCAAACCCTCAGAAAGAAACTGCAATATTTAGCATCTCCTGTGCCTTGCTTTAAACAGCTCCCTGTTTCACCAGCAAATTTGAGGCATTTCAGCAAACAGTTCACATTGTTGTATTGTTCACTTGCAATGAAGGTATTTCATAGCTTTAAGTGCCATTGAAGTTGGTCTTGTAGACAATTTACTTAAAACAATTTAACTTTCATGCTTACTGAAATCAACCGAACTATTAAAATTAGTCAAGCCAAGTACTGAAGTAAGCTTTTTCTAAGCCATAACATCTAAAGACAAAGCTTCCATTAGACATAAAACAGTTTACACATTTTCAGGTTACAATTTTGCACTTTCTACTCTGCTTAATACAGTTTTATAGGACTATTCCAAAGGACAGAAAAGACTGTCTTCTCTAGAATATTTATAGGAGAGTGAAATTGATGATTTATTGTCAAAAAGGTCTTTTGTTAAAGTAACAAATAAGAAATACCTAAAAAAGAATGCTCTACTCAAAACAGGAGTTTCAATATAAACTTTCAATCTAAGACTCCTTAAGATTAAAAATATTGATGTTCAAGATCTAGGGCTTAATGCTATCACTCACACCTAGGTGTGTCAGGCCATTTGAAATGCTGCTTCTGAAGGGCAAGCATTTCCCATCAGTCTTGTGCAACAGTTTGCTAGCCCTGTGCTTGTCTACTATTCAAAGGCATCCCATACAGTAGTATTTGGTTTATTCTGTAATTTGACAGCGAGATGATCGAGACACCAGAACAGCTATTACTGAGATCTCTACTTCTATGCAATATGCTGCTCAGGGGCTTCTCTTGGGACTACATTTAGTCTGGTCATCTCCATATACACCATGTGAAGCCAAGACATGAAACACTGGCTCAGAGCTTAACACGCATCAGCTCCTAATGGAGATGTACTGCGCTCACCTGGAGCGGAAGTTTCAATCTGGTTTCAATCCAAAGGGAACTTAATTCCTACATACCAAAGCCACTCTGCAATGAAAACCAGTGTTTTTAATGGTAAATTTAACATAGGAAATCTTTGAAGATACAGTACTGCTCAAAAAACTAATCATGACTATAAATGCAAAGCCTGTATGCATGCTACTGAATCAAGCATCTGGTCATGCAGGCAGTGGAGTTCAGAACACAGCCAAGCAGCCAGTAGACATCTACTTTTGTGAGTTGAACTGCTCTCTACACTGACTGCATTTGCTAGATCTCACTCAGCTGTAAGAGGAACCTAAAGGCACATGGAGAACTTAATGTAATTTGTCTTAATCTCACCCTGAACACAAATTAGCTTTTCATACTCATAATACAAGTCTCATGAATGAGTCTATCCCTCCTCTTCAGAAATATGAGGATACAGTTTTAAGTATCATTTTGATAACTGTATTGAGTATTCAGAGAAAAAAAATAAAATTTTTAGTACTAAATTCCATTTAGCTCTGCAACAACACCTTGAGTTCTTTAAGGTTGTCTCCCCACAGTTACTGTGATAAACTTCCCTTGAAGAGTTTGTTGGCACAAGTTCCCTAACTGCAAATTAATTAGAACAGCTTATTGTGACCTTCAGAAAAGCAGTCTTGCATATTACCTATAACAAAGCTTACTGTGCTACCGCCACTTAATTGTGGATTTCTCATGACTAATAAATACAGTGTTCTTGCACTTGAAACATCTTTCCAGACTCCTGTAGTGAAATTACCTTGAAGAACTGATACAGAAATGTTTGCTGATATTCATTAATATGCTATCTCAATGATCAACATAACTTCTCAAACACAATCTAAAAGCAACTCACTGAAAATAGTCCTGCAAACATCACGCCTGTTAAGTGAAGTATGGAGCTGTAAGGTTGTTCAGGTTCCTATGTTCCTTTAAGTGTTTCTCTAGTTTTTTGACACTTAAGCTAACTGTGTTTGGGAAGAAGGGGCTCTACTCAGAAATCAACAGACTGCATTTTCAGTTTTGCCTGCAGACCTCCCTGGAGGAGGCCACAGAGATCCCGGACCACAGCACAGACAGACCATAGGGCAGACACCAATAAACTTCCTATTTTCTGCACAGGTTTTCAGTTAAGGGAGATGAAGAAAACAAAAATAATGTCTCCAGGAATTCAATGCCAAGTAGCATGAATACATCAGGGATAGATGTAGGCATTCAGAGGACAGCAATGTTAAATTTTCTTTCAGTGACACTTCAAGAAAGCATATTCACAAAATCCACAGAATTCTCCCTATATTTTAAGGGCAGCAGTATTTATAAAAGTTTATTAGAACGCCTTTAACACCAACTTTTATTGTTTCAAAGGTCTGTTGGGTTTGGTTGGGTGGTTAGTTTTTTTGGGGGGAAGGAAGGTGTTTGTTTTGTGGGGTTTTTGTTCCAAGTGGTTTTAGGGTTGATTTTTTTAGAATAATTAAGATAGAGTTTGGCAGGGGAGAAAATTGCTTGGTTTTCTTGGAGGAGCTCAGAACTGTATAACTTCAGAAAGCCAAGAAGGTGCATGAACTTATAAATTCTAATGATCCCCTCCATGCCTCAATCAGCATCAGTCTGAAATATTTGGTAAAGGAACATACCAGAAACTGAGTGCAAGAAGACATGCATTCCCCAGCATCACAACTGTTTAAGCAACAGAACTGTTCACACGTAAGTGTTCTGATAATCATTACTTGAATTTCAAATATTTAACTTAAAGACTGTTTAGTCTTACCTATTGTTTTCTTTTTATTCACTGCACTGTCTGCCTTATGCCTTTTCTGCAAAGAAACAAAACATTTAATTACATCTCATTACACTTAATTACAGATTCCAAAAACCATTAGAGCTAGAAACATGATGAACTGCAAGATGATACATTGGGTCATTTTTGCATTTATATTGTATTTTCGTTTTCTAAAGCCAAACAAATCATCTAAATCCAAATGGTTTGTAACAGAATATAACTTTCAAGTGAGAATCCCCATGTTGGATGTCAGGCTCAAACCCCCATCAACAGCAAGAATAAAACCTGTCCAAAACCGGGTTATGGAAAAAAAACAAAAGGAACACTGAGAAATGCTGTATTTAAATGAGAGCTGCATTACACATTTTATGTGCTGTTTGTTTAGATTAATTTCTAAATTATTTTGTTCTTCAGAAGTTTGCAAAGCAGAACGACCTCTAATATAAACAGTATTTAAGCAAGTTAGTGCAGGTTTTCCCCAAAGCAGTTTGCTCTAAATCTACTTCCCCCCCATTTCTAAAACCAACCTAGAAGGCCACAAATCTGTCAGGACTCTACAGTGTCTTTCCAGTCAGGCCTTTTTAATTAAAGCATGAATAAACAAGTTTGAAGAGGTAGAAATAAGTGTTCTGACTTCTACTGTTTCCTTGTTCACCATCTATAATGAAAGCACTTAATTTATCTCAATGTGCTACAGAAATTCTAGTCAAGTTTAGAGCTTTGAAAGTCAAAGAGTATTTTGCTGCTCTTCAGCAACAACCCAAGAGATTTCAGAAATGCATAGCTTCATGGCATGCTGTGGTTTTATATGAACACATTGTCTTTAGCAAAGCCTTCCCCATAATCATACTCACATAGTCTTCTATGATTTCTTTGATGCCAGCAACTGTTAAAATAAATAGCAATGGCACCAAGGTGGTATATCTTCCTGTTGGAGAGACATCTGGAATTTGCTGTGAACAGAGGGAGAAGAGATACTCATTTTATGTTTGTATTTAAAATTAGTTTGTAGCAAACTTAGAACTTTATGCAAAGCTTTCTGATTTGTGCCTCACTGACATCCAATTTCAGTGGGAAAACTAGACTAAGCTCTCAGTAGGTTTGAAGAAACTACAAACAAAGTTAGAAGACAAAGTTGTTGTACCTGCCTTCCATGCTATTTCTCCTCTCTTCCTAAAAGGAACATTCAGATGATGTAATTCACCTGGAGGCAGCAATAATCTAGACTATCTAAACAGCAGTTTCACAAAAGTTCACACGTGCTTTTCTCAGTATGGGCAATAACTCCATGTTTTACAATATTATTTCCTGGTTTTACTTATGAAGAATAAAAGTAACTTGATTTTTAAAACTACACTGAAAAAAAGTCTAAACTGCCATCTAACTTCCATTATGAAGTACACGCCTCATTAATATTACTATGAAAATATGTCTAAGAAATTTTTCACAGTTAAGCACCACAACTGAAACAACTTTCACTGCAGTACAATTTCATTTTATAATCAAAACAAAACAGTAAAACAATACCTGCAGTAAGGCAATGAAGAGGAAGAATGCATTTGCAGCTTTTCTTATCTGCTCATACAGGAATCGAGGTAGAAATGTCACCACACTGTACTTAGCTGTGCTGCAGATTAGAAGATTTTTGTTTTAGTATTTCACTGGAATATCACACACAGATTATGACCAAAAAGTTTCAGGTAGGCTTTTAAAAGCCAAAGATCACACAGTTAAAAATATGTACCAAGAACATGAAGGAAGTTGCTTGTGTTATAAGGAAGAGCTGTACTGAGTAAGAGATATCACACAGATCTGGAAGGCTGACAGTCCCACTTTAATCAGTGGTGCATTTATTATTAGATGAACTATCAGATAATTTACTATCCACACTCAAACTTCAGCACCACGAACAGGCAGTCTTTCACTTCAGTTCCTAACACTTGATCAAATGCTTACTCCTCATTAAAACATGGAATTTCAGTGTTGGGGGAAGCAGAGAGCTAAATATGGGAGAAATCAGAAGTTTTTATAAAAGCTTTATTTCCCAGTTCAGAACCACTCTACATTCGATGATGAATAATCCTCCAGAAAAATACACACTTTTTCAGATTAATCTCTTCTGGCTACTTTTCCTGGGCAGTTATCTTAATATTTCTTCTATCTTAAAACAAAACTATACCGCACCAACTAGTTTCAATAATCTGCATAACTTCTGGTCTTCCTCACATCAAGCCCATGATGGCCATCAATAAAACTTCAGGGGAAAAAAGTGTCCAAGATGACTTAACCATTCAACTTTTAAAATTAGTTGAATTAGACCCCCATGCTGTCAAGTTACCAAACCAACCTAAAAAGAGATTAAGAGTATTGATCTTGCAAAGTTCTTGCTTTCTGAACACATTAGTTACAACCCAGTCACCTACATGCCTTCCTGAGACAGTGCAAGGAATCTGTGAGAGACGAGAAACCAGGCCTGTGAGAAACTAAGAAAAACAGCCTGAGAAAGCAAAAGTTGAGGCTGATCAAAATAAATGCCTCAAACACTCACAAGACAAAACTATGAGTCGCAGGGTGGACAGTGTGGAGGTCGAAGCTGATAAGGCTGCCCAAGTAACACAAGATGCAGCTGGAGGAGGGAGCCCTGTGGAGACAGGACGGCTCTGCTCTGGTGCCCCTGGACAAATTTCAAGGGCCATCTGTCCAGTGAATGACCTTTGCTTCATTATCCACAAAATGCACATTAATGTTAACACCCCTCAATATGCTAACGAGGGCTAACATGATCATGCTAATTACATCATCCCATGAAACACCTTACCCCTCCCCGTACATGGGATACGTAGGTATGTGGGTCGACCTAGGGGATGAACCCAAGGAAAGTAGGATAAATCAAGGGGGGAAAGAAAGTGGCAGGGGGGGCTGAAGAGTGCAGTGAAGTGAAGAAAACAGATGCAAGCGAAAAAGATGGCTGCCTCCTGGAACCCCCGCTGGTGGGATCAGCACAGGAACCCAGACCAGTAATCTGTATTCCCCATTCCCTCTATCTCCCTCTTTTCCCTTTCCCATTAAGAAATGCAAGGCATATTGTATTGCTTGCCACACTTTGCTATATACTTAGCCAATTGTCATGTGTTCAATTAGTATATTGTAGGTAATTAATAAATGCTTGGACTTGAAGACTTGTTGTCTGCTCTACTGGGGATGTGTCAATCAGTCACTTGTCCCCCTCATCTGAGCAGGACGTGACAATCTCATCATGCTGCAGAACTTGTCTGAGCTGTATGAGTGAGTGAGTCTATCCAGTAGTATGCAGTGTTCCATTATTTCCATTATATGAAGAAAAAGTATTTTTAGAACAGAAAAAGCAACTCCACTGTTCCTTCCCCCATTGAATTAGTACAGCACCTTCCCTGATGTTAACTACCAGGCATCAGCATGAGTTGGAGTTTAAAGAACTAAGTGACTGCAGCTGTAGTTCAGGTGTCTTCCACCAGACACTGAATCTAAGTTCTGCAAGAGCCAGACAACAGAGTTTTGGTTGCTTGGAGTTTTTTGTTATTTGCCTTTTTTTTTTTTTTTTTTAAAAAAAATTAAAAAAAAAAAGAAAAAGAAGTCTTACATTTCCAAGGAACTAAGAACCCTAAGATACTCCTTTCAAGAAAACAGAAAAACTGTTTCCTGAAGCACTAATAACACTGAACACAGGTAAGAAGTTGTTTTACTGAGGTTTCCCAGGAGTGTCAAGAGCACCTTTCCATTAAGTCTGGTCCTCTACTGTGAGATGCTTTTCTGGTTCTCTCCCACCAATAAGTCTTCCAGATCAACTGAAACGCATGGCATTACTATATATAAATCATAAAGGCCTGGTATAATCACATACTTTATCTACATGATCTGCTTTTCACAACTGACTGCTATAGATAAAACTCATACAACAACCTTAATCCAAAAGCAGTTATGTTCAGTAGGGTCCTCGTATTTGTACATACAAGGCGAGATAACTGCATTCTCCAAGACCACTTATTTGCTTTAACCATTTTCTTTCCTGTCTCACCTTCCCCATCCCCAGCTCCAAGCAATCTAATGAGATACTACTGCATCTTGCAGAAACAAATGTAAGAAGAACCAATATGCACAATGTTTTACACAAAGCTCTATTTTGTACACTAGAGCAGAATCAGTGGTGTAAGTTAAACAAAATGGATCAATTACAAACCAATGAAGAACTCCTCTTACCACCTGGTTTCCTCCAAGAAAACTACAAACCCCCAATGTTTGAAGCAAATCAGTTATTACTTTAACTGGATCTCTTAAAAAGGAAACATGACAATTTCTAGCACTACAGCCTAAAGACTTTTATTGCTACTAATGCTCAGTAGAAACATGTATTGAAATACTCAGTGTGCTACTTCACAGAAATTTCAGGTGGTCAGACTTCAACATAGATTATGCCAACTAGGTGAAAATCTGCATCCATGTTTAAAGCACATAACATAGTGCAGTTACTGTATAAATGAAATTACTTCCTTGAAATGCTACTAGTTTTTTCCTACTAGAAGTATTTTTTTGTTTTAAGGCACATTCGCTTGGTCTCATGGAGTAATAACCTTCTTTCAATATAGAACATAATTAAACACACATCTCAGAAGTACCTTGTGACTTTAAAGAAAGGGTTAACAGTTTATACATACACATCAACTCCTCAAGAAGTACTAGCTATAACTCAACCACTGGCAAATCTTATATCAAAACAGTATCCCCCCAGATACCACATAGCTATAACTATATTAAAGCAAGAATTTGTCTGACAGCAATCAAGCTGAAACATTTCTTAACAACATTCTACCATTTACCAACTTTACAGCTAACTGGTCCAAACAATAGTCTTAATCTAATGATTGGGTTAATGCCAACACAATAAGGCTCTTTTGAATGAGCTTTATACATACTAAATCAGTCCGTGTATTTTGTTGCTTAAGTAACAGATGCCTACAGAAAATAGATACAGTTCTACTTAGAGTTCTAATTAGAGAGGGATACAAGTTACCATGCAGACCAGGAACAGTTAATCATGTATATGTATAAAGAGCAGGTATGTTATTACTCAAAAAGAAAGCTCCTTATGAAAAAAGCTAGCTAATGCTCTAAATTGGGCAGGAATATTTGATAAGTTTGGCTCTGAAAAACAGCTCTCTAAAGAACAAATACAAATAATTTTGTACTCCCTCCTAACAGATAGATGCATTGTATATGACTTCAGAATAACCAAAGCTCAGAAAAGTTAAAATCTACAGGTGAACAGGTAGAAAATTCAGGCAGCTCACTCATAGCACAGTTTTGCTCACCAAAAGATAAATATCTGCAAAGATTAGTCCTCCGACCAGCTCCAGAGACATCCTACCTTCCAACAAGTGCCTGGTACCCAACTCCAAGAACATCAGGTCTGCAGCTCACAGAACCAATTGTGGCAGCAGGAAGACGGGAGCACACACAGGAGACCAAACAAACAGGTTTTTTCCTAAAGTAACTGCTGTTAACTACACAAATCTTAACTACAGAAGTTTGATGCTTAAACAGGTATGCAAACTTTATAAGAGATGTCTCCTCTGTATCTGCAACTGAACTCATGCAAGTCACATTTCAAGTTAAACCACTGTGCAAGTCCGGAAGAACACTACCCAACCCTGTTAAATGAGTTTGGATACACATCAGTACAGCTTAAAAAGAGCATGGCCCCACTGTTTCTAGGGAAATGCAAAGTTTTTTCCTGAAAGCAATCACAGTATCATTTGAAAAAAGTTAGCGCGATTCACATACCTTAACTCACTACCATGCTAATAAACTACTCAGGATTAGCTAGTTATTTTGGTAACACTCAAATGAAGAGTAGCAAATAGTGCACCAGGAAACTCAGCAGTAGTTTTCCAGTATAATTCCTTCATTTACTAACATGGAATTTTTGCATGACAACTCCCATAGTTGCCATTTTCCCTGTCCACCAAAACCATAAAGTCCAATTTCACTCTACTGAATCATCCCTGAAGAGTCAAGGGCTGCCAGTAATTGAGGCAGAGAGATTACTTCCTTGAGAAGTGTATGCGTGCTGGCAACATGCAGCTGAATACAGCTCTATGTTTTCTCAGACAGCCATCTACAGCACTTCCAACCTTTCCTTGAGAATTTAGATTGACAGCTCTGAGATGAACTTCCTTCAGGCTAATCACAATAAAGAAAACATAACCTCCTTGAGGTCTCATTTCCAGGGGTGTTAAGTACAACAAACCATCCTTTCCTAGACAGCATTCACCCACAGCTATCCATTCCACAGTTCACGTACTTTAAATACTCTCAAATCCGATAGCTGAAGAATGAATATTGCTTGACTTTAATGCTTTTATCACACATCAATTCACAAGAACCATTATTAAGTAAGCTAGGCACAGACATGTGAACCACAGCAGAGGGGCTAGGCAATTACAGTGAATGTTAAGAACTAACTCTTCTCTCACCAAACAGGCTTTGTTTCAATTAAAGTGTTCAAAAGATCAGATGCCCTGTAACAGAGAAAGAAGAAAAAAAAAAATAAACCAAGATAGATCACCTTGAATTAAGGGCTCAAATACTGTCTCCAGAGGAACAGTGTGCGTGTACTAAGGTCCAGCAGGCACATGACACTTCATGGCAAGACTGACATCAGCTTCAGAGGTTCTGCTGCAGCTCTCAAGTACAGAAGCAGTATGAATCCAAGCTACCTCCAAGACAATCACTGCTGTGGAAAGGACAGCAGCAAGCTTTACATGAGGAAGGTATTACACTGGGTACAGAGGAAGCTCATTCATAGGAACACCTCAACATTACTGCCATGCAGAATACTTGGATTTTTAACAACCTAGCCAGTGTCACAAAGTTTTTAGCAGTTGCATGTTTATTGTAGATCATCTACCTCCTTGAACATATGAAATATGGTGTATTTTGAACATCAAACCTGTTGAAGTAAAAAAAAAATAATCAACTGTTTACAAATTTCCCAAATAACACATCACAAAGGCTTATGAGAATAAATCACTCGTATGCCTATGCAATGATTACTGGTTGACTGGAAATGAAGTCCTAAACAACCAGTGTTTGTTTATTGTAGCAGGCAACAACTTCTGCCTGAACCAATGCAGCCCTCAATTTAATTGAGGAGCCTTGCTCTCCCAGAGGGATCCTGGAGACTACAGTTCCTGCAGAGGAAGACTCCAACCAGTAAGGTTTTCACCACTCTTGTATATGGCCTATACACTTCTGTCAACTAAGAAAAGGGTATGTGGTGCTTAAATACTCGAGAGTTTGAGATGTATCTGACCTGAGCTCAGTCTAAGAGTATAGAAAGAGCAAGACTTGCTCCTGCACAGTAAAAAGAGCAAGACTGGAATCCTGCAAGATATTATTGCTTAAAGTTTGCCAGAGTAAGGCAAATAACCAAGAGCCACCACATTATAATATGTGTTGCCCAGCTCTGGAGCAGCTACTGTCCATAGTCCAAGTGCATGTTTTCTTTATTTTTTCCTGCACTTCCCTACAGTTTCTCTATAATTGCAATGACATCTCACACATAGAAGTTCATATATTCTCAGAAGATAAAACAGGCCATAACTTTCAAGGACATTCTTCTGTCTAGCTACTGAAACATCAAACCCTGAAACATTTCCCAAAGCCGCTGCAATACTGCAGAAGAGAAACCTGTTGTCCTAAGTTATCCACACAGACAATGAAACTGATAGGGAACATTCAAGTGTATTAGAATTAATCCATTTTAAATTCAGCAGAAAACACTTCTAGCAGCTTCAAACTGTAGTGCCCAGTAACCTGTGAAAACTCTTACCAGGCAGACAGTTTTCATCTCTAGGACCTCACCACTTCCCCACATGTTTCTTAGTGCAAATATTCCTTCATTTACACAATGGGTTCTCACCAGAAGCAACTAAAGGCACCACTCCATGCTAGGAAGATTAGTTCTTCCACTCCTTTTTAAGAGGACAAATTGATCACATCTTAGAATCTCCAAGATATCTTTTCTCAAAACTTATGATTTGGGGAGAAAAAGGTTGTTTCATACAGGTTTAAAGGACTTGGGACATATCAAGTCAGCCCACCAATTCCTCTGCAGGTCAAGTTCCACCATAGCTTTTTTGTGGGCCAGAATGGTTTGGGTCTGCTGCAGTAAGACAATGAAGCTCTTTCGAAGAACAGCTTACTTCAAATAAAATTTAAAACCTCATACATAACCAAATCGAAAAGAAAAGCAGTAGACAGCTAAACCACTGAGGTTTAGGAGTGTTGCACACAGGGGAAATCTAAATTAGCACAGACATCTCAAAGATGATGTTCATTACCATATAATGTAATATTAATGTTGTGTCCTACACCAAACCCTAATAAAATGGCAGGGTGGTAAGTGCAATATTCATTGATTACTGTTGCTTCTGCTGGCAAGTAACATTATCTATCTTAATGCAGAAGTTCCTTTTCAGAAGCAAGATGTTTAGGCTGACAAACCCAGCTTAGTGGAGCTATCTGCCCTTCCTCAGAAGCTGCATCAGCAACAAGGTTATCTTCAAGTGCTTCATTTTGGTTGTTATCTTTGTATAGACTATTGTTAAGACAATACTACATGAAAATTCATTATGAACTGTCATCCACTGAAGCATGACAGTCTCATTACTCTCTAGTTCAGTAACATCAACTTCTAACCATGTAATGATTTTTCCAAATTTCTAACCTACAGCATCTTATGCCAAATTGCCCCAGTATCAGCAGGACTTCTGCCATACACAGCCAGTCAAAGGCTGCAAGTACTAACGTAATTGATGTTGCCAAAGCCAGTATTACTTCCACTCGAAAGGCCTCCTACAGTAGTGCTCATGGCAGTCTTAATACAGAGCAGGCATTAGCAGAACTGCTTACGCTCAGTTTAACCTAAAAACAAGACCTCGTGGTCACATTTAATAGAACTGATAGCATTTTTGCTTCCAAATCCTGTACCCTGGAGACTTTTCCTAAAGCATGCAAACAGAAAGGCCTTTCCATTTGTTCTCTATTCATGCAATCCCTACAGAAAGGGGAACAGACTCCTGGCTATCTTTCAGTAATGAATACACTAGACAAAGACTGTTTAGACACAGCACTAAAAGCTTTGTAGGCATGATAATGTTTCAGCATGGTCTGATATTGTCAGGTCATCACTATAGAAATATGCCCTTGCTTTTTAGTAGCCCTGCTGGCAAGTACAACTCAATAAAATAGAGCTGACTAGAACAGTTAACCCAGAAATACCACTGTCTAATAAAGGAAGTTTAGTATCACATTTAGTTACTATGCAAACCCAAAACAGACTGCACAGTAAACACACAGCATTGATATGAAGGTGACTGAAAAAAAAAAAAAGGATAGCAAAACAAGTCACACACATTAGCCAGCTGCCTAAAAGCCAGAGTGCTAACTTCAGTTTGAAAACCATTATTTAGTTCCAACTGTCACTACAAACTTAAGCAGCTGTTGTTCTAATGACAAGCAGGGGGATGGTAGAAGAAACTAATACTTACATTTCTCTCAAAACTGAACAAATATCTTCAGTCCACAGAAACTATATGGGAAGCAGTTATTACAGTTCTTGAGCTCAACTGAAATTAAGATAATTTCTTACTCTTCTACCCTTTTCTACAGGCCACCAGCAGACAGTGAGGTCTGTAGCACTGAGCAGTAGGTTATACATGCAACTGTAAACAACAAGAGGCTTTAGAAAGTGTGATTTACTGTACAGGCCACCTCTAAATCCTGAAAGGCACCTACTCTAACCCCACCTTCACTCAAACTACACAAAGAATCACCAAAAATATTTAGTCTCTTCCTGTTCACATATTCATCTGGGCAGAGATCACCAACAGTGGAGGAATAAGCAGAAATGCAGAGTCACAAGGAAATACCCACTGCTAAATGCATACCAGTATTTATTCAACAAATACATGGGAAAGCAGCTTTGTTCACGTGAAGTCAGACTGCATTTAAGCTTTGGCTCCCATGTCTGAAAGTCATTTAAACGTAAAAAGAGGAAAAAGGCCCAGTTTAATTCTCCTGCTGATACATTAAATCCATCATGATGCCAAAAAAACCCAACCCCAACAGTTTCAGGATGCCAGAGAGCTCAGCATGCAGCAGGTGGAAAGACACTAGAATTCACATCTTCTTTGATCTAGATGTTTCATCTAGGTGAAATTTAACAGTTTAACTGTCCAGGGGCTCTGGCCCTAGGAGTAGCCCACTAAGACCAAAGATGCAGCAACTACAAATACATTGGCAAAATCTGGAAACACAACACCAAGCATACAATACCAGTTACCTTTAATGAGTTTTAATGGCTAAAAGAATCCTCCTATAACTGTACCCAAGTCTCCGCCACTGGGATAGATAACAGTATCAACAGCTGCACTGCAGGAAAACTAAGTTTTTGATTACTTACAAGAAATAGATAATGTTGAGTATTTCTTTTCAGGCAATAACAGTATCTACCTAGAACTGAAGAGAAAGGATTAGTTTGACACATGATTAGACTTGTACCAGTCACAATATAGCAATACATCCCTTCTTTGCAGAAAAGCATTTCAGAATTCTTTAGTCAGGCAAGCAATCTGTTCACATGACAACGGAAAAGATTCCAAAGGTAACACAAACACTACTACGAATGGCCACAGCATCTGAACTCTACCAAGAATAAATTGAACACCAGCAGGGACAGTTTTACCTAAAGAGCAAAGGTGCATTTTAGTGCAAGAGGAATGCTGATCTGCGGTGTTAAATGCAGATACATTCACTTGCACGTAGCAGACTACCACTGACTTTTTCAACTACAGATCATAGTGAACACTACTTGGGATATTCGTGTTACAAGGGTCAATACTAATTGGCTAGTGATACCAGCAACTCCTGTTTCAGCAGCAGGGACTCATTATGCACCAGTGAGAACCTCCACACACATTCAAAAAGCACTGACAGCTCTAAATTACAGGTGGCTTCTACAGTACCTATTTGCAAGTCAAGAAAGCAATACACTTCATTTAATGCAACATACAGCTGAACTTATAGAAAAATTTAGACTATGACTACAATTTTGTCACCAGCAAGCATCCTGCAGTCACCAGTGGGACAGTCTTGACCTACAGGTAAACAACAGCCGGTTTAACAAAGGACTTGCAGCAAGCACTACTAGAAGCCTTGGTACAGTCTTCAGTGTCAAAATTCCTAGTGATGGTGCTTCTGCCTTATGAAACAAATTAATTCTCACCAGTTTGCTTGAGTTCTAAGACCCCGTACTGTTTGAAAGTGAATACGGAAGGTTTTTCTATATTTTTTTTTTTTAGCAGAATTTAACTTCTGCTTGTATGGAAGACAAGTCTCTAGACTGAGAATTTTCTGGATATCAGAATGCATCTTTCCAGACCTCCCCAGGAGATCAAGCCACCAAATTCTGTTCTGATGAGAAGCTTTCAAGAAGAACATTAAAGGCACACAAGTAAAATTCTGTCCTTCCTGACTGCTGCTCTGCTCTCACCTCCCACTCAAGCCACATACCAAGGCTGAACTTGGAGTCCTGATTCACGCATCAGACTTGCACCAGGATGCACTACCAGGCCTTGAATGTAAAATTATTTTATAGAGCAACAGTTACAACAGCAACTGCAATGTACTTAGAAAATTTGGACACAATTATAAGTGTCCTTAAAGTTATTTCAGCACCTTTGTGCTTCCCGGATCAAGAACTCAGAAATTCCAACTACTTTTGCATCATTAACACATGCAACAAATAAGGGACTCAAATCACTTAACTGGTGGTTGAAGTGGATGAAAGTTTCAGTACAGTACTGTTATACATTCAGTATAAGCCACTGATAGATTCCTGTATTATTAAGAAATATCAATGAATTCTATTTACATGAAAGCCAGATCTGTAGAACATTCTTACTTTAAGCAAAATAAACCAGTCTTCACTGAGTATATAGTTGGAAGGGTATTCATGCCATTAGTTTGATGAGCTCGGAAGTATTGACACAGCATTCAAACCCCTATCATCACACTCCGTTTGTATCCCTGTGTTTTTACAAGGCAATAGGTAAGTTTGTTTTCACACTATGAAATAAAGACTGAGTCACCTCCACCACCATTCAAATAATCACATAAGTCACACCTAGTAATAAACAGCTGTGGTTTCAACAATTAGGCAAACTCAGGTAGCAAAAAACCCCACCCTTTCAAACCACCAGACAAGCTAGCACTTCTGCTAAACAGTTATTTTCACACTGTTGATCCACTACAAAAGTATACAAACTACCATATCGCTCACACTAACAGTAATAAGAGTTAGGGGTTGGAAACATTAATGATCCACTATCATTGTGTTTCACACACTTGAATTAGAAATAGAAGCCAGTATTTTGAAGAAGTGCAAAGAAAACCTTTTCCCATAGCACACTGGAAGGAAACGGAAAACAATGCTGGCTGGGTCTCTGTAGAAGCCTGACTACTACCTCACACTGTCTGTAACCAGGAATGTCTTGGGTTTATGACAGCTGTTAGCAGACTTCAATCCCTAAATGCAGAATACCTGAGAGTAGATTATAATTACTGCCTTTAAGTGGCATAGAACTGTGTACAGAGTGACTGGAAGTTCTCAGAACATAAATGTTTCCTTACTGAACTAGATGTACAGAAATGCTTCTATTAAACAGACACATTTAAGTTATGTATATTGAACAAGTCAAAACAGGTACTAGTTAGCTTGTATAAAAGCAAACATACTCAGTACCACGACTGCAGCTGTGTTGCGCAAAGTAATTCAATTTGTGCCATTTTTCTACATATTTCAAAGCCTCTAAAATGCTAAAACTGAAAATGGAACATCATTTACCTGTTATTAAAAAGGTCCAAGAGTTACATGTACAAAGTTTTCCTAACTGAACACTGTAGAAAAAAACAACTTCTAGTGCAAGTAGAAAAGGTATGTTCCTATGAAAGAATCACTGCTGCTGCAGTGTAATACAGAATGACAATGGCTATAGTTACACACACATATAAAGGACCAAGATAAATCTAGCCTACAAAGTTTTACAGCACTACGTTTTGAAATAGTTTGTTACAATATCTGAAGAGTATTAAAAAAAAAAAATGTAGCCACTGCTCTCCAAGTTCCTATAGTTTCACTTATTTACACCAGAAAGCCTGGGGAACGCAGAAACAGTTCTTTCTTCTACATATTCACAATTTAAGACTTTTGGAAGTGTTAGTGCCATCTTGCCATCCACTTAGCTACTGCAATAGCACTATATGCTATTTAAAAGTGGTATAAAGGAATTATTTGTTTTGCTTAACTTGCCTGAAGTTAAAAAGCATTTGTACTTATCCCTTTTTCCCTTTTGCTCCCACAATCACAGGAACTCACTTTTAACAGTGCCTCTCTCCCAAAAAAGTTCAAAAGCTCAATATGCTTAGAGTATTTTGAAGAAAAAGCCATACTACTGACCTACCTTCCTCCACTCTCTGCACCTCCGTTTCTTATTGCACGTTGCTTAGTTTTGAGCAAGCTATTCCACATTACCCATTAATTTGGCAAAATTCCTATTAACATCCACAAATTGTCACTGTTCAGAGAACCCTTGATGACTACCAAAAAGATGAGAGTCAGAAGTCACATGATTTACAAACATCTCTTCAGTTTAATTCTCCATAAGCCCTTAGGAACAAGTGTTTATCTGCTTACACAGTGCCTTGGGCTGTGGTACACTGATGCTTCCTACGGAGACAATACATCTTCAAATCCAATGGCATGGAGAAATCCAGAAGCTGAACACAGTAAGAAAGTCCAAGGGCAATACAGAACTGCAGTTCCTCCAGAGAAATTCCAACACACATAAGTCAGTAAAGAAACCATCACTCATGCTCCATACAAGGCACCCATACTCAGGTGTTACAAGCTTAAGTTGCCTTTGCCTTCATTCTCACAGGGCAAGGGAAGAAAGCTAATCCAATGGATGAAGAGAACACCGCCAAAGCCTGTCAACCCTTTCAAATCAGAGAGATCAAAGCTTTCTTATTAAGCAGCAGCAAGTTTTTATAATGTCAACTTAATTTCCAAGTGACACTAAGGAGCTAAGATCCCTAATTGGGTAACGCAAACACCTCTACTGTCCCACTAACACTACCTGCATTTTGTCCTATCCCTCACATACCAATATTCCTCTCATGACTCAAGCTAACCCTTATCAGGATGCAAAGCTTTAAAAAGCTACTGAAAAACCTTTAGAGCTACCAGAGGATGGCTTCCAGACAGCAAGTTGGACACAACGTCTCTCAAGTGTTGGTAATAGGATTATCAGGCCCAAGGTCTTGGTAGCGGAGTCATACACTACTTTTTCATATGATTAAGCCCAATCAGAATGGAATCCCTTCAGGAATACCTCAACTACACATTCTGATAACCCTCTATCCCTGCTTCTGCTTTCCTGCTTTACAGGAAGACAAGTAGTCCATCCACAGAAAACAGTTCAACTCAGCTTATAATCAGTCAAGGAGAAATAAAAGTGAGAAAACACACAATGGTACTGCCTCTGTAGAAAGACCAAGATAGTAAGAAAGTCTGTCATTTTCACTGCTCCTAAACCATATATTTTATCCGACAAGGATATAGTAAGTTGAAGTTGAGGAGAAAATCCTGTATGATTTGCTGCACTACCTGGAACATCAGCATCCTTCCAGCAGATATTCTCAGTATTCCCCTTAGTAACACACACAATAAACCAGCTCGTGGAAAACATCATTTCAGCAGGATATAAAATTCCTCTCTCTTCACAAAGGCACTCATTGTGTAAACTGTTCTTTGAACAATAACCTAACATCTGCATTAACAGAAGCCTGCTAAATAACAGTCCTCCCTCAGTCATGACAGGAGCCATCTGTTCACCTAGCTAACCCCAGGCAAGTGTGGCAAGCACCACCACAACTTGCTTAGGCTAATACATCCTCACACTCCATGTTTCAGTGCACATTGTTTGTGTTTCCAAACTGCAGTATCACCACCTTAATCATACCAATAGCAATCTTAAACACACTCCCCCCAGAATGAAAGGCTTCAAATGCCAAAGAAAACTCCCTCTGGCCTACGATGAAAGAACAGAAGAGCACCATAGCCTTATACACATGAGGATGCGTGTGAAGTCCATATTTATTCTTGTCCTGCTAAGACTTACTTTCTCGTTTCTTCCTTTGTATTCTACACTTCTTTCAATACTTAGTCTAGTTATAACCAGATACTACTTTTTAAGAGGACGCTTCATGGAGTTAACATAGTGGATTCTACCCCAATCTCACACTGAATTTTCATGGCTTACCCTTGTATCCAGAAGTACTAGATTAGGTCTAATTTTCCAAAACTCAGCAGACGTACTGAGTGAAGACTTTTTCATAAATCTTATCCATGCAGCTCTACAAGCTTCCAGCTCTTGATACAAAAACCTCACTCCTTGCTGCTGCTGGATCCTTCCTCCCTGCCTCTCCTCCCCCGTGGACTGCTGGCCAGATCCCGGTGTCCACTGCAGCCCGCAACACCGGCTGCCTCGGCAGAGACACAGTTGTGCTGAAACAAGGTCTGGGCAGGGACAGGAGGCAGGGAGAGGGGCCCAGAGCCCTCCCTGCCCACAGCTGAGGGGTGCGCAGGCTGCCGCCTGGGAGGGGAGAACCGGGGATTGCTCCATACCTGACCCAGTTGTCGCGGAACTTGCTCTGCTGGGGTTGGTTCAAGTAAATCGTGCGGGCTGGTGCCTCGTCCAGATCCGCCGAGGACGTGGCTCCGGACATCTCATCATCCGCCTTCTTATAGCCCGAGGAGGAACAGACCGGTCCTGCAGGGAGAGCGCAGAGGGCAGGCGGTCAGCGACGCGACGGGCCGGGCCAGCGGCTCCCGGGGCCGCGGCAGCTCCCGGCGGGGCCGCGCCGCGGGGAAGGGCCGGGGGCAGGCGGCGAGCGGCAGCGAACACACCCTCGCCCCCCGGTGTTCACCGCGGCGGGGGCTGATAAATAATGGCCGGCCGGGGAGGGGGCGGCGGGGCCCGCCCGGAGCCAGCTGGCAGCGGGAAGAGCGCGGGGCTCCGCGCCCCTCGCCCCGCCCCAGCGCCGCGGGGAGGGGCGCGGGCCCCGCGGCGGCGGCACCGGCGCTGCGCAGCTCCCGCCGAGAGCCGGCTGGCGGGGGCCGGCGGCCGGCCGTGGTCCCCCCCACCCCCGCCTGCAAGCTCCGGGGGCCCCGGCGTGGGGTAGCCCCCGCGGTGAAGGCGGGGCTGCGGGCGGGCTCCGGCCCGTTGGGTTCGGCGGGGCTCCCCGCCCGCCCGCCCCCGAGCTCAGAGCCACCAGCACGGAGCAACGCGTCCCTGCGCGACCGGGCCCCGGCCCCGCGGGCACGGCACGTTACACGCGCGTCCGCTCAGCGAGCGGCCGGCCGCCGCCCACCGGGCAGCCCGCACGGCAGGGCCGCGGCCGCGGGCAGCTGACCTCCAAGGGAAGGCCCCGGGCTTAGACTGAAAAGAGCACAAACCACCTTGCCTTACACCTACCCCTGGAAAGCCGAAATATTTCTCTTGAAGTAATTTTCACCTGCAACTGGACCGGAGTGAATTGAGGCCTATGAAGCATTGTCTAGTTTTGCATTCGAAGAAAGCCAAAATACAAGGGAAAGGAGCCGTCTCCTCTGTCGAGCCTCAAAACATTAGCAAAGTTGTTGCAGGGAGATTTATTGCTTTCCTCCTTCCACTCTGAGCCACAGTTTACATCACTTGAGCTGTAAATGTATTAGGTAAGAACATCAGCTTATGAAGTAAGCCATGGATTTACAAGATAGCCCAGGTGGCTCTAGGCAAGAAGACAACTCATTTCATAAGAAGCTAGTGAAGGTGTTATTTTACCATTATTTGAGAAGACCAAAGATAGCACGGAGAAGCCAAATCCAGCAGCTATTTCTGATTTCTGTACAAAGCTAAAATGATACTGCAACAAACTGTGGTCTGATCAGACAGTGGCTGAAAGGATTCAACAAATAGAGGAGAGCCCCCTGAAATTATGTCCTTAACTACAGTTTGAGAGAAAAGCTTCACTAAGACAGCCTTAATATATTGAACACTAAATTTCTCACATATCACCAGTACTTGTCTTTATTAAATGGAATATAGGCCTAAACTGACATCCTCCTCTTTCATCCCAGACTTCACAAATAATTGATTCTTTACTGGTAGTGCAAACAGGCTCTGTATCCTCTAGCTGGGAGCCACTGGAGGGCAACATAACCCATTCATCTTACAATACAGTCCAGTATCAAAAAAACTGCAATGCTAGTAGCTCGCCAATAAAGCTAATGTAATTAACACGATAATATGCTTTCTACTGCGCTGTCTCTTGCCCAGGGTAAGTGCTGAACATTGTGAATTCATACTCTGAAAACATTAAGCTGAACTTGTAAGTGTGAGGCTAATGATTTTCTTTCTTTCCAGTTGCCACTAATTCAGACAGCAAAAATCCACCAACTGGATAGTGTTTACTTTGTGAAAAAGGACGAATTCATAAAATGAAATATCTAAGATGATGCCATTATAATACTGTATTAGGTTACTCAGCCTAAAGCTTGACACAACAGAGGACCACTCAACCTTGCTGAGTGGGTGTTTTCAACTTCAGAAGGCAGAGCTAAGAGCACTACTGGATACTTGCTGTTCTTTCCCATTGATTTCAGGTTGTGTAACTCTAAAGGAGATCAAACAACAGTACTCTTAAGTCTTGCATTAAGTGCAAGGAAGCAGCTTTCATCTGTTGCCCTAGTCAAGTTCCAGAACAGAAGTGCAATTATTTTAAAATAAACATGCTCTAAAAACCCGTTTTATCAAAGACCTATTTGTTTCATTTTTCCATTACTACTCCTGATGCTTGAAATCCTCCTGCTGACTAGTTCTCTTCACTGCCAAGTATCATGAAGCTGTCCCACACGTTTAAGGATTAACTGAGTCAATACATCTAAAAGTTCATAGCTATTTAGGTTTACTTAATGCACTACACTCTTGGGTGCTCTCTAAGATAGATGCCCTAAGGACAATAGCATTTGCCATACTCTTTAGATGCACTGAAATATTTTCAAAGCAGGCTTTTGGGAGTGTAGAAACAGTTATACTAAGAAGGTTTTCATTTTTCAAAGTGGCTCAAGTCAGCTGCTTCAACTCTTACTGGAATAAGCCTCATTTGGGAAGATTATCCAGTAATCCTAGCCATCAGGAATGCCTTCCACCTCCCTCCCTTGTTACTAAGCAGATCACACCCAGAAGTCTCCAGACACAGTGACCTCTGCTACTGGTTGTAGATGCTCTCCTTCCCTGCATTCGGAAAGCTTAAGGAGCCCTCCGCTTCTGAGGCACTCCTGGGGGGCAACAGTCCCAAAGGCTACACCACCTTCAGAAGGCATTCCCCTCAAAGCCCTGAAAGCAACTTCAACTCTGCTCCTTGTTTCAGAAAAGCTATGGATAAATACAGCACAGATTTGACCACCTCCAACAGTGGAAGTCTGAGCAGCTCCTACTCAGTAGTGTTTACTTCCCTGTATCCAAAGGGCTCTGACTCATTGACTTCACTTTAGGGCATACCAACTTCTCATTCAGGGAAGGTTTCTCTCCCACAAAACCTGCTTCTTCTGTTATTTGCCCAAGGACTTGCAATATTGCTGTGCAATTTATCTTGGGTAAAATTATTCATGCTTCAAGTAGCATATTAATGGTAGACCACTGTACCTCATTGCCTGTTCATTTAGTATGTTTAGCTACATCAGATTTTGGATCTTCTAACTATAGTTATCTTAAGTCTGTATCATCTCACACCTACATCCTGTATAAGATGACTAAACTCATTCTAAGTGTCATGTTTAGAAGTCAAGACTATTTGATTAAAGGAAGCTGATGCTACAAGAATAGCCTCACATGGTTTTGGTGTTCTAGTAAGGTAGCTCTCTTCACTTGAACATGTCATCTCGGCATTAATCTCTTGAGCTTTGCTGATGGTCTTCCTAGTCCTCTTACCAGTATTCCTCCCGCCCCCACAAAAAATAATGCAAATCCATCACCAATGTCATGCTCTCAGCTTGGTAACTTTGTACTTCAGGGACAAAGGAAAGCAGAATTTTTGTACTGACCAAAAGTTGTCAGGACAGAATCAAAACATGTCATTAAGTGATTATTCCCACTCATCTTCAGAAAGAAACCTTGAAAAGCTTCAGTCAACTTGACTAGAGCACAAAACATCAAAAACGTAACCAAAAAAGCCTGACATTAAAAAAATCTCAGGGGATACATGCAAGCAGTCTGTCCACTGGTATGCTGTGGAAGTATAGAGCTAGTAGAGCAGCATGATCACTAGAATAAGACACTATTATTATTACCTGTTTTTAAGAAACTTGGACCCTTATGGAATTTCAGTAGTGTCCAATACATCTGGCTTCAACTCTGAGGCATGAGACATGTACAGGCAGAAACTAATACTGTTTCCCACTGTGCTTTACAAGTTCCATGAGTCAGACTTGATTATAAACTCCCTTTCATAAAGCCCATTTGTTTCTTCAAGTCTCTTCCTTCACAATATTTAACAAGTTTGTTTTCTAAAAAAAGATAGGATTAAGGCTTGACAAAAATATATCAAGAGATTTTACAGCTTTCTCTTATTAAGAGAAACCAGGCTCGATGCACTGACAAATTCACATTGCATTTGTTACCACTTGAACAGCAACGAATTATAATTTAAATACTCTTACTTCACCAGGCCTGCAAAGATGACATTTCCCATGTGTATCTATCTGTCTCTTTAATGTCTGCTCAGTAATAATCACAGCTTCTCTTTGATTGAGTAAATAAAGTGTTGTGAATTCTGTAGTGTTTTTAAAAATGAGTCACTTGCAACCTCTGATAGTTGGCGAGAACTCTTACTGAAGTTTTATCACTTTTCAGTAGATTAGCCAGCTAGTTGCTACTTCTGTTTGTCTCGGTGAAGTACTTGACTGGTCTAATGTGTTCCATTTTTAAGAACAAGTGATAATAGAGCAATTAAGTACCTCACCAAGACAAACAGAATCACAAGCTATGAGAAACAGCAGGTTTGTAATGGACAAGTTCACTAGACATGCTTCATCATGTCAAGTTTAGAACCTAAAGCGATACTAAGGGTGTAATACTAAGGGTCAAAGCCAAGAATCATCCTACTGATCTTGCACACTGGTTGCAGGACTAGGATCTAGTAGAAAGGACACAGCTAAAGCAGCTGACCCCACTTGAACAGAGTTGGACTACTGTCTCCAGAGATTCTTTCTAACTTCAATAACTCTCATTCTAAGCTTAGACAGTCACAAGTCAAAGTTTAAGTAGCTAGAGCTGCTTGTTTCCCCCCAACTGTATTAAGAGACATTTGAAAGGCAGCTTTTCCCCGGAGTTTGCAAACTAAGCATCTGAGATGTTAAGACCCATATTTAGAGAGGTGGCAGACAAATTTGGACTTTTGCTTTCACTGAAATACAAAGTTTGCTCTTAAGTCACCCCAGACTCACCATCACTTTCTTGGGTTAACATCCTCTTCATAGGATGACCTTCACAAACCAAGTACCAAAGATGACACCAAATTAGAAATTCTGCAGTTGAGATCTGTCAACAAGTCTATATAAAAAATTACTTTAAAGCTTGACTATGTGAAACATTTTTACCTGAAACACATTCTTTCCCACACTATTTCATTAGCTGCCTTCACTGTTCAATAGCAATGCACTTGAAAATTGATCTAAAAGCAGATAAAGTTAAGAGGTCAAACAAACAGAGCACAGCATGCTCTCACAGGAGATGCAGGGCATGAACTCAGCTACCAGGTCCTCCAGGAGTGCTTGTTCCCACCAGAACTGATATACCTTAACCTTGAGTTACTACTGGTTCTTGTAAAAATAACTGGTGAACAGCATTAATATTTTATTTTTCAGAATTTAGAAAAGTTCTACAGCGTTCAGCAATGTAAGACTGTAGCCAAATGTTCTGACACACTCAAGTCTAAAGAAAAGAAGTTCTGGAATAATTCACAGTGCAGCTTTCATTTTCTACCTCTTGAAGAGCAATTTTAAACATGCTTCCTTCTTTGTAGATATATGATCTGCAAAGTAAGATGTCCTTAGATCATCTGCATGCAAGTACCAGGGTTAATAACAGCAACAGCCTTGAAGTTAATAACTGCAGTTCTCTCAAGAACTATGCAAGAGCTGCTCTGCTTGAAGTTGAGAGATATAATGACTCTTTCATTTGCTAAAACAGCAGCAAACATGGTACATTATTCCTGCCCAGATCACATTCACCCTGTATCTTAGCAGTAAAGCAAGTTGCATCAAAAAAAGAAGCTATTATTTTCTAAAAAAATATTGCTAATATATATTTAGTAGGTTGGCTTTTTTAAATCTGTTGTACTTCAAGCTGTTTACAAGTTCTGTAAACAGCACCATTGATGTTACTAATATGCATCTTTCAGGCACTTAAAGCTTTCAGCAGGTATAGATAAAGAGTCTGGTATTCAATTGACTTTCATCATGGAAACATGAACAGTCTTGTGAATTTTAACAGGCAGTTGTAAAACAGAGGGGAAGAGGATATATTTCCTCAGCTTTCCCAAGAGAGTTCCTCAGGGTTTGTGGCCAACTAGAACAGGCCCTTTACTAAAAACAGTTTTTTGTATGTGATAGTAACAAGTTTAAGATTTCCACAGGAACACAACTGGTAATTAAGAAAAAGGAGCAGGAAGTAAAGTAAGTATTTTAGCCTAGCATTTCACTAGCACTGAGCATCTGCTCTAGTGGCATCTAATCAGGTTGGAGGGGAGTTACCTAAAAAGGCAGTGGTGCCAGTTCTGCTAACAGTAGAACTAAACCTAAGCAGTTAAAATTTTTTTAGTGGAATACTAACATTCTGTGCTTCAGTGTAGAACAACAAGGAAGCCATAACAAATTCTAGTTACAGAAGATGGTCGCTAGCTACAACATACACAATACATGAGAGAACACATGCACGCAACCTTCAGAATATCATCTGGAACTGCTTGCGACGCTGGAAGCAAGAGCTATCCCCTCCATCTCCCATCATTCCAGGCATTAGGAACCCTGCAACAGGCTTTTTACAGTAATAGGATTAAATGCTTGCCACGATACAACACTAAAAGCTGACAACAAATTAGTACAGTTAGATGTCTGCATCAGCATTTCAGTAACTGGGTGACCACTTAGTCTGATCAAGCCCCTCCAGTTACCAGCTTGTGCAATAAGACACACCAGCAGCATTATTAGGCAGTCCCAGGAAAGGTACTGTTTTTCTTACAGGCTAGAGATGATGTAAAACAGAAGAGTTGGAAGTGAACTCAGTTCTGACTCTCTACCTGGTAGGTACATTCTCCAAAAGCCTGTAATTGTTGGTTTGGGTGGGTTGTTGGGTTTTTTTGTGGGGTTTTTTTGTTTGTTTGTTTTTTAGTTGTTTTCGTTTGTTTTACATAGTCAAATCTTCCAGCAGAACTACCAGAATACTGTAGGAGCAAAACAACATTATATTAGAGTTCTTCTACAAGATCTTATTCTTAAAAGGTTAACCTGAACATATGTCTGTCAACAGCTAATACTATAGTGCAAAGATTGTATGTTCAGGTCAAGCAACCTGAGAGTACTATGGAACAGTCCTATTACAAGTCCAACTCAGGACAATAAGACTTAAAGCTAGCAGATAACTCCTCTGTTCAAGTCAGAATACAAAGAGACATCCACACCTTTGTAGCAGATGTTCTAAGAGATGCACAGCAAGGAAGAGAAGCAATATTATGCACAGCAGAAAAAGCAGATTAGAAGATAGGATTTTTTTGCAATGCTAGATACAGACCAATAAAGAAATTGAGACTCAGATGAAGACAGTAGGCCCCAAAAGGATATTAAGAGTAAATAAAACTTCATAAGTATGACAAGAGATGACTGAGTAAAGGATGCTTTTTTCTTAATTCCAACATGCAAGGAGGAAGCTGTCGTCAATCAAGCTAACCCAAATATTGCAAAAGAAATTAAAACAGATACAGGCCTGTAACTGTTACGGAGGCTCTCAAATAAACCACCAACCACAAAAAAATTAAATATTTATTAACAGAATTAACTAGCTCTCCATAAATTACAGATTCGAATGTCCGTGAGAGAAGAACAGAACAACTTCCTAGGGTTAAACAGTAACCCAAAACACTAACAAAGCTCAACTCCCTAGGGTTTAAGCAACCCAAAATGCATAACAAAGCGCCACTCCTAAGAGTTTAACGACAACCCAAAACACTATCACTCACCTGACAAGTGAGGGCTCTCAACCTCGAGGACCTGCTCAGGGCAGCGTCCCGACCCAAGGCCCCTCGAGGAGTTTCCTTGGGCAGCGTCCTGACCCCAGGGGAGAGTCCTTGATCTATGCATGCTCCCCCAAGGGACGAGCTCAGAATGGCTCCCAGGGGACTCCATTTATACCCAGGCCCAGTCTGGCCTGTGGTCAATAGCAGCTCCCGTTGGCCAAGGGCCCCAACTACCACGAGGCCCTGAGAACAAAGGCAGCCCCGAGATGCTGCACTACAGCAGCCAAGAAGCCCTGTTTTCACTGGGCGGATGCACCTGCCACAGTTGCTTCTCTCCTTTCTTCATAGCTATGCAATGTGTGTAGATTATAAAAATTAACTAGACTAAGAAGGGTATCATGGGACAGGAAAGTTAACCAATGTAATAATACTCAGATTTCAGAAATTGCTTAAAACTCATGAGTAACTTTGACCTATTGAAGAGACTGATTAGCAAAATCCCTTGGGAGGCTGCCTTGAAGGAAATGGGAGTCCAGGAAGGCTGGACATACTTCAAGAGAGAAGTCTTAAAGGCACAGGAGAGGCTGTTCCCGTGTGCCCGAAAACAAGCAGGCGGGGAAGGAGACCGGCCTGGCTAAACAGGGACCTTTGGCTGGATCTCAAGAACAAAAGGAGAATCTATTGCCTTTGGAAGAGGGGCCAGGTCTCTCATGAATACTATAAAGATGTAGTGAACTTATGCAGGGAGAACGTTAGGAGAGCCAAGGCACAGCTAGAGCTCAACTTGGCTGCAGCTGTTAAGGGTAACAAAAAATGTTTCTATAAATTTGTTAACAGCAAAAGGAAGATTAGGTGAATCTCCCTCCTAATGAGGAAAAGGCTGAGGTGCCCAACACCTGCTTTGCCTCAGTCTGTAGCAGTGGAACTGGCTGTTCCCTGGACACCCAGGCTCATGAGCTGGGAGATGGGGAGGGGACGCAGACTGAGGTCAGCACAGTTGAAGAGGAGGTGGTCAGAGACCTGCTGCACCACTTGGATGCACACAAGTCTGTGGGACCGGATGGGTTACACCCAAGGGAGCTGAAAGAGTTGGCAGATGTGCTCGCCAAGCTGCTGTCCATGATTTACCTGAAGTCATGGCTAACTGGGGAGGTTCCACTGGACTGGAGGGTGGCAAATCTACATCTACAAGAGAGGCAGAAAGGACGATCCAGAAAACTATAGACCTGTCAGTCTGACCTCGGTGCCAGGGAAGGTCATGGAGCAGGTCAACTCGAGTGCCATTAAAAGTCATATAATGGACACCCAGATGATCAGGCCCAGTCAGCATGGGTTTATGAAAGGCAGGTCCTGCCTGACAAACCTGATCTCCTTCTACGACAAGGCGACCTGCTTATTGGATGAGGGAAAGGCTGTGAATGTTGTTTACCTTGACTTCAGTAAGGCCTTTGGCACCATTTCCCACGGCATTCTCCTGGTGAAACTGGCTGCTCGAGGCTTGGATAGGCACACGCTTTGCTGGGTAAAAAACTGTCTGGATGGCCGGGCCCAAAAGATTGTGGTGAACAGAGTTAAATCCAGTTGGCAGCCGGTCATGAGTGGTGTCCCCCAGGGCTCGGTTTTGGGGCCACTCCTGTTTAACATCTTTATTGATGATCTAGACGAGGGGATCGAGTGCACCCTCAGTCAGTTTGCAGATGACACCAAGCTGGGTGGGAGTGTTGATGTGCTCGAGGGTAGGGAGGCTCTGCAGAGAGACCTGGACAGGCTGGAGCCATGGGCTGAGGCCAACTGGAGGAGTTTCAATAAGGCCAAATGCCGGGGGCTGCCCTTGGGCCACAACAACCCCCAGCAGCGCTACAGGCTTGGGGAGGAGTGGCTGGAGAGCTGCCAGTCAGAGGGGGACCTGGGGGTGTTGATTGACAGCCGGCTGAACAGGAGCCAGCAGTGTGCCCAGGGGGCCAAGAAAGCCAATGGCATCCTGGCTTGTGTCAGCAATAGCGTGGCCAGCAGGGACAGGGAAGGGATCTGACCCCTGTACTCAGCACTGGTGAGGCCGCCCCTCGATTCCTGTGTTCAGTTTTGGGCCCCTCACTACAAAAAGGCCATTGAATGACTCGAGCATGTCCAGAGAAGGGTAACGGAGCTGGTGCAGGGTCTGGAGCACAGGTCGTACGAGGAGCGGCTGAGGGAACTGGGGGTGTTTAGTCTGGAGAAGAGGAGGCTGAGGGGAGACCTCATCGCCCTCTACAGCTCCCTGAAAGGAGGTTGCAGAGAGCTGGGGATGAGTCTCTTTAACCAAGTAATAAGTGATAGGACAAGAGGGAATGGCCTCAAGTTGTGCCAGGGAAAGTTTTAGACTAAATGTCAGGAAGCATTTCTTTACAGAAGGGGTTGTTAGGCATTGGAATGGGCTGCCCAGGGAGGTGATGCCAGGGAGGTGATGGAGCCCCCATATCTGGAGGTGTTTAAGAGTCAGGTTGACTGGGGGATATGGTGTAGTTGGAAGCTGTCAATGTTAGGTTAATGGTTGGACTGGATGACCTTCAAGGTCTTTTCCAACCTAGATGATTCTGTGAGTAGTTGCCTATAAAAGTAGACAGTGAATTGTTCTGTAAGAGATGCTGCCATGCAGGAGGAACTTCTATCAAGCTTTCCTGAAAGAAGTCATCATGCTGGAAAGAGATCACTTGTCAGCATACTCCAAGAACAATTTTGGGGATAATTTCTTTGAATCAGTCAAAACCACAACACAGGCAAGTGGCCACTAGTTTGGGCTTGCTTATTTTGAAGACTAGAGACTAGACACACAGCATACAATTGTCAGTCTTAAAGAGATTCTTTAATCCAGTCTACAGGAACGTTTAAGTGTTACAAATCTTGCAGTACAAATACCTAACTGCACTTCAAGGATCAGCGCAAAGAGGGCTGCTATAAAGTGGGAGCTCAGCTAAGCCAAAATAAAAGCTTGGATGTACTGGTCAATCCACAGAGAACTGATTTGCCACTGATATGTAGCTACAGAAAAGCTGCCTTGTTATGACAGATGCAGAGATACTCATAGTATAGGTAGATCAGTATTTGATTGATTGATCTTATTAACAGACACACAGCATTAGTAGCTCTTACAGTAGGTGACTAGAACTGCACACATTTATGAAGGACTTGTAGCCTTAGCCGATAGATACAAAAACAACCTCTGAAATTACAGAAATGAGAACAAGAACTCCATTTGCTTGGCCCTGTTAATGTAAACTTGAATAGAAATATATGCCTTGTTAAGTTACATTTCTTCCTTCTGTTTATCCCCAATTTAAGCTAAATTTGACAACACTGAAGGTCTTTCTAAATAACCTTAAATTATAAACCAGAAAGTTCTTAACTCCAAGAAGTTCAAGGTACAAAACACAGCTTGTTTTGAAAAGCAGCCTCAATTGGATTGTGAATGGAATTGCATGCTGCAGAGACAGCTGGAGCCTGGATTTTGGTGCATATGCCCAAATTCATTTGGATGAGGCAGCTAAATGTTGTCACTAACAAACAGAACAGACTCCTAGCAGAACACTAAAGACACTTCAAAGAATTAAAATGCAGCGACCAGGGTTATGCTACTGCAGGAGTATACGGTTTAGCAGAAACTATATACAGAGAAGAAAATTAAGATGCATGATCATGCATACATACAGTGTGTCTCAAGAGAGTTATCAGAATAGTCAGGTATGGAAGACCAAAGGTACCTAAGGTTGCTTATGGTCTGAGTTATGGTCTCCTTGGTGCATTTCTTTTTGCTTCTTTGACTGGCAATATGAACGCCTCTGTTTCTATTCCTCTAACAAATCTCACATGCAGCCTTGGTGAGACCACAAGAGGAACAGCACTTTGCCTAAAATAGCTCTTCTCCATCTCCTAAGTCATTTTGTACCTGCTCACTTAATGTCAAAAACAAGCAACTTCTGCTGTTAATACTGAGCTAATGAAACTGCATAAGACCAACATAATCTATTCTTATTGTGCCTCATGCTTTATAACCACAACTGTCAGCTGAACCTGTATCCCTGGGAAGTAAAAATAAATTAGACCATTTTCCTACCCCAGCTTCCAGACTAAGTTTACAAAAAAACACCAGGGCACTAGTAACTGACACCAGTTAAAACAAATCGTTTGTTAAGTTCCCATACTGCACTGAACAAAAATGGCATTTTTAGAAGCTTCATTCCTGTCCCACTCGTTCCTGAGTTGTTTTCCAAATTCACTTGTGTATTGTCTAGCAGCTTGTCACCATAACCTGCATTTCAAGCAGGTTTTTTTCTGGTATACAACATTCTATCCAATTTATGAGAATCAATGATACATCTGGGGTCTGAACAAATAAATTTCAGGCAGCAAATAAATTAGATCTAATAGCCTGACACAAGGTTGAATACTCAGCTTCAGCAACTACCATTCAACACCAGAATTTTAAGTAGTCAAGAAGTACTGCAGCTCCAGTAAGCCAGAGGAGCCTCCCAAGCTGTCCCTGAAACCCCTCAAGTCCAAATCAAAACACTTCACATACAATAGGTTTTCTAAGAACTGATTCAAACAATGGGCATTTCTCAAACTCCAATTCAACTCTGAAAACTACATAGGAGTTCCATATGCTCCAGACTTCCAACAACTTAGCAAATACTATAAAGGCACCAAGGTATCCTACAAGAAATTTGTCATCAATTTTTTCCAACTAACAGCCCATAACTTTAACAAGCTCCATAAGAAGCAGCAGTAAAACAGCTTTGAAGGAGGTAATGGAGGCACTGGTTCTGCAAAGACTTAATGTATCACGCACTGGCATTCCCTCTTCAGGGTGACAGTTTTGAGACTTTGGGTAACTATTGGTCATGTCACACATTAACATTTTGCTCCTCTTTTCACAATTTTTATTTTTCTTTAACTCCTGGATCAGCATGGCCTACTAACTGTCAGTCAGGCTCAAAATATATTTGAACACATTAGAAAGCACTAAACATATCTTCAGCATTTGAAAGTTTGGTGGACACTGTATTTAGAGCTCCTTATTTAACGTAACTTAGAAGCATTTTATATACAAGGCAACAGTGCAAATGCCAATTCCACCATGAAGCACATGAAAACACCTACTGTGTCCATCCTGCATGCATTTGCAGCCTCTGAGATGAAGACAACTTTACTAAGAAATTCCTTTTGTCTTTTCATCTCAAGAAATCTTCCTATACAAAGGAAAAAAAAATCTTAGTTTAATACTGAAACCATTGCATTTGACAATGCACAATGGCAATTCTACTTCTGTCTTCCAGTATCATTTGCAGTTCCTGAAAATTATCAGAGATTTGATTGTTACAGCAGTTTTAAAAAGTGAACATGAGGTGGCAGAAGTTACAGCTAAATTGAATTTTTATACTTCAAACAAAAGTAAGCATCTCTCCTCTGATTAATCCCACTGCTCAAGGAACATCCTGGAATTCTAGCACTTGTCACATACACCTTGGATAACCATGACAAGTAATCCTATTTGTGGGCCATGTACGTAACTATCAAGCACAGTTAGGTGAATAGTGGAGTATTTCAAGAACAGCCATCAGAAGTCTCCTTAGCACAACTGACAGTCATAGCTAATCCTCAGAAGGGAGCAGTTACAGCCTCCTCTCCTCCCACCTTAAGACTTGTTTCCCTGTATTAATATTGGTTGAAGCTAAAAATAACTTTGGCACATTGTAATTCTATTAGCATTCTGGCATACAAGTGCTTTTTTTTATTTCTGTAATGCATCTGTTCCTGTAACAATTTAATAACAGCTATATCAGCTGCAAGCACAGCTGATCTTGATTTCTAAGAGGACAATTTAAACAAGAAAAAGAAATGTTTTCCCATTTATATGCTCATGATGCAAAGCTATCTGTATTCTTCTGCTAAAAGCCCAGAGGCCTGTAACACTGGCTTCTAGCCAACCCTAGATTAGAAAGATTTACTCAATACATACTGACCTTTTGCTCTAAAACACTCCCAAAGCTGTTGTTCTTAATTTTGTCCACCCACAGTTCAGTGTAATGCACAACAAAACCAGCTGCTGACTGTACAGTTACCTAGAGCGAAGCATCTCTTCCAGCGACGGCACAGAGACACGATGTTCATTCCTTCTTGCACTGTCTGCACGAAGATGAAAACAGCAGCAGTCCTTCAGAGTTCTCTACAGCATTAGCAGGTCTCAAAGCTGATTAAAGTGATCCCCATGGTAATCTGTGAAATATATGTTTGCACTTTCCAACTGCTTCACATTGGATTCACAGAAGGAGAGCGTGCAGTAGGTGCCTGTGTATATCCATGCACAGAGACAGCTGTGGCTTTTGCTGGATCATTCTAATGTACTCCAGCAAAATTCAGCACCATCCTGTATTTCAGCACTTGAAACAACCACCTGTCCAGTTCCTGGACTCTGACCCTCCCACACCAGGTTTCAACAGTTTCCCAAGCAAAACCCCAATAGAAAGATATAGTAGATACAGCTCTGTACTGGAAATGCTATCTGTGATGTTATGGGTCATGAGATCCATTCAAAGGATTATTTTTTTAACTTAGTCTTCCTTACCTCTGAACACATTTAATTGCAAAGTATTTTGGCTCTCAAATGAAAAGGTTAAAAATTAATTTAGCTATCACTTCAGCTAGTTAAAGAATCCCCTTCTCTACAGAAGGAAAGAGTTTTCATTTTCATTTCACCTGTAGTAACCCCATTAGTGTGAGCCTCTCTTTAGAGACACATCTACATATATGGGCCTTAGAGCAGCTTTTCAGGGTCCTTCCTCCCTGGCAGTCTGTCTCCCCATCCTTCCCATTCCTCCCCTCCAGACTATTTGCTTGCTTTCTGGAGGGGGAATAGAAAAGGAAACAGCAGCAGCATGCTTAAAGCCTCAGAAGACAGCCATAGCAGGATGTAAGGATTTGGCTTTTGGGACTATATCTGAAGTTGTGATCCCAATGAAGTATTGCATCTGCAGAACATTTCCCTGGGGCTGTTAGGCCTGCTTCAGTGATACATCAGCTATTTTTAGCAAGGGAGTACAGTTACACTAGGAGAGCTGTGTGCTCTGAGAAAGCCAGACCACATTAGCAGGGAAAGCTGACAAGAACCACCACAGGCTGTTAACCACCAGCTACAGCTTGGTCAGTTCAGTCTTTCTGAAGGTATCAACACTCTAACATTACACCATCAACTCTGGAGTTTGGTTCTGTTCGTGCCTGTGCAAACCCAGACTCCAGATGTGAGGGGTTTATCAAGTCCATCTCTTATGACCAACAGGAAGCTTGGTGGGGCAGAAAGTCAGAACATCACTTGGCAACCGGCACAACTGAGCTTGGTAAGAGATAATCATGTAAGGGTATCACTTATTTATGAGCAAGACAATGACAGGAAACCATGAAGACACTGTTAGCTACAAGTAAGTGCTTTTTCCTCAGGAGAGGAAGGTAACTCAAAATTTTAGTTGATCTTATCCAGCTTTCATTAGGGAAGTGTGTTGCATAATGCATGAGAAAAACAGAGAACAATGTTTGAGAACATTATCTATTCCCTACACAGATTAATCCATCAGACAGTATTGTATCTGACTGTCTTCTGCATATAGCTGTACTGTTTTTCTTACTAAAACCAGTACAAGCTCACCATATGATTAGGCTAACCAGTTAGCAATCTAGTTGGATTAGCAGTTCCCTAGTATAGGACATATGAACCAAAAATGTGTCTTGAACCAAAATTGCTTATCTCACCTTCTCCAGACCAGTGAGATCTGACAGCAGAAGCACTGTTACCACATGCAGAGGTGAGTAAACCAGTAGCACCAGACTAGCCAGGCCCAGAATCTGTCTGGCAAGGTGTCAATTGCTTTCTGTCCTTGGCTCCACTTACGTTCTACCACTTCACAGTCATCCCTGAATCCACCATATTACAAAGGCTCCGTTGCTGCTTAAATGCACGGTCTTGGTAACATCTGCCTAACATCGTTTGAGATGCAGGCACAACACAAGTTAGCCACAATACTTTTTATGGAAGTATTGGTACTGCACGGTCCCTAACAAAGTCCTCCTCAGATCTTTCCAAACTTGGTAGCTTATACAAACACACTCCAGACAAGAAGTCCACTTTGGATCAGTAAGCCTGAACTAAGTATTTAGGACAAAAATCTGCTATAGAGTCCTTGATCAAAATACGTGATTATACGAGGATACAATCAGATCACTGATTATTTCTTTTCAAAGACAAAAAGCCTCATCTGAACACTTAGATTGCACTGGTACTGTAAGTTCAAATTTTTCAAGACAACTTATTTTTTCCTTGATAGATGTAATAGACATGACAAGTATACTCAGTGTAGGAACTAGGGAGACTGACTTAACCATGCTATCATGACATTTTCTATATTGTCTAGTTTTGGTTTGTTGTCCTGAAGCCAAGTATGAAATTATTACACATTATCTATAGAAACATCAACAAAACAAGAATATCATACAAAAGATACCTTGCACTAACCTTCAGGATTTTTGTGACTATTCCAAAATTGTACAAGATAAAAAACATGTTCCTCCACACAAATTGCATGGTACTTCTCAAAGTGATCCAGTTCTCTCTGAACTTGTCTGTCCCTACAGCTTCATATATCCTTCCATGGCTTGTGCAAACCCCTCTAAGCAAGTAAGCCATGTTCACAGTATACTGAGTATACTGTGAACAAGTAGGAGACATTTTAGGCTAATACTGTTGGCATATTTACCATCAACTGTGTACCGCCTTGCATCAATACTGCTTTTTATTATTGGAAATCCTTCCACACATAATGCTGAATATCAGCAACTCTGTACTGCCAGTTCCAGGAAAAAAAACAAGTCAGACACCGAAACATTACAAATCCTTTTTTTAGGCACCACAATGCTGAGTCTTGGAGTTTGAGGCTTGTTTTTGTTCTTGTAAAAAATTCATCTTCTCACCCTTGACCCTTTATAGCAAATAAGTCACATTTTCAGGATTGTCTGCAATCACAGCTTGATTGTTCTGCAATGCGGGTTCATCTCCCCACTTGCTACCTTGAAAGTGAGATGGAGGCTCAACATAAGGCTGATCAGAAGTATCATAAAAGCTGCAAGTACTTGGAATTTGCTTTAGTGCTGAAGTTCAGCCCTGATGTAATAGATGTTTTTATATCAAGTTTAGTGAGAACATTTAAAGTAGAAGTCATTGAGTCCAACATTTATTCTAGTGTAACAGCAGACTTGAAAGTAAGTTTGAAGGTTTAACACTTCCATAACAGGTTTTTTTGCCAGTTTACTATTCACCAAATATCCCACTTAGTGTGCATATGAAAGGACCATAAGGACTCAACTAAAACCCACAAACTGACAAACAGAACAAAAAGACAGGTGATTCTTTACCCCATTCCTTCCCCAGGGAAATCGCTGATGCTTGAACACCATACAGTGTGACTAAATAACAGGTCAGTTATAGTATTATATATACACTTATATCTGCTCCTGAAGTCACCTTGTGATTTTCACCATCTTGTTTGTCCTAATAAACAGAACTATATGCTAGGATAGGCCAGGAACACACAGCTAAATTATTTACTAAGGAAATACCACCAAAGAGCAAATATTTTAGATAGTCAACAACATAAGCACATTACAAGAAAAAAAAAAATCTAACCACCTAATTCAGAAGTGTTCACTCCATCTCAGCACACCCAGCCACCACCAGAGGTTTACTTTATTGCAGCCAGGGGATTAAGCACAGCTGGCTAAAGTTAGAGTTGGAGCTGTGCATCACCTCAGCAGCACACGAGAACTTCACTGGACAGGCACCAGGCCATTCCCAGTTGTTCCAGCATTCCTGCCCGAGATCAGTACATGACAAATGAGTACCAGGCCATACCATTCATAAAACTGAGCTATTCTTGAGTCACAGATACTATCAAGAATTTTATTACTGAACAGGTCTTTAGGTAACAGATTTTACCAACAGCACTTAAGAGTTCATTTCTGAACGTTTTGGGTGCCCACAAACCCAGCCCCAAGAATTCAAGCAAGTCTTAAACCTTCACTGGCCTTTATTCCCTACAAACCCAACCACATCCCTTAGCTATTATTCTATACCGTTTTGGGATACACTTTTTTAAAAATACATCTTTTACTGTTAGATTATGGACTAGAACAGACAAACTTTTAAAGGGTGATTCTTAATCAGGCAGAACACAAACTTCTCCCCCCCCCCCCCCCCCCCCCCATTTTACTCATTAAGGTAGCCCAGACTCCTCAAAATAGCCTGCCATCAGCTCCTCTCGGGCCTCTGTGGGCCAAAGCTGCTAGAGCAGACATCACTGCACCTAAGAGTACTGCCGTGACTAGCTCTGCATCCAAACTTCCACTTCCATCTAGTTGTCCTGACAGCTGACTCCATCAAAAACATGAAAAAAAGTAGGCATTGCTCCCATCTTCTCACCTCACTACACAGTTACTATACATTTCTAATGTAACCTCACATTGCACAGAGGTGTAAGCTTGCAGTGACCAGACTTTTCAACAGTGCTAACCAGAATCATTGTTCAAAGCTTTGCAGCTATCCTTATTATAAAATAATTTGAAGTTAAACCATACATTCGGGATTTTCAACAGTACATCTACTTTGCTCCTACAGTTCCAAGTCTCCAAAGGAGAAAAAAATTCTTAAAAAATGTAAAGCAAAACTGCAGTCCAACTGCAAGTATGTGTATACCCAGAATTAACACCAGTTTTTAAAAAAACTGGAAGTAATTTTTTCCTACTTGTACAATTTAAGTTTTTCTTGCAGGGTATTACAGTTCAGTGTCTTACTGTGCTGAAATGAATCTTCAAGGGCATTGCATGTTAGGAAGGTATCTAAACATGCTGGCTGAACAGTGAAACAGGGGCCTGAATTACTACTACTGCTAGTCAAAGCTCATGTGTGAGCAGAAAGAAGGCTGTCAGGGACCTGTGCACAGAAGCTTATCCAGACAGGATAGCCCTGCCCTAGTTAGCTAGCCTTGGCTCTTCCCTAGCATACACACTCTCAGGAATAAAAGTGGATAAATCATTTTGAGTAGAACACTGGAAAATCTTCAGTTTAAAGATAAGACTTAAGTCTTAATCTCTCAAATTCTAACAGGTCCCTACACACCTAGCAAGGGCACAGGCCACAGATGAACATAATTGTTTCAAGTTAAGTTTTATGCAAGCCTCTTTCAGAGCATATTGTTCAACCACTAAATATTCTCTATTTAATGGTCTACTTTCAATACAACACAGTTCTACTATGATTAAGTTGAAGTTTCTTTCTTAGCAACTAATCAAGCTAACAAAGCCCAGGACTAGAAGTGGTGGGCACATTCTAGGGACCAAAAGCTACAGAGACAGATCCAAAGACACAGGCTGAGCATCAGGATGTCAACCTTTTTCTTTTTTTAAAAGGTATTCTACTGCATTTTCATGCTTTCATTTTTATTTGTGAAATGTAAATACTTCTGGAGGCCAGGAATATATTTTTGACACAGTTCAACACCACATTCACTGTTGGGAGTCCTAATAAAAAGTTTTTCCTTCTGTAGGTAGCAAGAGATTTGTGCTCCTCAAGGAAGAAGACTCTGTAGAGAAATTTAAACAGCTTAGCACTACTCAAGTTCAGACTTTAAGTCACTCCTGTGCCTATGCCCACAAATACACAATCACTTCACTGTGTCCTGAGCACTTGTAGCACTGTCATTCTACACAAAGTCACTGCTTAAATGTGTATCTACCAGCTGGCAACCAGCAAGGCATTTTTCTTTCACATGGTCAGTGGGCCAGGCAAACAAGTGCAGTGCAGCACTGGAAGCCAGCACAGTGCCCACAGCCACAAGCACAGCTCAGAATGCCTCAAGTTGTTAAAAAATTACAAGTTCCATCAAATGAATAACTAGCAATAAAGCAAATTACCTCTCCATTCTACTTCAGTGTGGAAAGTAACTATATAGGCCAGGTTTCTGGCAAGCCAATGAGAAGGACAAGCCAGAAACCAAATACAACTGGCTTAAGTGCGTTTGTTCCTGCTCTGGTGACTCCATGAGTAGTGGCCACAAACCACACCTGTTAGCAACTAGTGAAGTCTTCTAGCAGCTAATGATTTTTAAAATCTTGAATGTAGTCCTTTGCAGCTATATTTAGACATAAATTGTATTTGTTACATAACAATCTGGATTCTTAGTACCTTAAAACAGAAATAAGACTTTTTGTTTAAACACTTAAACTGTGTTTGAGTAATTTCAGGATAGATTCAGTATCACTGAGCTCATGGGAGTTCTGCTGGGATGAACTGACAAATTTTCCACCCATTACACCTCACCATTCCACCCAGTATTAGCTTACCTGCTATTTCATTCTAAAAAGTTAAAAAGCTTTAGCATGTTGACTCAAAACATATCAGATTAGTGGGGGCAGCATCTAATGAAAAGATTTAATCCCTTCTCCCTGAGGCTGCTGTTCAGAGAACAGTGGTTGAACACTGAAAATGCAGCTCCTGTATCATCAGTTTGTCACACAGTATATTCAAGTGGTTTAAGGTCATTTCACTGGTGTATCAAGCCCCACTAGTTCAAGCTCAGTTTTCCCCATCATGAAATCAACTTTCCAAATGCAGATAATGAGCAGGATACTAACTGCCACAGCCACTTGCATTTCAGAGTATTTTCCAGCCAGAATTGCAGGCATGGCATAACTGATTTCTGTTCTTTTGTTCTTCGCTGGACATTGTTCAGAAGCCAGCTCTTTGCCCTCCTTCAGGATTTGTCCCTTCAAGATGTATATAAAGAGCCTGTTCAAAAGCATCCTGAGATAACACTTGCATCAAGCACCAGTTTGCTTTCATTATAGCAAACCTTGACAGATGTGCATAGAACTGCCTGCAGGGACAGGAAGACAATTGTTCTAACAGGCATTTGTTAATAATGAAACAGTAGCTGTAGGTTCTTTTAAATATATTCCCTTAGCTTGTATAATCAAAGATTCGTGTTCTCTACCACAGACTGGGAAGGGAATTAATTCTCCAAGCAGCTCAGCAGCTAGGGAGACCATAGTGTGACCTCTAATAATTTACTAAGATAATTTTCAGTTTCCAGTTAATTTTTATCAGATCATTTTCAAGCTGCCAATAGCATGCCTCAGAGGCAGGAAACAGTAAGCACATGCATGCAAACACATGCAGTACAAACAAACAAACAAAAAAATCAATTTCCAGCCTTTTAATCCATGCTATAATGTTATTTGAATAAGCCTAAAGTCTTTAGTGATGAGTCAGTCAATTCATGTTTATGGAATTTTAATAGGAAAAAGGTATAACTAACAATCATGGAATCAAAATTATGCACCAAAGCCCGTATTGCTATAAGATCTACAGAGGACTCAGCTTTTTATTTAAAAATATAGGTGTGTTAAAATCAGTAAACATGAGATTCACCACAATCTAGTACCCTTCTAAAGGAGACTTTCCTATATTACCCTTCTCTGAAAAAATTACTTAAAATACTGCTTTATTTTCAAAAGGTGAGAGCAAGAAATGCAATTGCAAATATTTTTCCCAGTGCAAAATGGGAGCCTTAAAAGACAACCAGGTTGAACCACCTCCTGTTTGGTGAGGCATCCCTCAACTGGCATTAAGGTCTCTGGTCCCATCTGCTGCCTCTTTGTCTTACAGCAGACCTGACTGAATTCACGTTTTTTGCTCTTCTGCAACCTTTGCAGCTGCATTCTACAGGAGAAAGATGTTTGCAAATTAGTTTTATATTCAAGATGGTCACAAAACACTGTATCACAGCTTTTGAAAATAAAAGGTTCTAAAACAAACAGGCACAATGAAAGCCCAGGTCCTGTATCAGAAGTTTCTCTTTACTGGGCAACACCAGCTATACTTTTAGAGTTATGGTTAAACATCCTCTTCACATACCACTCTTGCCCCACTGACTGTGAGGATTCTGACTGTACGCAAAACTGTCAAGTTCCAGCTGGAAGGAGACCTGGATTGTCTCATTTGTCACAGGTCATATTGTCTTGCAATAGTCTTATACCATCCCCTTCCCTTATTTCAACTCCTTCTTACCTTTCCACATGAAGTTTTCCCTTCAGCCACTACCTCCTTGTTATCTAAACAAAGCAGTCCAATCTGATAACCAGAAGCTGTAGATGTGATAAAAAAAGATGGTTTCCATAGTTTTATGTAATGGCTACAATTTCTCAGAGCAAGATTTCCCTAATCTCCTTTTGTTCCAGAGAACAATGCTCAGTTCACTTACCCAGGCACCTGGTACACACAGCCCAAGAGGAGAAACCCAATGCTGTTCTGAGTTCTGCTGGTAAGAAAGCAAACCTTGTGGGCCTTCTACAAACAAACTGCCACAGTGTAACTGAGAGCAACTATGCAAAAATATTTTGCACACCCCTACTCCCCATGCCAGTATCCATCCAGTATCAACCTGAAGTAGGAACAAGTGTGGACTTGCATTGAACAGCATAGTCCTGGCTTTCCCACCACTCCCCAAGCACAGCAGGTCTGAAAAGCAATACTCCAGTCTTCCCACAAGCCAGAGCAGCCCAAAAACATAAAATATAACCAATAAAATTAAGCAAACTCTGAAGGTAACACCAAGAATAGTCTTGTCCACCTACCACCAAGTTTTGCCTGCTTGCTTACCACTCACTATGTAAATATGCATCCTTAGAGGCTTCTCATGGTACAGCTCTAAACTGTCCCATCTACACACTCAAGTGCAGGTATCATCTTAAAAAATGCATTTTCAAGGACACCTGGCATGCAAAGGAAGAGAGAACAAGCTTTCCAAAAAGCTACATTTCTTCCTAGATTATGCTGGTACTACCTACAGCAAGTGCCCTTGATGTTTACAAAGTGCTCTCCTTTCCAGAAAGCATTATTCATCAAGCAACTGCAGTCAAAATTAAAGCACAACCCACCAATTTCACCTCTACAGAAAATATCAAAGCGCTATCAGTCACTCATATTTCTATACTAGTGGCTGGAAGAAATATGAGGCAAACATTAACAGTTCTCAGAGTGATCCTCTGTTCCCCAAGTACTCGAGAGCAGTCTGGCAGTATTGAAATGCAGGAGATGCAGGATTACATCTATTCTTACTGTAAACTCGTTCACCTCTGCAGTGCTGCCAACATATGATACAATAAAACACAGGAACTAGTTGCACCCCCAAAGCTGCTGTTGCACTTGTACAGCAAGACCACCCCTGCTACATATCCCAGAAATACAGCTTTGTCAGCGGAGGTCATTATGACTTCCATAAAGGCATCCAGGACTACCAGAAAACATTTCTTTAAACACAAATTTACAAAACCTTGGGGGGGGGGGGGGGGGGGGGGGGGGCAGTGTGGGAGCTTGCAGCAGGAACAAATTAGGTCTTAAATTTCACTAGCAGAGCAACCGACTTGTCAGTCACTTTCAACCCAACTGGATCTCCCCTCCAGTTAACATCAAAACCAATGCACAGAAACCCAGCCTTTAAATGAACAGGAGTAATGCCTATATACATCTATAATATGAAGATAATAGTGAATAATTATAGTGAACTATTTTCAATTTTTGTGAACTAATACCCTGACACCTAACTTGTGCTCTACCACTAACTTGGGCCATCAAAATATAAGATAAAGCATGACTATTAATAGATAATCCTTGCAATCTATTTATCAATGCTTTTGTCTCAATGTTATCAATCCAGTTGCCTACATATTAAATAGGCTTTCTACTTCAGAAATCTAAAATATTGGTGTAGATGAAGATCAAGTACTTGCAGACAATGTAATACTATCAATGAAATGAACAGCCACTTTTCTTCCATCCTTTTATTCTTAATATCCTCTTGAGTAAACACCAAGAGAAGTCAAGTATTTGCCATGTTAAGATAATTCTAGCTTAAGTAGCCTGAAGCCACTACAGCTTCTTGCATTTATTTGTACTTATTTAACCCAGCACTAACAATGCTATAGAATTCATTTAGCTCATTTTTTATCTCTAGAGACAAGAACACTAGACTGCTGTAAAGGGGGAAAAAAAACATTTAATAGTCTTCTTAAAGTCACAGGATAAGCAAAGAAATACATACCTCATATCCTGTGGCAGTAGCATTTGGCCTACACATGAGACTGCTTCCTTCTAACAGGCCAGAAGAGAACTCATTTACCAGCTGAAATACTGTACAAAAATGCCTTTTAATGCTAAAGGCCACACATACACTAATCTGAAGGGGAACTGCATCACATATCAATTCTTGCCTAACAAAGCCCTACAGCCTAATTTATGACCTTTGGCCAAGGTCTAACTGAGAAGTTAAGGATTCAGAGATGATGTGCTGTAGTTACAAGCACAGAGACAAACCAAAGCCTTTTCCCTACAGGTTGTCAAGACAGCTTTAATGGAGCTCTGAGACTCTTCTCATAAAAGACGTTCTAATGATTAGTGGATCCATAGGTACTCACTTATGACCAATCCTCATTACCTATCAAAAATTATTGGTTTTAAAAATCAAATGAGTCCACAGCAGGCAAATGGGCTAGCTGTAAGGTAGGGATAGCTCTGGATTATCAGTCTGACCAAGTCTTGGGGAAAGCTGGCTTCAGCTACCACAGGGGAGATGTCTAAAAGCTCTAACAAAATCCAGATTTTCATTAGATGCAAATCCAGTACTATATATCTTCTATCGTCATTCAACTTCAGTTACCCTCACCCACTTTAACAAGACTCGAGACATGTAAACCCTATTAATTATTTACACAGCACACCTACTGTATACATGCAGGGCATTAGCAGGTACACTCATACCTTAAATACTGACCAAGAGGCAACAGGTAGGGAAGAAGACAGACAGCATGCAAGATAAACCACCAGCAATATGAATAGCACAACTCCCACTGTTCAGAGTTGGTTAATGAACTAGGCTGCAGGTAACTCACTGGATTTGTCAAAGCCACCTCAGATGAGCCATCTGCTCAGTAGGCAGTGCTGTGCAGCAGCCGTGAGATATACGGCCAGCACTGCTCCTACCCTTAATGGGGGGAGGTGGGGGTCCTGTAGCTAAAAGCAACAGGCTTGACCAGTAGAGCTGCTAAACTTCAATCAGCCAACAGTAAACAGATTTAAAAACCAAGCCCAATGCTTTATTAAATTTTAAGAACATGAGGTAATCAATTAGTTTAGGGACTCATGTTTGTTCTCTTCTCATGTCTGCACTTGTGTACACAGGCACTGTGGAAGAGCTCAGCAGAAGAACACACATTACAACAGCACTGTTTCTTCAAAGCATCTAATCTGTTCACAAGGATGAATTGTCTTAATCAGACAGGGGTGATAACTGTATTGGGGTGAATTTTAACCGTTCAAAACAAAACACAGCAGGCTGCAGCCCTAATGCCAACCAAACCAATACAGGTCCCTCTGCATTTTGTGACAGATGCTGTTGCAAAAGTGCATATCCCATCTCTTCATCTCACCACTGCCAACTGCTGTCACTGGAAAGGGCTCAACCAACAGCAAGCCAGCCAAATGCCTTGCTTAAACCTATTTTATTATTAGTGCTACCAACAGCTGAGACAGAGCCACATCTTGAACACTGAACTGAGCTGTGGCATGGTAAGAGAATGGCTCTGCCCAGTGGAACCAGCTTTGAAAGACAGTGGGGCTCCCTCAGCACTCTCGAGGGCAACTCCTAACTCACCCCCATGAAATCCCCCAGATGTCTCACCTTTTACCCCAACATATCTGAAACAGCAACATCCCAAAAACCATCAGTCCATGGTCTAGACAATGCTGGTAGAAAAACAATTATGAACATTTAAGTAGCATGACTATGTTGGCATACCCTGAGTTTGCCAATATACCACACAAGACACATGAGACTGCCTTTTTAACGAGCCATCTGACTACAAAGTAGGAAACAAAGGTTTAAACAACCTTCCTTGAAGGATTACATGATCCAGAAGTAATAAGGAAGAACTGTTTGATCATCAAGGACTAACTGATGGATACTGATTAAGCATACAGCCACAATCTTTCAGCATTTCTTCAAACTACTTATCTCTGCTTGGCAGCTATGTCACATGTAGTGCAGAAGACTACGGGGAATGATCGCTTGCAGGAAGAAAGTATTAGGACCTTCTACACTTCATTTTGGCTCAGCTATTGCAAAAGCAAGGTCTAATTTTACCTCATCATGCCTCTGATAAATGAAGGACCTGCTATCAGTACAGGCTTATGCATCCAAGTACTCAGATACACAGATAGGCCTTTGAATGGGCATAGAGTAAATCCTGTCTGCAACACTGAGGGGTTTCACTGCTTGCACAAGCCACCAAAGTGCCTCTGTAAGGCACTGATCCTACCTAAGAGGGTACCCCACCATCACACTACAAGTTCTAAGCATTAAGTGTTAAACTAACAACAGCATATTATTAATCCACTCTATCTTTACCACTCTGCTACTTTTGCCTTTCTTCAAGTGTGCTTAACACTGAACAAAGTAGATATGAAAGAAATAATGGGGAAAAAAGTGAAGTTATAGTCTGTTCTCCTCACTGAGCCAACATCTTTGAAATAAAAATCATACCAAGTTTTTGATCAAGTACTTAATAAATCAGATGGAAAACCTGACTGCATGATACCATTGCAGAACACACCATGTACCAAGCCACACAGGCTCATGTGGGTTATGTGGCATATTGTATTTAATAAATGTTCACTACAACTGTTAGTGGGACTGTTAATGGAACCACTCAAGAGAGGAAATTGGCAACCAATTCATTCTCACTAATTGCAATATACTTTCAGCTATACTTTCAGACAAATGTTTTGCCGAAAACAGCATCTTTGTAACTGCCTAGGCTTTCATGTTCTTAAACTCTTTTACTCATTTTTCTAATGTAATACTCACTATCTTGGAGTTCAACATAACACGGGGTAAGAATTAATAGTGTCTTGTTAATCAGACAATATTTTAGTTCTCTACCTTTAGACCAAGGACTGTTCAGTGATCCCAACATGGTGGAGGGAACACCACATCCACATAGACAACTGTACTGAATCCCAGAGCTATGAGCATAACCTATGCAGACCCATCACTCTCATCCAGTGAGAGAAGCAAGAAATGCCATCCTCAATGCAGAGTGAACAACATGGAGTTGACTATTAACAGCAGGAAAAAGAAATAAACCTCAGGCTATTTCAGAGGTCTAGGAGTTACAGATACATTGTAGAGTGACTCTGCTATCCTATATCACTATCACAACACAGATAGGGCATGCAGACAAGTCACACATTCTTCAGATTCATTTTCTTGTACTAACAGGTATTTTCATCCTTTTGAGGCACCTTAAAACACAAGTATCTGTCCTGATGTGAGAATTAACAGCCATCCCCACCACCTGGTTGTTTCCAGAGGACTTGGAGGCTAGATTGAAACCACCACCTCTCCAACAGAAAAGTTACAGGAGGAATGTGTGTCTGCATTTCAGGTTCCTTATATCTGGACCTTGAAAGGTAGTTCCTGTACTTCCAGCTTTGAGCACTAGATGAAGAATCTAGTGCAGAACCTCTCATAGTGCTTATAAGTTACCTTTATCACCAAGGAGACACACAACCAGAACACAGATAATAATGTTTAAGACAGCTTCACAAAGACATATATCTGCACAAAGCTCAGGACAGACTTGGTGAACTTCATAAAAATCTTCAGTGTAGAACAAGTCTATTTTAGTTTAATGGATGTATAAACAGACTTCCAAAACAGAAATTCAACAGCAGTTCTATGTTTAACCAAGGACAAGAGAAAAGCTGCCATCACACGCCTCTGCCTGTCCCCTGCAGGAAAAGAACACTACTGACAGATAAGAGAGGCTTACAGGTTTTACAGTATCAGGCAGCCTTATCTTTGCTCTACAGCCTCAGTCAAAAGATCAGATCAGGGATGACAAAGCTTATTGAGCTAGAACCCCATGTAGATTCTTCCTTTTCCCTTTGAAGCATGTTATATGAAAAACATACAAGTTACTTATCACTGCAGCATTAAAGTATTATTTATCCAACTGATACTGTTATGCTGAAGTCCTATAAGTATAGCTGGAGAAGTTTTTCCTAATAAAATATTTTTATTAGAAAAATCCCAACCAAATAAGCCTTCTTGTGCTAGTTGTTCTTCTTGGAACAGCTATGTTTTCTACAGCACCTGGATGAGTTAAAGCATTCTTTCCTCTTTTTTCCCCTACCATATTTTTTTCCACTCCTAGAGAGGGATAATAGTCTCAGTGGCTTGATCTCTAAAAGATATGTTATAATCCTTCTATAGGTTTTTCTGGGAAGCCTACAGATCAGACCCTGAACTGTTGCAGGCAGGTGACAATGAATTTGATTTAGATGGAGTTATGCTGACTGGACCAGCTGGCGCAATGACCATACAGGTCTCCTGCTCATTCAATGTTTGTTTTCCATCAGATCAGGATTCAGCTTGATCTATTCCACCATTCCTGAAGATTAAGTACATTTGTACTGCATCCATCTGTCACTTTTGAGACATTCTAGTACCTGTCCACAATAGGCAGAGTTTTATTGGAACTGCTACCAAAATGAGCAAAGACAAGAATCACAGGCATTTTCAATATTTAATTATCTAGTATTGCATAGGCTGCTGTGGATTTAGAGGAAATTATGCTTATGACTCATACACTAGCACTGGAGGAGTTTTTCATAAAAAAGTAGCCCTAGGGAGGGGAAGAAAAAAAGACTAAGACAACCTATCACTACTGAAAGCTGAACACCACCACCTAGCTGGCTCGGTTTCCAATGACAGTGCATTCATCCAGTTACAGCGGGCACTGCCGTTTCATTCCTAAGGAAGTCTCACCAGCTAGGCTTCAGTCACTCCTCTTTCCTTGCGTTCAGTGCAGGGAATAGTCTAAGAAATCTAAAAAGGGGTTCTAAACTCTCCAAGACGGAGTTTCAGGCAGTCTTCAGACAGTGCTGAGTTGTATCTATTACTGAATTAAATACAGGTTACCTGAGTTTCTCATTCCTTCATGATGGAAATACCTTTTGAAAGGAAAATAGTCATTCCCACCCCCAGTATAAGCTTCACTTTTTGTTTTGTTTTTAAATGAAAGATGAAAGCAAGCACCCAGTTCTCTCAAGTAACTACTGGGGACAAATTTAATTGAGCAATTTTTTCTGAAAGCCTAAAAGCCTTCTTTCTCTTCTCTCTACAGACTATTACAAAAGATATTTGCTCATATGAGCAGGAGTCCCCTACTAGTAAGCATTAGTTTGCTATACCATGTTTAGAAAGCTTCAGAAATATTACTACTACTTTATTTCCACGTAACTCTTGTACTTCACTGTGTAGAGGTAATGAATGGATAGAAACCCCCACCATTCAGTTACTGTCTTAAAATTGAGTTCATTGTTAAAGCAACAGGTCCTTACCACTAATTAGCCTTACACACTAATAAAACTGAAGGAGTCTGTCACATTAAGTATACCTTTCATCTTTAACATAACTTTTACTATGTAGCTATTGAAAACCACTATTGTAGTGCCTATGTCACACAAGTGACAACAACAAAAACACAATTACAGGAAGGGATTATTCAGATATAGATTTATAATTATTTGCTCTTTAGATTTAAGCTTTACCTATATTTTTACCAAGTAGTATTTAAATAAAGATACAAAACCTGAACCATTTTGGTAAAAACAGACATATGCTTTGCTTACTACAAGACTCTTCCTGTATTTCTGAATGAACCTTCCTAGGATAAAAAGAGACTTCCAGCTTTTCCGTGTAGGAAAATGAAGGTAAGATAATGAGACCCAGTATCTACCCTAAAGCACTAAAGACAAACACAATAAAAATACATTTCTTCAAGAAGTGCAACCTTCCCTCCCCTCAAACCCTAAAATAAACTTACCTGACTGAAATCCCAAACTAAAAAAAAAAAGACAAATAGACCTATATACTATAGCTTATACTACCAAAATCTCTACAAGACATGACCTTCTACTTCCTTTCTCCTCTTTTAAAGTCTTCTTATCTGTGTGCATTAGCCTCTCTCACCCACAAATTAGGGGGCTGAGGCTCATTAGTGTAAACAGAGCTGTAATAATTGACATCAGGTAGAATGTGTATCTAGTTAAATCTGTTTTCTAGTGAGTACTTAAAAGCACAACCTATTCAGGTTGAATGATGACTATATTACTCCACCTGAATGACAGTTTTTAAACACGTTGCTTTTACTGTTCCACTGATTTTGTGTTAGTATTATTACAGCTGTCTTTTAGAGCTTATTTTTAATTTTTTTGTAGCAATACATGTGTTAAAACCTTTATAAGCAACTGTAAATGGTTGTTATTTTTTTCCTCATATTTTAAAGCTTAGCTGATCTATTATTTGAGTCTTCTTTTACAGTTTTCCTTACCATGAATTGATTTGTCTTTTTATAGGTGTATATAATAGAAAAACTCCTTGAATATCTTTTCCTATGTTTTGGTGTATGAAACAATTCTACAGCATCTATTTCTGCTTTGACCTTAGTTTTAGCTACTTGCTTTTCTTCTGTTAATCCAATTCTATTTTTGGGTATAGCCTCAGTCACAGCATAGTCTTCTGGTTGAAGCACTGCCAATCTTCTTAATGTAGGACTTCCCTTCCCCCTTCTTCAGATTGTAAATCACTATTCTCAAATTTTAGTTTAAAAACTGATACATCAATTTTCTTCATAAAACTGTTTATGTAGGAGTAGAATCATTGTTAATAAGCTATTTAAACAATAAGAAATAATGCTAAAAACTACAGAGATATAGCTTATAAAGTGCCCTTGTAAAACTAAACCTTTACAAGAAAACAGAGGATTAAATAAAAGGTCATGCTCTATTTGTCTCTTCCCGAATACCCACGTGGACTTGGTTTCATGAGGTCTGATACCACCAAAGCCATATGGTGACTATAACAAAAATGTAACCCTAATGGCTGCAAAATTACCTGACTAAAGAAATCTTTTCATATACCATCTTCTATTTCCCAGCACCATACAAACACTGTGTAGCTACTTGTAATCTTCATGTTAACCCAGTGAAGTATAGAACTTAAGTTATTCCCTTGTTCTGGAGATGCTGATGACAAAATACTTGGAACTGAAGTGAAAGAGCTTTAGTTCCCCATGAAGACAGAAGCTATATCACTGTTGTCCTTTTGCACCTCAGTAAATTTTGTGGCTTCTGCTTAGGGTACTAATATTTTATTACAGAGTTTCTATACTAATTCTGATGAAAATAAAAAATACGGTTGTTTACAGTTGCTGGGTCCCAAATTAATAATGTTATACACTCCAGTAGTACCCTCTGCCCTGTCTAGACATGAACTGGGCCACAGCAATATAAATCCTATCATCTCACCAGCAGACAGAACTCATGTCCTGTAATGGACTAAGGCAGAAATTCAACAGGATGATTGTGTGTGAAGTGCTGTCTGTCTGTCCTAGTTTGAGTGAGTGGTGGGGTTTATTTGGTAGCAGGGGAGGGGGTACAGAGGTGGCCCTCTGTGAGAAGCTTCTGGAAGCTCCCCTCGCTCCAACCCTTTGCACCAAGGCCGCGCCAATTAGCTGTGCCTCTGCGATAATGGATTTAAAAAGGTGAACCTGGGAGTTGTGAGCACATCTGTGCAAACCCCGGGGTCAGTGGAAGAATGGAGGAGGAAGGGAGGAGCTGGGCCAGAGCCGACTCCCGTGTGCCCTGTGTGAGACGGCAGGGCCGCCCTCCTGCCCCCCACGGGGGTCCCCGGTGGAGCAGATGCCGATTTGCGGCCTGTGGGGGCCCCGCGCCGGGACAGGCGGCTGCGCCCGAGGAAGGCCGGACCCCGAGGGAAGAAGGGCCCGCTGCTGTAGCTCAGCGCTGGGAGGATTGCAACGCGGGGGGACCCACACGCCCGGGGCAGCGACTCCTGTTGGAGCCGGTTTGTGGAGGACTCTCTCCTGTGAGAGGGGAACCGCGCTGGGACAGGGGAGCAGTGCCAGAGGCTTCCCGGCCCCGAGGTGGCAGAAGCGGCAGCACTGACCGCACCCCCATTCCCTGCCCCTGAGCTGCTGGGAGAGGAGGGAGGGATGTCAGGAGGAAAGCTGAGCCTGGGAAGAGGGAAGGGTGGGGGGAAGGTGTTTTCAAGATGTCCTACTCTGTTGTGTTGTTATTGTTAGTTCTGTATTAAATATATGTTCTTTTTTTCTTCCCCTAATGAGTCTGGTTTTTGCCAGTGCCTTAGAAAGGATGACATCATCCCTCCCTGTCCTTATCTCAATTTTCTGGGCCCTCTGCCTTCCTCCTTCACAGCTCTGGGGGGGAAAGGGGGAGTGAGAAGCTGCGTGGTGCTCAGTTGCCCTCTGAGCTCAAACCATGGCAGTGTCTTACAAAGAACTTTTAATTTAAGAAAAAAAGATTCTGGTAGGAAGAAGGTCTAAGATTAACTTTTTCCTCAGCTTGCCAGGGATCTCTCTCTACAGAGGAGATGGCATGATAGCCTGATAAAAAGTTTAATGTCTCTCTAAACAACAACAATCATAGCAGGAATGGCCAGTGCGCAGAGCCTGGGAACCTGGCTGTCTAATGAACCAAAAAGTACCAGAAGAAGTACTAAATTATTTAAATCCTATGCTACTTAGCACTTACACAAAACTGCACTGTCTCAACAAAATCATACCAGACCTATTATTGCTGCTACTTTATTCCTGTTTTTCTCTCTTTGGGGTTTTGGCAAAAAGCCCTCAAAGAAAATGGTTTAGGTAATCATCTGGCAGGTCAAAACTTCAACAAAACCATCCAGTGTTCGGGGCTTCAGAATCTTCTTCTTCTCTGGAGCTCTGGATGAACAGTCTTTCATGATGGTGAAAGTTTAGGATTGTTGAGGTCCCTCCTGCAGTTCAGGCTTGGAATGCTTACTGCTCTTTTCCATGCCATGCCAGATGCAGTACTTTGCATCTGACTTAAACTCCTACCAGAACCAATGTGGGTACGCACACCTAAGGAAGACAGCATGCAGTCAGTGATGGAAATGGATAGCAATTTAAATGTCAGGTGTGTCTGCTGTGAGACAAAAGAGACATCATCTGCTTTCAGTGGAAATCCTGCAACTAAAGAGACCTACTGTAGGATCTGGGATTTTGCAGATCTCCTATGACTCAGTCAGAGAGAGGGAATGGTAACAGGGAGATGCTGTGTATGGAAGATGATGCATATATAGTCCCAGCTACCAGAGACCTGTGATAGAAGGGCTCCCTGGCATACATTTGAGGAAAGCATCATCTGTGTTATTGGGCAATTTTAGGTTGATGGCACACGTTACAACTCACAGTAGCAAGCTCTTGATAAACTGGCATTAGGTTAGAAGACATGTGCCATCCCACCTCCTGAGTAGGTAATGTATAAATTTAGCTCTCTTGACATTTGATTGCCAGCTGTATCCAAAGGCTATCCATATTCCAGAGTGAAAAAAATACACAGTATGGAATTCAGGATGTCAGAGAATATAGTCCAAGCATCAGGACACTCTCAGAGTTTTTATCTCTTTCTGCACACAGTCACACTAAAAAAATCAAAAGGCAGAGGTTCTTTACCATGGTTCTCTATCCCATGGTTTGTAGGGGCATACGCATTTTCTTTTATCAGTTCAGACTACTCCCTTGGACAGCCACAGCTGTGCTGCTTTGTAGTGACTTCATGTTGTCCTCTTCTGGCTTCCAGAGAAACTGATTTATTTTCCTCCTGTTGGCAGGACTTTTAGGGATACTAACTCCCTCCTTCCCCCTCTGCCACCATGCTCTTCAATTATTTTACAGTTCTCATGTTATTGCCTTTATGAACTTTTTGATATTTCCAAAACAATTATTGGTCATTTTTGAGTAAGAAATTAAACTGAAACTGAAATGACAGCAGACACCACAGATCATCCCAGTCCAGCATGGTAAAAAGGAAGTACTGGAATATACTGCACATGATGGTTGTTATTGTTCAGTCAAAATCAGATAATAAGTGCTGGTGCTATTTTACAACCTACTTCTGGAAAGCTCAGTGTATACAGTGGGTTTCCCACCCATGAAGTTCCTGGTTCTGAATGGTGTTTAAAAATACAAACCTAGAAGCAAAAGCCTGTTAAAAAGTTCAGATCATCCTATTCCAGATGATTATTTTATAGTCCTTTACATATACCAATCAAATTCAGCTACAAGATCAAGCTAGATTTCTTTCCCACCATTCTTTCTGGAAAGCTATTCTAAACAGTTGTCTTATATTTAGAAATATGCATACTACTTTTAGACTAAATGTCTGTGAAAGTTTGTTCTTGCACCAGCACTATCCTCTACTTGAAATAATTTTTCTCTCTCTTGACTATATGTTCAGAAACTTAACTGTTTAGATGATAGCTAGGCTGACAGAAGCTTGCGTTTTGTAGCTGGTAAGTAAAATACCAAAATACTGTGGAGTTCACAATAAATACAGAAGTATTGACCAAACTGAAATGACATATTCTGTCCTGAAGAGCTTCATCACAATCAGAACATCAGCTGTAGTGGCCCCTTGAGTAATGTGCATCTATACACTATGTTACGAGATTACATTGCCCTCACCCTCTCCAGAATATGTATTTTTAATTCTTCCTATTATAGGGGCTCGACATAATGACCTGAAATGATATCCAACTCCAATTTCTCAAGATCGAACATATCTAAAATAGCTCTAAAATGAGTTCCTTTGCACATCTGCATGTTAATAAATTTACCAATAATTGCACTTTCCTGAAGTGCCTTAATTTGGGACCCCAAAATATTTTTGCTTTTTCTGTAAGAAATCAAGTCTTTCTCCTCAAATCTTTCAGCTCTTTCTAGCCACTCCTTTCCTTTCTGAAGACTGATCACCCCCTTTTGTTACCCTAATGAAGATTTGTAGGATTTAAAATCTTTTGAAAGATCAAATAAGCAAATTTCAGATTTGTAAATAAAAGAACAAGAGGGTAAGAACCTTTTAGTTTATTAAAGAATGTGAGAAAACTTCAGCAAGGGTGAGAATTTTAGTTAAGGAGTAAAGACTGAATAGTCCCTGCTCTTCAGGCAACACAGGATTAGGATGAGTTTGACTGGGGGCAGGGAGGGAGAAGGACAGCACCATCTCCTCCTGTCTGGCCGGTAAACTCTTAGAAAAGCTCTTTGTTCCCCCTACCACCAGGCAGAGAAATGATACAAGAATGGCTTCCAGGTGCAGACCTTTATTAGTGAAACTCTGGGAACAAGCTTTAACCACTGATCTGTAAAGCTGAACTGGTCTTCTCCCCAGTCTGGGGAGCGCCACATACATTAATTCCCCTGTCTTTCTGTCCCTCTTCAAAACAAGGCACCAGGATTGAGGTCAATGCATTTCAGTTCAGTAGCCATGGAACCACTGAAGCAGGAACTATGCTGCCTTCTCAGTGATGCAGAAAAGTTGAGTAAATGACAACTGGATTTCAGTTTAAAGCTTCCACGTTACGTCCTGGTTTCCATCAGTGTAACTGATATGACAAATGCAGATGTAGCCTCTGTATCTGTTTCACAGTTATGATGGCTGCTGTTGACTTTGCAGATATTCTTTCAGCATTCTTTGTCTTCCATTTACAAATAAACTGCATCTATTAAGGTGACATTTGCTTTGAGTATTTAAAGGCAAACAAAAGCCTGGGGTATTTGTTTCATATATCCTTCTTATAAGCAGGTTGGATGCTCCTAGATCTCACAGGCACAGGGTGCTGGATTGCCTTCACCACGCTTCATATCAATAGGCAGAACAGCGCTGGGTGAGCAGGAGATAAGACCTGAGCCCTTCTTCTATTCAAAGTAGCAAATGAATCAGGGTGGTGTTACTGTAGTGAGATAAACACTTTTGCTTTCACTCTTTATGACTACCTACTTATTCACTGAAATGAAATAAATGGGTCATCTGCATTTGAGAGATTAGGAATTAAAAAATCAAAACCTTCCAGTCAGTTTTCAGCAAAATCTAAGGCCACCTTCTCTTCCTTACAGAACCTATACAACCAATTTCAGTTGTGTTAATCCTGATTTACAACACTCTAAAAGAAGGTAGGTTCATCAGACCAAACCCTTGGCTAAAGGAAACTGACATACTTTGTTCTACCTATTATGAATTACAAGTCTGACCCAATCATGGCTCTTCCATTCTAGTCAAGTGGAAGACAAGTTATTTATTTGCACTTTGCACTGATGCCCCTGTGCAACAATTTCCAAGCTGTTCATGAGAAATAAAAATAACAAAAATATCCTATGCAAGGGTGGAAAGCAGGAGAAATACATTTAAAAATCCACCGTATGTCTTGTGGTTCTTCAGCACAACATGAAGGTATTGAGACTAATTTACCGACATCTCATGTTCTTTCTAATTTAAACTAGTTTTAGTGCTCACTTCAAGAACAACTACATTGTTAAGAAACACCTCTAGCTGTCTGGAAAACATCCTTTGAATGTCATATACTTGTAAGTGACATTCTAACTATATGGATTATGTCACTTCTCCAAGAAGTGTAAATAGGTAGTTTGCTTGGGTCACTCATTAAAATCTGTATCATGTCAGATTTGCCTTATCATGCCTTGACTTGAAATACAAAATTTAGCATTTCTGTTTTCAGGTATGCTTGCTCTGTTCTTAGCTTCCAGTATTCACATGAAAAATGTCCAGAATCAAGAATTACTGCCATGGTAAGACATGGATCTAAGCCTGAGAGCCAGGACCTTCCAAACAGGCAGGCAGCTATCCACTCCTTAGGCTGGAAAGAAACTGCCGAGGAACTTTTCTAGTAAACAGATTTCATTATGAAAAGGTGACAATAATGCTAATCAAAAAACTGAAAGCTTTCCAAACAAATACTAGAATAACTGTTCAAATAAAGTTTTCAATACTGATACTTTTTTTTTCAGTTTGCATTAAAAAAAACAACTTACACACTTTTACTTTTTTTTTCTCAATCGTCCACATCAACAATCTTTCACAAGTTATCCTTTGAGTGTACCAGCTGAGAATCGGTTATCTAAAGCTCTCAGATGCCATGTCTTACATACCTGCAACTGCTCCAAAAGGTTTAGCTAGAAAAGATAAGAGACTGAAAGGAAAACATTTGTGTTGATAAAAAAGGCTGTCCCAGAAGCAGAAAGCTGTTGCTGCAGAGATGTTCCGCTGCCTTGCAAAGTCTAATATATTGTTCTGCTCTACCATACAAGAAAGATTTTGTGATTAACTATCCCTTGAAAGAACCTGTCAGTAATCAGGCTCTACAGACACTGTCTGTAACAGATATTCTGATATTTGCACTACTACAAACTAACGAAAATGTGCCACAATGCAATATGGTACAGGAAAACAAATATGAAACAGTAATCTATTATAATAAAGCTAACATAGGTGCTAGTAATCTTCACAAGTAGCTAATCAGTACTCTCAGATAAGATTATTTAGAGGGTACACTTGACAGCTCAAAGGGAACTGAACAAGCTAAGAGTACCACTGTGTAGCAGGCCTACGGAGTATCACTTGACAACCTTCCAGAAGAGCAGAAACGGATGACATGGTTGTTTATAGGCCCTCATCAAGTCTTCACTACAATAAAAATGCCTTATGAATTGGTAACTAATTGGAGAGTGATCAGTTTGAGATGACGCCATCAATTTTAAGATGACTATCCAAAACGCCATGTAGAGTCAATAGGAGCTGTCAACTTGAAACTCCTTGGGCAGGGAAAAAGAGTTAATTATCAAAAAAGAGAAATGCTTTAAATTAGTATCATTTCTGAAGCCATAGATTTCCATAGAACTTCCTACAGAGTTAGCAGAGATCAAGACTGTACTCAAACCTCACGGCAATGAAAATGCCACTAAATTACTGTTCTTTCTGTACCCAGTAAGGGCAGTTCCACTGTCTTGGAGATACTCTCGGATCCTGAACAGACAAACACGTTTCCTTGCAATCATTTTACTTTCAGATGTTTTAATCCTGCATGGAATTACAACAGCATTACTGCCAAATCACACTAGCACTGAAGTACTTTTAGGTCTACCCAGAAAATGAGAATGACACTGACTCACCCAGCACAGGGAAATACACTAGAAGCAGGTACTGCTAGGGAACTGAAATATGAAACAAAAGCCCTATGCAGAGAGAGTGAAACAAAGAACAAATAAAATAGTTCCTATAAATAGACAATGCATGTGTCTGTTTTCAACAGTTATGAATATAGTCAAATAGCATAACGTAAGAGAGTTCATATATTGGCTATACAGTGGAGTGGAAATTTTTATTTTTATTAAATACATTTAATTTAATTTTTAAAACTGAAGGTTAGTTAAATCTCTTCTCTCTTCAACTAACTCCTAAATAACTGTGTTCCCCATCATCTGAGTGGTTTAATCTTTAATAGACTTATTCAGGATCTTACCTTCCCTGTTACAGTAAGGCAAAAGGTGTTTCTTCTGCCACACTACTTAGGACCTTGTTTATTTATCAAGTTACTCCACAGTAAACATGAATACAACATCTTTTTCCAATTCAGTGTTGTCAGCAAATGTATTTTAAACTCCCTCCTATCCTAATGCAAACAAACTCTCACAGGCAGATAAGCTTTGAGTTACCCAAGACAGAAGAAGTTCAGGTTGTCCTCCAGTTAGCCTTGTCACTTGTCACCACCTCACTTTACAGTTGAGCAAGATCTCACACTACTTGAGAAGACTACACTTTGTGCTACTATAGAAATGTAGTTATAAACATGAGGTTTATTCTGATGAGGTCTGGCTGAAAAGACGTAATTGTCACTGGTGTTTATGGAAATAGGATCAGGCCTTTGATGTGACTGAATGAGCTGCACATTGTACTACATTATGTGCCAGGTAAACATGGGTTAAAACAAACAGGAGCTCCCTAACACTGACACAAAATTACCACCACACAGTTTGAGTGTGTGCATAAACACACATGTACTTTAGTCTTCACCTGGAAAAAACTTTCTCATCATAGGACAGGATTTCTGTGTGCCAACGCTGTGGTTGCAATCATCTTGCTAGATGTTTCCGTAACTATTGGTAACGTTAATGCGCATTAAATGTATTTGCTGAGGAAGTACACCCCTCTGCTTAGTGCCCAGTGTCAGTATGCCTGCCAGGTGCATTTCTCACAGAAGAATAAGGTTTTTGCTCTTAGTTAAACATTAAAACATTTAGATTTTAGCAATCCGTTTGCTCAGCACTGTACTGACCACATTCATAGGGTTTGTTTGCTTAAAAATGCATTCAGGACAACTGCTAATCTGCCTGCAAAAGATGCTGTAGATAACCCGTGAGTTCAGGTGACTTCAGTGAGCTTCACAGTGAAAGCTTTAGCTTTGACCATGCTTCTTATACTGTCTGAACCTGACCTCCACAATAGCAAAATGCACCTTTGGAGCAGCAATAGCAATAAGTAAATAGTGCAAAGCTAAGTATTTCACCTATAGCTACTATATGTTTTACTTTTGTCTACAAGAATTATGCCTAATCTGTAAATGACTACAGGTGAAAGCTTTGAGCAAAATACAAGTGTCTGTGTGCAACTGTAACTGCTCTGTATGACAGTTCCCAACAGTTGCAATCATGGTAATGTACTATCACAGCACAAAACCAGGATCTAGTCCAAAGAGATTCTTACACAGACATTCCTCTGAGAAAAGAAAGAGACGGATCCTTTACAATCAGAAGGGAGTAAGACTCTGAGACAGTTGCTGTTCTTAAGACCAAATACACAGCATAAAATAAGCAAGTATTTCAGGGGAAATGTAGATGGAAAAGGTATAAAAGGAGTATGATTTCATACCATGAAATTGTGTTTGTATTTCAGCTCCTCAGGTCCTGAGAGAAAATTCTGCCACTGCCTTTACACTAAAAATATTTCTTCTTGCTGATGTGCACCACTGAGCAGTTGAGAAAGACCACAGTAAATGACATCAAGATCATTTATACCTTTAATACATTCTAAAGCTGGAATTTGAAATTTTTCACCAAAAAATGCTATTGTGTAATCATCCAATGTGTTATTGACAGTTGCTTATTTTTAGTGACTTTAAGGAGGCAGGAAGGAGGAGACCAAGTTAGTCTTTGATGTCTGTGGTTCCAACAATGAAGAGCTGGGGACTTCTTTGAGAATAATTTAAATCTAACCAATTTAGCTCAGCTGGTACAATATTACAGCAATAAAAAGATTTAGTTATACCAAAAAAAAAAATCAATTAATGAGCAAACGCATAAAAAAGAAGAGGACTGATCATCTGACTAGCAGGAGCTGACTTGCCATCTCCTTTTCACATCATCTGCTTTTCTGTGAAGTCCTCTGTACCGGTGCTAAGCAGGTTTAAAACTCTGTCAAATATATCAATTACATTTTATACTGTATTAGCACATGTGGAAGCACACTACAAAATGCAGGAGGGTAGAAAATCACAACTGGATCTGACATGAAAAGACATCATTAGACCATCACAGAAAAAGTGTTCTCCTTTACTGAACAACGTCTGTAAGCTACTGCAATACTTCATACAGTATGAAAATAAATTTCTGTGATCCAAACTAAAAACTAATACTTTAAGATTATCAAAACTCTCTCAAAAGTAAACAGAAGTAGCAAACTACAATTGAAAGCAGGAAACATCTTCTCTTCCAAAAAGGCAAGAAGGTAGAATATTCTGATACATAGGTGCCAAGAAAAGTGCAGTGGATGCAGACAGGGTTACCTGACCCTAAGGATAACAAAAGGGTGACCAGTCCCCCCCTCCACACCATTCAGCTCAGAAAAATCTTCAGATTTTGCAGTGCCACCACACAACCACATCTGAACTGCTTTTCAGCTGATAGTTGGTCAGTCTCCAAATGTGTGCTTTTACAGTTGGGTTCATGCAGCTCAGAGCCCCTTTGGTCCACACAGACAGACAGCAGGTCTGTACACCAAGCCACAGCATGCTGTGAAAAACAGACCCTTCTCCATCTGTTCCCTGTGGTCATTCAAGATCATATAGGCTGGTAGTGAGCCGCACTGGCACTCATCTAGGTAACCATCTGATGGCTAATGGTGACGCAAGCAAGGCAGTGGGAGTACGCAGGAAAAAGGAAGGCAGGACCTTCTCTCTGGGCAGCAAAGAGCTTGCCTCTGGTTGTCCTAAGCCACCAGAGCTGGCTCTGGTGTCCTAAGTCAACTACAATCATATCCTTCATTAAGTCTATGTAATAAATTACACAGACCTCTATTATGTATCTTCATAGGCATTATATATACCTATACTAGATATTACTCTTGTTATCCTCAGAAAAATATTCTAAATAGGAAATATATTGTTCACAGCTGAAAGCAGTGATTTTCATGCTAACCAGCAACCCCCAGCTTTCTTGAGAGTATCATCAAATTTGGATTTCACTTATGTGAAATGAAGGGAACATGTGAAAGTCTAAAGCTGTGTATAGATAAATCCCTGCCAGAAGACTGGGTTCCTCAGGCACCCAGAGCATGACTGAGGTGCAACTTAACCACCTAGATCCACAAGTATGACTTACAAGAGCTGAAGATTAAACTTCTTATGTATCCCATGTTCAAGCTAAACATTCTCCAAGTGCCAAGCATTCAGCATCTAAAGGGCCAGCTATAGGGGAGGGCACCTAGGCATGGATTCCAAACATTAGGTCACAAACAGATCTGCTCAACTGCAGCTCTGGGAAAGGAGCCTTCCTGTCCCAGGACAGGATTTCATATCAGACTGCAGAAGTGGACACAGCCCCAAGCACTGGAGAGTGGAATCAGCTTAACTGCGACTGTTTCATCTGAATGGCTTACGCTGAAGATAAGTAAAGCTGGTAGTGTACTAAATCCTACTCTGAAACCTTACCGTTTCCTGTGAGCTGGCATTACACACCTCTCTGCTTAGCATCCTGCTTACTTCAGCAGTTACTGCAGAAGTCCCTGAGGTTCTGTCCTTATTAGCAGGCAGTGAGGCCAAACAGGGGAATATCACTAGAGTGACCAGGTTGTGACAAGGAGCCAAGGGGAAGGTGGCTTCTCCTTCAAGCTAGCTCTAGCCTGGTTCCATGGGCTGAACAGCTGAGAGTAGCTGGAGGACATCTTCCAGTTCAAGCATCATCCAAAAGCAATCCAGCAAATACTCTCCAAGGTGCTCTGAGATTTAACCCAAAGTAGAGCTGATCAGGAAATATGCTTCAAAAGCACATTCCTTATTCAAGCAAAAAGTGCTGAAGGAGCATTATATTGCACCCTTACTCACCGCAGAGATTGTATTAGGCACCTAAATATTTTACACAGAAAGAGTGTCTCAGCCTTTTACTGGACTGTCTGTAAGTCACAGACAATGTCACTGATACTTCATCTATCTCTAAGTAAAACAGATACCACAAGTGAGTTCTGAATACACCTTGGTCCTATAGAAGTCAGTGGAAGTCCTTTGGGAGCAGACTTACCCCTTCAAAATATTCTATTTTTGTCTGTTTTATTATGAACTAGTTGGAAAACATTTTCCTGAATGAACCTTATGTCCTTCACCGCAAGCTCACTGCAGTGCCTGGTGCTCTCCCCACTCCTGACCACAGGACGGAGGCCCCTGGCCAACCCGGTGGGGTGCGGGGCACCCCTGACTCCCCTCCCCTCCGCCGTCGGTGCTGCCCTTGTCCGGACACCCACCAAGGAATTCTCCTGCCAAAAACTCTAAGAGAAACAAGGGGGACGACACCTTGCCCCCTCCGCAGTGCCATCACGAGAAGGCAGCACCCAAGCTGCCGGTCGGAGCTTGTCCGCCACTTGCCCGGACCCCGCCGTCGCCGGGAAAGGGCTCGGCAGTGCCCTGCTGGCCGGGTGCCCGGTGGGGTGCGGGTGTGGCGGGCAGGGAGCCCCGCGGGGGGGTGCCCAGGGGATGCCAGGGCCCTGCAGGGTGCGGCGACTGGGAGGACTGGGGCGTGGGAAGGCCCCGAGGCTGGGGCCGGGAGGAGGGTGCCCCGTGCCCCCGGGGCGCGGGGGCCGAGCGGGCGGCACTGCCCTGCCCCGCCGGGCCCGGCGAGCCCTCGGGGGCCGCGGCGCCTCCTTCCCGCGCAGGGACACCGCGGGCGGCACTGCGGTATTCCCGCCGCCGCCAGACCCCGACGAAGGCGGTGGCGGCGGGGAGGCGCGGGCGGTGCGGCGGCGGCGGGGCCGAGCGGCCGGGCCGCGGAGGCGCCGTCTCCCTTCCCCTCGCGCTCCTTCCTCCGCCGCGGCGCCTCCTCCCGCCGCCGCTCCCTCCCGCCTCGCCTCGGCTCGCCTCGCCCTTTCCTCACCAGCCGAGGAGTGGATCTTGGAGGATTTCCGCCGCAGGGACATCCTCAGCGCCGTGTCGAGGCCGTCCCTGGTCGGCATGCTGCGGCCGGGCCGGCAGGCGAGGCCCGCGGCCGGCTAGGGCGGCGGCGGCGGCGGCGGCGGCGGGCTGGCCATCGGCCCCCCCTCACGCCGACGCCGCGCTGCGGTGGCGGCCGCTCGCACCGCCGGGGCCCGGCTGCGGGGGCGCGCGAGGCGCGGAGCCCCCGCCGGGCTGGGCGCGCCGCCCGCGGGCCGGGAGGTGCCTCCCGGGGAGGGGGAGAGGCGCCGCGGTGGGGGCCGCGTCCTCCTCCACCCCTTCCCGCAGGGCCGCGGCAGAGGCAGCCCCTTCCCCGCGCGGCCCGGGAGAGGGCAGGGCCGGCCCCGCGCCCCGGGGGGAAACCGGCCTGAGGGGCCGGCGCGGCCCGGCGGCCCCGGGCGCCTACCGGGCTCCTCCGCTAAGCCACCGGGGACAAGGCGGGTGCAGAGCCGGGGGCCCACCGCCTCCTCACCGCGGCTCGGGACACAGCGGCCTCCCGGGGGCAGGGACAGGGGCCCGGCCCGGCGTTGTTGCCCCGTGCTGTGGGTTGCGGACGGGCTCGGGCTGGTCCCCTGAGGCCCCGCACCCTGCAGCCGTCTGTGCCTCCGCAAAGCGCTGCTCCGCTGGTAACAGCCTCCGCAGCCCGAGTACCCACCGTGAACCGTGACAGCAGGTACGACAAAGTCGGGGACTGGGGTGTCAGGGGTTTCTGAGGTGTCTGTCCGAAATTAGTATTTTACTGACATAAATCATCACAACAAAGCCCCCGCGGGGATCAGGATGCCTAACCGGGCTTCTTTGTTCCAGTGACAAGGACATCTTTCCTCACTGTGGCATGCTGCCAGGCTCTTCACAAAAGATACCATTCCTTCCCCACTTAAAATATCTGGTAAATCAAGGATAAAAAAAGAAATCGAGGAAAGATTAATCAATATACCACTTAACTCTTACAGCGCGTTTCCTCTCAGTGCAAAACATTTGCAACCATGAGAATTCACCTACCAAGGACAGGCAAAGGAGAAATGAAATTGAAAGGCAAAAAATTAGCCATAGTCTCTTGATCTTTACAGATGCTGGTCTCAATCAGGCATAGCTTGCAGTGGTTGCCACATCTCGAGGGGTTGCCTTCTCTACTAGGCAAGCTTCAAGGTAGGATGGTTTAAATGAGGCAGAAGCTCCCATGGGATGAGGATGTATTGAGCTTTGGAAACACTTACTACATAAGAAATGGACCCCAGTACCTTGAAGGTCTGTGAAAAATGGCCTTGAAGGTCTGTGTAAAATGGCCCTATATCTGTGTTTACTATATGGAGTTGGCTAGCATACAAGATGAGGAATCTGAGTGTTATTTCAAAGATCGTAAATAATGCTAAACCGCTGAATCTCACTGTACTTTGGTGTCCTCATGTATAATATGGAAACCGATATTTTACAGCTACAACTTCGCACCTTGTAAATACAAAGTCGTTTAGACTGCAGCATTTTACACTGACTTCACTGAGTACATCATAGTCCATGTGGAGATGTTCACTTTGGGACAGGGCTGCTGCAGACACAAATTTCTTGGCCTGTGAGAAGCTTTTACTCTTGTGGGTTTTGTTGATCTGGGAGAAGGCTGTCCCACGAGGTTTTGTGAATGAAATCATCTGGTAAGGGCAATGCTGAATGTTGGCATTCCTGCATGCCTTTCCCATTTTAAGGTCATGACATGGAGCTGGTTATTTTCATGAACATGATTTTCTCCATCAGCTTACTCTTTTGCCTCTCCAAAAATTATCTTCTGTTGTGGTCAGTGGTTTTGCACCAGTAGGAATTGCCTGGAGAACAGAAAATTCACATATGTTGTTAGCTAGCAGACAAACTAAAGTGAAGTTTGCTTTGGGTTCAAGCTGTCAGACCAAAGTCAAGGAAAGCGCTCAAAAAAATAACCAGAAAAGAATGGCAACTCCTGGTTTCATGTTTACTTTCTCTTCAGAAGTTAACTCTCAGGTGAACAGTGTTTACAGTACACTGCAAGTATTGTCGGTTGTGAGCCGTCAGCCCTGTCAGCCTGCAAGCCCAAGTAACAGCTAAATGCATTAATTCCTTCTCATGCTGCACTTGCTTTCACCTCTGCGCCCTCAATGTTCTCCAAGAGTGCTCCATCTAACACACCATCTGGCTTGCATCTATGCAGGGCTACTCAGTCGCATAAACTTGACTACTCAAGCTCTTCGAAGAGATTTAATTACCCAACACACACCAATCTCAACAAGCCTGAGGTGTATCCCTGTGGCAGACAGATTCCTGAGCATTAGCAACCAGGCATTTCAGTGATGCTTAATGACATGGAAGGAAGAAAAAACATCTTTGCCCCTGCATAGACTGTGAGCATCAGAGGCCTGCCTGCAATATCTATCTCCAGTCACAAGTTGATGTAATCATACACTGCAGTCTAACGGGAAGTCAAGGGGAGGAAGTGGACTGCAAAATTGTCTAAGGAAACCAAGTGTGGAGGATAATCTCAGCAACTGAGAAGGAGCCTGTATCCTGTTCAGCAGGCTTACGAGTAGGGCCTGCAGGAAAGCTAAGTGTGCAGTCCGGAGGTGAACGTGAGTTGGTTGTGTTTCTGAAAGCTCATGTTCATTAATAACCAGGTGAGAAGTAGCAGGGTAGCCCTGAGTTTTGAGAAAAGAAACGAATTGTTCAGCTGTGCAGGACTCACCTTTGTCATCTTGTTATACAATGCCTTTGTCATAATGCTGATGTGCACTAAATTGTGTATTATCAGACCATGAGTCATGTCAGTATAATTCCCTGGGGTCTGTCATAATGGCTCCATGGTTTGAATGATGTATCAAAAACCAGGAGTTGGTATTTTTCAAATTACAATGTGCTCACTTTTCTAGTATTTATAGCAAATGTACTTTCAAAGAGCTCAGTATGCATAATAATTATTTTAATGTAATAAATAAAGCAAAGGCAGGAAAATGGTCCTGTGGTTAATGTGCCAGGCTGGGAGACAGGATATCTTTATTCTATTTCTGACTGTGCCAGATACTGTCTGGGACCTTGGAGAGACTGTTAAGCACAAATTTCCAAACGATGCATCCTTTTCTCCAATTATTAATGTTATGCACAGAGTTTTGTTCTGAAAAAAAAACCAAATTACACCATACTCAGGATTTATTAGTAGTACAGCAGAAAACTTAAAGTCTAATCAAAGAGCTATTAGGTTAGAGCTAATCATTGCCAAAATATAAAGAAAAAACCCAAAGAATCTACTACTACCAAAAAAAAAACCAAAAACCAAACAAAAACCCCTAACAAAACAGAAATAATAACACAGTTAATTTTTTTGTAGACACACTCTTCCTGTCTGTCCTTTTATTGATGTTGTGCTTACCCTCCCGCTGCCCCTCTGGCAGCTAGGGTTGACAATGCCAGCCTTCCTCAGGCAGTGGGTGTTGGGACTGTGGCTGCCTGTCGATGTCTTCCCAACAAGTTCTTTGCTGAGAAAAGCAAAGAACCATTATGGGGCCATTTTTATATGTTTTTTAACACGCCTTTACACGTTGCTCTTTCTTCGTTTGTCTACAGCTCCATGTTACGTCCAATTTTACTATATGTGATGCCATTTATGTATGTCACATACTTGTTTTTTGTTCTTTTTGTTATCCCTAAACCAGCTTTGCCCAGCACCCAGATTTGCACTGCTTTAGCTGCTACTAAAGAGAGCTCTATAGCCCTGAGTTCCCCAGTGCCAAGGCTATGGCCCTTTTTTTATCATCCTATGCCTCCTCTACAGTGTTCTGTGTCCCCAATTTCTAGGCACTCTGCTGTCATACCAGGCCTGTATTCCTCTACCTGTTTATATCTACCATCATTATGTTAGTTATAAATATCTCATTCTACACAGTATAACTTTCTGTCACTCTCCATGTAAAAAAGCTACAGTCGTACCATAAAAAGTTAAGCAAAAGTAAAACAGTTAGACATAGCCACCTGCTCGTTAGAGAAATTGCTGTTACAGGTAAAGAAAGGAAAAAGAAAGCCACAGAGAGGTCAAGAAAAGCTCAAACAAAACAAGTCTCAGTCCTGAGGCCTTGCAAAGTCAGTACAAAGCTTGTGGCCTCCTACCAGCAGTGGTGTTACTGGGCTACAGGACTAGACTAATCACATGCAAGTTCTGCTTGTCTAACTCTGCTTGTCTTCAGAAATCCACAACAAACTGTCTTGGTCTTAAACCAAATCTTTGTGCTGTGGTGCTTTGCCCTTGTTTACATGCATAGGATTAAAACCACCATGGTGCAAATTACATGCTGAGATAAATGGGAGGTATTTGTCAGTCATCGTGAGATTTTAAAAAAGATCAAAAAGCCAGCACTTGCTGTTTCTAGATTCATAGGGGAAGCTACTTCCAGATCCAGAAAGTGTGCTTAGCATCACTCAAGAAAACATATGAAATCATTTATGGATCTTCTTTGCATAGATGCTGTATCTCTATAGACTGATACAGGACATGATCATAGTACATGAATATACATTAATGTATGTATGGCCCACCTGTAGCCTTTGAAAGGATCTGATAGCCTCCTGTACTTTCTAGTGCAGAAGGGGCTTCACTCAACAATACACTGCTCTTACAGTTAACCATAGCTCACAGATTTAACCTGAAAAAAAGATGATGTCTTGCACATGCAGTGGGTGCACGGGAGAGGGGTGGCAGGGTGGAGGAAGGGTAAACCATAGCCTGTCAGTGCAGTGGTGGATAAAAAGGTCAAGGATTTGGAAATGTAGGCACTTCATTATTCAAGACCCATTCAAAGCTCATTCAAGGCTATGAAGTTCTTTCCTCCTATTTCCAGTGGCAATTTTCCATCCAACCGAAAATAATCAGTACCAGGCACATCAAGGTTTTCCAGATGACTTTTGAATAATGACACATGTAAATAAAATTATAGCGAGTAGAATAATCACACTGATATGTTGGAAACTGGAATTGGTACTCATTTGTATCAGGAGGTGATCTGTGATTTGCCTGAAAAATATTGAGCCCTTTCTATATTAACACTAACAACACCAGTGAAACTATATACAGAAAAATAATGTATTTTTTTCGGGTTTATTCAAGACTAAGTACTTACTATAACAACTGTTGGGGCTTCATCATACCTGCAGGTTAATTCAGGAAACAAACATCAGTGTTATTACTTTACCAAAATAACTTCAAGTTTGCATGCTTTTAAACATACATTCAAAATGCAGTAAGCCAAATCAGAACAAGTAATTTTTATTCCATGATAGTGGTGTCCACTGAAGGAATTCATCAGGCTGGCAACTGATGGAAAACTCTGTAGAACAACCCTTACAAATGCTTTGCACAGAAAGGACATACGGCACAGTAGGCCATAGTTTAGACATTCCCTCATCTTAGTCTCAGCCAAGTTCGTAAATAACTAGTAATGAAGAAAAAATTGTACTCTTAAGCAAAGAATAATAATACTGGAGAAATCAAAAGCTTAATGAAAAAATCACAGAATCACAGAATCATCTGGGTTGGAAAAGACCTTGAAGATCACCTAGTCCAACCATTAACCTAACATTGACAGTTCTCAACTACCCAAATGTTTAAGATTAGTTTCGTTTCCAGAATGTAAATAGTTCTCAAAATCCATGAGGTGTATTTTCATTTTTTTCACTCACTCCTTTGTCCCACAGCTAGGTTGCTAGCTCATTTGAGTCCAATGTTCTCTGCCTTTGTAATCAATGGGATTGGTGCAGAGGGATTCCAAGGCACTCATAGAACGTTCCCATACTGATTTGATGGCACTCACTTGGTACTGTTGTAAAAAAAAAAAAATGCAGAAAAGCAAAAGTTGGTCCCAGTCAGATGTGTTCAGAAGGACTGAATAGAAGCTTGAGAGAACTGACACAGTTGTTAAGATGAAAGCATACCCTGCAGCAAGCGTGTAAGCGTTCCAAAATACATTTTGAACCAGCTATTATATCCAGGCCACCATTTGATTTGAAATAGAGTTCAGTATATGGTATATCCGTGACTTATTTAAAATATTTGGATACCTTAAAAAATAAAATGCCATATACAACATAGGATATTAAAATAGGATAGGATTTTAAAACCACCGAAGTACAGTTTAATATGAGAGGCATTTTGCATACCCTAGGGCCCAGAATTCACGGCACTGGTCGTTTGCAGTGTTTTGGCTGACTGGGCTAAAGGGCACGTTGCTCTCTGCCCTGCTGCTGTTGAGGAAACACGCCCGACCCGTGCCCCACACACCGAGGTTCCCTCCGTTGCTGAGAGGCCGTTTCCGCAGGCCGGAAACGCGCTTTTTCGACACGGGTCTCCCCGCGGCGTATGACGGAGGGGCAGTATCACCGTCCGCATTCCTCCGGGGCGCAGGAGGCGTGGAGAGCGACGGTGGCTTCGGCTGCGGCTAAGGGGAGCACAGAGCCGGCGCAGGGAACCGCGACTGCCGAGCGCAGGCCGCGGGGCCCCTGCCCTGGGCGCGCCGCGTTACCGGACACCAAACGCCGCCGGGCCCGCGGCAGCCGCCGGGCGGCGGGTCAGCACCTCGGAGAGCTCCCGCGCCGCAGGGCCGCTCCCCGCGTCTCGGCGTCCCCAGGCCCAGCGAAACGAGGGGCGCGGGGTAAGGCGGAGGGAAACCCCCGCCCCTCCTTCACACGGCAGCGCTGGCCCTGCCCTGCCGTGCGCGGGCATCAGCGGAGCAGGAAGAGGAACCTTTTTTCCCCCCATCTTTATTTCTTGCCCTCCCTGACGGAAGAAGCTGCGGCTCGGAGGGAGGAGCAGCGTGTCTCCCCTCGCTCCCCGGGGCCCCCCGCTCCCCACCCGCCGGTGCTGTGTCGCCGGGTCACCTTCGCCTTGTGAGAGAGGTCGGCGCTCCGGGCCTTGCTCCTTGCCGTCTGGCGCCCTCTCCTGCCGGGCCACGCGTCCCCACCTTGGAAGCAGGAGCTTGAATCGGCGAGAAGCAGGTCCCGGGAGCGCGCAGGGGTGCGCCCTGGGCTGCTCTCGGACCCTGGGCGCTGGGGCTCCGGTCAGGCTTTGCCTCTCAGCATTTTCCCGTCCCGAACAGTCCGTCTCATTCATACTGTTCTGCCTCCCCCACTTTTATCACCGTCAAAGTTAGCACGAATCACGTCATCGTATTTTCTGAAGTTTTTGGTGTCTCATACTGCATTACCCCCAGGGCCATGAGCTATACAAGCAACATGGTTCATGTAGTGAGGCGGGAAAGGAGCTACAACTTGATCCATGTGACGGGCCAAGGCACAGTACAGATGCAGGGGAATTCTGTGAACTGAGTGACTGACACCACCTGGGACGCCAGCATGGTTTGAGACTCATGTACAAGAAAAAAATAAAAATAAAATTGGAGTCCGTGAACTTGGAGATGCCTTAAAAAAATACGGGGCTAAATTTTAGAAACCTGTTGCTGAAATAACCCCAAACTTGGGTTTTTACTTCAATTTCACATCAAACAGAAAATTTCAAGAAAAACAAATTAACCAAAAGGAATTTAAACAATAGGGAAAAGATCTCAGATGTCACAATATTGCAGATAGCCCCAAACTGTGATGTCTATACAATGCTAAAATAGCCCAACAGAAGGACCTGAACCTAAATGTGTAATAATTCTAATTTAATCATTACACTGTGATGCTTATATTGTTTCCTTATTGATACATGCTTTTTTCTAAAGAATTCAATTTATATATGTACATATATGCATGTGTGTGTACACACAGAAGCATAACCTACAGTGCTAGGCAAGGAATATGATTCTTACTGCATGCTTGTTCAAGTTCACTGCTACACATACACACACTAACTACACACTAACTGTATGCTCACACACATACCGGCATTTCCTATTCTTTAGGTGCTTATATATATTATATACACTGTTAACATTGAAGGAATGGAATAAACAGCAAGCAAAATGTGTTTAAAGTAAAAGGAATAGTACTGGCAACGAAAGTGCTCTGTTCATGCACCACTCACTCAGCTATGGGCAAGACCTCTGTATTAAAATAGCAACACGGTATGCTTTCCTGAGCATGCATGCTTAAAGGTAAAGGGATGAGCCATTATTAATGGAGCTCAGACCTGTGTGAACTGCAAAAAGAGCTCACAGCCTGTGTAAGTTATGTCAAATGTTCAGCACAGTAGAACCAATGTTGCTTAAGGAAATACATTATCATGAAACTGGCCTAAATGAAGGCTTAATACTAAAGATAAGACAGAAGGGTGAAGATAAAAATTAAAGTGCTTTTCTTGGAAGTAGAAGTAAGCGATATACTATATTTGTTCCACTTTACTCAGGACAAGAACCCCAACTGTGGGTTATAAATGCCTGAAGTTAGGCCTTTGTAAAGGACTGCTTAAAATAACAGGACAAAGTGATCCCACATATCCCCTTACAGCTGTTCAACCTGTAGAAAAAAAAATCAAAGCTGTTTTTGTTTTGTTTTATTGCATATGTTTCATTTTTGCACTTCCAGCAATTTACATTACACTAAAGATAAATTTAGTGGTGGGATAAACACCTTCTGGAATAAGTGAGAATGCCAAGGAGCAACTTGCACTCAACTGGTATTTGGGGAACCTGCTCCAGGTCTCATTTAGACTAGTCAAAGTCCAGTGTAAGCCAAGGGAAGAAAAAAGGAAGGGGAAGAAACTTTGCTTTGAGGTACCTTGTGCCTCCAAAAGGTGGGCTAACCCCATTCCCACCATAAACGAGAGCGGGCTGAGGCAATGCTGCAGAATGCTGGGCAGTACTCACCTGTTCTTGATTGTTTCTGTGTGCAGGCTGAAATCACATAGCTGCACAGCATCTCAGGAGGGCAAACGATACATTTAATTTTAAAGACCCATCTCTGAGTGCTGCACATTATAGTGTGCCCATTTCTTTTGTTGTGTATGCTGCTCTGATCAAAGCTCGGTATGCAAAGCCCCAGAGTTATAACCACAGTGTATGACTGGGTAATGATAACACAGAGCTATCTGCCATTTGACCCCTCTCTCCCTTAGAATCCTGCAGACTGCACTGATGTATGGTCAGTGCACTCAGGAGGAGTCAGGTCTCAAAGCCTCTTCAGGAACCAGTAAATCCTACAATGCCTCAATCAACGTCAGTTATCTCTTTTCAGGGATGTATACTGGAAGAAATAGTCCTTAAATTTTGACAGGATGAGGAAACTGGCAAGAATAGTCACTGTCATATGTGAAATGATAATACAGAAATCTCCTAGACTGTTTGTGCCCTGCTCTGTGGCTCTTCCAGCAGGTAATCAGGGTAGATAAAGTCCCCCATGAGGATCAGGGCCTGTGAATGTGAGGCTTCTTCCAGTTTGTCTGAATAAGTTCCCATCTGCTACTTTTTCCTGATCAGGTGGTCTACAGCAGACACCTGCTACAACACTTGACTGTGTTGGTCTGTCCACTAGCCATGACCCATAGGCTCTCAGCTGGCTCCTCACCCATCCCAAGACAGAGCTCATGCACTCCTGCTGCTCTCACATACGAGGGGCAGCTTCTCCCCACCACTGTCCTGGGCTGTCCTTCCTCAAGAGCCTGTATCCGTCCATTGCAGCACTCCAGTTGTGTGAGCTAGCCCACCATGTCTCTCTGATCCTGATGAGATCATCACCTTGTATCTGCACACAAACCACTAATTCCTCCTGCTTGTTCCCTGTGCTATGTGCACTGGTCTACAGGCACTCGAAATGCTGATTTCCCAGAGAAGGTAAGACACCTGTTCCCATCATCCTGGCCGGTAGGCTCTTCCTTATTTGTGTTCACACACCTGGAGCGACCCCACTTCAGCTCTGTTCTGTTGATGAAGAGGTTTCTCCTGTCCACATCACCCTGCACACTCTGCTTACCAACTTGGTTCACCACTTCCTCACTTGCTTGCAGGTTGTCATGTCCCTCCCCACATCATTTCTAGTTGGCCTGGAGATCAGGTTTCCTCACCAGTTTGGTTGGGCTCTGATCTTGGTAGTTACTACAAAACTGCACAGGCTTACTTCAGCAGGAGCGTAGGCATGGGGAAACAGCATCTCTTTTTAAAAATAGAATGGTTATTTCCCATCAAGGCAAGCGCATGAAGTGGCAGGCCATAACCTACTCTTACTTACCATCTCCTTTCATAATTCCAAACTTGCACATGTTGCTAACTGTCATGTCAGTAAGTCCAGAAAACTGTCCTCTCACACATGCCTCAGGTCCCTTTCTTTATGGACTTACATGTTTATTTTTCATACTAATTAACAGTCCGCCTTATATTAATAGATCTAGGCTGTGCAACTCTGCTTGGCTGTACAAATGGAGCCATGTTGATGCCAGACCTAAGCCAAACCTTACTGTCATATTTATATTAACGTAAATTAACCATGCCTGTGGTTTAGCAAGATGCTTGATGCCAAAACCAGCCTGATAGCCTATTCTGTATGTTCCAGTCAAACTATAGTTCATGTTCCATTTTCCATTCAATTTTAAGTTGAAAAGGTTACATTTATAATTCAGTCGTATATCAGACAACAAACCATCTAATTAACTAATTCGCTCCTTGTATTTCTAAAGATCTAAAAACATGAATGGAAAGAGCACTTGACATTTAGTCGAGTCAAGATAAGTTGTGCAACCTATCATGGCAGTGCTGCTGCACAAGTTGTAACTTCTTGCATTATTTTAATTTAGAGTGTCTGACAAACCTCTCAAGTCACAGCACTGCAAATATATGTTGTACATCTTGTTTTTCACAGTTCTCTGCTGTTGCTTTTCTGATTTATGGTGCAGTATAAAGCAAACATCACTGTTATGGTACAAATATGTCACAGACCTACTGAAAAACAAAACCAGTGTGATGCTCTTGTGTTCGTTTTGGAGCTATTTAGGACACTCTGTTCAATAAATCCTGAAAGTGAGACTATGAAACCAGAAGTGATGCCCCTATTATCCCAAATCACTCCCCCTTTCTAGACATGTACATGATTCACAAAAAGTTTTTACTAGCGCCAGAGGAAAGTACTTTGCGGAAATAGTCTGTTCCCAAGATGGAAGAATGAAAAAAAGCTTTTAAATGGTTACAGGTGTATAAAAAGAACCTAATGAAAATGGAAGGGAAGGAAAAGGAAGTTGGAAAGAGTCTGACGCTGCCCAGTTTGCTGTTATTTGGTAACACAGGAATCCATTTCTACATCATGTATTATTAAAGAAGAGACTATTAGAGAGGCATGCAGGGGCATAATATCAACTAGAAAGTCATTGATAGCATCACACATGAAAGAAATGGAAAAACCTATTAACTCAGCCTGATAATTCTCTATGTCTTTTCAAGCGCCCTGTACAATGCATCTCTCTGGGTCACTTTCCACATTAAGGCTTTCTAGAGAGGCTCTGGGTTAGTGCTGCCAGCTGACCTGAATTTAATACTTCAATTGAAATAAATCGTTATTTTTAAAATTTCTGTCCACATTTTTCTATTTATTTCCACAGGAATAAATTATTTTTCTTAATGTCACCAATAAAAGTCATTCAACATGTCACTTCTTCCAGAGATAAAGCTGGCCTGATGCCAGTACCAATAGCTGTGCATCCTGGAGCAGAAGATGAATAAAAAATGTCTATTGGAGATAAACCAAAGATAGCTTAGAGGACATTTCCTCTAGTTTGAGGATATAATGCTATTCATCTTTAACATTTATTTAATTTTAGCTTTCTTTCATGCCATACGATTATATTTATATAAGCCACATCGTATTAAATAACTGAATAGAAGACAGTCAGATGGGGAAAGAGATGCTTATTTAAAAAAAATATAGATGAGAAGTAAAATTTCTAAGTACAAAGCAGATCCTTCTCTCACAAAAGTACTGAGAAAATTACCATGAACAATAAGCATCATGAAGCAACTCATGAAGAAGTAGATACTTCCTTTAAAAACAGGAATTTAGAAGCATGGAGTTAAAAAAGACTCCAACAGTATGTAATAAAAGACAAGGAAAGATACACTAGCAGCTCCGTAAGTGAACCTGACCCACTCGATGCTCCGAGAGAGACCTCATTTGCAGGAAGAGAGAATATCAGCATGGAGAGGCACTGGAAAGCAGACCTCAGGTGCCATAGGCAGCCTTCATTCTCACATCTCACAGCCTCCTTGTTCCAAACTTCACAACTGCAGTAACATTTTGTTTCTGCACAGATGTGTGAATGCTCAGCTGTCTTTTCCCTTATGCTATGCACCAGTGCCCACCTGTGGTGGCCTGGCTCTGAAGAGGTTCATTACCCCAACCCTGCACCCCACTCCCTTGACTGTAGTTATCTATAAGGCTTCAAGTCTTTTATATCCAGTAAACATCAAGTAATTACTTACTTTATGTAGTCTTTTATAAGATCTTCCCTGTATTTTAACCTTCACAGTAGGATGAATCAATAGGCTGCAAAAAAACATTCAATTTCATAGAATTGGATGCAACCTCCCTTTGACTGCTATGACGGACACAAGAGCTCCAGCCTCGCTCCACGTGAGCCTGCCACCTGAGCAGTGAGCATTCTCAGCCCATGTCGGAAGGGGATATTGTCACTCTGGTTAGACAGACACCTGTCTGTGCTGCCAACGAGAATCTTCTTCCACCTTCTGCACTGCTGGGCGCTGGCACCCCCACACTGCCACAGCTCCCGTTGACAAGTGCTGCTCCATTTTGCACTGGTAGCACTCAAGCTGTCTGCTCAGCAAATTAAACAGCTACCAGCCCACGCAGAGACATACCTCCCTTCCCCGGCTCTAATCACCCTGATGCTGGGTACAGCGAAGACCTGGCACCACGGGTGAGTGGCACAGACATCACCTGTTCATCAGTGGGAACTATAAGGACCTGCTGGGGCCTGGCTGCCGTGATCCTGCCACTGCTGTAACCTGCACTTGTTAGAGGAAAGCCACCATAAAAATACCCATCTATATTATGCTTATGCCTTCTGTTGTGCAAACTCTGAGCAGTAGAGACTTGAGCTGAACAGACTATGAATTCCAAAAGCTTCTTCTAGCCAAGGCAGGTTCTGGCTCTTCCAGATCAAAGTGGACTCTGAAAAATAAACCACCAATTGCCCAATCTGGCCATTCACTCTGCTGCAACCAGAGAGCATACAAACAAATTGTCAGGTGTTTAATATCTCTTAAGTCTAAACTGAAACCAGGCACTAATGTTGCGTTGGGTTTCTAGGCAAGAGATGAAGAAATAGAGCCTAAGAGCTGAACCAACTGGCTGGCCAGCTGGGCCTAGTACCTGGTATTAGATTCTCTGATCCCTCCATCAACCTCACAGATTAAACAACAGTCTCTACCTACACTCCTAGGACCCATGTAATACATGACTATATACATGTGTGCATATAGTCATAGTATATGACTATATGCACACACTGTTGCTATTTATTTCAGCAGAAGCCTCCAGGACTCTCCTGAGAGCATCCCAACACACTTTTGCAGGTGTCAGCCTGCTCTGCATCTCACTCCCTCCCACTGGTTCTGCACCTAAAGTCAGGCCTCCAAGCTGTTGAAGATAACCCCTTTCCTTCACCCTCCTGCCCAGTACTTCCTGTGTGTTGCCCCCAGCTGCCTTAGGAAGCCCTTTTAAGATCCACTGTGTCACTGGTTTGTCATTGCCCCTAGTTTCTCATTATCTTCTTGCCTCCCTGTCACAGAAATGGGGTGGAGGGTTTGATCCAGGCTCAGCACACCTGGGAATAGCCAGAACTCAGCACCATGAAGCCCCTTCTGCGGGCAAGCAGCTTTCTGCTGGTGGCCAGGTAAACAAATATATGATAATACATTGTTTTGAGAATTATTAGGCCTAGCATAAAGGACACAGCCAGCATAAAGATGAACCAATAACCAAATTGTATTTGAAACAAAAGGGTCAGTATATGGGTGAATGCTGGGGGTACAAACAAGTCAGATTATACATAATCAACATCAATCCCACTGACCCCAACAGTGACACTGCACAACCAACAATGGGTGGAATAAATGGTGAAATGCAGTTTCCCATAGAAGGGACAGGAGACAACCATGTCAACAAGCCGAATACATAAGACCAACGAAGCCACATACTGAATCTCTACACAGCCTGTGTTTGCAAGGGCCAGACCTGACTGGAGCCCAGTTCCAGGGAGACGAGAGATCCTTCCCCCAAGAGGAAACTCTGCAAAGTGCATCCACCTTGCAGACAAACAATCTCGCTTCCTGCAAGTGGTCCCAGCTTTTATCCCTAAGTGGGACACCTGACCCTTGTTTACTTAATGCAGACACCTGGGGTCATTTACCCAATGGCTCTCCCTGCAAGACCGGCCTGAAGGCAAACTCACCACGCCTTTGTGAAGGGCTGTGGGAATCACCCACATGTCAACCTTAATTTGGGGCTTGGGGTTGAAACCCCAGCATTTCACTCATACATTCCAGTATACCCTATTATAGCAGTGTGGTGGTTTGACCTTGGCTAAATGCCCAGTACCCACCAAGTCGCTCTATCATTTCCCCCCCTTCCCCTTGTTTTCGCAACAGGGCAAAGAGGGGAAAGAAAATAAGAGAGACCAACCCTTGCGGGTAAAACAAAAGCAGTTTTAATAGAAGCAAAGCGAAGCAAAGGTCCATGCATGGAAGCAAAAAAAAAAAAAACCAAACCAGATTTATTCTCTCCTTCCCATGAAGAGGCGATGTGGGGCCTTCTCAGGAAGCAGGGCTCCCATACGTGTGGTGATTGCCTGGGAGGACCAAGGGTGACCCCACCCCCTTCCTCCTTTCTCCCAGCTTTATACTGAGCAGCATCATATGGTATGGAATATCCCTCTGGTCAGTTCAGGTCAGCTGTCCTGGTTGTGTCCCCTCCCAAAATCTTGCCCACCCCATCCCACTGGGGGAAAAAATGTCAGAAAGAGCCTTGGTGCTGTGTAAGCACCACGCAGCAGCAGCCACAACACCAGGGTGCTCAACACCCTGCCAGCTCCCAGCATAAACCACAGCACCGTCAGGGCTGCTATAGGGGAAAACCAATTCCAGCTCAGCCAGACCTAGTACAAGCAGAAAGAGCTAATTTCCCATTAATTAACAGGCAGGAATTGCACAGACGACCAAAATATCACACATGCTTTAAATCACAAGCCTGAAGTGCAGCATCAGTCCAACAGGTGAATCCCTAATGCAACAGCTGATGCTGGAAATTAGGCAAGGGAAGCAAGCATGTGGACCTGTCAACACATATAGGTTACAGCTTCCACATCAGACACATCAAGAGAACACAGGAGAGGCCAAATTTATTTTTGATGTTTTTTGTACAGACTGTGATGTTAAGATTGAATTGCCGAACTTGAGAAGTGCTCCTCTGACACAGAAATCCAGCTGGGAAGTACTTAGCTCTTGCTGCCTTCTGCACAGGCTGTAGTTAGCTAGGAGCAGATGAGGTATGATCGTGAAGATGAGCTCAGCAAGGGTGATGAATACAGTTCCATAGCAGTTGAAGTGTTACTTTGAAAGGGGAGAAAAATGTGCTTGATGTGAGCTGTTAGAACAAGCTGAGAATTTCACTGGGGGAAAACTAACTGGGAGCTGAAAGTCAGCTAAATTAAATGACAAAGGTCCACAAGAAAACAGATTATGCTGAAATTTCAAGACGAGGATTGAATTATTGGATCGTTTGCATCTTAGCAAGAAAGAACGGCAGAGATTTCCAAGGGTGGGAAGAAAAAAGAATGGAAGAAACCTGTGACATCGCAGAATTTGAAGCATAGGCTTTGGTATTTCTTTCTGTGGAAAAGGACTAAATAAGACTCAGCTATGAATATGGAAATTTCCAAACTCTCATAACCGGTTAAGAACAGAAATTTTCAAAACCACAATTAGGATAGGATGGGAAACACTGATCTTCATTCTAGGTAACACATGGGATTCAAACACTTCAGTGATCAATCCATTTTGTGGACATCTGTTCCTTTAATACATTTGTTTACAAAAGCTCTTTAAAAACAAACCTATCCTGTGCTACTTTGAAATGTTAAGTGTTTAAAGGTACTCAAAAATTGACTGATACTGCAAAAATGAAGCTACTAATAGCTAGGCAAGTGATCTCAATGTTACTCACACACACTTACTTTAGTGTCTGACCTGAGGTTTTTCCAGCAATAGCAGATGGCAACACAAACTGCATCTTGCTCTTGACAATGCATGTGATGCACAAATATACTTTGATGCCTTTCTAATTTTACAAACTTGAGTAGACAAAGTACCTTATCATTGTGCTAATTTACATATCAGAGATTTTTTTCTTTTAATGACATGCAGTAACATTATAAAACTGTCATGTGAAGGAAGATACAGGCAAAGGCTATTGGACTTCTACATGAAATATATGAAGAGTAAGCAAGTTCTACTTCTCTCCTCAGCCCTTTTACAAGGAAAAGGAAGGATAAAACATATTACTAGCTCATCTTATCAGATGGAATTCAGAGAACTAAAGGAATTTAATTATTAACAAACAAGTTTAATTCTCTCATGCTTACTTAGATTTCAAGTTCTTATCAACAAGTATCACCTTAAGGGCAATTACCATCTTTATTTTCTGAAGTTGTTCATATATGTACCTCTAGTCCCCTTTTACTAAAAAAACCCTTTCACAAATCTACTGATTAAATAGCTAGAAATAAATGGTTAAACTTTAATTTAAAAGGCACTGCTACTGAAATACCTGTGCTGTGTGACATATTCATAAATGATCAGAAAAAAAGAAATAACAAGTGGTAAGATTTGCAAATGCTACAGAATTATTGGGGTATTAAAAGCTAAGATAAATCACAGGATGATAAAAGGGCAGAGAAAATTTGACTTGCACAATGTACAAAATCCAGGAGGGAAAAAAGTGTGTACAATAGTACACAAAAATAGCATGCAATAATCCATTCTAAATCAGCAGTTAACATTCAGGAAACTGATTGTGAAATCTTTTTGCATGTATCAGCTCAGCATTGAACAGCAATCAAAAATAAAAGCAAAATACTAGGAATTATGTGGAAGATCACAGAGAGAAAAAAAAAGTTGTTTTATCACCATATAAAGCATAGTACATCCACATCTTGAATTCCGCATGAGCACCAGTTCTCCCATTTCAAAAGAGCAACAAGAAGAGTTACTTAAGAATAGCTTCTGTAGAAAAAGAGATTAATTATGACTCCTTAGTTGTTTTTTTTAAAAAAAAAGTATGATCTAAGTCACTAGCAAACTGAATGGAGAGGTGTTATTTATGGTGACATTGCTCCTTACAGTACAAGAACTATGAATTATAACATACTAAAAGCAGGTATAAAAACCAAGTACTTGTCACAAAAGACAAACTAGAACTCTGCAATGGGCAGCTGCAGAGATCAAGAACACAGATGGGTTTGAGAAGTGGTAAGAAATGCATGGGAAAAATTAACAAAGTTCTTAAACACAGATACAACTGTTGGAATATGAAAGCCCCAAGCCACGGACAAAGTACAACAGTATTTGGGGGTGTGTGCATAGGACCGAATGTCACAGGAATGCAGGTATCAAATGCCAATACCAAACTGAAGCACTGAGATTTAATAGGTCAGATCAACACAATTTTCTGGAAAAGTTGAGGAACAAATGACATGCCTCTCCAGTGGAGGATAAATACTTGACAATTCACATGCAGCAGGACAGGAATACAGCATAGGAGACCTCATGTTTCCTATGCCATAGCCTACGATTTCTACAGACATTCACTGTCCTTTTGGATATTCCCCCACAGCAGCTCAGTTGCATGTACCCTGTCACGCAGGATCTTGTCTTGAACAACATACAAAATTATGCAAAACCCATCTGAATAAAAGAAGGCACAGGGTATCTCCCTTTACCTTTAATGCATCAGTGTAGCAGTTGACAAGGATTCCAACTACTTTGGTAAAATTGCAATACAAGGAATAAAGAAGTCCCCCATAGTAAGGATTTAAGTTAAAATTGACCTTGAAAAAAATGACCAGCAAGGCAATGGTGGGCCAACAGCAGGTTTCTACAAAGGTGGCACTTGAGTCAGGCAGCTTTCAAGTATAAAGGAAAACCTTAAGAAGACAAGGAAGTAGTAGAAGACACCCATGTATTTAGATACTGTCAACATCAGGAGCTAACAGAAGTAACAGGAAAAAAAAAAAAAAAGCTAGCTCTGACAATCATGTTTAAATCTCCTAACTAATATGGCTAAGGAGGCACTCAAGAAAGGTGTCAACACTGTTTGCAATAATTAGCAATCCAAATCACATCAGAAGGGATTTTAATCATATCCTTAAACTCATCTAAATCTCCTAGGAGAATTTCTTAGAACTCCTTTTAGGAATAAAAGAGGCACTTCAGTGGAACTTTTGACACAAGTTTTTCACTTGCAAAACTGAAGTAGACATCCAACTAGCTTAACACAGGATTTTATACTTTCCTTTCAAGGATGTCATGAGCAGGTGTTCTAACTGAAGCACCTGGCACAGAAGTGCATTTGTCAAGGCCATCTGTAGGCAGAGCAAGTAAGGAGGACTTCTTCACTTTAAGTATTCTCAGAATACATACACGTAAGTATTGCACACTTCTGCCTTTCTCTAAGGACTAAGATTCTCACTGCTTGGATGATGAGCTTTGTAATTTTCAGCTTATGTCCAGAAACCCCAAGAGGGCTTTGCCTTGTATTTTTATCTACCAAAACAACTAACACAGATTATAGAAACACAAGTACACAGTTGGGGAAAAATGGGGAAAGAATATAGTGAAAACTGAGACTGAATATCAGGAATGATAAATCTTACCAATGTATGGGATATAGCTCAACAGTAATAAACACGAAGCCTCAATTATTTACTTTGCAACTTTATTTCTTTATAAGTTATTGGTATAAAGTTTAATATCTAATTATACAGTAATCTGGGGATTTTAAAGGAAGTTTATTTTGTCCTTTTTAGTGTCTTTTGCCATTTGGTCCTCAAACATGTTTTAAGAGGACTAATATTATATGCGTACCTTAAATTTCTGTACAAAAACAATTCAAGCCTTTGTTTTGTTTTTGAGTAGGATGCACAAATCATGCATATTGTAGACAATATAATGGTCAAGGAAATATTTCCCTCTTTAAACTAAGGCAGTTAAAAACCCATGAATATCAATAGAGTAATTTGGAAGAGTAAAAGGCTTCCTCAGTGCTCATTTATTCTTTGAGCAAACATAATGTTCAGTAAGACACGCCCTCTTGGAATTATTGATTTGATTGCTGTCTGCATTGAAAAGACAGAGATTGTCAAAGACAGCATTTAATTATGTACATTTTATAATGTCACTAACCCATTCATTTTTGAATATGAACTCATCAGCATTAAGCATTGTGTAAAACCACATGCAAAAATTGCTGTAAAATTTTTTAAATAGAACCAAATTGGCAAGTTTTTGGAAAGGATATTTCAATGTTAAAAAAAATATAATCTATTAAAATGAGCACTTCAAGTAACTTAAATATCTTTAGCAAACATGTCCAGCAAGAAACTCTCTGTAAAAGAAATTGTTCTTAGAACAAAAAGCTAATGAATGGCTATTTAGACACTAATTTTTCAACACAGTGGTGGGTCTGTGTGAAACAATTTGTAATCTAAATAAAGTGAGTCCATTACACAGTTAAAAAAACATACATTAAGCAGGACTGATTAACTATTGCATTTCTGTATTTACAAAAGTGCTTAGCATAACAAAATTACCTAAAAAAATATAAACTTTACCGATATCATTTGGTTCTATGTGTACTCCTAGATCTGCACTTGGAGAAAAATAGTATTTACATTGCTAGAGATTTAGAGGAGTTTTCTATTATTTTTAAAGAAATTTAACAAAACTGCCCACACAAATGGACCCCTATGTTAGTCAACTCGTTCCATCTGGCTCATCATAAATAGAGCAGAAGCAAATCCTTGAGTACTGAGCAGTATAAATAACGCTAGCCATTGTCTGTGGCATTAGACCCCAATACAGGCTGCCGACAAATTGGGCAAGTGGAGTTTTCAGAAAGCCAGCGATCAATACAATGAATATGAAACTCATGCATACAAGGTAACTGCCTTAGCTTATTCCCTGTTACATATTCATTAATGCAAACACTACATGTTTTACTTATTTCATTTTCAGAGTGAATATCCCCATAGTTCCGGGTAGAAAGATTGTCAATCTGCTCTTTGGTTAAACCTCTTAAACGATCATCATCATCATCTTCATTCAGCAAGAAGAAGTGGGCAAGCCGCAGTATGGGTAGCGTTCCATTTTCCACTAGGTTGTTTGCATCTTGAGACTGCCTGTTATCTTGGGTGTCATTATTGCGACCATAGCGTGGAGTATCATCCCTCTGTCCATTTGTTTCCCTGCTGCCTTCCACTGCATGCCCATTCCTAGATGAAACCTCACTTGGATCACTGCTATTGTTTGCCGAACTAGAGTTATTCTGCTCTGATGGTACATCCGATAAGTGATGACCACCTCTTGGCACTTCCGAGTTAGATTCAGTTTCCATTAAAGAACTCAGTTCTCCAAAACCTGTCATAATTTGTCTAAGGATTGATCGAAGAGCTACTGATGACGGTTCACCAAGCCCAGTTTCTGAAATCCGACGAAGAGGTATCCGTATAGTGCTAACGTAGGTTCGAATACCTGCACGTTCTGATCGTGATATCGTACGCCGAAATCCCCCACTGTCACTTTCAAAGGTAACTGTGTTTTCTGCCATTCCTACTCTAGAACGAGTTCTACTGGCAATACTGTCCCGATCTCTGTTTTCTCCAGGACGAATTCTTCTCACCTGAAGATCTAATGTAATTGTTGGATGCCTTCTAACAGCAGCTACTGGCCTACTAGACTCCTCTTCTTCCAAAGTTATTCCCAAGGATGGGGCTATACTGGAAAGTTGAGGAGTCTGAGTGTTACCTCTTGCGTGTTCTTCGGGAGGCTGTGGAGAAGGCTGAGCTGTTTGTCTTCTACTTCTGTTGACTTGCTGTGCATTTCTATCCTGCCTCTGCCCATGTTCCTCAGAACGAGCAGTATCCCCTTGCCTTCGCAGTGGAGAGCGGCTTCGACTACTTAAAGTAGACCTCAGCCGCAGAATTTCTAGTCTTTGGTTTGTAGTCATCCGAACATTAGTTCTAGCTCTACCTCTTGTGACTCCTGTAGAAGTGCCTCTTCCTGGCAATTCTCTTTGTTCACCAGCAGCTGCAGAATTATTACGTGTAGTATTTGTTTGGGAAAGGCCTGTCAACTCCCTTGTTCTACTCCTGAGCCGCCCTGAGAATGGATGAGAGGTTGCTTCAGAATTTCGTGCCACAGAGCTTCTTACAGACCTGGTTCTTGCAGTGCTCGAAGCCTCACTGTTTGTCTCTCTTGCAGTCCTGCTTCTCGTTTGTGGGGTTACTGGACTGACAGCTCTTTGATGTCTCCTTTCTAAATACATTCTGCTGCTATCTATACCCACATACTCTTCACCAGCAGTTTCAAAACTGTTATGATCATGATTTATGTTGATTTCAAGACTAAATCGAAACTCCCCACTGTTTGGATTTGTTCGACTCACAGCTCTCCAGGTTTGGTTCCCACTCTGTCCACTGCGAGTGGCATTTCCTGTACGACGAAACGTGTTCAGCCATTCAAGCAAAGAGTCACCATTTGAGTTTTCTCCAAGAACATCAGAATCTGAGAGAAACAAAGAGTTGCAAACATTCATACTACTGCATGCTCAACATACTATGATGCACTCCAAATCCTCTACACTTGCTGGGCCCTGACTTCAGAAACGATACAGTAGTAGGACAGCTACCTTGCTATGCTGAAGTAATTTTGCCAAAAAAATACTGTATGTAAAAATGTCAGCAAAACTCAATCAGTCCAACAGATTTTTGTCTCACCAGCAGATAGCCAGAGAAATGAACATGCCCAGATGGTCTCTTCTGGGAAAGTGTTCAGAGTGAGGTGGTCCAAAGTTAGTTGTGTTTGTCCAATATCTGTCCCTCACTTTAGCTGTCAATTTGAGGGTATCCTAGTCAACTAATTTTGATAAAGCAAGAAAACATATGGTAGATTTAGTCTTCTTTTGGAAAAGATTTTTAAAAATTGTTTTCTACAAGCAGTGGAATAAATGATGCATGATTTTGACAGATTTGCTCCTTTTGTGCAAATATACCCTTTTCCTAATACAGTATCCACAGCTCCATTCCCAAATCTCCTCCAACTACAAGCTAAGAACAGATACAATTGTTGTAGTTAGTGCCAGCTATGTGTATAAAGCAAGCCAATGGTCATAACCACAATGAAGGTTTTCCTTTGAAGGGATCAGATTAAGCTCTCCCTATCCCATCCGCTCCCCGCTTTCATGAAACCTGCAGGAACTTTGGTATCATCATTTCCAAGTTGCCTATTCCCCTCCTAAATCTGACTGGAATTGGCCAAATGATGAAGCCAATATTGCTGGAGAAGTGAAGATAGACAGTGTACATAATAGAAGTCTCACTCCATTAAAACAAACAGAAATAACAAAACCAACAAAACAGCAGAGAGATTAACTGTTTTCCAATTAACTTATTTTCTGTCCCAACTTTTCCAATACATGACAAAACCTTTTAGGAATTAGAAGAATTAAAATTATTTTTGTGCTATTATATTTACTAGCAAAGGGAAACCAGGAAAAGAGGAGAAAGTAATTAGTGGTTAACATAAATCAGTTTTCATGAGGTATTTAAGTTTGTGTTCATATCTTTAGGAAATCTCACTAACTTTTACAACAATACACAAAAGTTCAATGATTAAACAAGATCTGAAATTGCATTTCTCAAATATCTATACAGAACAATAATTATGCATCACATACTATGTGTATCTATATATGTCAGCGAATAATGTTTACCTCCAACAGTTCTACCTTCACCTTCTCTGTTATCCAGATTAGTCCGTGATGCCAGACGCTCCTTAGCCCCCTCCAAGCGCTGCTGCAACTCTTCTGCTGTTATTTCCCCTGAAATAATTTACATTTTGATAATGCTGTTAGATAAGACATTATTATTGGCTCAACACAGCCGTGCAGAAGTAACAATATTTTCTATCTTGAATTAAAATCTTCAGAAACAAAGTCAAATTAATGAAACAAAAAAAACCTCAGCACTAATTTGAGACTGTACTGTGGGTACACAGATAACAGAGGAAGCAGGTACTGAGATGGAAGAAAAAAAAAGATGCTGAATGTGTGTGGAGAGGATGCCAACTTTTAGTAACAACTCAGAGGCCCCCTGTGGGAATAGAGCAGAGGATTGGCCAGGAGGATCATAAAGATGCTCAAGTGACTTGCAGTGGTGTCGAAAAACACATACATCATATTAACTGTTGTTTAGCTTCGTATGCTTGACTGCATTTAGATAACACAGGCCTGTGATAGACTCAGAGGCACCTTATCAAACATCCTTGAGATTCCTACCCTGCTGTGAGAAAGATCAAAGCACAGTGGAAAGCTACGCCTGTGAAAATCCCTGACATATACAGGCAAAAGCAGCGTGTTTGCAATCTTTTCTTTTTCCCTTTCTGGCTAGCAAGGGCCAAGCTCCACAGTGCCTGTGTCCCCACTTGTATGCCCCTGCCTGGGTGCTGCTGTGGAGATCCCCTGGCTTGTGAGGTAACGAGAATAAATTTACCTTTGCGTTTCATCCATGGTTTTGTGCTTGTTCCTGTGTCCTGCTTGTGTTGGCTCCCATACCCCCCCAAACTGCCACATACCAACAGATATAGCGTACCAGATGTTAATTATTTGAGTTTGGATATTACCTGTATATGGAGATGCTGCATTTGAAAGTTACAGTTTTATTTCGGCTTTACTAAGTTGTTAATTTTTATTGAATATCACTAATTTTGAATGGAAATGGAGGATTTTTTCCTTTCTAGAAAGCCACAGAAGTCAGGCTACTTGAGTCAGAACCACATGTGGTGCCTGACAGCACTAGTGTTACTTCACATTACACCTTTTCTACTGAAGGTATCCACATCTTACCAGGAGTGCCAAGCAGGTTGTGGTCTCTCATTAACCTGTAGTCTTCTTCATTGAGTTCATTAATGAACTGGTAATAGGCCTCCTCCCTGCTGAGGCGCTCCAGCTGTCGTTGTCTCTCATCTTCACCATGACTGTGCTCTCGTGAAGATGCCTGCTCATTGTCGTTTCCTGCATGGTGCTGAGAGCGATCCATAACAATAATGCCAGGCTGTCCTGAACAAAAACAGAAGGTTAGACTGCACAGTAACCACAGTCAGAATTTACCTAATTTACAGGAAAAGATTCTCAGTACTTCCCATGAAATTAATTAATAGCTAAATATGATTAAAATGAACCAAGCTCCATCTCACGTGCAAGTCAACAGTGTAGTTTATTATGCAAGTATTTTGCTTCTAGCCTGCTGAAAAATAGTTCTAAGTCCCCTTTGATCACTGAAAGGACATACCAGTTGGTACAGCAACTTTAAAATAAAAAAGCAATGACAGATTTTTTTTTTTAAGCTAAATAAGGATATTCTAGAAAGTTAAAGGAATAATGTAAAATCTATTTCCCTTCTCCTAAGTAAAATACAACACCAGAGTAGATTATTTTGAAACCTAAAGTGTCATTGAAAACTTTGTTCTCTAATTACTGGACTGTAATTACCCAGTGTAGACTTCTGACAACCACAACTACTGCTTCAGAGATTACTATCTTCTACTCGAAACATTTACTGCTAAGCAGGTACGGCTAGATTAGTATCTCCGTCAGTACTATCCCCCACATAGCACAAAGCCTACAGATTCATTTTTGGTGGAACCGACTCTTTAGACATTCTTAAATTTTTAGTATATTTTCCTTGCACTCTCTAATCCAAAGATCGGCTAGCAAAGGGAAACTCATCTCCAGAAAACTGATTAAAAAGAGAAAGGACTATACCCACATTTCTTCATCACTTTCCAAACACTGAGCCAGTGAGACCACACTATCAGAAGGCATTAAAAACCTTCCAGTGTCAGAAAGAGGCATCATCTCTGTTGAAAGGTGCCATCACACCTCTCTCTGGTTAGGACTCAATCCTGGGCCAATCAGATCTCAGACCACTCCTCACCTTTTCTATTTTCTACAGAAAACCTGTTCTTCAACATTCAATTTGAAAGAAGAGAAAATGTTGTCCTTTCAATGGGGCTTCCTGTTTAACAAAAGCCATTGTAATACCTGCTTCGGCAGGCACCTGACAAAAGAGATCACTTCTCTGACCAGGCCAAAAAACCCCAACCATATAGCATTATTCTGCTTCCGTGTGGAGAGGAAATTAATAGGTAAATACTTTTTTTTTTTTTTTGTCAATTCACAAACAATATCAAAGTCACTTCATGTATGAATTACGGGGAAAACAGAACAGCATTCTCAGCACACTCCTGACCAGTAATTAGCCTTCACAGGAAAGGTAACATGACAACAAACAGACCAAACCAACTAACTATTAGACATACATTCAATAAAGAGCAAATCTTTATCAATGCTGCCAACAGATATGAAGAATCAGAAAATGTATTTGCCAACAGCAGAAGCTGGCATACATTTAATATACCTTTCTTATGTTCTTTGTGGGATCCATTCTGATGCATCCTTGGTCTCCTCATTTTCCACCCCATATGCTACTTCTCTCCCTACACAGGTTACTGCACTTCTAAACACCTCATCCCAATAAATTTTTACACTCATCTGTCTTCTGTGCAATACTGTATTTTGATGTATTTAATACTTCCTCCCAGCTCTTTAACTCACTTAAAATAAATCAAATCCAAGTATCTCCCCTTCAAGACATTTTCTATTCCCATAATATTTGTGGGGGTTTTGAATTTACTGTTGTCCTCTTGGCTCAGCCTCACAAGCTGTAGGTAACTGCTGACTTCCATTTCCCACAAGGGCTATGGTGCTATCAGGTCACTTCTCATAACACATTTCTAAACACAAATTTCTCAGCCAGCTCTCTGTCTTACTACTCTGGTTTCCTCAAAACAAAAGCAATTCATACCCACCCACCCCCAACAACACACAGTCAACACTATTATTACCCTGATGACACCCATCACTTGACTGTCAAGAAAATGCTCAATCCATACTGCACCTAATATTGAAGTGCCTCTGTCCTAGATGACTTACAACTTGACACAGGTAAAGCACGGAGGGGAAAGAGGACAGATAAAATTAATTTAGTTTCAACTTAGGTTGCTATTTAGGTGAAAGCCTTGAAACAACTAAGGTGTTACTGTTAAACAATGACCACAGTAAGTTAAACAACTTCCTGGGTAAACCACTATATTGCTGCACAGACCAAAAAAAAAAAAAAGAAAAAAACCATAAATTCTTAAGATGTGAAGTCCACCACATGTAGTTCCCCTCAATCTAAATTTTAACTGTTGTTCAAAAGAGAGGTACTTTACTTTTCATTTCTCATCCAGAGAAAATGTGGGTGGTAGAAAAAAAAGTTACTGTTTTGTTGACAACTCTATGGTAGGATGATTAATCACAGTCTTTAATGACTCACTTAGAAACAGTAAGAAGTGTTAAGTGTTCAGTTGTCCCATCTGTTAAACATAACTGCACGGATGACAACTACTATCCATATTTATCAAATGCCATCAAAACTAAATACTTTGGCACTTAAAATGTTTCAGAGTAGTGAAAGTTGAAGGGTATTAACTGCATCAAAATGAAGTACTTTGGCACATAAAATATTTCAGAGTTTTGAAAAGTTGAAGGATATTAACTACTAAGATGTAAAAAAACTGAAATCGAAATCCAGTTGACTCAGGATTACTCTTCCTTTGCAAAGAAACAGGAGCCACATGTTAACAGTTTATCTATATTTGCAATCTAAGACTATCTCCTTTAGTTCTTAATTCATAGTTACTCTAGCCCATCCTTGAAGGTTTACACTCATTTTCAGCTAAGCAATATATACCTTACGCTTTTAGGTTATGACATCTTTCCATGAATTACTACCCCCAATTCAGTTAGGTACTCATTTTCTGAAAGACTACCACCCTGATTGCAAGCAAGACGACTACGGAGTTTGGATGAGGAAGCCTCCCCGCGACAGGGCTATTTAGCATTTCTGTCACACTGCAGCCTCCAGGAGAGATGATCTCACCGACTTTGAAGAAAAAAAAAAAAAAAAACAAAAAAAACACACCAAAAAAACCCAAACCTAGAAAACCCCACAGAGCCTGGGGAAGGAAAGACAGACAAAGGAAGAATCAGAAGGTGATGAAGAAAGAGGCCAGGACACCCAAAGCGATCCAAGCCCAGGGCCTGGGGCCGGCCGGCCGCCTCCCCCCAGCGCCCAGGCCGGCAGCAGGGCCCTCGCTCTCCGGCCCACACCCACCCGAAGACGGCCGCGGGCCGAGCTCCGCGCTCACGGGGCAGGGGGCCGCGGGCAGCGCGGCGGGAGCAAGGAAATGAAGAGGGAGCGGGGAGCGGGAGCCCCGGCCCGGCCCGGCCGCCCCAGACAGCGCCTGTTGCCAGACGCCGGGGGGAGGGGAGGATAAGGGCAGAGACTGACACGGCTCCCGCCCAATCACCTGGCCGGCTCGCGACCACAGACCAATCACCACAGGGCAGGGCAGCCCATGTCCTCCCGCTTCTCTCCTCCCCAGACTCCCCGGTCGGGCCCCGCCACTAACCGCCACCGCTCAGATCGACTCCCTCCAGCGCTGCCCGCACCCCCGTCTCGCCTGTCCGCCGGGGAGCAGCATCACCCGTTGCGAGAAACCGGGGAGGCGCCCATGCCGCCGCCTGCCCCGCGGGAGTCAGAGACCCGACAGCCCGTCCCTGCCTGCTGTCCGCGGCCCCGACGGGGTCGACCCGACCCGGCCCGGCCCCTCGCTCCGATCCTCTCCTCTCCCCTCCCTTCCCGTCCCGTCCGGTCCCGCCCCGCCCCAGCGGCAGGAGCGACCGCCGCCTACGCCGGAACGAAACCGACCCCTGGGTGTGCGAGCGGCGCGCTCCAGCCCCGATTGCGGTCCGGGCGGCTGCCCGCAGCCGCCAGCGCAGGTTCCGAGGGCGGCCGCCGCTCAAGCCCCGCCCCTCCCGCACATGCGCGCAGCTGCGTGGGGCGGGGTGCGTGCCGCGGGGGTCAACGGCCGCGGCGCGCGCAGGCCCGCGGGGGCGGGGCGGCCGCCGCTCCGGGCCACGCCCCCCTCGCGGCACAGGCTGCGCGCGCGCCCGCCCGCCCGCCCGCCCGCGTCAGCCGTCCCGGTGGGCGGAGTCTCCCGCGGGGCCGCGGTCCCTCTCCGTCTGCGGAGCGGCTGCGGGTTGGCGGGCGCGGGCACCGTGAGGAGAATGGGAAGCGCCGGCGCCCCGCGGCCCGGCCTCGTCTCCAGCCGCTCCTTGCGCTGATCCTGCCCGGCCGAGCCCGCTGTCGGCGGCTGCTCCTGCCAGCGCCCCTGCTCGGTGCTGTGCGCGCTCTCCCTTCACGTGTCCTCGGTAAAGCTTTGGGTTTGTTTTTTTTTGTTTCTCCTCACTTGCCATTCTCCACAACCCTTTTTCGCTTTAAACGCGTAATGGAAGTTGTTTCGGGTACGGCATCCCATTAGCAAACCCGTTGTTGGTCAAAACTCGCGTGGTTATTCCCGCTCCGGTGGGTGTGAGCCTTAACTGTGAAGGTAGATAAACCTGCACAAAGGGGACTTCACAATACATCGTTTCTCAACTGTAGAACGACCTCAACATCTTTAACCTCATAATTTCAATGACCATTATTTAATCAAATCAGCATAAGACTGCAGATTCAGTTACTTGTTTGGTACTTTAAATCAATAAGGAATAAGACCATAACATTTTTCCCCTGCCCTCTCCTTAAGCCTGCAATTTTAAATGGGTCACTGCCCTCATTTTCACTGACTCTCTGCCTCTCCCTCCTTGCTTTCTATTTACCTTCTTCAAGGATCTCCTTTCACCTTTCCCATTTTCTAAAATAAACCATTAATTGCTCAGTGCCATCACAGAAACTTGTGTTTCAGTTTGTGATTTTAATCATTGCAATTTGCGGAGCCTTAAAGTTTTTCACGGAAGGTGTGAACCCTTTTACAAATTTCATCTGTGCTAATTGCTGATACACTGATAGCATCCACAGACTCTCTAAGTTACTTCTGCAGATTGTTTGAACACATGGTGGAAGTTGGCAGGCTGTGACAGAGGAGCGTGCTTCTTATCTTACATAATTTGAAATAGCAAAATGAGAGGATTTTATGAGAAGGATGCTTTAACCATGCAAAGCACCTCACTCTTAGAATATCCAAAAGCACCTCACTCCTAGAATATCCGAACTGCTTATACTTCTGTTCAAACTTGCTTGCAGAAATAAAGTTTGGGCAGTTTTTGTGCAACTGGTTTCAATGCAAAGGCAAACCCTCACTGATGAGTGAAGTGTAGGAGGAGATCAGGGCCGGTGTCCAGGAAGATAGATACCTCCGCTCCCCACCTCAACTATGCACCCCAGGATTTCTTTATTCTGGCTGAGAAGAAGAGTTTACACAAGTGTTACATTTAGGTTTTGTGTTAGTTTACGCTCCTTTCTTGCCAGTACATGGTTTCCATGAGCCAGATTGCTGGTGGGGACACATTCTTAACACTGAGGCCAGACCTGTGCACTGTATTGAAAACATGCAGCCCTCGCTGTTACTCATGTTCCTTGCCACCGTATGAATAATTAGTATTGTATTATGATTAACTTTGCATGGAGCAATTAAAATATGTCCTTCCTGAAGATCAATTTTACTTTAATAATAAAATCAGAGTATACAAAGTAGTGGCTGGTTCCCTTGAAAAGTCAGTTTCTTCCCATGATTGGTTTTTGTCCTATGTTTGAAATCTTTTCCTCTCATAGTCTGTTTTTACTAATCATTATTCCACAGTCAAAACAACATCTTCTCTGCTATCAAACCCACATGTGTGGTGCTCACCCAGAAGGTGGTGATGGTTTAGACAGATAAATAAACCCGTATTTCTGTGCTGAAACATTATGCTGAATTAGTTTATTTTCCACTGACCTGTCCTCCAATGCAGAATTTTGTGTTCATGTCCTGTTCATACCGATGCTTCACAACAGCACACTAGAACTAAGTACAGGGGGTGACTTTATACTGTGTTGTTATTACAAAATAAAAATAGCTCTTTCCCTGTAATACTATTATTGCACTGTACCAATGCTTTCTGCAGTAAAATACTATCTTTGGAACTATAATAAAAATAGCCGATGGAGGGCAGCAAACTTCAGGCAATTACTAAGTTTTGTAGTAACAGAATATCTGTAACCCTGGTTTTGATTTGATTGTTCAGTCATTTACGTTCTTTAGTAAATGTAAATAGAAAGTATTCTATTCTATTACCTGATGTTATATAAGTAAGGCAGAACCTCATAATTAGGTTTTTTTTTAAACTGGATCTTAGTATGGGCAGATGATGCCAACATGGTGACGTTAAGCTGATGTGTTTGAGAGGAACCTGGACAGGCTGGAGGAATGGGCCATCAGGAACTTCATGGAGTTCAACGAGGCCAAATGCAAAGCCCTCCATCTAGGAGTGATCACCCTCTGGGACAATACTGAATGGGGGCTTTACTGACTTCCCTGCTGGAAAGGATGGGGGGTCCTGGTGGGCAGTGGTTAAATAGGAGTCAGGAGGGCACCCTGGCAGCCATGAAGGCTAATGACACTTTACCAAGAGGAACACAGACAATGGATCATCCAGAAGTGATTATTTCCCTTTACGTGGCTCTCGTTTGCCTGCATGTGGAATACGATGCCCAGTCTGGGGATAGAACAATCCTGATATGGAAAATTACTGATAAACTGGTTGAGTTGCATCTGAGAACACCAAGAGAGTGATGGGCTGGAGCACTTAGCATGTGTGAGAGGCTGTGGGTACCGGGGCTTCATCAGCTGGGAGATGGGCCAGCCTGCCAGTACTGACAAGGAGGTTACTGAGAAGACAGAGCAAGGATTTTTACCAAGAGAAGGACAAAAAAATTCACCCTGAGGACAGTCAGGTTGAGAGAGGCTGTGGAATCTCCCTCCACAGAGGTTTTCAAGACCTGAGTGGACGAAGCCTCACGCAACCTGAATAGCAGCCCTGCATTGAGCAGGATATTAAACTAGATAACATCCAGAAGCCCCTTCACACCTGAATATATATATGATTATGTTTACTGAAATAATATAAAATAATAAAATAATATTCAATATTGGGGTTTATTTCCCCTCAAGTAGGGCTCTTTTCAAAAGCAAAAGGAACCAGGACTTTATAAACTGAATTCTCATGTCCTGTTGAGACTCTTGAGAACTGATTCTCTGGCTTCTTTGGGATCATAAAACAATCAGGCTGATAGTTACTGTAGGTGGTCCTGAGTGTGGCAAACAGATGTTTCACTGAATGCAAGCACCACTCTCCTATACAGCACCTAGATCCAAAGAACTGATTTATATTTGTTACTAACTTGCACTTCTGCCAGAATCGAGGACGCCTTGTTAGATCAATCATATCACTAGTCTGATAAACTTTATAGTAAAGTACAATTAAGTGCAAAATAAAAATTTTAAAAAAACAACAAAAAACCATTGCTTTATATACAAAACTTCTTGTGGAACCAGCACTTTACTTACCTGCTTTAAGTAAACTGCATTCTTACATGCTGCCAGTATTCAGCTAACTCATCTCCACATTAACAACTGCAAGGTTTCTGGAAAATACTCAAACTGTGCAAATATGATAATTTGATTTTCTTTACACACAGAAAAGAAAAAAATCAAAGCCAACACGTTATTCTCTTGGCTTCAGCTTTCCTTGGTCTAAGCAAAAGTGGAAGATACATAGCACATAGCAGGACTGGCCCCTTTTCACTCATTACCAAGCTGAGAATACCCTAGTCACAGTGCTAAAGAATGTCCCTTTGCAGCTATGGAAAACTTTTAGCAGGCAGCTACTCTTACATGAAAAATTCTCTGAAAAGCAAAAGTATAATCAAATCCGGCAAATTAGTAAGTGGAGCAAGTGGACATTCTAATGGCATGTGGATGTGATTGTTGTAGGTTATCCACTTAAGAAATAAAAAGATGAGAAAGCAAAAACATTAAAGGTACACTTTTCTGTATTTTTTTTCTCTATTAATGAAGACTGTAAAACACAGAGTAAGTAGCTTGTTTTACATTCCCCAGCTGTAAGCTTTGATTCACAAACTCTGATCCTAGCACCGACACTGTGACCATCAGCATGCAAACACACATGCAACAAAACCAACTTTGCTTTCAGTACTGCTGCTCTAGCTCGGGTACAGGACCTCTTGATCTGGTGCTGTACCTCAACAGGCAGAGTCTGCTTACTACCATAACCCAGACAGTTCCCAGACAGTCCAGGGCTTTCACCTGAAATACAACTTCCTACATTCAGAGATGTTTAATGACATGAACCTTCCTTGACTACTTTCCTCTCAGCACACGGCTTGCTTTGATAACTGTCTCCAACCTGCTGCATGTTACTGGTGCTAGCACAGTAACAGTCACTTTTGTCTTGAGAGCTTGGATTTTGTTCACAGGTGTGGTGATTTAAAAAAAAAAAAAAAATTGTCAAAAGTGTATGTGTACAGGAAACATTAGAAGTTACACAAACATGGAACAGAAGAATATAAAGCAAGCCATGAATGTCAGAGGAAAAAAGAGAAAGAGGAAAGCTCCAAAGGATGTGTTAAACCTATATTTTTAAACTCATTTCTGAGACAGCATGAAAAGAGGGGATGCAAAACAAGCAACGAGATAAGAAATCCTGCTAATTCAAAAGGCTACTGTGGGAATCTGAGAGACAAGAATAGCAGATCATGGCCTGGTCATGTCTTTCTTTTTAAGCATGGACCCCAAAATGAAACCTTTTCTTGATATTATACTTTGACAGATTTTTAAAATAAAACACAAAAAGTATGCAACTTTCTATGAAACAGAATTAAAAGTTCACCTTGAAATGTCAATATCCATTTTTCATCATTAAAAGAATCAAGGTGTGCTTTCTGTTTCAAATCTCTTATGACTTGGGGACTACCTGTCTGAATGGGTAAAATTGAATGTTGTCCACAATAAAAGTATCTGAAGTGAAAACAGAGTGAAGAAGCAGCAAATTTACAGCTACACTCAGTCTGGAAGGCACATGGTCCAAATGTTATGAAAAACTAATGAAAGAAACATTTTCAGAAAAGCAGACTTGTAAACATTCTTACAAAAGGACTGAAGTCTGAAAGAGAAGTTATTTCTATTGTGGTTTTGACTTCTCAGAATTTATTTGTCAAGGTATGGAATTCTTTCCATGCAGTTTATGTAAACATGTAAAACAGCGCAGATCCTCAGAAAACGAGTCTGCTTTTACTTATGCTCTCTTCTTTCTAAGCATTGTTCTTCCTCCACACCCTGCAGTGCTTTAGGTCAGGACAGACTAAACTCACCCAGTAATTACCATGCAATAATTGGATCTGCGTGAAGGAGTTTGGATATTTATTGCCTCCATGAAGGACAGATTAATAATGCAAAGAAGAGTACAAAGTTACAAAGAGTGGCTATTTCTACTACTGAGGGTTTCTGGCAGGCAAGAGGTGCTGAACATGGTGAGTTTAGCCATGTGAGCTTGCTCTGTGCTGTCCCTGGAAGTCCCCAAAGCCAAGCGTCCCCAACAGCAGAGTCATGCTGCACTGCTCTGGGGTGGATGAATTTTATGAGGTGGACGGCATAGAATCATAGAATTGTTTAGGCTGGAAAAGACCTTTATGATCTTCCAGACTGTTTTATCTTTATGGGCTGCTGGGCTGCCCTGAGCTGATTCTAGTTGATTGGCGTAGTGAGATGCTGGGCAATAATCTTGTGTAATTTAGTTACTGGGCAAATAAAATTTTGTTTTGCTGCTTCTTTCAATTGCTTGTATTTTTTGTAACTCCTGCCTAATTGCTTTATCTAACATAGATAAAATCCCTAACAACTACATAGCAACATGCCAAAAGTCCAGCTGTGGGCATCTGACATCAGTCCAATTGAGTGATGCCAGCTCAGGAGGCTGGTACACCTCTATCCCCAGTTATCAGGAATCGTATAAATGAAAATGGGGATTTGTAAATTAAAATGGAGATTATTTCAGATGGTTCCAGAAAATGTTGCATCTTCTTTCCAGAGCCCCCACATTTTTTGATATTTTGTCTCTAAGTTATGGATTTGAGTGCCCCCTTACTTAGGCACATTGCTTTCTTGAGATCAAATGTGAAGCCTGTGTCCATGACTACTAAAAATGCCAATGGGCTGTAATTAGAAAAATGACTGTAGCTTTAGTTTAGTTACAAGCTCTCTATTCTGCAAAATAACTAGCCAGCTTTGTGTTGGGTGGGTAACTATGGCTCTACCAGCCAAGGAGAGGCAATGGAAAGTGCCCAGTTACTGGTCACACGCAAGGGCCTTGCTAAAGTTGACAGTATTTGCGTTAAATACCAGGCGCCATGATCCTGATTTGTCTCTGCATGCATGGTAGCATCTGACCCTGCCTACACCTGAAGTCATAGAATCGTCTTAATTACAACAACGTTGACAGGTGGCCTGGCAGGTTGAGCTGGCAAAGACAAACTGTGTCTGCCCTCGCCAGCCTGGAGTAAGCTGGAGATCCGGGCGTCCACCATAATCGACCCCGTGACGACAGCCGCAGCTTGTGGCCGCTGCTGACTGCCGGGGGGCTGATCCGGGGCAGCCGGGAGGTGGCGGCCCCGCGCTGTACCCGGTGCGGGCAGCCCCGTGAAGGAGGCCTGCTCCGGGGAATAACCACACGTGCGGCCTCTGCCCGTGCCGGTGCCGCTGCCCCGGGCCGGGCCCCGCCGCGGCTCCCCCCCACGGCCCGCCGGGGACTGCAGCTCCCGGCAGGCACCGCGCCACCTCGCCGCCTGAGGACTACACCTCCCGGCGTGCCTCGCGCTGGAAAGACTACAACTCCCGGCATGCATCGCGGGGCGCCGCGCCCCGCCCTCCCGGACTCCATCTCCCAGCGTGCTGCGGGGCCAGCAAGGCATGCCGGGACAGGCGGGGGCGGGGCTCCGGTGGAGGTCTCAGCCCGCCGCCTTCCACGTGGTGCGCTGCCCGCCGCGCCCGGGGCCGGGGAGGTGTCCGCTGTTTGCGACGTTTCTTTGCGGCAGTGCGGCCAGGCGCGGCTGCCGTATTCCGCCCGGGAGACCGGCTGTTGTGCCGCTAGCTGGCGGGGCGGGGAGGGAGCAGCCGGAGGACGGGGCTCGGGAGGGAAGGGAGCAGTCCCGCCGCCGCCCGCCCGCCCCTGGATGGTCCGCGGGGCGGCTCGGGGGTCTCCTCCTCCTCCTCCTCCTCCTCCTCCTCCTCCTCCTCCTCCTGCTGCTGCTGCTGCCGCCGCCCGGTCGGGGCGGGGCGGGGCGCGGCGGGGTGCGCGGCTGTCGGGGGCGGCTCGGCGCGGCGCGGCTCGGGGCGGCGCGGCGGGCGCTGAAGATGGACTATGACTTCAAGGTGAAGCTGACCGGGGAGCGCGAGCGGGTGGAGGACCTCTTCGAGTACGAGGGCTGCAAGGTGGGCAGGGGCACCTACGGGCACGTCTACAAAGCCAAGCGGAAGGACGGGTGAGTGAGGAGTGGGGCTCCCCTGGACCCCGCCGCGGGCTCTCCGCGCCCCCCCGGCCCCTCCTGGCCCGCCGCCGGCTCTGCCTGCTCCGGCCGCCCTGCCCTGCGCCCACCGCCTCCTGCCTCACGGGCCCTTGCGTCCCCCTCGGCCCCCCATGTTAATGCCGCCCGTTCTCCGGCCCTGCCCCTATCTTCTTTCTCGGTGTCGTGGCTTCTGCTGCCGCCCGGTTAAGCCCCGTGTTTTGCCGTCCGGACTGTGCTTGGGTCCCCGTAGGGCACTCGGAGCGTTCCCATCCCCTCAGCGAAATGCTGGAGTCTTGTTTCGGTACGGGTAGGTTTTGGAGAAAAAAATATGTAGTGGAGGAAAACGCGTAAGCGAACAGGTTTTCATTTTGATTAAATGAGTAGCCGCTTACAACGTTCAACCCGACCATCAGCGTCGTCTAACAGGGTTTGATTATTTATTTTTTTTAATAACGCTTTTTTGTCTGATTTATTACTTGTAGTCACCATTTTGGGTATTCTTGCTGGCTGCTTCAGGAACCAAAGTCTGCTGGCCCTTTCGGGGCTTTAGAACGCCTTAAAAGAGCTTTACGTGTGACCAGTTCTCGGTAGAGACCTGAGTATATGAATTTCTTTGCATAAATATTTTAAAGAAAGATCTAGCAAACTGTCATTTAGGTTTCCTTCGTTCATGACATGGCATCACTTGCTGAACAGCAGAACAATAGGAAGTAGGGAGCAGAAGGAGGAGAGGCACGGGTTGTTCTTGTAACAGGTCCTAAATTTTAAATTACATCCATTCTTTCTCTTGCAGTCTCCTCATAGTGGTGCTCTGTATGTTGTTGTTCAAATAACATGCATTTTAAAAGTCTGGGTGTTATTTTCACATTTGATAAATAAAAAACTTTTGAAGCAGGCTGTGGTCAGTTATGGCTGAAACATGATCTGGTTCTGTTTACATAAGCTTTAATTTTAGAAATGCTTTAGCCTTTACCTACAGAACGGTGTAATGGGACTGGTCACACCTTAACTTGTCTGTGTTTTAAACATGCTGGTATTAATTGTGGCACAGTTACTTCAGCGTGAATTCTGTCTGCTGGTATGAGTCAGCTAACTACTTCTCAGATTTTACATTTGGATGCTTCAAACTCTTCATAGGAGGAATTCTTATCTTGCCTGAATTATTATTTTTTTTTTCTGTGAGGGGAAGAGGAATATACTGTCATCAGTGTGATAAGCTATTGCCTCAAGTCTCCTTACATGCAGGTAGTAACTTTGCTGGTACAGCCAGCCCTGGTTTCAGTGCTGATACACACCCACAATATGAAAAATAGATTGAGGTACTGAAAGATATGACTACATTTCTAATATTTGTGTCAGGCTCTGCGCAGCTGTTCAGCATGTTGGACTGCAGCAGCGTGTAGGGAGTTCAGCATGTGACACTGGTGGAGTATATATTCAAACACATTTTTGGTGAAATCATCAGGCTGCTTGATGGTGTTCAGGAAAGTGTACTGATGGTAGTGTCATTTTGAGAAATTTCAGAAAAATGGAATCGTGTGGTTTAAAAATAGGTAGTTACTCAAAGGTGACTTTAGAGTAGAATTTCCTCACAGTTCTTGTGTGTATGATTTTAAATCCTCTCTCCTCTTGGTGAGGGCAGAAATCAAGATATGGTATTTGATAAATTTTGAAAGAAAGGGTGAGCAATATATAGTCTCCTTTTTTTCCTTTATTGTTCATTTAATGCCTCCATTCCTTTCCCTTTCCCTAATACTTCTGATTTTCCTTCCAGATTTCTGCAAACTTTATCTTTTAAATATTCTAATTGCCCTTGGACAATCACTAAAATATGTAAAAGGGAACATCTGTAGATGTTCTGGTGGCTTAGAGTACACTTGTACATATGTCATATTAAATTAGATAGAATTAGACTTAAAGGTTCCATTTACCCCTTTATCCAAAGGAATCAATTAAATTGCAAAAGCATATAGTAACGTTTTGTTTTCCTGAAGCTATAGTAATCTATGGCTGAATGTTAATATTTTGCAGTGGGGAGCATATGAAACAGTATCTAATGTTTGTACATTGTAATAGGCAAATATTTAAAAAAAAATTCTTACATTGTTTCAGTGTTCTCCAAATGGTACATACTGATGGATGAATAACCTGCTTCTTGTTTGTAGAATACAGCTCAAACTTTCTTTGCATATTAAGTCGTTTGCTATCTTTTAGTTAATTTTCTTATTTTTTTCCTTGACCTTATAAGTTTATTATTTTAAATGGCACAAATCTTTTAAGTCTATTAATGTACCTCATGATATTTAGAGTACTTTGGAGAATGGGCTGCAGGACTGCAAATGTTTTGTTAAAAATATTGGAGCAGGTTTTTCTTAAATGACATCTTATATATACACGAATGTCTAATGAATAGAAGAAGCACAGAAAAGAATTGGACTTTAATAATTCAGTTTGTGCAAATGTATGTTAAAAAGCCCTTGCTAATAAAAATCCACTTTAAGAGTAGTAGGAGCTAGTGTCCACAGTACAACTGCAATCTTCACCTCTTTTTTCTTGATTGCTTTTACAGCTGCCTCTGAGGTGCAGTATGGCAATTCAAAACTAGATAGCAGTTGTGTGTTGTGACTGTAGGAAGTTAATTGTATTGAACTACACAGGAACGTTTTGGAGGACAGTCTTATAGGAATCTTGATGGAGTGACTGAGAATCCTTCTAGTGAGTGAAAGAGATGTTCTGTAGTATGTGCTTTAGTGACCTGCTGAGGGTGTAAGCTGGATTTCACGCTCTCCTTCAACAAAAAAGCCAGTCCTGCCCTGTGGTGCCTTTTCGCATAAGGTGAGGCTTGGTGTCTCGACTAGACCATCTTAGAGGATCACCCAGTACGGCTCCACGGAGGTTTTCTTACATATTTGCTACCAAACTTGACCCAGCTAATGATCAAATTAGCTGAATAACAATGTCAAGCATTGCAGCTGAACTCTACCTGGTACATTGCCTGTAGCAAAATTGCATTCTATTCTCAGGTTTTTATTTTAATCCCTCTTATTTTTAAGTCTATGATGTCAGTGGTTGAATCTTACTGGCTTTTTATTGAATGGTGCTGTCTTTTTCATCAGTGCAGTACCAGCAGTGGGCTCTAAAATCTGTTTAGAACAAGCTCTGTGTGAATTGATGGGGTTTATTTTTATAGCAGAAAGGTGTACAGTACAAGAAGGCAGTTTAACGGCAGACACTGGGAAGGGAATGCAGGCGTGGCATGTTGAATGTCAGTCTTCAGATAAAGAAATTGTTGCTCATGTCTAGTGGTGGTAGGATAGTTTACCTTTTTTGTCCAGAAAATGTCAGTCATTTCCTGCATAAAAGCTGCTTTGAGTGCCATTTGGGTGTTCCTTTCAGAATGTTGCTCAACCCAGATATTAAACCCACCTATTTGACTTATGCTGGACTTGGAAAATATCCCAGCAGGTTTTAGTTTGTTGGACTAAGGTACAGATTTGATTAAAAAAAAATAATTAAATTGACTGAATCAGGCTCTTTCAAAGCTGATTAGGAACAGAGTGCCAGGTTTGGGCAGAGGGAGATGGCAGGACAGTGGGGGCAACTTGTGCCAGCCTGGCCGCCTGTTTCGTGTAGGACACTAGGTACATGATCCCCTGGAGCTGGCAGCATGTACCGGTTGTATACTGATGCCAGACTGGTACCCAATTTTAATGGGATTGATCCTGTACTGTTTTTTTTGTTTGCTCTCCTCTCCCTTTGTGATACAGCTATAGTCAGAAGTCTGAGAGAAGCCTATTCTGTGGAGCAAGGCTGTCTGTTTCAGTGGCAATTTGGAGTGTTTCCAAATCTTATTTTTTCCTGTGTATCGGATGTGGTTTGGATGAGAATAAGAAACTACTGAATGTCACTCTTAGGCAGTATCTAACTTTTTAATTACGACAGCAAAAAATGATATAATTTAAGATCTCGAGCTATGGTAACATCCCCTGGTGCTTTTTTGGAAGCTGTTCTTAATCTCTCAGAAAGAAGCTTGCATGGTGAGCCTCTGTCGGTGGGGAACCAACAGTAAGCAAGCCAGTGCTCTCCTACTCACTCTCAGGAACAGCTAGAGGTGATGTAGGTCCCAAACACAAGTGCAGTTGGAGGTTATATTTCAGCTACCATAGTTCTGTGTCGGAAGTATTGCTGTAGGTGAAGGGACGGATTGTTTCATTTGGACATACTGACACATAATTGTAATCGTAACAAAATAATTGTGCTTGCATGCTTTAAACAATCTATATCCACTTTTTTCCTGGAGGGTCTGTATGAGTTGCGTAAGAAGCAATGGTGGAAAACTAGTGGATGTCCACTAAACTACTGGTTTATTTATTCTCTAATACAGTATGTGGTAGTTTCTACTTACCAGTTAAAAGATATGGCAAGAATGATGATGAATCTTTCTCAAAAACTTATGAATCAAGAGAAACTGAAGAGATTGAGTATTTCCCTTGGGGGGGGGGGGGCGGGGAAGAGAAGGCAGAATATGTTTAAGTTAGATAAAATAATGGTTTGGGTAATGTATAAGATGCTGGTGATATTCTTGTTTCACTGTATTTGAAGAGGGAGACATGGAGTTTCTTGGGTGAACAATAAGGAACTATTTTAATACCATGTGGATAAACTGCATAACCTGTTGTCAGAGGAAGAAGATAAGTCAAGAGCTTAGTGTCTGTTTTGTAATGTTATCAAAAATAGTCACTTCTGACTAACTTGTAAGAATGCTCTTCAGCTGTAGGAGTTAGGCTGCTCTGTTAGAGATCAGGCCAAGCTCTGCAGTGCATGCAGAAGAGCCTACTTTTGTCTACTTTAGAAATTTTTACTGTTTTTTTTTTTTAAACGCTTGACCCCTTCATAAGGATGTTACCAGGTTAGTTCCAGCTTGTTTGTATTTATGAGTATACATTGATTGAGTTACATCACATCATAGGTAACTTATTTTGTCAGTACTGATTTTTAGTGAGAGGTACATGAAGTTTGGGAGTGCCACAACTAGAAGTGGTGTGTCCAGTGAGAAACTTTACTTGGCAAGAAGTGAAATGACACGTCTGGAAGTTCTGTATCAAGCCTTTGCAGGAATTGTATCATGAACTTCATGCTGTTAGTATTCACTACAAACTTCCAAACAACTCTTGTTATCTCACAGTTTAATTGACATAAGGGTTGGTTGGTTGGTATTTTTTTTTTTTGGCTGAATGTTCGTGTGTGTTGATTTTAACTGTTTTGAACTGAAGCAGTTGGTGCAGATTACAGGCAGGCGGTGAGAGCCGTGGAGTCGTCATGCAAGCCTTTGGCTTCTCACTCCTGTCAACAGTAGTGTGGAATTTCTAAATGCCGCAGACTTTATGTATGTAATATGTGGTATTATCTACTTAAAATATATGCCCTGAGTCTCTTTTGGATCCATTACCATAGTAGTTAGAAAGTTCCTAATTAAACTATCTACATAATGAGGTATGCATGCTGTATTTCATGAAGTCTTGTTCTTTTAAATTTTTCTGGTAAACCACTTATGTAACTGTCTTCCCATCTGCTTCCTTCTCTCCTCACCTGGTTAGGTGGCTCCAAGCTTTATAGTTTTTTAAGGGCATATGATCGAGTGAGTCTTCCTGTGGCCCTTGGACTTCATTTGGTGTGATCTTTTGTTACCGTGTCACAGATGTGTTGATAGCCTGCAGCAAAGATGAGTTACTGTTTCATTCTTACCCGAAGCCTTTGGCAAGTGCAGAGAGGAGGGTGTGAGAATAGTGTGGCAGAACACCAGTGTTTTGTATCTGCTTTTATTCTGGATTTGTAAATTAGAATAAAATATGTAAGTAATAGGGTCATATACTGCTGTGCTTGATTTCTTGTGAGGGAATAGGTTTGAGGGCACTGATAGTAGAGAAAGTGCATGTCATCAGAGGATGCTGCTTTTGGCCAAATGATAGTGAGGTAGTCTGTTTACTCTAGCTCTTGGGTATTCTTTGGTTCTTCTGTTTCCAAAGCTTGGTTGTTTGTTTTTGTTTTTTTTTTTTTTTAAAATCCAACAACCACAAAACAACAGAAAAGTCCTTCATTACCACTGAAATCTGAAGAGCTGTAATTTGCAGGCTGTTGTAGCAGAAACTGAAAAATGTCTTGTTTCTTAAGAATAGACTTTTAGTTATGCTGAAATTTGGAAACTACAGTGGCAATACAACGAAGGTACAGTGGCTTGAATTTGTGTAAGGCAAGTATGCAACAGCAGCCAATGTGATGATATGCACTTTACAAGACCTACAAGTTACAGCTCTGATGTGTCCGTTTTGTCATTAAAGTGTGATTGTTTTGCCAATGAGTACAAAATGATGATAAAAATCTGGCTCTTGATTCAGTTTCCTGACTTTTAAGTCATTCATTGCTGTGCCTGAAATAGTGATAGCAGATCATTCTGAATAGCTAGTTAATACCAAGATGCTGCCATCTTCCACCAAAGTAATTTTCCACAGACAAGCAGTGGGACAATGAGAAGCAGGACATCAGTTGCAAATGTCTGGGTTGTGATTATACAGATTGGAGACTGGGTTGCTGTAGTTAAAGGAACTGAATGTGTGAGGCAGCGCACAGGCTGCTGGTGTGGACTGTGTGTTCCCACCTCTGTCACGGTTAACATTGTTAGGTGCAGCTCCAGTTCCAAAAGGGTATAGTCTCCTTTCATCATCTTTTATTTGATTTTAAACATAAAATTAGTTTAGTGAGAACTAGAAACCAGGATCATGAGTATAGGTCTGAACAACAGACAACCAGTATCTTCTTTTATAGCAGAAATGCTGGGCTCCAGCCCCAAAAGGAGACATCTCATGCATTTCATAGGATTTCCTTTGTTCTGTCCCGACAAAATGAGTGCTATCTTCAGTCTTTACCATTTGTCTGGTGTGCTGCTATTTTTGTCTTAGAATAAAATGCTTGCCATTTCTCTATTTTTGCTGTACAGTCTGTCTTGCAAGCTTGGCTCTGGTTCTTAATTTTAGAGGATAACCCTTTCATTTCAAAGTGTGATGTTAATCTGAATTTTCCTACAAGAGTCTGTAATAAGAGTGATAGGTGGACTTCTCTAGCTTCCTTCCATGACTGCCCTTGAAGCAGCAGAAGTGTGATAGTTACTTGTTGCACTGGTGCTCATTTACAGGGTGCTGACTGGGGGTGGAGGGAGGGAGGATCATAAATAACTGAATGGTCTGGTAGTGTCTTCTGTTTGGAGAGTGTTAAAAATGGTTAAAATTTTTTAAACAGAAGTGGCACAGGTTACAGACAGACAATTGAAGTTTCCCAAATAGTGCTTTTTCTTCTAGACTCCTACATACATAAGAAAACTCCGTATTTGCAGTGTCAAACCTAATGCCATCCTAGTTTTTGCACACATTAAGCTAATATGTAACTGAATATGAAGAGAATAAAATGGCAATGGCTGGTAAACACGAATGGCTTCAGAATGTTGAGACTGAAAGCAAATCATTGGGGAGAGTTGGTACTTGTGTGTGTTTGTCTCCTCTTGTATGTGCTAAACATAGGCTCTCATGCATGTACTTTTCAGTAAGCAAGAGGTTTTTTGATAGGCTGCTGCAATATGCTAGAATTGCTTCATTTTTCAGTCACCTTGGAGACTGATTCCTGTGGGGGTTTGTATCCTGTTTAGGTCCCCAAAGTTCTGAAAAATTCAGAGGAAACTTCACTGCTCCACTTCCTTGCTCACCCACATGAAGGTTGCGTACAGTCAGCAGTGTCCAAAAGTGGGACTTGGGGGTGATAAGTGCACTAGAAGTAAGTGGTGGGAATGAAAGACCAACAGGAGCTATCTCTAAATACCAAGATGTCCAGTGGCATGCCAGAAACAATATACTGTGCTGTCTGCTTCTGGGATGGCAGTGCAGAATAAGCGCAGTTGCTGGGTGCACTAAAAAAAAGTGGTGAATGCTATGGGCTGTGCATTGTTGAGGAGGAGAAGATGAACCTGGAGCTAAACTGTTCTTCAGGGAAAGGTGAGAACAGAGGTGGAGGTGGCTGAGAGGCTCTGCAGGGTTCAGGAGCTGAGATCTTAGGCATAGTACCTGCATGGGAAAGCACCTGTCTGTACAGCTAGGCTAGGCCTGGACTATGACAGTAGATTCTTCCTTGTGTTAACAAAGAGTCTGGAGACAGGGAGAAAAATGACAGAAACTTTTTTTGGGACTCAGATCAGTGATCAGTAGAGTACCGTTGGGTTTCTGTCTCAGGAATTGAGCAGGGAAGGAGAGGTGACTCAGGAAACTGGGTCCTGGAGGCCTCCTGGGCTAGGAGAAGATTTTGCAGCTCTTGTTTCCAACCTTGAGTTTTGATAATCCTAATAGAAATTATGGCAAAACCCTAAACTTGGCCTAGAAGGGAGCCCCTTACATCTGAGGGCAGGAATAAAATAGTAGCATTAAAGGATGAATCTAGTTTTGTCATTTTGTGCATTTGAAGAAAAGTACTTGGAGAACAAAAGTTCAGGTAAATAAGCAAGGAAGTGGTAAGTACGCACAGTGCAGGTAATTTGCAATACAGTAGCAGTTCTTTAGTGAGCAAATTGAAAGCAGATTTTGAGAAAGTATTTCTTCATATCTGGTAGTGGGAGTTTTTTTAACAACAAAAAAGAAGGATGATGGTGGTGTCTCCCTTTTAAGGGTGAATGTGATGAGGTTCTAATACCTTCTGTGCTTCGGCAGGTCCTCTGGCCTCTGCAGATTCTAAAAGAATAGCCTGTAGTGGATGAATATCCAGATGCATTCCTTAACATTTTTGCTGATTCTCAACAATAGTTTGTGGCCTGTGCATGTGATAATTGTTCTGTGGAAAATACAGCTTTCAAATATTTCTGCAGAAACATCAGAAATGTCTTGACCATAAGGGAAAAAATATATATATTTTGTAGCTGCACATACTGATAACCTCTATTTCTGGAACCATTAAAACGCAAAGGATTCTGTGGCTATACAGAGTCGTTGTATAAAGACATCTGCAGTACTAGCTGCTTTTGAGATACTGCAGAATTGAGGATGGACTTGTAGCCTTACTGTCTTAAAGTCACATAGGCTGCACTTGTTTTGGTTGTAACTTTTTGTAGCTTGCACAATAGTTGAGTGAGTAATGACGTTTATGAAACCTGATATTTATTTTTTCTTTCCTCCTCCCCAAGACTGTGCTTTATTGTGGAACTATACACTGTCTAAATGCAAATTCAGATTGGGAGTATAGTTGCAGCTAGGACTGTCTCCTAGGATGAGGTAAAGAGCATATTTTGCAAAAATAACAACTTGCATGTTTTCTGCCAGTTTGCTGCCATGAACAATCTTAGATTTGATCAGCTCAAATGATTTGAGTTAAAAAATGTGCTTTCTGGGCATTTGTTGGGAGAGGAATGGCCGGATCTTAAACTTTGGAAACATGACAAAAGGGTCCATGCTAAAGGGATGTCAAATCTCATTCAAAATTCTCATTTTGAAACTGATTAAAACTATGAAGATTATGTTTAATCAGTATATAGTTGTCTCTCTTTTATGTTTAAAGTATTAACAAAGTAACCCAGCAGTTTGTTTTATAATACTATAAAATATTTGGCATTGTGGATTATGACTTTATGTAGATGGTAGTAATCAGTTCACCCATCTCTGGTAACTTAAGTCTTGGAAATGCTCTTGAAAGTTCAGTACAGACAATTTGTCTAACTTTGTTCAAGTAACATAATGAAGCTGAAGCAGGAGTGTCAAGATACTTAGCTTTGCTGCTAATAAAAGGCTTGCTTTCTGGTATCTTTCCACTGTAAAGCAGTCTTGAGTTTAGAGTAGAGAAGCCCATCTTGTGTGAATGGATGGCAGCATAGTTTCAGTTTCAGGCTTCATTCTGCCAGTGCTTTAACTCTCATGCTCCTCTTCCCCCTTGCTGCCCCCCCCATCTTTTCTTTGCAAGCTTGGCAAGTAATGCTGCGAGTTACTGCTATGTGCAGGCTGATAACCATTCAGGAGGGTTTTGTGTTCTGGCTGGCTAGCCTGCTGTTCTCTCTTGTCTCCTCTGAGGCTCAACAAATGGTTTCTGAGACCTTGTCAAACCCCCATAATAGCACTTTCAGGATTACAGCATAGCTTTATTCATAGCTACAATTTTTTGTTAGGTACAAGGCCACTTGTGAAGTAGTTGCTAACTTCTGTGTTGTAGGCTTCCCATTTGAAAAATAGCTATTTGAATAAACATTGAATTTTGTACAGAAGCATATGAAGTCCTTAGTAGCTTATATAGGAAAGGGATTGGATAGACAATATTCTTTTTTTATGGAGAATTCTACTGATATTGCCCTATTGCATGTGTTTTGTATATCCTAGTGAAAGACTGACTTAAGCATATGAAGATCAGGATGCCAGAGTCCTTGTAAAATTATATGCAATACTTGAGCAAAAAGATACTGCTGTTCAAGCAACAGTTTCTGTTTGATTGCATCTGAACTACCCAGAGTGTGAAGGGATAGTATGGTAAAACATATTTTACAGTCAGTTTAGAATTGCACGAAAAGAACTATAAGCCAGGATTAAAGCTGCAGATATTTTCTTTAAAGAACAAAATGTTCAAGAGAACAGTGATTTTTCTCAACTACAGATGATAGCCTAAACATCCAAAATTAAAATTGGTCTTGAAAAAATGCACGTGTTTTGTGAACAGGGAAGAACACAACTAAAGATCACTGAAACAATCTGCCTGTTTTTCTGGGAAAGCTCTGTGCTGTGAGCTTGTAACACCTTGCATACAAGATGTTGACATTTGAATAAAGGACACTTGAGAGTTCCGCTAAAAAAGAAGACTCAATTCATTATTGTTTGTGTGAATAATACGTGCAGCTGAGAACTTGGAATATAAAAGGATCTGAATTGCAGTAAACTCCTGATTCCACCTTGTGTTTCTGGTCAAGATGTGTGGGAGAGTCATAGCCTTACCCTGTAGGGAAAGCCTTAGCTGCAGGTGTACTTTCAATTACAGTTCGCGTTCAGACACTGGATAATCCCACAATGAAGCCTTGGGAAGTCAGGTTTCATCAACTCTGTTGTTCTCACAGAGCTGCTGTGCAAGGTATGGAGCATAACAAAAGCAACTGGAGCAAGCTCTACCTGAGTGGACTTCAAGACGGCAAATTTGTTTTCGAAGGTAATTTGAATCTTACCTGATTTTTTTGTACTTGAACTGCTTAGCGTTCAAACTCTCTCTTTTCTTTTTGGGTGAATGTCAATCCTGTTTAAGCAGGGTTGAACAAAACAATCCCTCACAAGTAAATGTGCTAACAGTGCCATTCACTGTTCTGTTAGTTCAGTGTTATAAAAGCTCAACTGGAAGCTTATATGACTCTGCCAGATGAGTGTCAGATACCAAAAGACTCAAAAAGAAGAGTAGCTATTGCAGCACTGAAAGCTCTGTGGGTAGAATTCCAGGCACATGTAAGGGGGAAGAATAGCATTAGGACTGCATTTCCATCTGCCTGACTAGTTTGCCGATGCTGTGTGAGATCAGAGGGACTACAAAGCAGAAAATAGAGCTATGAATGGCTCGTTAGCCTCATTTCATTTAGGTGGATGCTGTGTCAGAGGTGGGTGCCAAGACAAAACTTCGGGGCAGTGAGTAGCTACTTACTGAAACAGCTAGTCAGGGCACCCACAACGGGAGAATTGACTCAGGACATGGCCTACAGTAGGATGAAAGAGCAGATTCAAACTTAGTACTGAGGGCGGTCTGTGACAAACATGGTCTGTTCAGCATTCCTGGAGGGATGCTGAATCTATAAAAGATTAAGAAATCTGCTTGAAGTACCACTTAACTTCAGTTAAAAAAGACAAAAAAGGGGGTAGTGATGGGAGGAGATGGGCTCTTAAAGCTAAAGAGAGCCAAGAAGGTAAGATGTTGCAAGCTGCTTGGAAACCATTTTTGAAACTTCACTGAGCTCTCAGTGGGTATGTATCACTCATCAAGACACTGTAAGACTATCAACTAAAAAAATCTGACATGGTGAAATAGTAGAATAAAGGAAGCCCTTGGGAGTGAGGATAAATTCTTCAAAAAAATAAATCTATAAGTGATGAATAGAGAAATAGAAGGTAAGTGATGGTAGGCTAAGTGTAAAACTGTAGTATGAGAGCCTCCCCAGCAACCTCCCCCCATATAAGCCTTCAAACGCGCACACACAAGCTCTTTCCACCTTGAGAAACTACTTGGGAAGGGCATGAAATTAATCTTCCTTTTCCTCCCTCTTTTCCTATATATGAGTAGCACAATGCTGTCTGCAGAACCAGGGCACACTGACCTATAAAAGGAGTGTTTAGAGAAGATGAAATGACAGCAAGAGAGAAAAGCTTTGGTTTTTTTCTGTGCATTATGAAAGAACTTAAAAGAAGTGGAGGCGATGGACTGCATTGGGAGATCTGTCTCAAATTGCCATGTTTGGGGAAGGGGCTATTTGAACAAACTGAACTGTGAAGAGCAGTCTGTTGTTAAGGTGAGATGTGTTTGCACATCTGAATGAGTTCAAGAATGAAATAAGCAAATTATTAAACAAACTATAATCCAGTGCTTTAAATTGTGCCAGTCATGGAAGACTGGAAGGAGGCAGATGTGAGACCAGTTTTTAAAAGGACTTTTTGGAAGAGTGGAAACTAGTAAGCTGACCCAGGAGCAGAGACAGTGGACACGTGAAAGGTGCTGAGGTGAAGAGACAACAGCCTTACAAAACACATTCAGCACCTCCTAAGTCTATTAAAATCCTTTGACAAGAGTTAACGTACAGGTTAAGGCAATACAGTTGATGTAACCTATCTAGTTTTCCAAAAGGCGTTCTGTAAAGTCCCCGACCAAAGACTTAAGCTGAACTTAGAGATGGTCCTTCTCTGGATAGAGAAGCTAGCTAGAGATGTCAATTAATGCTGAGACGTCATTAGTGACATCTCTTGGGAATCTGTGCTGCTCAAAAGTTTTCTTTGGAAATCAGTAGTCATAAATAGTTGGGAAACAGCTTTGCTGATGAGTGAGTGTTACTTGGGATAGTGAAGGGAAGGACTGACTGTGGAAGCTTGGCCCTCAATATCACAAAGTCCTTCTCCAATAATGTATCATGCTCATTGATGTGAAGTGTTGTGTATGTGAAAATGATCCTTTCTTTACTCATACAACATTAGCGTCTGAATTTATTATTATGTAAGAAAAAGATCTTTGGAGTTTATAATGACGGTTTTGTAAAAGTGCCAGCTCAGTGCAAGTAATTGCTAAAAAGCAGAGAGAATCACAAGACTTACTAGCAATGGAGTGGAGCACAAAGCACAGTGTCATTGTTGCTGTAAATCCTATTTTCAGTATTGTAGGCACTTCTAATCCCTTCATCCCAGGCAGGGTATAATAGACCTAAGGAGGGCTAACAAGGATACTCAGAAATGTGGAGCAGCGTCTGTATGAAAACTTCAGTCGTTCCCATAGACAAGGACTCTTCTGTCTGTGAGAGTGAGGGACAGGGAAAGTCTCTGAGATCCTGAGTGTCATTGAGAAGATGGGAAACAGTTTTTCAGTGATTGGTTAAATTTATGAAAGATAAATCTATTAAGGGCTATTAAATAAGAAAATATCATCTGTGGACCTGTAGCTTCTGCAGTAGTATGTTTGTGACTGTTAGGCAAATTTGTGACTTAAAAAGCTTATTATCATAAAAGGTTTTCTTTAAAGTGGCCAGTATATTGTTTCTTCCATGTAAACCAAATAATTTCAGACTTGACTACTGAAGCAAAATTTACCAAAACCAGAGGTTACCCAATGAAATTATGGTCTTCTGAAGTTTAGACCAGTGCTTTAGCCCTGATTGTTGTTTGCTTTTTTAGAACAGATGCTTTGAAATGCTGTGCTGTCTTTATGCAACTTCTAGTTTCTGAAGTGGTACAAATACTGAGGTGACTTAAGAGCAATCTGAGAGAAGGAAAGTGCAAATGAAATACAGCAATCTTTTCCTTTATAGAGGATTTACATAGGTACCTCTGGTATTGCTTTATATAAAAATACTGGTAAGACTGCCATGTCCATTATTAAAGCAGCATGGAGCAGTCTGGAGTAGGATATTGCTGCCGTCAACTAGTCTCCTCATAGGAACAATCTTCATAATTGTGTGGGTTTTAGGCTGTCTGTCAAATTACAGTTTTGTGGGAGAAGGGAGGAGAAGATACTTAAGCAAATTCCGGGGATTCTTGCTTCTGTGGAACTTCTGTGCTGGAGTTAATTGCAGGGCTAGGTGGGGGGCTTGGCTTGTTTTTTGGCTTGGTTTGTTTTTAAACTATGTCTAGCCATACTCCCTGTGGTTTCACCACTGCCAGTAAGCAGGGAGTGAAGTGAGCGGCATGGTGCTTTTTCTCTTCCACCTCTATCTGTCTTCTACCAGTTCCTTCATTGTCTTTTGCTCTTACAACATACTGTAGTGCTGGTTTTGATACTCATCATACCCCACTATAGACTAACAGAATTTGTTAATCCAGGAAAAAAGTGGATAACTTTTTGCCGAATGCAGGAGATGAATCATGTCATGGAGGAGTATGACACAGATCAGAGCTGGTGTAAGGGGAGGGATATTCTGGTTAGGAGCCATAAAGCAGAGATGTCAAGAAAAGGCTTTTCTTTCGACAGCAGCAAATTCTTAGATCAGAAGAACCACATGTATCATTGAATTTACTTGGTTACTTTGAACTTCTTGCCAAACTACATGTTGTGGCAAAAGGTGTTAATTTAAAAAAAAAAAAAAAGTAAAATCAAAGAACAAAAGGAAGTAAGTTAATCGGTAATTACCATTCACCACATAGTGTCAGCTGTCTCAGAAGTCCTGGTGTTTGTTGGCTTGCTGTTGATGTTTTTTTCCTCCAGCTGTGGAAATGACCTTTCCTTTACCCACAAAAAGGTCTGATTTCTGAAGCATTTTTTTTTAAGTAGAAGATATTCTCAGCATAAACCTTGCTATCTGATAAGAATAATGATGCTCTTCTGGCACAGCCATCTTGCCATGTCCTGTAAGTATTCTGGGGATGGAAAAAGCATGAATGTCTAAGTTAGACTCTAACAAATTCAGTTCTGTTAGTGCATCTCCCCCTGCAATAATTTCTTTGTGTTAGCGTTTTGGTGAGTAATGACTTTTTATTTTCACATGACATGTTGTAAATTTAGATTCAAGTCCATGAAACGTGCTTCAGTCACAAACTGTGTTCCTTGTACTCTTCTATCCTTTTGTAAAAGGTTTATTTGTCTTAAAACATATTGTATCTAAAAATTGCATATTAAAGTGTTAACAAGACTTAGTCATGCTGAAGCATTACTTTTCTTTCAGGATAAAATGTATGTTTCTGAGGAGAGGGGCTAATAGCATCAAGAGTGAGCACAAACTGGCTTTTTGTGTCCTCCTTCTGAATATGCTGTCTTTCACCTGTTTGCTTTTTTGTGCATTATGTACATATATTTAAAAGGAAAAAACAAAACCCTAACCATGCAAATTTGTTGAAATAATACCTCAGAGATAAGTCTCTACATTTTTTTCTTCTGCTAGGTTGCTTGGTATTTACATTTAAATATGATCTTTCTATTAGTCCTTTAAGTTAAAATTTAATTCTGCTAGAAATTACTGACAAACTTGAAGATAATTGCTGCCTAGCATTAAGATAGTAATATATTTTTGTTACCTTTCTGGAAGAAAAAGAGGGAAAGGAGAGAACAGCAGGGTAATCAAAATTTAAATACGAAGTTTCTGTCAACTTCTGAATTTTGCCGTTTATTTAAATTTAATGATATGACTATGCAGACGCTTCCTAAGGCTCACCAAAACCTCACATGATCATACAGTGCATTGACTGAAACTTGGATTGATGTAGCTGCAATCTACGGCATGTTTTTATAAAATTAAGGACTGTATTGATTAATGGGAATGCTTGCTCTGGATCATATGAAAGATCTATCCAGCTGTCTTTGACATTTAACTCTAGCAGATCTCTAGTCTAAGAACAAAGGAAAAAGAACCGAAGGAGATAAAGGATGTAATGTGTTTTTTTTCTTACACTGTTTTTTTCTATTTCAGTGTGTCATATTCTCTCTGTGAAGCCAAGCAAGATGTAGCTGGTCTTCCTGATAATAGCTACATACCCATATTGTTTGAGAGCCCCTGCACATCAGTAACACCTGCGAAAATGAGGACATGCTCTTGGGCATGTACCTGTTGAACAAGACAGTGGCTCCTCAGGGGTTGTGCTGCTGTTGTGTGGGTCTAGACCAGCACTGACTCCCGAGGTGGTTAGTGGTGTTGCCAGGGGAGTGTGCTGGCTGCTCCCTCTTCCCAGCCATTGCCTCGGTCCTTCAAAACCTGTGCCCAGCGCAGCTCTGCTCCTGGTTGTGTGTGGAAGCCTGGTACATCAGGGCTGCCCTATTGTTTGCAGGCTCCCAGTCCAGCTCTAGCTGATTCTGGCCAGTTGCTCACTACATATTTTTTTAAACATGCTTCTATGCATTTTTTGATTCATATTTTTCTTGCATGTCTCATGCTTGAAGCCAGAGAAGTAGAACATAACACTTTTGTAGAATTGTACAAATTGTAGAAATATAGAAACAGTCTGAAATTTCCCCTTTGGGAGTGAGCACTGTTAGAAGTGTGTGAAACTAATGCATGTACTGGTGCCGGCAGCCACATTAAAATGGGTGTGAGGTGCTGCTTCTACTGGCAAGCACAAATATCTAAGTCACACTACGTTATGAACTGTATTTATCCTCATCTGCAGATTAACTAGTCCCAACTGTTTTTTATTCTCTTCACCTCTTTCTGGAAAGTTATTGCAGGTAACTTGATAGATGAATATGTGAACTCCTCTTGTTAGCTGAAATCCCTGACAAAGTAGCTTGGACTCCCAGCTTTTTCTGACTGGGTTGTATTATTCATGATTGTGCAGGTTTAAGCCCTGCCGGGACCGGAGAGCACGTTGCTGTTGCCCCCTCCCCCACCCGCAGCCGGTCGGGCTGGAAGTTAAACACAGACCCCGGGCTGAAAGAAGAAGAAATTTAATACAGCAGTGTGGTGAACAATCTGAACAACAACAGTGGCAATGATAACAACAGTAAACAGCAATAACAGCGAACGAGACCAAAGATATACAGAGAAATACCGCAAAATGGTCAGGGAGCAAGCCCGCCATGTGTGTCGCAACCCCCAAAACCAAAAGCGAAAGTAAAAAGGCTCCGCCCCTGGACCTGACTCCAGCATGGTATGAATAACCCGGCTGGAGATCCCTTCCCCCTCTCTCTCTGCTGGGGAAAACTTGACACTATCCTAGTTGAACCAGGACAATGATCCTTTTTCATTTATTAATACCTAAGAGGCTTTCATGGCAGAATCTGGGTTTTTATCTGATTTTTGGCAGATTTCTTCTGTGAAAGGGACAAGCTAGAATCTATGATAGGATAAAGCTGGTTGTAAGTACATTTAAATACTCTGGGCTTGAATAAATCTGTAATTTTTAAAACAGTTGTCCTTGGGTTGTATAGCAGGCAGTTTATAATAGAGATGTTAATCTATTTTCTGTAGGTTTAATGCATATTATAGGATTACCCCATTTTTCAGTGTTTCTAAGTCCAGTCAAATGAAGAAGCAGTAATTTGAGCTAACGTTTATCTTCTGGTCTTGCTTTATCCAATTTGTTTTAGCCAGTATAACTGAAATGTGTTTCTTTAGTTGGTCACAAAACAAAGCTCACAACAAATGGCCCTTGGAAAATAAATTATTTTTAGAATAATCTCTTTTTGGAAATTATATCACAGAATCATAGAATGGTTTGTGTTGGAAGGGACTTTACAGATCACCTAGTTCCACCCCCCTGCCATGGGCAGGGACACCTTCCACTCTCCCAGGTTGCTCAAAGCCCCGTCCAACCTGGCCTTGAACACTGCCAGGGAGGGGGCAGCCACAGCTTCTCTGGGCAACCTGTGCTGGTTTCCACCTTCACGGGAAAGAATTTCTTCCTTATCTCTAATCTAAATCTACCCGCTGTCAGTTTAAAACCATTACACCTTAGCTCAGAATACCTCTACCTCCTCTCCCAGCAGCTCAGGGGCAGGGAATGGGGGTGCGGTCAGTGCTGCCGCTTCTGCCACCTCGGAGCCGGGAAGCCTCTGGCACTGCTCCCCTGTCCCAGCGCGGTTCCCCTCTCACAGGAGAGAGTCCTCCACAAACCGGCTCCAACAGGAGTCACTGCCCCGGGCGTGTGGGTCCCCCCGCGTTGCAATCCTCCCAGCGCTGAGCTACAGCAGCGGGCCCTTCTTCCCTCGGGGTCCGGCCTTCCTCGGGCGCAGCCGCCTGTCCCGGCGCGGGGCCCCCACAGGCCGCAAATCGGCATCTGCTCCACCGGGGACCTCCTGTCGCATCCTAGTTTCTTGGGATGACTCCGATTCGCTGATTCCCAGGTTGGGATTAAGGTGAAACGACACCAAGAATTCTTCAGTTCACACAACTTCATTTTTATTCACTCAACAGATAACTGGCATGAAACTTTGTCAGTAATCTTTGCATCCTCTGCAACAGGCATTAGACTTACACTGACTAATGGCAGATTTTATAACATACCCTGACAAGCCTTAAACATGCCTAAACAAGCCTTGCATTATATGTGGGCATACAGAATAAGAATGGCAGAGAAAAGGGGAAAGAGGATGAGAGAGTGAGAGAAAAAGTCATAAAAGAAAATTTCACCAGTCTTGGTTCCACTTTTAGTCCAGTTCTGGTGGGGTGCAGCCCCTTTTATACACTCTTCTTATATGACAATTCCTTGCCCCTCATCCATGTGGGCACTTGGACTTGTTATCATGTGCTGTTTATGCTTCTAGAATTCTCCTTGCTTTTGGTGCATGTGCACTTTGTACCTTCAGATTCCTCTGGAAATGAGTCGGTGGCTCGGGGGCTGTTGGGAAGTTACTCCCCCCTCCCTGTAGGTATGACTGTTGTTTGATCTTTCATGAAAATGGCTTCTCTGTTGGTTCTTCACAGAGTCACTCAAGATAGGGAAGTTCAGCCTCCAAAAAATGTGGTCTCACCTCTGCGGGACCCCCACCTCTTGCTGCACTTCCCTGCATTACCTGAACAGCCCCAGTGTTTCCATAGAAACACTTTAATTTGCCAGAGTTATTTACCACATGGTTGAGACAGTAACTGTGGTTTCATCAGACCTCACACCTCCATTGGTGGCAGGGGGGGTGGCCCTGCCATCTCACCTTCTGCGGCCTCCCCTCATACAGGGGAGTCTCTGCTCTGGCACACCTCCTCAGTTCATCCTCTGTCCTTCAGCAGACCTTGGTGTCTGCTCAAATCTTCTCCTCACAACTCCCACAACTTCTGCCAGGTTTCCCTTCTTAAATATGTTACTGCAGAGGTGTGGCCGCTGTTCTGTTGCTGATTGGCCTGGTCTTGCTGCAAAGGCACGTCTGACATGGAGCTGGGGGAGCTTAGAGAAGCTTCTCACAGGGGGCCACTGCTGTAGCCCCCTCCTTGCTACCAAAAAATCCTCTGCCTCTCAATCAAACCTGGGCAGATCTAAAATGTGGGAAATTTCTGGGAAGTCGTGCTTATAATGCAATTTCTCAGCCTTTGTACCAAGTTGTTAGTACCTATTTTTTCCTGTACAACTTATTTTCTGTTGATGAATGTCATCTTTGCGATTTGGCTGTTACTTTCTATCATCACGGAACTGTTAACATCTTATTCTGCACAGGTATACTTGTCCAGCTTTGTACCTTTAAATGTATGCAGTGATAACCACTGGATTTCACACATTTAAATGTTTTATAATTTGAAACTTTTTCAGTCTCACCTAATTGAGCTGTGACTGTAAACCCGAGTAAACTTAATACTTTGGTGCGTTCTTCAGTTCTAAAGGCTGTGCATCTTGGATGTGCTTGTTGAGATTTAGCCCCCATAGGCAGCTCAGCCCCTCACAGCCGCTTGCTCCCTGCAGTGGGATGGGAGAGAGAATTGTAAGGGTAAAAGTGCAAAAACTCATGGTCTGAGATGAAGAGAGTTTAATAGGTAAAGCAAAAGCTGCACACACAAGGAAATCAGAATAAACAATTTATTCACTACTTCCCATCAACAGGCAGGTGTTCAGCCATCTCCAGGAATGCAGGGCTTGTGATGGTTATTGGAAAGACAAATCCCTTAACTCCAAATGCCCACCCATCATCCTCCTCCCCACAGCTTTTATTGCCAAGGATAACATTGTATGATAAGGGATACAGTCAGTTGGGGTCAGCTGTCCCAGCTGTGTCCCCTCCCAACTTCTTGTGCACCCCAGCCTACTTGCTGATGGGGCAGTCTGAGGAGCAGAAGAGACTTTGACACTGTGTGAGCGCTGCTCAGCTACAACTAAAATATGGGTGTGTTATCAGTGTGTTTTTGGTCACAAATCCAGAACATAGCCTCATAAGAGCTACTATGAAGAAAACCAACTCCACCCAAGCCGAAATCAGTACAGTGCTCTAGCATCCACACCTAGAATACACAGATCTTGCTAGGGTGCAGTGGTCTTTGGGGACATAAGTCAACTTTCTTTAGGGATGGAGGGGTTTTGTTAGGTCTCCACAGTTTTCTGTGTCAAAGTACGCTGGAAGTTTATGGAATCTATGTGAAAGTCCTTGAAATCCAGTAGGTAGAATGCATTTATTCTTAATTTGTGTGGCATCCTTACAAATAATCTACACGATATACTAAGATTTGGAGGTTCAGATACCAATAATTATACTACTGAGGAAAAATATAATTCTGAAGGCTTGTTCTTTTTCACAAAAATGTAACCTTTGGGTTTGTTTTTTATGCTGCTTACAATTACCAGTATCTATGCATTACTTTAGTTTTACGATGAGCCATAGAATTATTTCCTTTTTTAAGAGGCAGTTGCTATTGCACACATTGCAAATACTGGACAAACTTTAAATATTGAATAAAGGGAGATACTATTCCAGTAAGAGATAAAATTCAAAGTTGTGTCCTTGTGATAATTAAATTACATTGAAAATGAAGTTTTAAATCTCTTTGTAGTAAATGGTCCTCAAAGTTATGTATGTATGCATCCAGAATTGCCCTGTTTCTTTTCTTGTGAAGTTCTGGAACTGCTGTCAGACACAGAAAACAGTATTAGGAATTAGCTGTGTGTCTTGAAAATAAATAATGAATGTACTAGACAGCTGTGAAACTCCTTACAGTCTCACATGAATCATAAACAATGTAGTTTATTTTACAATCCCACGTAGAATACTTCAGGTTGGAAGGGTTCGCTAGAAGGTATCTGGTTCAACCTTTCACTCAAAGCAGGACTAACTTTGAAATTCACTCAGGCTGCTTCAGGGTTTTACCTAGCTGAGTTTTAAATATCTGAGTGTGAAGAACTCTGTCAAATCTCTTCTACTTTTTTACTAACAATGTGGGTTTTTTCTTCATACTATCTAACTGGAGTTTCTCTTTTTGCTACTTGGCTGCTGCCTCTCACCAGTTTGCTGGTCACCTCCAAGAAGAGTCTGACTCCTTCCTGTACTTCCCATTACCTAACTGAAGGCAGCGGTAGAATCCCTCCTTAGCCTTCTCTAAAGGATGAACAGACCTGGCTCTTTCTCCTCTCCTTATCTGTCATGTACTTCAGACTCCTGATGCTCTGCTGGCCTTGCTCATTATGTCAGTGTCTTTCATGTATTGGAAAGCCTAAAACTGAATATAGAACTCCCAGGTGTAGTTTCATAGTGCTGAATACAGGGGAATAGTCACTTCTTTCCACCTGCTGGGTACACTCTTGCTAATACAGCCCAGGATTTGGCTGGTTGCCTTTGCCACAGGGGTACATTGGTGTGTCATGTTCAGCTTGTCCACCAAAATGCTCAGGTCTTACTCTGTAAAGCTGCTTCTGACCTACTTGGCAGTGTGTTCAGTTGCGTGGGGTTATTCCAAACTAGGGACAGGTCTTTGCACTTGTCTTTGAACTTTCTGAGGTTCTTGTCTGTCTATTCTTCCTGTCTGAGGTCTGTCCAGATGGCTGCTTGTTTCCTTGGTACATCAACCATTGTCCCCAGTTTAGCATCATCTGTGGGTTGGCTGAGGATGCCTTTCATCCTGTTTTCCATGTGTAAATGAAGATGTTCTATCTGCCCCTGAGGCAGCCTGTTGGGTTTGTACCATTGATTACAACCAACTAAGTCTGGCAGTCCAATTGATTTTTTCAGCTGTTCTGTAGTTAGACTGTCTAAGCTCTCTAATTTGGCTATGATTATGCTATGAGATCGTGTCACAAGCTTTGCTAAGGCCAAGGTAACATCCAGTATTTTCCGTTGTCCTTAGAGCTAGTCCTCTCATTGTATAGGATAATCAGGTTAATGAGGCACAATTCATTCTTGAAGAATCCTTGCCAGCTGTTCCCAGTCATATCTTTTCTTTCATGGGCCTGAAAATAGCTTCCCAGGAGGGTTCACTGCATAACCTTTTCGAGGACTGAGGTTAGGCTGATTGGACTATAATATCATTGAACCTTTTTGCTCTTCTCAAAGAGGGTCCTGATACTTGCCCTTTTCTAGTTGTCAGGAACCTGCCATGTTCGCCGTGACCTTTTGCAGATGGCTTTGCAATGACATTTGCCAGCTTGGTTAAGCACTCTTGAATGCAGCCAACCGGGTCACATGGACTTATGTTTGTATCCAGTTTGTTGAAGTTGTCCCTAATTTGGTTTTCCTCTACTTCCTTTAACCAGGACTGTGCCACTAGCTTTGGGAACGTGGTAGTTCTGTGAGTGGACTGTGATGTGAAAGTCAGTGCCAAAAAGGCACTGAGAATCTCAGCCTCTTTTGTGTCCTTGGTCACTTGGTTCTCCACCACACCCATTTTCTGGATTGGTAGTTAACAGGTACAAAATGGAAAAATAAATAGAACTTCTGGTATAAATATCTTATTCTGGCAAGACTTTGGTGCCATGAATGTGGTGTTGGAAGAGGAAACAAGTAATTCTATTCTTCCAAGTCATCATTTGAATGAGTACCAGTCTGCCCTCATCTTGATGAGCTTTATAGAAAACAACATATTGTTTTGGTGTGTATTCAGGTGTTTGCTGTGTGTACAGCATTGGCATTTAGTGTAATGGTATAAAATCTTTCAGCTTCACAAATTGTGAATTGGGGCATTCATATGCTTCCAAAGAACTGAATTACTACTTCTTCCAATAGACTTCACTGGATATCGTATGTGACTAGGATGATTTTCATTTATTTAAAAGTCTGATTTAAAAACAAAACCAAAAAGTAACACTGCTGTGACATGGAGGAGGAGGCAGGAGTCGATGTCACAAAGTGAAAATGTCAAGTCTCCTAAATGTTAAAATTTGCTGTCATAAGTGTTTTATTTTCATATTCTAACCTATAGCAGTGTGTTTTGCTAAGTTCTTCCTTCCATCTCAAATCTACATGTGGAGCGTGTCCATGCATTTATTATGAATTTCACTAAAACACATAGGGGAGGAGGGACAAAGAAATCTAACTGGAATGCCAGAGTTTAACTCCATGTTATCTTTCTCTTCAATTGTATTTTAAATCTTTTCTGTTGAACACTTTTCTGATACTTAAACTATAATAAAACCTCAGATTCATCTATTTCCTTGCTTGGCATTCTGGTAGGTAATAAAGATTTAGTGTTTTTTGCTTTACCTGGCACCCTAGCATGTACGGAAGTTTGTGTCCATATTTTGCTGTTAATAGAGATGTGCTACTGTTTGTACAGTTTAGGGCTTGGAGTTACTTGGTGTCCATCTAGGTAAGTAGTTCAAAGCTAAGATGCTCTACAGCACAAATTAGTTTTCTGCTAGTAAAATCAAAATTCCGTATTTAATGCTTTCAGGAATTTTGAGTTAGTACTGCTGTGGCAGAATCACTCCAGTAATACTGAGATAGTTGCGCTTAATCAGGATGTGTTACTTCGACTACTGTTGATGTTAATGGAATTCTCAAGGGTAGAATTAAAAAAAAACCCCATGTGTTTTATTGGTAGGCTTATCTTTTAATTATCAGGGTTTGTATTCTTTAGGGAATAAGAACCATAAACAATTAGCAGATTCCTTAGAGTTTTCTGTAGAAGAGCTGCTGTGTTTATAGTTCCCTGTGGTAGTTGTAAGACTGTAGAGCCTATTTCCCTCAGATGTTTAACCGCAGTCAAGTTTTACATTTCCTTGTTTGTAAAGACAAAACTATTCCTAAATTGTGACCAGTTAATTTTGAATTTGAAATATCTTTGTAACTGTAATGTAAATTTAGAATTATTACCGTTGATTTTAAGTTTTTGGTACTTTATTCTGCTATTTTTATTTCTCAACTGAATTTTAAACTCATCTAGTGATCTGAATAAAGGATATACTATAGCATTGTGCCAGTACTTTTCTGCAAACCGTATGATATGAGATAAAATACCCGTAGAACTGATTTTTTTAAAACTGCCTTTTATGTAATAAGACTCCTTTTTCTTCATGTGTAGGATATTTTCTCCCACTTGCTGAACATATTTGTGCTTAAAGTATCCTTCTAAATAAAGGGTAGAAATACCAGGCGTTTTAATACTAAAGCTTTGCAACGTGCTCGCATTCAGCAGGCATCTGTTCTACTCCTTTTGATTTTTTTTTTTCCAGATAGAGTGAATGTTTCTTATGGTGCCATTGTACTTTCAAATTCAATAGAACTTTAAAAAAACAGTATTTGGAAGCAGCATTATAGTAATAGCTTAATTCTCTTAAAGGTGGCATGTTTATTCAAGCGGTAAGAACAAAACTAGATATGGTCTATTATGGTCTCTTACAGTGATTTTGCAGGTATATTTATTCTTGTCATTAAAGTCTTCTGGAAGTTATGTTGCAGCTATCCCTTTTTTTTCAAGTTTATATCCCTGATGTTAATGTTGTCCCTCTGAGGAAATGACACTTTTACACAAGGTTATGTAGCTTGCATTTGACTACAGTATTTCCAGCAGCCATGTACAAAGTGAGTTTTCTTACTGCTACTGCCCTCACAACTGCCTGTTACTAGTGGGGAGTAGTACTGTGCTGAAGATGCCAGCCTACTTCAGTGCAGGAAAGTATTAATATCTCGGTATTAAAATAAGTTTGCAGATTGACCAGGTTTTCTAAGCCTGCTGGTAGGTGGAGGAGCTGCTGAAGTTACTTAATGTCTCATTCCCAGGCAGCAAAGAAAGTGGATGGGTTTGCCCAACAAAACTTCTCTGTTAGAAGCTTGCATTTTAAGGGCACAGTAAGACTCAGAGCATAATTCGACTAAATTCCTTCCTTCTAAGTGGTCAGTTTTGTCACCCACAGTTGCCTGTGGAAGATATTTATAAACAGAGGGGGTTTTTCCCTTCTTTTTTTCTTGTTGTCTGCTTTTTTCTGTCTGGTCATTGAACATCTTTTCATCTTCAGAGAAGGAGATTGCCCATATCCACAATCACGGGGAAGCAGTTTGGGCTGTGTTGACAATTCTAAGCAGACTATTGGCAAAATGTTTTTGGAAGTTGTGTAAAATAAGCTTGGTCACTCTGGCTTTCCTTTTGGCTTTCAAAACACTTCTGTAAACTCTTACTTCTCTTTAAAAGCTGTTTCCCCTACTTCCCTTGGCTCCCAAGGAATTAGAGTGTTTTGTAAAGAAAACCTCGCTTGGCTCAGAGGTAGGACTTTCTTGCTTCTGTTAGTGGAAAAGCTGGTACTAACGGTATAATGGGTAACCATGGTGTATTACCAGCCTCAGTGTAGAACAGATGTTAGAGAGGGTTAGTAATTGATTTACTGCTTTGTATCTCAACTGTGCATGCCCAAGTCAGAGAATTTAAGTCTTGGAAGGCTTTTTAATTTCTTTTCCTTCTTTTTACTATGCTTATATTTCCTCTCAACCGCATGGGTAGGTTGAGGACAGGGCAGAGGCCACTTGCTCTTGGTTCCTGCATGCAGCACCTGGGCAGAGCAAATGAGTGAGTGGTTAATTCCCTGCAGCCCTGGGTTGCTCTAAGGGCAGAGCAAGGTTGGGCATGGGATCTCTGGGTCTTGACTCTTTTAACAGCCTTTTAATGTGAGGTTAATTTTAAGAGACATCTTTCTTCATCCCTTGTTTTGAGGAGACCAAATGGTACATTCTTAAACCACCCTGTCAAATTTCAGCATTCAAGCAATGATTGTAGAAGAGATAACATACACAACTGAAAGTGTGTTCTTCCAGTTTTGTTCTAGGAAACAGCTGAAGTATTTTTTTTCTAAAAATTTCCAGAGAAAGTCTGCCATCTGGTATGGAAAATTTTTGTCCAGACTTAGTTTGGCAAAAATTTGACCAATTAAAAATAGTTGTACAATCTTAAATGTAAGGCAGGCTTCATTGTAGACAGTGCTACCAGAAATGCTTGTAATAATACCAGTTGTATGGTAGCACTTCTCGTTATACTGAGTTCTCCGTCAAATACTTTGAAATCTAAGCTGATAAGCAACAGGGCAATGAGAATAACCTTTAGTCTGACCCGTTTTGCTTTGTATTCTGTTGGTGGTAAATGCTTCTAACAGTAGTTGTTGTGTGGTAGCACTTCTCATGAAATAGGGACCTCCCCAAACACCTTCAAAACTAAGTAGATGAGCACATAGGGCAATGAGAATAACCTCTAGTCCAATCCATTTTGCTTCATATTGCTATCTAGTAACAGCCGCAAAGCATTGCTAGCTAAGGGAGATAGAGGGTAAAATTATTTTTAGCTGACAAAATTTCCCTGTATCTTTTTCCATCAGCAGCATAGGAGATTTTTGTGCTGGAAAGCAGATTGGGGTTATGTTCAGTAGCTGCTCTTGAACGACTATGTAACTCCCCTGTGTGCCATAAATTTGTGTAATTTGATTTGAAATCTGATCCCTACAATATTCTGGTATCATGAGTTGCACACTTCAATGATATGCTTAATACCATGATGGTTTCTTGTTTTCCTCTAAGGTGAGAAATAGGGAGGACTTGTTTCCTGCCTGCACCTTGTTCTGGCCATGTATGAGTCTGTGCTCAGCACTGGCTCTTTATTTGCCAGGCTGGGAAGTTTTAGGGTTTTATTATATGGAAGCTTTTTAATGCCTTGTGTCGTTGTCCTCCCTACTCTTTTTTTTTTTTTCCTGTTTGTGTCAGATCCTGTATCTTTTCCCCTCTTTTATCTTGCTGAATCCATCTAATTGCCCTCTTACTGAAATCTGCTCTCGCCCACTCGCTGTTTTGTTCTTCCTCCTCATTAACTGTGTTCGGATTTTGTCCATTAATCTCCCACTTTTTCTCTCTTCTCTGTTTTGAAAGGTTATTGCTAACAGTGGGTTGTCTTTGAACCCCATGAAAAATCTCTTGGACAGGACCTGATAATTTGAGAGATTAAATAGGTGGTGATGAATAGGGGAAAGTGTGTATTTCAGGTAGGAATACAGCAATTCAAAGCCTCGCAAATATTTAGTGAGAGCTGGAGGAAACAAGTGCATATGTTTTAAATGCTTAACTATAGTTTTGTTTTACTTGCCTTTAGGAAGTTTGAGTTGCGTTTTTTTCCCAGCTTGGCTCTTCACAGCTGTGAAAGATGGATTCATTAAAAATTAATAAGGATTCTTGTGTAACCTGGAGATTTGGGGCTATATGAATGCTCCAAATACTGAAGGCAGTACTGTTAAGTGCCATGTGCCCCAGGAGTGCTGTGGATGCCAGCCCACGAGTGGGTAAGGTCAAGCACTCCATCTCCAACTCTTGAGTTCTTTGAGACTGAGGTTGGGCAAGAGTTCAGTGTCTTCTTTTGCTGTAGTGTATCTCTTCCTCATTTGCTTTTGGTAGCTGGAGTTACTAATGGGTTTGCATTTTAAATAAGTGACTGTAAGGTACATACTGGTTAAACTATGAGGGAATGGTGGTATTAAGTGTTGCACATGTTTAAAGCTGAACAAATATTTCTTTGGATTCTTCAGATGCAGAGAGACCTTGTGTTTTTTTCATTAATCTTGCTAGTTTTATTACTTTGGTAGGGACAAAATTTTAGGGCACTTTTTGTGGCCTAGAGGAAAGAAAAGATAAGATGTTACTGTGATGTTGTTTCTGGGCTACTCAAGAATTCATTACAACATGGGGAAGACTTACTGTGTCCCAGAGTAATACGTTTATGGGAGATGTAGCCCTAGCTAGACTTATTTCTAGTTTGTACTAAAACGTTTGCTTTTGTTTTCTTCTTAAGAAGAGAAGGAAGGAATGGAAGAAATATTGATCATTGGGTTTAAAAAAAGGATTTTTTTTAAAAACCCTATTCATGTAGTGAGAGCAAATTTATATTTTAGCTTTATCAAGGTGGTTAGTTTATGGTTTAGCTGGGTATCCAGACAATAAACTAGTAAAGTAGCAAAAGAAAATAAGATGCAGAATTTGTATTAATTAGAAACTGTCCTGTGAATGGTGGTGAAAAGCACAATTTGAATTAATGGTGCAATTTTTTAAAAAAAAACTTCTTTTCTTCTTTCACAGGAAAGATGATAAAGATTACGCTTTAAAGCAGATAGAAGGTACTGGAATTTCTATGTCTGCATGCAGAGAAATAGCAGTAAGTAACATTAGTTCATTCTACTAGCAAACAGACATTAAAAGTATTGATTTGAGTGCATGCTGGATTTTGTTTGAATCATGTTATTCTATGCTGGGTGCTGTATTTTTATCACAGAAGTATAAAATCAGTACAAATGTCATGGGAGATTTTGCACACCTGTTACGTTTGCTGTCTAAAAATGATAGTGTTTTTAAATTACAATTTACTGCCTGCCTTGGGTCAGATTAAATGCAGCAGTTTAAGACCATGATTAGAGTCAGTGGCTTAAATTATATATTTGATCTGATTTTTGCATTAGCACTTCAGTTATTTTCCTAAAGAGATTAGTTCTTTTTGGCTCGTAATGATTAAAACTTGCTAGCTTCTATTTAAGTGAAGACTTCAAACTAAACTGGCATTGTTGTTGCCTCATAGGTTGTAATACATCCATGAATATTATTCAAACATTTTCTTAAGTGATTCAGGCTGATATTTGAATATGCCATGTTTTTAGAAACTGATGAATAATGTGCTGTACTTATGGTTTGTGACAAGCTTGCAAAGAAATACTGATAAAACCAGTATTCTGAAGTTTAGCTGTTGTATATTCTTACTGCTGCCTGGGATTATTTTTCTTGTAATGTTTCAACTGAAATTGCTTACTAAAAGGAAATGCATGTAACTTCAGGGGGTGTGTGTGGAAGTGAATGGTTTTATTTTCAGTCCATATTCCTCAGAGTGTAAAACTATACCTATCCTAATTTCACTTTTATTGATTGAGGTGAGTACCAGGCTTTCCTACTTCGTCAACTTCCAGTTGGCTTTGTGATTTCAAAGATCTTAGTCCTTGAAGTGAGAGAGATGCAAAAAAATGAAAGTGCAAAGAATGTTCTTCAGGAGAAGCTCTTCCTATCCCTTGAGGAAAGCTGAGCCTCCCTGCTGTTGTAGACATTTATTCTGAACTAAAGTAGCTGAAAATAGAGTCTTAAATTTTGCTTATTTGAACCATTTTGGCAGAAATTTTTCCAAGTACTGTAACTTCTTCAGGCTGAATGCTTTTGGGAAGTATCACCTACCATTTCAGAGGGATTTTGGAAAGTTTTTTGTTAGTCTTCTTGAAGTGGTTTACCTAAAGAGTTTTGAACAGTTTGTTCTTCTTGAATTTCACAGGAGAAGTTTGGCTGCTGTTAGGGAGGTGCTCTGGATATGATCCTAACTCAGTATCTATCTATTAAAAGAGAATCACTAATTTGGCTAGCAGTCAGGAAGGATTTGGCTTTATTGCATGGCTTGAGGAGTTTGTAGAGTCATTCCTCTTGGGCAGCAGGGTCTGTAGTAGTGATGGAAGAAGAGCAAGAAGTAGGGAGGCTTTCTCCTTGCTCTGAGCTGCTGCAGCATGTGCCCTTTGAAGAGAACAGCAGTACAATGCAGGACCCATGTGGGACAGGGTTGGTGGGGGAAGGAGGGGAATGCATTTGTGCTGGGTTTGTGTGGTGGGGTTTTTAGTAGTGGGGGAGGGGCTGCAGCGGTGTCCCCTGTGAGAAGCTTCTTGAAGCTCCCCCAGCTCCAAGTCAGACCTGCCTCTGGCCAAGACCAGGCCAGTCAGTGACAGTGGCTGTGCCGCTGTGATAACGTAGTTAAGAAAGGGAACCTGGGAGGGAGTTGGGACTTATGAGAGGGAATTATGAGAAGGACACCTATGCGAACACTGGGGTCAGTGGAAGAAAGGAGGAGGAAGGGGGAGAGGTGTGCTGTATCCTGTGGTGAGACCGCAGGGCTGCGCCCCGTGCCACCCGTGGGAGGTCTGCAATGGAGCTGAGGCCGACCTGCGGCCTGTAGAGGACCCCTCACCAGAGCAGATGGCTGTGCTTAAAGGACGATGGGACTCTGAGGGGAGAAGCAGCCCCTGCTCTTGTAGTTTGGTGCTGGGAGGACTGCAGCATGGGGGGGTGACACACCCTGGAGCATCTTGGGAAGAATGCATCCTATGGGAAGGACTCATGCCAGAGAAAGTTCACGGAGGACTGTCTTCTGTGAGGGGGACACCACCCTGGAGCAGGGAAAGAATGCGTGGAGTTCCCCCCTCCCCCCAAGGTGGATGAAGAGGCAAACTGACTGCACACCCCCCCCACCCCCACCCCCCCATTCCCTGCCCCCTGTGCTGCTGGAGGGGAGGAGGTAGAGGAATCCAGAGGGGAGCTGAACCGGGGAAGAAGGGAGGGGTGGGGGGAAGGTGTTTTTAGGCTGTGGTAATAATTCTCACAGTCCTACTCTGTTAAGTGGTGTTGTTAGTGGCTGAATTAAAGTGATGGGTTTTTTTTTCTCCTAACGAGAGTCTTTTGCCTGTGACAGTAATGGGTGAGCCACCCCTCCTTGTCCTTATCTCGATTCCTGAGCCTTTTGCTTCATTTTTTCATTCTGAGTGCTGGGGGAAAAGGGGTGGGTGAGTGGCTGAACGGTGCTCAGTTACCCGCAAGAGTACTGAATACACTGAAGAGGTCAAGAAAACAGGCTTCGAGAGCAAAGCGGGGAGTGGAGCCCAAAAGTAGGCATAGGGGTAGAAAGAGTAACCTGAAGCAGCATTTCTTGAGCTCTTGTTGGCTTTGCTTTCAGCTATGCTTCCAGACTTGCAACTGCTCATACAGTGGTTGAGTTTTCCTGCAGTTGAATTAATTTCACCATGGATTTCTAGGGTTTGAATCTCTTTTCCTTAGTATTCTTTTGATGTTGCTGTTTGCAGTTAACGGGAGAATTTTTTTCCAAAAAATGTGTTCATTTTAATTCTGTTCCATATGATTTTTTTCTCCCCTTTCTATCAAGTAATAATGTCTTAAAAGGAAGAAAAGGAACCTCATGTAGATGGGTCAAATTGAGGATAATAGCCATACTGTTTATATTGATTTTGTGGGTATATGTAATGTATATATCAAAATGCCACTGAGGTAATCATCACTGTTGTACCCTAAAATGTCATCTGTACATCTAATTAAAACTATTTGTTGTCATACTTAAAAAGTCAAGGCTGAATGCTAGACTTAGTTACAGTGTATTCTGGACTACCCCAATTAGGCACTTTACTAGCATGGTGATGTTAAGAGGGACTTGGTTTGCATATAAGGTATATCCATTTCAGTTTCTCTGGAGAGCTGAAGCTTGTGTGTTTTACTCTGTGACTATCTGGGAAGAGTGCAGTTTGATGTAAATTCCAGTGAAACTCTCCCTTGCTTTTGCAACTCTACAGTAGCTTTTGTCTTGCTTATGATGGCTAACTTCAGTTTTGAACTATTGAGTAACTTACATGTTTAAAAATGCCCATAGCCTACTCTTCTAAGACATTTATTTGATGCAGACACCTGAGCTGAAGATCAGTAGCTGATCTTTGGAAAAATAATTATTGAAATAGTTGAATTAAAGGGAAAAGCTTGAACTACTACATCAGAGACCTGCATTGAAATGGCTGACTCAGTTACGGGATGAGCTCAATTTATGTATGTATATGAAAGACTTCCTATGTTTAAGTACTTCCTGCAGCATGAGACCTTAAACCTAATGTTCAAGAACCTAGATAGTCTCTTATTCTGTTGAAATAAGAGGGTTTTTTCAATGTCTTCATGTAAACCATTTGTTTAACTGATAGAATTAACAGTTATTGTGCTAATTACCCCAGTCAAATCATCATCTTCAATATGAAGATACTTGCAGTGGTATATTCTTCCTTATCTTCCCCCATTAATCCACCATGATAAGCATTTGTGAATCCTGCCTCTTCCAGCACCTTAACTGGATGTTTGGCTGCTCATCTCCTCTGCAGACTTATGTACTGCCTGGGATTCTGGGTATCTTTTCTGTGATCTGTGCTTTCACTTCTGAGGATTTAAGCAGGCACTAAAACCTGCATGCTCATCATACCAAGAGAGGGATTTCTGTTGGATGGGAGAGCAGAGGGGGATAGAATGATGAGAAGATTTGCACGGAAATCTACAAAACATACAAGCCCAAACACTTGATTCCTGGTCTTCTGATGTAATCACAAGGAAGAAAGTTGTTAATGGTTATACACCTGGAATAGTGCAGCAAATGCTATTTCACCGTTGGCAAAGCAGAAGAATTCTTCAAGGCTGTAGGAAGCTGGAGCAGTTAGCCAGGTTTTAAACAGAGCTTCAGGATTTTGGGTTGGGCAGTTTCCTATACAGGAGTCTTGGGTTTTAAAGTGATAAAGTGACTTTCTGACATTTTTCTTGTTGATTAGCATTTTTCATTCAGTTTTAGCAGGTTTGCAACTACTTCACTGGCCTGTGCTTCCTTTGGCTAGTGAGAAGTTGCTTGTTTTGTTTTGGTTTTACTTTTTGCAGGACTTCCGTGTAGCTTTGTTTTTTTTGGTGCATGGTATGGTTGACAAATATATCCCTGAAAAGCTTGTTTGTATGTAAAAAAAACATACAGTATTTTTATATGATAGCATTAGTTCTTGACTCTGAAGAGGAAGTACTAGATGCTGTGGCAGGCACTCTTGGTGGTGGAAATGCTGAATGGGACAAAGCAGAGCTGGGGTGGATAATGCTGTACTCTGGCTGTCTCCTGTCGCTGTGGTGTCCCTCAAACACCATAGCCAGCATGTACAAGAAAGGACAGCCTTGAGTTTGCTGGGACAGAAAACTACAGAACAGTAAGTAGCTGACTTCTCTGATCATTCCACGTTTGCCTTGGAGGCATATGGGCATTCCTAGGACTTTGTGGTTTCCTGTTTTAACAAATGCAGGCTGTCAGCATAAAAGCTGATATCCTCTGTGTTGGATCTAGTGATAGTGTGGCTGTAGGATGCAGAAGTTCATCTTCACCAAGGGGAAAATGAACAGTTTTGTTAGTTTTCCGTTGTGTGAGCAAGCTGAGTTGAACCAGACTTTGGTTGCACTGTTGCTTAACGTAACTGATGGGAAATGGTAGGAACCTGCTTGAGTGGTTTGGGTATAACAGAGACTTGTATCCTAATGTTCACAAGTCTGAACATTAACAAAAGAAAAGATAGTATTGATTTTTGTCTCCCTGGCAGGAGACTTAGGGCCCAGCTCTGCTGTTAGAAGCTTGCCTGGGTTTGTAGGGAGCAGGCACACATTACCCAGGTGGTGTGAGAAAAAGCAGGGACCGAGCTGGTTGATGACTGCTCCTCTTACCTGAAAGGGAAAGGGACTCTGCAGCAGTTCTGCTCACCTCTGCAGTGACTCTGTCACCCTGGCTTTCAACTTCTGGGCTGGAACGTGGCAGAGAGATAGAGGCAGAGGTAGAGCAGTAGGCCTGTGCCCTTGGGCAGGTGAGAAGGGAGCTGCCGCTGACTACTGCTCTTGGCCAAGTTGACCTCGACAGAGGCTGCTGTAGAAGTGAATTTGTTCTGTTCACACACTGGGGCTTCCATATCCTGGGTGACAAGAACATGTCTTTACACGATTATCAAGCCTTTTTCCCCCTTGCCAGTGGAGGGGATGGAAGGAGGGTATAAGGGCTCTTTCAGAGCTGGTGTGAGGGTGACTAGATATTCTGAGGCAGCATGCAGCAGCTGGAGAGACCCCATTAAGCAGAAGCTGAAACTGGGTTATACCAGGATTCATTCTCTTCAACATCTTCCCCTGGTAAGGAACAAATGACTGTCCCAGTGAACTTGCTGGAAGAGCTTCCATACCAGCTATGTGATAAGGAACAATATTTGGGTGTAGGTTGCTCAGGTTATGGGGGCTATTATGTCCCTTCCAGACTAACAGTGAAAGCAGTTTCCCACAAGACCAAACACTGAAATCATTTAGATGAGTACAATTTTTGTGTCGGAAGACATGTAATGGTTTCTTAGCAATCTTTCCATATGGTGAAAGGCAACAAGGTATTGAGGAATGGCAGATGTTTGATTTGACTCTTTGGCAAGTCTAATGGCTCTCAAATGCTTTAATAGTGGCATAGTATGTAAAATGTAAGTGTGAGTACTTTATCAAGCTATGTTACAGGCCTAAAATGGTATTCTTGAGAGATTTTGTACAAAATGTAGTATTATTTTTAATTCTGTGAAAGTGGGACAAAGGTACTGATTACGTGTTAGAAATTGGAATCCTTAGGAAGCAAGCAGAATTTGATCACGCCTGACATGCAGTGTCTGTCTAATCTGGATTCTTCATCCACCTCCCTTCTTTCAGAGAACCTTTAATAACACCTCTTCTGTTACTTTGAATGTGTTTGGACATAAGACATGCTAATAAATACTGTCTTCTATGTGTGATCACAGAAGACTCATTTGTTTTGGAAACCACAGAAGTTAAAAATAGCAATGTGTATTTTTTTTCTCTTGACATTTTTTGTTGTCAGGCTTCTTTTGCAATATTTATGACTTTAAAAATGAAAACAAAAGAATAAAATAAAGCAACAATTTCACACAGTTGTATGTCTGAGGAACTGGAGCATCAAAAATGTATTGTCAGCTTCATAAATTCTTAGTGTGAGCAGTGTTATAATTTTTTCTGTTATATTGCCTTTGTAAGCTTTCATTTGAACACTTGAAAGGAAAACAGCATGGACTTTCAGCAGGTATTTTGTTCTCTTTTAGTACTGTGGAATATCTGACTCATGAGAATATAAAACTCAAATCATATTTACATTGAAACAAACAGATCTTGAATCTACTGGATGGCAGCTAAGCCAACTTGGGATTTAAGAACTTACATAATAAAATTTAGGTTTTACTTTAAATAACAACATTAAAATACTTGAGTAGAGCTCTAATGTTTGAGAGGAAACTAAGAATACGGAGTTGACTTTTAAAAATATTCTGTGAATACAGAATTGGATGACACCTCTGGAATCATCATATTCTGCTCCTGCTCTTGCAGACAAGCAAAGTGCACCCTCAAAAATTGAGTGTATAAGTTAAACTTGAAAGGAAAAGAAAAATCTCTGAAGGCAGTTTGTGGGTCTCATTCTAGTAATGACTATAAACATTCAGCCTTTAAGCCAAAATTAATCATTACTAGTTTATGCCCATTTATACATATGATAATGTTGTCAGTTAGTTAGAATAGCTCTTCTCTTCCGCTTTCATTTTAAAGAGAAAGAGAGAGACTGTTTCCTTCTCTGGCTTCATTTTATCAGCTATAAGGATTCTGGCTTAGCTTGCTGGGTTCCTGTTGTGCAGTAGGCTCTCCCTTCCCCTGGGTGTAGGTTTGGGCTTTCTTTGCTCTGTTGCAGTTGGAATTAATCTTCCTTGAATTGGCCAGCATTGCGCATAGTGTTTCAGGTAATGTCTCACTACTGCCTATACTCATATCTGTTGTAGCAGTAGTTACACTGGCATCTTATCTGTTACAGGATGACTAAATCTTTGTCAGTCCTCTTCTGGTTTGAAAACTGCCTGCCTTTCTGCATCGACTGCAATCTGCTTTCAGTTCCAAGTCCCTATTTGCCCATTTTCCGTCTAAGTCCACTATTAATATATGATTTGTTTGTTGCTGGATCACTTGGTGGAATTGATGTGAGCCTTTCTGAAGCATGAGATGATGATCAGATTTTGAATTTATGCCATCAAACTAGCAAGATGACACAACAGTGATTTTTGCTTAAGTGAATGTTTTGCTGAATATTTATGTCTAGCTAGTTTTCTGACTGTCCTGAGCTTTAGGAGAAACGGCAGTGAGAGCAAGGAGTTGCCTTTTCTAAAATAGCTCATGTCCTGAGACAGGACATCAGAGAAACTCCTTCTGGGCCAGGTCACCTGTCCAGTTGCTCTAGCAAATGAGTCTGCTCGATTACAGAGGTAAGCAAGCATGGTAGTACTGCAACACTAAGCAGGTTACATTTCCTGCAGACCACATATAGTAGCAAGCATCAAGAGTGGAGGTGGAATGACATTTGCAGTAAAGCTAGAAATCCTCACTTATGCCAAGAGTGCAGTGTCTTGGCTCATGAGAAGTGTCTGTAGTGGTGAAGAGCTGTATGGGAAGTGTGGGAATATCACTGAAGGAAGATCATGTTCATAAAGACTTGCGCTGAGTTCAGCTCATATTTAATGTGACAGGTAATTATTGTTAGTGTCCCTGTGCGAGAAAAGATTTGCCTTAGTCATGCTGCAGTTTGCCAGGCTGCCTTAATGCTGCTGTTGATTATTTAATAACGTCTTGTCTTACCCTGCTTTGTCCTTGTTTGTGAAGTTATTTAACAATTTTATGCATCGTTAGGACACTTTCATTTACTGTCCCTCAGCTGCCCCATGGCTGCGGAATGAGTATTTCTGCATTGAAGAGGGAGATGGAGGAACCTTAGTGTGAGCCCAGGACTTGCACATAGGGATGCTGTTTCCCTGGCTGTGTCTTGAACAATATTCGTGAAAGGAAGGGGAAGATCAGCCAGGGCCAACATGGGTTTATAATGCTCAAGTCAAACCAGATGGATCAGCATCTCCATCATTTGCTGATTTCTATTTGTTTGAAGGTCAGCTGGTTCTTTCTTCTTTATAAGGGACATTCAGACCAACTGATTTAAGGGAAACCTTTCTGGTTGTAGACATGGATTTGAATCATTATGTGATATGCAGATGAAATGGAAGGTAATTTGCTGAGAGCCAAATGCATAGTTCTTGTCTACTTTCTCTGTGTTCTGTAGAGCTGAACTAGGATAGACAGAAGCAATTATTTATCAGAGTCACTAGGCCAAAAAATGGCCCTTATCATTAACAGGCATTGTACTGATAGTCAAACCATGTTTCTTGCAGTCTACTCTGTCTTCAGTGAACTCTGTCAGCTGCTGGACGTGAGTTGAATCATCTGGTAGGAAAGGCATGTGGCATATGGGCTGGAGAGGCTTGGTTCATGGAGAATGAGGTTGCTGGAAATGCTGTTTACAGCCCATGTGATGTGTTGTTATCTGCATGAGCTCTTTCTGTCCTTCAGACAACATTTGCATTTGTTGCTCTGCATTATTACTGTCCTGGAGCATTTCAGCCTTTCCAAGACTGTGACTCAGGAATCATCTGTCACCACTGCAGCAATCGTTTCCTTATTCTGATGGCTTTGCTGATGTATATTAGCCATCCTATGCACTGGGGTGCTTGTAGCTGTCTAGCATTGACCAAACCCATTGGGTTTTTTAAGCAGACTGAAAGAATACGTAGTTAACAGATATTCAGCATAAAAGGCAAAGGCAAAAACCAGCACACATGATAAACTGAGCACACAGATGCACAAACAGTAATAGCTGCTATCAGTGACAGTAACAAAGACCAGAACTCTTAAAACGTTGGTGATGGGCCACAAAAGGAACCTTTCAGGTGTGTCCCTGAAGAGAGTCGAGTAGGGCTTTGTAACCGATGAGAAAGAAGTAAAGCAGATTGCTATGGATCTTAGAAGAAGATAAAGGTTTTATTAGGTATTTCAGAGGACTGCAAGGATTCTGTAAGGATGTTTAGAGGAAGGATAAAAGGCAGGAAGGGGAGAGATCAGGGTGGACTGGGGAAGAAGCAGCATGAAAAAATGGAGAGGGAATAAAGGGCAGATTTCATGTAAGCAGGCTACTGGGCAGTGGTGCTTGTCGGGCCAAGCTCTGTCTGTGGTCACCACAGTGTCCTGTGCCTGTTCCTGACTGTTCTCTGTGAGAGTGTGCACTCTGTTCTGTGTGTGCCTCTGTGACCCGCTAGCAAATGTGAGGCAGGACTAGGTGGTGAGAACAAGATGAGGTCTGCAGGAGACAGATGCTGGGAATACCACAGGTCTGCAGAAGCTACATACGGGAGAGATGTGGGTCAGATATGAACACTCACACAGCTCTCCCTGGTAGCTTGTGTGTGTGACCTGCTAGTGAACTTCAAACATGCAGAACCAGCAAGCAGGAGGAGGCTGAAATCTGAAGAGACCTGACATCAGAGCTGGAACCTGGATGAAAAGGCACAGTGCCTGGGCTTGGATTCTGAGCAGACGTAAGGTCTGCACTGGAGTCAGAGGGATCTGCGAATACCTGTCTGTGTATACAGACTTTAAGCCTGATTAGCCAGAGTGGAGAAACAGGATCCAGGCCAGTTGTGGTGTTCAAGTTTCATGTAAGTGCAGTTGGTGCTTATGTGAGTGCTTGCAAAGAAGATACTGTTCTCCTGCCTTGATACCTGCATGGCTGGTCATGTCTGTATTGTGTGTGTGCTGTGGGAAGTGCATGCTCAGTTACTTGTGCCTTGCTACTGGCTGGATTTGAAAACAGGGAAGGGCAGCAGCCTGTCACCTAGCAGACTAAGAAGAATGCTGTGAATCTCAAAGTCTGCAGGATTGACTACCCCTAACACAAAGGAGAATTATGTTGCCTTGCTATATAGACAAGGAACTCTTCTGCTGCATCACTCAAAGCTTCTCATCTTTGTGTCGTGTTATGGACCAGCTTTGGTGATGGATTATCTATATGTCCTTCAAGGTGAATCACATTTGGTGTGAAGAGGTTGAGTTTTTTAAAGTGAATGATAGCTGCTACCTGGGGAGTAAGGAGTAGGATGGACTTAAAATGGGACAGGAAGGGATGAAGGGGAAAATTACATTATTTTCTAGATCTCTAGTATCTGCCTCTTCCATTGAGGAATAGTCTTGTTGAGTCTGGTACAGTTGTGTCATCAGGCCACAGGAAATCTGATAAAATTTTGGTATGGACACATAGTTGCTGAACCGTCATGCAATCTTCTGGGTACAGTCAATTAATTAAAATAGCATAAATCTAAGCTGTCAATTTATACGATTTCAACAAAAAGTCCTTTGCTATAAGGACTGGCACAATGTATCCTTAAACCCTATAACCTCATTCGCTATTAAGAGGCTGTCTCCCACCAATAGTCATTGATGCCATACTGGGTCTGCCTGGGATACAGTTAATCTTCTCCATAGCAGCCTGTATGGTGCAGTGGTTTGGATTTGCAATTAAAGCAGTGTTGATAACCCAGCAGTGTTTTGGCTATTGCTGAGTGATGGTTGCACAGCGTACAGGCTTTTTCTCCCACTCTGCCCCTCCTCCCTTCATGGAGGTAGACTTTGTTTGGAGACTGGATGGGCATGGGTCCGCTTGGGGAAGTGGTGAGTAATTGTCTTTGCATTGCTTCTGTTGTTTGATTTTTGTTTTGTTTTTAAATTCCTATTTCCTTCACTTATTAAACTGTCTTATCCTCACCCACAAATTGGCTTGCCTTATTTTGCTCTTCTCACATCTGACTGAGGGGGTTGAGCAAGTGTCTGTGAGGGGCTTAGCCGCTGGCTGGAGTCAACCTGCCATTTACAGAATTCCACACTTCTTGCAGATCCTGCCTTAAAATTTCTCTATGCAGTGCTTTTACAAATCTCTTGCATCTCCTCAAGCTTTTGGGCTATAGGTCCTCTTGCTCAAGGAATGGTCAGTGAGTAGGGATGGGACCTACCTCAAATGAAATAGAAGAGAAGGAAACAAACATATGCAGATATACACTCCCATTTACTATCTCAGTAGCAGCTAAAACGTTATCATGTGTGACAAAAGTATCAGTAGAAAGGAATTAATTTTTTTGTTTCTTTTATTATGTAGCAGAAAAATTATATTTTACTAAAAATAGATTCAATCTCAGAAATAAAATGTTTATTTTCTATTCTACATTCAAATAGTAGTTCAAATTACCCTTGGCTTTTAAAAAACCCTAGCCATTCCTTTTATTAAAGATGTCATAATTTCTGGCAGACTGAGCTGGCAAGAATTCATCTAGTCTTGGGTAGCCATGCTTGACAATAGCTTGCTTAGATAAAATTTTTGTTTCTTCTTAGCAATTATGTGAGTACAGTCTAACTGTAACATGACCAGTATAGCTCAAATAGACTGATGTTGTCTGCATTCAGTTTTAGTGCTATATCTTGGCTCTGTTTTCCTTTTGGTGGTGGTTAAAGCCATAGTTTCTAAAGCAGCTGAGCTGGCTTCATGCCTTACTGCTGCTGAAAGTCGTTCTTGCTCCTAGCTGTGTCCTTTCGCTAGTGCTCGTTCTGCTGTTAGTGCCGCAAGTCATTTCAGCTGAGGAACTCAGCAGAAAATTACTGCCTTCGTGTGTCTGGGTTAGTTTTCTATTGAACTGTGAGCTGTTTTGTGGATGGCTTCTGTGAGTGCTGTAACTGGTGTAATACATGTTGTGGGAGGGAGTTGGACCTTCTTCTGTAGGTGGTGGTGACCTTGTAGATCAGCTGACTCCATCTTACAAACTACATCTTCGTTTAGGTGACTACACTGACAAGGCTCTAAATGAGTCATCCCATTCAGCTTTTGAATGACTGCAACCAAAATGCAGGATTTTCAGATAATTGGGATTCAGGAAAAAATTGGATAACCCAAATGGCTCTACCAAAGATTACAGCCAAAGGGAAACAGTGAATGCCACAGCTGGCTGTTTGCAGAGGTGTCTTGATCCTGGATAATAGTGAGGTTTACATAGACTTCAACTTCTATGTGAAGCCTATGGGCAGAACACCAGCCCATCTGAAGTGCACGTATACCAATGCACACAGCATGGGTAACAAACAGGAGGAGCTTGAAGCCATGATGCAACAGGAAAATGATGATGTAGTGGCTATTACAGAAACATGGTGGGATGTCTCCCGTGACTGGAGTGTGCCAGTTGATGGCAACAAGCTCTTTAGGAGGGACAGACAAGGAAGGAGAGGCGGTGGGGTGCTGCTGTATGTCAGAGACTGTTATGATTGCTTTGAGTGCAAGTGTAGTGAAGACAGGGTGGAGTGTCTTTGCATTAGAATCAGGGGGAAGGCCAACAGGGCAGATGTTGTAGTAGGAGTCTACTATAAGCCACCCACCCGGGACAGAGAGGTGGATGAATATTCTGTAGGCATTTAGGTGAAATCTCACGATCGCTTGCCCTTGTTCTTGTGGGAGACTTTAACTTCCCAGACATCTGCTGGAAATACAACACAGCAGAGCGGGACCAGTCCCGGAGATTCCTGGAATGTGTGGGAGATAACTTCCTGATGCAGCTGGTGAGTGAAACGACCAGAGAAGGTGCCCTGCTGGATCTCCTCTTTGTGAACAGAGAAGGACTAGTGGATGATATGGCGGTTGGAGGCCGACCAGGGCACAGTGATCATAAAATAAGTCACTATTCTTAAGGAAGCTAGGAGAGGGGGCAGCAGAACTGCCATCCCGGACTTCCAAAGGGCTGCCTTTGTCTTGTGTGGGCACCTCCTTGACAGGATCCCTTGGGAGATGGTCCTGAAGGGTATAGGGGTCCAGGAAGGCTGGGCCTTCTTTAAGAAGAAAGTGTTAATGACTCAGGTGGTCCCCAGGTGCTGTAAGAGAAGCCGGAGACAGAGAAGACCACCCTGGCTGAACAGGGAGCTTTGGCTGCAACTCGGGGAGAAAAGGAGAGTTTACAGCTCTTGGAAGAAGGGGCTAGCCACACATAGTGATTACAAAGAGGCTGTGAGGCTATGCAGGGCAGAAATCAGGAGGTCTAAAGCCCAGCTGGAAATTAATCTGGCTTCAGCAATCAAGGACAACAAGAAATATTTCTATAAGTATGTGAGCAGCAAAAGAAAGACCAGGGAGAGCCTCCATCCCCTGCTAGATGCAGGAGGAAACATGGTAACAAGTGATGAGGAAAAGGCTGAGGTGCTTAATGCCTTCTTTGCCTTAGTCTTTAATGGCAAGACTAGTTGTATTGAGGGAATCCAGCCTCCACAGCCAGAAGACAGAGACTGGGAGAACGACTCCCGCGCAATCCAGGAGGAGACAGTGACCTACTGCATCACACAGACACACACCAGGTGTCTATGGGACCGGATGGGATACACTCGAGGGTGCTGAAGGAGCTGGCTGGGGTGCTTGCCAAGCTGCTTTCCGTCATTTACCAGCAGTCCTGGCTGACTGGGGAGGTCCTGACAGATTGGAAATTGGCCAGTGTGATGCTTATATATAAGAAGGGTCGGAAGGGTGATTCGGGAAATTACAGGCCTGTCAGCTTGACTTCGGTACCCGGGAAGCTGATGGAGCAGCTCATCCTAAACACCATCATGCAACACATGAGGGACAACCAGATGCTCAGGCCCAGTCAGCATGGGTTTATGAAAGGCAGGTCCTGCCTGACAAACCTGATCTCCTATGACAGGGCAACCTGCTTATCGGATGAGGGAAAGGCTGTGGATGTTGCCTACCTTGATTTAGCAAGGCCTTTGACACTGTTTCTCACAGCATTCTCCTGACAAAAACGGCTGCTCGTGGCTTGGATGGGCACACGCTTTGCTGGGTAAAAAACTGTCTGGATGGCTGGGCCCGGAGAGTTGTGGTGAACGGAGTTAAATCCAGTTGGCAGCTGGTCACGAGTGGTGTCCCCCAGGGCTCAGTTTTGGGGCCACTCCTGTTTAACATCTTTATTGATGATCTAGACGAGGGGATCGAGTGCACCCTCAGTCAGTTTGCAGATGACACCAAGCTGGGTGGGAGTGTTGATCTGCTCGAGGGTAGGGAGGCTCTGCAGAGAGACCTGGACAGGCTGGAGCCATGGGCTGAGGCCAACTGGAGGAGTTTCAATAAGGCCAAATGCACTTGGGCCACAACAACCTACAGGCTTGGGGAGGAGTGGCTGGAGAGCTGCCAGTCAGAGGGGGACCTGGGGGTGTTGATTGACAGCCGGCTGAACAGGAGCCATCAGTGTGCCCAGGTGGCCAAGAAGGCCAATGGCATCCTGGCTTGTGTCAGCAATAGCGTGGCCAGCAGGGACAGGGAAGGGATCTGACCCCTGTACTCGGCACTGGTGAGGCCGCACCTCGATTCCTGTGTTCAGTTTTGGGCCCCTCCCTACAAAAAGGACATTGAATGACTCGAGTGTGTCCAGAGAAGGGTAACGGAGCTGGTGCAGGGTCTGGAGCACAGGTCGTACGGGGAGCGGCTGAGGGAACTGGGGGTGTTTAGTCTGGAGAAGAGGAGGCTGAGGGGAGACCTCATCGCCCTCTCCAGCTACCTGAGAGGAGGTTGCAGTGAGCTGGGGATGAGCCTCTTTAACCAAGTAGTAAGCGATAGGACAAGAGGGAATGGCCTCAAGCTGTGCCAGGGAAAGTTTTAGACTAAATGTCAGGAAGCATTTCTTTCCAGAAGGGGTTGTCAGGCGTTGGAATGGGCTGCCCAGGGAGGTGGTGGAGTCCCCATCCCTGGAGGTGTTGTAAGAGTCGGGTTGACATAGTGATGAGGGATCTGGGGTAGTTGGGAACTGTCAGTGTTGGGTTAATGGTTGGACTGGATGATCTTCAAGACCTTTTCAAGGTCTAGATAATTCTGTGATTCTAGGAAATTAATAGGAAGTGAATGCCCTAAGGGCCTTATGACCTGCTTTCAGCTTTGGTTTCAAACTAATGACTGGTTCTTTCATTTTTAAAAATGTGCTGTTTTCTGTGACTTGCAGATTTCAACTTTTATTGTTTGCATTGTAGAGTATATAGCAAAGACTATTAAAATATTCATCTTTCCAGCCCTTTCACAGCTCTGGATGTGTGGATATAACTGTTGTGGACTTTCTTTATTTTGCAGTTGCTGCGGGAGCTCAAGCATCCAAATGTTATTTCTCTGCAAAAGGTGTTTCTTTCTCATGCTGACAGGAAAGTGTGGCTTCTCTTTGACTACGCTGAGCATGACCTCTGGGTAAGGTGAATTGTTTGTAGGTACCAGGCTTAGAGTTTTAGAAGTCTAGTTGCAGAAAAGGGACAAGGTCAGGGATTTAAGAACAGTATAGCCTCTTACTCAATGTTTGTTGGAAACATTTTCAGTACTAAAGGAAAAGCAATGGAAAATGTTGGGTAAGCACACTACACAGTTAATCTGTGACCTGTTTAAGAAGATAAAAATCTGCATTCAGCTCTCACTAGCTAGAAACCTAGTTAAATAAATGGAGATATAACCCTCCATTATAGCTGAAGTAGGGTGCAGGAAAATGTAACTGATTATGCAGGTGGATTCCCTTTGAAAAATGAGAAACATACTGGCTGAATGGAAGAGTTTGGAGTTTTGGGTACATTGAGTGTCATCCATGAATACATGAAGTGAGAGTCATGTCATTGTAATATAATTGAAATTTAATTCATGTGTTTCAGTGTGAAGAGATTTTTACTCAGTTCATCTGCTGAGATTTCATGTATTTGGGAGGAAGGATGTTTATTCCTAATTTAGGAATAGTTTTAGAATATAAACATGTTTGAGGCGATGTAAATTTGTTATTATATACCCTTTTCCTTTGTTAACTTAGTATTTGTAAACTTAAGATCCATTTGGAATACTCAAAACTAAGGTATCATTATAAAGAATCCAAAATACCATTCAACCTTTCCCTGAAAAAGGTATGTGTGTGCCTTGACTTAAATGTGACATATGTTTTGAGCATTGCTTTCAATGGAACACAGACTGTAATACTAATCTTAAAAGATACTAAGCAGATTCAGATCAAAGGGTACGGCAGAGGCACTTTGGAATAAGATGGAAATTTTGATGTATGCATTCATGTAACAATTGCTCAGTATGAATCATCAGTTGGTTTTTCCTCACATGCAGTTTAGGCAGACAGCACAAACCAAAGTAAAACTAATTTCTTTTGAAAATGCTGTTCTTTGTAGTTGGGAATAGTTCAGCAGTATTTGCCTAGTAACTAGTTTCTTCAACTAAGCTGAATTGAAGATATTTTCTCCCCATTAAATGTCTTGGAAGTTCTGATACTTGGTATTGAGAATTTGTTACCAAAATAAAATTAAAGAAAAAAAAAAATCACTGAATAGCTGAAATGCTGAGACATTCTAAATGCTGATGTACAAAAAACAAAACGAAAAAGACATGTGAGGAAATGGAGTACAGGGGGTTTTTTTTGATGTGAGAAAAGACCAAGCACATTCTTTTCCACTGCTGCCCCATATTTATGATATGCTAAGCTACAGAAGCTTAGGAATGCTTGAGTTTTTGAGGTTTTCTGTTTCAAAATGTGCTGCAAGGCTTTGTATTTGTTTGGATGATTGTGACTAGTAGTGACCTGCCCTTGTTTGTATTTATACATTTCTGCATTGCTTCATACTTAAGCAGAATCACTGCAGAAGCACTTCTGTTAATGGAACACTGGCTTTTATATAAGTAACTTAGGAATGACCCTCAATTTTGAGCTACATGTTTACATGCACATACCCATATAAACTCCAGAATTCCTCAGCCATACCAGCTCCTGGTTGTTCACTGTATCTGGGTGCAAGAGACTTAGCTGCAGTGACTGGGCTGGCCCCACAGAGCCAGCTATGGACCAAGTCCTCCAGCGCTGAGCATATCTAGCACAGCAGGTCTCAAACAAGACTGGGAAAAGGGCACAGACTGCATTAGAGCAGGAACAAAAAAGGCCACGAGAGCCATCTGTATTTTGATCTGTCTCTGAAGATTTACTTCTCTCTGGCTGCTGCATGAAAAATAACAATTGCTTTGGAAGCAAAGCGACTGTGGAAGTGGGAGGCAAGAGGAGGTGAAACTTGTTGCTCAGGCTGAGGGATGTTTGTGCGTGTAGTTCTTGGCTGACTGGGAAGGGACTGTTAGCTTTCATCAGCGTTTGTCTCTTGTGTGCGGCTCCATTTTTACCTCTGGCAGGGCAGGGATGTGCCTTTTCCTCCCAGGAAAGCCAAGCTCGACCCCTGAAGCAGGCTATATGGAGGTGGGCTGCAGCAAGAGAAGAAACGCAATTTCCCAAAAGGGTTTGAGTAGTTGGGTACCTAATTGGCACCTGGAAAGGTCAGGAGCATAGGAAGAACACATCATAGAAGTTTGGTACCAGATTTTGAATGGACAAGATCAGGGCTGTTTCGATGATCACACAAATGCAAGCCATTACAGACAATAAGTGTGAATGTATGGAAAAGTTTGTTCTAGAAATCACCTCTCAAAAGGAGGCAAACATAGAAATGGTTGCCATGACCATGGTGCACCTTATGCTATTGAAGTTAATGGCACCTGGGACTCGAGTGCATATCCTTTTGGAGTCCTCACTGTTGCTAGATGTCATTGCCTGTGTATACACGTATAATGAAAGGTTTTTTCTGTATCTGACTCTCTTATGGACAGATTTATAGCTTTGCTCTGTCAACAGCTTCTGTTCTGAGAGTACTGTGCTTTAAGGGTATAGTAAATACAGAAGGAATAAATCTGGGCTTCTAATTTAAATGTTTAAAACTCCCAATACAGTTTGCAAGAATTTCTGTCTGGCATTAGGTGTTGAATAGTCCAGTGTCATTATTACTGTAGGAGAAAACCTGTCTACTGTAGGAGAAAACTCCTTATATAGCAGTTAGGTAATGCACTTCTAATGACGTGCAGTGATACACAACATATCAGTTCTGTCTTAACAAAATGAACCCCCAAACAAAAATACCCCTAAAACCTCCAAGATCAGTGAATTGCAAGGGAATTTGCTGAGGAAATTGTGTTGGTTTTGTATTTCTCATCCCGCTGTGAGAGGCTGAGCAAGTGGCTGTGTGGAGCTTATCTGCCTGCCAGGGTTAAGCCACAGCAACAACCGATTTTATTTTTGAGAGATTTCCTTGGAAAGTGATCACTTTACCTCATATAGTATTAATTTTCTAGTACTTAAGATACATGTTTCTAGTTTTGAATATGAATTATGAAAGGTTGAAAAAACCCTAAGAAGTCTGTGTAAGAAATTGCTGTCAATCTTTTTGTGTAATGCTGTACATCAAAATATTACAGTTTTTTATTTTGATTTCTTTTTCCCCTTTGCAGCATATAATCAAGTTTCACAGGGCTTCTAAAGCAAACAAGAAACCAGTTCAGTTACCTCGGGGAATGGTGAAGTCATTGTTATATCAGATCCTAGATGGTATTCACTACCTGCATGCTAACTGGGTGTTACACAGGGATTTGGTAAGTGGATCTGCAATGGGTTTTAGCACTGGGATGATGATTGAGGGCAAAGATTGTTTTTATAAAAAACCACTGGGAAACAAAAACCTTTGTGCTAAGGGCATGTACTAATAAATATGTATTTTTGTACTGCAGTCAGCTTTGACTAGTAGAGCGACTTTTAAAAGCTGGCTGTGATCTGATATGCTTTTGACAGCAAAGTATATCAGATGGCTGTTTTCCTTCTTTTTATTTTTCTAAACTATTTTTAAAAGTGTTCATTTAAATAACAGGCATGTTGAAGTACAGAAAATGCCTCTGGTAGTATCACTGCAGGCAAGATAAATAACTAAATATGGCATGTGTGTAGGTGGGGGAGAGGATGATTGGCTATAAGAACTGCTGAAAAAAAAAACCCTAAAATTACCAGTTTTACTTACGAAGGTAACTTCTGAAGGCTGTTATCTTCTCCTAATACTTATAATCTGTCAGAAATATAGCCATGCCAGCTTCTGAAGACTTCTGCAAATAAAGTGTTTATCCAAACTACAGTATAAGCAAAATGTTTTGAACCTGAGTTAGTGTTTCTTAACCAGCAAATTCTATTAAATGTTTTAAATTGGTGAATCTCACCAATTCTTATATATTTGCATTTGAAATATGCCCATAACTGGCTCGGCTGGTTCTATCTGTTGTCTTAAAATCAGGTAGTTCTCCTGATCCAATTGTCTGTAACACTTAGTTGTAGAAGTAAATTGAAAAAAAAATGCTGTCAAAGTATGAAACTGTACATGATGCTTCTAATTACTCGCATTTCATTAGTGTATGAGAGTATCATTAGTTTGACCTTTCATTCCCATGAGTCAGTATTACCAGTGCTATTCTATGTTTGGTGCAGTAAGTCTGGCTTCCTTATTACTCTTCCAGCGTCACTTTTTGTCTCTGAAATAGCTTTAATAGCGTTCCTGGAAATGTAATCAATGACTAGTTATTTGTTTGCTACTCTCATGCCCAATAAATGCTTTTACAGAGTGCCAGCCTCTGTTTAAATGGATGGGAAAAGATTTATCTTTGATAAATAACATTTTCAGACCTGAAATAAAAGGAAGCTTTGCTTTATTAAAATAATTGTATGGATGTTGTTTCTAATATGCTTCTGGTTTTAGAAATGGAACAAAAGCTTCAGCACTGAGGGAAAACGCCAAAAAGATTGTGGTGACTTTGTCATGACTTGTAAAATAGTGGAACAAAACATAATGTAGAAATATATAGTGCATGTTAGTACTTAGACACACTTTGTTTTAAACCAAAATGTAATATCTTACTTTAACGTTCTGTCTGCAGTAGTGCTCTTCTGTATATTTTTGAGGCATACAGAAAACAAATGACCTGTCATCAAGAATCTATTTTTCTCTGATGTCTTACTTTCTATAGTTTCAGAAAATTTATGAATTTAAGCATAATTGAGTTTAAAAAGAAAACCATGCATGTTGTTAACTGGATGGCTCAGGAGATTGGTAATTTATTACAGAGCCTTTCACATCTAGGTCTGTAGCTCAAATACAGTTTAAGTTGGCAACTGCAAAAAACTATTACCATCTCATTTTCCGACCTATGTGAAATGAGTTGGTGGTCTCAGTCCAGCATGAAGTTTTCTTCCAGCAAAAAAACCACCATCACAATTGGCTATCTTTTGATAATCTGAGGAAGAGACCAAAAGCTTGAGGCAGAGACTGAGAGGTCTTCCCACTGGAACCTTGTCAACCCGTGTTGGTGAGAATCCTACAAAAGCTCTGCAGGGGCTGCTTGTGCTGCCTTGTCTATGGAAACCTTTGGTCTTGTTGTTTTGAAACCATTCAGTTTTAGCTGAATTTAGAAGGCACGTGTTTTCATGTAGGAGAACAGACAGAATTGTATCTGTCAGATACTTTCTTCCTTTTATCAGGGTCCCTGGAAACAGCCTGAGTAACAGAAGGGATTCTACCTAGTGTTTTGTCTTAGCAAGACAGGGGCATATTGGTGCAAAGTTAGGCTTGCAAGCTGGGACTTCAACAGGACGTATGTTCTGGTCCAGAGCAAAATAACTGATGTTAATGCTTGTTCTTCGATGTGGTTTCTATTCCAGGATACCTGTAATATTACCCTTCAGGAATATCAGTGTTAAATCATCAATTTTAACTCCTAATTGGATGGCTGGACAGATATATAATATTTCTCCTACTCTGCCTTTAAAATCATAGCTGTTGCTGTAGTTTCTAAATATTTTGTGTTTCTCTAGATTCAGATGTGTACAGATAAACACACAGAGTTCCTTGCTTTCATTTCATATATTAGCTATTACAAGAGTGATGGTGCTTAGGGGTGATAGGAAGCTAAAGAATATAGTACTCTGGCAGAAAAATCTGGTTTTTGCTACATCTCTTTCAATAGGATAAGGATTTTTTTTAAGGGTAAGAAAACTATCTTGGGAAAATAATTATCTTCCATCTAAGTGCAATTTTCTGGTTTGTTTTTTTTTTAAAGATTTTTTAATGAAGTTATTTTTTAGGTGAGTAATGTTTTGGAGTTTTTGAGATCTTGAGTTCTGTAATCGGAAATAAAATACAGCATAACTCATTTCTTGCTAGTATCCACAAAGCAGACAGTAAAACTTAATGGCTATTAAAATCACATAAACCTAGACTGAAGTTGTCTTCATAATGGTGGGATTGAGGAATCTTAATTCTGTAAGATTTGTATAAAGGGAATACATTCTGTATGAAATAGTAACAACTGTAGGAAGACAGTAATTGTCTATTGTGTTATTTCTAGTTACGGTTTGTCTTTTACAAAAAAAATGCATCCAAATCTCAGCAATAACTTCACTATTTAGTTAACTCTGCTGGTTTTTTCCTTTCACTGGGTACATGAAAGCCAATTCACTATTTCCATCAGAGCAAGGGTAATGTTGATTATATTTGTTATCTTTGAATACTGCTGTGCTTGAGTAGTTAGCTTTTCCATAAATCTTTGAAAAAAGCCAGTAAAATTTTTCAACAAATAAATGTCAGTCTTTTTAAAACTTATTTGACTTGCATATTTTTTCAGCTTTTTTTAATATCATGACTGAGAGCAATTGAAAGCAGATTGTTTATTCATGCTCTGACTGTAGCAGGAAGGAAATAAGAACACTTCATGTAATTACCACAAAATGCGTCAATTACAATTTTAATAATATTTTGAATTTAGTTATCAAGCATGCTTGAAACATACTGTATTTTGCTGCCTTCTTTTCCTAGTATTTTTTTTACTTTGATATGCAGCTATTGGACTTCATCCTTTACTCGAAGTTCTTACTCCACACTAAAAATAAGCATAAGCAGAGGACTGGCTATAGATCTGTTTCATCAATCTGCAGCCTCAACAGCAAGAGAAAAGGAAAGATGGACTTTGCAGCACACTTGGAAGATTTCAAGTAATGGGGTTAAAATAGAGGTCCCTTAGCATGGTACAGCAACTTCTATGCAATTCCTGTTAGCATTTAGAAGTGCATCATTAGTATCAGTTTGCAGGATCCTCTGTCAGCTAAGTGATTTGGTAACATCACCCCTCCACAGGTTTTGTGTGGTGACAGTAAGACTAGTCTGCAATTTAAATTAAAAATAAATTTTGCACTGAAACTATTTGAAGTGCTCGTGTGGTGCAGCAATGCTTACAAACATACCACCACCCCATTAAAAAAAAAACCAAACCCACAAAAAACCCCACCCCCAAACAAAAAAAAACAAAAAAAGAGGAAATCTCACAGCTGTTCCTTGTAGTACTGCAACTGAGACACTGTGATGAAACATTTTTTGTTCCCAAATTTTCAGACTAAATTCCCTGGCCTGTCTCTTTGTGCGTGGTGTGAGTGAGTGCTGAACAGATGAATTGTGATTTGGCAAGCCAGGTATGGAAGTGGGTAACACAGTGCTGGGCTCCTGCTTCCCATTTCTCTCCTGTCTCTTGCCGAAGAAATTACAATCTCTTAGCCTTTGTCAATAACATCCATGTCCTAGTTAGTCTGGGATTGTGTTGCTGTGTATGTGACTGATTGCAAATTAGCGCTAGCACAGGATACTGCAGTCTAATGTGTTTCTAGCGTGCAGCTCAGCTAAACTGCTGCTGTGGGATGAGCACTTGTTTTAATAAGCTTTCAGGTGGACAAGCTTTAACAGTTGGAATGTTGCTTCCTGGGACCTGGACTGTTCCCAAGGATACCTGCTGCTATGTTTGGGATTAGTTGGAACATTAAAGATGCTCTTTTAACAATAAATGAGGAGTAACCACTGCCAGGGTGTTTTTTTGTTGACGACATCTTAGTCACTTTCCAGGCTCTGGCTGTGAATCACTTAAGTACGTGCATTAGGCGAAGTTAACTATATGGAACTTTTACCCTGGTAATTTACCATTTTCTATATTAGTGCTCTTGAATCAAAAAATGTATGCCTTGCCAATACTCAAGAATTACTTCAGAAATACAGAAATGCCCTTTGATCCTGCTCTAGTGTTGACAAAACTGTGGTCATTTGAAGGAATGAACGTAAATGCTTAAATGGTAGGAAAAGCTCTGCATAATACCAGAAAAGTTAGCAGCTTTAAAAAGCAGGGTGCCCTTCTACACTGTTTAAGGATATGAACAGATAATAGGCATTATTTCCCAAAAAATACTGACATGACTTACTGGTCATTTACTTTCAAAGGAGAAAAAAAACCTCAATCCAAACCCAATCACTGTTTTGGTTGTCAGCAGCTGTAGTTGCATTTCCCAAGATTTTTGTTTCCAAGGCGTTTTTCATTATGTAAGTGTGTGATTTCATGAGATCACAAAAGAACAGTGTGTCTGGCAGAACCTTGTTTTCTTGCATAGGCTGTTATGACATGCTTTCCTGTGAATTGTAATTTACTATAATTCTAAATATTCTATAGTTAACATTATGTATTGTTTCTTAATGCTCCTGTTTACAGGGAACATGGCTACTCCCTTGCCTGCCTTTCTGAGCATTTTCTTTGTCTTGAAAGTTTAATTTAACCTAGTATCTAATCAAAGTGCAGAAATGATCAGAAGAGACCGCAAAACTCAGTATTTGTTGCTCACGCCAGTGACTTTTCAAAAAAAAAAAAAACCAAAATAACCCAGAAAAGCAACCAAAAAAATCCAGAGAAACTTTCATGTTTTTTTAAGAACTGCTGTGCAAATGAGAATCCATTTGGCTTGCTTTCTTCTCGGACATTGTTGCTGGCAGTGGCCTGTTAGGTCAAGCTCTCGATTGAGTAACGTCTGTCAACTTTGTACAAATGCAGATTTGAAGCTAGAAATACAGAGTATATTGCTGCAGTACTACCAGCTTTCCAATCAGAAATGTAGAAGGCATACTGCTTAGAGATCTCTGAATTCACTGTAGAGAAGCCTATAGAGATATATAAAATCATGTGCTTCATATAAGCAAATCATTATGAGGCCACTCTCTCCCTCTCTTTAAAAGGTCATAGCAATCAGGGGAGGTTCCTGCGGGGAAAAAAGCAAATGTCACTCCAATCTTCAGGAAGGGCAAGAAGGAGGATCAGGGAAATTACATGCCAGTCACTCTTGCCTTGATCACTTTGAAGATGATGGATCAAATTCTCCTGGAAGCCATTTCCATACATTTGAAATACATGAAGGTGATTTGGAGTAGTCAGCATGGATTTATGAAGGGGAAATCATGCTTAGCCAACCTGAAAGCCTTCAATGACTAGCTTGATGGATGCGGGAAGAGCAGTGGATATTCCTACTTTAGTAAGGCTTTCAACACTGCATCCCATAACATCCTTGTAGATGAAGTGATGAAGTACAGATTAGGTGAGTACATGGCAAAGTGAGATGGACCAAACACTGACTGAGTTGATGGGCTACAAGTATTGTGATCAATGCCACAGAGTTGAGCTGGACAGTCACTAGTGCAGTGTCCCAAGGGCTGATATTGGTTCAGTGCTGTTTAACGTCATCATTAGTAACCTGGACTGTGGGACAGAGCACACCTTCAGTGAATTGGCAGATGATTTCCAGAGATGCCTTCCAACTTCAGTCATTCTGTGAATGTTTTATATCTTCATCATTTGATCTGTCTTGAAAAATTCAGTTACTGTTTTTACAAAATCTAAAATCCAGCTCATAACAAATCAATAGAAGAGAAGCTGGAGGGGGGTGGGGGATGTGGGTGCAGGTGTGAGTAAGAAGAATCTGAAAGATCAAATAGCTCATGTGGAATAAGGAATGATATGAAGAAAGCAGTGAAATACAAAGCCTTTGCAGTGAAGGAAGACATTTTTGCAATGAATCTTGACTGCAGCATGATGAGAAGGAGGACATGGTGCCATTTTCTTTTCATGAGGAAAAAAAAATTATGTATACCTGGAAGTTTTTTTGAAAGTGGTGTGTTCATAAAATGAAAGCTATATTTCTACTGGATCATCAAATTGTAACCAGCTTTGGGTATGAAATGCTTCTGTGACCACATCTCTAGAAAAAGATACCTGAGTCTTGAGAGATTAAAAAACTTGTCAGTTCTACAGGATTAAACTGTATGGAGATATGTATTTTTAAACCTTCATTTGGTTAGTCCTGCATCTCTTATTCTTAGCTGGATTACTATTTCTGTTGTGCTAGAGCGCCGAAATCAAATGGAAAAGATAAACCATAATATTGTATTCAGTCTACTACTTCTCCAGTTGTAGTTGGGTCTTCATCTCAAGACTTCCCAGTGATTTTGTAAATTGGCCATATTTAAAGATATTGAACAGATTTTTTTAATTAATAGGCCACTTCCATTCAAGCAATGCTTGAATATTAATGTAATCTTTTATAGCTTTTTACAGGTTGATCATTTTTAATCACAGCTCTTATAAGCAAGTGCAAGGTCATTTAACAAGTTTTAAGTAAGGATTGTAAAAGGATATAGTAAAACTCCAGGATCTGTGATAACAAATGAAATCTAGAGAGACACCTGAACGTAATTTTTATCGAAGCAACCAGTGTTTAGCAATAATGGGAAACCAATCCTAAAAGTTCTTGATAATCTTTTATCATATAATACTGTTACATTCCTCTTTATAGTAAGATGGAGGTGCTGAGTAGGGAACGTTTGGTAGATGGTTTGCAAGTAACTTACAAGTAGAAAGCTTGTTTGTAAACTTGCTTCAAATGAAAACAGAGGTGCAAGGAAGGATCAGAAATCTCAGTATTTCAAGAACATTTTACAAATCCATCTCTCTTAGACCAATGCTTTTATTCAGAGCCCCATTTACTTGCTTGTCAAGTCCAACCTTATCTGAGTATCATAAAGATGAGAAAGTTTTTTTAGCCTTTCATTATCTGCTGCAGGTGTTTCCAAAAGGTCTGACTACCAGTTTGTCTGGTGTACTGTGTTTTGCTTCTTAGAACCTGAACGTGGTTTATCAGTAACTTTCTTCTTCGCTCAGTATTTCTTTTTCATAAGTAATTCTCAAAATAATTAATCCTCTGCAGTGATAAAGGCCAAGTCCCATGACCTTGTCTTTTACAACCAGCAGTGATACTGGCAACACTTTTTTTTCTCTGTTCATGAACATATCTTGTTTTGAAACCTCAGTAAACACAATCTTTGTCCGAAGTTTAAACGAAGGTCAAGGTGGAACAATGTATGTATTATTAGAAGAGCTTTGCTAATTTACCTAGCCAATAATGTGACCAAACCTAGGCAGACTTGCTCTTAGACTGTTATTGTCTAGAAGAAATGTAGATAAGTTTCTGAATTTGGAGTTCCATAGGCAGTGAAGGCTTCTGCATCAAAGAAGTACGAGGTACAAAAAAGAAATTGAAAAAGTAGGGCTGCTTATTTAACCACCAGATGCCCTAGGGACAAATGAGTACAACACAGATGAGTATTTGGAGACATGAAATTATATTACATGATTATTGATATTGATAGTGAGATATTTAGTGAGAACTGTCAGACATGAGAAGCAATGGAAACAATTTTTTTTTTCTGACATTTCTATGTCAGTATAAAAAATAATTTTTAAACTGTGATCTCAGACCAGTTAACAGTGAAAAACTGTTGCTAAAGGGAAACTGCAAATTTTAGGCTGAAAGTAACTTGTAGTTTTTTTCTTCATATGGGCATAAATGCTGTTGTGAAGACTGCTGCTTTTGTTTTTCTTTCTCCTCCTTCTAGACCCCTTCATGCTAGACAGAATGATTCGGGACTGATCTTTATAACAATTTACATCTTTACCTTACAGGGTATCAAATCAAAGCAGGCCTTTTCAGTGACTTTCACCAAGAATTAATGTAATTGTAGTGACTTTTGAGAAGTTTGTTGTTATTTGGTGGAACATATATTTAATAACAGTACCAGAAACATGTGTGTCCACGTATTGCTTACTAACTTCTAAATTGAAAAAGATGGTGCTTTTGAGTTTTAGATAGGAGAAATACCATTGTTACTACAGTCTCTAGGAAAAATAGCTGAAAAAATGCAAATGGTGTTACATGTTCCACAAGAAAAAACCTTTACGTTGGTCTACTGATACTGTGTGGTCATAGCCTGGCTGCTTAAGGAGACAAAGCTTACCTGGCTATGTCTGTTTGTTGCTAGTTCCCCCAAGTAACCTTTATATCTGTTAGCAAATTTCAGATATATTTGGTAAAATGATATGGTATCAAACCAGTCATATTCTTTCAAATTACATGAACAGCAGATGCCAAATAGAGGATGATGTGTGTTCTGAGAGAAACGCATTGAGAGTTACACCAGGGCCATTTCAGTTTGACTTGTCTGCTCTCTAAAGATACTGGTTCACTGATCAGTCATAGTGCGTGCTGCTCTCCACTGGCCCTGTATGCTTGGTCATCAGAACAGATAGCAGGTAGGAAAGGAGCTTGAGGATCCTGGATATGGGAAAGAAAGGCATAGGAGGGAGCTGGAATATGTGCAGTGAGAAATGCAAGAGGAGGATCTAGGATTTAGTTGCTGAGGACTTGAGCTTCAAGAGCTGCAGCCATCAGAGAACACCTTGTCTTGTTACGATACTCCAGACTGAAAGATTCCATGATGAGAAAGAGTGAATTAATACATGAAATGTGTGAAAGATTTTTTAAAATAGATATTTGTTGTTTTTCAGTGAAGGCTTTTAACAAAAGATTTCATATCTTTGTTTTCTATTGAAATTATTGAAACCTCACCAAGTGCCCTTTATCCTTTCCCTAAAAGAGAATAAGGGCTGATCAGACTGTGGTATCTTGATGCCTATAAGATTAAAGTTGCCAAACTTACTAATAACTCCTGTTACCTATAAAGAATGCTCAAAAAGTTACTGCCTATTTAAAATTGTATTCTATGTATCCCTTCTGCATGATCTCTAAATGTATGGAGAGTAGTGATTTCACTGGAGGCAGGAGATATATGTAGCAAAGTGGAAAGCTGAATAATTGGAAATTTTTTTGTAGGAAAATTACATGTCATATAAAAGCATTTAGAAGAACGCATAGGTGTTGCCCAAGTAACACCAGAAAATGTCAAGGATTTTTGTGATGAAAGTTTTAATAAGAATGTGTCAAATAAAGAAAATAATAGAGTCATGGAATGGTTTGGGTTGGAAGGGACCTTCAAGATCATCTAGTTCCATCCCCCTGCCGTGGGCAGGGACACCTTCCACTAGACCAGGTTGCTCAAAGCCCCGTCCAACCTGGCCTTGAACACTGCCAGGGAGGGGGCAGCCACGGCTTCTCTGGGCAACCTGTGCCAGTGTCTCATCACCCTGACAGTAAGAATTTCTTCCTTATATCTAATCTAAATCTACCTTCTGTCAGTTTAAAACTGTTACCCCTTGTCCTATTACTACATGCCCTTGTAAAGAGTCCCTCTCCATCTTTCCTGTAGGCCCCCTTTAGGTACTGGTAGGCTGCTATAAGGTCTTCCCAGAGCCTTCTCTTCTCCAGACTGAACAACACCCCAACTCTCTCAGCCTGTCTTCATAGGAGAGGTGCTCCAGCCCCCGATCATCTTTGTGGCCTCCTCTGGACCAGCTCCAACAGTTCCATGTCCTTCTTATGTTGGGGGCCCAGAGCTGAACCCAGTGAAGTAAGGGTTTTTTTCTGATATGGAGAAGTGGTTTTGGTGGGATATTATTGATACACATATTGCTTACAAAAGGAATACCACTTAAGTTTCATGTCAGTGTATATGGTGGTTTGTTATTTCTGACTATATGAGGAAAATTGGACTGTTGGGCGATTCTGAAAGTTTTACTCAAATACATTACTTGTGAAGTTGTAGGAGCTCCTTATGAAAGCTACCTTCATTGTTTAATTGTCCAGAAGACTTGATGTTTCCTTTAATGGTTCTTTATCAAGCAACTTTCAGAAGAAAGTGTTCAGAGATGTGGTGCTTTGAAAATCTTTAGTCAGCTACCCAAAATTGTCTGACAGCTGAGGAATCCCATCACTTCATATGTGCTGAACTTAGCATTTTTAGTCAGTCAAAAATTTATTTAATAGTTGTTACCACAGCAATCTCAAAGTCCATTTATACTGCCCTTGCAAAAGCTTCAGAAGAGAAACTAAGCTGTTTGCAAAAGGAATGTGGATTAACACCTGTGTGAACTTCATTCTGTTGTAAAGTACAAAAAAACGGGAGAGAAGGGGAGGAGGAACAGCAACAGGCTGTGGCCGTTGGTATGTACAGAAAGATGGTCAGATGACCACTGTCTTCATAATAAAAATGAAGGTTTAGAAGTCTTCTGTATTTCTATTTTTTATTGAAATATTTAAAAATATCCTGCTTTCTTCTGGTTTCAGTAGCTGAGGATTTTTGAATACTGCAAAGGAGATACTTTCCTAGCAAATGTAGTTATTCTTATCATTCTGTCCTGAACTGCACTTTTCAGAAAGCAGGATGCCCCCGTGTAGAACTAACATTCTTTATATAAGGAGGGCTTATTCCTTAAGGTGCTGTTTTGTGAAATTTGGACTTGGTAAAATACTTTTGCTGTTCCTTTTTTCAAGCTTAGAAATATTTTGACTTTTTGAAATTCCTTGGTGTTTAAGTAGATTGATAACTGAAGTAGAATGATGTAATGAGAATTATATGGGTGTAATATAAGCAGTATATTGAGGAATAGGATTCTTATATAGATACCTGATACATAGGTAATTTTTTTATCTATATCTGTGTATATATATGAGGATTTTTGAAGTAGTTTGTATCTGTTTTTATCTTTTTAATAGCAGGAGTCCTGCCTGAATTAGGTGAAACTTTGGGGATGCAAATAAATCTGTAGCTTTAATCTTGTTCTTTTGTTACTAGCCTGTTTTTTCATTTGCTGGCTTTCCAAGATGGTCAGATATCTGATTATGGTGCTGGAAAGAGAGTAATGTGAGTAATGTAAGTAATCCTTCAGTGTTTGAAGGCTAGCTCAGTCATCTCAGTCCATTGCCACACAGTAATGATAGGTAAACTGGCTGAGTCATATCCAGATATAGAAATACAAATAGAGGTTAAGACTTCTACAGAGGAAAGGCATTCTAGAAACTTCAGATCTACTGCCTATTGTAAAGGTAATGAGCTGTACTAGCCAGATGGAAAAAGTATGAGCATAACTTTTGGTTCTGACATGAAAGGTGTGGAGGACTAGAAACTCTTTGATCACAAATATACCTTTGAAGTAAGATTAGTCAATAAAAACCCTGCAGTAGGATTTAATAAAAATGCTAGAGTATGATTTTAGAAACAAGTAGGTATAGTTTGCAGTTTAGTTTTGTTTTTTTAATACTAAATACCTTACGTTTTTGGTAAAGTTATGACTGTGTAAAATGCTGTGGAACATAGGAATATAAACTGCTCAAAATACAGGAACTAGCCATAATAATTGTTTTGTCTGCATCCTCCTGTAGAAAGAAAATGCATTGATCTGTATGAATTATCTATACTTATAGAGGAAAAGTTGAAAAGATGAGAAAACAGTCCTTTGATTAACACTAAATCTGAGCTGTTTCAAAGTAGCTGGTGAAAAATTCGCCTTATAAACAGGGCAGACTTACCCATATAAAAGTTTGCTCTGTATGGACTCCCAACTTTATCCAGCTTGCTCTGAACATGAGTGACACAAAACATAATCTTTGGAGCATTGTTTGAAATACTGTTTGTTACGTACACAAAGGTGCTTTAAGAAGTAAGCATGAGCAAAGCCCAGGCAACCTCTGAAAAGTGCATAGTAATAAGTTTCATAGGCTTTTCACCTTTTTTATTTTTTCTTCACCCTGAACAGAAGGAGTTATTAGTCAATATAAGTAGGATGATATGAAAGTGAAAAGAGTACTATCTAAATGAAAAACAAAAATAAAATAGGGCCGTTAAGGAAGATGGCATGGGCCACCTACCACAACTGCATGCACACCAAAGAGTAAATAAGGGCGTTTTCTTCCTCTGTGTGAAGGTATTAGAAAGTATGAGATTACAGTACTGCTGCATGCCTGTCAACCTGCAGAAGCTGCTCCAACAAAGTGAGTGAGCAGAAATGGTACTCGCTGTTTTTGATAACCATTCAAAATCCTCACTTGTGAGGCAGAACTCTAAAATGAAACTAAAAAAGAGTTTCAGTGCATACTCTCCCCTTGCATTATGATCCTGCTCTGGTATGTCTGCAGCACTCAGAGTCATCCTGACGTAGGGGCGGAGTAATTGCTCGTGTAGCAAAACCCACAGGAAATATATTTCTGTAAGACTATTTGTTTTAATTTATTGTTTTCTATTACTCTTTTAAATGATGTTTTAATGATATTTGATGTGTTAGATTTTTCTGCTGTAATAATGCTTTTGCCTATGATATCCACCTTTCCTTCCTTGGAGACTTAGTACAGAAAGTCACACCTTGCAGCTTGTCCTGATGTATGTTTTTAGGGAGTGTGAGATTTGGCCTGGAAAACGTAATTAATTTTTTTCTTTCAACTTTAATTCCATCCAACAAAAGTGATAGAAGAGCCTGTGTATTAGGCTGTGTACAGACTTTGGTAAGTTACATTGCCCCAAGTTGGCAGTAACTGAGTGATAGCAGTGGAAGAAAATTTTTGGAGTGTGTTCAGAGCATCAAAATGTAATAGTGAGGCCAACAGCTTTCATCATGCTGAAACAGAGATAAAATATGGTGACAGTAACTAGCAGAAGGCCTCCCTGGCATAGATATGGCATCTCTCTATCTTCTATCATACCCAAATACTTTCTGTACTTCTAAAATTTTTGAGCTGTGCGTGCTTTGGTAATTTAGGGTTTTGGTTTTGACTGTTACTGGTAATTTTAATGGTTCCTGGTTTTAAGAAAAAATGTATTTACATGCTTGATTTACTTTTTTAAACAGCTCTAAGATGGTCTTTGTAAGATAATTAACAGGAAGTATTAAATTAAATTAGATTTTCCTTAATTTTCCAGTGCTCTTCATAATTAATGTGTTTTTTAATTAAAAAGAATACTTTAATATTTAGATTTAATACACGTTGAGTTCCGTGGAGCCATTGTTTTCACCAGTGTTTGTGGTGGTCTTTTGGTGATAATTTTTTTAAAGCCTCAAATCAGTTAATAAACACAGCTGAAATTATCTTAACTGTGAATGCACATCTTTGAATTCAAGGAAATAAATTAACTTCAGAAAAGTGCTGATACTATCGTTTCAGTATGGTTGTATTGACACTTCCATTGTGCTAGAGTACTATTTAGCATTGAAGTAGTCAGTTATTTGTTCAAAGTGGAAACAGAAGTGAATTATTTTCTTTAACGATAAAATGTTCAAAATAAAGTCAAATCTCTAAGAAGGCAATAGGGAAGCATCCCACTTTGATAATAAGGAAATGTTTTGGGTGTATGTTATGATTACTTGAAGATCAAGACAAAGGTACCTTAAGAAGCATAAATGTTTTGTGGGTCATAGATCCTGAGATGGGGTACCAATTTTGCAAGTCTAGCTGAAGGCTTGTAGGTTTTTGCTGCACAGTTTTTCTTGTCAGAGGACCTAACTGCGAAGTGATAAACCACATCAGTATATTAAGATTTCTGCCGCTGTGTCATAAAAGTGTTCTTCCAAGCAGTCTACAACTTGGTAAGCAAGTTGCAGTTGTCCTTCAAAACCTTTTTGATTTTTATTTTTTCCATGCAATTGAATTACAAACCTCACAGCAAGACGTTTTTAACTTATTTGTGTTTCATGCTTTTTAGGCACTTTCTCACACACAGCTGAAGAAGTTGATTTTTTTTTGTATGATTGTGGGGTTGTGCATTTGAATCTGTTCCTGTATTGTTTAATATAATACTTTGAAGTCTAAAACTTAAAAAGTCATTCATTCTAAATCTTAATAGAATCACTGTTGGGCTCATGATTGCAAAAGCAAAATAATTTAGGGATGAAAGCACTTTGCTTAGTATTGTTCTTTTAAACTGCTTTTTAAAAATGAAAAACAATGTTATACTTTTTTTTCAGTTGTCTTGGCTTATCACCGGTAGAAATGGTGGGATGGCCAGTTCTGAAAATTGGTGGCACAGCCATTAACAATGCACAAATACTAGTGGTTAACAGAAGTCACTGGTGTGACTCACCCCATCACTGTGAATCCTCTCCTGAGTAATGTTTTAGGAGCCAAACTATTAAGTATGGTATCATCGAAATGAAAATTGATTAGGATGGTACTAAAACCTTATTAAAAGGTCCATTAAAATGCAGGTATAAAGAGGGTGAGTGTGTTCATGAATATACATGCGTCTACTGCAGACATTTAAGTGGGGGGAAAAAGGTACCATTTACATTATAATACCATAGTTCAAAGGAATTCTGGTTACTCATTGATAGGTATGTTTAAAATCATCCTTTGAAAACTAATGACTTCAGAAACAGCCTAGTAGCAAAAACTATGCGGAATAGTAGTTCCTACAGACCTGGTTTGATGTTAAAAGTACTATCAAAGGACACAATGGCTAAGTTGTCCAAAAATGTCAGGTTTTTTCCTCACTGCTTTGGTGAGTAAAACTTAGTAGAAGAGCATGAGAAAATGTCCTGTGATTTCCAGATACCACGTATGTGGATATAGAGTAAGTAATGGTCTCCTGCTCCTATGAATGACTTGCTGTGAATAACAGGAGTGCTGTCTTTGATTTGATCACATCTCATCAAGACATAGATTTGTCTAATTTTCATGTTGTTTGCATTTTTGTCTTCAAAATAGAAAAACAGATAAGTTCTAAAGTCTGAGTTTCCCCTCTGAATGAACACAAACATTTTCAGTGTATGTTAAGAAGCAGTATGTGACTGCAGTGTTTCTTGAAATGGAACACTGATTTTAAAAAAAGAAAAAAAAAAAAAAAAGTATCAGTCCTGCAGAAAAGGTGTGAAGAAAATGCATGGCTTGTAACCTTCACATGAATCAATAGCCTTACACAGTGAGGCAAATCAAGATACCATAGTGGGATTGTGTAAAGTAGAAGATGCTATACAAGGCATGTAAAACAGTCCCTCCTCTATATTTAGCATTAGTGAAGCCTCAGCAGGAGCAGTGTGTAATTTGGGCCACTAACATTCAAACAAATAAGTGGCTCAAGTTAGAGCAGCTAGAAGGAAGGAAGACGACTGGTTGTGCATCCAGAAAAAATCACTGACTTGGCAACAGTGAGCAGAAGAGAGAGTCCTTTTAGTCTAGGTGATAGGACTGAAAAGAGATGTAGAACTTCAGAAGCGTAACAAGCCTTTGCAGTGAAGGAGTGGTTGTCTCTTCTTTCTGCTGATGTGTAAGAGAAGAGGCAGTGGGAGTAACCTCCATTTGTTGTGTTAGAAGAAAAGAAAAAACACTGCAATAGAGAAGAGTGAGAGAGTGGATTGCCTGGGAAATAGTGCAGCCTTCATGATAAGAGACTTTAGGATTAAGGTAAACAGAGCAGCATCACGTGTCTGGTCAGGCAGATGGATGAAGGTGACTGCCTGAAGTTCTTTGTAGATCTATGAACCTGTCAGTATAGCCTTTGGTTTTTTAGCTCCTTTTTTTTGAAATTAACCTGCTGCTTAGAATTTCTGTTTGCACTTTGCAAATAATGATTAAATTAGAAGTACCTAAAAATATTTCAGTGAGGATCTTTATTCTCTCTTCAGTAGTAATAGTGATTAAATGCACAAGATTAGGATTTGTCTAGGAATCACACGAGGAGTCCTACAAAGCCAGATTTAGGACAAGATAAGGTTTAGTGCTGTGCCATGGTCACAAGGCAATTCTTCCATGAGAATAAATTATTTCCCTGCTGCTGAGGTGGTTGTGGAGGAGGGTGATTCTTCTTAAATTTTGTTCTATGGGGCTGTCAAAAAGTTGTTTTCTTGGTCTCTGAAGTACTCAGCTGTACATGGCTGCATGGCTCTTCACATTTGGTTTAGGATCATAACAGCTTTCTCATTTGCATTTGTCTGGCATGAGCAAATTATTTTACTTGACAGCAAAAGTAAATATGTCTCTATTAGAACAAAAACGAGTGACTAAAGTCAATCATTTGTAGTTATAAAAAAAAGAGCTTTTTCCAAGTAACGTGTTTTCAGAACACTATAAAAATTGCCGAAAGATTTTTTTTTTTCTTCACTTGCTCAGTCCAGGTGATTTGAATAAGCACTTTAAACTTTCATTTTTGCTGGACAATTAAAATTAAATCATAATTTAACAAATTTAACTGAACTTTGTAAAAATTTCTCCCTTCTATTTGTAATTACTGCTTATTTTACTTTGTGAATAAATTTCTAATGCCCAAAGAGACAAATCTGGAGAGTTGGTGGTTGTTTTTTTGATGGGGTTTTTTTCAGATGGTGGACTTGAGTCAAAGATACCTAACAAGAATTGCTGACCCATGTTTTGACTTTTGTTAGAGGACTTGAATGTTTTTCAGTGAGTCCTCAAAATCCTTATGGTTTAGGAACACCAATACTGCCCCTATATTGCTTTCTGGTAGGTAGCCCCCCATTGAATTTAAATACTGATTAATGGTCTTGTTTGGAAATTTCTTTCAACTAATGTTGTTCCAGGCTGCTAACGCAATGATTTAGGAATGGGAACCTTCAGAATAAGACCTCAGATTTTAAATTTAGGGGTTTTTAATCTTTAACTGTTATGATGTATCTTTGCAGTGATGTGACTATATAAGTATTTTTGTCTGTAGTAAGAATTTTCTTTTTCACAGCTATTTCAGTGAAGGGCCTTTGACTCTAGGAAGAGGTGAACTGTGAATGGTTATTCCAGATTGATTTAGAATTTTATTTTGTGGCTTTAGAAGACTCCTACACGGATTTCTAAATTGTATTTTAAAATGTTTTCTGTAAATCCTGAGAGGAAAAAAAATCTGAGTGTGAATCAAGCTGTTGCTACTTATTTTGCTAACCAGTACTGTCTCATCTCTTTGTGCTTTCTCTTCTCATCTGTACCTACCTTGATTTTAGGGTAGAAGATTTGGGGGGCAGGAATTGTTAGCCAGTGATGTGCTGATTAATCATCTGGCATAATGGAGTCTGTGTGTGAATATGGCTCCTTGTCCCTATCAAAATCCAAATAGTAAAATATTTTAATGTAGAAACATCCTGAGGATGTTACAAGCATTTTTGTAGAGTATTATCAACCTGTAAAGATGGGGGGGGGGGGGAATTATACTTCAGGTCAATGTATTATTTATCTGAAAAAATTTAGTTCCTGTGTAATTTATCATTAACTCTACTAAAAAAAAAAATATTAATTAGGCATGTAGCTTATTAACACCCCAGATACACTGAAGCAGCTTTTGTAGAATATCTGCATATTTTCTCCTTGAGTTGCAGTGTAGCAATAGAGAGGTTTATGTGGTGAAATATGTGTTTTCTTACCTGGCAGTTTGAATTGCTTTAAACTTCAACATTAACTCTGAATTTAAAGATTTATGCTGCTTGTTTATTTCTAGGACTTTTCTAGAAACAATCAAAATTGACTGCTTTGTGAGCTGTGTGCCCACATACTGCACGTTATTTTATGTTGAAGCAGTGCTTACCTGGAGTGTATGCCTTTATTAAAAGAACAAAAAACAGAAACAAAACACTAAAATAAAAAGAGGTGGTGGTGGGGGAGACACAACTTCTTCTGCATATCACTGAGATAATGCAACAGAAGTTGGATTTGTTGTTATTGCTGTTGGAAAGATAATGGGATATATCTTTTTGATCACAGTAACATTTTCTTCTGTCTTTAACTTGCTCTCAGAGAAGAGATGCAACACCTCAAATTCCTTTTGCATGTTTTGTACATGGATTGTACGGTTTCAGAAACCCATGTTGGAACCTTTCATAAGCAGTAGTAATTAAGTTTCCCAAGGAAATTTTTTTCTGGGTTAATAATTTTTTGCACCTTGTTTTACACAGTATGAATTACTGCTAGATCAATATCAAATCATGGTCTTTTGTGTCTTTGAATGTGTTTACATCAGAGTCTGATAGATTCAGGAAGACCTGAGAATTTCCTAGGATACGTGTTTGATAAATCACACTAAAATATTGGGATTTATTATATCAACTTTTAGGTAGCCTAAGCCGTCTTGCTGGGGTACTTTTTTCTTCAGATCGATTTAAACTGGGAAAGCAAAGCAAGAGCTATAACTCAGCCTTATTGTAATTCTTACAGTTCACAACTGAATAGGAGCCCCAGTTTTGTCCAGGATATTTACAGTATGAATGGGTTTCTAAATCACTGCATTTCAAAACAAGTCTGGTATACATTTTCAGCTTCAGTTGTGAGTTTCCTGACTTTTTTCCCTCAAAGTAAGCACTGCAGGTTTGATTTATATAAAGTGTTAGTATTTGAGGAATATTCTGACTGCAGATACGAAGACTGGATTCTGAGAAACAGTATGGCAGAAAATGTAGGATTAAGAACTGAGTGGTTATGTTTCTAACCAGCTGAACTCTGGCTCAGTTCTCTCTCTCCCTAGCAAAAGAAAGAAAGGGAAGATGGAGAGAAAAATAATGTAAAGGCAATGCTTTCCAGTTTTGCAGCTGTCTGAAATAGTATACACTTGTAAATAGGAATAATTTAGATTTTTTCTTTCTCTCCAATATGAAGTGATATGTTAATGTTTAATCTGTATTTCACTCAGGTATTTTTTATGTAAAATGTGTCTGCAAATGTGCCTAATGACCCTGGGCAAAACATGTTGTAGAGCTGGCTTCCCATCCTGTGCTGGGAGTGCAGGTGGTGGGCAGCAACAGGACTGCCTCCTACCAAAAAGATCTAGGGCAATTTTGGTAGAAATCTCAATGGCTCGGTGAGTGCCAGCTCATGCAGGTAGAGGACAGACAGCAGGGTGTCAGTTAGGGAGTGTGGTGCTGGAGCATGGAAACGCTGAAAGAAAACAAGGAAAATGCAGACAGGGAGAGCTTGTGTCTGGGTCCTTGTAGAGCTTTACTGTGACAGAGAAACTTGTCATTTTTGTCAAAACAAAGTTGGTTTAAAACTGGCAAAACAAAGCTTAACTAACTTTTCAGAGACTAATGTTTAGGTTTATCGTGGTATATGTATTGTATATTTATTTTTTTTTCCACAGAAACCTGCTAATATTTTAGTTATGGGTGAAGGTCCTGAGCGAGGAAGAGTAAAAATTGGTATGTTTATATCTTTGATAAGTCCCAGTGTAGCATTTAAGTTAGAATGTTCTGAAGGTGTAGTTGTACCACCTAAAGTAGTCACTGTAATACTAGTATGTGCCTGGGCACATTGCCTAAATGCTGTTTTCTGAGTGACTGGCTTCTTGATATTAGCCCCATGCACCAGTTCTGACGATGAAATGCTGTAGCCTCATCAATGAAAAGTGGAAAATGTCATTATATTTTGTTTACATGGGTGTTTGTGTGGGGTGGGGGATTTTGATATGGGGATAAAGTTGAGAGCTAGCTAGGGGAAAGGAGGAGAAAGAAACGGGATTTTTAGATTTCCTCCATTTACCCCTGTATGCCATGACATTATCTTGCTGCTGCTTATAAAACCTAAATAGGGAACTACTCATTACTGCAAAACTTAAATTTTATAATGGAATCAAAGGTGGCATTTAGCCTACAAAATGTTCGGGAAAGAGTAGACAGGTCCCTTGGAGGTGAATGCAAGGGACCTTAAAGTCCAGAAAACACAGTAATGCAGCCAAAATGCTTAGTGAGAACTACTGCTAAATGCTCAAACTGTGGTGTACCCAGGTAGGAAGGACCCAACACTTTCCCCACTATTGTAACATTTTCTGGTGGGAGTTACAGTTCACAGTGACAGGATAATTTGTAGAACTTCAATTGTTTTAAATTAAAGTAAATAAATAAATTAAAATTAACTGTAGTCTAACAGTAATAAGCTATACAGGGCTGTGCATTAGTGTGGCAGTGCTTTGATAGCAGACTGCTAATGCACAGCCAACTTAGATTTGTTATGGTAACAGCCCTTTTTGGAAGGTTTTTTTTTTTTTTAAAGCTAGTTCATCCTTTTCACTTCCCTCTGGCTTTCTTTTATGAGATTATTCTTCTGCATTGTTACTCTGTACTCTTACTGTTTTGTTTATCTGAACTATATTGTTAATCACTAGTATGATTTGGTATAGGATTTTCCTGGAGCGTTCAGTGCTGCTCTAGTCCTTCCCTTGCCCTTTGAAATCCAAGAGGCAGATGGGCCAGGGCTGAACACTTCTGCAGATCCTACCCTGAAAGTTTTTAATGCCCTTCCGAGGTTTAAGGTTCACAGTAGAGATAGAGGTCTTCTCTGTACAAAACAGGTACAGCATGGACAGCAGAAGGGACCATTTCTTCTTATTACCTTATTCTTCATGGAGCGGTTGCTTCCAAAATTGAGAATCTAGGTCATCCTCTGGGCACATTCACTTTCAACTGTGGTGGTGATACTTGCTGTACACAACTACTGGCTAGTAATTGCACATAGACCACCCATTTATTTCTTAATTTATAGTTTTGAATTAATTTGGGAATAACCTAGAACACAAATAAATTTAGTCATACTCTGTTAATGGACAGGTGAAAGATTCTGTATCGGACCACCAGTCCTCTGAGCCATCCATTCCCAGCAGGGGAAGAGTGGGGGGGGGACCCTGGATTTCTAAGTGTGTTATCAAAATGTAGATTTTTTTGTTTTTTTCCTTACTTTCTTAAGATATTACTACAGCAGGAAAGAATGCAGAAGTTATACCCATACCAAGGGCTTCCACTTTTCCAGTGTAATTAATTTTTCTAAAAAATACATAACTGGTATTTAACTTAAAATAATTTTATAGGCTTTTTGTGTCATTTTGAGTCATAAATTCACTTTCTGCCAACAATTTTCCTTATTTTTCAGAGTTACTAGTGACTTGATCATATCTTGAGTAATCGATATTTTAATGTAGAAAACTGTAAAATGTTTCTCTTTTTAAACGCAATAAACCAACCATAAATAGGAATGCATATGATAAAAAATTATTAAGGATTGTGTAGTCAAGTTAGAGACCCATATCTACAGTGCAGTTTTCCCTCAACCAGTGAGCTATAGCGTGTAGGTCCTTTTCCCTCAGAACGGCTACTCATCTCATTTCATTCAAGTCTTTCTCAGCATGTGTATATCCCTGCACCACAGAGTCCCTCTGTCTTGGGATTTGGGGAATGGTGGGTTGGGAAAACAGTTTGGTGGGAGCAGTTGTATATTCTAGTCTCTGCCCAGTTTTTTCTGTATCACTTATATTCGTAGTTCAGACAACTCTCTAGGCAGCTACATTATACCAATTCTAAAATGCAGTTTTTAATGATATAATGCCCCCCAAAAGAGTTTTAAAATCACAACCTAAATGGTATTTAGTACTGCTGTCTTGATACTGGAAATACGTCTTGACAGAAAATTAGCAGGGATGCAGATGCAGTAGGCTTAGTTGCTGGTTTTGTGTGAAGGAAATCTTGCTACAATTAACTTCATGAGGAGGGAGCTTTTGTGATGTGCACGTATGTATTATAAATCATTCTAACCTTTGCAGAACCTGCATTTTGCTCACATTTAAAATGCTGTTTCTTGAAACGTCATCCTGTAATAACACAATGTTTTACTGGAGAATATAGGTAAAATGAGTCAGGATTTACCAGTGTCCTGAGAAGTGAGTTGATGCGCTTTTTCAGAACAATGGTTAATTCTTTGTTCTAAATGGCTCGTGTTAGTAATGATTTATAATGATATACCTTATAGGGGATGACATCCAGTAACTTCTACAAAAGCTTTAAGACAATCTGCTCACAGAATTCATATCTGCTACAGTCTGCGTTTGCATTTTATTTAGCAGTGATGGTAGCCTAACAAGTAAACTCAGTTTGTTTAAAAAAAAAAAAAAAAAAAATTTTGGTAGTTTTCCTCAAATTTTAAAGCACCTCTCTTTGAATTTTGCAGCTGACATGGGCTTTGCCCGATTATTTAATTCACCTCTGAAGCCTTTAGCAGACTTGGATCCAGTAGTTGTAACATTCTGGTATCGAGCTCCAGAGTTGCTTCTTGGAGCAAGACATTATACCAAAGCTATTGGTGAGTAAATTGGATGAAAACTTCCTGTTTTGTTCTTTATATAAAGTCTACCCAAATACTGAAGCATTGATAAGTAGCACAAAGGACAGTAGCTAAGGTAAAGGTACGTTACTGATTTATTGAAGAAATATTAAACTTTGACACATTGTTTAGTTTACTATGGTCTCTGGCTATATATATAGGAATATTTCTTGGTTTTGGCTCCAAATGCCCTGTGATGTAATATAAGTTTATGTGGCTTTCACACAAGACTTTCATAAATGCTGTTAGAGGCAATACAAAATACAGATGCATCTTTGAACTATTAGTATAATCTATATTATGATGACAATGAGACACAGTGCATGAATTTTATAGCAGAAGTTTTTACCTAGTATAATAAATACAAGAAATAAGGAATGTACAGAATGGAGAATATATTTGCTGCACTGAAACTAAACTGTAAATATAAGCTGCATTTTAGCCTCTCTCTGTGGCTTTTTCAAAGCACAAGTGTGAATAGGAATTGCTTGTGGTAGTGAGATGTGGTCATTGTCATGTAACAGGCTAGGCTCTGATGCTGCATCGGGCATATCCAGAAAAAAACAAACCTTAGAAAATGCAGATGCTGCGAGGATGGCATTAGTTACATCACCTTAATGCTGCATCCTCCTCGCCACTTAATTCATACTTGCCAGTCTGAGTTTTAACAGCTTTGGTATGGGGTGGCTGACTTCGCTCTGCCAGTCTCTGCTCTTGCCAGTTCATGGGTAAGGGACCACTGGTAGCAGGAGGCGGTGTGTGCTGTGGCTGTAGGACAGGGGAATAGAATAGCCCAGTAGCAGGCCGGGGTGAGGTTCACCTTTTGTGGATGTGAAGAGCTTTGCAGTGGGAGGGAGACTGTCGGGAAGAGGACTGGGAAGCTTTTCCTCTTGCAGCTAGTTTAGAAGATATGTTAAAGCCTGGTAACCATTTTTGGGGTAATAAATTCCCCTGCAACATTCCATTTACTTTACACAAACATGGAGGTTGTATATCAGCACACATGTTGTTGCTGTAACCTGAAAATCTTTCCTCAGACCATAGCTATTGTTGTTTTAAGATCATGTCAGTGTTTTTGTCAGAAATTGTATAAAGTTTGACTTAAATGTATTTTCATTTACTTTTCCATTAATACTGTTTCTTTTATAGATTAAATAAAATAAATTTATTTATCTGTTCCTTTAAACTGCTTTTTTTGGTTGCGTTTGCATGTTCCTTCACTTTCCTGGCATTTTCTTCTGCGTGCAGCATGTGAAACTGCATGGACAGTCATAGCCTTTAGTACATAATTTTTTTCAGCATAGATGAAAACTGACTGTATAGAAACACTGAGTAATGGGGTTATGCTCTCTGCATCATTTGCTTTTGTCCTTGTTCATGACCTTTTCTTGTTCATTCAAGGTTCAGTGTAGCATTACTTTATGTAAGTTAAAAATTGCCTTTTTATATATGAGAAAAAAATCAGGAAAACAACTGGGAAAATTCAGGCTATCTGATTTTGCAGATTGGGACATAACAGTTAAAGGGTTTTGGTTTGGTTTTTCTAAATTGATTTTATCAAACAAAGGGGTGAGGTATGTGGGCATGAAGCAATTTTCTTGTTACTTCTTTCCCTGAGGTTTTATAGATAGCACCGGGCTTATTCCAGTATCACTGCTTTTCAACTTGTATTTTTTGGGTCACTTAATACTTGTTAAACCCAGTGGCTGATCAGAGAGGGCACATTTCTTGGTGGAAACAGTATGGCAGTGAATGGGTAAGATGTTGGTTGGCCTTTCCTCATTTGTATTTTATGTGTGGACAGTTACCCAAATAGTTTCCTCTGTTTTTTTTCTTAATCAAATTCTTTTTTTTTATAGCAATAAATGGTAACTACATTTTAAAAACACAACAAAAACTTGTATGATATTCTGTCAGCTCCTGTGTAGTTACTAAATTGTGTACCTCTATCTGAAGCTAGAAGGAAAAGTCGAAGTGTTGCACTTTTACAAGAGGAACTTAAAATTTTTGGTGCAGGGACCTTATCTCTGATAAACTAAAAACTAACATTCTACCTCACCAAGATCCTTTTGGAAAGATTAATTTTATTTCTGTTCTCCTTTTTTAAAGATATTTGGGCCATAGGGTGTATATTTGCAGAGCTGCTAACATCAGAGCCAATATTCCATTGTCGACAAGAAGATATCAAAACTAGTAATCCTTATCATCATGACCAGCTGGACAGAATATTCAATGTAATGGGATTTCCTGCAGGTACATACCATATTTTTTTAATCACTGCTGTTCAAAGAAAGATATCTTTATTGCTTTCTTTGCATAGGAAAGTGGCAGCTGATCAAAGCAAGAAAGCTGTTCAAACACAATCTTTTATTTCATGAGTTATAACTCTAGAATCTAATGGTCATATTAGATATTTTACCTATTATTAATGATAGGATTATCTGTACGTATACATGTACCAACGTTTTATAGTTTTAAAAGATCATGTTTAATGGTGGTTGATTATAAACCAGAAGGAATATTTCTGCATTTCTTCAGTACCAATGGTAGATTTGGAAAGTTACTGATTGTATGAAATCAAACAAAATCTATACATTGAGTGCATATTATGCAGATGTTTAACTCATGCTAAATTAAACATAGCATTTGGAAGTAGGGGAGGGTATTTCAGGGGTTTTTTTTCCCTTGTAGAAAGCTTGTGATATAGAGAAAATTTCTTTATTCCAAACCAGAACAAAGAACAGGTTGCATGAACCAAAAAAATGGCAATGTGGATATCACTTGTTGCATTTTCCCCTCAGTGTTGTTCATATCTTGTTTTTCTACAGGCTGTCTTGCATCTTTTCAGTTAATGCTTTGTCTCCTAGTGTTTTCATGATCACAGATGTCAGAATAACGGGGGCCTTACTTTTACTTTTTGGTCATCTTTCTCCTCACTGCTTGTGTTTCCCTCTTGTTGTCCACTGACTTCTAATAATCTTTCTTTACTGTTCTGGTGGACTGTTTTCTTCCTATCATATGGATTTTGTGATCTTTATGTTTGTGTGGTTCTAGAATTTTGTTACTAAAGTCACTCTGGTGTTTCCCTTTGACTTTTTTTGTCCTGTATGTACTTCATTGCTTCCATACTGCTGTGTGAGATTCCTGGATGTGTTGCCTTTCTGCTTTTAGCCTAGAATTTTACCCTTTTCTTATGCTTTTCTTCCTTTGGGTTTCATATTGTCTTTATGTAGTTTACATAAATACTCTCATTACTGTTTCGTGATTGGTTTCAATAATCCTTTCTAATGGTCTGCACTTGATTTTTTTTTTAACATCTTTGGTTCTTACCAAGAAATATTATTTTTAATTGCAGCAGATTTTTTACTTTTTAATTGACACTTGCCATATTCCAAAGTTTCATGTCTTTGGGATAGGGAAAGAGAATCTTTTATTTAAATAAATAATAATTAACTTCTATTTATTCACTTAATATTTTTAAGCTCCCAGTGTTTGCAGTTGTGATAAGACTTACTAAAGATTTGACTTGAATCGAAGTACTTGCTTTCAGAGCCATTTCAGGAGTTACAAAGCATAATATATTTGAGGCTAGGTGCTGTTAGTGATTGATTTTATTTTTAAATACATTTCAGGCTTTGTCTACACAGAGAAGTTGAGATGAAATATTCTTTAATTTGAGTGTGCAAATGTTACTTTTTCTCAATCTTTTCTTGGCTAATAGTATTTCTTTCATGTTGAGACAGAAATTTACACAGTACCTCTGGGCGTTTTCCTGTAACTGAAGACAGTGCTGTCAGAATGGAAAATCCTGTAGAAGGAGACAGCGTTTGCAGGAGTCTTGTGTACTCCTGTCCTGAGATCATGACTGTGCCTGAATAAATTAAATAACAGTCCTGAAAGATGCAAGCCCAATGGCTGACATGTTTTTCTTCTGTGTTGTCTTTTGGGCATATGGTGATCTTCACTGTAGCTGGCAGCTGTTTTTTTAAGTTCTTGAGTTAATCAACTCACAGCAACCTCTTAGGTGTTGGTATTGTGAAGATTTATTGTGAAGAGGTGATGAAGGAATATGAGCCAAGGAGTACAAAAGAAATAAGTAGCTGCAAGGTTAGAGAATAGAGAAGCAGAAGAAAGAAGAAATCAGGGCTGTGGAGATAGTTGGAAAGTTTTTGTTTTACTTGGAGGGGAGAAGAAAAAAATTACTAATAAATACTGATTTTGCAGATAAAGATTGGGAAGACATAAAGAAGATGCCTGAACATTCAACTTTAATGAAAGATTTCCGGAGAAACACGTAAGTCTGCTTTGAGTTGCACTTTGAGAAACCATATTTTACTTCTCCCACCCACCTTAAATTCCTTGTAGCATGGGTTATTTTCCATGTAGATGCCAAACAAGAACTATGAAGAGGTTATGACTTAGATTGGGGGGGGGGGGAAAAAAATCAAGTTGTTTCACAATGATGAACTTGGCCTGTTGAGGTGGTGTGAATCGGAAGAGTATCCAGAGACAAACTGTAAATGGTAAAGGTGGCAGGTGTGAAATGGGTGATGCCAGTAAGACCCCACACAGCTCTGAAGATTGCTAAGCACAGTTAGTCACAGCTGTTTCCAAATCTGTGGTACTGGAAATTACTTTTCTGTGATAGCTGCATAAAAGTAATCTGGTAACCTTCTACTGTTTCCAGTAAACAATGGGTATAATTGCCAAGTTTGGTGTCTAGGGTAGCTTATGAAGTCTAAAGAAAAGAATAGCTTTTAGTTTTTCTGTCACATTGCTAGAGTCTAATACCTGCACTTAAGACCCTACCCTGTTGCCTTGTTTCCACACCAAGGGATTTGGGGCTGCACTGTTACATACATTTCTTGCATCTGCCATGATATTGTAACCATTCAGAAACCTTCTTTCTGAGCTTCTCTTCAAAAAAGTAAATTCACAGATGTTCTTGTAGCAACCTGCACATTGCAGGAGAGTGTTAAGATGGGATTAATATTTATCTTCATGTTTACTGGCATTAGCAATACACAGAATGAAACTATATAGTATTAAAATTGTTAAAAGGCAGTTTAAATCCAAGTGATATTTTGCTGTCTGCATGTGATTAAAAAGTGTGCTTTTTGTGTGGATGCAGTGTGTTTTTACAAGGAAGTGAGGGAGAGAGAGATGCGTTTCTCTCGTGTCTGAATGATTTTTAAGCAATCTCTGGTGTTGGTAGTTTTGGTTTTTTCCTGCTTAATGGATTAGCAATGGAGACTAAACTGTTCTTACTATGTTTTGTGGCTACTAAGAAAGCTCTGAGTATCAGTGATTTGCATATTATAAATGTCACTTTTTTCCCTTTTCTAGGTATACCAACTGCAGCCTTATCAAATATATGGAAAAACATAAAGTTAAACCAGATAGTAAGGCATTCCACTTGGTAAGTTCCTGCATGCTTAAAAAAAATCAACCTCCTCATAAGTTGCACTTGTTCAAAGTGAGAGTTGAGCTGGTGTCAAGTACACTGTGATTAACTTTATTTTATAAATATTATACCTTTTTTTTTAAATAAAGGTAGGAATAACCCACACTCTGCAATCTGAGAACTGCAAAACAACTTTATCTTCTCACATTGATAAAATTATTCTGCGAGTTGTTCACTGCATTACATTCTGTATCTAGTATATCAGAAGTTTTCAGTCTTTTAAGTCATGTTTAGTTTCTAATTATATTTGCAGTGTGGCTGCAACTCTTAGCCATCTTGCTGCTTTACATATGTTTAATATAGCCTATTTTTTATTTAAAAAAAAAAGGCCTAAATGTCTAATTTTTTACATACTCATTATTAAGCTTACAGATTTAAAACAAAAAAAAAACCCCTTGAGATGTGAACATGTAGTTTGGAAAATTTTAGTATATCTTCCTGGTGCACTAATCCTTTGTAGCTTTCTTATGAAAACTTTTTAGTACTCTTGCAACAATGATTTTCTGTCTCAAACGTGTAACTTTTTTTTATGCAAACTGCAGTTAAAATTATAAACTTGCTCAGCCTTGGAACTGCCTGTGTTACGTTGTTTCAGAAGTTACTATATTGGGCCTTTTTTCCTGTGTTTTAAGGAACATTCAAGTTTCTAAAATAAAATATTTATATATATATATATATATATATACACAGAGAAGAAAGAATTTAAGTATATCTAGTCTCTCTGAAAGGACATTCTCCTTATCTTGATGTTTCCAACTCAGATTAAATGTTTTCAGGCTAGAATTACAAGGTCAGTATATTATTGGAGAGGCTGGAGTGTGGGAAGAAAATAGGAGCTTTTTTGCTCTTGGAGATGAGAGGAATGGTTTGGAGGAAAGGGAGGATGGTTAAAAAGGCCTGGGTGTCTGAGGACATGTAGCTTTTGTTCAAGTCACTGGAAGCCGTACCTTCTCTGATAATCAGACCCAGGGGTTTTTAAGCTGCCATCTTTTTTCTGTTCAGTACTTTTTCCTCCATATACATTTTGGAATTTATCCTTCAGTCAGAGCAGCTCTGGGGCGATATTCTTCGTGTGGCATACCGCATAAGCATTTTTGAATGGGGGTTTCCAAGCAGATGAGTTATACTGAAACTGGTCTAAAATAGAATGTATATTCAAGGTTCATGTTAAAAACAAACACAAGTATAATCAGGTGAATCAAGTAATCGTTGCAGGAAGTTACCTGGTGGTTGTACCGTTATGCGTCATTTACTGTGAAGTGTTTCTGCTCTCTGAAGGTGAAAGTTGGTGAAATACTAGTGATGTTTACATGGGCAAGAAAACTAATTCTCTCCGGTTGAGATTTTGGTTTTTTAATGGATTTTTGTATGTTTCAGCATAAAAATACACACTTTAAAAAAGATACATTTGATATAGCAAGTAAATAATAACAAAATTTTAAGAAATATTTAGGCTTTGATAGAATAGGATAGATATAAGTAATTCAACAAGCAAAAACCAATGACATGTCCACTGAATAAGATGTTTTGCGTAGGATGGTGTTTGGATGTGAAAACTCATCCTTGGGCTTCAAGTGAAACACATTGAATGAATTTGCAGATCTTTCTCATCCGCTACTCTAGGCAGGTGTTCCACAAAATTATGGAAATGCATACATCAGTACCTATCTCCCTAATTCCACTTTCTTTGAGAACAAGCATGATGCTTGTCATGTACAGGTTTGACTTTTGACATATCTGGAGCCTAAAGCTTTCAAGATTAGGCTCGTGTTGCTGTACCAAAATCTGAAAGCGGCTATCACTAGTGATGAGTAGCTGAGAAAAGTCAATTCTGCCTGCTAAAATCAATCACACTAGATTTTCATGTCATACCTAGACAATCTGAGCTAAAAACCTTTGCCATGCAACAACCTGCGTAATGTGGCCGGTCACTTCATCAAGTAATACAAGTGCTTTTCCCCTCTCTCAATCTCTCAACTATTTCTTTCTCACTGCTCTCTGATCTGATCATTTAACACAAAGCTCAGGTAAAATTGAGTAGTTCAGGCTGTGCTGTACATCTTGGCAGTCCATAAAAAAGACTTTCTCTAAATGAACTATCCTCTATTAAGAGCTGTGAGTGCTCTGGCCAAATTGACCAGAAATTTCTCATCCACCCTCCTAGTCTTGTGATTTTAGAAATTATCTTAAATAGAACAATGAAGTTAGAGCAATCACATGAGAATAGCTTAAAACACATACTACAGTGTTTTTTCTTCTGCCTATGGCATCATAACAGACTGGTAACTGTTTGAATGTCTTCAACATTTTTATTCAGCATGTTTGTATTTATACCAAAAATCAGTGGTTATATTAAAATGCAATATCAAGGAATGGTGTCCTTTACCAGGCTACTACTAATCCTCCATCCTTGGCCATATCTGTTAACACTGGACAAGAGGACCAGGAGGTGAGTTTGAGCATCGACCCCTGAGTGAACATGCTACTCAACTCTCACCCACTTGCTTGGTTTGGGCTTCTACCCACCTTCCCTTCAGCAAAACTGGTAGTGAGAGAGAGACCACTCGGTGCACTTTGGATGGTGTCAGTGTCAAACAAGCTAAAAAGCAGAGTACTTAGTAGTGTAGACAGAGCCATATTCATTTGTACCTCCCATAGGTACAGATTGCAAGCTGAGTACTGTGAAGTTGGTCATTCATTAGCTCCAAGAGGATCCTCTCATTTTTCTGCTAACAGCTGTCTATCAGAACAATGAAAATCAGATACCATTTAAAAACCTTGGCTTTTCCTAAGTAACATTGTAAAACTCTGTCCAGGGACTGCCAAAATCAGAAGGTGTCTTAGGTTTGTGCTCTCACTGAAGCTAGGCTGAACTGCAGGTGAATGCTTTAGGCCCCTCCACCACAGCCCAAACAAGTTCAGCAAATCTTTTAGTACCAGTTCTTCCAGTGATACTCCAGGATCCTACTCTTACACAAGCTGTCTCACAGCCCTTTTACTCTGCATCAGAACAGATAAACTGTTTACATCTATTGTAAAATATGCCAGAATTAATAATTCCAGGAGTAGTAAATTCAGAGTTTGTTGTCACTGCCAAAAATGAAATTTTTTTATTTCCCAGCTTGAATTAGCCAGATTTTTTCCCTCTTTACTGACATTCATGCACATGGTCCCTTTTCACATGCAGAACTGATGTGTTACATGAGACAACTTTGGTTGCTTTTGCAGCTTATGTTCTTTTCCACTTCCCTGATTTATTATTTAAAATGGGTATGTGACTGCTGCTTCTGGTTAATTGAGTGATGCTTCATCTTTCATAGGGTTATGGTGGTCCATATCCACGGCAGTGATTGTACCATTCGTTGCTGATGGATAGCTTACTGAATTTTTCTTATGTCATTCAGCTGGGTAATCTTAACTGAAAAGTTTTTAAAATAGAAAATATTTGTAATAATAGGTGAAAGAATCACTTCTATGCTGGCACCTGAACAAGGGGGTAAAATAGAAGTTTTTGATCCCTGGTGTGATAATGGTTGCACAATCATTAAATTTCTCTTCTGGTTTCTGGTGCTGATTATGACCAAGTTTGCTCACATCTTGTCAGCATGCAGTGGACAGCTTTGTAATCTAATTGCCAGAAATGGTGCCAGAATTTTGCAATGTTTTTTGATTGTGATGTTTTTCAGTATGTTGGCAATTCATTCTCATTTTTTGCCTTCCCTTTTTCTGGGCATTTCAAGAATTGTTCTGTTCAAACCAATATCATGCAAAGACTACATGCAGACTCAAAGAGCTGAAATAACTTATTGTCAGTTGTTGTTGATGATGTGAAAAACAAAACTGGACTGATGGTGGCAATACATATTTATTATGTTCTTAATGATGATATTAAAACTGAAGGCTGAGGAGAGGAAATACTTTCCTAATGTTAGCTGTCTGCAGTGGGAAGGTCTGCCCTGTGGTTATGTATGCTCACTTAATAGCTAGTGAAAGGAGATGACCATAGATCATGACACTGGATCTTTATAAAAAAGGTGACTTAAATCCCATGAATAGCAAATGTAAAATTAGTATCATCTGCCCATGAGGTTTCTGCATATTGTTAGATCCATGATTAAAAAAAGGTTGAAAGTGTAACATTTCTTTTAAAGGTCACTTTCTTTGATAACACATCGTGGTGTAGTTTTGCCTTGGACATTGTATTCTATGGTGAAACATGAATCACTATTTTCTTTTTTTTATGTAGTATCTGGAGGTTATCTCATTCAGCCTATGTATGGTGCTTGTCCAGCACAGCTGTATTCCACAAAACTGCTGGGTGGATGGAGAGAATTATGTGCATGTACACCAGACCTTTTGAATAAGAATCTCTTTTAAAATGCATCACTGCAATTCAGTGCTAGAGTTAAATAAAATCACTCTGGTCTACTATTCCTGAAACAGAAAAATCTTCAGACCTGTGGTGACAATGTGATGTTTCAAATGTTTTTTTTAATTGGAAATCGCTGTTGAGATGCTGCAGTGACAAAGGTATGAAGTCCAGACAGCTTTTGAAATGTTTGCATAGGTGTAAAATGAAACCAGAAGAGTAAAACCAGTACAAACGGTTTTTAGAATTACTTTTCAGTCGATAACGTTTTGTTGACTTTAGATTTCATGTCTGTTACTAGTATTTGAAGTTACTCAGGAGGAGTTCCTGGGTATCTATCCTAAGCATTTCTCATAGCATGTTCATCTAAGTAGCAAGTTTGTTACTGTTTATACAGATCTCTTGCTTTGCTTTGGTTAGGTCAGTTTTGGTTTTTTAAATTTTCATTTGTATATCACCTTAGGATTTTTGCTCTGCTGTTACTAAAATGTCTTGTATGCCTTTTTTTTTTTTTTTTTTTTTTTTTTTAAAGATGGGCATCAGGCAGCAAATAGCCTAATATTCTTCTAGTCCTCTGTTAACAGTTCCCAATGAGAGTAAGAGGTACTTTCTCAAAGTGTAAGGTTTTGCTGGACTTTTAATTGAACTGAGTTCAGCTATTTTGTAAAAATATTATACTTTGCCTTGTGTTCTGCATTTTTATATTTTGTGATTGTCTTCATTGTCTTTAACCAACACAGGCATTTTGGAAAGAATTTTTTTGTCAGGTAGCTGATGCCCAAGCCATCAGTTGTTACAAAGGTAAAGACTGAGGTCTTAACAGTGATAGTGCAACAGCACGAGAGCTCAGACATGCTGTGTGCATGGAGGAAGCAGCTTATTGGACTTTTCTAGAGTATTTTGCATCATGTCATGCAAAAAAAATCAACTAAAATTCAAGATTTTGCACAACTGCTCTTTTGAGCAGCATGTAGTACACAGATGTGTCTGAGTCCATATTTGTCAGAATAAAAATTGGAGTGGGTGATAAAAAGTTATCTGGCCAGGTGGGTGTTTTGAACATGCTGATTATTCCGTTCTTTTACAGCATAAAGATTTTCTGAGGAGTAACTTCATATAATATCTTTAAAATACTGTGGATGACAGTGGAGATGTACTAATATGACAATACTAAATAATAAGCAATAATGGACATGGAATCACTTGTTTATTAATTGCAAAGAATTATTTGAATTTAGATGGATGTGATGTTGTTTCCTGTTAAGTGCAGTGTAGTTGAAGAAACCAGGATAAATATGTGCATGTTACATCTTCTTGTGGGAAGTGAACTGACCATTAAAGAGAGAAGGACTTGGAGGTGCTGGTGGATGAAAAGCTGGACATGAGCTGGCAATGTGTGCTCACAGCCCAGAAAGCCAACCGTGTCCTGGGTTGCATCAAAAGAAGTGTGGCCAGCAGGTTGAGGGAGGTGGTTTTCCTCTACTCTGCTCTCGTGAGACCCCACTTGCAGTGCTGTGTCCAGCTCTGGGGCCCTCAACATAAGAAGGACATGGACCTGCTCGAGTAGGTCTTGAGGAGGGTCATGATGATGATGAGGAGGCTGGAGCACCTCACCTACGAGGACAGGCTGAGAGAGTTAGGGTTTTTCTGCCTGGAGAAGAGAAGGCTCCAGGAAGACCTTATAGGGACCTTTCAGTACCCAAGGGAGTTTGTAAGAAAGATGGGGACAGACTTTTTAGCATGGTCTGTAGCAATAGGAGAAGGGGTGATAGTTTTAAACTAAAAGAGGGTAGACTTAAGACTGGATATAAGAAATTTTTTAACATTGAGGGTGGTAAAGCACTGGTACAGGTTGCCCGGAGAGGTGGTAGATGCCCCATCCCTGGAAACATGGAAGGTCAGGTTGGACAGGGCTCTGAACAACCTGATCTAGTTGAAAATGTCCCTGCTTATTGCAGGTTGGTTAGACTAGATAACCTTTAAAGGTCCCTTCCAACCCAAACTATTCCATAATTCCATGATTAAAGCTGCTGGTATGTTGTGGAAAGTCTTTGAATGTTTTTTTTAAGATTTGTGACTGGCAGGATTTGTGAGTGTCCTGGTCTTTGCAAGTTAAAGTAGTTGTTCTTCAATGGGAAATGAAGTTACTGTTTTAACAAGAGAGAAGAATGTGATTATGCCATTTATGGTTAGGGTTTTGAATTCAGACACATTTGTATCAGCTTTTCTTTCAGGAATAAAACAGTGAAGTTTCTCTTAACAGTTTTAGTAATGCAGAGCTTTTTATTTTTTATTTTGGCAGCTTCAAAAATTGCTCACTATGGATCCAATAAAGAGAATTACCTCAGAACAGGCTATGCAGGATCCCTATTTCTTAGAAGATCCTCTTCCCACATCCGAGTAAGTGGTCGGTTTATGAACCTATCAGTACGTCCAGAGATGCTTTAGAAATGTGTGCTTTCTCTCTGCTGTAAATATGTTTAAGCTAAACACTTGCTGTCTAACAACTGAAGAAAGCTATAACCACTAAAATGCCATTTGTGGTTTTTAAAATTAAGTAGCATTCTTATTAATCTCTTGCTTTATAGAACTTTGATCCTATTAGTTGCAGAACTAATCTTGTTATTCACTGACAGGTTGATTATGCATGCTACAGATCTTTGCAGACAACTGCTAAGTGCCCGCAGGTCCACTTCTCTGCTCCAGAATGCCAGATGACACTCTCTAATTAGTTTACATTTTTCTGTCTTAGCCGTTGTTGTAAATTCAGTGGGTGGGGGAAGTTAACTCTATGTTTCTGTGCTGTCATCCTTAAACAAATTAAATCCATTTTCTTTAGACACTCCTCTTTTCTGTTTGTACAGGGAGATTTACAAAAGGAAGAAAATTTAGGGGACAGTGAATGATTTAATTAAAAATTAAGTCTCCCTCCCTAAAGACTAGCCAGAGAACATGCTTGTACACCTTTTTAGGAAAGCTATTAGTGCATCCTGCGTATGATTCTCTACCATTATCTAGGGAAGAATTTATAAAATATGGTATGTATATTTATAAGCAATTAATTAAAAATGAAATTATTTCACTAAAACCTACTGGTTTATTTATAAGAGCTGTCTCGGTGATTTAATGTTGTCATGTGCATGATTCACTCCTGCAGAAAATGCCTTTAGGACAGTGTTGGCTTCTTTCTCAACTTTAGGTTGGCATTTTAATGTGAATACACAATGAGTAATGCTAACAGGTGTACAGAGACTTTATTAAAAATAATTCTACTGATTAAAGACAGGTAAATATTAGCTTGCACTAGCAGTAGCAAATTCACGTGGACCATGAGATATGAATTGACAGATGAAATTTCTAGTTATTTTTAAACTTTGTTCCAGGTGGTTTTATTAAAAGTTAGTGGAGTTTCCAGGAGTAGTTTTAGGTGGTCCTGAGATTGTGAATTACAGGATAGCTGGATTAAGATAGCTCTTTGTGCCCTTGCAGATATCTAACAGATGGTGTACCTTTCCAGCCACCAGTTTGGTCCAGTTACCAGAAACCATGAAAACTATTATAATAGGAGTTTAAATAATTATATAAGAGGCAACTGAAGATTAAAAATAAATGTGAATAGGTTTACTAAGTTTCAGAACATGATGAAAGTAAGACAGGGGAAACTTCTCCATTAGTTACAAGTATTAGGCTATGGCTCAGGCAACTTGAAACTAGCGTGGGTGAAGTATGAATGTTACAGGTCTAACACTTGTGTTCTTATACAGTGATAGACTTTTTTGGGGGGCAGTGTTTTTGCAGGTTGTCAAATCCCTTACCCAAAACGAGAATTTTTAACAGAAGAAGAACCAGATGATAAAGGAGACAAAGTAAGTACTAGAAGAACAGTATCATCATGCTTCACTGGCTTTCACACTATTTCCTGTTTTCATGTTATTTCATGTACTGCTTTTGAGTTGAAATTTTTCTTTGTGTTTAAACAATTGAGAAGAACCAGCAGCAGCAGCAGGGCAATAACCATACTAATGGAACTGGTCATCCAGGGAACCAAGACAACAGTCACACACAGGGACCCCCACTGAAAAAAGTGAGAGTTGTTCCTCCTACCACTACCTCAGGTGGACTTATTATGACCTCAGACTATCAGGTATTTGTTTTATTCATATCTTGTGTCTTTGGTTCTCATGTTTACAGCAGTGTTTCTTTAAGCTAAAAAAGTAGGTTTTTTAAATGTCACTGTATTGACTGGTATTTTTTGGCATCTTTCAGATGCTTTTTCAGACGCATTTAGTTGATGGTTTGCCTGTGAATTGATATGCTGGTTCTCCTTAGGTTAGCAGTAAGGAAATTAGGATCAGAGATTATTACAGTTATTAATTTATTATCTTCATATTAGGGAATGCTGATTGTCGACCAGGAGCCTAGCATGCTGCACTCTGTATCACCTAAAAACACTGTTCCTTATTTGAACAAGCCTGTAATGGTAGGAGGCAAAGAATATTGCAGTAAACAAGGTGTGACATAACAATCTGAGCAAGAGTTTTAGTTGGGCAAATGTATAGGAAAGAAGTATTTTGGATGACAGACAGAAAGACCTGACACGATGCTGTCATAATGTCTGTTTTGAAGGCTGAGGAAGATTCCAGGTTGAGTAAGCCCAGTATTATAGATCTGAAGAGGCAGGTGAGTTGGTGAACAAGTGAGTGAGGAAGTTGAGGAGTGTAGGAAAAGCTTGAGGAAGACTTGAAAACTGTGTTCTAGCCTTCCTGCATTTGAGATTGTGGTCAGACATTAGGAAATCAGAAGAGTCTGGAGCAGAAGAGTATCTGTAAGTCATCCCAGGGAATGATACCTGAATTTGTGAGTTTGAATGAGGTTATTCCTGGAGACTGGGGAGAAGAGAGTTAAAGACAGAACCTTTAGTTAATGCGAGCTAAGAAGTACAGAAGAGGAGCAAGAAAGACTTCAAATGATATGCATAGTAGCAGTTAGAGAAGTGGCAGATTTTGGAAGCCTAGGGAATAGAAGATTTCAAGAGGAGGCATGCTGGTGGAAATGTTAGCCTGCAAGGAACTGATAAATACTGGTTCATGTGGAATGTATAGCACAGAAGGCCAATTGGAAGAGAGTCTTGGATGAAATAAAAAGATGGAGAAGTCAGAAACTACTGTCACTGTTTTCAGTTAAAGATTAATATCTAAATCTGAGATCCTAATATTGGAAACCCACTTAGCTATGCTTATATTCTGTAGCAAAACTTAGGGAGAGTTAAAGAATGGTTTCGGTAAAACTGCTGCTGCCAACCTACTTTTCACAGTTTGATACTGTTTCTCCATAAACAGTAATGGGCTTTGAAATCTTGTATTTCAGAGTTTGCTCCTGAGAGTACCAGGTAGTCTCAAAGGCTGTCTGGGTGCATTACCCTCATCCTTATATAAATCTGTATATTTCCAGCATTGGGCAAAACTCAAAAGTACTAAAAAATGTATAGCAAGGTATTTTCAGGAGTTCTATTGAGACCCTTCATATAGTCCCCAAGTGCCTTTGCTCAGCTTATTCCAGGACATCAAGAGCATATCAGTTTTCAAGTTATTCTCCTTGAATGATGTAAATTTTTAGAGTTGTTTGACCACTGTTTCGAAAGTTTCAGCCTTAACTACACTGCTGCAGTGTGGGGTGCCTCTGAGTATAAACATCATCTGTCTTTTAGTTGGATTCCACATCCCAGAGCACTCTTACAGGAGATTTATCCCTTTCAGTTTGTCAAGCTGCAGTTGGTTGCTATTTTGGCCTTTTAGCTGGCTCTTTCTACCACTTCTGTGTGTATTTTGAAGAAGGCAAACACAGCTGTAAGTCTCTTAATCTTCCCCTTATGTTGAGTCATATATCTGAGGAGATTGATGCAGAGGTTGCATGTCCTGTGTCAGGGAGCACCATTCACATGTCCTATTTACACGCCTTTCACCTCATTTTGCTGCTGCAGCTTGGCATTTTGAACAAACTTCAGCTTCCACTTTGGTGAGCAAGAGCTGAGGTTTGCTAGTTGAGAAGTCAGAAGACTCGAATTGCCTTGGTAGGAGTTGACGTTTTTGTTTTCAGCTCATGCTCATCAATACTTTTGTACTCTCAGATACCCAACCCAGGATTATAGCTGGGGGCAGCCCCTGTCAACAAATGTAATTTCAAAGTAGTTTTGCCTTGAGATAGTGGCAACTGCTAATTTGCTATCTCAGGAGCTCTTATTCATAACTTGACTGCTCCTGACTAATCTTTTTGCTATCGCTCTAGGAGGCAAAACACCTGGTTTAAAAAAAAAAAAATCTCCCCCCTCCATCCCCAGTCTTGCAAGAATTCAATGGGTAGACTTGTTCTGATTAAAGCATCTGGAAGACATGATAGTCAAAGGGAGGAGACCCTGAACTTGCTGGCACTAGAACAGAAGCAGTTAAAAGCTGCCTGTTGGTGGTTTCAGGTCTCCCTGAAAAAAAATTCCTCACATTTTTTGTGTCTGATCCTGCAACTTGAGGAGACAGCAAACAAATATTACAATACAGCCCTCTGTTTTAATCAAACACCTGTTCCTTTGTTCTTCATTTAATTTGCTCAAATTCCCCATATAAAGCTTGTGAAGAAGGATTGCCATCTCCTGGGCAAGGCACACTAAGACAGTTTCTCCATCCACTCAGAAGTCAAATTACTCTCTGCAGAGCAAGTTGACCTTGGATCCTTTTGTAATAGTAGTTACATGTCACACAGACTTCCTTGCCTTCTCATTCAAGTCTGCAGTGTGGTACTTCCAAATGCAATGTGATGAAACAGGCTGGAATGATTCCTCTATTCTGAGCTTTTCCTTGTGATAACCCTCTTGGTGCTTAATGGTATTTGCTGGATAATTAGGCTGGGTGTCATGAAAGAATCTGATGATTTTTAATTGCCTCCGTCTTAAAGTAAGATCTGGTTTAAAGTCAGGATGCAGAAAGTGTTTACAACTGCCATGAATGGTCATTTTTAAAAATGGTTAAACTTGTGATAGTTTCCTGCATAGAGGAGCCAGGCTCGGGCAAAAAGAATATTCAGGGATTTTTGCTCTCTGAAGTACATCCTGTATTGATTACATGGAGAAGGGTGACCCAGAGCTCTGATGCTTCTGTTGACAAAGTGACTTAGTCCATCTCTCAAGACTGAAGGCAAACATCACAAAAGTTCAGTCCCTGTGTTAACGGTGCAGTTCAGCAGTGCTGGCATTAAGTGCCAGTCAAGCCATTTCTTCCCCTTTGCGCTATCCACCCCTAGAGAATTAGCTCAGTCCTGTGAGCGTATGTTAACTGGTAGAGTTTGCCTTTTCATTTCTGCTGCCATCTCAGCATCCTGATTATAGCTTCTGTTCTAAATGCTGAACGGCAGGAAAAAATTGAGTTGTTTTTTATGATTTATGTTGCAACTTACAAAATCTGTAAAGCTATTTTAATATTTTACTTTTTCAGGATGTTGATTCACCATAGTTTTGCATATTCAGGTCTCAGTAGCAATACCTTAGTCCTGGAATATTCACCTTAGAGAAGTTTCCAGACCTTTACTAGAACAGCTTTTTCTAACAATCCTAATACATCTTGAAATATCAAGAGTTCAGAAGCTACACAGCAGATTCTAAATGCTGCAGAATTTCTGTGTGTGTAAACTTTAACATAAATGTAAAACAGCACAGTAATGTACTGAAATTGTGTTAATTTAACAGAATGTTAAATGCTGCTAAGTGGTCATATGCTTAGATTGAAGATCTTGTGTGCAGTCCTTTTTTCCTGTATAACGCGTGATGTGTAAATAACTAACTTTTTTAGGTTAAGATTGATGTAGGCAGTTGTTGGTTTGCTTAGAGCTTCTTGCAGTGATTAATGCTCCACTCAATAAATAATGGTAGAAATGCTGGATGAAAGGGGCCGCTGGAGACCATCTAGATCAGTCTCCCACTTTAGCAACAGTCCTGCTTCATGCTAAATCTGGTCCGCCATGGCTTTGCTTAGCTGAGCTTAAAAACCTTTGTAGATGAAGACTTCACAGCTTCTCTGGGCAGGTTCTTCTAGTGCTATACTGGTCTCTTAGTGATATTTTAATTATTTTTTTCCCCTAATGTCTAACTGGAACCTCCTAATCCACAATCTATGACCATTTCCCCGAGATGTCTGGTTCCACTGAGAAATGTGTGGCTGTTGTCTTTAACTCTCCTTCAGGTATTTTTAAGGCCACTGCTACATGACACCTTAGCCTAAATAAACACAGAGCTCCCGGCCTTTGCTCCTAGTCACACAAAAGGGTGGCAAGCATATCCTTTGTATAGGGAAATCTCCAGAATAATGCAGAGTGGCTCATCAACAGTAAAATGCACTGTTTGGACCTCCACCCCAACATACCTTCTGGGCAGGGGAAGAGAGCAAGTGGAGGGTACCACTGCCGTGAGTGAGGGTAGCCTTGTGTGACATGCAGGTGTACCGTAGGCATCTAGAGGGTTGGCTGGAGGTTTGACTGATGGGTGTAGATTCACAGGAGGTAATGAGAATGGATAACTGAAGGGTGGTAACTGTCACTTTCTAATGTCATATTCCTGATGTTCAGTCCTGCACCTGCTGTAATCAGAGTAAGTGAAAAAAAGCCTGGAAGTGCAGCTGCTTTGAGACTGTGTGTGCTTGGTGCTTGAAGAAGTAAATCAGTAGGTGAAACTGTCTTGCTAACTGTCTGTTACAAAGGATTGCATTTCCTCTGCTTTTACCCCTCTGCAGCGTTCCAACCCCCATGCTGCCTACCCCAACCCCGGACCAAGCACATCACAGCCACAGAGCAGCATGGGGTATTCAACTACCTCCCAGCAGCCACCACAGTACTCGCATCAGACACATCGGTACTGAGCTGCATCCCAATAACGTCAATGCACTGTTGCTAATGCTGCAGGACTGGCCGCACAGCTGCCTGCCTGGAACCCGGCTTGGGCCACGAGAATGTACTGTAAAACCACACCTCCAACCTGTCCGATCGCCACGATCCACCCCCTTCCACAGAGCGGAGTAGTGGCTCCCAAATTGTACCTGTTTTTGGGGTTAGACTTGAAAAGAAAGTGCTAGCACAGTTTGTGTTGTGGATATGCTACTTCCATAGTTTACTTGACATGGTTCAGACTGACCGATGCATTTTTTTCAGTGACAGTCTGTAGCAGTTGAAGCTGTGAAATGTGCTAGGGGCAAGCATTTTTGTTGTCGTATGTGGTGAATTCTCTTGATGTAACAACTTTATCTGACCAATAGTACACAACATCTTTGAACTGGTACTTGAAGCATACAGTATATGTTACCATGGCAAAAAAGCAAACTAACCGTGACTCCAATTGAGACAATTTTGATAGACATTTATTTTTAGTGACTTTTGTGGGTTGGTTCATTTTTCACCTAGATCAGTGGTTTATGGCTGACATGATTGCTACAACGAGATTTTTTTTTTTTAAGAACATGAAAACATTTACATTTTTTTCCAACCATTACAAATGTCCCAAAGATTAATTTGCAACATAAGTTTTTGGTTTTGTTTTTAAATCTATGACTTGACTGGTATTAAAGCTGCTATTTGATAGTAAAATAAGTATGTTGTCATTGATATAAACATGTTTGGTTCAGCAAACAAACTGATTGTCATAGACAGTGTTTTATTTTTTTTTTCCTGTTGGTGTTAATGATTTGTGAGCATGCTTTGGGATTAAAAAAGCATGAATGATATTTCCTAAAAAGGTGCGGCATACATTCAGATATTTCATCATGATTTTTGAGAACCAGCTTGGTGTAGTGTATTTTAAATTTTGTTCAGTTAATTATTTTTTTAAATGTTCGCACGTTGTTTAGGGGTGCCATTCCTACAGCAGAGGATCAAGGTGTTAGGAGAGCCTTAGAATTTATGAGGAAAAAACTTACATACAATGTACTGTATCAAACTATTTTACATGAATGACACAAGTATTCTGAATTTAAAAAAAAAAATCAAACATTGTTAAAACAAGGTGTTATGTAATAAATTTATTTTTCATAAATCTGCATATGGCCTTTGCCTGTATTCCTTTTTATCAGCAACAACACTACTCTCCCCCATCGTACATCTATATCTGGTTGTGTCCTGAGAAAGAGTATCTGACAGGAATTTTTCTTGCAAGTGGACAGGCTTCCATTAACTGCTGAGAAGGGTTTTTCTTTTGAAATAACAGAAAAAAATACAGTGCCTTTGTAAAATGTCATTACCCCTGTTGCGTACATGTAGCTGATCAGCTGGAGGTGCACTGAATGTGAGTTTATTACTAGCTACATTTCATAGATCAGACAGCTCCTTTTCATCTACAAAACCGAGAGACGTTCCTGTCTGAATAGTTGTTCTAAGGTTTCTGTAACTCATTCTTATCTTGGTATCTAATGCTACTCCATGATTTTATGGCATAAATATATGCAATATATGTAGGACTTTTTTTTTTTTTTTTTTTTTTTTCAAGTGCTTCATGTAGTGTGAATATCAACTAGTGTGATCCGTTCACATGCACTGAGCTGCTGATGGGGGGGCAAGAGAACCACCAAATCGGTAGCCAGCCCAAAATGCAAACCATGTTTGAGGTAAAGATTAAACTATCTGAGTAGGGTAGATGTTTAAGTACTCGGGAGACTTTAAAGAAAAAAGCTGAGGGCAGTTTATGCTGCTTTAGTAACACTGTGTGATAACTCTCTTCATTTTGACATCAGTGTTGTCAAAATCTGGCTTTCCTCAGTTTCTGGAATAAATATAAATATGTAGGTGGGAGTGCCTTAAACTGCTTTTTGATTTGTTTTTCAAATTCAAGCCTTTTTTCATCCTTTCTTTAACTTATATCTAGGCTTTGATATTGCCTGTTTAGTATCTCTAGACTCTTACCAGGCACCAAAATGGCAACAAGAGTAACTTTTCTTTGGCTAAAGTACCACTGGCCTGGATTTTTTTTCTTTTCTTATTGATGCATATTCATATTAATGCATAATCGTTAATATCATATTAATGCAAATGATCTGGATGATCTTCAAGGTCTTTTCCAACCTAGACAATTCTGTGCAAACCTTATTTGATAGCAGTATATTGTGATGTCTCCAATGCTTTGTTTAGAAGTAGCAGCCTGGCTTGAATTGCATCCATGCAAAGGGGAATGGATCCAACTGACAAAAAGGCCTCTTGTCATTAGTTTGCACTTGAATTTAATTTTCCTGTTGAGAAGAAGGTGTTTGAGATGAAGATGCAGCTTATCAACTAATTATAATAAAACTGTATTATACTCTACATTTAGTTCTCAGTAGTTTGCTACACTAATTCATTCTTACTCCATTTTTCAGTTTACTAGTTGGCACATTACCTGAACAAACGTAAATCCTACAGGGAAGTAAAATCTCAATATTTGACTTGTTCTGGTGTATTTTCGCTGGTCATTTTGAACAAGGAATTTGAGGTTTCTTTCTCTAAAACTGTGGAAAGAAAAGCTTTTTCAGTGCTTGGTATAATCTCTGATACCTTCAAGATGTGGTATATTTCTATTACAAATAAGGTTAATCTTGTCATATTCATGACAACTATAAATGATGTTCTGTATTAAAGAAGTATTTTTTAATACTGGTTTTAGGAATACTGAGAGCAAAAAAAAGTTAACCCCATCCCTGTTCTGGTCTGGGGGGCTTTTTATGTGAGGGTTACAGAAAAGGGAGGAAGAAGAAAGCACCTTTGAGAACATTTAATAGCAGAGTTGCAAATTCCTGTGAAGGAGATGGCAGCTCGGCATGCAGCAGCCGGTGTGTGAGCCATGATGCCTCTTTCCTCTCCTAGCTCAGCCTTTGTCACTAGGTTCAAGAACTTCAAAGCTTTTCATTTTTCACCAACAATTATCGGGACCAATCTGAATCTGTTTCAGATAGTGGGAGCCTGTCTTTGTTGCTCTGATTGAAGAACAAATTGTTTTTCTGGAGTAGGCTTATGTTGGAAATGCACTACAATCTTAACTTGATTGTGAGGATAAATATGCTATTGCACCTTCACCTTGGCACTCCCAGCAAGCCTATCTTTTGGCAAATCTGAATTTATCATATCTGCTAAGGACCCAGCTTCTTAGAGAATAAATAAATAATTTTTGCAATGATCCCTTTTAAAGAGAGTTTCAGCATTTAGTGGTGGGAGGAGCAGTCTGCAGGAGGAAACAGGAGACCAGTTCTATCCCATCCTTTCCTGTGTGTATATATAAATTGGAAAATGAACTCACTGAATTGCCTGTGGCAGTGCCCAAACACTGCCCAGCTGAGGGACAGGCCAGTGTTAGTTCAGGTTTTCTTTCAGCTTCCTTTTTCCTTCATTCTGAAGCCACTGCTGGGCAGTATCTCTTCTGGGTCTGGGGTGATTCCCCTGTGGGTGGCCAACTCCTCAGGCAGCTTAGTGCGGTAAGCCTGGGTGGGAGTGGAGTGAGCAAACATGTCTCTCCAAATTCCTTTTCACTTTCTGTGCACAGTGCTTAATTTTTATGGGATTTCTGTTTCTATGCTTTGCTTTCTCAGAGGAGATACTTGATGCAGGTGGCAGGTATGTGCTATTGACTGTTCAACCATTATTGCAGTCCCTGGCATCTCATTTCTGCTAGATGGGCCCCTCCAAAAGGAAAGAGCAAGTTCCTCTGGTTTTTTGCTGAGGTCCGTCAGCAGCCCAAGTCCCAGGTGTCTCATTGGCTACAGCATCCATGGTAGCTTTTCACAAAGCTTTCCCCACGGTGTGGAGCAGCACAGTTCTGTGAGACTGATCATTAGGATGTTATTTTATAGGAAGTGGTGTCAACTCTCCTTTGCCAACTGAAATGAGAAGACAACAGCAAAGCTTGAGTGGAGTGTGAGTGAAGCATGCAGGAGTTAGCCAGATCATGTGAAGCTTTGTCAAAAAGGATGTTGGAAGCTGTTCCTATCGTTTTCACCTTGTTGTCTCTTGTCCATTCAGACCCCAACAGAGGACAAGGGTTGGAGTCAGTTCTTATGCAAAGAAATGATTTGTGCTCTTCCCCCGTGTCCATTGGTTTCTTTCTAAAATTGCTCTTTGCACAACAAACAGCTCCTCTTGCATCTCCCCCAAGGCCATCCTGGCTTCACTGAAAGGTGAGCTGTGATCTCTGCCTTTCATGTATGGTGGCTGTTGATGATTTTATGGGCACAGTTAGGCAGTTTGTCACCCAGTGGGATAATGGAGGTGAGATAGAGCCTCCAGGATCTTATACTGGTTATTGTGGATCTGAAAGGAAAGGCATAGATTATTGCTTGGACCCAGTAGTGAAGTTGCAGACCTGCCATTTGGACTAAACGTTGTTGCCATTGTAAGTTGAGCCTATTTTCTACAGAAGGACTGAGTAATGTGGTGCTCCTTGCACGCTATTTTAGTTACAGCCCTGACTAGAGCATCCCTTTTTTGTTGGGTAGCACAGCTGTCTCGGCATCTTCCTGTAAGCTGAGTGGTGACAGTGCTTCAGGATGCTGGTTCTGAGACAGTTTAATAGCCTGCATCCCTTGAGACCAAGGTAGATGAGCTTAATTCAGTGTAATTTGCTTGTCACAGCTATGGATAAAGAGCACTTTGTGAAATAATATGTCAGACATCTGAATGATGGGACGTATGAAGTGCTCTAACAGCAGGAGAGTTAAAGGTGCTTACCATTTGAAAGCAAAACAGAAACAAAAGTGCTTCTTTCACCAGGACTCTTGCAGTAAGTTCCACCCCTCCTTGAGGATTTTATGCAGGCTTCATCCTGGCAGTTGGCTTCAGCAATGGCAGAAGGGAGCTGTCTCCAGAGGACTGTCTTCAGTTAAAGGGATCCTGTGCTGTAGAGCTTGGCACCAGCACTGATGTTAAGGAAGCCATTGCCCTGGGGTGATGCATACCGGCTCCAGTGCAGGATGGGAATATGGACAAGCTCCATCACTGTTCTGAAAGCTCCCACATCACAAAATACTGAAAAGTACTTTTCAGCCTGCTAGGATTGGGGTGTCTTTCTGGCCTTCACACTGAGTTTAACAATCTCTTTGCATTTCTGGTCCTAGTTGGGTGGGCTGGGTACTCCACCTGAGCCAGGGGAGGTGGAGGAAGGACTGGTGCAGGAGTGCTTGTTATTTAAGCAGCGCAGCACATCTTGGCACGTAACCCCACGCCCACAGAAACACCAAGGATAGCCTTTACAGCATGCACTCTTGAGAAATATTTGTTTCCTTAGCCTGGGATGTGGGAGAACTATTAAGCAAGCCCTTGCTTAATATTTGTGGGAGCTTTGGATTTGTACACTCTGGCTTCACCCACAGTGTCTGAGGAGCAGCGGCCTCTCTGCCACTCCACCAGCCACATAAGAAATGCATCCAGCTGACTGAGGAAGGGAGGGAGATGAAGTAGGGATTTGTCTAAAAAGAGTGCCTACAGGAGTGCCGAGATGAGAGTTGAAAAGCTCTGAGCAGATGCTTGTGAAAGGCCTGTTAATGCTTTTCCCAAAGGTGCTCTATGAGAAGGCAAAGAGGTATTGTCTTACCCTGTCGTTCCTTCTCTGAGTCACTGTGCTGCAATCTGACCATGTCCTACAGTTGTGTTTCCAGTTTATGCAGGGTCACCTTTAGTATTCACTGGCTGGTCTTCCCACAAGATGCTGGCAGGGTGTGTATAGAGCTATTCTTACCAATCAACTTTTTAAATTAAAAGTCTTTTGCTGTTTATAGTGTTTCTCAAATATACACAGGGACTCTAAGGCTTCCTACACCAGCCAAGCTCTACCTTAGTGAGTTCTTCCCTTTAACTGGGTAGGGAAGACAACAGAATAAATTGTTTCGCGTGCTTCACACCTACTTCAGCTGTGTGCTCCTGTAGATCAGAACATAGAGATACCCAGCAAGCTGTGGAGAATGATTCTTTGGGGATAAATTCTGAGTTTGGTTGCTAGGAATGATCACTGCGGTGGCTGTGTGCTTTGAGGTGTGCTCGTGTCAGTGCAGACAGCTTGTATGAGTATATAGTTGGGCACTCCTGAAGTCCTCTGTGCACAGGCTTCAGGCTTTGCCCTGGCTCTCTGCCCTATCTTACCTTCAGAAGATCAGGAAAAGGTGAGCAGGATATGAAGTCCCAGCCCAGGAACTTAGAAACCCGTATATAAGCTCCCAATACATGTTCCACTACCACCAGCCATGCAGGTATGTAAGATATCCATGCAATTTATTTTCATGCTGGACAAAACCAGCCGATTTGAAAATCCCTCCCCAGTTGCCTTGGAGGCTCTGCTGGGAGAGCACTGCCGGGGCTTCTGATGCAGAGAGCAGCCTGTGCCTCCTGAGCGATGGGCAGTCGGTGCCTGGGGCCAATGAGCAGCTGTTTGATCAGATCCCATCCAACCCTCGCTCGGTGGGTGAAGAGGTGAGGCCGTCATTTGCAATCACATGCTTCTCCAGCTCCCTGGGAGGCACTGGCATTGCTGGTGGGGCCTCAGGGGAGGAGGAAAGGTAGCAGCCACAGATGGCGAGGTGCTGGGCAGTCACACTGGCTGATCTGCACCCTGGGGCTCAGTGGGATGGTGATGGCTCAAAATGCTGCTGCGGGGACCCACTGTCAGAAGAGCCAATCTGCCAGAAAACCTACTTTTCCCCAACTGAAAAGTTGAAGAACACGTGGATGCTCAAACACAGATCAAATTGTCCAAAGGGGGACTAAAGGAGGAGACCCCCTGACAGTCACCTCACAGAGCACCTGGTCGCTCGTGTTGCTTGAAGTTAAGTGTTTGCTGGGAGCTGCAATCCTGTTCCCAGCCCCCACAGGGATTTATTGCTGTGCCCTTGCCTGGCAAATTCTAATGAGTGCAGCACCCCAAAGGTGCCTACAGTCAGATGCAGTCACTGGGGAAACTGGTGATACTGGTGCCAAACTGCTGCTCTGACAAACTACGAGCTGATTCATGTTTGCATAAGATGGACGATTTTGGTTTAAATATTGCAGAGTGGGAGATGGCTCTAAGAGTGATTTTAGCTTCCACCAGGAGAGAAAACAGTGGAAATGGATCAACATAAAAAACAGGCATGAAAGAGTGTCTGTCATATTCGTCTCTGGGTTTTTTTTAACAGAAATTTGTAAGTATGAAATCCAATTCACTGGGAATGAGAAGAAATGGTATGTCTTTTAATTAAGTAACCCGTGGTGTCTGTAGAGGTTTGCCTTTTAATGAAGTAACCTGTAGTGTCTGTAAAGCAAAAAACCTCAATGGAAGGGAGAAAGTCCAAGCTGGAATCTGGGTTTGGAAAAGAAAAAGGTATAATGTGTCATAAACCTGCAGTCTGAACAAAAAGTCCATGAAAGGGGAGCTCCCACCCCGTTTTGTTTTCAGCACATTGTACACGCGTGTCCACAGGCAGTGGCTGTGTATGGCCCAGGGCTGCTGCAGCCAGAAATGCTGCTCATGGGGTTCACTGCATTTGAGGGGGGTCCTGAAGGGTGCAGAGGCACAGGCAGGACAAGAGGCAGTGCAGATTTTGTTTTCACTGCAGTCTTTTGCAGAACAAAGCAGGAAAGCCCATTTGGTGGACAGAGGACACTAAATACCGTTTATAGATGTCATCACTGTTACCAAATTTGCAGTTTGTTCCTTAATTAAAGGCATTTCCAGGAAAAAAAAAAAAAAAAGTTAAATATCCACAATGAAAACCATTTTCACTGGCTGTAAGCCTAATTAATTGATTGTAAAAATTATTTTCCTCGAGGGAGGCAACGTACTTAATAGCAGTATTTAAATAGGGTCGTTTATGCTCCCTGAGGTTACAAATACACCTGTGTGGATTCTTAACAATCCTTGTGCAATCCTTAACAATGTCAGGATTTAAAATATTGATTATGCTAATTATTTGTAAAATTTTAATTAATATCCAAGAGCTATTCAGAACAAAATCCTATGTATAAGGAATGAGGATCCAGAAGTGCTCCAGTGAATGTGCCTGTTCCTGAAAGGTTTCTAATCTTCATGGTGATGTATCAGGGCAGATTACTGTATATATGTATTTTTTTTCCCTTCTGTGTATTTCAGTGAATCTTTTAATCTGAAAATAATTCAAACCTTGGCTCTACTGAAAATAATAGAAAATAGGAGCATTTATCAAAAGAGGTTTTCTGGAGAGATTATGGCCATTTTTCATCTGGCTGAACAACAGTCTGAAAACATCAGCCCTCATCTCTAATTGCAGGAGCAATGCCAGAGGCCACTGATGGTTCCCCTCAAGTTCTGTACCTGGACAGAAATGCACAAAAGGGAAGGTCATTTTGCATCACTTTCCCTGCAGAAGGCTAACATCTGCAGGAGAGATTCTGCACACCCCCAGTGAAGTGTCAAGAAGACATTTTGTGCCTTCAACTCATGGACCTCGGGCTGAAGCTCAGCCAGTGATCTCACAGCATCAATGGTTTGGAGTCAGTAGATGCCATTTGGGAGCAGGATTCCCCAGATAAACCATCACCAAGCCTCCTCAGGCTTCTGATTTGGACAGGGTGATGCAAGAGAGAAAAAAAATACACTACAAACCCAAGACCTGTTAGACCACAAGGCAGGGAAGGAAATATGTGGATAAGATGCGGCCTGTGAAAATACCAAAGGTGAGGCCATGGTAAGAGATGTTAAAATGAGTGCCAGAATGAGAAGTAACTAGAGTGGTCTGGTGATGCTGTGGAGGTGCATGAGTCCAAGGATGCCGCAGGGCGAGCGAGGAGGCAGCACTGTTTGGGGCTGGGCAGCACCAGGACCTGCTGCTCCCCACCGTGCTGGGGGCTGAGCATGCAGCCGAGTCCCCTTCGCATCCCCAAATGGCATCCTCGTTTCCCAGTGCTGCCCCCTGCCAAGTCAAGCTCAAATATCTCACGAAGACAAAAATATCTCTCACACCTGGTGATTTGTGGGGGCAAAGCTGATGCCTGGCAGGCGCACGTCGGTAAGTGGCCCCAGGGAGGGCATTGCCCCTCCCGTGCCGGGGGCTGGGCAGAGGCAGGTGTCAGGGACCAGAGGTGACTCGCTGCAGCGTGGTACCTCACGATGGCCAGCACACATCCCTGTTTAGTACTGCACCACATGAAAGAGAATCTGATAGGAGCAAATGTAGCTCAAACTCCATCTCAAGCTCTTATCGCTCAAGCCTCACACAGAGGATGTTATTTCTAATAAATATTTTAGGCAGTAAAGCTTCCTTCAGAGAGGGCTGCTGCATTCCCATCGTGTGCCTTCTTGCTGGGAAAAGCCAGTGTTAGCTACTTCAAGTATTCAAACGCTTGATATATAGTATCTGTTCTATGGAAAAATGCCTCAGGGTGAAATGTGTTTAATAGAGAGAGGCTAATATGTGAGTGATTTATCTCATTTTGGTAAGTTCATGCCTGTAATTCAATAACCCCATGAGCTACACTTAACTGTATTCAGTAAAGATGATCTAAAGGAGATGTTTGTGCCGGTGAAGGATTCAAGAACTGGAGGAAAGGATGTTATAAATAAGTGGGTTCGAAGTAAACAGGGAGCTCAGGCAGAACCCTTCCCCGGGATAAATGTCTTGAGCATCATTAAATCAGCACAAATGGCTCTGTGAGCTGTGGAGATTTCTTCCTCTGAAAGAAAAAAGCTGTGAGACAGGCTTTCATTAGGGAGAAAATGCCACCTTACGCTCCAGTCGTGACCCAAATCCTGCAGCAATCTTTTGTGAGCTGTCATCTTGGGGAGCATTCCTGGCAGAGCGTGCCAGACCATCTTGAAATAAGGCAGTGTTACGAAGGGCGCAGGAAGGTGGATTTACAAGTAGACAGAGGAAAGAGGTGTGACAGCCCAGGGCTTTATTCTCCACCTGCTTTGGAAAACCTTTAGACATTTCCCTGGGTGTGCAAAGCACTTCTTTACAGACAATGCCATGTGTAAAATATATTACAGCATGACAAGGAAATATGGTCTCTAAATAGCCATTCAGGTCTGTAATCGCCCAGTTCGAATTTGCCCAGGGAGGTGGTGGAATCACCATCCCTGGGTGTGTTTAAGGGTCGTTTGGATGAGATGCTGGGGGATATGGTGGAGAGAACTTTGTAGAGTAGGGCTGATGGTTGGGCTCGATGATCCCAAGGGTCTTTTCCAACCTGAATGATTCTGTGATTCTATGAATGTAAAAGTAAAGTAAATAGCACTGGCAGCTGAGTCACCCAATTGCAGACCTGAAGCACTTTGAAGTTAGGTCTAAAAATATCTTGTGTGCTTCTAAGTTACTGGCTGTATGGAGAAGAAAAGGGCACTGAAAAAAAATGCATTGCAGCACTGACAGTGACTGCACAAAGGGCTTTGGGATAAGGTGTGAGCGTTTCCCCTGGCCTGGTGCTAGTGGCTCTCATGGTCTGGCGGCAGTCCGGCACCAGTGGGTTACTGCGGGCAGCCGGAGGCGCCAGCCTGGGGCAGGTACGGGCTCTCAGCCTCTGCACCAACAGGGAGGTGTCAGAGCCTGACCCATAAAGCCAGAAAGCTTTATGGAATTACATTATCTTAAACCCATAGTGTCCTACTTCAGGCCGTGTGTGTGCCAGGCTCCTGTGCTGCGTTGCTTTACTGACACAAGGGCACCCAGCAGCTCAGAGGTGTTGCCATGAAATGCATCCATAGCAATCTCCTGCCCAGCACCTTGGGCAAGTGGCAGCAGGTACCCTCTGGCTTGCTTAGCACTGGGGTTTGCCATGCCGTGCCATGCCTGCGGGGAAGCCGCTCAGGGACAGTTTTCTTCCCTGATGCTCATCGTAGCACTATGAAGAGCCACAGCGTGCCTGCAGCTGGCTGCTGCATGATGTTCTGCTCCCCCTCACCCTCAGCAAAGAGGAGAAGGGGCAGGGGTGGGTGCAGGGGTAGTTGAAGTTATAGAGTGGTTGCAATATCGGGAAAAAAGACAGGGATTTTCAGCCCAGCTGAAGGAAGAGGTGATAGAAGAGGCCGGGGGACAGCAAATAGGCCCATGGCTGTTGAGCACCTTTTCCCAGCCAACACCTTGGAGGCATGGAGAAAAAGCAGGAACTTCAAAATGGAGATGTGCTTTCACACAGAAGGTAGTTACACAGTGGAGCTCTGCCACCGGAGGCTGTCGGATCTGGCCACAGCTTCAAAACGTGGCAGGAAAAAATAATTTAAAGGAAAAGAATTTAAAAGCTATTGCCTAAAGAAACATTGAATCTGGCCCAGGATGTACCTTGGGTCCCCAGAGGTGGGGAGGAGAGGTTGGGGAAGTGCTCCACTGGGTCTGTCCTCACCCTCCTCCCATGGCATCTGCTGCTGGCAGGGACAAGCCATGGGGTCAGCTGGAGATTTGGTCTGACCAAGGGTGACCGCTCCTCTATGACACATGGTTTCACATGGTCGAGGGCAGCTGTCCCTGACCCACCATGTGAAGGTCACCCTGCGGCTGCAACCTGGCAAACCCACGTGCAGAGAAACACACTGTGCTCATCCCCCCCAGTCCCGCAGCGCAGCAGCTCGCCCAGCACAGCTGGATGGAGACTTTTGATGTGAGATCCATTTGCCTGCTCATTACCCTGACAGTCAAAGCCCCAAATCTTCAAAAATCGAAAAATCAACACTGGAGCAAAGTGAGTGAGAAGAGACACCGAGCTGGCAGTGTTAGAGGAGGGGACAAGAGAGGCAAAGGCGTCAGAGTCCCTGGGGCACCTGCTGCTGCTACCACGGCTCCTGCTGCTGGTCCCACCAAGAGCATGGGCAATCGCTGGAGGGAGCGGGAAGGGGCTGGGGAGCTGTGTCAGGAGTTGGCAGGAGCAGAAAGGAGATAAGATGGAGAAGAGGACAAATATGAGCAGTGGGAGCAGCCCAACCTGTGCAACCCAGCATGGGTTCTGTTTCCTCCTTCTCTCCCCAGTATCCCACAGTCCCTGTGTGGAGGTCCTGGTGTTTCTGGTGCCCACAGCCTTCTCAAAGACCCAGCAGCCGGTGCTGGAAGTCGTGCTGAGGAAGCTATAGGTCCTGTTTCAGCACATCACTGCCACAGATGGGACTGGTATCAAAAGCCTGGGATGAGGCACAGCCAGATAAGATGCTCAGCTTGTCTGGGATGGAGTTCATGATGAGTGGAGCACTGGAAGGGATTTTCCAAAGCACATGGCACAAAGCTGACATTTTTTGCTTTTCCTGCTGCTTCCAGAAGGGACTTTCCTTGGTAATGAACTCATCTGTTTGTAAGGATCAGCAAGGGCAGCCAAATTGCTCACGCGATGTGGGCTGGACACGGCCTCCCAGCAACTCGCTTGGTCCTCTCCAGGGCTGAAGGAGGAGATGCCTGGCCCTGGCATTTTACGCCTCCCACTCCAGCCAGTCTAATGGGCTGAGCAGCTCAGCAAGAAGCCCAAATATACTCAAGTCAGTGGGGTGAAAGTGTAGTTTGGAGGCACATGTTAAAGCACTGCAGCTAAATCTGAAGGAATAAATCTGTCTGAGCCCTGAGCCCAGGACAACCTCCAAGGGTTTCTTTAGGTCATTTTTGTGCCTTTCCAAATGTTTTAGAAAGTACATTTTTTCCAGCTGATTCAAACAAAGACTAGTGTCAATGTTTTTCCAAAAGCTTTCCACATAGGTTTTTGAGCAATGCTGTACAGGCCAGGAGGGGGAATAATAAGGGTGCGCAAAAGCCCTGGAGGGCAGAAAATTTCTGTGTTGCATTTGTTCCTCAATCTTTCCAGAAAGTAGCTCCTTGAGTGTTTTGGGTTTTTTTTACCCTTTGGTTGTCATTCTTTTTGGTTGTTGAAATCTTTGTAGCTGCCATTTATGTAAAACATCCTTCTAACATTTGTCCCAGCTGCCTTTTCACTCGAAATTCACAGAATTATTAAATATTGTATCAAGCACTGATCTACCGCCTCGATGAACTTCCTCCTTCGGATACTTTGCAGTTGTCTCTTTAGCATCTCTGCTATTTTGCTTGCTCATGCTGTGACTACTTTGCACCCCATTTGCCCTCAGCAGTGGTACCCTGGTCGCCTGCACTGGTACAGTACAGAGCAAGGGAAAAACCTGTGGTAATATGAAAAACACAGTAAAAATGGCAAATCTCTCTCTCTCAACGGATCTGAGTAAACCAACCCTTATAAATATGCAGAGTAATAAAACCCTTAATGCCGCGTGATTAAAAAGTTATGGTTCCCCCAGCAACCCGAACTCAGCTGCATCGTGCACGCCAAGGGTCTGAGATGACTGGCTTTGCAGTTAAATTTATGCCTTCATCTGCCTCGGTGCGATGCAGCCGGGTTAGGGTTGCCATGGGAATGGGAGGTCAGGTTTTGTGCTGGTGTGAATGTAGAGAAACTAGCTGGTCCCCTGCCCTCCTCTGCTCTCTGGTGCCTTGGTGGCTGGCAGCTGCCTCCTTCCCCTGCCTGCACCCAGCACAGGGGCTGAAAGCATCTTACTGGCTTTCAGTCCAGTTCTACATCTGGCACAGGTGGCATCTGTCCCTCCTCCTGGCACCTCCCTTTCAAACCCCTTTTCATCTCACCTGCAACACTTGTGCTTCCTAAAATGTGCCTTTTTTTTTTTTTTTTTTTTTGCTATTTTTGGTCCTCAGTTCCTGGTGAGGCTTGGCAAAGTTCCTCCAGTTTTCTCCTGAATCAGCCCTGGGTCAACCCTCTCACTCATCTCACCCTCTCCTTGCTTTTCCCTGTACACCCTTACTGGGAGCACAAGCACCCTCTGACTCCTTTTAGATGAGGACTCAGCAAATCATTTGTATAAAATATATTTGATGAATGTCCTGAATATTTTGGTACTTCCAAAACCTGCAGGTGATCTCATGCCCCTACTTGTTTGCTGAGGGTGATTTGTGAGTTTAATCCCCAAACAGCAGTGGGTACCACAAAATATCCAGTTTGGTTTTTGCAGGGGAGCTTTGTGAGTAATGCAGGTAAGGAACCCCGTGGAGAGGAGCAAACTCAAAGCGAGAATACGGTATGAATTCTGAGAGAGTAATTAGCCTTTAGGAGATCTCAGCCAGGATATATGAGCGCTCTGTCACATTGGGATTTTAATCAAGACAGAGTGTCTTTCTCACAGACTCACTCCTGCTCAGGCAGAAATTGCTGGGCTGGATGCAGGAGTTCCCGGCTGCGGTTTTATGGCTGGTGTTATACAGGAGGTCAGAGCGGCTGATGGTAATGGCCCCCCTGGCCTTCCAATTTATGACTCTATGAATTTCAAACTGTTCATTCACTTGTAACATTTGTAATTTATACTGAACAAAATGTCACCCAGTCAGTGACCAGAAGCAATGCCACGTGACTGCTGCCATGGCCTGAAGCAGCCGTCGCTGGGAGAGACACCAAAGCTGCTGCAAGCAGCTTCCATCGCTGCAGCCCATTAAAAGCCCACTTTGGAGGAGTCAGTCACACAAAGAAATATTAATGGTCTAAACGCTTCTCCCAGGTGGGACAGGAACCTTCTGTGACATCTGTGCACTGGGAGTGTGGACAAGACATTGAGTGAATTTCACTACTTGGTGGATTTCACAAATCTCTACAGGTATTTTTCCTCCCTCTCCATCACCACCTTCCCTAGCAGTAGGTAACCTTCTTGCTCCTCTGTTAAGCTTTTTTTCCTGTACTTTCCATGTTAAATTACAATTTCAGTAGGATGTGTCTACCTCTGCTTGCTGTACCATGACTATCCATTCAATTCCATAATCTTTGTTTTATTTTCAACCGTTGCATCTATAGGTAACATTACTCAGAGACTGTTATTCTAAAATAGCACATAAATTATCAGATTTTTTTTCCTCCCCATTTTCCCTATAATATGAATGTCAGTAGAGATGTACCATGTTAAACCAAATAGGTGAGAAGCTAAGTGAGAAGTCCTGTTTAAACTCCACCTGAAGGGCAGGCAAGGAGCAGTAGGTGGCAAGGGGCCACCTCCTTCTGCGGGACGCATCGTGCGTTGAATGCTGGTGTTTTACCGAGCAGGACGGGGAACCTGGAGAATTCCTTGCAAATTAGGGTCCAGGATTTACAGACACCTATCTCATGCTTTCTGCCTTGGGTTTGTGGTGACTAATGGGTCTCTGGGTCCAGGGATTTCATCTAGAGAGCAGCACGGCTGATGCAGCAGGGCTAACCAAGTGCAGTTCCTCCTGGCAGCGCTAGAGGGAAGGGACCTGAGAGTTTGGAAGTTATTTTCTCCCAACCCATTCCCGGGGTTAGTGGGAAGTCGGGAGCTAGGCTGCTTTTCCTAGCCCATAAATTCATGCCATTACATGAGAACTGCAGGTTCCATTTTTGCAAAAAGGGAAATATTTAGGGAATAGAAGATCTCATATATTGAGATATTCTTTGAAATTCATTAGCTTTATTGCTGATTCCTTGAGCAATGTCAGGCACCTTCACGCTGTAAGGATGTAACCCAACAAAATGAACAGCATTGGAGCACTCAGCCACTCTTCAGATTGAGATTGTGAAGGGATGAGCATAACCAAAATATATGGCTTATATTCTGCCAATATAAGAGATTTTCCTCTTCACTGCTGCTGCAGTGCGTCAAAGTGATTTAATATGGGGGCAAAATTCACAGACGAGGACTGGGCATGGGAGCAGCTCACAAAGTCTGGCTCCAGCCAGCAGCACTGCTTGGAAGCAGAAGCAAACCCCTGGATAACTCCCAGGTCCATCTCAAGGGATGGGCACCTGACCATTAGTGTGTTTAATTAGCTGTCATGTTAGCTGAGCTGCAGGAGATCTGGTTGGGAGGTGGGAAGTAGAGAGGAGCTCTGTGGAGGGGCAGTACCTCTGCTATGAGCTGTGAAGGGGATGCACCCCATGTGTGTGAGGCCCCTGCACCTGCCTGTGCCCCTAGGCTGCTGCTGAGCACTGCTCTCACACCAACTTTTTGGATGCTGCTGGTGTTAACTGAACACAAATAGTCTAACTTAAAATTGATCAGACAAGCACTTGTGAGGTATATGAAAATCATGAAGTGTGAAGAGCAAAAAGGAGATAGCTTGGTGGTTTAAATTAATGTAGCCAGTTTCACTGGGAACTCTTGTTAATCTGGGTTGCTCTTCTCTCTGAATATTTATCATGAAGTGAGGCCTCCACAGTTGCTCTGAGCTCTTTGAATAACAGTCATTTAAACACAGGGAAGCTCCTGCATTCCTCTTTTAAGACTGATACATGGACATAGCAGGAATTTCTCCATGAAGGTTTCCCATTTATCATTTTAATGATGAAAACTAGGATCGGCCTCTGCACAGGACTGGTCTGGGATTGCTGTGCTGGAGGCTCTGGGCATGCACCATCAGAGCACATTGGCAGCCCTGTCTTTCAGGCAAGGGGCCCTGGGCAGGACGCAGGCACACGCCAGCGTCCCTCCCAGCTGGGAGCTGCAGTGCTTCCCAGGCAGGCAGTTGGGTCTCCATGGAGCGATGCATGCCCCAGCAGGCCAGCGTTGACCCAGCCTTCTGTATGTTTCCTGCAGCCCTAAGGATTGTTTTGGCAAGTTTGGTTGACAGCTTCTTCCCTGAGCAGACATCAGGTGGAGATCTACAAGGTCTACTGTGGTGATCATAACCAGGTAGAGCTGGGCTGCAAGCTGGGACTAAGGGCAGGGAACCTGCCCTGCTCTTGCCATCCCTCCTCCCCAGCTGCAGCCTCCCTTGCCATAAAACCAAGCTCAGACTCCGATGAGAAGAGGCGTATGGAATTGTTAAGAGTTAGACAAAGCGGTGAAGGCAACACCTCCAGCCTTAGCAGAGTCCTGCCAGGTTAGTGCTCACCTGTCCGATGGGCAAACAGGCCTGTGCCGCTCACACCCCCGGCATCCCTCTCCCGGAGGAGGGACTGCATGGCACTGTCAGCACAGCTTCAGGGCAAAGGAGTATTTTTGGATTTGGTGTGTAAAGGAGCGGCTGGGAGCTCTGCCTCACTGGTTCCAGTCCTCAGCAGCCATAGGGGATCGCCTCCTCCAATTTCACTCATAAACTGAAAAACCTTGTCTTCACCTTCCTGCCCTCATTTTCCTCTGATAACAGTTATACTCTCTTCTTAATTTCCAGCCCATCCCCTTTTTAGACCCCCTCATTCTTGTAATGGTTTAGTTGACATGTTCTCCACCTGCCCCCCTGCCTACCCCCAGAGGCAGGCGAGCTGCCACCTCCAAGCACCCGTTGGAGCAGCAAATGCTGAGGACCTCGGCAAGGAGCACCCAAGTGTAGTACGGGGTCACACCATAAGAGGGAGATGATTCCCTGTGGATTTTCTGGGGCACCGGTAGCCCTGTCCTGAGCAATGGGTGCCAGTAGAAAAGGTGGGCAATGGTGGGCGCAGAGTTCTGGCAGAGAAAAGTAGAAGGGGACATCTCAGGACCCCTCATCTCAGGAGAGTGATGTTCTTTCCGTGGGTTTATCCCAGCAGGTTGTCAGTGGGTCTAGGAAAGGCTGCTACACTTTAAGGAGAATTTCAGGTATTCCAGTGCATTGTAATACAAACAGGGCTGCAATTACTTCCAACCAAGCTACTTTAAATATTATTCTCTGTAAAGCTAGTTTCTAACAGCCCCACAGAAGAAAAAAATTAATTTTGTCACAAAACCAGGCTTCCTCCTCCAAGGGGAGGAACATTTTTCCCAAGGTCTTAAGTGCATACTTGCACCTTTTGAAACATGTTTCTTGAACTTCAACAAAAGAAGGGGAAAAGCAGACCAACCAAAAAATATGTGCCAGTGCAGATATCTTGCATTATCATCCCCCGCTGTCTTGAACAACGGCACCGTGCTCCTCAGTGTTAATTTCTGGAAGAAAATTGAATTCAGGGAAAAAGTGTGAGACATTTTGAAAAGTTTTCATTAAAATGCTGAGCTACTTCCACCTCCTCCTCCTCTTCCAATCACATTTTTTTTTCATCTCTCCAAGCCTTGTCGCAGGAGGTTAAGGAGCAAAATTACATCAACTGCCTTTTTCTTCCAGTCCACATCAATCTCCCGAGCTGCAGACATTGTTTTTGCCAAGACTGTTTGAAGCTGGAAAGGGCCTGAACTTGGCCAAGTTCACAATTTTCTGCAACAGCCTGAGAACAGACGGAAGTGTCCAACATGGGGCAGCCACCTCTGCTCCCCCTGCACTCTGGCACTTGCAGCAAATACTTAAAGCCACAAAAACACTTGCTTGAGCCTGCTTGGCTCAGCGTGGTGTGCATGGCTTCCCAAGCCATGAGGGAGAGGAAAGAAGAGCAGGTATGAGAGGCTTCAGTGGAAACCCCTCAGCATCGCTGCTGGACAAGAGTTTGGGGCTGCCAGGCCTTTGGGGGAGGGAGAAGGGTAACACAGACTCAAGAGATGTTAAAGTCAACAGGCAGGTACCAAGCAAGAAAATCTCTCACCAGGGTAGAGCCTACAGGCTGGTCTCCAGCAAAATGGATGGGAGTGGGGAAGCATTCGTGTGGGACTGGGAAGAGAGGGTGGAGCAGGTCTCTGGTGGGTTTGCTCTCCCCCCATGTTCCTGTCTCAAGGGAACTTGTGTCAGTAGGTTGCAGTGTGCAGCAGCTCCTGGACAATGAGAGATGAGGCAGCAATAATATTGCAGCCCTTCAGCCTAACACCAAGTGCTGGCAGAAGAGGGGAGGGAGGGATTTCTTCTTCCAGCTCTCTGAGGGTATCACATCAAAGCATGAAGTGGAGATTGCTGCACCATAGCTGTTGGCAAGTTTGCTCAGGGTGATGAAGACAAACTTAGAGATTTCTTCCAGGGGCTTCACATGACTCTGCAGCTCCTACATGACATAATAGAAGTGGCAGCAGGCCAGAGACACCAGGATGTCACTCACAGCACTTCACAACTCATCTGTTACACATTAAAAAAGAACAATGAAGAAAAACAGCAGAGGCCAACTGGGGCAGCAGGACAGATGGAAATAACCAGCAGTGACAGTGTGGACTCTGCTTTCTCTTTCTATGAGGTAAGAGTGAGACAAGACTAATCTCTCCTGAGAGAGCCATCAGCCTGAGCTTTGGCTGTTAAAGTCTGTGACCCCTTGGGAAAGGTAAGTAGTTCAGTATTCATTGACTTGTCAGTCAAGGCAGACTTTTGCACAGTTCTCCAGTGCTGTTCCATCTCCCTTGCTTCTGCAAGACCAGGAAAAGAGCAGCTCCAGGATGGGTCCAGGGACAACTACTCTCCAGGAAGGACATTAGATGGGACATCTGGAGCAGCAGGAGAGTGACTGGCAGTTTCCCCTGGCTCTTTCCCAAGGCAGGACAAGAGCACAGGAACTGTAATTATATTTTGTCAAATAATGGGATTCTAGGCAGGATCCTTCAAAGATTCTCAAAGAGAAGAAGCATACCAGGGCAATTCCTTGTCCTCTGCAGAATGTCCCGTTAGTCAGTTCAGTTAACCAGATTGCTCTACAGATGGTTGTCATCTCCCTGTAGGAGTCTTACTAAGTCACAAGAAGCTTCTACTTAATCACATCAGGAACAAATGAAGAAAAGAAAGGGCTGAACTTGTCTTCCCATTATGGCCAGAAAGTCAGCGTTGTGAGCACTTGTTCTCTAGAGCTAAAAGCCATCATCACTGAGGCAGCTCTCACTAGTGGTTAACTGATCAACCTACCAGAAAGTTTATCAAAAAGTAGAATCACCCTGTTCTCTAGTAAGCACCTGCCTAGGTCAGAACTCCTTTATGTTTTTCTACTTTAACTTTTATCTCCTTTAACTCCTTTATACCTCGCTTTTCCAAAGACCTGGTGGTTCCTCTAGGCAAGACAAAGTGATGGAAGGAAAAAGCCCCGCACTGCAAACACTGTTTCCAGACTTCCTTAGATGTACTCCAGTACTACTGTAGCCAGTGCACTGTCTTCCCTGGGCTCCTCCAGGATGGTCCTGGGGCAGATCACAAGTCCTGCCCCGCACAGATTATCTCAGGAACCAGTGATGAAGTGGTATCCAGTAGTTTGAGTGAATTTAATTTCTTTCTGGAAGGAAAAATTAACAACTGTCCCCTCTTTAGACAGTAGACACATACAGAAGAAGGAGACCGGACACCAGAATTTATTAGTCCCATGGCTCACACAATTCCTTGATTTAGGTGGCTCGAAAAATCTTCTTAGCACTCGATGACCTGGCTGGATTAGGTTACAAATTTTTAGTTCATACTGACTTCACATTTATGTTCCATTTCCATGGCCAGTTGAGAAAATCCTTTTTCTTTTTTTTTTAAATTCAGCAGGACATGTTCATTATGATGACATGGAATAAGATCTTGTATCAGTTGGAGTGTAGTATCATATTCTACTTTCTTCTTGTATTTCTTTTTGCATTTCTTTCTAGGGTCCCTTCTGAAAGAAGAAGAAAAAACAATCCCAAACCACCCTAAACTTCATTAAGTGCTGTAGGAATATCAAACAAATACTTGCTCCCCATGCTAAGGTGCTTGCAGTCTGTGTATGTGAGAAGCAACAACGCATGGATGTGTTCAAGGGGCTCACTGAAAAGCCAGGAGGATGTGGGCCATAGCTAGGGCTCTCTGGGAGCTGATAGCAGTGCCATGTTTCTCTCTCAGAAACACATCATTTCCCAAGGCACACAGCCAAGATGGAATTACTGGTCCAAAACCCAGAGAGGACCGACCCAGAGCAGCATGCTTCAGTGAGAGGCAGCAGAGCCTGCTTCGGTCAGGCAGTGCTTTGCCATTTTGCAGAAAGTTGAATCCAGTGAGACCAGTGATGAGTGACATTCCTCGGGGGTCAGTATTGGGACTGGCACGGTTCAATATCTTTGTTGGTGAAGTGGAGAGTGGGATTGAGTGCACCCTCAGTGAGTCTTCCGATGACACCAAGCTGTGTGCTGCAGTTGACACGCTGGAGGGAAGGGATGTGCCATCCAGAGGGACCTTGACAGGCTTGAGAGGTGGGCCCGTGGAAACCTCATGAAGTTCAACAAGGCCAAGTGCAAGGTCCTGCACATGGATCGGGGCAATCCCAAGCACAGATACAGGCTGGGCAGAGAATGGATTTAGAGCAGCCCTGAGGAGAAGGACTTAGAGGTATTAGTGGATGGAAAACTGAATATGATCCAGCAATGTGTGCTTGCAGCCCAGAAAGCCAACCATATCCTGGGCTGCATCAAGAGAGTGTGGTCATAAGATCAAGGGAGATGATTCTTCCCCTCCAATCCTGCTCTTGTGAGACCCCCACCTGGAGTACTGTGTTCAGCTCTGGGGTCCCCAACACAACAAGAACAAGGTCCAGTTTCAGTGGGTCCAGAAGAAGCCATGAAGATGATCAGGGGGCTGGATCACCCTTCCTATGATGACAGGCTGAGAGAGTTTGGGTTGTTCAGTCTGGAGAAGAGAAGGCTCTGGGGAGACATTATAGTGGCCTTCCAGTACTTAAAGGGGGCTACAGGGACTATTTACAAGGGTATGTAGGGATAGGACAATGGGTAATGGCTTTAAACTGAAAGAGGGTAGATTTAGATTGGATATATGGAGGAAGTTCTTCACTGTGAGCATGGTGAGACACTGGCACAGGTTGCCCACAGAAGCTGTGGCTGCCCCCTGCCTGGCAGTGTTCAAGGCCAGGTTGGACGGGGCTTTGAGCAACCTGGGAGAGTGGAAGGTGTCCCTGCCCATGGCAGGGGGGTGGAACTAGATGATCTTTAAGGTCCCTTCCAACCCAAACCATTCCATGATTCTGATCATTTTGATGGAGGAAACGAGGGCGACTGACCCTTTGGTTCATGCAGGCAGAGCACTCATGTAGAGCTCCAGCAAAGAGGGAGAAGGAGGACCTCCCCAACATCCACACAGATAAAAAAAATCTAAAATTCAACATCCATTGCCTTTTGAGATTGAATTTATTGGATGTAGATTAATTTCCAGTGATGTTTTGAACACAAATAATTTATTTTTCTTCTCATAAAATTATTTTAATTTTAATTTCTAGAGGAATATCCACTGAAACTATCTGTATTCCACCAAAAAATAGGGTGGGGTAACAAATTTCTACCCACAAATAAAAGGGAACGAGAAATCAATACTTCCTCACCAAGCTGCACTGTTCAAATCGAATTCTTCTTCCCAGCTGTGCCCTTGGCCCAGTTAAGGAATGATGGGAGCTGCTCAATAGCCTGTCAGCTGGATCAGCGCTCTGGTGACCCTGGCCTTCCTCTCATCTCTGAGGAAACAGTCAGCTCTGCACGTGCTCTAGAACCATGGGCTGCACATGGGCTTAAATCTAACCTCACCTCATCTGCCACTGCCACCCTGGTCCAGGTTCTCCTTTATTGTCATGGTCAGACTTCACTGATTAGACTTCAGGACTGTTGCTCAGGAAGAACTAAGTGTGCCTCCTTTGGCAGTGAAACAGCTGCTTTGACAAGCTTGGAAATTTGGCAGTTGTTTGATTGCCTGAAGCTGTCCTAAAATATGGAGGAAGATGCTGGGAGGAGTATATAGGCTGTTCTCAGTATCCATGGTAAGCTCTGTGGAGCTGAGCAGGAGAATCTCTTCTAAAGCTCACTTGTGATCCAAACTGAAACAATAGTGTAGACACGTCCTTTGCAACTGCCAAGCATCCAACCCAGCTAAGTTAATGTCTACCTTAAGAGGAGTAATATTGTCCTCAAGAGCCACACTGTCTTTATTATAAAGGCAGAGCAGGCATCTTGCTCACAGGTGGACCCTTGCAGGGGAACACCCAGACACCATGGTCCTCCACCGTCCTGCACACACCAGCACACTCTGTGTCCCTGCATACACCTGGGCCCAGCTGTGCTTTCATCTTTTTGTGCACCCACAGCTTTCACACAGAATACATTGAAGTTATGTGTCCGCAAGGATGCAAGATCAGAATGAAACATACTCTTCAACCCTCTGAATGGGGTGCCTGTGCAAGGCTCTGGACTCCTTCCAGGTGAGCTGAGCTCTCCAGGATGGCTTTTCTTGCCTCCATTCTCCTCACTCCCCACGGGAAAGGACATTCTTCTAAATGAAGCTGTTTGAGCCTTTCACAGCCTCAGACTGTGTCTGTGATCTAGACAATAGCTAGGTCCATATCTCCTCTGGACAGTGTCAGCTTCTCTTGATACTGTCTCTCTGGGGAGAGCCATGAAGATACAAATTGGTCTATGTCCCCAAAACATCAAGAGATGCTGCTCACTACCGATGATGGCCACGTAGCCCAGTTAAGTAGGGTAGCCCCATGCTGAGGAGCATGTCAGAGGCTTTTGTAGTAACTGAACAATGGCCAAGTCTGGAGGAGCCATAATCTGCCTGCAGATTATTGTGTTCATTGTTAGACAACTGATGTTACAGTTAAACAAGCGAAGTGACCATCGCCATTGTCATTTGAGCTTTAGCTTCGCTTTGTGCAAATGTGTGTATAACATCTAGTGTTCGATGACTGATACATCCCCATCATTAACAGACAGGAACACCAGGTTGTTACTCTGTGCCAAGTGAATGCCCTATTACCCTATTTGGCTGTACAGCTATTTTACTCTATGTATATGCAGGGTGTTTGTCTCCATAGCAAATGCAATGCAGAACGGGTCCCTAAAAGAGAGTTCAGGTCAGTGATAGAAAAGTCTTAATTTAAATGTGTTTGTAGACAAAGACAAACGAAGAAGACTCTCTGGAGTCCATTAATTAACATCATTATGTCGTCTATAAGACTGCAGTAGATCAGCACTGTCCAAGTTTTCTCAGCATTACAGCCTCTGCACACTCTAGTTTTGCTTTGGTTAAGAAAAAGCTGTTTTTCTAGGGTTGCTGTCTGTTAATAAGGCTACTGCTACTGCACAAAATTGGGTGATCTCATTATGCATGCCTTTTGTTTGAAAGTTTATGTAACTAGCAAGTCAGAATTTCTTTTCAGAGTGTTTGAATGGTATCTCTTCAAGAGGTTAAGGGAGGAAACTTGAGATAATAGAGCAAAAAACAAATCAGAATCAGCTGCTTTCAAGTGCATCCAGGGGTTACGGTAGCTTGAGCATGATTTGGGAACCAAGGAATTTCTCAGTAGCCTGAAACCACTGTAATAAAAGAGGCAAAGATAGAGGATGGAGCTTATGAATACAAACAATAGGTGCTGCAGTGGCTGCTGATAACATCTTCGCAGAATTAGGACTTTATTCTTCCTGGTGCTCAAAGCTGTTTTTTGCTGGAGAAGCTATTCAGTGTATTTATTCACTTAAGGTTACAGCCTTGCTGATGGACTGGGCTTTCTTGTATCCCTCTAGCTGCATCAAGGAGTACAACATTCTTTATAGCCCATGTAGCCTTTCTTTATCTAACTAAAATAGGGATAAACACACGAGTGCTTTTAAACTGTGGATGCAGCATACAAACTGAGAGCTGTGAGGGAATTTCACAGCCATTAGCCAGCCTACAGAAACCAAAGCAGTAAAACTTACCCAGGTACTCAGAGCCTGTAATCCTCTGAGCGGCATGTTATCCAAGGGAGTTTATACACATTTAGCTGGGAGGTGTCAGTCAGGAAATTTATCATGTCTTTTAAAACCAGCCTTTTTAAAACATGATTATTCTTCTCTGTCGACTGTGCAGAGAACTGGGTGCTGCAGGAGCTCACCATCGCTGCAACAATGCTCTGCTCCCTTCTGCCTCCTCTCCACTGCCCCCTCCTCCCTGAGGACAGTTGTCTCCATCCTTGTCAAAGGCTCCAGCACTCCCCTGTGCCCTCCCTGAGCCCATTAACCCCCTGGGTTAGCAGGAAAATATTCTCTGCTTGCTTTGTCTGTGAAGACTGACTTTAGAGCCTGAAAAACAGGAGGAGCCGAGGTCTGGATGTCTGACCCATTTCACACTGTCTTTTCAGCCAAAGTGACCTAGAGATTTCACCCTGAGGTGTTAGCCAAAGCCGACCCATATTTATTCAACTGGGTTAATTCTCCTGCCTAGTGAAGCTTTATAGCCACAATCCATTGATATTATTTGGGCTGCTTCATGCTATCAGAGGAAAACAAGACCTTCAGAAGCGCTGCTATGCTGATTGTCACATTTGCTGGAAGGAGGACAGAAATAAGGCAATATTTAAATAGGTATCTGAGCTGCAAATACGCAGCAAGCCATATGATCTTCAGAATCTTTTTTGTTAAGCAATTACAGGAAAAGTATATAACAGCAATGTATTACGTTATCTCGTCTAGAGACCAGAGGAAATACGGTCTGTAGATATTTACGGTGGTTCCCAGTTCCAGTCTGACTCCTTGAATATTCTCCTCAGCATTTGTCTTTTTACCTCTGACTCCAGTCCTATAAACCAGCAACATGTTGGGGAAGAAGTCTCTGCTTCTGGATAGCAGAGAGGATGACACCCTGATGTCAGGATGGTGCCTTCAGCCCTTTCTTCTGAGAGCAGAGGTATGTCCTAGGTGAGAGAGTCTAAGCCGAGACACACGGTGTTGCAGGGCTGAGTTTAAAAATGTATTTATGCTTTGCTGGCAATTTAGTTTGCACTCTTCTAACAGAAACCTGACCTTATCTCTTGGTGAGTAAATGGGTTTTTGTCTTACCAGCAGTGTCTGTGTTTACTCTTGAGGTGGGCTCAGACTAGTCTGGCAACACGAGGGCGAGGTGCTAATCTGCAGGTATACAAATACTTAACAAAGAGAGGAAAGATGTGAGGGAGCCTTCACCCTGAGATGTGATCAGGTTCCTAAGGACTCACAAAGTCATCTGGAAAAGGCTATTCTTAGGGCTGGTATCTCTTAATGCTGAGTTTTGGTGGAAATCTGTCCTCAGCAAGCAGAAGCAACATCTTTCCCAGCCTCTCTTCTCTAGGGACTAGTAGTTGAAATGTCTCCCACTGTTCACAGCAATCCTGAAGTATCACCCCATCTAACCAGGTCACACCACGTTCTCAGTCATGCTCCCACAGTCAGCAGCCCTGCGAAGCAAGACCTTCCGCAAACTCTCTCACATGCAGCCCAATCTCAGAAATGGGCATGGTGCCATTCTGGGGGTCAGTCTGTGTTCCACTGAGAGCTCATGTCTCATTTTACAGCTGCAATCTGCATGCAACTGGTGTTTGATGTGTGGTTCAAACAGGTTCCATGATGTCTTCTGGGGGTCCCTGCTGCTATGGACCTCTTTGCTGAGGAAAGCTGGAAAATAGCTAGAATATAGGGGCTGCCAAAACAGACCTCGCTGCCCAAAGATGCCTCATACCTACATGGCTGCATGTGCAACAAATCCCTGAAAATTACAGCCACCATTCCCTGAAGAAACCTAAGAAAAAGTTCTATTTTAGGATATGGTAGAAGTAGAATAAAGCATATTGTATTTATGAAATTACTTTAAGATATAAATATTAGTAATAAAAAGGAAAAAAATTCACACAAATGACACTCCTTACTTCTGTTACATTGCAATGAGATAGGGCCTGTATAACACTTCTGCTAGACTTACTCCTGACCAGTCACACAAAAAATAATGACAAAGGCTACAGATTTCTTTAAGAAGAAATCAGAAAGCAAAGCAAGCATTTTCTGTTAGTAGATTTTTTTAAGCACTCTCACAAAGCAGTCTTGTAGCAGTTCCTCTCTTTTGTGCAGTTGAACTTCTCATCTTGGCAGAACAAGATAGCAATTCATTTTGAAAAAAAAATTCAGTCAAAGAATTGCTTTGAAAATATGACCAATTTTATTTGTATTTTAATTTAAAACTATATATGATGATCTACTCACCAAAACATTTAGAGAATCTTATAATATTGATTAACTATGAACAACCTTCTAATTATATGACCTCTATACTTAACATCACTAAGGTCACCTTACCAAAATTGTTCTTGAAAAATAAATCCAAATTCACAAACGCCACATCAACTTGACTGTATAGTCAACTTCATTCCGCTTAAAGAAATTATCAGATCACAAGCCTTTATTGTTCAATTAAACATAGCTAATGATTGCTATGAAAAAGGTAGATCATTCATACTCCTGTTTCTGTTTTACCACCTGAAGCAGAGTCTACCGTGATGGCCTCCCAGGAGCCCTGTTCCTTTTGATATATATATTACCAGGGTTAGAAAAATGTTTATCTGCTGAACAGAGGCCACATTTAAGAGTACAACCCATTAGCTACCAGTGTGGGTCAGTTCTCCATGAAGCAGATGAGCTATCTAGACTTCATGGCTCCCTCTTTCTCATCATACTAAAGTTAGAAGAAAGACATGGTATATAAGGCTTTGGACTTTGGGCTACAGTATAAAGTGGGGTTATAAACCCTGAGGGTAAAATCATATTTTAGGGTAAAACAGAGACTCTTCAAAAAGGAAGTAGTGTACTTCCACAGCACAAGAAAATTTTGAGGCACAGATATTATTTCTTTAAAGGAAAGGTGTATCCCAGTTGGAGAAAGAAACAAGCATACTGGAACACAGAAGAGGAAAAGCTTAATCATTTAAATATAACACTCCAGAGGACACAATGGGTACTGATAGGATGCAGAAGTACCAGAATAATCTGGCAGCCAAGTACAGCGTCACAGATCTTGAGAAATTGCATGTGGTCTGTGAATAACAGCTCTGCAGCAGAGCTGAGCACTCCCCCTTCCTCAGGAGGCCCTTTGTGACACTAAATAATGTTTTTCAGAGGAGTCATTGATGGGAAAACTCAACAAGACTAATATCATAAATGATTTTTTTTTTTAAAAAAAAGGAACAGACAAAACCCTTGGATTTCACAAATCTGAATCGTAGGTGGGTTTGACCAGTATCATAATTAGAAGCAGACCTCAGCCTTTAGCCTAAAGAAATGGCAGATCTGTCTGCTTGGAATCCTGCATGTGTGATTCTGCACGGTGATTCTCTGTACACAACCCCATCCCTCCTTAGAAGTAAGAGATGATGCATATCTTGCCTGGGAAAGCAGTGAAGTACAAATTCTTTAGTAGAGAAATGGCCTATTGTTGGGTGAGGGTACACTTTCCCAGTCCATGCAGGGCTGACACAGATTATACACTTTAACTGAGCCTCAGACTGCTTTGGGTAAAGCCCATCCATTTAATCCAAATCACTTTCAGACAGTGTTATCAGGAAAAAGATCTGAGATCTGGAATGGAAAAGTGCATTTTGAAACAATAAGTTGCAGGTCTGTTTTGCTTGCTAAAGCTATTTATATTGTTACTTGAAAGATGGCATACAACAGGTTTGAGTCATTGCTGAACAGCTGAATTATAAAATTACTAATCTAAGGGCTAATTGCACTGAGGGTTTATTATGTCAAGTTCTATTAGAGATGTGGGGTTTATTTGTTGCCTGATACAAACAAGAATGATTTTTTCCTGGCACTACCCACTCATACCTTGTACTTACTGCCACTAGGGACTTACAAAAATTAGATGCAGTAATAAAATTTTAAAGATTCTTACTGTAATCTCTTGCTTGAGGGGCTAATGCTGCTAAACACAGAAGGCTTGGTAAAGCGTTGTGTGTAATGAAGGATGAGCTACAAGAACGGAATTGAAGGAACAATACCATTATCACAAATTGCAAACTTCTTCAGTGTGATGTTTGGCAGTAAATTACAGGCTGTCTGTGACTTCCTTTCTGCAGCTGTGAGATGTTTACTATTGGAACATGCAACCTTAAATTAGAGGGCAGAGAGGAAGTTGGGAAACATAAGGAAAATGCATTTACATTATAAGGCCATATACACTGTGCTTAGGGGATTGCTCTCCCATCCCGAACAACTGCCCTTTCCTCACTCAAATTCCTCTTTAATTCACTTCTTCTGCAAAGAATTTAGGGGCTAATCTGCCAGTGAAACCTTTTTTTTTTACATATTCATAGCCCCACTTTTTTTTCCAAAGCAACCTAAAAATCTGTACAGTAGCCAGATTGGGCATCCTCTTCTCCAGGGTGTACCACATCTCTCAGAGAGTTAGTCTTCCATTTCATTCACCAATATACTCTCCAGTTTGTGTGTAGCTGGACTTTCAGAGGCACTGAATTCCCACCAGAGCTCCTGATATTGAGTGAGACTTGCAGGTAACAACTTTGGAAATTCAGTGGATTATCTTGATGATTATAGAAGAAAATGCTGGCATTTCATCTCCTAAATTCAGAAGAGTTCTGGAAACTTCTGAGCAAATGTTGGAAGTGCTGAAATAACCAGGGGAAAAGCAACTTCAAGTAGTTGGTAGTAGAGGGAGGAGTATCCCAAGGAGTGTGGGGTAGTTTTGGCAAGGCTGTACTTCCATCTAGATGCTCAGTTCTCTTTGAAACTCCAGGTCACTGGCCTCATTTCTTGGTGATGCTGCACATACTTTAAATTGCTCTCCTCAGGCAAAATGACCATAAAACCAGCCTAGTTAAGAGCTGACTGCCTCTTTAAGCAAGAAACTGGTGTAATGGATCCTACATGTCCAACATCAGCTGGGGCTTTTTTCTGCTCTGCGATGTTTGGCTGAAGACAGTCTTAACAGAGTGCTACAGCCCCTTGGCCACAGTGCAGAAACAAAGATGCTGGGGACATTCTCACGTTTTTTGGGACCTCATTCTGTCATACTCAGAATAGCAGGGAGAGCACATTAAAACATATAGCATAGACCTGCCAGGAGCTGGTGGGAATTATCCTGCATGCACTGAGGTATCATGTGGAAGAGTAATGTTTCTTACAGGAATTAGAAATCCTTTATATCAGGGCAGTTATGCAGGGCCCCAGTGAAGCTGCTACTCCAGCTGAGTGGCTATAATGGATGCTCTGCAACTGCTGAGTGTCTCTTTCCTGCTCTTACTCACATTGCTCTGGGAGAATGGTGAGAATGTTAGTGCCTTCAGGTGTCTGGTGGGTGTACCCTTTAACAGAGAGAGAAATCAGAAATTGCCTCAGTCCCCAAAGCATTGGGGATTTATTGAATGTGTTAAGCTCAAAATCTTGTTATGGACAAAAAGGAAACACACTTTATATGTAGAGCTAAGAATCTGCTGTTAGCATAATTGAAATCTAAATTATTTAATAAAAGAATTTTTATTAATCCAGATCTAAGTATTATAGAAAAAGAATTTTTTTAAAAAAAGCAAAGAAAATTACTATAGAAAAAGTTTCAATAATAACAACACAGCTAAAATTGTTACATCCAATCCTGGTGTCTGATCCTTTTTCCAGTGTTTTGTGATCCCTTCCACTCTCCTTTTGGGGGCTCAGATTGATGTCTCAGACTGGGGGAATGGTGGGGGACATCAGCACCCCTGAGTCCCTCACCAGGCTGACGGTTTCTTCCTCCTTCGTGTAGGAGCCCATTGGGATCATTTCTATAAGTGTGCTAATATGGTTCACACCTTGATGTGCCACCCTGCATTGCAACCAAATCTGCATATATGCTACCTTTTACTTATGTTAGATTCTTTGCTCTGTTTGCTACCCCTGAAACATATTTTGTCCAGCTCCCTGGTCTTCATTTCTTTAACTGACTATTGGTGAGTTGTTTACAGCCCTGGGCTCTGCCATGTCAGCCTCTGCCCTTTTTCTTATCATGCCATGCCTGTACGCTGTGTCCCGACGTTCAAGGGCCCTGCTGTCGTGACCAGCCTGTCTTCCTCTACACCACCTTGTTGTGTTAGGCGTGAAGGTTGCATTCTGCATGGAAGAGCCATTTGTTGCTGCCGTCAATGTAAACATTATGGTTAGAGCATACAAAAATAAGCAAAAGGAAAGCAAATCAAGCATAGCTGCCCAGTGATTAGAAAAAAAGCAAATCAAGCATAGCTGCAGATACAGCTAACCAGGCTTAAAACAAAGCTCTGGGCAGGTTAAAACAAGTTCAGACAAAAAAAGCCTGATGGACCTCAGTTCTGAGACCTTGCAAACTCAGCACTGCACATAACGGCCCGTTACAAGCAGTGGCAGTGCTGTAGTTACAAGGCTACGGGTTCTGGTATTTGAAATGCTTAAGCCTCTCAGAAAGCTTAGCACTTGTGTCTCATTCTTCATCCTCAGCTTCATCATGCTTTGTGACAAACAGGCAAGACCTTAACTCCTCACCACATGGACACCTGCTTTCTGCCTGCTGCCTCCACCCTCACTGGAAAGGCAATTTTTCCTTTGGTGATACCAGACTCACTTCCTTGGCTATACTTTGTACTCAGGTGGGCTCCATGCTGCTGGCTCACCAATGTCTCCTTGCTGATGCCAGCCTCTGCTCCCTGTGGTGGCCCTGAATTCCCAAAATGTGTGCTGTGATGACTACAGATATTTGCATGTGACCTGCATCCACAGCCATCCCAAACCTAGGTTCCTTTGAGGGACAAGCAAAGAAAAGAAAAGATCACATTTGGAGTTGAAAGACCCCCTTACTTCTTGCAGATATATGGGATATAGACTAGGAGGTGGGGCTACAACTTCAGAGTAGAACGGCCCTTGCAGATTTTGGCTATGAAAAGCCAGAGGAGAAAATAAAAATGGGTGTTGAGCTACTTTGACATCATACTTTCACACCGTGTTGACGTCTCCCCAACAGAAGCTAACCATCAGGACCAGCTAGGACCAGTGCACAAACAGCTGTACCTCACATAGATATATATATAATAACAGCCAGCTAACAATAACATACTAATGAGAAAGAATCTTGTGGTTAGACACAGAAGAACCTAGGAAATCTTTCTGAGATAAAAATGTGTTACCAATATATAAAAAACATCCGAAGAGGAAGAAGTAAGAAGTAGACTAATCATTAAATGCTGAAGGTGTAAAAAAGGCGAGGGAAAAAAGCAGATATTTTACAAACAGAAAAAATTGTTAAGGAACACAAACAGGAAAAGATTATTATCTTCTCATCCACTGATTTGCATTTCTGAAGCAGCTAGCTCAACAATTTCTCAGTGCTTGGATGTAGGAGTGAGGACAGCACCACTGGAGATCTGGAAGTGGAAGTACAAGTGCCCAAGAGGTCTAGACACCAGCGGAACAGTAAATAAAGAAGTAAAGGTCTCCAGGACAATCTCAAAGAGCTCAGGTCAGACTAGCTCTTCTGCAACATGTAAAGAAATGACAGCAAAGGAGGTTAAAAAAATTCTGAGCCAAATACAGCATTTAAAAATGCACAGGATCTTCAGCACTGGCTGAGAACAGATGTTATGCAGGTGAAAAAAGACTTCTGGGAAACTCTGGGAACTTGTGTTAGAGCTTAGAGTATGAACTTTTATTCAAGTTACTTGCAGAAACATGTCTTAGTAAAACCCAACACTCAGAGGAGCTGGCTGAAACACAAATACTTCTTCTTCTCAGCTGGTCATGTAGTTCTTGGTGACAGAATAGGTTAAGCTTCGTGAGAGTTGTGCTGGCAAAGCAGAAGTTGCCAAACGCTGTAGGATGGCTCCAGGTTTCAGGAGCTGGCAGTCAGCTGTGTTGCGCCCAAGAGCTGGACCTTCTCCCTAATACTTCACACTGGGAGCATTGGAAATATTTCTGGGCACAGCTGAGTAAGTCCACCTTGTGCTTCTGCCCACGGCGACCTGTGGCACAGCCGGGTCATGTCTGTGGGGTGGAAAGGGAAGCTCTATTCAGCCCTTTCTGAAGGATGCTGGCAGTGAGAGGGGACTTGGGCAGCAAGGAGGGAGGCACTTGTCTGAAGACAAAAATAAGTATTGAAAGGGAAGGCAATTATGAAGCTAAACCAGTAGGAGTGATCTGAGCCTGTGTTGTGCTGTCCTGGAAAACTTTCAAAGCCTTTTTAAGCAGTTGGCATGAAGCTTTCTGCTGACTATAAAAATGCCTTTTGAGAATCATCTCCCATTTGTACTTTTACAATTCATGCTTTTAATAGGAATATTGTACCAGTTGAAAGTGCAGACCTGCTTGACAGCCTGAGAGAATGGAGTTCAGACCAGGCAACATCAGTAGGTGCCTTGGCATTATTACTGCCCTGCATGTGTCAACCCTGCCTTGAAGAGAAGTGTCTTGGGCTAAAAAAGCAGGTCTGTTCATAAGGCTGTTCCGATCCCTTACCTTGCTGCTGACCAGATATGAAACAAGTCTGGGCTGTGGTAGTGGCTCTGATCCTGATATCTGTTCAGAAGGAGCTGCCCAGGGCCGATAAGTGAATTTCATACTGATACAGTAAGGTTAGATGACTATCATTCTTGCCGGGGTTGAAACCAGCAGCCATGACCACGGGGTGGGAGCTATTCTCACTGGGAAAGCGCTCTTGTGTATAGTACACTTTACACAAGTTTCTGCTCCACTGAAATGGATGGCAGTTCCGCGTGTAAATGAGAGCTCTGCCGAATAAGGATGGATTTCAGTGCATAGTTCAGTACTTCTGAAAATGGAATTCTAGCCATGGAACACTACAGGCTTCATCCTCTGTTTCTTTCTTGATGCTCTGAACCACTTTGAATTTGGAAAGTTGTCTTCATCAGTCACCACTAGAACTATCTACATCTTGGAGCTGAGGAACTGAGTCATGCTCCAGCAGCCTCCAGGCTGGCACCGCAGCACAGGCACAGGGACTCTCCACGGGGCTTTGCCACACCACAGCAGTCCTAGGGTGTTGATTTGACTCCTGAGACTGCTGAAAATTCATCAGAGTAGGCCTGAGGCTGCTCTGCTCAACTTCAGTGATCTTTTTAGGTATCTGGGTGCGGGAGAGCTGAGCATGCACATGACCAGTGTGATCAAGCAATGCCCGTTTATTACAACTAAGAAAGCCCTTTTATAATGTTCTCCTGCACACGTGAGTAACATGCAGTACAAGTCCTCAAGATTGGACAGTTAACTTAGCCCGCGCTTTAAACGTTCTTATGATTGGATAAAAAGTGCCACATCAGCCTTGCCAGGCTTCCTGCCCTGTGTAACTTCCTCTTCCGTCCCAACCCCTTCTGGGGGTTGTTTGTCTCGTCGAGTTTCTCCCCCCTCATTCAGGGTCACATCCGTATCACATTCTTGCTCAGCTGACGCTCTTATCAGTCTTGTTCTCACACAGGATTGCTCACATGTCCATTCTCTCGCAGAAAGCCCTCTAGAATCCCAACATCTGGGCTCCTTCTGTACCCAAGGGAGAAAGAGTAAGACAGTAAGTTAGACCCTTGCTCTGACTGGGTTACAGGAAATGCTGGTGTTTCTCCATTCACAATAGCAGGACTCTAATCAGACATGCTGACTAACTGAGGTGCCTAAAATTGTGGTGTAAACATCCCTCCTGTGCTCCCAGATGTGCTCTTGTGCCAAGCCTAGTTTGAATAATCCAGACCGCTATATTCCATTAGCAGTCCTTTAAGCTATTCAATCTTCTCTTTTGCATGTAATGTATTTTTTATACTGCAAACATAAGTGTGTAATTCAATGCATATGTTTTGGGAGTAGGGAGTCTATGAGAATGCCAAGCAAATCAATAAAGATTTAGCACATCATTTTTCATTGTTGTGATGGCATGAGGCATTTATTATGCCCTTTAGTAGAGAGGGAAAAAAAAAAAAAAGAAAAAAAAGAGGAAAACTGTTATATATGTGTAGTAAAATTTGATTCAAGAAGAAGAGTTTACATCTGAATTGCATGAACTCTATTAAAATTTTGGTCTTCTTTAGACTAATAGGATTATGCCATTCCCAAACTGATTGTTTCCAAGCAACGATGCAGATCCTAGTATGTGTTTGCTTATCTCTTTAGTTTGCTGCTAAACCAGAGAAGCTTCCAAAGATAGCTGCAAAGCTGATGATATCAGGTGTTATACATAATTTCAAGACATTGTTTTGAAAAGATGGTCCATTTATCCTCTCTTTGGAAGCTGATTTAAAGAGTGCATTGAAGCTTACATAAGGCCACTGGCAAAATTATTATTTTTTTTTTAATAAGGGAAATGACCTGCTCTGCCACAAGCATGGCATGCTCCAACATGTCATCTTCATTTGGACACAAACACTTTACTGTGGTCAGGGGGAACTGCTCTCTCTGAAGAACAAATCCTAAGTGGTAGCTATGAAAAGTAGTGCAAGTCTTCAGAAGCTGTGGTTCAGCACAGCTTTTCAAACATCCTCAAGCGTGGCTGTCTAAAGGGCCAAAAGTTCCCTGCTTTACTAATTGAAAGCTCCCTTCACATGTTATAAAGGAAGGCACAGCTTTATAGCCCTGTATACTAAATAATAAATAACCAGTTGCAAATGACATTGCTATTTTATATACAGAACTGTCCAAATTATGCGGAGATTTTGAAAGGTGCATTAAGAGGAGATTAGAGTATTTTCTCTTTTTCCTGGCTGCTTTTGGATTTGATGACATCACGGGATAAATATGATTTAGGAGTCAATGTTTACTATTTTGGCATTCAAAAAGGCTGCCTAAAGAGCTCTGTTGCTAAACGTCATTAATGCATTTTCTTTAGAGTAAGAAACTTGTAAATTTATACATGATTTAATATGAAGAAAGGGCTTTATAGAGTTCTCTGGTGGCTACATAAAGAATATAGTCCAGCTCTGTGTACATCTGAATTTTCACAGAAGGCAACTGATCACCTCAGAAGAGAAATATATCAGTTATTTAGTGGTGTAAAGCAACAAAGGAAAAAGTTTAGGACTGGAAGTGAAAAATACTATTATTGGTAGAAATTTCAGAAGGAATTTATTGTGGCAGAATGTAATTACCCAGCTGGATGGAGTGCTGTGATTTATATTTGTGCCCGTGTAAAACGCTTTGAGATGATTAATAACCAGCTCAATCCTTTATACTCATAACACACTTCTGGCACAATAGCACTGTAATGATCTGTCACTCTGGCTATTGTGTTATTGGATATATAAGATCCCCTGCATTAGGCAAGCGTGGAGTCTTGGGGCTAGTGAGCAGGCAGATGCAGCTCCCTTACTATTTGCATTGCAGTATTATCAGAGATCTAATAAGAGCACAGAGCCCTGGTGGGCTAGATGCTGATCAGTACTTGAAATGAAAGATGGCTTTCCCTTTCAGAGTTCTCAATTTAATTATGTGATGGGAATCAATAGATAGATAGAGCGGGGGTGTGTGTGTGTGTGTGCTGCATCATAGGAGTTGTTGCACTTCATATAATAAACAGACAGAGTCCATCACCTGTCTGCATCTCTTACAAGACCACTATTTGATGGAAAATGAAGTAATCTTGTGTACAAGTTGAAGACAGGTAATTTCTTCTCATTTGTACTTCAGCAGCAGCCAAAGATCTACTGAGATTACGCTGTTCAGAGTTTGACTGCCCAAGGAGTTGCAGTCAAGGTAAAGTAAAATATAAGAGATTCCCCCTGAATACATCATGTAGGATGAGATGGTATCCACCTTATTTTGGCTCCCCAGCTTTTCGAGGGAAGTGAGGCAGCGAGGAAAAAGCAGTGAAGCTTGGACATCTTCTCTTCCTTGGTTGTCTTAATGGATCTGCATAGTGACTAAACAGAAAAACAAAGTGAGAGAGACGATGCACACAAGTGAGGACAGGGCGCAGGAGAGGGAGGCAGAGATTGATGTAAGGCAAGCGAGGCTGAGACAAAGACTTTGGAGGGGTTTGTGGAAGCCTATGAGCAAAGATAGAGAGTGTCCCAAGGGAAATTAGCAGTGTAATGGCACCCAGTGTCTGATAGTCTTTGGAGACTGTTTCTTGCACTCGTTTAAGCCAACCTGGCTGCCTTGGCCCTGAGGCTGGCACCTCCCTTGCTGAACAATGGGACTTGACATTTACAAGCAAAATTACATGGTTTCTGAAAGAAGCAATATCATGTTCAGGATTTCCACCAGGCCAGTGAAAGAAACTAATATTTGTCAGATAAAGGAACAATATGGTACAAGAAGCAGGGAAAAAATCGCTGTAAAATTTAAATAAAAATTTTAATAAAATCATCAGGGTCAAATCTGATGTCTCTGGCACTGGAAAAAGAAACCAGTGATATTGAAGAGGCATCTGGATTTACACCAGTGTCACTGAGAAAAATTTGACTGATGTTCTGCCCCTCAGGAAAACTGTAGTTTTTGAGTAGCTGAGTGGTTAGAATGCTCCAGAACAGGTATTATTTTGTGCATGACTTTGGCTTCCCCTCTTGGCTGGGCACACAATGCTCTATTTCTTTCCCTCGTTTTTGTGCTTTGCTTGTGTTGAGGTCTCCTCCCTCCTCCTCCTTTGCAAAACTGCCAGGTTCCAAGATACGCAGCAATAAAAAAAAAAAAAAAAAAAAAAGAAAGAAAGAAAGAAAAACGAGAAAGAAAACTCACAATCAATTTCACATTGCCCTTTTCAAAGGGCATGACAAGTTATGGAGGATAAAGCGGAGCCCTGGCTATAGGACGCATGCAGTAAATAACGACTCGTGCGGCCAAGCCCGCCGCCCCTCCGGGCCGCCTGCCAGGCGGGCCTGCAAGCCCAAGGCTGGGAGCGGGCGGCCCGGCCCGGCTGTCCGCCCCCCGCTGCCCCCGTGCCCCGGCGCGGCGGGGCCGCCCGCGCCCTGTCCATGGTGCTGATCGGCGGCGGCCGCGCCCCTCGGCCGCGCCGAGCCCCCCCGCCGGGGAGCCTTTTCCTTCAGGTTACGCTGGCTTTTACCTTGATTTGCTGCTGCTCTGTGCGCGGCGCAACAGATGTTTGCCAGGCTGGATTTTCCTCTTTTAGCCACCCTAAGAAGTCCGGGAGATTAATTAAAGCCAGAGTCCCCATAGGTGAATGGCTCCCCACGTATTCGGGGGGGGGGGGCTCTCTCACTTTTCCTGTTTATGTCTTCATCAGTCGCTTGCACGGGACAGAGAATCAGATCAGCACTGAAAACGGCCTCTGCTTTGGTCTGTTTATGCGTTTCCTTTTAATTTTTAAGGGTAACTGCAGAAATAATGAGAAACAACAGAGAATGGGAAACTGATTGAGATTGATTGTTTCGTGTATTCGGCTTGTGATGACCTTTGGGGAAAGTGGGTTTTAATTTTTACTAATGTTGTAAAGGGACAGACAAAGTCCTGACCTTTCTGATCCGGGGTGACCACTATGAGCATCCCACTGAGAATTAATTACAATTGCCTGGAGCGGCTCCAAGAAGCATTTCTTAGAGTACTATAAATGTGGTAAAAGCGATCAGTACGCCTGGGAGAAGCCATTCCATGTTCCCGCTGTGATATCTAAGAGAAGCTCAGACTTGTCGGCTTGTTGTTTTGTTTTGCTTTTCATTAACAAGGCTGAAATAGGAGAGACAGCGTTAGAACTCCGGGCAAGCATTTCCCATCATTCTGCTCTCCGCACAGATACTTTTGTATTAGATTAAGGCACAGTACATACAACTAGGCAGAACAAAAATCAAACAACTTCCCAAGAGACAGGACATGGTGCAATTCTCTGACTGTATAAAGCACAACACAACCACTTCTTCTAGTAGCTTCCTAGAAATGTAAAGTGGAAGTGAACAGAAAGCACCACACAAGAATTCCGTACAAGGAAGTATTTAAAATTCAAGGTATGCTATGATGGGATTGTACTTCAGCATCCAGCACAAAGCTGAGGCTATTAGACACATGGGAGTTTGCAGTCCTTTTCCCCAGAGATGAATCTAAAAATGGAAGATCAGTTACGTGTTTAGGCAGAAATATTTCATATAAGATACGATGATTTTGTCAGATACTCTGCCAAAAGGACTGGCATTGAATAAGGAGGTTTAAATAAAAATTGTAAAAACATCTAAATTTGTTTTGGAGAAGGATTTAATTGGGAATGATGATGAAAAAGACAGAAACGTGGATTAACCTAAAATGGAAAGGGCAGCCAAGTTACAGCAGATGGCTTTTTCTTGTTCTTTAAGTGCCTTATAATGAGGAAAATATGTTATGTAATGACAGTTGTTTCTAAACTGACTTTTTTTCTGGGGGCGAAGAGGGAGGTTTCCCATGAGGCATTGGTTGAAAAAGGAGAACCAAAAAGACATAGCTGCAGTCTGTATTGAACTGTTTTTGTTCCGGAGTTCCGGAGCTCAGTTTGATGTATGGCAGGAAAGACAGCCATCTCCCATTCTAGCTAAAACTGAACAAGCAAATAGCCTCTATTTCTCCCTTCTGCCTTGCCTCCCTGAGCATTTACACTGCATAAGGGCTCTACGACTCTCTTTCTCCCATAGAGCCTCCTAATAGCCCTTTCTGTGGATTGACTAAGACTTCTTTATTCTGACAGGGTTTTGTTCTGTCTTGCTGTGGTTGATTTTATTTCTCTCCGGTATCACTTAAGAATTCCTCCTCTAATGCTGTTATCCAAACAACAGATTTCCCTACAGCTGAAAAGCTGCTGTTAAGATTTACTTAAAATCTCCCCTCATTCCATTTTTTGATTCCTTTCTACCCAAAATGGGGTTGAGGGGGGAGGGAGTGAAGGAAAACAGAAGAGACAGCCTATTCTATATGACATATGCTCGATCTCCCAGCAAGGCTTAATTACCATTGGGAGTTTGCACTTCTGTTCCTTTTGACACACAGAGCATTCAGAGTGCAGTGCAATGCTTCTTGCCTATTCCTGTTTTCATGCACATGGATAAGACTTGCTTGTGCATTGAGGAACTTGTATATGAATTGTATATGAGAATGGAGACTGTAGGCATCTTCCCTGAAGACCTTAGGAATCCATGCAGCTTTCAGGCAGCCTTAAGACCCACAGAATATGATACTTTCCATGCTCTTCTCATTTAAGGTTTCATCTTGCAAAGAAATGAATGTATTGACCCAGAAAGTACAGGTGGAACTTTTAAACCCCCACACAGCTCAGCCAAAAGGTCCTATGATAACGCAAGGGCAAGGGACCTTTGCAGTCGGCAGGACTGAACTCATGACTGATATCTGAAGAGACTCATGCTTCATGCTTTGTGGGTACACAAGTGTAATTGGAGGCAACAGGAGGCTTAGGATATAATGTGCAAGATGGAAACCTAACACGGTGATTGCTCTTCAACTTTGCATAATGAAACATGTATTATGTTTTTGTGGAGAGCATGATTTCCCTTGCTTTTGAATGTAAAGCATAGCTAAATTGTATTAGATTCAGCCAAAAAGAAGAATAAAAGCTAGAGAATTCACATGCTAAAGATATGTTGTTAAGGACAATTAAAGAATATGCTTCACAAAAGAAATCCAATAAATACAGCACTTCCAAATTTCATTGCAAAGAAAGGTTATCCTTTTCAAGAATAAGTGTGTCTATTTATGAAAATAAGCCTTGTTTTCCTGTTTTCAAGCTCTACATTTTAAACTATCAGCTGGATCTCAGCTTTAGCTAATTCCAGTAACATTCCAGACTACTGGGGAAGTCTGTCCTACCAGAAGCAGCAGTAATAAGTTGCTGAAATTATGTTGATAATTAAACAGTTCATCTTTATATTTATTTGCTGAAAAGTCCCCTGGTGACCTATCAATTATGCATAAAGCTTTGCCTTGTAAAAAAGTCGGTTGGTTTTCAAATACCCATCTCATCTCTATTTATTTTTAGAAAGCTGGTCTTTCAAACTGACAGCTTTTCAACTGTTTTAATACTTTGATGAAGGTCTAACTTTTGCTCTGATTATTTTTTTAAAATTAATATCTAGTGGCTTTTTTGATCAAGCCATAATCACTATTACTTCTGAAGCAGAAATAACTTTGCTTTTAATCTTGGTCTTCATTCAACTCGGCCCTAGTCAAGGCATCTTCTTTCACCAGAGGGCTGCTCAAAAGAGGAGCTCAGTCTATAGTGGCTGGAGCTGCCGAAGAAGGAAACCTTTGGAGAGCTTATGGTGGAAAAACATATTTAAAGCAATACAGCTGTTTGAGAGGGTAGAATGGGTATCAAAACTCCCTGAAGACTACCAAAGTCTCTCTCTCTCTCATACCAGGTATCACTGGCCAGTCTTTACAGTGATAATACTCCTGACAAAGTCTAAGCAGGGTTTATCATCTAACTCATTGCTCAACTTTAGGCTAATATTTTCGATGAACGTAATACTGCCAGATACCTTACTGAGGGATGCTAGAGAAGCATAGGGAAGTGATAATTTGGAGCATTAGAGATGGAAGGAGGCCTTCCAAGCTGTGTAAAAGCGATGTTGGCCCTCAGTCATGTGAGCAAACACTTCAACACAAATTACTTACTGATGCTCAATATCTAAGGACCTTTATATGAGAAAAGCCAACCTTTGCCTGCCTGGTGTCCAAAATGCCCAATTTTCACTGACAATTCTGAAACATAATTTTTTATCCCTTGTGCAAATATAAGTGTTCTATACTAGATACAAAAGATAAGTTATCAACTTTAATATAAACATGAATTTTAAGGAAACTTCAGCTCCCTTGAAAATGTTAGCATAGACAGTGATTTTTTACACTGTTATGTGAGATGTCTGCATGACATTCTTTTAAGAAGCTGGAGAAGATTGTTTGGAAAGAATTAATCAGAGAATAGTTATCAAAGGTTCAGTGTTACAATGTAAAACTGTTGGTTGAGATTCTCCAGGGATGTGTCCTAAGTTTGGCAATGTTTTGTATTTACTTCAGTGACCTGGATGATGAAGTAGAAAGTATGTTTAGCACATTTCCAGATGTCACAAACCTGGTGGAATAGCAATCAAAATGATCCTGACAAATGGTACAGCTGGTCTGAAAAAATGGGATGAACTTCAAAAAGGAGAATGCAAGGTCTGCACTTAATCTGGAAAAATCAAGTGCATTAACACAGAATGGGAAACAGCTGACTAGGCACAAGTTTTGCTGAAAAAGATGTTGGGGTTACAGTGACTCACAAGTGGAATATGTATCAACAATGTCATACTATTACAGTAAAAGCAAACATGCGGCTTTGTTATTGAGTGCTGAGTGTCTAGTTCTGTGCAGTGAACTTCAGCAAATGTGGGGGCAATCCCAAAGAAAGAAAGGAAAATTACTAGAGAATTAGAAAACATGTCCTATGAGGCAAGAATGAAAGAGCTAGGGTTTAATTTATTGAATGAATGACTGGAGAGATGTGAAAAGCTTTCAAATAATCACAAATTGTCATCTGTTCTCCACGTCCATTGTGGATAGCATGAGAAAAGAAAGTGCTAAAATTACATCATGGAAGAGTTACATTAGACATTAGTAAAAACTTTCTGACAATAAACATTAGGCAAGAATGTAGGAGGAACTGTGGAATTCTCTGCTTTAGATTACATACCTTAAAATAATCAAACACACATCAGCCCATAACCATCTCTCTCTCATTTATCCAGCCTTAGCACAGGAGGGTGGATTAAGAGATCTCTTGATGTAATTTTGGCCCCATGTTCTGTGTGTCTGTCACTACTCTCCCTATTTTATTTTAGTGTGAACTTTTCTATTTGCAGTTAATTTATATATATTTTTGAAAGATAGACTCACCTCACCTTAGACTGTCTCACCTCATCCAAACTATATGAGATTCATGCATTTAATTTTATTCTGGTGTTCTCTTACCTTTACCTCCATACCTCAGTCATTTACTTCTCAGCTTCTTCCACTCTGGGACACCAGATCCCAAGTCCACTGGGTAAGCCTAACTTGTGGTCCAGCAGCTGGGGTCAGGTGTTGAAGAGGGGCATCTCAACTGGAAAATGTGCTCCTTAGCAAGGTGCTAGAAGGAAAGGAGACAGACTCACTGGCCTTGTGTCACTCCCCTGCAATATAACAGGATATAACAGTGCACTTGTCATAGGAGTCTGAAGAGCAGGAGGACTCATACATACATTGGGCCAGGGAAAGTTCAGAAGCATTTTATGCTCGTTGTTGTGCAAACAACAAATGCTCGTTGGTGTGCAAACAAATGTGTCTTATACAAACGTTTGGTCCCTGCCGTGAAAAGACTGCAATCTGAGAGCAGGCACATCAATGGCTGTGCATATAGAGAAGTTGATTCCCGTGAGGCAGATACTAAGGTCAGTAATTAAGGTGTTCCCGTGACAGTTTTATTCTGATGAGTTATACATACTTGTATAGCTAAAAGACTGGGATGCTTTAATATTTTTTATATTTTTATTCATTTTTGACTGTAGTCCCCATGTTTGCTTGCTATGTAATATGCCTCCTAACAACCCCAGGAGCATATTTTTTATTAGCATCCACTATGATTTTTATAGTTGAATAAAAAAGATGGAAAATCATTTAATGTAACTAACCCTTTCATCACAGCCATCTCCTTCATTATTCTTTTCTTACCCTACCTTACACCCTAGACTGCAGCTAATGTTCATTCGAAGAGGTGGGATGTTGCTGGGACATTCCAAGATCCTGAACAAAGTTGGGTTTGGCTCTGAAGTTTTGCACATTCATGTGTTATTCCAAGTATCTTCATATCCAGGGCAAATCACAGAGGTTCAGATATAAGCCAGAGCCACATGATGGTCAGATAGATTATCTTCATGCTCTGGTTGTGTCTAACTGTCCCCCTGACTTTCCCAAAGTTAAAGATGTTAGTGGAGTACAACACTGACACACTCACTCTTTTGTGTGCTTCTGTGGGTGAGAAGAGAGATTTCTAATTGGCACATAGGGGAGCTAGATGATAACTTCTTGCTGAAAGTTAGTGGGAAGTGGATGATTGCAGTCCGTGTTGGTAAACTTTACCCATGATACTACAACGGAGACAGACAGATGGAGTGAGGCTGCCATAACTATAGGACATCAGGCTGGGAGCAATCAAACATAGTTATCATGAATCTTTCACTATCCATGTCTGTTTATGGGCTCAGTAGAGTGAGAAAGTAGCTAGGGACTTCCCAGAACTCAGCTGCATAAATCTTCTGACACTGAGCAACATGTTGCTATTTTTTACCCTTTTTTTTTTTTTTTTTTTTTTTTTTCCAGTCAAGGAGATCCTACTTTTACCTAACAAGAGATTTTTTTCCCTCCTAACATTATATCTCCCTTATGATTGGTGGTCATAATACAACAAGGCACAGAAGTTTAGGAAAGGACTACTGGGTCTGTAAAAAGCATACAGCTATAGTGAACCCAGCCAGGAGAAGTAAAACATATCTCAGCCTTAGCTGGTGGAAAAGTGTCTGGTATAGCACACTTTGAAACACTTCACACAGTCCTGTTTGCAGAAACCGCAGAAACCCAGCTATCCTCGGGAGCTGACCTTCTCTTCTTTCAGACTAGATATTTACCCTATGATTCTTGTTTCTTAGCTTCATCCCATTAGTCCTAGCCATGCCCTGCATCGTACAGCTGCTTACTCAACAGTCTATGACTAACTACAGCTTTCTGTATATAATTTTTTAATCTCTCCAGGAACTTGGAATCATGTCTTTTGTGTGTTTGTTTTTATAAAGGGAGCTTGTTCAACTGACAATGCTGTAAAACTATTGAGAGACTTATGTATGTCCACTGCTGTTAGAGATCACCAGTCCCTGCTTCATAGGATATCCTACTACACTGTCCTACCAAGTGTCAGAGTCAGCAAAGAAAAATGAGCGCTTTGCATAGCAAATAGTTTTTATGACTTACAGTTAATGGACCTTACTATTAATTTGCAGAAATACAACTCTTATTTAGTTGATGAAAGTAGCTGTCTTGGAAAGTTATTAGGCTTCTTTTTGTTCTTGTTTCCCTACATTTTTTTCTTAAGATTGATTACACAGTGCCTCTTTGAACTTATATTGAATGCTTCCTTTGGGGATCTCCTTGCATCTTGGTTTCATATACTTTGCTAGTCTTTCAGTATTCCAGTGATCCAGGGATATTAAAAGAAAAGCAAAAAAAAGCAAAATAGTTAATGGTGTCAGGAAAATATTCCTGAAAAATATGAATAGTATGGAAATATCAATAATATTGAAAATAAGAATAGTATGAGAATACATAAGTGGCCTTATCAAGGCTAAATAGTTTTGCATTAATGGAAAATAAACTCCATTAACAGAGATGTAGTAATTCATAAAGCATCTTATGTTGTGCATTGCTTGTATTCGCTACCTATTCTAAATCAATTACCTCAGTCAAGACATGGTTCCCCTTTCTCTGGGGTGCGGCTGTGGCTGGAGGGAAAGCAATTTATTTCAAAAGCTGATTCAGCAAGAAACTCTTCAGGGCCCTATCAATGTCCCATTAATAATCAGAGATGCTGTAATGATTATTAGTGCCGTTGCAAATCATTTGCATAACACTATTTAACATTATTCAGTGATTTTGTGTTTCCTGAAAGACAAAAAGATTTCTGTATCATGAAATATGCTCTTCATCAGGAAGCAACAAAGAGTATAACAGACTTTTAAAATATTGTTTCTTCTTATGCTATCCCTTTTTTGTGTGAAATTCAAGAAAAGGAGGTCCTTATAAATTTGATCTAAGTCAGTGATATTACAAGCAGATATTAAGAAAATGTCATGCTTACTTCTACTAACTCATCTTGGCTTCAGTCTCCAATAACCCTCCCTTTTCATTACCCTCTGAAGCCTGATTCTGCCTTCAAGTGAAATTAATAGGAGAAAGGTCAATCCTGGACATCTCTTAATGTGTCAGTCCAAACCTGTATCTACTGCCTTCAGAGGACTTTTCTGAAGGATGATTTCACTTAAAAATAATAATGGTTTGGACAAAAGCTAATTCAACTACTCTCTGCAGATGATTTAACCACAATTTTTTTTTGTATCTTAATGAAAACTCAGTACAGAATAAATGCAAATTGTTTGGCAAATTTGCCTTATTTGTCAATTCCAAGGCAAAGTCAAAACAGCAGTAATAAAGCTTTGCCTGAGTTCCTTTTTTTTATGAGATGTAGATATTATTAAAAATAGCATTAAAAATGTCACGAATACAGAGGAGAAAAATGAAAACTGAGAAGGAATTAAAAGAGCCTGGAAAGCAGCTGGAATGGAATAAATGTCCATTAATACCTTGCATCACATAGGCTACTTGTATTGATGGAGCAGAAAAAAATTACTGGTAGTGATAGATCTTCTTGAAATGAATATTTTTCAAACCTCAGGATCCCATTTTCAGCATGAAAAAAGCATCACTGAATGAGCATGAATGCAGCTGTGTTTTAACAATGCCAGGTCATTTTCCCTCCATTTTATTTTACAGTCTCTGAAGAGTTTTCTCTTTCTTGTTACATACGTGTTTTAGGGAAAATACTCTCCTTTTGAATGGAGAATGACTTTTTCTCAAAACCTAGAGACTATTTTCCTCTTACAATTTTTGTCTTAGTGAGTCCTTATGCTGAGTAAAAAGACCACTGCTTCCTTCTTTCGGGGTTATGTTACTTAATGACTTCTTTTTTGTTTGCTTTGCTAGTGATCATAAAACTGTCACCATCTGCACTTCAAAGCCGGCTTGCTGCTTTTTGCCGTGTACCCTTGAGTGATTAGAGCAGTGGTTCTCAGCTGCTGCTTCTTACCATATCTGATACCCGTATCTTAAATAGAAGTAATTTTTCTCAAAGTAATAAAAAAAATGCGTATTATGTTTTGTGAAAAGGAGGTGCTTGTGAGCCCACGTCTTTACTGTAAGGCAAAGTGTGGCTAACTGAAGCCAGTGGTAAATTGGGTTTGAGCCCAGTAAAGTTTCAGTTGCCAAAGGTGATTGACTAGAGATGGTGTTCAATAGCCCCTACTTTCAGCTGCGATTATTTATTGAAGTGCCCTGGGCCATTAAAGTTCGCTTGGCTATTGTTCTACCTCCCCTGCCCCCCCCCCCCCCCCCCCCCCCCCGATCTCATTCACATGATAAAGTCCGACTTATTTTTTCGAAAGGCTTTGCAGCGAGCAACAAAAGCCCCCGTTATAGAGATAACCACAAAGGCCGAAATCTCAAGCAAAGCTTTCAGGAAAGGGCACATTGTTCGGGCTGGGTCAGCAGCTGCAGCCCTCACAATGCACCCTGCCCAGCGGGGCACAGCCCCCGCCGCCCGCCCAGAATCAAGCCCCACCAACCCCCCCAGCGTTAGGGTGCGTGTCTGTATAAATACAAATCAATTCGGGGCCTGGGTGACCAGAAGCTGGGTTCAGTAGGAATTGGGTCGCAAGGGCGGGCGGTGGATGCCTGTGGCGGTCAGGAATGAGGACAGGGGTGCCCCGGAGGCCTCTCGCAGGCGGGAGAGGGGCGGCGGTGGCTGGGTGAGGGCGCAGGCCCCGCGTGGGGCAGATGCCAGCCGGCAGCTTGCTGGGGGGGACGGGGCATGGGCGCCCGGGAGCCGGGTCGCTGGGCGGGGAGGGGGCGGCCGGAGAGGTGCACCATGGCCATAGCAGCCGGTGAGGCGCCCGCGGAAGAGGCGGCTGCTCCTGAGGGGCAGGTGGCTCTTGGGCGGGGGGGTGTGGGGGAGACACGAAGACACGACAGTCCCGCGGCAGCCGGGCGGCGGGAGCCCCAGCGCAGCCTACGCACCCCGGGGACTTCGGCGGCCGGACCGAGAGGCGGGAGCGAGGCCTGGCCCGGCCTGGCGGAGGAAGGAGGGAGGGAGGGAGGGAGAAGCGGGGCCGGCCCAGGCGGTCAACGAGAGGAAACTGCCCTCCCCCGCGCCCGGCCTCTTGCGAACCCCAGGTAGGGGCCGCTGATTGACAGCTCTCCCCGCCCTCCTGGCGTTTTCATTGGATGCTCTCCACGCCGATCAGCAATATGTGCGGAGAAGCCCTGGCTCCTATTGGCGAGATTTTCCCCGCCCATCTTGGCACGGGCCAAAAGGGAGGCGAGGGGGCGTGTCCCGAGGCCGAAGGGGCGGGGCGGCGGTGTGGGGCGCGGAGGCTTAGCCCGCGAAGGCGCTCGGCGGCGGCGGCTGGAGCGGTCGGGAGGCGGCGGCGGCAGCGCGGGATGGGACGGAGCGCGGCGCCAGGTGGGTGCGGGGCTGTGCGCCCGCCTCCCTCAGCCGCGGCGGGAGGGCGGGTGGGCGAGCGAGCGAGCCAGTCGAGCTCGGGGGGTCTGTTCCCCCCCCGGGAGCCCGGCGGTCGCCGGGAGGGGCGCTGAGGGGGAGCAGCCGCTTTTTAGCGGTCTCTCGCCGCCGGCCCGCGGGGTTAATCGCGCCGTTGCCCAGTGGGAGCCCCCTCAGCGTGGCGGCGCCTTTCCCCTCAGAGCCGCCGGGAGGGCAGCGACGGGTCGCGCCGGGGCTCCTCGCTCTCCTCTGGCCCGGGCTGAGCTGCCCGTCCTGGGGCCCTCGCCTCAGCCGCGGGGGGAAGCTTTGTTTCTAGCCCTCCTGCCGGCCTCGGCCCCTCGCCAGTCCCTGGAGCCGCGGGCGCGTTCCCCTTCCCCCTTTCGGTCTCGGGTGGGGGTTGCGGAGTTCCCCATGCGTGAGGTCGAGGAAGGGGCCCCCCGACTGTCCCCGCAGCCCATCCCCGAGAAGCGCAAGCTGGGGGTCCTCTTCCCCGCTTGTGTTCCCTTCACGCGTGGCCCCCGCACCAGCACCGGGATGTGACACCGGCAAGTATCTTCTGGTATTCAGCAGTCTTCAAGTACTTAAAAATAATCGTCTCTGGCTTTGAAGGGCTCTGGGAGTTCTTGACAGCTCGAGAACTTTTACACCGTGGTTTTTTTTAATTCTTTATATTCGTGCCTTGTTGCATATTGTTTTTCCACTTACTCTTTTAAGTGAATGTGTCGCTGAGAAGATGCTGGGAGTCTGAGTGCAGGCATGAGAAGACAGGGATTTATTGTAACTGCTGAATGTCTAACGCTAGCTGAAAAACGGTTAAGAAATGCTTTATTTATTCTTCTCGTTTCTGATACAGTTCAGTAATTGCCGCAGATAACTAGCGGGAGAAGGGCTCATAGTTTAGGCTGAGCAACAATCTGAAGTGGGGCCAGTAGTTGAGTGATGGGTTATTGGATGCAGTTGTGAGATTTCTTGATAGAAAATACTTCAAAGCACAAATGGTTTAGTTTGTGTACTGTTTGTGCAGGAATAGGAAAAAGCTGTGTAGCCGTAGTTCTTTGTGTCTCTTTTGTAACTACAGGGAATGGGGGGAAAGTATTCTTATTAGAAAAAGATGGGGGCAAATTATGAAAGTAGCCAGGAACTTCAAGAGACTTAAAATCTGAGGGTGAGAAGGAGGAGGTCGTTTTGCCTTGCCTATCATGCAAGACTGGCCTTTTTTTTTAAAGCTTTGCTTAGGGAATCTAAGAGAATTATGTTTATAGGAGACAGATTGTTGTTCTGACTTTGCTTGAAACAATATTTTCCATAGTGGCTAATAGTGTGTGTGCTTGAAGAAGGGAATGAAGTAATGGAATAAGGTTGCAGTTCTTATTCTGCACGCTCTCCCATGGTACAGCCATCTGTAGCTCAGATGCTAAGTTGTGTAGCCTCTAATATATGGAGCTTGACATGATACAGAATAATTATGTAGACTACCCCAGTTGGGAACCTGTGAGATTAAAGTTACGAGTCGCAATTCTTGCGAATTTAAAGATTCAGGATTAAACCCTATATTTGAGCTGTGAAACAGTTAGAGCTTACTTTTGCCTTTAAGTTCCATGGGAAGAAAATACGCTTAAGATGGAAGGACAGTTATCTGCCTACACTAAAATATAAAGTCATTCTTACTCAGTAAGGAGGTGGCTTTCAGTAGGTTCTGTATGAAGGATGCTATATCTACAGCTCTTCAGTTGAGACCAGGACAAGACCATGTTCCACTTGAGCAATGTGGAAACTTGATTTATTTCCAGCTGAATTTTGGGCATGAGTTGTGCAAAGCAAACTTTTATTGCTTGGTGGAGGATTAGTTTTGTGTTTGTGTTGCTAGCAGTGGTGTGAATGTAGTTATTAGGTGGTGAACACAGAAGTTTTGTTGTACATGAAATAATATATAATTGAGCCAGTCCTCTTTCTTCTCCTTTTCCATGGCTATTTTCTTCAAATAAAGAAAAAATACAAAACATTTTTTAATCAGATACTGAAACAATAGTCTTGATTGTACACAATAGTTACTGAAATTGTATGGTCCTTGCTAATCTTCCTGTTTGTCTATGGAAGTAATAAAAGATGACTCTATATGTCAGAAATAGAATTGCTTGTTCTTTAAAAAGGGACTTTCATAGCAGGAATAAGTTATTGAGGCTTCATGTTTGATTTATATGCTACAACGTGTGTGACACTTTGTAGTTAATAGCAGCATAAACCTGGTTTGTTTTTCAGTATATGCCTTGGCTGTACAAAATGACTCAAAGGATTATGATTCTAGGGCTAGCAATATAAACTTCTTGCAGACCAGCTGGTCTTCCATGTGACTACTTTAGCTCAGGTTTATTTACTTTATTCTTCATTGAGAAGGTACATGCCATATATTTCTCTGAAACCAGAATAACAGTGTCTGCAGACAGTGTTCCTGTATGGATGAAAGAGGAAGAAAAGCTGTTGTGTAACAGATGATAGGAATATTATTTTGAAGTTTCTTATGTGCAGTGATCAGCATGACAAGATTTCTAAAAACCAAACCAGGCTAGAATAGACACTTTGGTGAAGAATTCCAGAAGAGCTGATGATAGCCAAGTGTTAAGTCACTGTATCGGTGTCACCTGGACACTGAATTAGCTTTCATGCCTTTGCAAGTCTTCCCTTCTCAGTTAGACTTCCTGCATGGACAGTTACATGTTGATGTAATTTGTAGTAACTGGAGTGGGAAAGAGCCTTGGGAGAAGACCTGCATGAGAGGACTCATGATGTTAAAAGATAAATATATGCAGTTCTTTTGATCCCTCCCACAGCACTTCCAGAGATTTCTTGACTGCGTTTAGTCAAGAATGAGCAAGAAATGTTGCAGTTAATTGCAGTCTCCTCTTGCAGGCCTGTGTGTACTTGATATGGTCTTGTAACTGAGCTTGAATCAGATATAGGTTGTATAATACGGCACTCTTTGGCCTTTTTAATTCAGTTGTGATGTATTGTTTTCTTCCTGATTCATGTGTGGTTCCAATTAAAATGTTTGGATTTCTTGTCATTATTGTAACTTCTTTTTATTTTTGCTTGCATAGGGTATTGGGCTACAGGCTGTGTATCAGGTGAATTGAACTACTAGGACAAGTCGCTAACCAGGCTATGCATGTCCAGTGGGTTATGATACTAAGTTTTGTCAATTACCTTAATAGCAGAAGAATATTAATTTACAGTAATGATGAAGAGAAGTTGCTTTTATCAGTTTCCCTTGGTAGTTCTTGAATCTTAAATCAGTTCCGTATATGAAGATCATTAATAGGATTAGATTGCAAATACATGTCTTCCCAGTGTTATATATAACTGTACATTGCTTTCAGAAGCTTCCATATACAAGGAATATTATGGGTCACAGGTTGTAACTGCTTATTCTCTTAAAAGAACAGATAAAGAGGTAGAGGGTGAGTATTGACTTTTCCATGTGGAAGACTCACATAGAGAATACCTGTAATGTAAGAATTGTACTAAAGAATTAAATTGAGGCGTCTTGAGCCTTAGCTCTGTAGCAGAACTGCTGTAGCACTTTGATTCTCTCGTGAGAACTTAGTCTGCCTTTAGACGTAATAATGAGTATAACCTGAAGTTACACCAGATTTATTTCTTTAGCTTTAACCTGCAAGTGCTTTCCTTCACACTTACTGAGATCTAACTGTTCAGAAGCCAGCCTGTTGTAAAAGCTACTGAAATGCTGCACAGGGGTGTTTTTTTAACTGGAAAAGCACTGTTGTTTTTCATCCCTCTTTTGAAAACTTGGATAACTGAAATATTTTTAGCTGCTGATAGAGGTCATTTCTTTTTCCTCTGCCAAAAGGGGAAACAAAACATTTGTGAAGAAGAAATTTGTGTGTAGAAGCAGCTGGAGATCAAAATGCAAGTCTTTTGTGCTCATTTAGGCTGTAAACTAGGAGTTTATTTTGTTTGATTTCTTTATTTTTGGCAGGTGACATAGCTGGAGAATTTTTGCTGGAGGTTTGTTAATATGGTAAGCATTTGTTGGATTTGCTTCTTTGTTTTTTTTTTTTTTAAAAACAAATCCAGATTTATTTGTTAGGGATTTATAGGTGTTCTGAATGTCAACATATTGTGAATTAGTTTTTTCTTTCACATACTGCCATTAAACTAACAGTGTTTTCTGGGTCTAGAATTGATTGCTATATGTGTTTGGGATTTTTTTTTTTTTGCTGGACCTCTCCACATAGCAGAATTTTAGTTGCTCTTTTTTCAGGATTCTTAGAGCTCATTCCCACCTGTTGGTTATAAATATAATCTCTTTATTCTTATAGAGTTCTGGTAGTCAAATACAGTGATAGGGGACTGTGTGTTTCTATTAAACGTAGAGCATCTCTAAGTAATTTTATTTTTGGATAAACAGAAAAATTGAGTGTTATTCCGGTTGAACTTGATTGATGTTTGTGTTTGTTTAAAACACAGATGTCTAAAAAACTATAGAGCAAAATATTTCCCGATCATTTGTATACTAACAAACAGATTATACTTAAAGTCTAGGCTTTCTTCTAAACATTCATAACTGTAAACTTCCTTGCAAGGGTGTTTTGGTAAGAAGTAATGAAAAGAACTGACACAGACTATTGGGTGTTGAGTTAAAGAATTGGCTAAGCATTAGTGAACATAATGACACAACTAAAATAAGTGTCTTGGACATGGCTGGCATACAGATGGTTCTGATTTAGTTTTTGAATTAATCTTGCATTCTGTAGATACTTAGGTTTTATAATAGTCTTCAGAATATGATGCTGATAAGTGACATAAATAAAGTACTTCAGATATCAGTGGTAATTTGAATCTGTTCAGAGTTCGTATTTTACAGTTGTCATAATTGATATAAATAGAAGTAGTTTATACTGAGGCAGTTGTAACTTCCATTAATCTGTCAAAACCAGAATTTTTGTTGACTTAAATGTATTTTTCTCTGGGACAAGAAAAAAACTGAGGTTTTCAAATGTCTTGCACAGAATTACAGCCTGGCATGTTTTCTCTCTTGTTCCATAAATCAAACTTATATTTCACTGTTTCTTTGGCATGAGCTTTTATTGCACATCCCTGTTGTTGAAAACTGACCAATATAGAAACTATAGAATAATTTTCTGTGGTAAAACTATCACGTATTGTTCATTTACACAGCAGTGTGCAGAGATAAATTCACACCGATGAAAAATATTTATCACTATTAATTTTGAATGAGACAGAATTTTGGAGGCTTATGCAGTGATTATCTTTCTTCCTATGCTGGTGTTAAAGCATAGTTAAGGCTTGTTTGGTTGTTGTGACTATGCATTTTAATATGTGTTCAGGCTGGTTTTTTGGTACCTGAACATATACTTGCTTTAGAGTTCTATATATATTATGGTGATTCTCAAGTCCTCTGTCAGCATTCTCTTTGCTGATAGAACTTCAAAACTGGGAAGGAAAGTTTAAATTACAACTGGTGAAAGTGTTGTTTAATGCATGATCTAAAAAAAATTGATAGATTAAAAGAAATACTTCCACTTTCTACCAAGTGCTACAATTATTTTTTTTCAGACATTTGAAATTTTACATAAGCCTGTTTGATACTTTTCATTAGGCAAAGAGTTCTGAAAAACCTTGCTGTCAGTCAGCCTTTTCTAACTTTTTTCTTTGAGATTTTCTTGAAATTGTGTTGTTCAGTCTGTCTAATCTTGTCGTGTTTTCAGGTGCCTGGCTTGTCTATGAGCACATGTAACTTCTGTGTATATTTAAACTGTTTATTGAATGGTGAAGGTTTGAAACAGGGTGATGTTTGGGCTGGGATTGTGCTCGTAAGGTGTAGAGGCTACTGCATCTTGTGAAGTGCTCTGTTTGGATGGCCATGTGCAAAGGCGGCTGCGTGTATTTTCCTGTTGGGTTACCTGAGTGGAAGCACTAATTTTTTAGGGATGGGTCTCTTTAATACCAAACACTTGTTTTACTGTTAATGTGTTAGATTGCTCAGGAAACACTTGTGTCTCCTTGTTAGAAATTGAGCTGATCTTACATTTTTCTTGGAATGCTGTGTTTTGCTACTTCTCCTCGTATTTTCTCTGTTCCTCTTTAGTGTCTTTTCCTCTAGGTTGCTGGGTAGTTAGCTGGATCTTAGCATACAGTAATGTTCTGGATTAGTGTGCTTGCTTCATGATTTATGAAGCTTGTTTAATGTTCTTAATGTATTGGTAGATTATGAAAGCAGAGGTCATTGATGAAATAAAATATACAGTTTTGGGCTCCAAAATATAACAAGGACACAAACACTAGAGTGTGTCTGAAGGAGGCCAACAAAGATGGTGAAAGGACTGGGGGGCATGGCTTGTGAGGAGCAGCTGAGCATACTAGGTTTGTGCACCTTGGAGAAGAGGGTATTGAGGAGAGTGACCTCATCACTGTCTAGGACTTCCTCATGAGTGGGAGTGGAAAGGGAGGTGCTGATCTCTTCTCTCTGGTGTCGGGTGATGGGGCACAAGGCGTTGACTTAAAAGGGAAGTTCAGATTGGATATTAGGAAAAAAATCTTCACTGAGGAGGTGGTCAGGCACTGAACAAGCTCCCCAGAGAAGTGCTTGTGACCCCAAGCCAGTTGGGGTTCAAGAAGTGTTTGGACAATGCTCTTGGGTATCTGGTTTAACTTTTTGGTTTTCCTGTGCAGAATCAGTTGGAAGGGACCCATGAGGATCATCAAGTTCAACTCGGGATAATCTATCGTTCTGTGATAGCATGAAAGTTAAAATGTAATAGCATTTTAGGGGCCTTAGAGGACTTGAGTTTCATCGACTGTTTAGAATAGTGTGTGCAAAAATATTTCCTTCAACTGATATATTTATAGAAACTAAAAATGAACAAAGACTGAAAAGCATGTATAATCTCATAAAAAAATTGTTTTATTCAAGTCTAGTTGCCAGGGAAAAGAGAACATAATGTTAAGGCTGTGTTTAAAGGACCATGAGTGTAAGTTGGGAATTACTGGAGCTCTGCCATATTTATAGGTGGAGAATGTTATATAAAATGTGATCATCAGGACTTCCTTCCATGGACTTGTTAACCAGTTAATCTGCTTGTCACTTGCTGCAGAATGAGATGCCCTTGACAGGGCTGTTATAGGGGCTGGGGTTCAAATTGAATCTGGGAGTGAAATTTATTTCTGTGTTGATGACTGTAATGACCACCTGAGTTTGAGTATTTCCTCATTTGAGGGTTTATAGTTAATGTCTGCAGTCATAGCTGATGTATGCAGCTGTTGCCCACTCCTCCCTCTCCGGTAGCTTTTTTTTTTTGTGGCATAGCACTGCTGTTCTTGTTGCAGTGCCTTTCTTTGAAGGTTAGAAAGGGCTAACTTGTCTCTTCTGTTTTCTGCTTCTGATGCCTTGTAAGATAAGGCCAGTGTTGTTTGGGTCGCTGTTGTGTACCTGAGTGGAGAGGCTGGTTAGAGCAAGTGAACAGTGAACCCCTGGATCCCTAACTCACTTTATTAAAAAAAAAAAAGGTTGGTAGAGGTGTAAATGGATTCTCTTCTGCATTCCTGTGACATGGAAAATTAAATTACATTAGGATATGTACTTTCCTCATAGCCAGAGACCTTAGTTCTTCACCTGATGGATCCCAGATTTCTTGTGCAATTTCATAATGGCAACTCATAACAAGTAGTAGTCAGAGAGCTTGTGCATTTAATGGGTGACAGGCATAATATATCAAAACATGTTAATAGTGTTCTAGTGAATGTTGGAATTGATTTCTGGTTGGTTGTTTTGAAATCCCATAGTGGAAAAGGTCAGTATTCTGTGATGCTGAGGAAAACCATTCATCTGCTGTGGACTTAACAGGGCAACAGGCAGCTGTGGGGACTAATGTGCTACAAGACAAGGCCTGGGAAGCTTGTTTTACTTTCAAACTTCAACCAGCCTTTGGAAACTCTCCTTTGATAAGTACTTCTGCCTCATTACATGTGAGTGAAGAAATGAAGTTTGAACTTCTGAATTAGAAGAGGGGCTTTAGTGAAAATATGGCTTTTTAGTTCTTTCTCTTACAGCAGTTAGAACTTGCTGAATTTTCTGTAGAATGTTGAAATTGGAACTCATCTTAGCACAGGTTTATTGTAGAGTTATTTCCTGGGAAAGTGCTCTTTTTCTCTTTCAAGCTTGGCTGCTGCTTTGAATGCTTAAACAGCTGCAAACATGGAGGAGATAATGCATCACTTCAAATGAAGCCCACATCTGATTTTATGCTGAATTTGAAGACATTCTCATACATGTATTACTGTGTTTTTTTTCACATAGTTTGAATATTGAAGTTCCTTCTAACCTCTGCATGCCAATTCAGGAGCTGGAGTGGGGCTGCAGTTAACTCTTAGTCGTATTTAAAGAGGATGTCTTGGGACAGTTATACAAGTGGTTTGGTTAGCTTCAGGTTATCTAAGTGTGTAGTAGGAGAAGGGTATTTGCCAGGCTGTGTTAGATAAGCAGATGTGCAAGCCATGAGTTTTCTATCCACCCTTTTTGCAGAAAGAACCAGGAATTAGCATTTCAGCAGCTTCATTCTTTTTCTAGATGGAGGGGATTCTGTGGCCTTCAGCTCAGTCAGCTTGCTTCTCTTGAAGCTCTCCATTCTTCAAATTCTACAGGTCTTCTACATCTTCACTGTAGCAATCACTTTATATTTATAGCAAGTAGAGAGTTGTAGAGCTTGTGCATTGCAAGTGTGAAATACCTGAATGTTGAAGTGATGAGGTACAAATGCCTTCAAGAGGAGTGTCTGAGAATGCACTGAGGTGTACAGTCTTCCAGCCTTCAAATGAAATGTAGCTGTTAGAACGTTTGCCTCTAGCATCAAACACTGCTCATACTCTTGTAGAATATCTTGAAATTTCAAGCATCCTTTGATTCAGGGTGGGTAATTCTACAAAAGCACGTAGATAAGATTAGGAGTAACACCTAGTTGTAGCTCAAGCTAACAGCGCTGTATGGACAGACCTTTGTGTCTAGTTGCTGAATTTCTGTGCTGGATTTGCACTGCTAATAACAAGAAAAGCTTCCATGTTGGCAGACTAATAAGTGTTTGGATTTTCGACATTAAGGATTTTTATTAGCCAGAAATAGCTGCATCTGAAATACTGCTGTAATATCATTGGGATTCTGACCTTATTTTTCTAAAATATTTGCTATTATACTGGAGCAGGCACATGCTTTGCGATAATGTTCTGGTTGCCATACTAACAGTTCTGAGGGCCTTTCTAAGCTTACATGGATCTGTAGCTTGCTGTTGTATAGGAGATTATATTCTCAGTCACTAAGCTGGGTGAAGTGTGGTCTGACTACTTGGCTTGATGTTGGAGCAGGTTTAGCAGCCTTCAGGAATTTCTGTATCTTGGAGGGTCATGGCAAGGTTCTGTTCAATGAGATTTATAACAATTTGCAAAAACCACTGGGAAGTGGCAAGTAAAACTCCATGATTGGGGAATATTCCAGAACTTCTGTTGTTGTAGATGCTTCAAGGTGACTAAATATTTTGTTACTTAGAAGTAGTTAACTGGACTCATTTACTGTGAGTTATTAATGAATGAGGTATGAAGTCAAATACTGTAGCAGATCAAACCCTTGTTTTAAATTTATGGCTTTCTGAAATGCACAGAAATAAGTTTTGTGCAGTATGTAGTCCAATTTGCATGTTTCTATTACCCATTCTGTCTCTTAATCTGAAACTATTGAGGCAGCAGTGAAATTATTGGGCAGGTATTATTTTTGCTGCCTGGGACAACAGCATCTGCAACCCCAAATTAATCTTCACTCCCTGTCCTATGTTTTAAGATGAAGCTGTTAATGTTCTTTGTGGGCTATTTCCTCACTTGAATTTTCTGTTCCACTTCCTGCTGTAAACTCTACTATGCATTTCTTCCAAAGTCTTTTACTTCCCTTTCAAACTCTCTTTTATATCCTAGTATAATGCATTGTGATGAACTTCTGCTTCGTGTAATTTCTGGTAAAACCCACAGATGCTTTTTTTTTTTTGAGTGAAATGCTTGGAGATGTTAAACCAAACCACAACAAAAACCCTCCCTGCTGCCACATTCGTCCCCAAAGAAACTTAAAATGGAGGGAAGTAGATGCAAGACATGAAATGTAAACCTTTGCCAAATGTAAACCCTCCTTCCCTCAACTGAGTGAACTGCCTACTATCAGATTTCTTTAAGCCACACAATGTTATTTTTGGCAGGAAGATCAGAAAGAATATTCTTTCTTTTAAACAGTTGTTGTTTGGAAAACAAGCATATGTCTGGCATCATCATGGATTTCTAAAAGAGGAAAAAGTGATTTTATTTTCAAAACATGTAGCAAAACTGTATTTTCAGCAGAATCAAATGTTAAATGCTTTTGAAAGCTTAAATTTAATGGTGTGTCCTTACAGTTGGTTGTCAAGGTTGAAACAACAAGCACAGTTAGCCCTTAAGCTGCTAAATGCTAATCATAGCTTGGCAAGAGTTTTCCTCAGTCGAGTTACTGAGCTCCAGAGAAGTGCACAGGCAACCTATAATAATTTTTTGAAATTTTTCAAAGCTAAACTTAAATGTTGAGGTTCAGATATAAATAAATGAGGCTTCTTTTTATGCTTGTGGTAACTGTGATATGAACTGTAAGACCCCTGGCTATAAATCTGTAGTTTGACTATCCCTACTCTTGTTCATCTTGGTAGAATTATGGCTGTTAATGCCTTTGAATATGAAGCATTAGAAAATACATTGACATAAGCTTTGTAAACCTAAGGGGTGACAGTCTAAACAGTGAACAGCTTTGATGTGTTGTTCAAAGATAACTTTCTTCATGCTTCATTACAGAACAACAGATACAGCATAGAACAGTCCCACTTATCCTAGAAGTTTGTCTAGGTTCATTCATTTACAAGGATAGGCTAAGAATGAAGAAAAATCATGTGCTATATCACTGAGTGGGAAACATTAGGGAGATTTAACTGTGAGGGTAGGAAGCATGGGTATTGAATCTAGAGGAATAAATCTAGTGAATTTAATTGAGGGTTACTGAAAGTTATTTTCTTTAAGATGTTCAGCCTGATATTTTAGAACTAAAATACATGGAGGAAACCTTGAAACAAAAGCTTGTGTGAAATACAGAGCTTGAAGGACAAGTGTTCTTTTGTTTAAAGTGTGTTTCTGAGTTTTCTGAATCGACTTTGAACAAAAATAAATGTAACTGTGGGAAAGATAAGACTGTAGAAATAATTAAATTCCACTGTGGTTTAGTTAATTTGCATTATATTAGTAGTGTTCTATAAAATATGCCTTCCATGCTTTTTTGCTCATTTCTGCAGGTATATAATGAAGTGTTGATCCTCTTTTTCTGGTTCAAAGCATGCAGGACTTGCTGATTTAAATCAAATTCTTACTGGATATTAAAAGAAGAATGAACTTAGTCAAAGTGGAAAGCTTGTTTTTCTTTAGGCTTGAAACAACTTTTGGTGATTCTGAGTAGAAAAGAACATGACCTATGGAACAGCTGGTCCGTAAGGATGCAGTAGCTGCAGGTATCCAGTCCTCCTCTCCCATCTGAAACAAAAATGTTAGCTGTGAACTGTTTTATACAAGACTGGGGTTTACAGCAGTTTTATCCAGGGATAGATATTCTGAAGGCTTGAGGGAAAGTAAAGTTCTCTTCCTTATTAATGAGTAGTTTCTGCCAGATAGATTCTTGGTAGCCAAGAAGAGGCTTTAATAAATCACACAACTGATGTACAAAAAGTTTTCACATACATTATATTTTTAATACCTTTTGTTCCCAATGCACAGATACGTTGCTTTAGAGCTGGTTGTGCTTGGGGATGAAAATTATTTGCTGTTGATAGCATAATATCACTTTCACTAAGTCAGTGTTCCCCTTCCATGCAGAAAGACAGCAAAGAAGGTAAGTTGCAAAGGGGCATGAAATCTGAAAATATGCCTCTTGTGTGTTCTCACGTGCTTTTGTTTGAATTCTGGCTGATCCCTTTTGTTTCTTATTTCTTCAGAAGTGCATCTGGTACAATATTTATTGTTAAACTTTTTTCTCATAAGTCTGTTTATTGCTTAATAAATATTTCTCTACTACATTCTAATTTTTTATCAGCTGTATTGTAATTGTACAAGAACTTGGAAAGTTTAGTCTTAGTTTAGGCTTAGTCAGCTGTATCTTAGTTTACTGGGCTTGGTTTAAAAAAAGTTCCATAATCCCTTTAGAGGGAAGGAAGGGTTATGTTAAGGTCTTTTATTTGTGGGAAATAGGTACTATGTGGGTTCCCACTGCTGGTGCAGTATCACTCTGTTTAATAGTCTGGGTTTAGATTTCCCAAGAAGTCCTAACTCCTTTGGACAAGTTCATTTTTCAAAGAGCTGAAGCTGGTAGGGGAAGAGAGTTCTGCCAATACCTGAAATCCCATTGATCTGTTGGTCCAAAATTTTATGTGGTATTATGGTGCTTTTTGTTATTACTTAAATGATGTTTTCTATTAGTTGTTAATTGAGTAAAAGAATAAAGAGTGATCAGATGCAGGGAGTCCGATGGAGAAGGAGTTTTGAGATTAAAATTCCACTTAATTGTACAAGCCAAACAAATGTATTTTTTGCACAAAACAAGTGGTCTATTTGCCTGAAAAATACAGCAAAACATCACCAGTGGAGGATCGGTGCTGGTATGTGATTGGGCTTTTTATTCTACTTCTGTTTATATTTAGGGAAAGATATCACTGTTTTTGTAGCGGTAGGATTATATCTAGAAAGCTGTCTTGATCAAAGTTGTGAAATCTTAAACCTCAGTCTTTCAGTGGGTTGCATGAGAACAAAGATCACTGTGTGGATCCAGTTACTGTGACTTTCTATTGGGAAAATACCCTCACCCCATGATTGCCTACTTAGTCCTGATGGTTGATTACTTGTTTATTTTGAAGCACTTCAACATGGGCTTGTCCTAATTATAGTTTAAGTTGTCCACTCTAAAGTTGCAAGATTCCCTTTTACAGTAGTAGCTTTGGTGCAGAACATATAGTTATTTACATTTTAACCTGATAATAGGCTACTCCTAAACAAAAGCCTTTCTCAGGGGCAGGGCTTCTCTGTACTATTGTCATGCTTGAGAATGAGGGAGGTGGAAGATTTTGTTCCCTTTGGTTTTCTTCTCTGTATGCCAGCAGCATGGTTAAATCTTATTTTCTGCAAGTCTTGACTTCAAAAAAAAGAAGAAAAACATCAAGGATATAGTTAGTTGACTAGTGTAACCTAACCACATTTAAATGCCAATTTTATATTTCCATTGGTGTGAATGTCCCAAACATGTAAGGGCAATGAAGTTAAAAACTTAGTGTTTTCAATTCTGAGATCTGAGCTCGGATCTTCTATGTGTGTCAAAAGGAGAGAAAATCATTAACGAAACCTGTTTTGAAATTTTTTTTCTGAAGTAGACCTGCATGGCAGGAGTGAAACTGGTGAGCCAGAAGTGTGTTGCCAGTAGTTTATGGAAATGCCATTTTATGCTGCTAGTTAACAGAAAATACCATTATTTCTGCAGCTAGTAAGTTGTGAAAACGTTGAATCTTAAAAGTGTTGGAGACAGTAACCTCTTAAAAAAAAAAAAAGTGATTCCTGTGGTAATCTGCAACAAGAGTTGCTAAAATAAGAAAGCCAGTATGCGTCTGTACTGTGCTGAAAGAAAAATTGTTAATGTGGGATCAGGTAATACTCTGAAGTTATTCTTCATAAAGGAGGCTTTTGAAGAAAACAAACAAAAACCTCAAACCTCCTGAAACTACCACCACCAAACCCAAACAAAACAAGGTTCCATGCCTTCTTGGATGATCTTTTTCAGTTCATTGTACTCAATGCAGAATTTGCTGGGGATTTTGTAATGTGATAACATGAGTGGTCTGTTCAGCTGATTGCTGTGCTTATGCCACCTCACCACATGTTGGTCATAGAGGTCACCTATGAAGCATTTCAAACCAAGGTCATCTGGGGTAGAAGCATAAAGATAAATCTTCAAGTTCTCAATCTGATGTGACTTTACTTGCTAGCTTCCACACATCTGAAATGCATGTGCTTGTTATTTGAGAAAAAGCTTAACACAGTGAATATAAGTAGTTCTCAAACTTTTAATGGAACCTCTCTTTCTGGTAACAGTTTGTTTCTCTACTGTTCTCTTGCCAGCACCAAGCAGCTGTTAAATGAAGAAGGAAAGAGGAAGCAATATGTCACAGTTGTGCAGCTCTGGCCTTGTCTTCTGGGAGGTGGAGCTGGAGCCCTAAAGCGTTGTGTGGTTTCTGCTTTCCTATATGGAGATGGGAAGAGGTAGATTTGAAGTTCTACCAGATTCCCTGCTGTCCCTTCTCTGTTTCTTTCCATCCCAGAGCAGAGTCTTCAGTAATAACCAAAATATCTAGCTGCTTCCATTCCTGAGCATAAGCCACATGTTTTGGAGCTGTCAGCATCTGCCTGGGCCTTGAGACATGGCATACTTCCTTTCCTGTGTTAGGTTCTGTGCCTCCACTCCTCTACATAGTGTTAAAGACAATAGCTTTTGCTCTTCAATGAAAAAAAAAAGCTCCTGTGGATTTCTTGGTGGCCCATGCTTTTCAGCAAACAGTTGCCACTCTTTCAAAACATTTAAAGTGGTTTTTTATTCCAAAGTCAGGGTATTTTGCATTTTACATGATGTAAATCTGTATTTAATTCTTGAAAATAATCTGTATTATATGTAGTTTTCAAAATGTTCAATAGAGGAAGGCAACAGGAGCAGATTTTGAAAACGTAGTTGAAATGGGTATTTTTATAATTGTTGGAAGACTGAGGAAGGGACACAAGCAAGAAGCAGAGATAATAGGATGGCATACCTGCAATCACATTATTATGAATGATGAAGAGATCTGGCATGTATATATATACATACAGTATTGTATGTATTAAATGTAGGCTTCTTTAGATTTGTTATCAGATCAAGATTTTTTCATTGTTTCAAAATCTCTTCATGAAAATTACTTTTGTTAGATGCTGCATTTGTGGCAGCTGACTACTTCCCCCTTGAATAGAAAAGACTAAACATGGTTGTGAAAATGATACTGAAGTATTCTGAAGAATAGGATTTATTGGATTTGCCTGTTCCCACTAAATATTCTCAAATTCAATCTCTTGAGTTAGTATCAACTGCTTGGTGTTGAGTCTGATGGTAAAGCAGTAGATAACCTGGACAGGTTATGTGATTAGGATAATGAAGTTTATACTTTTCCTTACCCATATTAAACAGTGTGAAGTAGAACAAGTTTTAAAATTCCCTTTTATGAAAGCAGGTCTTAATTAAAACCATAAAAATCTCATGGTAACAGCAGGCAAGATAGCTTTAAGCCACTTCAGCCTCCTTTTAGAAAGAAAAAGTGGACTTTATTTCACATACTTCTGTATTCCTGTGATTTGTTTGATCTTCCTAAACTGCAAAGCTCCTCTACATTGAATGAGATTTCAGGTCACAGATCCATGCAGAACTGCTTTAGTTTAACTGGCTTATAAAAAAAAAAGTTAATAACAAAAAAGATCCAAAAGAAACAAACGTGCCTGTTGTGTCTGGCCCTTTAAAAGCAGGAGGTGAAGAAAAAAATGTTGAGAAACTGGGATAAACTTGAACCATGTAGTTAATACTAGTGTGCTAATCTCTTTCAAAAATAGCTCTCCAGCTGGGGTATAAAATGGAATAATTAAACACATAAGTTTCACCTGTTAAAAATGCTTTCATTTCTCTCTCGTCTCAGCCTCCTTATTTCTTTATGTAGTAATGTCCTTAATTGAACCCTGTATGTGGTCAACTGTAAGGAGTCACTGTTTAATTCCATTGAGTTTTAATTTTATAAATGGTGGCTTTTTAATGATTAATCTGATACTTATGTCTGCCTAAAAACAATTTGAGACTTTCAATTTGGGGAAAACATGCACTTTTCACAAATAACTTCCAGTCAGTATCCTACTGAACCTTTATAAAGGTTTTGTATATCTAGAAAAATTATAGATATGAAAGACTTTATATAAGTTGCAATAGCAGCATACCTAAGTATGTACATATGAGAGAGAACTGTTTATAAGAACAGAATATAATATCTCAGTTGGAAGGGACTTAATCTTGTTCAACTGCCTGACCACTCCAGGGCTGAAAGAAAGTTAAAGCATGTTATTAAGGGCGATGTCCAAATGCCTCTTAAACGCTGACAGGCTTGGGGCATTGACCACCTCTCTAGAAAGCATGTTTCACCCTCTCGGTAAAAAATTGCTTCCTAATGTCCAGTCTAAACCTTCCCTGATGCAGCTTTGAATCATTCCATTGTGTCCTGTCACCAGATACCAGGGAGAAGAGATCAGCACCTCCCTCTTCCACTCCTCAGGAAGTTGTAGAGAACAGTGAGGTTGCCCCTCAGTCTCCTTGTCTCCAAACTAGACAAGCCCAGAGTTCTCAGCCACTCCTCATAGCACATTCCTTCCAGCCCTTCCACCAGCTTTGTTGCCCTCCTCTGGACACATTTGCGTACCTTTGCATCTTTCTTAAATTGTGGGGCCCAGAACTGCCCAAGGTACTCGAGGTGAGGCTGCACCAAGGCTGAATACAGCGGGATCATCACCCCTTTTGGCTGGCTGGTTATGCTGTGTTTGCTGCACCCCAGGATGTGGTTTGCCCCTCTTGGCTGCCAAGGCACGCTGCTGACTCCTGCTGACCCTGCGGTCCACCAGCAGCCCCAGATCCCTTTCGGCAGGGCTGCTCTCCAGCCCCTCCTCCCAATTCATACTTGTGCCCAGCTTTACTCCATTCTAGGTGCAGAATCCTGCATTTGGACTTCCTAAATTTCATTCTGTTAATCACAGTCTGATGCTCCAATCTATCTAGATCCCTCTGCAAGGCCTCCTGTCTCTCAAAGAGAGTCAACAGCACCTCCCAGTTTGGGATCATCAGCAAACTTGCTATTGGTGCATTCATCTCTGCATCCAGATCATGGATCAATATATTGAACAGGACTGGCCCTAGAATTGAGCCCTGAGGAACACTGCTGATAACCAGTTGCAGCCAGGTGTAGCCCCATTCTGTGCACCCCTTTGAGCTCTGTCCTTCAGCCAGTTCTTCACTCAGTGCATCATAAACCTGCTCATCCCACAGTTGGGCATCTTGTCTAGAAGGATGCTGTGAGGGACAGTATCAAGAGCCTTACTAAAATCCAGAAAAACTACATCCACCACCTTCCCTTCATCCACTGGGCAGGTGACTTTATCATAGAAGGATGTCACATTAGATAAACAGTTCCCTTTGTGAACTGACAGTGACTGTGCCTGATGATTGCATTATTCTTTAGACACCTTTCAATAGTACCCAGTATAACCTTCTCCATAATTTTTCCAGGAACTGAGGTTAGACTAACAGGTCTGTAGTTTTTCTTCCCTTACGCCCTTTTTGTAAACTGGAGTAACACTGGCTAGCTCCCAGTCACCAGAGAGCTCCCCAGAGTCCCAAGACTGGATAGATGATCGAGAGGGGTCCCACCATAACATCCACTATCTCCTCCTAGTACTCTGGGATGAATCCCATCAGGCGCCATGGACTTGTGAACATTCAGCTGATACAGCTGGTCCCTTACAATTTCAGTGTCCGCAAATGGAAAGGCACTGTTCCCACACACGTGGCCCTCCAACTCGGGGGACTGGGCATCCCGAGCTCTATCAGTGTTATTGAAGACTGAGACAGAACCAAAAAACTACTGAATGCTTTTGCTTTTTCTTTATCCCTATTAATTAGGTGATCATCTTCACCAAGTATTGGTCCAATGTTTTCTTTAGACTTCTTCTTGCTATTTATATACTTTTAAAAGCCTTTTAAGGGATCGTAGAGCAGTTCTTGAACAAAGGATGTGTCGTCCGAGGAGAATGTATTTACAGGGAAGGTGAGATTTTTTCCGTGAGCTGAGGTCTATACCACAAAGCATCATTTGTCTGCTAGGGTGAGGATGTGCCTCCTGTTCTCCAAATACTGAATCTTAATGCTCTTCTTTTCCCATTTCTCTTTCACTTCCAGGCTATAGGGAAATTAGTCATAGTGATGTGAGGGGTTACTTTTGGCTAGATACAGATGTAAAAATATGTCTTGCCCCTGGATGGGGTGTGCTAGGGAAAGCAGCTGCCTGTGACCATCTGCATAATTCTGATTCCATGGAACTGAAGCTGGCTGTCAGCTATGGTAGTGCTGAAGAAGATACCATTAAGTATGACCTCCTTGCTGATGCCTCCCTCCCTGTTGCACTTCTTTATAGATGTGATATTGTTTCCCTTTTAAAAAATTCTATCAGGACTGTTTATTTTGCTTTTTTTTTTTTAAATTAGGCATTCTGAAGCCTAGTAATTTCATTTATCAATCTAGTAGTTAGGTGTCTCATTTTAGTCGTATATATGTGTACATGTGATATTTTTGGCTAACACTTTTCAGTGGGGTTCTGTGTCCCATGCTGATTCATGCTTCCCTTTTTCTGCCACTTCTTGCTAATGTTATGAAAGAGTACAAACTGCGTGACCCTCTTCTGCTTATGGAGAAGTTTGAGCTAAAGAAAGTCTTAAGTTTTGTTCAGGGCAGGGTGAAGTCCACTGTTTGCTTTGAATATTGACTGCTAGCTGCTATCTCACAATATTTTTTTTGTATTGCTCATGTCACAGTATCCACTTTTTTAGTAAAGCGTTTCATTTGAGAGCCTGTACCTCTGTCTTTCCCATCATCTAGCCTTAGACTAATCTCTTTAATGACCCCATGGGTTTTATTTCTGTGTGGGTTAAATACTTACAAAAGTATCTGTCTGGATGTTCATACTTTGTAGCAATATCTGCTGACCACAAGAAATAAGGTTGGATGCTCCAGAAAGCAGAATTTAAGGGACTTTTTAAGAAGTGTGTTCTTAAACCTTATTAACTGACAAACATAAAGCTCCTCCTGGCTGGGTGGGCAACAACTGAAATTAGAGGCTCTCTCTGCTGAGGAAGGTCCAGTTTTAGTATTGTTACTCAACTGGATCTCCACTTTGATGTAAAGCCAGCAGTGTTCCTTTATATAAAGCATTAAGGAGCCATCTCTAGGCACTGGGAATGAAGCTAGGAGGGACCTCTTCACTTTTGTGTAAAGATGTATGCACCAAACTTGTGGTGAAGAGTGTGGGACTATATTGGGAGAAGGAGCAGGCTGATAGAACAGGGGGCTTGTGCTGTGAGATTAGGATTGTTACCTGTGAAGGTTTAGGGATAGTAAATTCTGCTAGCAAACCTTTTCAACTGTTTGAAAATATTTTAATGTTGACATCCCAGCTGAAATTGTTCCTTATCAGAGATCTTGGACTGACTGACTTTGTCAGTGATGGGAGAATCTTTTCTGTTTGAATTGAAGATCGGAAAATGAAAGAGCTACTTCCTGCCTGTTGTGGTTGGTACTAGTAATTTGTGGTATAGCTTTATCTTTACACCTGGTTTCACTTGCCGTGAAGAATCAGTGCAGACCATTAGGAAAGAGAATGTTGTCCTAGGCAAGCCTCTTACTGTTGAGATACCAAGGAGGTTAGTTATGTGGAGGCTGGTCAATGCTAGCATGTTTCTTATCAGCCAACAATGTCTGACAAACCAGTGCTGCTACTGTCTGGCTCACGGGTTTATTGTGTTGTCTTTTGTAGATTGCAAAATCTCTGAAGATCAAGTGTTTAACCTCAGAAAAATTCCACAAGATGTTTAGGGTTTTGCCAGCCTCCGGTTTAGTTAATCTCCTCTGTCCAATACTGAAGGACAGCTATACTCCGGCAGTGAATATTTGTGCCATAATCCAGTGAGTGAAAATGAGTAAAAGAGGTACCAGGTACTATACAACATGTATATTTTTACTTTGTTATCTGCTTGTGCTTTAAAGAAAAACTCCCCAAGAGCTTGAACTTGTTTGGAAGGAATAACTGGTAGAGGACACACTGGGTGTTGTGACCAAGTCTGACCTTCAAACTGGTTCTCAGAAAGATATGGAGTAAGAAATTGTCCCTTAAGGGCAGATTGCTTTCCACACCCCAAGAAGAGTGTGTGTCCTGAGTCTGCATTTCTGGATCAGGCCTTGCTTAAGGATAAGAAACTTTATAGTTGTCTTGATCACTGTTATGAAAGCTGCTTAACATGGGTCACCAAGAGGCCCCTTGGTTCTAAGGAACTGTTTGTATGGCTTTTATAGAAAAAGCCCCCATCCCACTGTAGAAGTACTTAAGACCAAGTGGGACCTAGCCACTAATTGATCTGTGGTTCTGCTCTTTGAGGACTCCAGAAACTGTCTGGGTTTTCCAGAAGTCTGCTCTAGAGTTACAGTAATTTCTAAGATTTGAGTTTCATGCTTTTAAGATTGAATACACACAGGAAGTTAACAAGGCAAATCAGTATCAAAGGTTTAAACTACTTCCTTTTTTGTGTGCATGCACTGATGAAACAGTTACTGTGTAATTCCCAACTACAGTAATAAGCTTTGGCTCTCCATATATGAAACCATCTTAAACTCACCCCTCAGCCCAGAAAACAGACTTCAAAATAAAATCCTTTTTTTTCACTATTTTCATGATGACCATTTGGATACTTTAAATCTTTAATCTGTATAAAAGTTGATGTCTTGCATTAAATCCTTTATTTTTTCCTGTGGATTTCTGAAATAATCCTGTGTGTCATATAGCTTGTTCTTCAAATTGCTTGCATACAATATCATTTCTAGGTTTAGAAACTTGTAAAATATTGATCTTAAACAATTCAGCTGGATATACATTTCTAAGCAGAAGTCAGTGTTACACATTCTGCATATCTGAAATCTTATCCTATTGGAACTGTTCAGTACTTTCTGAAATTTAGTCAGCAAACATGAGTCAAGTGGGGCACTTGGCAGAGGAGTCAGTGATGTTCTTGGTAATGAGTAAGGACCTTTTCATAATGGCTTTCGTTGGGGTTTCTTTCTTGAATATTTTATGGGAAAAAGAATCCATTCAAAATGGAGCATGTATATTCAGTTATGCCAGTGGATAGGTATTGCTGGACTATTAATGGTGGTATTGAAATATACTCATCTTGCATGCCTCTGCAATGTTTTTTTCATCACAATGATGTATCTTAAAGATAGAACATGTAACAAGAGAGTCCAGCGTTTCTTCTCCATCGTATTCTGGGTCTTTTTTAATAATTGACTTTAAAATAAAAATCAGAAAACTCTGATTTAAAAAAAAAGATATGACTGCTTGGCACTGGCCATCTATTGATGTCTTTAACCATGTAAGGATTTATACTAGCCTCTGGAATATATCAGGATAGTTGATCTCATTTCACTGTAAAAACAGCGCAAGAGTCTCATCCTTACTGTTCATGCGGTAATTCTCATCCTACTTCCCATCGCTGTATAGATCAGACATTGCTGACCTGGGAGGAGAGTTCCTTCATCACAGGATGGATTCAGGGATGCCGTTGACATAGCGCAGCACTACAGACATGTTGATGTAACCGATGGAAGTGGTGAACTGCAGTGCGTGGACAGGAGCAAGTAGCTAATGTGGGGAACTGGGAACCTCATAAGGTGCCTTTGCTGCTGAGGCTGATGTAGTGTGTAAATATATCCTCAGCCATCTTGACAGTACTAGAGGGTTTGAGTTCTCTATAAGTTCCAGTCCCCTTGTACTAGGCTAGTGCTCTGACATCTGTTCTGTAGTGTTTTTCAGTCTAGTACTAATTGCTCCAAAGCAGATTTACTGTTTCTTGAACCACAGGTATAGTGGAATAAATCACTGTAGATTCAAATCACATAGATAATCGGATCCTGTCTGACATAATTTTAGTCAGGATTGCGAAGCTGTGTTTGGAAGGCACCTTCCTCATATAGTACCTATCCTCATGATAAGATAGGGAGACCTCTGAATGTTAATGAACTATATGTAACTGAGCCTTTTATAACATGTGACTTAAGAACAGTTCCTTCTGTAAGCACACAAACACTTCAGTGAGGACTAAAGCCTTAACCAGCTGGTAGATCTTGGTAGCAAGCTAAGGTCAGTATTATATTTGGAATAGATGGCCTCTGCACTAATGCTTACTGAAATTGAGGTGGGGGCACCATGATAGTAAAACTATTATTATGAGAGAGGATGAAGGAAATTTGGAGTGGTGACAGTGAGCAAGAGGTGTTGTCAGGATACTGATGTTGCCTTTGAGAAATGTGTGTGTGGTGACTTTAGTAGTGTCTTGCTCTTCTAGATGTTCTGGTTTTTTTTATAGATCATGTTTTATGAATGTGTCCTTGAAATAGAGAAGTTTTTATCTCTCTTGTAAACTTTTATTTTCTAAAATGCCTAATCAAGTTCATCAAGGAACGTATAGCAGCAGCCTTTAAAAATATGGTTGTAATATTAGTCTCTTAAGATCCAATGGTCTGGTTTAGAGATCGTCGTTGTACGGTTCTTGCAGAAGGGGCAGCTATGTCTTAACCACAAAAACTTAATTTATAAAAATTTAATGTATGATTAAATGTTCATTGTAAGTAAGAATATTCTCTGGATACTACGATCTGTAATTGTTTCCATGAAAATATCTCAATACTTTTGCAAGAGATTCTCATTGCTTTTTTTAGTGTGTTTGTTTTAGTGGGTTTGTTTAGTAATACTGAATTTACTGTGAAGTATCTTGGAGACACTAAAACCTGGTGTTTTATTATGCTTTACCATAGGCCACTGTTTCACGTTTTTCCATCCCCATAGTCTTTAAGGGGGTGAATGTTACCTTCTCTGCAGAAATTTCCAGCTTAAAGGGGGCATTGATTATAAAATAACACAAGCTATTTTCTTATCTTAAAAACATTTAAGCTGTAGCATGAAATAATGTTTAGCTCAAAACAGTTAAAAGTATGTCTAGAATCTGCTCATGCATGTTTTAGTAATTTTTAACTGATCGCCGAACCTGATTTTTAAATGCATATTTTTATTTTGAAAAGCAAAGTTGAAATTTGTCTTTGTTTGCAGAGAAAGCCACCTGAGTGTACTAGCAAGTTACAGAACAGCTGTCTTCTTGAACATATAAATAGAAAGGATATTGTCTACTTCCTTTTTAAATGGTAAGTTCAAGGGAACTCTTGCTTGAACGTACTTTGTCACTTACTTTGCATTTGTGTGAATCTGTTACAAATAGCTTTGAAAACTGTGGTAAGTCCCTTAAACTGAAGACCAATGATGAAACTTGGAAACTATCCAGAAAGTTTTGAGTTAGCATTGGGAAAGGACGTTGATATTTTTCTGGTGTTGCAGATACGCTGTATTAGGCCCTGAAACAAATGTCAAAAGCACTGGTAGCTCAGGAGACTAGTATCATTTGAACACTAATCTTATTGTGTAGAAAACAGAAATTTACTTTATTCATGGATGTTCATGAGATAATGGATTTATAAATTTGCATCTGTTAATTACTTTTACCCTGTATAATCTGTACTTTGCTGATGTGTCGTCTTAGAGATTTAAACTAAATCTGTTGGGGTTAAATGTTTGATTGTGTGCCTCAAAGTGCAACGGATAATAAAAGATTTATATTTATTGATATTAAACTAGCTCTGTGGGGAAAAATCCCCCCTCCCCTCAATCTATCTCAGCTGTGTCATGCACACCACAGACTTTTAGATGAGGAACATCTGTTGTGTTGGTGGAAGAGTATGAAAACAGCTGTGTTGCAGTTCCTTCACTGTGTGGCAAAAGATGTGGGCCACACTGGGTGGTGCTAATGAAGGACTACTGGCAAAGTGCAGAGAATTTTGTTAGAATCTAAGTAAACCTGTTTATAACTTTTTTCTTTTAGGGGGCTGCAGCTTGTCTGCTTCTGTAGTGGAAAAGAAACCTTTTGAGCAGGGGAAGAAGCTGGAGAGCAGGTTGGTTTGTTCTTCCTTGTGAGAAGATGAGGAGGTTAAAAGCTACTCAAAGGAGAGATGGCTTTCTTCCTGCATTGCACACCATAGTGCTGCCTTTGGCAGAAACCACAGCCAGCCTTGCTTCAGGATCTCTGAAATAAGCAAAGCATGCAGCAGTGCTTTAGGATGCTGTTGACTTTGCCTATGTCAAAGCTGACCCTGACTTTGTCCCTTGGCTGAAATTCACATGCTCATTTTAATTCTGAGTACTGATTATATACTTGATATTTAAGATGCTTATCAGTGTGTATATATATATATGTTGTGAAACAGATGGCACCCTACATCAGGAAAGACTCAAAGAAAGGTGTTCTGAAGAACTCTGCTATGTATCCATGCATCCACTGTTGAATAAGAAAATAAGGGATGAGGGGATGGGGAAGAATATGGTGCACATAGAAATGTGAAAGGTATGACAACAGCCTTGGAAGGAGAAGGATGAAAGAAAACCAGATCTTTCCCCCTTCTGCCTCTCTTGCCGTTCCTATTTAATGGTAATGTAACTTGATGGTTGTCTACTCAAATAGTTTGGTAAAAAGATCACTTGCTGTAAATTTCAAAGGCAGAGGAAAGGTGTCAGGGGAAGTAGTCTGCAAAAAATTTGGTAAACCTAATGGATGTATTGAAGACTGAAAATATGGTTCATGATTAGCATATTGTTTATTTAATGAAATCGTGAGATTTATTATTCTTAAGATATGTATTTACAGGTGACGTGTTGTCACACAGGTGTGTGACAAAGGTCTCTCCAGTAGCTAATCCATATCTGTGGCCACACCAGTAGCTGACTTTAAGACCCCTGATCTCTCCGGTATGTGGCCCCCAGATTTATAGGGTCTCTAGTAGCTGGCTTTACAGACCTCTTCTGCTTAAAAAAAGATTACAAAAAGACTGCTGTTGCTTCCAGTGTTCCTTTCTCCTTTTTTTAATACATTATAAGCTTAACAATTGTTACAGCAGTGTCAGATTTCAGTTGCATTTCATGCTATATGGGAATATCATTGCTTGCTTTTATTCATGGGATGTTGTAGAGATTAGTTGTTACCGCAATAGGAACCTAGGTTTAGGAATATTTTACACAGGTTGTATTTATTCATAAAACTTAAAAAATTATTTTTATATATTTGCTGTTCATACTCAGTGTAGTGTCATCAAATTTTCTATTTCTTTGTGCAGGTTAAGCACAACTTTTCAATTAAATTGTACATGGATCTAGTGTTTAATAGTCTGGAGTTTAATGTAGTTGAAGGGTATTTAAAGACAGTATACCGAACATGCTTGAAAATAATCAGCCTTTGATTTTTAAGCAATATTAAAACCTAATTTTAATAAACATAATAAATGCTAATTTTTAGTTGAACACTGATCATTTGTGTATCACAAACGTTCTGATAGGACATACAATTTGGAAACTACTTGGTCAATAAAATGACAAGCTTGTATTTAAAAGTAATGATTGATTTCTATACTAATGTAATATTTTTCTTTTAAAATTTCTGCTTCAAAGAATTTCACTTATTTCGGTAATAAAAAATTTAAATTGATTGATTCATCTGTTTTGCATGCGTAGTAAGGATTTTCATTTTAAATCAAGTAATTTATTTTGTCACTTGGATTATAATTGTGCCTTGTCTTTTCTTATCTGGATTTCCTACTGTGTTTTGCTAATATAAATGCCCCCAAAAGTTGTCAAGGTGCTCAAAATAAAATACAGCTATTATGTGTGTGAAAGCTGCTGACTCCTTAACATGCCACCCTGTGTTAAGTAGCATGCACTGGATTTGCTAAATTTCCATTGTAATCCTACAACAGTACACTACAGAAGTGTTTCCCACAAAGAAAGAGAGAATGTAGTCAGGAAGGAGATACCAAAATGCAGGTCTTGACCCTGGTGCTTACTGGCCCTGAATGTCAATTCACTAGACCAGCTGAAGAAATCCTTTAGAATTGTTTGTATGTGATAAGAAATATGTGTTTACTGTTAGTTTGACATATAAAAATGTTGCATATTCAGTTACGTGCTTTGAAGAAAGATGTTAAAATTATATTTGATTGCTGTGTGGATAATGCTGTTCTAGTCTTCAGAAATACTTTTGTTGTGAAAGTGACTTAGATATTTTTAGTCAGGGTTAAACCAAATGTATTTGCAAAGACTTTTGCTGTACTATCTGACTCTTCAGGTGCATAACCTGTATCCTTTGTGGCTGGCAAATCATAGAATAATTTAGTAACTTAAATTCTTGATTTAAAACAAACTTAAGAAAAGCTTCCTCTGATTTTTTTTTTTTTTTTCAGAAGACTAGAGTTTGCATTTTTCCTGAAGGAAGAGTTTTTCAGAATAGGAGAGAATGAGTGCAAAAGGTAGCATGGACAGGAGAAAGAAATAGTCTTCTGGAGGATGGTGGAAAACTTTTGGACTACTCAGCCAGGCAAAAGCTGAAGATTACATAGCAGTGGATGGGGGCAGAAGTAGGACAATGTTTCCCAAATGGTCTCATGGGGAGAGGTCTGTGGGAGAGGAGAAAGTATCCCTAAATCCTTGCATTACAAACGGTAAAGCCAAAATGAGGTGGAACCAGTTTGGAGAGAGACTGACTTAAAACATGAGAGGAGTCTGATCACAGATTCTGATCTTAAAGAGGTGCATGCGTTTTCTATGAGCTTTCTTTGTTTTCTGTCAGATTTTGATATTAGAAGAGGCTGAATATTTGGGCTTAACTCTTGCCTGTTTTGGGTTAACTATTCAGTGTTCACTTAGTTATGTTTTGGACTTAATAGCATGGAGTTGAGGGATTTTATATTTTGAAATTGCAGCCTGGCAAAATGGGTTTGATGTTAATACACAAGGAGTAGTGATTTGGTGAAACTGGCATTTGTGCTGTGAGAGCTTTATCATGTTCATCGTGTTTTCAAGATAGTGGTGTGAACACATACAGAAATATTCTTCATTATCACTGTCTAAGACTGGGAAATTCAGTGCTACTTCAGTACTGCAAATAAATGCAGTCATTGGCCTCTTCCCTGAACTCTTTCTATCATTGGCATCATAGTAACTTCCCTTTTGAATTATTCAGCTAGTGTGTAGGGATCTGCTTGAAGATGAGGTTTAAATCTTGGTTGCCTGTGCAATGATTAACTAAATCAGTTTCTAAATTTAACCAATGTAGTTAAATTGCTTTTTGAACTGTGTGTAGATTAGTCTCTGATGGCTTGGGTTTTTTTCCATATGTGCAGCTTGTCTCTGTAGATTATATAAACTATTTTAAAGCGTAGTTAAGAGCAATGTAAGTATTGGTAGGCTTGTTCTATAATTTGTTGGGGTGTATGGAAGATCAGTGTAATCATAGATAACTTTAAATGACAGTCTTTGAGAATCAGAGTCAACATGTTACTCTAGCAGTCCACAGAAACAGTGTTCTCCAATGCAGTTGCATAGGTTTTGCTCAGTTTGATGTAATTCTCAAATATCCTCAGGCTGGGTGCCAACAGCTGAAGTATTGCCTCCTGGAGTCTCATCACAGAGGTGGCAATAGCAGTTCTCTCTTTGATCAGCAGGCAGCTGGTTACAGCCGTGGTCAAGAAATGTATTCCTTCTGGATTGTGGGAACCCATCAGCTCAATGTGTTTTAAACTAATAATTGCATTTTCACAGGCGAACATTTTATCACCAGGATAACAGCAGCAGCAGTGCTGGGATGGAGGCAAGTTTATAGTAAGTGGGCTTCAGAATTCTATGTCTATCTTTATTTCTGTTTTTGAAAGAAAAACAAAAACACCCTGGACATCAGCATTCTAGGATTTAATTTTTTTCCATTATTTTCACTTCAGCATGTTTAGGTTCCATATCTACTTACTGGTGTTAAGAATGAACATCTACTTAGAGGAAACTTTTGTTCAAAGCAATTTAATGACGGATCAATAATGAAAATATTTTGGTCCAAAATGCAAAATATATTTTGAAGCAAAATTCAGGACTAACCACTGTGGAACCAGAGTGGGGAATAAAATAAAATTTTTTTGGAAATAGGTGTTGAAATTTATTTCAAATTGCTTTTTAAATAAAGTTCACAAGAGACTGCAGTGATCATCAGGATCTCGATGGTTGCCATTTCCTCTTTAAAGTCAGGAGTAAAATTAAAGCATGTTTCATCAATACACATTGCAGTCATTTACCTTTTCCTGTAAATAAAACATTAACTTGTAAAGCTTTTTTTATGTGCAGTTTGTCTATTTATAGAATTAAACAGACTGCCTTTAAACTCTGTTCATCTGGTTGCAGCTACAAAGCTTCTTTATGTAGGTGCCTCATCTATGCATTAAAACAGTTTAAAATAGGTATTAATGGCTTCTCTATACTTTTTTTTTTTAAAAAAAGCACTGAGAATCTTTGCAGGCAGCTGCCTGATCTGTATTCTGCCAGCATTTAGTTAGCTAGGTACTTTGTTCCCCATAATTTGAGGAGAAGCTGTGTTTAGTCCTGAGGGTTTGTGAAGAGTTGATGTGTTATGGGGCCTGTCTGAGGAGTTTTCATATTCAAATAAGAACATAGTATTTGAATAAGATATTTTACCCTGACAGTGTGAGAGGAGTTTGGATCTCACCTGGGGACTGGATAGGAAAGAGGGAGGAGCAACTACCAGGTCCTATTCTTTTAGTTAATGGACTCTTTTTTTGAGACTAAGAAACACTCTTTAGAATCTGTCTATTACTAGTAAAAAGTACTAATTAAACAAAAAATAGTTAAGAACAAGGTTTTGTACCAAACAGGCCTTGTAGGCAAACATTAGAATCTAAAATGGGGGGGGGGGGGGAGGGTAGTTGGAAGCATTAGTTTATATCTCTCCCCTTAGTTATCAGTGCCTCCAACTCTTGTTGGAGCAGCTAGCATGTTCTGTAGTAGTAAAAGATGACATAGCCAAAATTGAGGTGTGCAAAGCAGAGTACAAGCTAGTAAACTCCCTGGTAGAGGAAAGCAACTGTACGATGTGCAAAGAACACACAGCCTTCCTTGCTGTATTGGCAACTGCAGTAGAGAGTATGCCAGAAGTGGTGCTAGAAGTGGAGGAGAAATCACTGTCAGTAGGGCTCCTGTAAAGGAGGGAAAGGTTGGACTGTGGCTCTAAAATGTAGGCAGGGCATCTTATAATCAGTAAAAAACTCAGTATAAACTGAGCGGCTTCTCTTCAGGTGTTTGGCTACAGAATTTTGATGGTTGGGTGTTTGTCTCTGAAATTATGAATGTGATCAGTTCAACATGCAATCTATTGGTGCACTATTTCATGACATTTATGGTTAAAGTAGTGGGAAGCAAGTAAAGAAATGCTCTGTGCTCTATTAACTGCAAGAATTAAGATTTTTGCGATCCCAAATATACAGAGAATAGGTGCCTTTGATTATTTCTTTTTAATGTTTTGTCCTTGATTCCATCTTACGTTTTTGGAAGAGAGAAAAGGGACTCCACAATTTACCAGGAACGAAGCACAACTGTTTTTCTTGAGATGTGATGGTACCTTTCATTAGATTGGTGATTTCTTTCCAAGAAGAGGATACCAATTTTTTTGCTGAGTTTTCATCCACCCTCTTCTTTCAGACTACTGTATATTTTTTTTTTTAAAAAATATCCTTTAATACTCTATGCTTTTAAAATTAACTTGGTCTTAAATATTTATGGTTGTATGCTGTTTTTTTCTTTTTGTAAACAAACCACAGAAATCAACATATACTGAGTTAGCATTCACTAAAAGCAGCATCTTAGGACAAAGATGGAAATGTTACAGGCATAAACTACTTATGTGGCTAAGAAGGTAAATAGAATTTATAATGCCTACACGAGATGTCATGTAATACAGTCCTTGGGACATGACAGATGCCTCTGTGAGCCTGAGGAATAAATATATAAGAAATGTCTATTCTTCTATTCAGTAAATTTTTTTTACCTTCTCAGAGTTTGCTGTGACTCCTACATGATTTTGGGAAATGAGAGCGCAGGTGAACAGAAGATTGCAACAGCTCTGACCTTTCTAGTGTCATAGGTCTGTATTCCTTCCAATTGAAGGACTAGGACTAGGGGGCATGACTTCCAAGGAGCAGCTGAAAATACTAGGGTTGTTCAGAAGAGGAGACAAGAGGATACTGAGGGATGACCTCATTGCTGTCTGCAACTTCCTCATGATGGGTGGTGGAAAGGGAAGTGCTGATCTTTTCTCTCTGGTGTTGGGCACAAAGGAATGACTTAAAGCTGCATCAGAGGAAATTCAGATTGGGTATTAAGAAAAGATTCTTCACTGAGAGGGTGGTCAAGCACTGGGAGAAGCTCCTCTGGGGAACGGTCATGGCCCCAAGCCAGTTGGTTCAAGCATTTAGGCAGTGCTCCTTGATATCTGGTTTAACTTTTCAGTTTCCCTGTGTGGAGTAAGGACCTGGACTTGATGATCCTCATGAGTCCCTTCCAACTCAGGGTATTTTTATGATTCTGTGACTAGACTTACGTCTTCTTTCTATGACAAGACTGATGCCATTTCTTGTAGAAAGAACTTAGTCCTTGTCAGGTCTAGTTTACACATTTTAAGTAGTCACTTGTGCTTAGTTTGTTATTCATCTATGCAACTAAACATTGTAACTGGTCTTTTGAATGTGTCTGTCCTGTTGTTACAGTATGAAATGGGAGATGGGCTTGAATTACTGTTTGTGTGGGGTTTTTTTCTGTGTGCTGAAACAGATGGAGTGCTCTCACTGTCACTTGTGTGGTCTCAGCTATAAGGGCAGTAATTCCATAAATTGCTTTGACTTCTTTCCTCTGGATTAAGTTTCTGTTCACTTCCGATCTGATTTCAACCCTGGAAGCAGCTCAGCCAGGAGCAACAGCTATAATAGCAGAAATGTTGAAATGGGGGATGGGGAAAGGAATCCATTTAATTAAATCAACGAGTGGTTGGCTTACAGCTGTCTTAAAAAGCACAAAAGCACAACTTGAAGTGAAGTGGATCCTAAGGCAATAACTGAGCTTTGCTTCTGAGAAGGAAGTATAGCTCATCTTGTGGTTGAAGCATTTGTTGCTAAGTACTGGTGTGATCCAGGTCCAATTTCTGATCCTTCTACAGGCCTTGTGTACTGGCTAGTGTCATCAAGTAGCTTTGTGTCTCTCAACTGGATTATTGAGACACTGCTTTTTTGCCTTTCTCAAGTTTGGAGAATAAATTTAACGTCTAGGTGTACAGATACTATAGTAAGACAGGTATTATGCAATTTTACTGTAATAGGCTTTCTGATGCTTTATTGCAGCTGCACCTTGCTAGGTTTAGCCAGTCCATTCCTCCTTCAATGGGTTTTAGTTGGCTGTGTTGCCAGGAATTTGGTGTGTGGTTGACTGCTAGCTAGTGGGGAAGATGAGATCCTTCCCCAAGTGTTGGGTGGCTGAGTGCATTATAGGGAAGGAGACACTTGTGCTTAGTGTTTTTATTCCCTCCTTTCCCAGGAAGCCTTCATTTGTAAACATTGGAGAGAGAAATAATTTGAAAATACTGTGTTTCAAGTTCCCAGCCTTAAGATGGTGGGTTTTTTAACCAGTACTTGCCTGTTTTCTTCCACCTTGTCCTCATAAGATTTAACCAAAATAAAACCATTGTTTTTCAACCTTTATGTAGTGAATTAAAACATGTTGAAACAATAAGCATTTTAGGGTGCTTTATGCTATCTGTTTTGTTTGAAAGCAGGAATATGTTTATGATGCGCATTCCCCAGTTGTGGAATATATGACCTTTTTTCCTTTCTGATGAGTCTAAAAACAAAAGGTGCTCTCCAGGAGCATACCTGATGGTGTTCAGCATCTAATGAACCATAAGGCCAGGTCAGAGCTAGTTTGGAACGAATATCCCTGCTTCCCTACCAAAAAAAATAGACTGTATAGAAGATGGACGCAGGATCATCAGCACCAGCTGTTCTACTCTACAGGTCTCTCTGCTCCTGTTGTACCACACAACTTGCTAATGTAGTCTTTAACCTTAGCTACTGTTTTCATAATTCCTTTTGAAGTCTTTGAATATCCTGGAAGTCCACAACTGGAAAACCACTGATGGATGGTGCTGCTCTTTCTTGTGGCCTCCATGTATTTTGTTCAGTTCTACTTTTATTATACTATGTAATACTATTATACTATTTTTTTCCTCCCAACTCGCCCACACTTGACATTGACTAAAAGAGGAGAATTAGAGAGATAGCAGTAAGTCGGTATGATTCTTCCAAATGTTCAATATTAGGTTCTGAAATTGCAGAGACTCTTAAAAAGCTATGTTTATACTTTCAAGACACATATACATATATGTTTTGAAGAAAGACAGAAAAAATGGTTCCACAAGGGATATTTAAATGCACTGATTTGAAATGCTGAAAGAGAGCAAACTTTAAAAATTTAGTATTATCATTGGTAGCCTCTGCATTCCCTGCAATCTTAGCTACGATTCAGTGGTTTTAGCTGGGGAAAAAAGTTGCTTAAGCCTCTTTTTAGGGATTGATTATACATGGTAAGAATGCTTTTTTTTTTTTCCTTGGAGCTGGTTTCTGGAGCACTTCTACCCTGCCAGCTCCATGGAGATCTGTTGATACAATGCCAAATTTCATGGAACACAGCTTTTCAGCCTTCAAGTCTTGAAAAGGGATTTTTAGAGAAGGCTAACTGCTGTATTTGGTCTGAGACTCACTATGGTTTTATAATAGCTTATTTGTCTCATAATGGGAGTTACTGTATGTGTAACAAGGAAATCTCTTTAATGCTGCAAATAAGGTTTTGTAAGCCAATATTACTGTATCAAAACATGTTACTTTTACTAATGCCTGACATTCATTTTAGGCTTTATTTAATAACCCCTCCATGAAAACCCAACAACCTCAAACCAAACACAAAACAAATGAAAAAACGAAGATAAGGATTATACATTGAATTATTAGGAAGTTAATGATGGGCAGAACTTTGGCATCTGAATTTGGAATGCTAGTAAAAGCCAGGATCTGTCACAAAAGAGCCAGAAACACCAAGGGAAAATAATGTTCTATATTTGTGGAGACGTAACTGCTTTCAATCTTGATGTGCTTCGTATTAATAAAATACTCGATATATCAAATGTATTCAGATTTATTTTTTACTGCAGTTTTATTTCTTTTGGTATTCTGTTCCTGGTGAAAGCTACAAATGGATATCTATGTTGCTTAATTTAAAAAAATGTCTTCGGTATCAGTAAGGCCAGGAAAAGGGGTATGATCCATCTTGATTTCTGCTGGACCCTGTTTGTGACTTAGTTGTAGGGGTATCGGGAGCTCCTGTACTTCTGATAACTGGATGTTCCACTGTGCCAGCTGTAACTATTACTATTTTATGAACTGGAAAATTATGAATTGCTAATTTCTTGTGCATCAAACATGAATGGTTTCTGTGATTAACTTGAAGATGGTAACCATGTGGAAGAGAGGAAGGTTACTTGACAGAGAGAAATTTCATTATTAGTATTCAAGTTACTGAACACTGGCAGTAGTAAGATATGAAAAGCATCACCACTCTGGGAAAACCTCTAATCAGAGCTCAGCTCTCCTTAGGTGCCAGAGTGAAATAACCACAACACCCAAAGCTGCATAATACCTGGCTGCATTAATGCTGGGCCTTAATAAGTCTCCTTATGCTTCTTACGCTTTGTGGTGGTTTTTTTGCTGGTAGGTTTTTGAGATTTTTGTCTGTGTTTTTTTTTTTTTTTTCCCCTGCTGTCTTGAGTGTTGTGCTCTTATAACTCATAGTGTATTTCTTGATTTTATGCACCAGTCCTCAATCACTTCGGCAATTTGTCATATGTAGTATGGTAGCCACCAGAAGATGGACTTCATGGGAACAGATGGCATGCTTGGCTCAGGATGAAAATAGTTGGGAATTATGTTGATTCACTTAGACTCAGCTGTTGTATTCAAACACAAAATATTTTGTTTAGTTTTTCCTTAAAATGCACCCAAAATAAATCTGTTTTTTTTTTTTCCCAGTGCAGGCTAGCTGCCACTTCCAGGTTTCTGATACATAGGAAAAGTGAAGTGTTGGTGGTAGCTTCACAATCAGAAGAATCAGGGAAATCCTGAGTTTCCTGCTAAAATTCCATGGCAAGGGTGTGTGGGATGTTTGCTTATTTTTGGATTAACCTAGATCTTCATGGGCTGCCTGTGTGCTGGGAACATGTGCCAGGAAAGTTTTGCTACTGTCTCAAAGAACCTGGTTTTTCAGTGGACATTGAAGTTACTTGACTGCAAGGTATTTCAGGGATTGTGATACACTGTGGTAGCTTGATAAAACATATTTGCAGTTGTTTCCCGGTGGCAAGGTCTGTCCTGGCTGGTAAAACCTGGGAGTGGAGGTGGCACATTAAGAGTCAAGGCAGGCAAATTCTAATGCCAAATTGTCATGGTACAAAGTGTTTTTTTCCTTTTGTAGTTTGACTATGTTATTGCTCTCTTCCATTGCAGAGTGTCATATTTTAAAAAAAAGTCAGTTATATATCAAATATGTATGTACACAAACTGTGTACTTGTGTATGTATGCATATTTAATTTTCTGAGGTTATTTGGTATGGAAAAGAATGACAAGAAAACACTTCCCTGTGATATTTTGGATTTTAGATCAACTACTGGGGTGTGGGGGGGAAGAGTTTAAGAACATGTCTTTTTCCTGAAGAATACTGTTCAGAAAGCATTTTAATGGTAAACTAGATAAAGGAAAATAAGGAACACTGTGTATTGCCATAAAACTTGATATGATTGGAATGAAGTGGGTACTTCATCCCTTTTCTACTTTTACCTCCAATTTAGGGTTAATGGGAGTTTTGAGAAACAAATTACTAAATTTGCTTCTAGTTTACCTTGAGGTCATTTAAGGATCTGAATGGCATGTTCTCACTGCAGTTGGCCTCCTGAGGCCCCTTACCTGGTGACCTTTGTCACATGGGCTGTGACCCAGACAGTTATTTTGGGCAGTTTGAATCCAGTAAGGCTTTGGTAAATGGGATCAATGTAAGTCAGCAAGGCTTAGGTGCAACTTATGTTTTCTTTTCATAATCAAGGCATTTGCTGCTGATAACAGTTAATGTTTGTGAAGAAGGAAGGCTGGGGCAAATGTGCTTGCAACAGTCTCCAGGAGCTATTTGTGCATTACTGTAGTCCATGTGTTAAGAAAGGCTTGTTTATAGTTGCAGACTTTTAATATTCTGTTACAAGTTGTTCCAGCATCAAATTGTCTAAAGTAGTGTAAAATATCATACAGTAACAATTCTTGCATTACAGAATTACTCCATTTCTCTAATTAGATAAAATGTGACTTTCCATAACTCTAAGCTATTAGAAGAACGTGTATTAGATATCCAAAGCAGATTTACAGTAAGCACTCTTAAGATGTATAAAACCATCATTTAAGAGACCATATTGAAAGGATCACACTTAAAATAGTCTTTCAGTAGTTTGTACTAAGTTGGGCAATGAAAAGTTTCTCTGTGCCCTCTTATAATAATTAGGTTGATGAAGAGGGAGCTTGTGTTGATGGTTTTTGGACTGTAGTCCTATCAGATCCTTGAATAGGTGGGTGGTGAACAAAAAAGAAATTTCCTTTAGGTGGGAAATGTCCTGGTGTAGTTGGTTGTTAGATAAGTAATAGTATTGTTAAACAGCAGTTCTCTTGGGTTTATTGTTTTTAAATTTTATTGCCACTGGTAGAAAAATTAAGCAGTACTACATGGGTGGGAATCACTGGTGTTGCACAGAAAGGGGTTTAAACCATGATTTACTTTAAGGCTAGATACATCTGAGCTATTTTATGGGAATACTTCTGGTGGTTGGAAGTGGCATGTAGACATTTTCCTAGTTATCTGGGCTATGATTTTGGCTATGGAGGGAGAGAACTGTGTGGCTCTTTCTACAGAACTAACTCTGTACTCAAATCTGGTAAGATCCAAGCCTGATAAACTCTGGAAACATTTTGACCTGCTAGTGGTGAGCTGTTCCTGACCTAATTATCTTGATGTTATAACTAGCTCTCTGCTGCTTTGATTTTGCTCCTTTTGACCTCATCCAGTTTATATTCGCTTAATGTTACCATTTAGGTCCTAAGTGTTACAACGAAATTATATTTCACAGGATCACGCTCTTCCAGTCAATATTTCAGTACTTCTAAATTTTCATATGTGTAATCATTGGTTATTCAAAGTAGAGAGAGCTGAATAATTCAGTAGCCATATGGTTCACACATGTCAAGATCATACAAAAGGGGGGGTGTGTGATCAATCTAAGTCTCTTTTCCTGTGCTGTAGGACAAAGCACTACTTCCTCCTTTTTCTTTACTCCTCGCCGAGTTTTTTCTTGTTCTGGCTGAGTGCTTCTTTTCAAGAGATGGTATTTTTAAAGGGTAAATGTTATTTGAGATGTAAACTGTATACTGTATTTTATTTATTTCTTTCAACTCTGCTTAAAAAAGTTACCACTTTTTGTATATGCACAAGGAAAATATTTTTGAGTTGCTGTGCAAAACTGTTCAAATAGAATTTAAACAAGCTCAGACAAATGCATAGTGTGCATCTTTTCAGTAAAGACAAACAAATAAAACTAAAGGGAAATAAACGGTGACTCAGTTCGGTCCTGTTTTCTTGAATAGGAGAAGAGATAGTAATCAACTCTTGGAGTATAATACAGATTTCAGAAAAGGTCGTATGAAAGAAAAAACGTGTTTTCAGTGCAGCATAAGGACTTCCTTACTGAAACACGTCCATTCTTAAGGTTGCAAAAACTAAACAAATGTTCTTATGTGACTTGAAAAGGCATTTTTCCTTTCTCATGTACATGCATAACATTTACACTATATCTGGTGTTACCCTAGTAGTATTAGGCTGAAATAGTAAAATTGATAGTGGCAGTAAGGTTTGTGGATTTTTTTAATATATAAACGCAGTGGAACAGATGTTCAGAACAGTATGGAATATTTCTTCTTCCCCATCCCACCATCCCTTTCACACCGAGCCATCTGGAAGAGACTGTGAGCAGGATGAGCAGCCATCTCACTAAGAACGAGATTAATGTGTCGGCATCTTTTGTGGGTAGTTTAAAGTGGTCATTGTTTGTTCAGTGGAAAGCAACAATGTGAGCTGTTGTCGTTGCATGTGTGGTTACATTTTCCATGTGGATATGGAAAGAAGACGAGAAAATGTGATTTATATAGAACAATTAATAAACTTAATGCTGGTCAGTCTGGACTTGGACCCACACAGGTATAAATCAACTTTTTTTTTTCCCCATTCAACATGCTATAGTGATGTGACTAGCCACCTTTTACCCTTATGCATGGTGTCAGGTAATACCATTCTGTTAAACCAGATTTAAATTTGAGTGAAAGCTTCTGTACATATTTTTCCAGAGTTTTTCAGTTCATACTCTTCATATACTACTTTTTTTTTAACAGCATCGGGTACACCATATATGGATGTCTTCCAGTTTAATCAGTTGGATTTCTTCTACCCTTTAGCTTTATTTTTTTTTGAGAGAAACCATGTTTTGGCTTAATGAACAAAATTTTGGTTAGAGAAAGTACAGCTTATCTAGATATTCTGATACAGGATGAGTAGAAAAGAGTGGGTGGATCCAGTGCTGGCAGTGATTGGATTCAGTACATCAAGCTTTTGTATTGTGCAATCTGTGAACCTATGTTAGATTTCAGGTAAACAAATCTGTTCTTAAATAGATATCTTAGTAACATTAAGTGTACTAAGGAAGATTAAAATGTGTTAGCGAAGGAGAAATCTTATTTGAAAGCTTAACAAATAGCTTCAGTGGGACTACAGTGGGTTTCTCTCACTGTTTCCTGTTTCTTTCAATGAAAAGAATTTTAAGGAATGGGAATCTGACATATTCAAGAAGGCTACTTGAGAATGAGATGCTTGAAGCTTGAAACTGTGTGGTAAGCTAGTCTATGTGAGAAGGTGATTCAGAAGAAAGTGGCATAACCAAAGATCTTAGCTTTCAGGGGAAAGACAGGTGTGAGAAAAAACAGAAGTTAAAACTAGCTGAGGGATAGTCACAGAAGTTCTGGGGAACTTCTCCCATGAAGAAATGGAGTGATGAAATTAAGTAAATATTAGTGTTTAAAAAAGTATTTCAACATGAAAAATACAGTGAGTATATATTTTCCTGCATTCTTATAAAAATCATAAGGCATCTCTAGAAAGTATAAATATTTAAGTGACAGAGGTAAAAAAAATCTGAACTAACTTACTGGTAAAGTTTCTTGCATATTGGGCAGTGTGAGAAAATGCTGTGAATATAAATTGCAAAATCCATTAATTTGGATGATGGGAAAATGTAATGTAGGAAAAAGATATTCCGTAGATATTTTTTAGAACGTATGTACACAGAAATGGAGCTAGAACAATGCAGTAACCTCACTAGCAGAGAGCAAGAAGTACCTTTATTTCTTCCTTTAACAGTGGCGAAGCCATTTAATTGGATGACATGTATATGATCTTTTGTTTTGGAGCAGAAGATGAAACTTTATCATAGTCTGTCTGTACTTCATAATAAGATTTTTATTTTGCTAGAAACTGTTGGGGAAAAATTGTGATGGGAAAAAGTGTTGGGATTGTAGTTTTGAAATATTTAATTTCTGTTGGGAAGAAAACCAATTTAAAGCAATAACTTTAAAGTGGTCCCTCAGTCTTATTCATAGAGGCATGCTTATTAGGCAGTGAACTGTTGACACAAGTACTTAAGCAGAAGTTGATGAGACCTTTGACAGCATGGCAGATGCACAAATACGTTCTTGAATCACAGTCAACAGGTAATGTGAAGATGGGGTTGTAGAACAAAGAAAAAAAAAACCAACAGCCAGCAAGCTTTACAGAAAATAAGGCAGATTTCTGACTTGTCTTCATAGTTGATAGTATATTAAAACCTCTTTTATATTACAGCCTACACTTTCATGGAAAGAATAGTTACTTAATTTCAGGTTAAATAATTTTCAGGACTTTTTTCTGCATTAGTGAATGTCGTCTTGCATATGCTTGTTTAGAGCTAGTGTTAGCATGAAATTCTGAGACCTAAATTTAAGGTAATTGTAAATGTTCAGTGCTGTGAAGATACATTTACTTTTTTCCTGTCCCAACTTTTTAGACAAAATTTCTGAATTAATATGTTCACCTTTTAATGGTTCTATAAACTTTTTGTGTTGCAGGCCCACGGTGTTAGCAGGGGTAACTACCAACTCAAAATTTTTGTTCTGCTTCTTAGAGAGCTTTTGGAGTTGTGGAGGGTTGTCTAGGGAAATGCAGGTCCATAAAATATATTTAGGTTGTAAATAAACAAAGCCAAACACCATTGCCCCCTCTGTTGTCCTTTCTCTTGTCATTGCTTTAATGTCTTGATTTCCTTCATAATATCACTGGACCATAAAATTTGGCCTGAAGAGTTCAGCACAGACAAAACCCCACCCAAATAAATAAAAAAAAACAAAACAAAACCACAAAACCAATCCTCCAAGTTGATGAGCCTTCAGAAATAACTCATTGCAACAGACATTAAAATAAGAGCCGTACTAAAGAAACAAAATTGCTCTAGGGATTTCTGCCCATTTCATCATTGCTATTACTTAGGTTGGTATGATGTGAGGAATCAGAAATGGTGGTCTGATGCTAAGAAGAAAAACCCTATTTTCTTTCCAGCCTTGGCTGTCATGCCTTTCATGTAGATCTGACAATTGGGAGAAAAATCTGTGGAAATGATGTTGATAGAGTTGGCTATATATAAAACCTTAGCTATTCTTTTAAGGTGAACATTTTCTAGCCATTTCACTTTACATGTATTGTCTTGTTGAATTATGTGGTTTGCTGCAGATAAGAAAAAAATGTTCTTGATTTTTAGTTATCCTTAAGAAACAGAATTTTGTTAGACTTTGTGCATACTTCTAACAAATGTCTGCCCTTGCTTCAGCAAACTCAGTATCAAACTAGAGTTGCATTAAAACATAGAGGAAGCATAAAAAACTATGAAAACTAATAAATATGTTGTTTGTCCCTTAGATTGGGAGAGCTCTAACAGAAGTACTTAAAGTGTGATTATGATGTTTAGTGAAAGTTTTTCTTTTGATATTTGTTCCATAGTAATGTGGCTGAGAGGAATTACATACTTGATAAAACTAAAATAACTAAAAGATGCTATTAAAAAATAGTCTTATCTAGATGCTTTTTGATAAATATAAAATAATTCAGGGGCATTGGAGCAGTGTTGCACAGTAACTGATGGCTAAATATTTTATATTATTTTTAGGTATACAAAATGTTGATTCAAACTCCGGTTATAATGAAGCCAGTTTGAAAAAAACCCCAAACTTAAAGTACAGATGAATGACATTGGATAAATCATCATCTTAAAATAATGATTTCCAGATAATATGCTAGTTCCAGTTTGTTTTTAAGTTGTCATTACTGATAAAGAAGTAAGATGACGTTCACAGATAAGTAGGAAAGGTTCACAGACATGGGGTTCCCAGCCATTTAGGATGGGGAAAAACAAAGTGATGTGCATTAAAGGCATGTGCCTTCTTTTCATTCTCTTGAGATAGGAAGGATAGCAGTGTCTGCTATCCATGTAGCCCTTTCTTTGTGTCTTGTGTGAAGGATGAGGGGCCTTTGGAGAACAGGGAAATCTGTGATAATGACTGGAAAAAAAATGGGGAGGGAGAGCATCTCCAGAACTAGTGTTTAGGGTCTTTAATCTTCCTGCTTTCCCTTCTCTTTCTGTTTAGCACATACATACATTTTGAAGGTGGGGCAATTGCTGACTGTCTAGAATTACAAACTTGAATAGAAAAATGGGCAATATTACCAAACGGAGTGCCATTCAGAGATGGAAATTAGCACGTTGAATTGAGTGTTAGGACATTTGAAATGCTGTAGGCATAGAGACAGTGGGGTTAGGACTTGATTACAGGGCTAGAGGTGAGGAAACCAGCAGTATTTCTCTGATTTTGATGAGGTGAAATTCAGTTTTAGATTCAGGCACCTAAATTTAGGTGGGTGCATAGCAGAGATTACATGTGAGGTATTTGCGCTCACTGTATCATTCTCATATCTATCAATAGATGTAGTGATTTAGTTGCTCTTCAGGCTTCTGCTGAGCTTTCAAGAGGGATATGGACACTGAGTTCATCTATATGTAATCATACAAATTTAGGTGCTTAATTTTGAATGGAATCCCATCTGGCACATCACTTAGGACAAGCTGCATATTAAATCCATCTCTTGTCTTTCTCTGCAGAAGGAGAATTATGATAGCTTTTTTTCTTTTACAGAGGTCTGTGAGATTCAGCAGTGAAAAGCTCTAAAGCTTCTTGAAAATAATAGAATATATTAATGGAGAATTTAGGGTGGATGTATGGAAAGCTCTTTTTCATGGTAAAAATGTTCAGCTTTGCTATGTTTTACTAGAAAGTATGAGAAGAAACCCCTTAAGAGTTTAAAAAAAAAGGATTGAACAATGCCTTTGAGAAAATGTAATAAGGAAACATTCACAAGTAGAGGGGCTGTGTAAAGAATTGGCATTTGTTTTGTGATGTTGGTGAATTTATAAAGAACTTAAATATTGAAGAACCATGAATTTCAGCTACATATATTTAGCACTAGTGTAAATTACAGTGCTTTTTTGGGGATGCAAAAGGGCAAAAGGCCGGTTTGGGGAACAGCTGGTGCTTTGACTTTTTGCCAGTTGCTCAAATACTTGAAAACCCAGCTTGTCTCTTATAATAGCTGCTCTGCTGTTTGGAAAGATTGTAGATTGTGTTTGTCGTCTTTCATGTTTGTTACTGTACATCTGCTTTCTACTTGATTTTTTTTTTTCTGAAAAACCTGACTTGCCAATGCAGTGTCAAACTTCCTACATGCAGTTTAACAGCTGTTGTCCAGAGGAGAGTGGTCCAAACTGACCTGGAGCAATACTCCTGCAACTGCAGGGGAAGTGTAGAAGGAAAAGCAAAAATGCTTTTGTTTATCTTTTTCTGTACCTGCTTGCAATAACTACTGGGATAAGTGCCTTCTAATTTTAAAACAAAAAGTAGTTATGCGAGTTGTTGGGGGGGGGGAGAGAGAAGAAAAAGGGAGGTGAGAATACTGAATACTGAGGGAGCATGTCTAATGTCAACTTTTAATGGGCTGATCTAAGCTAATTCAAGCTTCTGATGTTCTGTCCTTTCAGAATGTGCGTGGAAATTGAGTTAGGTTAGCTGTGCAGTTGCTGATGCCTGTAGGGTTTGGAGAGCAGTGTCCATTTGAGCTCTAGTTAGAGTTCAATCCAGCCAGATGTTGTCCCTGATCCATGTCCAATGAGGCATGCTTGGATTTAGTGAGGTGTTAAATGACATCTTGTCCTCTTAGATTTCTTCTTTCCCCTTTGACTCCTGCTCCCGTTCTTCTGGTCTGATGGTAATGTCTCATACATTTCTAGTGCAGCCAGTTACATAGATGCAGGTATAGCATGCTTCTGGGTCCTTCATGTCTTGGGCCAGATGCAACTGGTGTTTTAAAGCCAGCTGTGTCAGGCATCGATGGCTTCATGCAGGGAGTGGGGTTGGACCTTTTGTCCTAGCTGTAAGTCTGTGGCTGTATTGTGCACTTAGCTGGGGTAAAATGTGAGAAAACAGTCAACTGTGATTGGTCCCAGTCTTCTGAACTGATAAAACTTTTGAAAACAATAAATTATTTAGCTTACGTTTTCAATTTATTTGGGGATGGAAGGGAATTTATCTAACCTCTGTGTTGTGACCTTGAGTATGATTTACCAAATGCCAATGTCCGTAATACAGGGACAGAATATCATGATAAATATCTTCTCTAGTAATAAACTGGGGTGGAAGTGTGTGGCTTCAATCAGGTAGAAGATGAAAGTAGAAGGCAGTGGAACTGCCAGCGTTAACTTTTTTTTTGCACCTGGTAACATACTAACCTCCAGCCTGGTTGAGCCTGATGAAGCCCCTGTAATTCAGAGGCTTATTTTATCTTGATTTCTTGTTTAACCTTCCATTACACATTTTGAAATTAGAAAATTTTGAAAAAATTTTGGTCGCACTTCTCATGAATTTTCTTTAAGAAAGGTTAAGTTTGTCTGGCTGTTGAGTTGTGTGTGGTGAAGAAAAGGGTGGTAGTGCTTTAGTGGCAAAGTCACATAGAAATAACAGCTTTTTTACTCACTAATGGATTAGTAGGTGAATAGGTCTGTAGTGTTTGATTCAGTTAGTTGAAGAGTTTAAATAAGAAGAAACTTGCAATTGCAGGCCTTTTTTTTTTTTTCCTTTGATCAGGAGCAGTTAATGCATTGCTTAATCTGTTTCATGTATTTACTCATCAGTATTCAGTTTACCTTTTGGAATTAAACTTCATACTGAAATGAGGTGGATACATAATAATTTAAATCATGCATTCAAAAATGAATGTTTTCTTTCCCACCCTCAGCACCGCTGTGTGTTTTAGTCTCCTCTTTAAAGAAATGGGATGTCTTGTGTTGGTCTTTCTCTCCCCTGCTAGCTCTTGAACGCATTGCAACATTTCATAAAGTCTTGAACGCGTTGCAACATTTCATAAAGAATTGATGAAAAAATGAAAAACTCAACCTGCAGTTGTGTGTTTTCTTCAAATTAGCTTTTATAGGTGAGAAAGGACATGATGTGGAGAAGGGACTTAATTTAGTGCTCCTAGTGAAAGACATTTTTGATTACACTCAGCATGGTGGGTGTTTCAAGAGGTAGCAGGCAATTAGCTGGGCAGTGTGCAGCCAGCATTCAACTGGCCTCAGTGTGTTGCGTGGGGTGATGGGGGAAAGTTAGGTAAACTGCAAAAGCTCAGGGGGTGGCCATCTCTGAGAATACTAGACAGAAAGCCATGGGAAACTAGGCTTTATTTTGCTGGTCTTCTGGTCTTTTTATGTAAGAATTTAAGTAAGCTAGGTTAAAAGAAAATGAAATCGGGAGTTATGAGGATGTGTAGCAAAACATATCCACAGTAATTCCCTAAAAAAAAAAAGCAAACAAAATCCCCCCCCCCCCCCCCAAATCCTAAACCCAGTAGAACGGTTGCCTTGTTCACCAGACGGTTTTACTGATGAAATGCATATAAAAATTAATTCCAAGGAAGGACAATTTTGAGTTGTCTAATCACCCACCAATATTTCAGGAATTATGTTGTCATAGTTGTAGGGAGTCTTTATACCTTTAGTTTGTACAGAAAACCAAACATTGTAGCTTGTGTGTTGGAGTAATGCTGAGATCTGTATTTGCCTGCTTTAGTACTGCTTTATGCTCCTATTAATTGACTTCTTATTAATTATGTTTATGAACATTTTCTGCACAGCGAAACAATTCCTCATAATGACTTTTATTTCACAGTTGCAGTGCACTAGCCTTTTTGCAGTGTGATGTTGCTCAATGTTGCTCTTCAGTAATTGTGCATTTCCAGTTTTTACCTATTTTTGATCAAGTCCAGAAAACTGAGTGCATTGGATATTACATAATATTTTACAATGCATCTGTCTGTAGAGGAATATGAATACATAGAATAGAAACAAGAAGCTTTTTTGTCTAATATAAAATAAAAGTTGTCCCTCTCTTAACTCTGATGTATTGTTTAAAATTTAGGAAACTCAGCTGCCCTTAAATTCTGACATTTGAATAAACGTTTCATATTAAGAACGATGTAAAATACAATTCAAGACTACTGCTTAGAAGTTGTGAGCCTGTTTCTTCCTGGCCTGTTCTGAAACAATCTTGGTTAAATAATTTGCTTTTTGTTAATTACTTAAGTTGTTAATTTTTTAGAAATGTTCTTGAGAAGAAAGTGTTTTAAACCTTCAGGGGGCAAAGTCATTACAAAAATTACTATGCAACATTTGAAAAGCAAAAAGGTATTTTTAATTTACTAATGTGATTTTTCATTAGAGAAGTTGAAAGGTTACTTCAATTGCTTTAGTGCAATAAAAAAGAAATTTTCAGTTAAGTCTTTTCCAAATAAACTTATGACCTTGGTAATACTAACTTCTAATTCCAGAAAATTTTGAGGCCGCATGATCTTTTAAGAGTGTTATTCATAAGTAGGGCATGGACATTGAATTGTCAGTCTTAAAAAAGCTAATCAAATTGACTCATAATTGTATTAATACCATTTTAAAGAAAACAGCTTAAGAACTTTTTATATTATATGCTCTTTCCCTTCTGGGGCAATTCTGTTCTACTTGAGTGTCGCTGCTTTCAAAGCTGCTCTCTGCAGGATTGTGTTTTCTATGCCCCTGTGCCCTTTTGTGTGATGCTTTGAGAACTCTCTTTGTATTTTCTTCCCCATCCTAGTTTGGTTTTCCTGGGAAAATAAGAGTTCTGACAACCTTTGTTTTCTCAGATAAATGTCTTCACACATCTAGCATGTTCCTGAAATCTGTTCAGTATGTGCTTTTACCTCATTCAGATTGTCATTCAGCACCACCTGTGAAAAACCATCTTCCTCACTTTGCAGCTTCTTCCTTATTCTCACCCAGTCTATTTCTGTGAAGCCCTTGCCTTTATCTGTCAGATGAGTTTATCATTTTGGCGGAAAACTGTCAGAGCGAGGGTAGGCCAGTGTCTGAGGCTGTAATGCATGGACACTACATTGGTGGTCCACTTGCCAAGGCAGCAAGCCAGCTTGCTCCAGACAGTGATCTTTCCTACCAGTCTTGTGGGGACTGCCAGTTGTCTATAAATGCAAATGTGCACTAAAGTCCAGAGATTCTGGTGCTGTACACAAGTCTGTGTATACAGTAAATCTTACACCAAATCCAAGGCAAAAAGTGTAGGTTATCTACGTGGACTGTATCCTCAGTGCTTATTTGCAGTGCTCTTGTCATGTTCTGGCTTGAGTGCATGACTCAGTGCCTCAGTGGAAATCACATAGTATCTTATGGCAGGGAAAATGAAATAAGTGCTTTAAAAAAAGAAAGATGAAGTATATTTTGTAGGAAAAAAAATGAATATATGCCACACAGCTTCATAGGTCTGAATTTCATTTTAGTAAATATGTATTTTTCTGTGAATTGCAGGTTGTGAACCATGCCTTTGGTGAAAAGGAACATCGAACCACGGCATCTCTGCCGAGGAGCTCTGCCAGAAGGAATTACTAGTGAACTGGAATGTGTAACGAATAGTACCCTTGCTGCTATCATACGCCAGCTAAGCAGCTTAAGTAAGTATCTGTAACTTCCTGCAAGTATTTAATTCATGACGAAAACCTGAATAAATTAAAAGCTCTAAGATGGCTTGTTTTCTGCAGCAAAATTATGATACAGGATATTGTCACTTATGTAATATAATAATGCTACTTCATAGCTTTTATGCTCTTATGTGTTTTGCACTTTATACAAGAAGAGCCTCTCTAAGGTTTAGAAGTGTAAAAAACAAAAAAACAAACCAACCCGAAGACAAAAAGCAAACCCCCAAAACCCAACCAACCAAAAAACTGTGGCATAGAAAACCAGGAGTTTTTCTAAGCTGAGAGAAATTGATGCAGGAAACAAGGCTAGCACTTGAGTTATTCTTAGCTTTCAGTTGTACAAGATGAAACCAGCAAACTCTTCTGCCTCTTGGCATCAAATGACACATTTGACTGAAATTTCAGTTTATTGTAACATGCTAATGTTTCTTAAGCCTTTTCTTTGTATGTGTGATCAGTTTATATGAATGAAATTATGCACATGTATTAAAAGAATGGCATTCAGTGAACAAACCTGTACTACTGTTGAGGGAAGCTAGCATCAGCTCCATACAGAGTAGCCTGCACAGTACACCTGTCAGTTGACACCACAACTAGCAATTCTAGAAGCATGCCTGGAGTGCTTGCAAGAAGAAAAATATTTCTTAATGAATGAAAAAAAGATTTCTTCAGAGTGTTTAACAATCAGCAGCTGTTGTTTGTGTGGATAACTCTGGTCCTAGAAAAGAAATTATTGCTTCATCAGTTTCTTCACTCTGTAAATGGAAATGGTTTTAGAAATGTAAGAAAGTCTGTATGGAGTTTAGACTACGGGTCCCACTAAGTCTGGTGGTCAGTTTGTGATGATAGGAAGTAGCCTATGCTTAGGGAAAGAGTACAAGAAACACAGCATGTTTCCCTTTCCAGTTGTCCGTGATTTAGGGATTTTCTGAGCTAGGGGTCCATCTGAATCATCCTATGTTACAAGCATCTGCAAACCAATCATCTGTGGAATTGCTTAGATGTGTTTAGGGATTGAACATTCTTCTTGCCCAATAACCTGTGGCAGAATGTCCCACAATAGAAGTTGGTCTGTTTCTTCCTTTTGATACCTTCTGGTTCTTGAGTTATGAAAAATAATGGAAGGTGATTTCATCTCATGTGTTTCTGTAATCATCTGTGACTTTCTATTAGCTCTTTATTGTGTTCTGGTGATATCTTTTCCAGGTTGGAGTGTCCTGATCTGTTAGTACTCTTGGGTAGAAACCATTCTGTATTTCTGCTCATTGTTATTTCTGCTTTGGATATGTAAGTTATAGTATGTTGGGTTTTTTTAAAGGTGGAGTGTTGAGGACTTCGGTTCATAATCAAAACAGACATTAGTTTGTCACTAGTTCCCTACGGATTTATAACATTTTGATTGCTGTTAAACATTGGGTTGATATTTTCAGTGAGGTTTCCATGTGATTCTCTGATCTTTCTTGAGCAGTAGCTGCTGATTTAGTGTCTAATGTTGTTTATAGTTGATTTGTGCTTGTATTGACATCCTTAAGTTTCAGAAAATTGAGAAGAATGGCTAATGTCCTAATTATGTTCAAGGATATCTGATAAGACCTCATTTTGGTATGATACAATGACTGCCAAAGTATGAATAATACACTTTTCACTTGTCAGACTTGCTAGGAATGTTTAGCTTTGGTTTTTCCAGACTTGGTCCTGGGGCTAATCTGTCTGTTAAATTGCATATTCAGATCCTCTTATGATTGTTGCTGAGGAACTGGCTACTTACACAATCCATGTCCTGCAGTTTTCCCTTCACAGGTTTCTGAGATCATCAGAAGTCTCTGTAGACAGCCCTAAAGTACTTTATTAGTGTCATATTAAAGATCTATGCAAAGAAATGATGTCTCCTTTGTTTTAACATACGAATACATGGTATTTAATGAGTGGAGCCTACCACCAGGCTCCTCCACAGTCTAAAATCTGTCCTGTTTGCAGAGGTTTTTTTCAGCAGACAGTGTTTGTTTTGCCTGCGTTTCAAGCCAACTGGGAGCAAGGAAATGATCATAGAAAAATGCTGTGCTTGAGCTAATGCAGTATGTCCTGCTGACAGCATCAGAGCTTGTTGGTGTTCACACAGCTTGAAGCACAGAGAGAGAGCAAGTACAGGTCTGTCTTGCAGTCACACTGTTTTTCAATGTTTCACTGTGAGTATGGTGTGATTTTAGAAACCGGCAGATCTGTGCTGTTGCGTTCGAATTTGGCTTGCTTCTGCCTCTGCTCTTTTCAGGGGACACGAACAAGTTCTTGTCCAAAGGGAATGTGCTCTTACTGGAGCTTTTTTTTGTTATGTCTTCAGATTTGTGTGCATTTGCAGCCAGCTGGCTTGGAGCACAGGCAGTGTGAGCAGTGTTCTGTATGAAACCGCACTTTATATAAAAGACACAATCTTTACTTGGGGGTTCACCTGTACTTGGGAGGAGAGAATCTATGGGTGGGGTGGGGGGAAATAGATGGGACTGGGAGCATTTTCAGCCCATACCTGTAAGTACCATAATGCTTTACCTAGTAAACAGTCATGGAGCAAAGACTTTGAAGAAAGCTTTCACAAAATACTCCCTTACTTTTGGCAGTGGAATTTGGTCTGACAGCCACATAACTCTAAACAGTGAAAAAAGCTGCTCTCAGCAACAGGATCTATTACACCATGGTTTTGTTCCTGAGTTTTGCATATGTGTATATACGGGGAAGAAATAATAAATTACATCTGATTGTCATTAAAGTCTAAATATTAAAAACTGTACAGTTACTCCTTTACTGAGCTTTTTAAAATTAGATTTCAGCCTGTATACTAACATACTCATTGTGTTTCAAGTTGCATTACCACTTCTTTCCTTTCTGAGAGTCTTCAAATATTTTGTATTTTTGTATCTTTGGCATCTCCATTCATTCAGATACTACTTGTCAGGCTGAAATGTTATTTCTATATGGGTATAAACCAGCTGTACATGGGTACAGAGCTACTTTTTTTGACCCCTATGCAAGTGATACCAAATATATTTTGCTGTACAACATAAAATGAAGGAAACATAGTCTGTGGGGACTTGGAAGACCTTTTCCTTCGTACAGAGTGACGTCCGCCAATTTGTTTGTCATTGGCTGAGTTTTACTAGTTTACATTCAGGCCTGAGCATGCTGCATCCAGCTTTGTGTGACTGCTTTTTACCACTGTTAAATCAGGTTGAGTTGGGAGGTTAGCCTTTTTGGTATTATGCTGAGGTACTATGAGGAAGCAGGTAAGATTCAACACCTGGTCAGTAACAACCTACCACTTTTGCTTATTTAAAAAAACCCAAAAAGGTGGGGTAGGAGAGGGGAAGCATGATTCTAATGCTGATTAATCCAGTTACAAATGGGTGGGTGGAATCACTGTCTTCTGCTCCATGTTATGATGAATGGTCACATCCTGGGTGAATTCTAACACCAGTTAGTTCTGCAGGATGTTTCAGTCCTTAGTTAGGACCCTGAGGAGAATAGTAGTGCAGCACTGGCTGCCTTTAGGGCAGTCCCAGTATCATGCTTCTTCCAGTGTCTTGTAAAACTGACACCTGAATGCCAGGTGATGACACTGCTTTACCTTTTCTCTTTGATAATGCATGTTCATGGTGTGAAAAATTGTAATCCTTTTGATGCACTGTAAATCTTTCTGTTAACTTGAATGTGTTCTTCCATGTACTTTTGCTGTGGAAGGAATGCAAAGAAAAGCTGTACTTTTTAGACTCAAATATGTGAAAGGAAACTAGTCAAAGTAATAAATGCTGTTGGGTTTCGAGTCTTCAGACAAGCCAGTACCATTGTTGAATTCTTCTGTTACAGCACTGAGTATTTTGACTGCTGACAAAAGATACCTCTGGGGCAAGGTATTCAATGTGTTAATGCACGCCTTATGCAGAATGTGAAAATCAATTGTAATTAATTCAGATGGTGACTCGTCTCTGCTAGAGATATTATAAATTGATGTGTCCAGATGATGTTTCATGTAATTACTGTAGAATTTGGGCAGAGGTATTGTTGCAATTGTTTGTGAAATACTGATATCCAGAAGTGTCTCACAATGCTTGCGAATTTTTGTGAGCAATCAAATATACAGTTCTAGGAAGATGACCTGTAGAAGTGCTAGTAAGAGGCACTTCTGTTAATTGACATTAAAACCTCTTGAGAGTGGGGATTTGGTGAGCCAGCACCATGATGAGGTTTCCTTTCAACTACTTCTGTGTTTGGAGGGAGCTTTAGAAGGAAAGACTACGTGATCCCTTTAGTGGTTTTTAAGTTAATATTTAGGTTGCCCTAAAGCATTCTAAATATTGGGAAGCACCTCGTGTTTTTAAAATACTGTCTTCTAGTACCAAAATCACCTCTTATGTTGAAAGACACATGCTTGTAATTTCTGATAGTTTGGAGTTTTTGTGCTTGTTTCTGTATTGTTAAAAATCTAATTTTAAAAATGGTAACATAGCAAACACTAGAGAAATGCTACTTTAAAACTTACTGTATCTTGTTAATCGGAATAGTGTGTTCCAGTATTGCTTTACCATGTCACTGTTTTGACTGACAGGAGATTGACAACCTGTCTTTCACTTGTGTTAGAGTAGCAAGTGTTTAAAAAGAAAATAAAAATAGAATTCAATATTGAAAGAAGTATAGTCCCACAAATCAACTTTATGAGTTACACTGCCTCCTGAAAGATAACTGACAAGCACCTGTCTGCTTGACTACTTTAGGGGTGATATGTTTAATCTTAGAATGTGGCAGTCCTCCCTCAGCAGGCTGATTTCAATATATTAACATAAACTAACATCCATTAAAATTTATTGATGCTTTGAGCTCTGAATACTGGTGGCTGAAGACTGTAATACCTGCTTTATTTAGCTGAAGAGCTTGGAGTAACCTCTTCATTTGCAGCAACTAAATCAAATGGAGATTATAATTGAATCTCAGCTAGCTGCTGGGAAGCACTTAGAGAACACTTTTAGTGTGAAGGTGGATGAACACTGGCATGGGTTGCCCAGAGGTGCTGTGGCGCCTCCATCCTTGAAAGTATTCTATACCCAACTGGATGCAGTCCTGGGCAACTTGCTCTGCCTCACCGTGCTTCAAGCAGGGAGTTGGACTTGATGCTTTTCAACTTCAGATACTCTGTGGTTGTGTGACTTTGGTTTTGGAGGAGGAGGAGATAGGAGCAGGTAAGCAGAACACCTTGCCTATCCACTTTCCACATATGTACAAAGCATAACTTGGATACACCAAAATTTCTTAACATTTTAAGTTAGTTATTCTGTTTAGTGAAGAAATCTGTTACTGGTAAAGTCTTCCACTCAAAGCATGACAATCAAATTAATTTTTTGCATTTGTAGTTCACGAACAGTACTTTCATATATTATTGTGGTGGTGGTGGTGGCATTCCTACCCCCCCACCACCCTCCCAGTAAACCATCTAAGAAAGAGGAAGATCCTGTTGACTTCCTACGAGTGGCTTCTTTTTACTTTGATTTATGATCTCCAGGTGTTCACAGGATGGGATCTTGACTGAAATTTTCATTATGCTTACTTTTTTTTTGTAAAATATTCAGGTTAGTTATAGGACCCAAGTTAAAATGTCAGCAGTTGCTGCTCTTTTGGAATTCATTGTCATTTAGGTGGTTAATACATATTCCATATTGTTTTAACTGTTAGACAAGGTTTCACTTTCTCCTTTCTATTTCTGCTCTTCAGACTCATCCCAATACAGGTCATAACAACATGAATTTAATTCAGAAGTAGGGTTTTAAAATTTATTTTTGTTTAAAAAGCATAGTTAAATGCAGGAGGCAGGATTTTGCTTTTTGCACAGTGAACTGATGGAGTGTGGATGTTTTGAGGGGTGTTGGCTGCAGAAACAGTGGAGGGAGAGATCTTAATTGAAGCAGCAGTATCTGGGTAGGAGAAACTGAGAGACAAGTAGGTGTGATGGTATCTGAGTGAGAAGGAGCTGTGAATTTGGGAGAAATCTGAGATTTGTAGGGGAGATTCTGAGGCAGGAGAAGCGTTAAACTGGGGATTCTGATCCAGAGTGAGAGTTTCATACTGGGACAGATGGAGAGTCAAACTGGATGAGGATGCCTACTACTTTGGGAGGTCTAGAAAGGGGAGACATTCACAAGCATTTGTGGACTAAGAGGGGATTGAGTTTATCATGTGGCACTCCTGTCTGCTATAGCACTTCTAGGGTAGTGCCTGAGGCTGCAGATCTGAGCTGGACCATCCATTCTCATAGTGAGTGAGAAAATATGGCATCCAAAAAGGTTGTAGGCTCCTCTTTTGTGCTATATCAAGTCCAGACTGGCCATGGGTAAATGTGGTCAGTGCTGTCTTAGTTTCTCAAAGGGCTCCAGTGACAGCAACATGTATACAGTGAGCATTTGTAGAGGTAAGTGGGCTGCCTTGCATGAGGATCCTGTTTATCTGTTTCACTTTGCCTTTGCTCACGCTTATAATTAAATCTTAATTATTAAATTCTTAGGTTTCAGAATTTACTTCAGAAGCTTTTATGGACAGCAGTAGCTTTGGGCCTTTATTTTCATCAGAGGCACGTTTTAATGATCAGTTGTGTGTCACCTGGCAGTAGTTCAGCTACATAAAGATTAAAATTTGAAAGTCTCCCTGTTTAAGTAGAAGACTAACCAGGATGTCCAGGAAAACAGGCTTCAGGCAGTATTTATGACATATTTTGACATTTTTGTACAAATCTGTTGTCCAAAATTTTTCTGAATGACAAACTATGTTGTTATGATACCACAGCTACTGTCTTTTATTCTAACTTCATGATATTGAAGCCATTTGTCGTGTTTTAGCAAAGGGATTTCCCTGTCTATCTTCTTATACAGGCAAACATGCTGAAGACATATTTGGTGAATTGTTTAATGAGGCCAACAGCTTCTACATCAGAGCAAATTCCCTTCAAGACAGAATTGATCGCCTTGCTGTCAAAGTTACCCAGCTGGATTCAACAGTAGAAGAAGGTAGGTAATTGCATGGAATTGTTGAGCCAGAAGTGATGTTGACAAGACCACAGTATTTAATTACACAACGATCTCTTGTCTTTTCAAAGTAATCCTGAACTGATACTTCATCTTGTTTTCTTAGTAAGGCAAGCTGGGAAAAATCATGTTAGCAGAGCAAAAAAAAAGTTGTATAAGAAGAGTTGTATAAGAAGCCCCTGTAGAAATGGAGGCATTGAGCTGCCTTTTTCACAGGGAGAACCTCTAGTTTGTGAGCGTAATTAATCAGAAATAAATAAATCTAGACCTTACTGGAAATAAGTCAGAATACTGGAAAAAGTTTGGGACAGTAGATCTACATTTATTTCAGGGTAGTGTGTATTAGTAGTGTCTGTTCTGCAGTCATCTTATAATACTCTTTACCTAAATAAGGCCCTGTGTATTTGCTTCAACTAGGTGAAATTCTCTAAGGTGTTCTAGTCCCTAGAAAGATATTTCCTTTAAAAATACATCCTCACTTGCTTGCGTGTTTGTTCATTCACTTCATAAACACACAGTAAAACCAAAGGATTTAAGTAACATCATTACACTGTTGAAAAGTACTTATATGTGTAAAACATGTTTTTCTGTCTAACTCTAAAAATCTGTAACATGCATGTTTGCTTCCATATTCAGTTACATGTCTGACCAGCCACTGTGTGTACTCTCCGTTTAGGTGATTCCTGATGTTTAGTAAAATGTTGCTACATCAGGACAGTAGTGTACTGTATATTCAGTAGTAGTTAATGCTACTTGTGATCTATTTAATAGTACTATTTATATGGTCTGCATGTTATATTTAATATTTATATTTGTGTAGTCTATATATTATATCTAATATTATTAATGCCAATATTAAATGTTACTGTTGATAGTGTGATATTTACCCTTCCATTTTTAGCTTGTTACTGTCTGAAAATTATTACAAGTCTGATTTATTTTTTTAACTGGTTTTGGAACATGTTAACTGGTGGAGTATCACAGCTGATACTAGCACCTTTCTGTTGTGGTCTTAAAGGTCAAGAGCTATATGGGAACATAAAGTAAGCTATTCTGGGGTCACTATTCAGCATAGTTTTTGAGGCATGCTGTGGTGGTAATATGAGCAAACTAGATGATGCTCATACGCTTAACTTGCTCTGTGCTGAGGTGGATGATGTCAGTCTTCATGACATTGAAGTCCCACATTTTTGGAAATGTAATCCTCATCAGAGGCTGGTTTTGCTTTTGTTCATTTTTTTAATGTCTCATTTGTATTATGTGGTACCTCCTGGCTAGTTTCCAGAGTTTGGAGAGTAGTTAAAAGCATTCTATTGGAAGGAGAAACTAGTGTATGGACTGAGAATTTAATCAGTTTTTGTTTTAAATTGACAGTAGTTACTACTCTTGCGCTGCTAATAGTCTTTCACATTAATAAGCTATAGGTACAAACTGCTGCCATTTTGGTGTCAGTAGGAAACTTTCTTAGCTATTTCACTGTAGAAGTTGAAGTCTTTGTAATAATTCGTTGTACTGTCACTAATACTGAATATGTTTGTGGGTAGCTTAGGCATTTAAGTAAAATGTCAAGTGCTAGGTTGATTTAAAAAAAACCTTTAGACTTAATGGCATCAGTGATTTCTTACTAATAATAGTGTATATATATAAAATATATATCTATAGCTAATACTACAGTTGGAAAAAGTTTTGAAATAATTGAGGTTTAATTTTTAAAATCATTTCAATAACTTGCATGAAAAAGCCCCAGAGAAGTGGGATTTTTGCTTTTTTGAATGTCTCCCTTCAAAAATGTAACAGTTCAGATGTATATATCTGAAAAAACTGCAGGAAATACCTTACTAGTTTACTTAGACAGGTTTAAATAGAAAGTAGTTTCTCAGAAATGGTGTTTTGATACTTCAGGTAACATGGCTGGGGGAATGATGATTTGGAATGAAATAAAATACTATGTTTCTAATTTTTTGCTATTTTAAAAGCTACTAAAGAATCTAAGTGGTCTTGGAGTGAGAGGCAAGACCTCAACACAGATAACAAAAATATTTGGGTAGAGAAGTCTGAGTGGGATTTGGTTCCCATCATGACAAAGGACAACAGTGTACCTTACAGGGTACTGTAAATTTCATGCCTTTCTGGTTTTGCAGGTCATCAATATATTAAATTTTTGTCTGGTACTGTTCAGCTACCATGTGAAATTCTCAGTTTGTTCTTCAGACTTGATAAATTAGATGAATGGACAAGAAATATTAGATGGAATGTCAATGGGAATAAAAAGAAAACAAGTCAGTGCATTTTGTTTGCACTACTCATACAGCTTATACTGTTATAAACCAATGGAAGAAATGGTTAGTGTCTTTGTAGAGAAGCCAGTGAAAACTTCAGCGCTCTGTTCAGCTACAGTCAAAAACCTGTATCTCAGGTTGCCTAAGAATGGAAGATAATGTGCAGAGCTTACTGCCACTTTTAAATTGTAATTGGCATTATCCTCATCTTCTTATCAATGGTCGCTCCATCTCAGGAAAATTTGTATTAAGAATAAAAGAAACTCTTCCTAAAAGTGACAGGAAGAATTAAAAGCAACTTAAAGCTCTCATTTGAAAAGAACGAACAAAAAAGCTAGTATTGTTTTCCTCAGAATTGTGTACATGAAAAGATAAAATGGAAGTATGTTACTGGATTGTATAAAGAAGGTAAGTTTTTCACTCTCTATAGAGATGAGGAACATTTAAGATCAGGTGATGTTCAATTACATGGAAAGATTTTGGAGCTGAAAGATAGTAAAAGATGTGGAACTCTCACAGGAGGTTGTGGAGGCCATAATTTAATTAAACTTAGAATGGGGTTGAACAAGTATGGATGGCACATGTAATTATAAAACGTGCTATGTCAGAGGAATACCAGACCTTGTGTTTCAGGCTTGAGGCCAGTTTTTCTGCTATTAGAAGTCCAGGTTAAACCTCATAAGAAGGGGGGATCATTTGACCATCTGCATGTGACAGGATTCTTGCATCATGTTCCAAGACACAGTCCATGGTCCCATTATTTTATGTAAGGTTCTGGACCAAGTGGGAATTAAATCTGATTTATTATGGTAATTCTTATATGCCTTTGTGCTTAAATATGCTGATTATCCATTAAAGAAAACCCTTTCAGTTTTCCTTCTATGTTTTGCTGAAAATATTTTAAATAGCTAGGGTAAAATGGACCTTTTATCCACTTATGTTAATTTCAGACCTGTGATAAGCATTTTTTTTGTTTCTAACAGTATCATTACAGGATATCAATATGAAGAAAGCATTCAAGAGCTCAACAATTCAAGATCAGCAGGTAGTTTCAAAGAACAGCATTCCTAACCCAGTGGCTGATATTTACAATCAGAGTGACAAACCACCACCTCTGAATATTCTTTCACCTTATAGGTATGGAAATATTGTTTGTGTTCTTGTACTTTGCCCTTTATCTCCTAGCTGTATGCAAAGAATAATTACAGCAGAAGGGAAAAGCTGTATTGGTTCTTGAGATCTGTTTTTTCAGGGACTTCCTTGTTCATGAAAGTAAAAATTGTTATTGCCACACTTTATTTTTGTGAGGTATAACTTATTATCATATTTCAGCATAAGTTTTATATGGCAGCACAGGATCAGAGAGCAAGGGCTATAGATTATTTAAAAAGTGAAAAGAAAATTAATATACTAAACTGCTTTCTTAGGTTCATTAATCCAGAAAGATGAATTTGTTGCTTTTGCCTTCCCTCTGTTCTCCCTCTTCCCCCCAACATATACTTTTCCTGGTTACTTACTGGTGAATAAAATAGCAGCAGGCCAGACTTTGTTTCCTCTTTTCATTTCCTGTTTCCTTTAAGTTTATTGTTGCTCATGAAATGAGTATAATATGTTGGTCTGAAGGGTTGTAGACTTTTTTACTGTGTCCTTCAGCTTTTGAGAGGTACTAGATTGTGAAATATCTGTGTAAAGCAGGCACTCAACCTGCAGTAAATTATTTGAATTTTTTTAGGAGTGACATAGAGCATTTGCAGTGTATTTCAGTTTTAAGAGCTTTTACTTGGAAGGTAAAATAGTTAGATTTATAGCTGAAGGACATGGTTTTTGCTGCTGCTACAGACAATGGTAGCGTTTGTTCATAGGCATCCAGTTTCTAAGAGTTGTTATCGATCAGCTGTTCTGCACAGCTATGTCCTCATATGTACCTGGATAACAGTGTCAGGGACCTTTATTGTTATTCCTGTTTTATTAGGGATCCTTTAGTGAAATTTACTTAAACTACGTTTCTTGTTATGTCTTTTACATCTGCTGAATTTAAATTATTTGTATTTGCCTTGGACAAAGCTTAAATGAACTTCAAATTGTAGTCTGACCAAAGATGGAGGGATGGAAGAGTGGCCTAGTACCCACTTCAGTAGGTTAGATGTTTGTAGTGAGATGTAGTGCACGAAAAGTAAGAGTTTTATGGCCATCTGACCAGGCAGTGTACAAGGTCTGATCTCTGTGCTCTCTTCTAGTGGTTGGAAGGTTTCCATGTGCTAGATCTCCATTGCTCTTGATCTTGGTGGTAGAAATTAGTACTCAGCTGCCATTAAAATTTGCCCAGGAAGAAATTAGGACCCACAGCCTAAAGGGACTCTGAAATATGCCTGTTTAGCAAGCTAGACTGGGATCATAGTCATATACTGTTTGGACCATGCCAGCTGCCCTGACATTTTGACTCTCCCTACACCTATTGCCAGGAGTTAGGATATTAGAAAGCTCTCTATTTCCATGCCATGGGGTCAAATTAGGTTTTGATAGCATACCTTTTTTTGTGGCTTCTTAGTCTGAGTGTCCCTGGCTTCTGCTGCTAATTGGAGCTGGCAAGCCCAGATCAGCTCTGTCTCAAATCCTCCTAGAACAGTCGGGTAGGATTCATCCTTTCAGTTGCCACCACTTTCCTAGCCCTTCCCCTAGTTAGGAGAGTCCCACTCAGAACAGTGACTGTCTTGTGCTTCAGACCTACATTGTTCCTAAATTCAGATCTTAAGACCTGTCTGGATTGAGCCAAATACTCCTTTTCCAGTTCTTCTGAGACAGCTGAGTTCCATTCTTAAACTCCTCAGTCCCCTACACATCCTGTCTCAGCACTGATCTTTTTGCAGCCCCCCTGAATGTCACTGGTCATCTGGCTGTTGCAGGAGCCAAATGAGCTCCTGCTGAGCAACTGCCTGGGAGCATGCCTCCCAACAGGCTGTGGATTCCACTGCTTTCCCTTCACATTCTTGCCATGAATCAAGGCAACTGTAAGCTGTAACTACGAAAAGTGGCATTTAATGCACTTGACATGCTGTCATCCTATAATGCAAAAAAGGTGAAGCTTGGATCATCGTCAAAGGTGAGTTTTGTTGGCTTGAAAAATACTAACTTGTATTTTCTTAGCTTTTTTTCTACTGTATTTCCAGGGATGATAAGAAAGATGGATTGAAATTCTATACTGATCCTTCCTATTTTTTTGATCTTTGGAAAGAAAAAATGTTACAAGATACTGAAGATAAGCGAAAAGAAAAGAGGAGACAAAAGGTAAAAGCAGAAACATAATAGCAGATGTATTACAATTCTGTGTACAGTTGTCCAGGCATAAAAGTTGCTAGGTCAAACTTAGTTTGTGTGCATGGGGAGACTTTTGACACGTGGCTGTAGATTCAGTTGGTTCAGTTTTTATAGCTCATACTGTCTATTCTAAGAAGTTGGTAAATTGAATTTTAGCAGTACTGTGGTTATCTTCCAGGATACTTTCTTTAATCCTTTGCCAGTATCTGCTTATTAGTACTCAGTAAAATGGCCCTGTTGTGCTTTGGAAAAAGACACTGTGATTTAGGGGAAGAAAAAAAAATTGAATTATGGTTTCCTTTATTTTCATACTTCTTCATCCAGCAGCATCAAATCCTGTAGCAAAACATGAACTTATCCAGAAATAAATATTTTGTTGGGTTTTTAAATTCCTTGATAGTAACCCTTCACTTTTCTACACCTATTACAAGTTAGTAAGATAATAATACACAGCAAAGTTATTCTGTGGTTCAGCAGTGAGAGGACTAATTTAGAAGTAATATTCTTGGTTTCCTCTAAGTTAAAAACAAACAAAAAAGGCTTTTTTTGCAGAAAAGTGTCTTCAGTCCTCATGGGGATATCTTCAGCAGTTTGATCCAAGATGTGTATTCTGATGCCATCAAGATTTTCTTAATGAATTTTAGTTTTGAATGAATAAATTAGTTGCTGCTTCGGCAGCTTCTTTGCAGTCAGTTTTCTTATCACATCTGAGGGCTGTAAGATTTTTGAAGATAATTCTGAAAAAAAAAGTGAAGAAGTTTGAAGCAATGACTGCCTGTCTTATGTGGCAGAAGATGTCCTTCTAGATAGGTTCAGTGAGAGAAGGAATTTAAAATAAAAGGAATCCAAACAAGATGCATAGACTGCTCAGAGGAAATTGAAGGAAGCTAACTTAGTTTCCAGTACACATATGCACATATATACATATACACGTGTATGTACACATATATATCATATAAATTAGCATGCCTATACATGTGTATATATAAGCAGGTGTATCAGCATATACACACATGTATAATACATAATGTCTAATACATGAGTATATATGCTACTGTGTGTGTATATGCATCATGTGTATAATACATGTGTATATATGTGCTAATATATATGGTTCCTGCTTAGAAATTAAATTGTAGGGCATGACTGGGAAGTTTTACTATTATGTTTTTATAAAATTCTGGTAAATCCTTGTTGCTGTTGCTAGACAAAACTTTCTGACTACAACATTTTTACACAAGACATGAAGAGTTGGTTTAACTAAAATATTAGTGATTTCAAAAGTTCTGGAAGAAATTGGGTCTTCCTGTATGAGTTAAATGTTTTCTTTTTTGACAGGTATCTCAGTATTGAAATATTAAATAGAGTTGAAAAAGTCAAGTAAACATTTTCAGTAAAAGTTACTGTCTAAAGCAAAGTATTGGAAAATATTTGCTTGGTTATTTCTATAATTGTATACAAACGTATATGGAAGGTTATAATCTCACTATATTCTCAGTATGAGAAGTCACAGAGCTCATTAAAAGACTGGAAATAAAGCAGCTTTCATTCTCTAGCTGCTTTTAAAAATTTCATTCAGTATTTCTTTATGAAAAAATATATAGGGATAATTGCACCCTTTGGATTTTTTTCTCCCACTTTTTTCCTTCAAATTTAAATCTTTTCACTAAGGGATAAAAAGAAACTGTTGATTGTGATTTTTTTTTTTTTCCATTCTGATTTAATATTAAAGAGGAAAAAATAAAAAAGCTTTAAAAAACATACCAGACTCTCACTTGAAAATTTTTTGATAGCTTTAGAGATTTTTACAAAATCACTTTATATATAAACCTGCACTTAGACTATATTTTAGGCAACACGTCTCACTTATTTCCATCTATGGTGTATTTTTTAATAGATTTTAATTGTCTGTAATAAGACTACAAACTGCAATAAGTCTACAAACCAGATGTAAAATATGCTCAACTCCAGTCATGTAGGATTATAGCCATACATCATAGAAATACCCCTTGATAAATTCTACCTGAAGTGCTCTTTGATTTGATTAAATATATAACAAGATCAACTGAGAAGAAAGCAGCCTAGATTTGAGTTTGCATGAATAGATGTCACTTTGAGACAGGAAGATACCTGCTTTTTTAACTTTCCAGAAGCTGGTGTACAAATGAGCTTTTTATCATCTGGAACCTTGAGAGAGCTGGGGGGTTTAGGTGAGCTGTCTCACAGGCACTGTTTGTTCCACAGATTGCTTACGGACTGTTGTTTTCTTTTGTTTTTGTCGATACCAGTGATCAGGAATCAGGAATGAATCCAGAGCATCTATTAACAATTTTGTGACTGAAGTTGTATTTTGAGTCTACTAAGTGAGAATTCCTAATGCAGTTTGTGCTCTACAGCACAAAATATGAAAGCTGTTAAGAAACTGTGCAGGTCAAATAGATGTATATTGTTTAACAAATTGTAAGCTAGACATCAGAATACAGCCCTACTCAGCTGACCACATGTGGCTGGTTTTTAGCCTCAGTTTTTCAGGTGATCAGTGAAGCCTGAGAGGAGTACTTGCACCACAGAATCAGTTGTCCAATATTATTTTTGTAATTTGCCTCACATGCTTGAGCTTTTGAAGCAGAAGGTTTGTGAGGAGTTTCATTATCCTGCCTTCAAATATCACTTATTGTTTCTGTATTCATTTTAACTGAAAAAAATCTAACATGGGCTTTCTCTGATTTGGTTTTCAGGTGAACTTCCCTGAAGAAAACTGTAATTTCAATTCTTTAAGTTTAAAATCTGTGGTGTAGTGTCTGGGGTTGTTTTACCATCAAACTCTCAGTAGATCAGTGACTAAGAGTTCAATGAAGTTAGTTTTGACTTGTGCATCTATCAGTAATATTCTGAGTTGAATGACCATAGCAGACCAGGTGTTAACTGTTGGTTAACCAACGGAAAGTTGTTATACCTTGCTTTTTATTGTTTGCCATTTTTCTGAGAAATTAGTTATTTAAATAAGTAGAAATCTTTACATTTGGAGAGCTTATATTTCAGAAATCATTCTTGATGACTTGTGATTGATAGAATCTTGTGAATTATGAATTCAGGAAAACATTCTAGGCTCATGCTTCCAGTTTTTTGAAAGTATTGCAAATACTTGCTGAAGCTATTTTCTGTTACTAGCTCTCATTCTTTATTAAGATGCTTGAAATATAATTTGCTAACTCTCGGTGCAAATATCAAACTTAAAATTAACTCCATTTGAGGGCTCTAATACGTTTGTTGTGTTTGCTGAAATCACTTCCTGCCAGCAGCTGAATGATGTACCTGTTTTCTGGCTTAACTTACGGCATCCACTTGTCTGCCACAGTTTCTGTTGCACTTGGTTAAAGGGAATAACTCTTCTTAATGCTGCTTAACTCTCCTAAGAAATATTTCTATTGTAGTTATTTTGAAAGGCTTCAGCTTCCCTAGAACTCTGTTGTCATTGCCCTAAGTACTAAAACTAGAGCTGTCACCATTGTTGGTCAAGGTAATGAAAGCATTACTGGAACAGCTTAAAACTACTCTATTGGAGGTATATGTAGTTAGAGGTATATACAGTTTTGTCAGCTGCTACTAATTGGCCTGCCCTACTGTTTTAGAGATGTATTTAGATAATATTTAATCCAGAAATCAATACCAGTGGGGTTTATTACTGTTTGAGTAAAAAGGGTTGCAGAATATTTATTCATTAGCACACTTGCAGATGCTGGTCTGGAACAACCTACCCATCTGAAATCTGATCCAATAAAAACTAAGTTTTGTGTTTATGTTGTTTATTTATACATGGATGTGTATTTACCTTCCACATAAAAACCATGGTGATCTCTAAAACCAAACTTTTAAGTAAGTGATCATATGTAAGCAGTCCTGGTTGCACAGGAATTGTATCAAAATTGTTGTTTTATGAGCAGCATCACACATTGGTTAAAAGGTGGATATTTACTTTATCTAGAAACTTGTAAGCAATACATAGTTGTGACCCTTAGAGGATGGACTTGTTCTGTGAGAAGAGAGAAACAAAGCCAGAAGGCTTACTTGTACTTTTCCTTTCAAATCTAGCATGATTTAGTAACAAAATCTTAATAAATGAACCTGGATAAAAGTCCCAAATTAAGACAAATTAAATTTTGTAGCAATCAAATGAAGACAGATGTAAAGATTTTAAAAAGCATATATTCAACCATGGTGTTTAGCAAAACTTTATATATTTAAAATAAAGCACAACTGAATCTCTTCCTTCTGCTCCAGTTTCTGTATTGGGAAATTATGATATGAAAAAGTTTAATTAAAGGAGATGGTAAATCCTTGCATAACCTGGATAAGAAAGGGTGTGATTTTAAAAAGTTTGCGGAGAAAAAAGGCTTTACAGGGAATAATTAACAACCAAGATGATGATCTTTACTTAACATGAATCAAATTAAAAATTTGTTCACTGTAGGGGCCACGAATGAGCAAGTGTTGGAATATTTGGAGGCTGAACTTCAGAAAGACTTTGTCATTTGTCATTCTTGACATTAACAGATATGGATCAGCAGGTCCCTCATATAGACACGTGTGAACAAGCAAAACTTCCAAAACAAGGGCAAGAAAGCCATTTAATAGATTTTTTTGTTAGTTGTATAGTGCCAAATACATTATTTCAGAATTATTTACTCAGTACTGTTCACCTGTGATGAACTTGTCTCTTTTTGGTGAGAATGGCTTTCCAACTATTATCACTTAATTTGAAGGTAGGGATTCCACAATAAAATGCTTGTATATCTGCATTTTACCAAACTCTGGATACAATTGCATATGACTGCATTCTCACAATATCAATACAGTTCTTCCCTGAGAAACTATATTTCTAGCAGCCAAAAGCTTAATACTGATGTATTAAGAGATAAAACACATTTAACCTATTTATGAATTAGTACTCTAAGATGTGGGCTCTAGAGCTGCTTAAAAAAAAAAATCCAGTGCTCTCATAGATGTTGAGAAAAGGAGTAGCCCATAAATACTCCTCTCAGTTTGGACTGAGCAAACTTGTTTTTCTACTGAAGTGCCAATATGGATTTTATATTCATACTGAGCAGTTGGAAGTAGGTGAGGACAACATTTCAGAGGTGTGAAAGCATTGAGTCCTGCTATTAGGAGTTCTTGCTCATAGATAAACACTGGCATTGATTGGGCATGAAATTATTTAGAAAGAATAAAAAAACTAACCAGACTGGTTTGTCATGAAGCTGTCAAGCTGTAATATGTTACTGGCCTGAGTATTACTGACACATTGCAGAGAAGATTAGTGTCAGTTATTTTTATATAAGATAATGGGAAACAATGATTAGGAAAAACTAGGAGGAATTTTGGTAGTTAATCAGAACTAAGAAGTGAAGGAAGTTGAAGCAAACAAAAAAGTAATTTCACATAGACTATGAAATAGGAAAGTGTTTCTGATTTTCCCGTGCTTCCCCAAGGCCTCAAGGTGATTTTGACCCTAACCAATAACCAAAATAACCTTGAGCATATTTTACAATCTCATAAGATTGATTTGCAAGAGAAGGAAATTACAAGTGCTTCAGGATGGTCTAAATAAATGACATATGATGTCGGAAGAAGTTAAACTTTCTGACTTTTAAATTCAGTCACATTTCTGTATTGGTAAAATCGGTAGGCCGGTATCACACTAGGATGTGCATCCTACAGAAGAAGGGCAAAGCATCAGTTGTACTACTAATGAGGTTCATAGTGTAAGGAGATATTCTCATTTTCAGTGCAGAGAAATTTTATGAAGACTTGGCTTCATCTGTAAATCTGGTCTTATTTTCATGCACTCTAACTACATTTTAACCAGCTTTTTCCTTTCCTTTTTTTTCTCTCTTTGCATGCTTTATTTCTTTTGTTTGAACATTAGGAGCAAAAACGTATAGATGGCACCACCCGTGAGGTGAAAAAGGTTAGAAAAGCCAGGAACAGACGCCAGGAGTGGAATATGATGGCATATGACAAAGAGCTTAGACCTGACAACAGGTTGTCTCAAAGTGTGTACCATGGAGCATCTTCCGAGGGATCACTGTCCCCAGATACTAGGTCTGTTTACGGCAAAGCTGTTTTTTATACCACAGTTGTATGTTCAGAAATACTGAATAGAATTAGGTGCTTTTACAGGTTGGGAATAGTTAGAATAGTCAAACATACAATGCATGTTTTAAAGTTGTTCTCAAAATTATTTTAAAGCATAAATAACATAAATTCTGTAATCATTTTTTTCTTGATGAGCATTTTTTGGTCATAATGTTATATACTGTAGCGAAATATGTGGTTGCTGCATGCTTTATATTTGATCTTGAGTAGTTGTAGTTGCAAAAGTGTTTAAGTCTGCCTCTACTAGTTAATGTCATTACCTCCTTTGTGTCTAGTTTGTTGTATGTTATGCTGCTGGTAGCTTAAATATTGTCGTCTACTGAGTTGGGCATACTTTGCCTCTTAACAGAATGCTTTAATGGGGGAATAGTTCAGCTTTATCAATGATATATTTGTTTAAAAAGCAAGCTACAAACCTAAATGCAACATCATTGCTTGAAACAGCAGAAATACTTGCTTAGAGGCACACAGCAGAAGTCAACTTCCTTGACTGAGATTCCCTTTGAGCTCAGTGGGACTTAACCTTCCCTGGTATGCATGGAAATCTGAGTTCTTTCACTGAACTGGTCTCACTAGTGGGTTTTCCCACTTATTTTCTTTGTCATGGTTAATTGTTAGCAGTAATGTTAAGAATAAATAGAATCTACTGGAAAAGTTGGTATTTAAACTGTTGAATGGCTAGGTTGAGGAAGCAGTCACCACTGCAGAGTTGTGGACTTATACCTTTAGTTTGCTGTCCAGTGGAGTTTAATTAAAAAAAAATCTTCTCAGAGCTTTGTATATGTAATGTTTTGGTCTTTTGTGAAGGGTAATCATTTTGTAATTGAAACAGAAAATTTAAGAGAATTGCTACTACTCTTTCAATAATATATTCAGACCCCCTCTCTCTGTTTAAAATCCTTTTATCACCAATTTTTTTTCACAGTTTCTAAGGCAAAATGTTGTCTCCTGTTTGTCAGTCTGCAATATTTTATTAAGACTATGCTTTCAATAGGTTTTTCGGGTAAAATGACATCGGTGTTCAGCTGTCAAGTGCAAGATGTATATTTTTTCATCATGAGTTCCGTTTCACACATTTTGAGTCTTTTTCTAGCTTTAACACCTTACTTCCAGGATACCTGAGTTCAAGTAATCATATTGAAGTGACTTATCTTCCAGCAATGTCAACATGTATTTGACTGTTTGCAGATATCCATAATATTTGCCATCTGTAGGATTTTTTTTTAAAGTGGAAATTGTAGGATGCATCATTATGTTGGAGATAGATGTTGTGGTATGACAGATACCTTGCACTTATATAAGCCTTTCAAATTTTTTGGTAAATTTTATAATATATGGAGAACTCGAAATTCCAGTGAATCAAATATCAGTGATTGAATCCTGAAATCTGTGTTTTACATGCATGAAGGGTTAATTTTTTGAGTGGTAGTGAGGTGAACAGAAGACTTTCTGGTTTATATCTTGGGGTAGTCTTAGCTGTACAAATTAAGCTGTACAAAAACCATACATATAGAAACAAGTACTGGTTTCAGAGACAGCTGACAGCTACTACATGAGCAGTGTTTTATAAACAGGGTCCCAAAGAAGTGTATTTGGCTATATTGTGTTTCTTTTTTAATGCTAAACTTAAGAAACGCTCATGTTTCGTCTCATTTGCACATTAAACATTGATATCCATTGTCCAGACTGTGGCGATTTACAATGTATTTGTTATACTTATTGTACTTTAGAGAGAGAAACACAAGCTGAATCCAAACAGAAACCAGCAAATTAATGTGAGAAAAGTAAGAACAAGAAAAGAAGAGTGGGAGAGAAGGAAAATGGGCATTGAGTTCATGAGTGACGCAAAGAAAATGGAACAGGCAGGAAGCACGAAAGAGGACAAAATGTCCAAAGGGTTTGTCATTTTGTTTTACTCAAAGCCCTGGCTTTTTGTTGCTTACCTTGCTTCCAGTCTTACAGATAAGTGCGTCAGTTTACTGTGTTCACTAAAAGCCAGGCTGCACGATTGTTCATTACTAAAACAACTCCTTGCAGTAATGGGATGAAGAGATCCTTTTGCTCCCTCTCTTGGGCTTATTTGACAGAGCATCCTAGACTTTGTATCTTTATGAACTCTCTGCTCAACTAATATTTACATTTCCCAGTTTCTCTAAGCTTTTCCAGCAAAATTAATTGTGCAAACAAAATAAAAAGTACTTCTAACTATTGAGATTGTTTTTCTCTGCTTTGGTAAAATATATTCTTCTGCATAATTGCGAGTGCTTGCAGTACTGCTTTCCTTTTTCTGCTGCCATTGTTAACTTAAGGCAGGCCTGATAAGTATAATTTCAAACAATGGACTGTCAAAATCATTGACAAAAGCAATATGCCTCCTTTTGACTACTAAAGAACTCGGAAATCTGGAGAAATCGCTAAATGTTTCGCCTTTTTAAAAAGTCTGCATTATAGGAGGACATTCTGCATGCAGCTAGTATGCTGAAATACTGAGAACATTCAATTTCAGTCCTTTTATGCTGACTCATTCTAACTAATTTATTTTCAAGTTGTGTTAAGCTGAACCATGATTTTTTTGTTGCATTTGTTCTTGTGCTTTCTGTGGACTTACAAGGAAATGGTGCTTGACAAACAGGGAGTCCTGTTGCAAGAAAAATAATTCTGATTGCATTCTTAGCTTTCCTTGTGAGCTATTTAGATAATGCCATGTTACACTCATGTAATCTGTTCTTCTGCATCCATTTAATTTTAGGTCCCATGCATCTGATGTTACAGATTACTCTTATCCTGCTACTCCAAATCATTCCCTCCATCAACAGATAGCAATGCCTTCATATGGAACAGGAGATGGTCCACAGTACCTGGCAGCGTCCCAAAGCCATGAGCACGAATACAGGCCACCTTCCACCACTGCACGACATGCTACTTTAAACAGACCTCAGCAACCACCGCCACCTCCACCCCAGCCTTCAGATGGCCAGCATAGCTCAGTACCCGTGGTACCAGCAGAATATGGGTAAAACTCCTGATTTATTCCAGTGGATTCTTGACAAAACTGGAGGGATGAATGTTTTCCATAACCATCATAATATATAATGCATACGCACAAAAAGACCCCAAATGCATTAGTTATCTCCCTGGGGAGGACAGAAAAAAAACCTGGTGTAATTTCTGTGTATGAACTGAGCTTAAGTGAAGAAATAGTGAAAGCAAAAATAATGAAATGTGCATTGAATGTGGTGAAGTCGATACACTTGTAAAATACTAAGGGTTCTTAATCTAATATTAAAAAGGGGATAACTTTCCTTCAAAGTGGAAAATAGTTACAGCATAATTTGAATGATAGTTTGAACTTCAGGATACTCACAGAAGAAGTACTACTGAATGTGATGAACACGGCAGTCTGTGTTGCATCACTGAAATGACTTTTTAAAGGAGCTTGTGACAGAATTGTAAGGGATCTTCTCAGACACTGAATCAGCTTCCCTACTGCCACAGACACATCCATAATTCAAGATACCAATTTATCAAACTCCCGTGTAGATGTTTTGCCAGAATGCGTACTGAAGGAAGGCTTGCTCCAGATTACTGGCTCTCCAATAGCAAGAAAACATCTGTTCTCTAACCAGTCTGTGCCTGTTTGTTCTTTTGCTTAAATAGCTTAAACTTCCAAGTTGTAACCCCAGGAAATTTGAAGTCATTCTTGCCTGTGTCATCTTAAACTAAGCAAGACAAGATTTTTCAGCCTCGTTTGATGCATCCCGAGATAGCATTTGCCAGATTCGTGAATGTATCATGCTGTAGATGACTCAGTTATGCTATGATTGACTGCTCCAACCTGCATTTTCTCTGTTATTTCCAGTTTATAACAGAAATACTTGTGCTTAGTCCCCAGGTATATGACCACTGTCAGTGTATCACAGCTGTGATACATTGACATGTATCACTGAATGTTGTCAGTAACTTTCCTTCAATTCCTGTCTCTTGTATCTAGTTCTTTACCTACTTCATAACTCTTACATTAATTCCCCTTTTTTTTTCTGCTTAAGAATTCTTTTAAGGGCATTTAAACAGAGAAATTGGCTTTTCTTTGTTCCTCTTTATCAATCAAATGTGTCAATTTAATTAAATAATATTTAATTTTATGAACTTGGCTAAAGAAGCACATGAAATGCATGATACACCTTTGGGTAAATCTTTCCTTTCATACTTTTCCATTGTTCTCCATGCCTATATCTTTTATTATCTCTTAAGACTTGTTTCAACACTTGATCTTCTGTGGAAATGATGCATGTAGTCTACAGTTTTCTTGGTCCCTTCATCATAGGCACTGTACTTAATACTCTCACAGAGTAGTTGTTTAGTAACAAATACAGCTTTATGCTTAACTAGATACGAGTATTAAGATAAAAATCTCACTTTGTGGAGTGCTGAAAGGACACTGCCTTTAACTTCCTCATCTGCCTTAAATCTCAGTATAAAATCAAGATTTGAAAATTCATAGGTTTATGATCACTTACATATTTAACTCTCCAGTTAAAATTCCTTTTGGTTTTTATTTTAGCTGAGGTTGGATGAGAGCAGTTTAAGGGGTGATGGCTCTGTAAGTCCTAACTTTCAATACATTAAATGTTTTTGTTCTGTTTTGTACAGGATGCTTCCAGCTCAGATGGTGGATTATTACAATCCTACAGGTCCTCCCCCTCCTCCTCCTCCCCCGATGATTCCTTCAGCACAGACTGCGTTTGTTAGTCCCCTTCAGCTTCCCGTGCCACCGTCCCATTCTGGGCTGGTGACTGGCTCTACGTACACAGCTACTCATCCTCCCCCTTCTAGTGGGCTTGTTGTCACTGCCCCTCCTCCTCCCGGCCCACCTCCTCCCCCTCCCGGCCCTCCTGCTCTGGGTTCATCCCTCTCTTCCTCCCCGATGCATGCTCCTCCTGCTACAGAGGCAAAACGTCATGAACCTGCCCAGCCACCAATAAGTGATGCACGGAGCGATCTTCTTGCCGCCATTCGAATGGGTAAGTGGACACTGAGTTTTCGATGAAAGCACTGTCTCTTCCAGTGACCTGAGTTCATGGCTTCTGTTCCCAGCTGGGCTGAATGTCAAGGAGAGATTAGGTAACCACAGGTACCACACACCTATTCTAACATTTGCAAACCCTGACTTTGGATCTTTTTCTAATGCGTGAAGATGTACAGCTTTGTCAAACATATTTGTGTGGGCATAATCAGATGAAAACAGTACTTGTGTTCATTATGTAAAGTAGCCAGTAGATGTACCTGGATTTTTGCTTCTGTTCAGAAGAACCAAGTTATCCAACGCCAGGGTTTAGCCTACTGTTTTTTCACTAGTGACTAATGGCTGTTCCTGACTTTGTTTACCACACAGAGCTGTAGGTGTAATGGTATTTCCAAATACACTTGTGAAAACTTTCATCTTCAGATCAAAATGACCTGTACAGTCCTGAATATTTAGTTTTTACACATTGTTGGTATTTTTAGTAGTCTAGAAATATTCAGCCTCTGAAAATGGATTCCAATTTGCCTTTATTGTTTTTCTCTCTTCCTTGCTCAGGGAGGCTCACTCAGTGGTTTCTTTTATTTTTCTTCTTCCTGAATATATTTTTAGAATACAAAAAACTCACCAATGACAATGTAAAATTTAAAATATCTTGAGCAGAAAACTTAGAGTAATTGTCTCTACAGGAATTCAGCTGAAAAAGGTGCAGGAGCAACGTGAGCAAGAAGCAAAGCGCGAGCCTGTTGGAAACGACGTGGCAACCATCCTTTCAAGACGCATTGCTGTGGAATACAGTGATTCTGATGATGATTCAGAGTTTGATGAGAACGATTGGTCAGATTGAACCTGGCCCAAGCCCAGTGGCAAGTTCATTGAATGCTGGGCTGCAGTGATTGCTTTCTTAGCAAGATGTAAAGCAGGACGTTGACATGTATTAAGACTAGTGATCGAAGTGCTAAAATTGAATTGGTATTATTCGAAATGCTGTAGCTTAGCAACACTGGTAATAATGATGTGATTATGCTTATGCAGATCAGAAACTTGTCTTACTTTCAGTATTTACCGCATAATACTTAAGTGCCACTAAATGTAGCGAATTATGTGCTGCGTGCAAAATATGCTGCAGTTGTTGCACTGTAACAGAACCAGCATTTTATTTTACTTTCCTGATCTTGAAGGGATAAAATATATTTTTTTGACTTTACATCTTATTCTTTTAATTACATAAGCAACTTAAGTACTTGTGAATTAGTCTGGTTGTTAGTCTTTGAGGGCAGTTAACAATATGACAGAGTAAAGTTTTGAGTTCCGTAAATAGGACTTTTTTAGATTTTTTGAGTTACTAATTATGCCCACCTTAGTCTGTTTTTTAATCACATCTGGGCTTAGGCTTTTTGGAAACACTATTGATTATATATAGTCTTTCTTTTTATCTTAAAAATGTAGCAGATAATGAAATGTATGTTTTGAAGAATGAGTCCACATGATCCAGAATTAACAGGATTCTGAGCAGACAGGATAAGTCTGTAATAGTTCCAGCTCTAGGTTGCTGGCTGTTGTTTGATAGACTGCTGGGGGGGTGGGGGGTCTCAGATAGGTAGTGGGTGCATGTCTGTGTTACAAATGAAAGTTAAAATACTTGTAGAGCTTTTCAGTTTTACATTATATAAACTAGATGCAGAGACTTCAGGATAGACCTGATTGAAGCCATATGTTTATTGCAGCGTACTACTGTTACTCTGTGATTCCTGAAGATGGGAACAGTCCAGATCTAGCAATCAGATACATTTCACAAGTATTAAACTTAGTCTTTATGCCTGTAGGTGTAAATGTGCATAAATAAGTTTTGTTGTTGATTTTGTACGTGTATAGTCATGACAGATTGTTTTGTTTCCTGTAGCACGTTTACTCAAAACTACTATTACTTTGAATGTATTTCTTTCCCAGTACATCCTGTTGATAAACCATTGGCAGTTAAAACAGTTTTGATGGCTGTTTAGGTACTATGCCGTGTATATACACAAACTTGCTTTCTCCTTCCCTAGGAACAGTTGCTGCCATACAGTCTGCTTTGGCTATCTCTGTTTTCTTTAAAAATAATTACTTTTTTTTTCAGCACAAGATTAAATGGTTTTTTGTTTTTTTCTCTCTTCTGAACTGAGAGTCAGGCTGCTGCTTTGCCTAATGAGGCTTTAAAAAATGTATTCACAGCAGGGAAAGAGTTCTTTCCTTACCAGATTACAGTTTTAATCTTTGTAACTGAAGTCTGCATAATTCCAGGTCTAACACTTGGTAAAGCCCCTTTGTTCTGTGAGGCCCTGTCTGTTCTTTAAAAAAAAGTATGTAAAATAAAAAGAGAACTGGAAGATAATTATCTAACCGGTGTTTATGCAATTAATAGTTTTAGTCCTGAGAACATAACAGTAACACGATGTTTGCATGCAAACTATTGGCTGCTGCATTGCTGTTTAATCTGCGTATGAGTTTTCAATCTGTGGTGGCTGTCTTTATGGTAGGGTGGTAATATGCAGCCATGATGTTGGTGTTAAACTTTATCACATAAAGTACGACCATTCACTGCATAATGGTGAGCAACTACAGCTCTTGGTAGTTGGTGGCAGCTGGAGGTACTCATCTCTGTTTCAACTGGAGATGGTTTTGTCTTTGCCTTAAAATACAAAGCTGAAGTCTGCTTTATTTTGTGTCCTGGAGTCCGAGGTCTGTGTGTCTACCACAGGGGATGGAATTTAGGCCATAGACTGATGGTGATTTTCATCACTGTATGAGAGATGGTTTGTTCTGATCATCAGTGTGCTTGCACAGTGGCTTGCAAAATGATTCTTTGGATGGACAGGCTAAAAGTGCAACTGGGACTGCCGTGTTAGACCACTGTATAGGTGAGGAGAGTACTCTCAGTATTCTTTTAATATGTGCTGAAATAAAATATCTCAACAGAAAATTCTTTCCAGTCTACTGAAATTTGATATGACAGAAGATCTATTTTATGAGCACAGAAGTTGGGTGTGTCTGAAACTTTGTAATTTGTGTTAATTGTTTAATGCTTATTATTTAAAAGGAATCAATTGTGACCAGTTAAGATAGTATAGATTTTTTCAGTCATAGTAGCCAACCTGTTTTTCTGAACCCACAACATTGTAATTTTCCTTTGGGTATTTTATTAATGTGAATTGAATTTAGTGATGTAAACTAACATTATTCTAGGCTGTTTTAATCAGTTTTATCATACTTTGGGTTGTGAATAAGTAACAAATATGAATAAAATCTCATTTTTGAGCCTGTCTGTCTTTCCTTAGATTAGTAGGATTTTGCTACTAATCTTTATCCCTTATCGATAAATAATGGAAATAGAAAGCTTCCAGATGCTATCTGGCATCCCAGGAACCACGATTTTACTGGGATACAGATTGGAGTCTACAAAACCAGACTCCTTTAAGGTACTGCTGCTGCTCCTAACATGTGTACTACTTTGTTCTTTTCCAACCTTGATTCAAGTTCCAGGTTGAAGTTCTTGGCCGGTGTAAACAGGTATTAAGACTACCTGTGGGGAAGTTAAATATTTTCAGTGAAATACATTAAACAGCAACTTTGCTTCCAGAAAGAACAGGGCAGAATGTATGGGTTGTATTAGCAAGTCCCCTTCCCCACTTCTTTTAATAAGAAAGAGTCTTCGTCGATTAATGACACCAAGCAACATATTGTAAAATGCAAACCCATGTTTGCCTACTAGGAAAATATTTTTAATTTAATATTTTAATTGTAATCATGTTAAAACCTGGTATGATAACAGGAAAAGCTTTTCATCATACTGGGAAGAACTTACATAAATCAATTGTGTAATAGAGTAGCCTAATTGTAAATTAAACAGTTTGTTTATGCATCTTAGACTTGGTTGTTTCCTGGGGAAATAAATTGCTCTGCTCTGTTCAACTGAAAATTCTAGTCCTCTGGCACTTGGTTCTTAATTTTGCTGGAATTTTCCATCTTTGATTTGAATTTAATTCAGGTAATTTAGAGCAAAGACATCAATTCTACATAGAAACTGAATATATGAGCTTGCAATTTGGGTTCAAAGGCTATCTTAGTAAAGCATTTATAACTGCTCATTTATCAGTTGGGGTTGGAATTAAGACTGATGATCACTCAGGATACTGCCTCTACAGCTTTTATGATTGTCTTTTGAATGTTAAATATTTCAGTGTGACTAAACTGACATCAGTTGGATTTTTAGATATTTCAGATTACTCTGTACTAAGATGAACTGCATGAAGAGGAAAAATCTTTGAGAGGTGCATGCTGTTCAGAACAAGCTCAAAACTGAGCTTGTCTGTAGTATGCAGGTGGAGTTGGGAGGAAGGGAAATAGTTCCTTGGGAGGATTGGTTCTTGTAATGTATTTTGCAGGTATGTTCTCTCATGTGCTGGGCATTGTTTTAATAATGAAGAGGTGTTCCTTTCCACTTGAAATATAACACATATGAGGATACAGAAGATGTGTAATTTCTAAAAGTGTTTAAAATCTTACTGTAAGCTGAACTGAATATAAACCTGCTGATAATGAAAATTTCATTAGAATCTTGTGCCTGGAAGATTAAGTTACATGAATTCAATCTTGAGCTGAGGTACTGTTTTCTAACAGCAGAGTAAAATAAATATTAGAACAACTTATTCAAAGATGGCTTTGACAGTGATTTTTCTTTTTTTTTAAAGGTGACATTACACTCTTTTTCCCCTGAAAAACCAAATAAACAGAAATCCAACCTGCTGTAGTCTGCTTTGGGGAAAGGTTCTTGCCCTGTGGAGACAGCCAGCCTGAATTGTTACTTCTGAGTTTGAGGCACTCCTGATACAAGTGCTTACATACAAACACACACGGAAGTCCCAAGGATTTTCAGCATCTTGAGGCAGATCTATTCAGGTACTTAAGCATTATCAGTGTGCTCCATGACATACAGGGAATGAAAATAAATTACGATCCCTGCTACAGTCCCTGAGATCCTAGTGTCTGACACAGAATAGTCAGGACTGATGAGCTTGTCGCTGAACACTCTTCCCAATTCCCTGGGAAATGGAAAGGAAGTGTGGGAACTCTGGAAGGACTGTGGGTTTCCAGTCAACCATCTTTTATTAAAGAGGTGAAGAGAAAGAATGAGAACACTGAAAAAAATGTATTAAGTACAAAACAGGGAGAAGGAATTCCATATTTTGCTTTCTGTACTAAGAGTCAAAGAATACAGTTTCATGTGTTGTCAAATTTCTGGAGGTTTCTCTGGAGAAATGTGTTCTCATCTGTGGGTGACACAGGTGCATGTTCCTACATGTGGAAAGCAGTCTCATAGGTTTGTGCTGGACTGGGTTTTTTTCAGCTACATAAGAAAGCATGTAGCTCCTAAGAGATTCTTAGCTAAATATAGTAGTCTCTTTGGAGATTAAGTCTTACTGCTGCAGATAGAGAAGTTCTTACCTGATTAGCCAGAGCAGGGAGTGCTTCTGCGCTTTTCTTCTTGGTGAGGGGTCACATGCAGAATGCTTTGGAGAACAGTGCTGAGGGAAGCTGTTTCTGACATGTCTCAACAGTTTCTTAGATGTGTTGCCTTTCCAAGTCACTTTTCAATTGCTCACACACTGTCATAGCAGGTGAAAGCTATCGGCCCTGTTCAGCACTCACATTGCCAGTGCAGTGTAGGGTAAAGGAAGAAAAGAGGACTGGGAATCTGACAGTTACCCTAATGCCAGTCAATATGGGGCAGTTTGTCCCATCTGGTTTTGATAGAAACTCTAAAGGGGGGTCCTACGGGCTGTACTGAAGGGGATGGCAGAACTCATCTACCTTTTCTCTGTTGTTCTTGAAAATTAGGCACTCTCTTGATGTCTGCCAGTGCTGATTAATTCCTCATTCAGTTTTCTGAGTAATCCTGCTGTTAATGTTTTCTTTCTCTAGTGAATGTAACTTTTTAGTCCCTTACCAGTTATCTTTCTCTGGCTGGTGTCCATTGCTTGCCACCCTTCAAAAACTGGACACAGTCACCAGACATTGTAGAAATGCTTTTCTGCTCCTGAAGACAATAGCCCAGTGCTGGGTTTTGCCTGCAGCCTGTCTCTCTGCATCCTTCTCTGTTGAGTCTCTTCCCTCTGGTTTTTAATAACGGTTTGTGTGTTACCAGCCAAGGATCTTTCCATTCCCTGCTTCATCAGGAGTTACAGTCTGGTTGGTTGGCCATGGTTTCTTTCCCTTGAATAGATTCTTGTTCTGTGACAACTGAAGTAACACTTTCTAGACTGTCAGTAGAAGTTTCCCCATAAATTTATTGCTACATGATTTCTGTTTATGGCACATTTTGGTCTAACAAAGGCTTAGAGCTTTGCTTACAGCAATTAGTGAAATTTGTGCGTTGCTGGGAAGAAGTCTTGTATAGGTTCATCAAAATGTTTAATCTGACAGGATAACATTAAGGTATGTAATGTGTGCAGTGCTACCTTGCCTTGTGTATATCAAAACACTGATATATGCCTGGATCTTGATTATTTATAAATGTCAGTGGTTTCCAGGAGCATTTAAGGTTTACTTTAAAATATATGGATCCTGCTGCCTCATTGCTTCTCTCACTAACCAGTCACTGATTTGCCATAACTGTTGGAAACCACCATTGTGACATTTCACAAATCTTTTAAGGAAGTTAAGCAAGATGTCAGTTGGGTACAAGGCAGCTTTCCATCAGACAAATTCCTTTCTAAAAAACCTAATTATTAAATTTTTGTTCATATTCTGTAGTTTCTTCAAAACCACCGGTGACTGTCTAGTCATCCTTTGCTTTTTAAATTATTTAAGACCCATCTTCATTCTTTAAGTTGACATAGTGTATCTAGGAAACTGAATTTAGGTCTGCCACATGCTTTAAGTAAAGGATGTTCCATTCCTCTCTTGTGCCCCTCCTGACCTATATTCTTTGCTGTGTTTCTAGAATTTATTTGAATTATTTATATGGCATGATAGATTTACTTCATACTTTGCTGAAAGAGATAATAAATCTTCACTTTAGGGATTTTCAAACCTATTTAAAATATACCAAATTGTGAGGCATCTGCTAACAACTAGAATTATTTGACATGAGAGGCATAAGAGTTGTCTAGCTGTAATGTTGCTTCTTATTTACTGTGTTGCCAGAGAAAAATAATTTAAATATAGGATGCCTCACTTAAATGGGGAGAATAACACCAGAGATCTGTGTCATTCTTCTGTCTCTTAAATGGGAGGTAAGAAAATAGATTTTTTTTAATATGGAGATTAGGAAGAAGAGAAAGGCCAGGAATTTTCCTGTACTAAACAATAGAAGATGTTTTGGTGAATAATTGATGCTGCTTTTCTTTGTTTTATCTCCATACAGAAACACCCTCTGAATGGTGAGGCTAAGTTTTAACCTTCTCCCTGAAGATCACCTTCCCCATTTTATTCGCTTCACCTTATCAGCTGCAGCATGTAATGACCTTTCTCTTGGATTCAGCCATCTGCCTCCTTCAGCTTTTATTTCCTTCACTGATCAGATGAGACACAAGAGTACTAATGGCACTGGAAGTGCTGCTGGCCTCAATACCCGATTAGGATAAATAGACTTAAGTTGACATTTAAATAGTGAATAAGTCTTTTTTAAAATTCATGAATTCATGAGTACAAGAGTTATTAAAGGAGTCTAGTGAACTGGGGATGTCTTCTGCTCAGAGAGCAAAACATGAATATTCAGGGTGGTAGGATATTTAGGGAATGTGTGGGTAAAGCATGCTTCTAAAGTGCAGCTCTATTTTAAGGTTTCCAGGTGTGAGCTTTGCACAATGGCTGTAATTACCAGTGTGCTGCAGGTATTGCTTCTCTCTGGGTTTCGGGCATCAACCATTTATTCTCACCCATCTGTTCAAATGCTAACAGGGATCCCAGTGCTGTAGAAAGGATTTAGAAAAATTTGGTGGCTCAGGAAGCATATGTGGAATGAAATGGAGAGGTAGTAGGATGGAAAGAGTAAAGATTCCCTCTCAGAACATTGGTGGTCTTGGCAGGACAGAACTGAAGATAGTAGAGGCACCATTAATTTGTTAGCACAGAAGTTAAAATAAGACAGAACTTAAACGTTCCAGGACTTGGGATATGTGGCATGGAGGCTGTCTCACATCATCAAATTTAATGCCTCAGTTTTTCCACTTGGTGCCAAAATTGGAGACACCAAGGGGAGCAGAGTCAGTGGTAGTGTTACTTTCCTTCCACTGGAATTGCTTTCACATTTATGGATGAGAAGGCCCCAACTGCAAACAGGTGAAGCTGCAGCCTAAACCGTAATGTTGGCTTGTTGGTCATACTGTGTCAGTGGGCTTCAAAGGGTCTGCGGACCAGGGAGCAGGGGGTGCAGGTCAGCACTAACCAGGTTTCAGGAGCTCTGCTTCCTGTGAAGTAAATGCTGCCTGCTGCAGTGAGAGCAGGTCTCACACATAGCTGTGTCTGGGAGGAATCAGATTCATGTGCTGCTCCATGACAGGGATTAAAGCATGACAAGTGGGAATGAGCAGATTTGCTCTGAAAGTGCTTCTGATGCAAACTAAAATAGTGGTACAGACAGTGCCTGGCAGTGGCTGTGATCTACACGTGACTGCCAAAGAGCTCTGTTCACAGCTGTTTACCCTTCCTTGCTACACTCAGCCACTCCTGTCCACTACTGTTGTCATCCTTCCACACTATCTATTGCTCAGCTTGGGAGAGGCAAAACCCAGTATCTCTGATGTGCTGAATATCTGGCGAAGTGTTGGCAGTTGCTGAAGAAGCGCTGCTAATGAGGGAGTGTTTCTGAAAGCAGCGTGGTGCAGCACATCTCCTACGCAGCGTGTTGCAGCCCAAACAGGCGCCTTCCCTGGAGCTCATCCTAGCAAACCAGCCAAGTAGGGTTAACTAGATAACAAAAATCTATCAGCTGGCAATTACACTCTGGTCTTTGATTAAAATGCAAGGCCAGATAATGCAGGAAGCATGAAAATGTTTCAACATGTTTATTCATCACATAGGAATTCCCTGCCCAACTAGATGCTGTTTTACCTGAGGGGGAAACTGGGCATTTGGCTCCTGCAACGTGGCAGTGGTGGCAGGAGAGCTGCAGGAGGGCCCTGGCAGCTTTTACCCTGCTCGAGCCTGCTTAATATCTGGGAAACCAAAAGCTTTGAGGTTCCTTTAATTCTCTGTGTGACCTTATTAAAACTGTAGCTTGATTGAGAAGGGACCTGCAAGGAGAGGGCTTTCTTTGGCAATATGGACGCATACTAGGCTTCTGTTTTCATCTTGTACCCGAAGTCTTATAATCCTGTGACAGAAAAATGAGGTGCTGCTGTAAGATTTCTGTCCCTTGCAAACACACCAGGTAAGAGGGACTGTTTCTGTAGCAGGATACTGACCTCCTGTGGACAAATGGGGCAATCATAAGAGTTTATTATAATTAAAATGTACCTGTATGAGAAGCCAGACAGGAGGGGAAGAAGTTCAAAATACAGAGATTCATGCACTTAACTCAATGCCTTTATTTTTCTATACAGCCACAGAGCAAATATTCCAATGTGCCTCGGTGAAGTTTCAGTGTCTTTAAAATTGCCAGTTGTCTTAAAACAATGTCTCTTAACTCTTTTCCCCCTGAGGAATGTGTTTTCTGTGGGGGCACTGCCCTGTGCAGACAAGCATTCTGAAATAAGAGAAACCAAGCTATTAAGAAGTGATTTTAATGTGAGCTCCACTCTACTAAGTTGTTACCTCCAGGAGGACAAAGACCCTGGGAACTGTCCTCTGCAGAACTTTCAACTGTATTCCTATCTCAGTAGCTGAGTGGTGCTGCAGTAAAAGTGGGCTTATAGCAAAGTCTCAGTGCACATGCAGCTGTGCTGACTTCTGGAGGCTCAGATTTCCCCAGAAGTTTAAATAAGGTAGAGATGCTTTGAAATACAAAACTGCCATGAAGTTAAAAGCACTGGAGAGGCGATATGACAGCTGAGGAAGTTATTGCACCTCTGCTGAGCTCCTGCCTGTAAATGTGCTCGTAAGTCCTCTGAGCCTGCCCTAGTGTGGGCTATGTGACTGCACAAATGAGAGGAGGCCTCCAGGGAAGTTGGGAGAGGGGGTGAATTGCAGCAGCTTGCTGGATGGTTTAAACTTTTCATTCACAGAATCACAGCGGGGTTGATGTGAGAAGCGACCTCTGGAGGTCACCTGGTCCAACCCCCCTGCTCAAGCAGGGTCACCCAGGGCTAAGTTGTCCAGGACCATGTCCAGATAGCTTTTCAGTATCTCTAATGACGGAGACTCCACGGCCTCTCTGGGCAACTTGGGCCAGGGCTCAGTCACTCTCACTGTGAGAAAGTGTTTGCTGATGTTCAGAGGGAACCTCCTGTGTGTCAGTTTGTGACCATTGCCTTCAGTTTTGTGCTTAAGCCCTAGAGATGCTGAGCATCTCTGCTCACCAAGTGTGTTGCTGTAAACGCAATGCTTGAGTTAAAAATGGCCTTAGGTCTCGCTTTCTACAGGGGAGATGGTGTATGGCTGGCAATGTAGGTGCTTTTCAGTTACACAGTAATAAAAATCACTAAATCAAAGGAGGTTGTACAGACTGCATTTGCACAGCAGGTTTCATCACAGGACTTCTGATGGCTGTAGCTGAGCCTAAGATGAAACTAGAAAACCTTGGTTGTTCCCCTTCAGCCTTGCCTGGGAGATGTGCTTTGAGTTTTGCCATGCTGAAAGATTTTCTAATGCCCATCAGCAGCCTAATGAGGAATAATCTGAGTGTTGAGTTTTGAAGCTGTTTTTTAAGGAGGAGAGAGTTTTTTTGGCTGCCTTCTAGAAAAGGACAGAGGCTTTGGCAGACTGAAATTTTTCCCCTTTCTTTTGTGAGCAAGCACAGGTTTGGATGGGGAGGTAGTTGGGAACACATCTCTTAGCCAAGAAGGGAAATGTGTTCAGCATTAGATCTAATGCTGTTTCCTTAGGCTCCAGTACCCCTCTGTGTGGTGGAAATGAGTAGAAAGCCTTTCCTCTGTTCTTTTGTGGGATCACAGGGTAATTCAGGTAGGAGGGGCCCTCAGGAGGTCTCTGTTTCAACATCTTGCTCACAGCAGGGTCAGTTCTGAGGTCAGGCCAAGCTGCTTGGAGCTTGATGCAATTCCTGGTGCTTCTGGTAGGATTTTTTTTCCAGTGTGTGACAAGGATCTCAAGATGGGACTAGGCTTTCCCCTCCCAAAGTGCAGTGACTGATGATGTGGCTCCCACCGCTGCCTCCACCATCACTCTGAAGAGGACAAAGCAAATGTTTCCTGTTCACTAAGGGATGAGCGCGTAGGAAACACCCTCGCTTTGGTACGGGAGAGCTGTTGGCAGTGCTGACCTTCCCTGCTCCCCAGGCAGGCTGTCACGAGAGAAGCCAGCTGGGGTGTTCTGTGAAAGACCCTGGCATGTTCATGCTGCTGTTGCGCTTTCTCTTCTCTCTTCTGGAGCTTCTCCAACTACTTGAAGGTTTCGAATAGTTGGTAGATGGAAGACATCAGTATCTTCCCCTGCTCTTCTGGTGAAAAGAAAGGGGATAATTTTTCCCCTGGGACAGTGACAGTGAGTGATGCTTTTTGCTGTGTACACTGCTCCTTCTTATAAGAAATCCATCCCATATTTTCCTTAGGATGTTTGATGTCTCTGTAGATGCACAGAGGCCTAACCAGATTTCATGAGGTGTGTTATTGTCTGGAACTTGCCAATAAGTCAGCCTGCTGGTGTGAGGCTAGATCAATGCTTGAATGACAGCTAATCTATATTGTGAACTATGTTATAGAATCTTTAATTTACATAGAGATGAAACCTGCTTACAGGGAGTGGAAATCAATAGTGGTTTTTATATCCTCCTCTGGGCAGAATATTAAATCTGAAACTCCATAATATCTAAACTGCAACGAGAGATTACAAGCCAATAGTACTAATAGCATAAAAAGGAATGCTTTTTCCTTTATTAATAAACTTGATATATCTGCAGTTTCCAGATGAGGCTTTTGTTCTTTCAGAACAAGAAATGCGTTGCCACATTGTCATTTTATTAGTGTTTGAGGTTATGGCCAGAAGCTTGCGATGCCAGGTAGTGTATAAACAGAAAGAAAAGGTGATCCCTGCAGTCTAACCTAAATTTGAGGGCTAGTTGGTGGGCAGCTACAGTCCCTGAACAGGAGCCTTGGCCCTTTCTTATTCAAAGCCCACCCATGAGCAGAGAGATTTGCCATAGACCAAACTGTACTCAGTTTAATGCTATGATGATATCAGGCAGGGAATGTCTTCAGATTAAACCAGCCATCTCAGCAAAGACCATGGTGCCAGTGTGTTCCTACGGTGTATGGTGTGATTCCCAGTCCAGTTTGCTTTTGGTCTGAGTCTGCCCATAGGGTAACCACAGTCTGTCTGCACCATGTTTTGGAAAGACATTGCTGCCACTAGATTTTGTTGTTCTTTCCTATGAGCTGACAGGAGCCATATAACAATCTGATTCAGCTGTTCTGTTCTTTTCTTCAGGCTCTATTTTTCTACAATTTGCTTTGATCTTAAATAGATGGGAAAGGTGACAATGAAAGAAAACATTTCCATCAGAACAATGTCTCTTTCCAAATGCTTGTCACAACATGAAATGCAATTAAAATTGACTGAATGCCCACAGTTGGTACATAACATTTTATGCTGTGCAGTTATGGTGATTCACAGTAGCAGAGCACAGTGAACTGCGCTGGAGAATTGACACTGGCTGCAGCTTCTGTAAGTCCATGTTGTGGTGCTGTTTCTCATCCCCCCGATGCTCTCTTCTTCTGTATGATGAATACAGTCACTAATCCAAGATTAACTTTATTCAGTCTTTTTACATCACTTTTTCCTCCTCTGGTTTTAATTGGCTTTGCACAACCAAGTTAGGTCTGTCTTAAATCTGCTATAATTTAACTTACAAAGATGCAAGAAGACCCAGGAGGTATGAGAGCACTGAAGTAGGGAGAGGAAGACAACAAAACTGTGTGAGGGGGAGGAGAATAGGTGCATGATAATCATCTCATAGTAGGGTTGGTTGCCCATGAAGGAACAGGGAACAGCTAAGCAAGGGGTCTACAGCTGGGAATGGAGGGGTCTGGGGAGTTTGAAGGGATGGAGCTGGGATTTCTGGTACCAAAAGTAGAGAAATCTGGTACAAACCGTCAACTAAAGGATAAGCTGCAAGTTGGGCGTGGTTTGGAGAAGGTAGGCAAAGGAAAAGTGTGTGAGAGAAATAGGAAGGGGTGTCTCTGCCTCCTAGGGAAATCATTGCTGTGCCTTGAAGTGGAACCCCAGAGCCCTTCTACTGCTGGAAAAGGTCTTGGGAACCAGAGCCCATTTCTCCATGTCTGTCTTCAGTTTAAGATGGCCATGGGTTGCTGAGCATTGTCCACTAGCTCACGTAAAGAATGTTGAGAGTCCCGCCAGGGTCACCCTTGGGATGGTAGTGCTGGGCACATGATGAAATTTTGGAAGGCTTTTCAGGCAAGCTGTTTTAATAGCTTGAAAAATTACCTTTTTCTATAATGGTTTCCAAGTGAGTTATTCAAAACTGACTTTTCTAGACTAAGTTTTCTCAGAATTTATTGGAGAATAGAAATTAGTGTTGAGACAGCTTGGTTAAAACCTTCTCTAACATAGCTTTTATGTCTACGGCAGATACGTGTATAGATGGGGTGTTCTGTAAAACTGTCTACTGCAGCATTTAAAGCCTTTATCTACTTTGCATTCGTTATTTCTCGTGCTGTCATGGGGAAGTTGATTTCTTTGGTTGTGCCCTGTCTAGGCAAATAAAGTACGGGAGATAGCTTTAGATACTGCAAATTCGATTAAACAGATTGATGTTTTACAGGGAAGAGAGCAGATTCTGATACTACTTCTTTTAAAGATGCTGCCCATTTAATTAATTCAATAAATTATTTCATTCAAGGAAACTTTCTTCATTTTATTCACAGATAATTCTATTTAATCACCTAGACTGCAAATTGTACAATTAGTGTATCTTCCTATCTCTGTAGATCTCTAGCCAAAACAAATTCTGGGGCTGACATTTTAATTTGTATTTGCATTTCAGCTCTGCCAGATGACTGCAGTTTCTTGAAGTGAACTAGACCAAAAAACCCTCATGTGAACAGGTGGCAAAAAATACAGCAGACAGGCTTCTTTGCGTCGTTCTGTTCCTAAATTACCTTCTCAACAATGAATCTCTTTTAGGATTGATACGTACATTCTTTGCTGCATTTTCATTCACTTCTAGTGAAGATCCACTTTCTCTGATGGAGAGGCTGCCCTGTGCTGGACACCAGGTGAACACATGTACACACCTACTGCAAAGGGTCTATCTATCTCACACATCCCTAGTAATGTACTAATTTTTCCTGGCCCACTAGTAATTTTACTAATTTAGGATCAAGAGTGGACTTGAAGAAACACTTGTGTACGTCAGAAGTTAGAATTTGCACTTGTAACAACTGAAGGTTGGAAGTTTCAGCCATGGAAGTAAGGTTTAAGAATAGGCATGGACAAAAGTAAAGTTAGGATTGATCTGAAATGGTACAACATGATCTGTACTATTACAGCAAAGATCTGAAAAGCTCTTAGTATTTAACATCCACTGAGAAGATAACTGTTCCTGAAAAATCTGATTTACTTCATACATTATGGCAGTGTTTGTGATCATCTTCATCTGAGCACCAAACAGTTGCTGTATTATTAACTTGCTGGTAAGGGGCATGGCATCGCAAAGCTCTCTGGTCTCTGAGAGCAAATGACTTGTTATGATGTTGGTGATGGAAATGTGCAATGAAGCCCAAAAAGTGGCTCAGCACTGGATCCAGTACGAGTTATTGCTCTGGGTAGCAGCACTGGTAAAGTGTGGAAACTGAACCACTGCTGTGCCATTCAAAGAGGAGGTGGGGATTCAACTGCTATAAATTTATCGCTCTGTTTTGGAGAGGGGTTTAGGGCTTTGGTTTGTTCTCTGTATGGCACCTAGTCGTGGTGCTCTCTGTCTGCACTGCCCTTTGACAGCCCAGGCCTACCACATATTCAGCATTTTTCCTTTTTTTGTTAATTTTTAACCCTTCTGTAGGCTTTCCAGGTGTTCTGTCAGCTGTTGGCTCTGGCTGTGCCACAGCCACCTCTGCCAAGCTGTTCAGTGTGACTCTGTGCTGCTCACTTCAGGTAGAAGGTGTTCAACAAGACCTGAGAATTGCCTGTGAAATGCAAATTACTCTGCCAGGCAGGAGAGCAAAAGCAAAGCAAGTGAGGGTGTCTTCTAATTAAATGTAACAACAAGGAGGCTAAAAAGCAACCCCTGTTAATTCCAGAACTACTTTGGCAGGAGGCAGAGAGGAAGTAGGAACAAGGGAGAAGAAGACACTTCCCAGAACGGGGAAGAGAGAGAAAATCAGGGCAAAAAGGGAGGTGGCACTGCACCCTGTCCTGCATGGCCCACCTGGGCTTTGGTAAGGGCAGCTCTGCCCCACTGCTTACGCCAAGCAGCTTTGGTGTCCTCCAGCCCCTGGTGCTTGGTTTCTTGAGAGACAGTTACACAACCAGTATCTGTCTCTCATCGGTAGGCAAGTCCTTCAGATCAGATAGGGCCGTTACTAGCTGCTCTGGTTTTAATATTTTCCTAATTCTTGCAGGAATATGCATGCGCCTAAGATAATTTTAGTAATACAGTTTCTGTAATTCCTTTTTATTGGTGCTATAGAGCTAAGGAAAAGCCCTACTGCCCTGGGAGCTGGTCTCACAAAGATAAATCTTCCATCAATTTATTTCAGTTTCTTTGTCTTTCAAGTGAGAATATTCTCTGGTGCATCCTAAGATTGGCTTCTTGGCAGGGTGCCTTAGCTCATGCAAGATTTCATGCTCTGCCAGGGGTGGGTGGCAGGCACACCACACCCAGCCACTGTATATGCAGCTCTCCTGGGTGTAGTCAAGCTGTACTTCATTTTGTTGCACAGACACGGCTTGTGGGAACACCAACACCAAGCAGGCTCCCCCAGGAACTCCTCCTCAGCTGCTCCAGAGCAGAGTGGTGATGGATGGGCTTCACCTTATGGATGGATGTAAATGTGTGTATGCTACTATTCCTGGTGCCTTCACATTTGCTGTTGTGAGTCTCCACTGTGGAATATGCTTTGCATGGTCAGGACTCCACTCACCCTCATTTCCACACATATTTGGAAGTGATGTGAGCACACTCCCACCCCCCCAGCCTCCCTTTCTGCATCCTCCCCGGGACTTCCCTCCTACCCGAAGCAGCAGAAGAGGTTTGGTGACCAGTAAAGTAACCCAGGTCAGAGAGCCCAGGTTTCAGTGGCAGTGAGGGACATCTTTTATACGGTTTTGTGTGCATGGTTTTTCCTTTTCTGCATTGAAGATAGGAAACAATGGGGGTTTTTTAAGGTGAAACTTGGCACAGTTTATAACCCCCATTCTCCCTGGGACAAGTCTCCCCTCAGCCTCCCTCATCCCCAGGCTGAGCGATGAACCTCACTGGCAACCTCACACCCCTCTGAGGGCAAGTTGCTGAGAGTCTGGCATAGGGAAGTTCTGTTGTGCTTCAGGGATGTTGCTCAGCAGTTATGACTCAGGGTTTCCAGTGACTGAGTGCAGGTGAACTGGAGAAATGTTTTTCTCTCAGTCTGATGGAGATGGAAGCTGCTGGGGAGGAGGATTTGGCTGATGGTGGGCCTGTGGTAATCAGTCCAGGCAGCGCACATGGAGATTGCCATCGGACATTTTTGAGTGTGAAAGTTTTTAAAAATCCATGTAATATAAATCAGGAACAACTTCTTGTTGCAGATTCAAGGCTTTCAGTGAAACTTTTCAACAGGACAAAAGCCTAAAATCAGATACAAAACCAGTTTGAACAGGACTCCTAGGAAGTGGCTTATGCAACCATCTGGGACAGTGACAAATGAGCTGTTACTTCACTTACTCAGGCGGTTTGATTCATTTGTCAAGCTAGAGCAGGGAACAAGAATTTCTATTAATTGTGGATGTGTAGACTTTATTGCAGCAAAATTATATTATATTTAGAGAGATAATGCCAGAGTTAATATAGAAAATAGCATTAAGGAGTATATATTAGTTTAGCAGAACACCAGGTGCCATAGAGAATTGTTATTTCATAAACATTAGCACTTGAATGGTAATGCTGGCAGTGGCAGAATTTTTTTCCTCCACCACCCCCCCCGCCCCGACTTCAGTGTTTTTGAATATGTCATGTTAGTAGTCCTGGAGACTGGGAGGCTTACTCCATCCAGAAATTGTGCAAGCGTCTCCTTGTGCCTCAGTCCTAGGGAGGACAGGACTCCTTTAAGTTACTTATGTGCTCTTGGTTCTTTTCCAGTCTGTGAATAACATTGCTGAATGTCAGAACAGTGATGGGTGAGTCACCACCAACTAGACTGATACCCCCAAATTATTTCAAACAGAGAAATAAATTATGGTGAACTGATAATTGTGACTGATCTTTATATTTTTTTTCATTTGTATTAAGCATTGGTTATCTGCAATTCTAAGGTGAGGATCAGGGTATGTTGTGCCAGGTACCCTGCAGACACAAAGTTCTGCCTTAACTGTTTCAGATGATTTGGCCCTGAGGACTTGGAATATGGCTACGGCTTGGCCTGGAGCTGTGTGACTGTGAGCTGACTCTGATCTTTCTGGTGTTCTGGTCTATCTGTTGAGGAGACTGACACACAAGTGCTAACTTTTCATTTTAAATACTGTTTCTGCCTCTATGACATAAACACATTGTGGGCCAAGGAAGACCTTGGTCTAATTTGCATGAATTTTATTTCCGAAGCTCATGTCCCAAGGCAGATCTTCTGTATTGTTTAAAATCTTAAAATGTTTGTTACCTTTTGTGTGCACCCAATGTTATGACTATTCAGAGAAATACTTAAAAGCATGAAGGGCATCACTTAAAAAGTGAAACAGATGGCTAGAGGCCCATCCTTTCTCTGCCCTCCCCCAAATGTAGGCACTGAAGTCGTTTGTTACTGTTTAAGGCAGCTGATACCAAGAGGTAGAGGAGGAGGATCCAGTATGTAACCTGTGGAGGCTGTGCCCATGGCTCTGCTGTTACCATGGTCATTGATTCCTATCACTTAACACCACAAATGATCACTAGACCGAGCCAGACAACCAATAATTTATAAGCTCTTTTAATTTTACAGACATTTATTCCTTTATTAACTTCAGTAGTTTGTGCGTGGTTCAAGACATGCCATCAGCAAGTCTAGATGTCAGGAGATGGGGATCTCCCGTTTCCCAGGGTGTGTCTTCCAACACTTACATACCTTGCTGTTGAAGTGGATCTGACTTGGTTCAGCTTCCATCCATTAGCTCATGTTATATCCCTTTGTGTTTGATCCCTGGGCTCCTCTGACCTCTTACTAATTCATGTCACTTTTCAGCTTTCCTTGGATAAGCAAAACAACTTGTGTTCTCAAACCTCCCACTGTCCATAAATGTTCTTTTTCTGACTCATTCCTAGGTAAAACCAGAAGTGTTCTTTTCCAGACTATGTAAAAACATACTTTTACAAGCATGGGAACAGACTGGGTTGCAATGTTTGGGGCTTGTCTCACCTCAACTGTGCCAAACAAAAAGGCAAGATCACCTGCCATACAAGGACTCAATTTACGAAGAAGTAGTTGGAGGTACCTGCTCCAGCATTCCAAGAGCGTGTTCTCCTTTGAACACCAATGCATGGATTTGACCCATGGGCCCAATGTCCTCTGTTTCTGCTGGCTGGTGACAGGAAAGCAGGGGTGGGAAGGGTGGGACAGCCAGCATCACTGCTGAGGGGCTGCTGGGAAGCAGCTCTCCAGCCCCTGGGGAGGAACGAGCCATATTTCTCCTGTGACAGTTTTGCTTGAAATTTAGTTGAATTTTTCATTTGGGGCATTTTTATTTTTTTTTTTTAAAGCATGATTGGGTTTTTATCTAAAGGAGCAAGAGACCAATGTGTCACATCATCTAGAGATATCTCCTGCCAGGGCTGGGCAGCTGTGCTGAGCAAGGAGGAAGAGGGAAGAGGAGTTTGTTGGTGCTGACAAGAAAGGCTCTGTGTTACAAACCCACCCCCGAAGGGCTGGCTCACAGCAGGGGCAGGAGGTGGTGTGCCGAGGGTGCTGGGGCTGCAGCCTCTCTGGCAATGCTGCATTGCTTGTTGATGGGGCACAGCGTCTGTGTGTCTGTCTGGAAAAGGATTATCTGATCAGATCAAAGCCTTGCAGCCGCTGTGGGACTCTTATCTCAAAATGTGGCTTCAGAGTAAAAACCTTTGGCTTTTCTCCTGCCCAGGGCTGGTTTTGGGATCTTCACACTTGCAGGGAAGCTGGGTTCAAAGCATGGTGGGAAGAGCTGCCTTCACTGTGCGCAGTGCGCAGCGTTGCTGCCCCAGGGCTGGTGCCCCACAATGTGCACAGGCACCCTGCCATTGTAGGGGTGGCACAGAAACTTGTTACATAATGGCACACCATAAAATCTGGCACACTGTGTCAAGCTGCACCATTTGTCTGCCTTCTCCTCGTATTGTCTCCGAGCTACAACCTCCTTCAGGAAATTAGTTCAGAGGGTGTCCAGACAGCAGGCACCCATGGGAGCTGAGGAAGCTCGAGGCTGTTGTCAGTATGTGAAAATGCTCTCTAAGATCTTTGTGAAGTCATGGCAATCAAGGGAGTTTCCCAGTGACTAGAAAAAAGCAATTTTTATGCCCAACTTCAAAAAGGGCAACAACATGGGAAGCTACAGGCTTAGTCCCCAAGAAGATTTTGAACCAAGTCCTGTGTAAGCTGCTTCCAGGTACACGAAGGACCAGAAGGTGATCAGAGATCACCAGTGCAGATTTAGTAAGGTCACAGTGATCTCTGTGGTGGAAAAACTGGCTGTGTGGACAAGGGAGAGCAGCAAGGCTGTTCCTTGACTTCTGCAAGGCTTTCAGTGCTGTTTCCCCATGAGACACTAGTGTCCAGACCGGGAAGTGGATGGATGGACTTGCAGAGTTGGTGGAAAAAATAAGACTATCAAGCTCAAAGGGTCATTGATTTGAAGCCCAGCTGGTAGCTAGGGCCAAGAGCTGCTCTTCAGAGGCTGACACTGGGGCCAGTACTGCCTAACACTGTCATCAGTAACCCGAACGCAGGACAGGATCCGTGTAAGCTCACAACTGATTCCACATTGGGAGGAGGAATGGGTAAGCTGGAGGGCAGGGCTGCTGTTCACAGGGATGTTGGTAAACTGGAGGAATGGACTGACAGAGACCTCCTGAAGTTCACCAAAGATACATGCAAATTTTTACACCTAGGATGGAATAAATCCACAGTTGAGTCCAAGCTGGAAAGGTCCTGACAGGCAGCAGTGTCATGTTGAAGTGACACAATGTAGAGGTGGCATTAGCAAGAGCACAGCCAGCAGTGATTATTCTCCTTGATTTAGAGGTCTGAAAACACACCTGGAGTACTGCACTGAGTACTGTGTGGAAACCAAGTTATTTTGTAAGCAGGTTTTTGAGGTTACACTTGGACAGAGTTTGACCTCCTCCTTATTATGAACTACTGCTCTGCCAAGGTCTAAGCCTTCCAGACCATGGTATGGGTCTCTCACTCAAGATTACTGGGGTGCTGAGGGATAGATTAAATCAAACTCTGCAAAAAAAGAAACCCAAACCTAAACACCCCCCCCACCCCCCTCTTATTTTATACCTTGGTCTGCCTTTCATGGACTGATGGGTAAGAGGTTGGTGTGTCTCATTCTCCATGAGGACTGTGGCATAATTCAGGTTGGAAGGGACCTCAGGGGGTCTCTAGTCCAACCTCTGTCTCATATCAGGGTCAGACCAGGTTTCTCAGGGCTTTATGCAGTGGAGTCTTGAAAAGCTCCAGGAAAGACTGCACAACCTCTCTGGCCAAGCTGTGCCCCTCTCCCTGAGTGTCCTGATGGGGAAGTAGTTTTTTTATACCCACTCTCAATCTTACTTGTTTCACTTCTGCCCATTGTCTCTCATCATGCACCACTGAAGATCCTGGATCTGTCATCCTGATAATCTCCCCATAGGCACTGTTAGGTCCCCATGAAGCCACCTCTTCTCCAGCCAAGCTTCCCCCAGTGTGTTCTCACAGGCTCTGGTGGAACTACCTATGACTTACCTGTACTGTCACCTTCCTTCATGGGTGTGTGTTTACAAAACAATTCCGTTAACATCAAAATGCAGCACAAGGTGATCTTGGTTTGTTGAGTAGTCTGATCTCAGTTATCTTGACGACAATTTGGGTATTGTAAAGCCTTTGTGGGATAAACCACAGATGTCTATATGTTTTATATAAATGTCAAAGCTTCCCATCAGTTCCTCTCTATTCATCTCATCTGCTAAATTTGATTTTTATAACTGGTAAGATGTTGTCTTGGGCTACTGGTACCTCCAGGACTCTGCCCTTCTCTCACCACTTGTCTGGCTGCCCTCTGCCTCAAAGCGCAGGCATCAAGATTAAAACCCTTTCCTCCAGGCAGGTTCAAGCCTCGTCCCTCTCAGCTGGCCTGCTGGCTTCACAGCTTCTTGTCTCACAGTCATCTCAAATGTCATCTCCATACCTCACCAGCTACCCAGTCCTCTGATGGCAAACCAGAGAGAAAGCAGAGATATTGAGAGGTTTCTGCATTGCTTCCTGAATTCTTTTACAGTGATCACTGTAGAGAGCACAAGCTCTCACATAATACACACACCAGCTCATTGCCCCATTTATTTCTGAAACACCATATCAGAGGAATGATGCTGTGCACACAAAGTGCAGTCCTGCTCTTCTACTTACACATTTGCTCTGGTTTTACCATCAGCAACAAATCCGTCATCTCTCCTGGGCTGGATTTTGTTTCTAGTTCTGGTTCTTGTAGTCAGCTGCTGCAACCCAGGGCAATTACAGTGCTTTACACAGCTGCTAGGTGGTTTTTTTAGCTGGAGTTTTAAGGATTGTTTTTGACTCAGAAAGCTACAAATGGCCTGTGACCTTTCTGCAGGAAATAATACCTCTGCTGCAGTTGAACCAGTGGATGCTGGTTGCAAAATACCTCTCGGGCTCTGTCTTCACCAGGAAAAAAATGAGGCCATTCTTCATCTGCTTTAGCAAGCGTCTGGTAAAACTCTATTGGAGATGAGGCTTTTTGTAACTTTTAATGGGTCAAGTAAATTTTAGGCTTCTTAGAGCTTTTAACCTGATCCATTGACCATAAACTCCCAGATGCTGCATCTCTCCTTGGATTTTCACTGGTTCAGACGGGAGACCTGTCCACAGTGAACAAGGGGAGGTGGTGCACAGTGCCCAAAGCTTCAAGGAATCTGTGAAGTATCTGTACCTTTCCCCTACCCTGTGATTGGAAGCCTTTCAAATTACTGGCTTTTCTACACTGCTATTTGCTTCTGCATTGCTAGAAGGCTGAAGCCAGACTGTTTTACGCTGTAAGCTTGACAACTGTTATGTGGTGGTGAGCTCTTCCAAATGATATAAGTTACTGCCAGGGAGAGACACAGGTAGTGTGATGGAACCTAGGTTTTTGGAGGAGTAGAAATTGTTAAAAATTTTAAGTAGATGTTAAATTCACTGTAATAATTTATTTTAGGCATTAATCCTGCAAATGCACAGTGACATAGAGCACTAGTCTTATCTGCCACATTCTCACAGCAAGCATTAGGGAAGAAGAAGGAAGAGCAGCAAATACCTCTATTTGCCGCAGGTTTGACATGACCTCTTTCTGCTTCCACTGCCATCTGCTGTGAAGCACGTTATGGTGTTTGCCAAAGTTTCTGTGTCTTTAAAAATAATATTGCTACTTTATCATAAACAGCCAGAATTATGCTATATATGGCCCTGTATACCGACATCTTTACAGGTACTCAGCTGCTGCTTAGGATTTTTGCTGCTGATTTCCACCGTTGTGGTCTGAGGCCTGCTGACTTTTGTCTCAGAACAGCTTTCTAAAAGGACAGGCTCTCTACACGGATATAGTATCAGGCAAGCTATTCACAGGGGAGACTTCACCTACGGCTGCAATGCAGCTGTAGCTGATGTTAAATATGGAATCCACTGGTATTTTGACACGTGGGAAAGACCTGTGCTTGGGAAAGTCCTTTATCGTATGATTAAGCTGTCATTTAACTGGTGTAAAAAATAACTTCTAAAAAGAGGAAAAAACCAACAGTCTTTTTGCAAATGACTGCTGAAGGTGAGATGATTGAAAGGGACACAGAAGCAGCATTTTGTTCTGTTTTTAACTTGACTAAAACAAAGTGCTGCATCATTTTGTGAAGCAGCGGAAATGATGGAGATTCCACTGCTTAGATCTCTGGAGAGAGATGTGTGTGCTTAATGAATACTCATTAAAACAGCCTCTAATAGAATCAAGTAGAAGCAGAAAAATGCTAGAGTATAGGGAAAACTACTGGGCTCTAATGAATGCTTTCTCTCATCTCTGAAGAAGAATGCAACAACCATTCCTTAGTAAGACAAATTAAGTATATGTGGGAAGAAAACACTGAATTGAAACCAAAAAGCTGCTGTGGGTCTGTTGTGTGCATACTCCTACCAGCACAACCCAGCTGCACGTCCACTGAACAAGTCTGGTTTATGACACATACCCATCTAGCCTGGTGACTCTCTCCTCTCGGAGACGCAGGAAACGTTTGCTGGACAAGTAAAAGTCTATTCCTGCACCTGATCACAGCCTGGTATCACAAAGGGAAGGAAAATCAGCATCCCTGACCAGTGCCTGTTGCTGTCTGCCCACTACACCCCAGGCTTCCCTGGCCCCAGGGGTGTGGCGACCACGGCAGAGCCACCGCCGGAATGCTCTGTTGGCCTCCACTTCTGATAGCAGAAACGGCCGATTTTGGCAAACGCCCTGCAGGGTGCAGAGGCAGGTCGTTGTTGCCACCCGAGGAGGGCTGCTGCTGCTCCTGGGCAAGGGGGCAGCTTGTGAGAGCAGTCCCAGAGCTGACATGCAGCTGCTGAAATTGAGTCAGCCTGAACTACCCTGTGATGGCAGGCACCAGGGTTTGCAGATCTAAGACCAGACACACCTATTGGGAAGGTTGACTGTGTTTCTGTAAAGGCTGTGCACAAGCTGTGGCTGGACAGAAGGCAAACACTGTCCAGAAAGAGCATGATGAATGTAATGGACCAAACATTAAGGAGTCATGACATTTTTCTGTGACTTGTTCCTAGAACGGGATGGAAAAAACCCAAATCAAACCCAACCTCAGCACAGAGAACTCCAGGGAACCTAAAATAAGCTGTTTAATTAAAACCCCCCACCACCCAGATCTACTTTATTAGTTCTCATAGAAAGCTGTCTGAAGGGACTGGGAGTCCAGCATTGACCATAAATCCTGGAGTCTGTTTCCACAAGAAACTAGGCTGCAGAAGGAGCCAAAGCATCAAGGGAGAGATGAGCTGCTGCTGCGTGGCCCTGGCTCAGCACAGCATAGGCTACCCTGCCAGGCGGTGAACTCAACTGTATCTGCAGAGTACTAGAGCCAAGAGTCTGCAGGCTGTGCAGGGACCAGCCCCTCCTCTCCCACAGGCCCCTGCCTTTTGGTCAGTGGGAGCGAAGTGGGAGCTTGCCCTTGCTTCTCTCTCAAGAGCAGTGGGTCTGTCTGATCCGCTTGGATGTCAGGGAGGAAACATTTTTCTGTTGGGTTAAACTGGCAAATAGCAATTGCTTCTTTCTGCTGCCTGATGCTCTTGGAGATGCACGGTTTGGCTAACAGTGTCGTCCGTGGATGTCCTCAAACCGCTCCACTGAGAAAGGCCAGCTCTTGGAAATAGCGAAACGGGAACTGGAGGCTGCAGCAATGGGTGGCATATAAGAGAGAAGGGGGGAACAAGAAGGCTTCCTGGACACCAGTCACCTCTTTGTCACCCCTCTTGCAAAGGTGAAAGTGTAAGAATATCCAGGGGAGCAAGGGGAATCCTTAGGTTAGTCTGAGAGTTTTGGAATCCTCTCGCTCCCAATTAGACCTACCTAATGCGAGAAACTGGAGTTGTAAGGGCTCTCTCCCACCTTAGCTTGCCCCATCCTCTGCATTCCCCTCATAAGCTGAATGATTTGGAGTGTGAATGATCCTTGTTCTGGAAATCATAAAGGCATGCTTTTTAGTTTGACAGCTCAAAATGATGATGATGGCAAACTCAATGCATCTTAAAAACGTATTTATATAGTGTCTCTGTCAAGCACCATTTAAACCCCATATATCATGATAAAAAATGAAGATGAAACCAGCCCTGCTAGGCCACTGGTGGGATGACAGTGTCCTGCTACTTCAAAATACCTTTTGGGGTCATATAAAGAATGCCCTGCATTCAAAGGCTGCCACCTTTACAACTATCACAAAATAAGGGGATTAAACACTTCAGCAGATGTGAAAGAACAAAATCCCAGTAAAATCAGCAAGCAGAAGATGCTCAAGTAAGAGCTGATTTACATGTAGCAACCAAGCTTTGGTTGTAACATGCTATACAGCACTGGGTTTGCTCAGCTTGCATCCAAGTCAGAGGAATGCAAAGAGTAACAACCCCAGGGAGAATTTCTGTCATGAGGATGACATTTCAATTAAAAAAAAATCTAAAAGAACCCAAAATTAGGTTTGAGCTGCTAGCTTTAAAAGCAATTCTAAGAGGAAAAAATGTTTAGATCCATATGATCCTAGATAATTTCAAAATAACTTCAAAAAGGTATGTATGAATTTGAGCTTTTTAAAAGCCTGAGTACCTGCAAATTAAATTGTCTTTTTCATATATGCCAGACTGATGATATTTCCTGTACAGTTTTCAGGGAGGAACGTAAAATATCCATTAACTGCATGGGCCTCATGCTTTACATAGACATCAGAGATTTATGCTATAGGACAGTGGTGAGGTTGTAGATATTCTTTGATATCCTGCTATAAATAATTCATAATAATTTAGTAAAATACGCTGCACTGTGTCCAAATGTGCATCTAACCCAGCAGCTCATCTCTCATGTGACCTACAGACGCTTAAGAGAAGTACATAAGAACAGGCGTGTGTACCTGGAACACTACAGCCAAGTCTCCTTGAATCAAGTAACACTGCACTACGCTTTTCTAAATTTCCACTGCTTACTGTAGCATGGAAATTGGAAATTATTTGATGTCCTGACAGCTTTCAATTATTTTATTCTTGTAAATCCACTGACCATTTATTATTGGGCACAGAAGTTTTCTGTTGCGTACTTGTTATTAAAAATTCTGCTGTTACCCTTTGCTTAGTTCCAGACAGCTGACATATCTGATATCCAACCATAGTGCATAAAGCACTATACATTTGGCCGGGGGCACAAAGTAGTTGTTACTGGGTGGTCTAAGCACTGTGCCTAACGTTCCCAGTTAATCCAAAACACTATTTTAGTAACAGTGCTGTTTCCTGAGCTTGTGATACTGCTGGATTGCTTATTTGGTCGTTGATTGGACGTTATCTGCACTGAACAAGAACACAGCCAGAATACCTACCAGTTCTGTAATGCCATTAATACTTCCACCATTCTAATAGGAATTCGTTTACAATTCTGGCAGAGTACCATTAAGTTTTGGCAGGTTTTTACTATTCTATTTATTGATTTAGTCAGCCATTTTGCCTTCTTAATGATACTTCCATCTGGGACTGCTAAGAAGCCATTAGGCTGATGCCAATGCTATCAAGTGCAGAAGAGGCACCAACACAGCAAGGCGAAGATGCTTGAACCATCCATCCCTGCTGTTCCCGGGTCGTTCCTGGCCCTCCTGACTGCAGAAGCAGCTTAAACACACGTTGTATGGTCAGAACAGGATCAGTTTATTGTCCTACTTTAAGCTCCAGCAGTTAAGACCAAAGAGATCCCCAAACAGCCCTGGCCACATCATTTCAATACTGGCTTCTCCATTAGGGGAAACACTGATTTCCCCTCCCTCTCTATTGTTTTTTTCCATTAATTTTTATTCATTTTCCAGTTTAGTAGAATGGATAGCTGATAGTTCCTAAGGGTCTATAATGTATAATTGCAGTTCACGTTTAGTCAAGCAAAAAACATTTATCAAATACATCCCGATCACCATTGTGCTTTCGTCCTTTTGGCTGTAGTTTACCTGCAGAGACACAAACCAGGGCTCTACCTATGCACCATGATACCAGTTTCCTCTTCTCTAGATAAAGTAGCTGGTGCCTGAATGTCTGATGTGAGAGGTGGCAAGGACAGCTGTGTCTGGTAGAAGTAAACATCACTAAGATCTCCTCCAGGATACACCTGAGCTGCGGGACTGTAGTCCTCCACAGTATAAAGGAAGGACCCTCACTCTCCATTTCTTACCTGGGTATCTGTCAGCCACTTGTCAATTTCTTTCAGAAGTCACATTTTCACTGGCTTTGGTACACAATAGTCAGTTTTACCATTAGACATGTAGATCATTCCATCAACTTATATGCCTGGAATATGTGTTTGGTATTCAAGAAAACCATTCAGAAGTCTTAAAATACAGATTTAAAAAGAAAAAATATTTTGGAAAATGAGACAGTCCACCATTTTCTTTTAGCCTGTCTATAAGAGTCAAACTGAAAAAACAGAACTCTGATCATGCATCCGATTTTGCAGTTACTTAACTGGAGGATCAGGACCAAACTTCTAAAAAAACGCCTAGGTTAACATAGTTTCTTTCAACTTTTACCTTTCCCCGTTAATGATCTCTAACTCAAATACTAAGTATTTAGATACTTTTAGCAAGGCTCAATGCAGATCCTCTTGTACATCCATTTCGAATTTTGTTCCCCAAAACTGAGCGTGTACAATAACAAATCTCTAACTCAAATACTAAGTATTTAGATACTTTTAGCAAGGCTCAATGCAGATCCTCTTGTACATCCATTTTGAATTTTGTTCCCCAAAACTGAGCGTGTACAATAACAAATGGCAGTGTGTCAGAAGTGCAGTAGAGGTAAATTAACTTGGAAAAGAAAAGTAAACTTGGAAGGGCATCCTGGCTTTCATTTGCAAATCTACATTCAAGAATTCTTGTTATCTCTTTCACTTATTGCACAGAACTGTAGTGCCTGGTATTTCCTTCTACAGTGTTAGTGGATGCAGGGGATCTGCAGAAGTACAACTGAAGTTTGCACATCTGAATTTAATCTTTCGAGTTTAGTTAATGCCATCTGCTATCTCTCTGGATTGGAACATATTTGATTTTATATTTTTAGAAAGAATATTGTTTTGTTATTTGAAACAGAATGTGAAATTCAATGAAATGAAACACACAACCATTCTTTTTTTAGAAAGGAAAATTTATTTATGGTTACATATACCACATATAAAATTAACATTTAACTGAAACATGTAATTGTTTCAATCATTTATGACTAAACACTTACAATGTTGACTACAAAACTGTACAGTTTATATTTAGTAACCGATTCTTACAGCATAGTGCAATTGTAACATTTTATAAACAAAATAATTTGTGCCTTTTTTTAAATAAAGTGCATTAAATTACTATCTTGTAACAACAAGAAGCTCTGTAGTTGCAATCCAAAGCTTTATTATTAAGGGAAACTGAGGCAAAGATGTTTCACTTCCTTTTAAAATTACTTCATATACTGGCAAGCTATGGTTCAAACTTCAACCACAGTTAAATAAAAAAACCCCTTAAATTAGTATAAGAAATAACCACAGACCTTTATGTATTAAACCAGTAATTGGTTCTCATATGAAAAGCACAACATGCAGAATTTAAAGCCATTTGGCTCCTAATGAGATGTGTAGTGTGAGAACTGCCCCCATGCAACTGCTTTTGCTAAAGCTTTTAGAATTCAGCATGGCACCACACTTCAGTCTATAGTATCAGGAGTTTACGTGAATCATATGAAGTTTCCTAGGAAAAACTCTCTCTGAGAATTTCATGAGATAAGCATGATAAACCACAGGTTGTTTTAAACTGCATTTGGCAATAAAAAAAAAAAGTTGGGGTTTAGTTACTAAGTCTAGAAAATTACAAATGGTTCTACTAGCCTAGGGTATTCCAAATTTCATGGCCTGAAGTTAAATACAGTTTTAGGGCTTTATTTCAGAGGCACAGTTATAACATTTTATCCTATGAAATGTCTTCTTACTTGTAAACACATTTACGATCAACTTTTGTAGGTTTTAGCGGTGACAGTAAAGCTGAGATCAAACAAAGGACAACACAACTGTAGATTTTAGCCCCAAAGAGTAAAAAGATGTAGACATACAAAATGGATAGAGGTCTAATGTGGCTCTTTCTACAACTAATGACAAAAGTAAGAATGCCCGTTTCCTTCGGTGGGCTCTGGCTGAGGCCCAACAGAAAAGTCTGTATTCTTCTCCTCCTTCATACATACATGGGGCCGCTATCAGCTTCAACGGAAAATATACTTGAGCATGTGCAAGTAACCCTAGAGACTGCCTGAGTATTTTGCTGTGTATGTAATCTAGGCAATTTACCTGCCTCTTCAGCTGCAATACCCATTCCACACTTTTGGCACAAATCACACGTACTGTTTCCACATTCTGGAAAACTGCATTTTCCTCCTATACATTTTAACCTGTGGGACCGGCTTGGGTTCAGAAGCAGACTGCTGTACATTCAGCCACACTGCTTTGGGACAGCTGCCGCGTAAAAAGGTGCCGGCTGGAACGTGCTAACTCACAGCAGCGAGTTATTCTCCTCCTCCCTGACTAAGGGAAGTCTCTGCTTACATTGAAAAGGAAATACAAAAGAAAGGAGCTTAAATTTGGTTGGAATGTGACTAAAGGCTCACTATTTTCTGTCATGTCTTCAGAAAGCTCTCTGCTGAGAGTAGAGCTCCCTTCCAAACTCAGCATGCTTTGACCCTGCAATCAACATTGTAGAAAAGCCTCACTTCTGTGCCATTTTCTCATGAGCCCTCTGTGGTGGAGGCACCACAAGGTGGACTGAGCGCTGCTCATACATTAAGGGAGTACATTGTCTGTCAGAGGGCAACCAAAGAGCAGCAAAACTAAAACCCATGGATGAGGAGCAACTCCCCAAGCTTCATGAGGACACAAAAGTACATCCCTTTCAGGATGTGGCCATCTCAATTTTCAAAGGGCCAGGTCATGTTGCTTTCATTCGCATACTATAAAATATCTCTTCCCAAAGCAATGAAAGCTGAATTCCTGATTACTTTGATGATTTTAGCAAACACTGAGAAGGAAAATTCTACGGGGCCTAGAAATAATCAATACATTATGAGCTCCATGACCTAGGCTCTAAATCTTACAGGTCCTAGTCCCTTTTCCTAGAAAGCCCCTGAAGTATGTGTATTTCACTTGCCCTTTAAAAACAAATGTCTAAGGTTTTTTTGATACTGCAATATTCCCCAGATCAGCATTAGCCCGTGCAAAATGTGCACCTGTGTCACATGACTGCGAGGACTGCTCATGATCTGTGCAGTCCTGCCACCAAAGCACCTATGAAAGAGAGAGAGAACAGGGAACAGTGTGCACAGAACATAACTGCTATATAGGCTCATGTTAGTGATAAATATCCTTCTTGTATTCTGTCAGATCTGTGGCCATGTAACACATTCCTGTAATCCCAAAGCTGACAGTGGGGTTTTGTCCAAATCAAAGATTTGGGAATTTACCTCTCTTCCAAAACCTCTGGATTGTCTTTGGTGAAATACCAATTACTGACCACTGAATCTTTCAGTGTTTGCAACATTCATACAAGTTTGGCAACGTTTTTCTTTAATCACATGAAACTGCCTAGCCAAAGAGGTTCCACTTTGACCATTACAACATCAAAGGCATAGAGCACATCCAGCATATCATACATATAAAAAGTAAATAATCATAATTATGTATATATTTAAGTATGTAATTATACTATTTAAGTATGATAGCTCATAATAATTAAGTTAATGGCATACCAAAATACTCTAAGAAACTGTTTCTCCACTCACATGTAATATAACTAGTACTTAAGTTCTTTAAGTTGAACCTGGACATAGGTATTGCCTTTTAAAAATTAGTTCATACTTTTTTAAAAAACAAATCTATTTTGTTGGCATTGATTCCTTAAAAGGGAAAGGCCACTCCATTTTCCAAGGTGGATCCTTGCAGGATGCAGTCTTCAGCATGTGCAGTTAGTATTGGCTTGCTTTTTTCTTGAGAAAATGGGACTAGGCCCCTGCTCAGACATCATGGTAGATCATATGATTCAGATCAAATGGATTGAGAATAAAAAAAGAGCATCAAAGCATCACCAGTATAAAGCAAGCAGTAGCAGTTCACTTGCTTCCCCACCCCCCACGCGTATCCGATAAACTTCCAACGTAAGGCAAATGCTCACTGAATCTGTTCAATGAAAAAGTGCTGCTGATATATTTGAAAGGGTTGTAACAAACTATTAAAACCTTTGTAAATAAGCTTTTACCAAAGAATGCAACACTGTACTTATGAGAGGCAGGTTCTTAGAATCATAGAATCACTGAGGATGAAAAATACCTTTAAGATCATCAAGTCCAACTGTAAATCAATGTTTGTCTCCAAACAGAATGGAAAATTCTATGGGGCCTAGAAGTAATCAATACATTATGAGCTCCATACATAGGCCCTAAATCTTACAGGTCCTAGTCCCTTTTCCTAGAAAGCCCCTGAAGCATGTGTATTTAACTTGCCCTTTAAAAAAAAAAAACAAAAACCCCTAAGTTTTTTTGATACAGCAATATTCCCCAGATCAGCATCAGCCAGTGCAAATCATCAAGTCCAACTGTAAATCAGTGTTTGTCTTCAAACAGAAAGGACTGTGCCAAACATCTTCCTACTGGGGAACAATAAAAAAAGAGAAAAAAGAAAGAAAAAAAAAGAAACACACCCCCCACCCCATAATCCTGTGGCCATCACCTGAATTACTTTCAAATAGCAATTTAATGAAGTCCCTAAATGTGCAGTCAATGTCTGCAAGCACTCTATGCTTTTTAGAAAGGTCAGTTTTACTTAGAGATAGCAGGTAAACAAATCAGTTCACTCGTTCTGGGACACAAACCTCTTACCCACTACCTGGGAGGGGGAAATCCATAATACTATCTCGTCCCGTTAAATATCTAGCACGTCAGCAAGTCTGTAAAAATTGCCTTGGCATACATAGAGTGCAAAACAAAAGGTTTGGAGAGGTGAGGACAATTTCCTTAAAAGCCAATTCAAGGAGTTTGGTGTGGCAAGCTTAACAGACCTTTGTTTTAAAATCAGTTTTACTCTCTCAACCCATTTGCAAAGAACCTCCACTGGAAAATCTCCCCTTATGCTTTCAATGGCAATGAATTAGTCTGCATCACAGCAGTGATGCACTAGTTAACTGCAATATGGTTTCATGTAACCTACATTCAGGTTTGGCTTTTTCCTTCTCTTCTAGAAGAAGTTTGTGTGACAGTGAAATATGCAACTGTTTCTTCTCATCTGGTTTACAAGTTCACAATAATTGTGTGAATAAACTGCAGCATGGACTTTTTTAGTTTTTTAGTGCAAACGCATATTGTTTTCAAGGAAACAGTTACTGTAAAGTCACAGACTCAGCTGCTCCTCCGAAGAAACAGAAATACATAATGACTTACTGTAAAATAATCTGCTGTTGGTTCTACTTTTGTATTTTCCGTATTTTTTCACAAAAAAAAAAAAACAACCTTCTGATTTCAAGTGAAGCCTTGTAAGATTGTACTAAAGACGAATAATAATGTGAGTAAAACATTTGAGATCAAGTTTTCAAGGGAGGAGGACGTCACTTCTGATCCCATTTATTCCTCCATGTTCTCTGGACACCATTCAACAGCAATACTGCCAGTCTCAAGGGCACAGGACTGCTGCGCTACACCCCAGAACAATGACACCCCCAGGGCCCATCTCACGTGCTCTGTGTATGTGAGGTAAGGTTCAAAATGGACAGTTCAAAACAACCTCACAGGGGATGCATTTATTAAGCATCCTTCCTATCCAAGCTCAAGCACCCATTCCCTCCTGATTCACCAGGACTTCCATCCTCTCATCTTTCATCATCCACCTAACATGAAAGCACATATCCTTGCAGTTCATCCACATTTTTAATCTATTAAAAGGAATTGCAATTCTTGGTCTGAAGAAGCCAGTAGCACCCAGTTTTATGGAGTAATTTCCTTTTGTACCAAAAAAGTATTTCCAGATATAAGACCTTTCAAATTTACTAGGAGTCACATCATTCTTTTAGTGACAGATGTGCATACCTAATTTATCCTTCCTGTACTACTGCCTATTCATGACATGTAAATCATGCCCCTTTCCTTTAGTCCACTCTCAATAAGCAGAGTTAAGAGATTTTATTTTTTTTTTTCTCCACTGCATATCTCTGGGTCACCACTAAGCCAAAGTAAATGTGGCACTGAAAGAGTCATCGCTTTATATAATGGCATTCGAAAACCAGAAAAAAAGAATCAGGAAATTGAAATATTACTTAAAATTGTGTTTCCCGGTTATAGTAATGCACTTTTTTCTGCACTGGCCTTTTTTTTTCTGGTTAAGCACCAAATTTCACAGGTTTTTGAGTAGCCCTGCCGCCTAATATAATACCAACAGGGCTTCTTGCTGACATGGCAATAACAAACAGGCTTCTTGCTTGACACACTAAGTGTGCAATACGCTAAGCATGTGAAAATTTTGCTTTTCTAAGCTTACCACTGAAGCTATCAAACTGTTTTTGTAAAGTGGCTTCCTGCGGTATTATTAAAAAGATGTTGTCTAGTTGCAAACAACAACTCTGGTGGCAAATAGCCATTTGTTCCTGTAAAGGACAGATTATTTACTGCATTTAATCAACGTACTGGAGCAACCTCTTGTTCTAGAATCAGTTGCTCCAAAAGGCAGCAAAGTAAAACCTTGAAACTATTCTCAGATATTCTCCCAAAGAGATGTGATGAGTCTATGTGTAGATATTTAACATCTTTAATTATGTCTTTCATAGCTGCATTCTTGATACCCCTCAAGTACACCACCGCAATACCTGCTCCTGAACAGTTGGCCAGTGGCACTTAAAAATATTCTTGAATTCTTACAACATAGGATCCATATCCAGTGACAGTCTATCTGACATGGTCATCAGAAATGCTGTCGGCCTTTTTCTGGTGCTATTCCTATACACCTAGGACTTGATCTGTCTACAGCTGGTGTGCAAGCATACTATTCTTATTCCCACTCACAACAGAGCTGTTACATCAAACTGTACTGCACTGGCAACCATGCTAGTCCTCCTACTTTTGCTACAAAGCTTTTATACTGACTTGTGGGTATTCAGGATTTTCTAGAAAACTTCCAGAGTTGGTTTCTGTTTCAAGGACAGAGAACCATTCAGTATCTCTGATAAAGTGACAGAACAGCTGGTGTTTTTTTAAATAGTGACCACTCTGTCCAATTCTTATTTTTCCTTCTTTATTGTACATACAAAAAGCAGACCATACAAATTTTCTCTCCATAATTTCAGGGCCAACGTTTTGCAAATACGGTTCTGAATGTTACAGAACCACATTTTTTTTTTTAAAGTAATGAGTGTGTAGTTATATTTCAGGGTCTTGGTTTGTAGTGATGCTATTTTATCCCAACCTCCAGTCACACTGCAGGCTGCTCATTGCTTTTGAGAAATGAATCCATAAGTATCTTATTTTTTAAAAGCTAAACAATCCCTAAAAAAATGAGGCAACAGAAAAATAACTCTTTGGGGACAGAATAGGGGCTGGTCTAAACCAAAGTTCACTGCTGTCCATGGAGGAGTTTTAGTGACTTCAAGATGCCTCAAGGCTGGCCCCTGAACATGAAGGATGGACACAGCTTCTTATGTCACTGAGTGTCCACGGTAGGAAGATGCAGCAGTGACAGCAGACGTTTCAGCTTGCTTCCAAATACCTTGGGTATTGGTAGGGGTGTTTTTCAATGATATCATAGCCTTGTTCTTTTAAAAGCCAAGCTGTCTTCAGGATGGGCTAGCACCATTTATCATATCCATCTTGATGGGCATGACAAATTCACATATTCTCAGTTTTTGTTTAGTGAAGAGTATTCTTAGTATTAAGTTACAATCGGAAATCCTGAACACAACAAATTTATCCATAGAATGCTGTACAATTAAATGCCAAACAATGAAAAGAATAAAAATCCCCACTGCAATACATAATTCTCTCTTGCAAATAGCACGAATTCAGGATCCAAGAACTAAGGTAGAAGGTTATTGATGAGTAATTCTATTCAGGAACTCAGTAATTGTGGGACACTATTTCTGGTTGGTTTGTGTTACATCAGTCTGATAGCAACTGCTTAACAAAGGAAGACTTCTGCTTATGCAAGTTACTAGTTTTTGTCTAAAGAATATATTGCTTCCTCTCTATTGCTCTGAGTTTACTTAGCAGTTTATAGTATCCGCAACATGGAGGATTTTATTGCTAAAAACTTATTTCCCCTTATTGCTGAAATTTTACTGTTAGGAGAAATGGTTTAAAAGAAAAAAAGACAATTAAAAAAAAAAAATCCTCTCCCAAGAGTTGAGGATGAATATATGAAAAAACTGACTACAGTACATTTTGCCCATCAAGATACAACCTGTTACTAACTTTGTGTCAAGTGGTTTTAATAAATAAAAATGAACAATTCTTTAAACTAAAATACACAGTAAGAAAAAAGTACTTTGTCATTACAATGAAGACATGAAAAATACTTTACTGTACATAGAATGGTGAATCTAACACCTGGCCTTACACACAGGTGTTGTTTGATGGGAAAACAAAATGACAGAATCCTGAAAGCTGGCTGGGTTTCTGCCAGTTTCAGAGGAATCTTAGGTGGATATTGGCACCTCACCATGCAGAACCAGGGCCTCCACTGTAACTTTGAGGTGATAGCAGAGAATTGCTTAATGCCGCAGGGTCTGAAAAGTGGCTGTCTGTCAAGCGTTTCTTTTGTGCAAGTGAGGTAGGCAGCTTTGTACCCACAGCTCTACCCCTACGTCCTAGAGTTCATTCAGAGGCGTGTTATACAGCATCTATACAGTACTGTCTGACAGCTGTGGGCACGCCTATGTCATTGACTTCCAGTAGGATTTTCTGGCCTATGCTGCACAGTCTCTAAGAACATATTTCTGGAAGAGGCAGCATCCTCACTGGAGGTCACAGCAGTAACTTGGGAGGCATAATCATGTTTTTCATCTGTCTGTGGTAAAAGATAACCACGTGCTCCTCCTCAAACGAGGGCAAATCACATCCCTATGAGCTAGCTTTATGGGACTTCATAATTAATTCTTCTTCCCTCCATTTGACTTACGCTGCTCCTCAGGAGAGGAGCTTCCAATTACAAATCTCTCTGCTCTGGCACAAGGAAAAGGTTGGCTCCCCCGGCACTCTGGAGAGCCTCTGCGGAGTTCAGCAGCCTGTGGAACGAGGAAGATGACAATGACACTAGGTGAACCACCACGAGAAGAGGTAACAACATTATCTCCCCCTGTGCTGTTTTCTTTTGGCTTCCCTACCACCCGGGTGTTGTGGGGAAAAAAACACTAGTGCCTGTGAGGTTATCCAAGAGGATAAGAACAAATCTGCATAAGCAAAACAACAGTTGTCCTCATGATTGAATTTTGGTCACAGTTGTAGTTGCTCATCTTCATGACGCTTTTTAGCAACTTGATACAGACAAACAAATGAGGAAAAAAAAAAAAGAGGGGGGAGAAACTTTGCATTACTTTAACTTATTTTTTGCTTTTAAAAGTGCCATTCTACATTATTCAGCTCATGACTTTTACTGCCGTTTATTCCCAATACTTAGCATACTTGCAAAACTGCAGGCATACATTGCATGGATATTTATGAAGTGATTATTTCTTATACAAAAATTCCTAACAAAATGCAATGACTAGAGTTCCATTAGCATTCAGAAGTAGATAAAGAACACCAATATCCTATGCCGAGCAGGGGCCATAGTCTAACTGTGCTGAGCATCTGTAAATAGCGGTGAAGCCAAGGGAGCTGCAAGTTCACAGCTCTACTGGACCATGCCATGCAATTATTAAACTAATCACATTACAAAGTAAGAGCCAAATATCATGAAGGTTGAACCAAGTAAATAATGGAATTTGAACCCAGCATTGCAACTAAAATTAATTATTGCTCATAAAAATCTCTACAGAGCCTTGTTTACAGACAACTCATTCACATTTGAGATTCGGCTTTGTGTATAGCATATGATTCTTAACGTCACAGCAACTTTGCCACAAAAAGCTACAGTCATCCAAACGTCCATGTGAAAAGGTCAGATTTCATTTGGAGAAATCCAGACCAGCAACACAGTTGTCTCTACTATCTATACTATACAGGTATATTTTTTCATTCAACTGTAAATATTGCTATTTTTACACTTTAGTTTGTTGGGGTTTTTTTAAACTGTAATGTAAGATACTGAAGCGACAATAGAGTATGCTGACTTTGACGTTCAAAGGAATATAACCTCCTACTGATGCCGGGGCATTAACACATTGAGCTCCCATCAACACTAATGGAAGTGGCACTATGAACTCCCATGCACTGACATTAGGGTACACCTTAAATTCATGAAGACATCTGCCAGGAAGATTTTTCTCTCTGACAAGTCTTCAAATTAGAAAACAATGTTTTATTTCTAGTGCATTCTAACGCGGCTTCGGTAAAAGGTTAGCAGCAGTCTGAAATGTAGCCATTCATGAGAGGAATCTCTGCTTTTTAGACCAGAACTATCACCCTGTAATGAAGTGAGCTGATGTGTACAGTGTGAAGAATCACAATCCGTAATGGATTAAACTGCCAGAAAAGGAGAAAATATTGTTTCATGTTGCAGTTCTGGTTGCATACAATTGTGAACCAGCTCTGAGAATTTATAAACATCAGTATTTTAAATGACATTGCAGAATGATGAAAACAGGTGGTAATAGCTTTGGCTTGATAACAAACTTAAGGGGAACCATTTCATGAGATGCTAAATACGTGTTGCAAGCAGTTTGTAGGTTATTTTGTTAGACATTTTCTTATACACTTCTAAAAAGATAAACTTGTCTGAGAAACTTAGTGTTCCATCTATTGCAAATGCACAGCCAAATGAGGCCGTATTGTTTCATCAATTTGAAAATCCCCCCTGAATTCCTTTTAAAATAGTATAATGAGATCTGATGTCCCATATCTAAGTGAAAACATATGGCTGACTTTTGAAAAGGAAGGCAAAGCATATCATCTGTTTTAACATCCGGCCAGAACTCAGGAGAGAACAGGTAACCCTTTAAAACAATTATCAAGCTAATTCATGCCGAGATGTAAAGTAAAAAGCTATACAAGCATTTCCTCACTGAGAGCAAATTTGTTGCACTGAGATTATTACAGCAAATACCATATAAATCAGTACAATTGGCGATTATTTTGAGAGTATTCTGATGATATACCAATGGGGTAACAGGACTTGCGGTTTCTTTTCTGTTTTAAAAAGAATTAGTGGGGGAAAACATATCCTGTCAACAGACTGTAACATGCAGTATGACTGAACTCAATCATATAAACAGTTTCAAAGGAGGTATGCTGTTTTAATTTAATTTTAATTAGCAAACTTAATGTAAAATCATGGCAAACATGGCAAAGTCTGGGTAATATAACAAAAAGACCCTGAGCAACATTATAAATCTGTAAGAACACTGATTATTTTGATTTTGGAAATCTCCCTTAAACCACTTGATTCATTTTGGTCACTGGGGTTTTCTGTTTACAAAAAGGTCAGTGCATCCTGTGGTTTTTGTATGAACCCATCACACACCATTTAATGAATGCATCTAAACCAAATACAGCATCGCAAGAATGTCTGGAAAGTAACATGTTAAGGAGCATCCTCCTAGCTGCCAATCAGACATCACTGGGTGATCTTGCTCTCTGAGACAGGTTAGAAGGAACACAGCCACAACAGATGAGCCAAAGTGCCTTCTGTATCTCCTGGTTTCTGAAAGCATATATTACAGGATTGATGATGGAATTGTAGGTAGCTGGCAGGAGGGTGGCATAGGTGTATATAGAAGGATAGGTGTAATCTGCTATCAAAGAATAGAGCGTAAAAGGCATCCAGCAAGCAGCAAAAGTCCCCAAAATAATGGCCAAAGTAGACACTCCTTTTCGGGTGGTCACATAGTGGGAAGTGGCCAGGAAATGGTGTTGCAAGGCAATCTGATGGGCATGGCGCATCACGATTTTACAGATTTGAATGTAGAGCTGCAGCATGAGGGCAAACATAAGCAAGAAAGAGACCGAAAGGACAGCTGCATTATTTTTAGTGAGTGGTCTGATAACACTGCAGGTGGATTCATCTCTGAGGCAGTTCCAGCCCATTACAGGCAGCAGTCCAATACAGATAGATGCTCCCCAGAGCAATATAAGCATGACATAGGTAAAAGTGACAGTTCTCTCTGAATTGTAAGTCAAAGCGTAATACAGGGAGAGGTAACGATCAACAGTAATAGCCAGCAAGCTGCCAACAGATGCTGAGAAAGAGGCAACAATCAGTCCAATCGTAACCAGTTTCGTAGCTTCTGATTGCAGAAGGTATGCAAAAACGAAATTGATGATCAATCCAATGCCCGCTAAGAGATCTGCCAGTGCCAGGCTGCCTATCAGGAGGAACATGGGGGCACGAAGACTGGGATTATGGAAAATGATAAGGACCACAATGGCATTTTCGCAGGAGATAAGGGTCCCTGAAGTACACAACACAATGTCCCAGGGGTTTACCAAAAGCTCTGGCTCTGGGTCTACGACAGGAACCAGGGAGGAGCCTGCAGCTGAGGCATTCTCGGTAGAGCTGGCTTCTACATGATCCTGAGGCAACCAGCTCAAATTAACCTTCAGATCTTCATTCATTTTAACCCCTGTCTTCTTCAACGGAAAGACATTTTTTTTAATATTCAGACACAGCACCGGTTACAGCATCCCCAGAGCATGCAACGCCCTAGACAGCAACACCGATCTAATATGTGCAGGCAGACACTTGTTACATAAATGCGACAATAAAAACAAAAATAAAAACACTGGGGGGAAAATACTTAAAACTGCCCCAGATTATCTGCCAAGGGACTGACACACGGAAGCTGAGTGATCCTAACGGTAATTCCCTTCACCTGCATAGGGAAGAAGGCACAGGCACGGGAGGGAGCCCATGAAACGTCTAACACACACCCCCCCCTCCCACCAAGCGCTGCAATTTGGGGTGGGGGCCGGCTGTGGGGCGGTGTAACCCCCGTTATTCTGCAGCCACGATTTCAAAGTGGAATTATTTTCGGTCACGGAGGGAACGGCCAGGATAGGGAAAGGGATAATCCTTTAGCAACCCTCTGTGAGGAAACCCCACCCGGGCTGCGTGAGGAGGTGAGGGGAAGGGGGGGGGGGGGGGGGGGGGGGGCGATATCCCCTGAGAATTTACAAACTCGACGCAGTCACCACACACACGCGGACACCACCACACGCCCCCACGCAACCCCGGCGGCTGTCACCTGGGTTTTCCCCCGGCGGGTCGGAGGAAGGAAGGAAAGGAGAAGGAAGGAACAGAGGGGTCGCCGTGGTCCCTTCAAGGCGGCAGGCGGGACCGACCGGCCGCCCTCACGGCGCGGGGCGGAGGGCGCAGGGCAGGTGCGCGCCCCCTGCGCGCGCGCGTGGCGCGCGTGTCTGTGGCGGGAGTGGGGAGCGCGAGGGAAAGGAGGTGGTGGGGGGGGGGTGTCCTCGTGCGCGCGCGCCTGCGCAGGTGCCTCCCGCCGCGCGCGCGGGGGAGGGCGGGGGGGGGGGGAGAGGGGCGGGGAGGAGCGGGGGGGGCGTTCGCCCCCCCCGCTCCTCCCCGCCCCTCTCCCCCCCCCCCGAGGTAACGCCGCGACCGCCCTCAGAGAGACAGAGATGGCGGTTATGGGGGTGTCCGTCCCCGTCGAGCCTCAAACCCCGCTGATAAGACCCTGAGTGAGCAGCGGGGCTCATCTCCAGAGGCGCCTTTCGTGGCTCCCGGTGTGTAACCGCAGGAAAATAAAAAAATAAAAGTATTGAAAGGTTTAAAGGAGCCACGCGCGGTCGAGGGCCTAGAGCAGGTAGCACCTGGCAGTGGTGCAGGGAGCCTGGGCATTGGGGTTGCTTGGGCATGGGGATGCCCTGTCGTCTTGAGAGGGTGACATTAAGGGACACGCGGGCAGATTGGCTGAGCTGTCACGTACGGGATGGCGCCCATGGGAAATGGGCTTTCGTAGAAACCACTGGGCCATAGGAACCACACCAAACGGCTTTAAACGCCAGCTGGAGATGTTTGCGTGAAGGAAATAGCCTCTCGTGGTCCCCCATGTTGTCAGTGGAGAGAAGCGTGACCTCCAGGACTTGACAAATAAAGGGATGAGTTGGTCTTTAGAAGAACCTGGGCAGTTTTAAGAAAACATGCTTTGTCCTCATTTACACCACCTAAAGCACTTTGGAAAACGTGGCCCCGAGGGACAACTGGAATCTGGAGGGAAAAGTTCCTTCTCCCTTGTTGTGTAATGTGCTCGGCAAGCGTGCGTGACGCCGTCCTTCATTCGGGTCTACCTCAGTCACTGTGTTAAGCCTTGGGAAACTTTGCTGGATCATCCCAGATGATTCATTCATATTCCTAGTGACCCTCCTGCTTCATAACAAGGATTAAAAGTGGATATCACCTTGCTGTTGATGGCTGTCTTCCTGATTTATCCACTGATTTCTTATGTGACAGTGTAACAAACACTTTCCTCTGATCTAGACTCAGTATGTTTGGTATGTTTCAGCATCTGTCACTCTTACATTTAGAACAGTTATATTAAAAAATGCAAAAGCTTTTCTTCATCCTGTTTAAACATTTGTATCACAAATGGGGAAGACCAGCATTTCAATTAAATATTTTAATTTAGGACTTTGGAGAGCTGCTTTTATTCACTTAGTTTGTGAATGATTTTCATTCCAATTGCAACACATTATAAACAAGCTAATGTTTGTTTCCTGTATTGCCAGTTTGTCTCTATTAGTGAGATGGTGGACTGTCTTGGTCATTAGGGCAGATGGCACTGGCACAGATCTCACCCTGTAGCACTACAGAACACTTGTAATTTAGAGGAAAATGTCTTTTTAGGCATTGTGAAAATTAACAGATGCAAAAATTATTGATGGGTCATAGCTAAAAAGATCTTGTACCACTGTCTTGCCACTGATTTCTGTCTCTCTCTCATGAGCATGCTGATATAGATGATGTCCACTGACCCTCAAGCTAGCACAGAACAGCCTAGTGCTGCTGGAACAGGAAGCAGAGGTCGGGCTGTACTGGCTCTGGACACGAGCTGGGATCCCTGTCTGACGCTGTGACTGCCATGGTGACATACAAATATACCCTGGCCTATCTCAGGTAACACAGTATGACTTTGTATAATCTTGGCATATCCTGAGGCATTAGATGTGAAATCTAGTGCTGTTATCTATCTCAGGGTATAGTTTGGAAGTTGCTCACTGTTCAGGCAGTCTGTGGCCTGCAGAGTCCAGGAGGTCTGGATGAGTTGAGGCACGTGCACTTCTCTCCTTCAGGGAGCTGTGACTGGCAATACATAGGAACTGGCTCTGGGTCTGTGCCTCAGCCATGTCCTGTGTGGCAAGTCCACTTCCAGGACCCTGTGTGCCATGGATCGAAGCCTGTTCATACAGCCAAGAGGTGAAGAACGTCACCCGGTCCAGTGATGTCCTGGTCTGAACAGTAGGAGCATCAGGCTTTGAGATGCCTCCTGATTTACTCAGTAAGTACAGAGCTGTCCTTAGAAACCAAACAGCCCAATTCAAAGAGGAAGAAATGATCCTTACGTAAATTGTTCACAATTTACCCCTTTGCCTGGGGCCTTACCAGATAGCAGTCCTTCTTTCAGAAAATCCAGCAGGTCTGCATGCCTCTCTTATTCCTTCCCTCTCTTCTTAATGGTTTTTTATAGGGTTCTAGGCTTTAATCCATATAACAAAAAACCACCCTGAAGGAGGACCAAGTCAAATGACAGTCCTTAATACACTCTTACCTGGAGTTATTTTTCCTTTGGATTTTTCCCCATACATAGTCTTGTAGTAACTTAAATAAAATTATTAGGAAAGTTCATATTCTATTAAACAATTGCAGATTGTAATGGTGCTATGCTAGACCTTGTTCTCACCAACAAGGAGGGGCTGGTGGGGAACATGAAGCTCAAGGGCAGCTTTGCCTGCAGTGACCATGAAATAGTGGAGTTCAAGATCCTTAGGGCGGCAAGAAGGGCACACAGCAAGCTTACTACCCTGGACCTCAGGCAAGCAGACTTTGGCCTCTTCAGGGATCTGCCTGGCAGAGTACCGTGGGATAAAGCCCTGGAGGAGATCAAGAAAGCTGGTTGATATTCAAGGATCACCTCCTCCAAGCTCAGGAGTGATGCTCCTACTAAAGAGCAAGTCAGGCAGAAACACCAGGAAGCCTGCATGGATGAACAAGGAGCTCCTGGACAAACTCAAACACAAAAAGGAACCCTACAGAGGGTGGAAGCAAGGACAGGTAGTCTGGGAGGAGTACAGAGAAAATGTCCAAGGAGCCAGGAGTCAGGTTAGGAAAGCCAAAGCCCTGATAGAATTAAATCTGGTCAGAGACATCAAGGGCAACAAGAAAAGCTTCTATGGGTACATTGTTTATAAAAGCAAGACTAGGGAAAATGAGGGCCCTCTCTGGAAGGAAATGGATGTGGCCGGTGCACCTGCCCAATGAGAGCTTCTTGGCTGCTGCAGTGTAGCAGCTCGGGGCTGCTTTTGTTCTCAGGGGCTCGTGGTAATTGGGGCCCTTGGCCAACGGGAGCTGCTATTGACCACAGGCCAGATTGGGCCTGGGTATAAATGGAGTCCCCTGGGAGCCATTCTGAGCTCGTCCCCTGGAGCAGCAGCTGCAGTCCAGGACTCTCCCCTGGGGTCAGGACGCTGCCCAAAGAAACTCCTTGAGGGGCCTTGGGTCGGGACGCTGCCCTGAGCAGGTCCTCGAGGTTGAGAGCCCTCACTTGTCAGGTGAGTGATAGAGTGTTTTGGGTTGTCGTTAAACCCTAGGTAGCAGGGCTTTGTAAAGCGTTTGGGGTTGTCGTTAAACTCCAGGGAGCGGGGCTTTGTCTGAGTTTTGGGTTGCCGATAAACCCGATAGAGTTCTTTGTTATGTGTTCTGGGTTGCCGTTAAACCCTAGAAAGCTGTTCTGTTCACCTCTCACAGACATTCGAACCTGTAATTTACGGAGAGCTAGTTACCTGTGTTAATTTTTTTAAAATTTTATTTTTGGTGGTTGGCTGTTTATTTGAGAGCATCCATAACAATGGGAGACCTGATTATCTGGGACATGGAGAAGGTTGAGGTACTGAATGACTTTTTTGACTCCAGTCTTCACTGGCAAATGCTCCAGCCACACGGCCCAAGTTGCAGAAGGCAAAGGCAGGGACTGAGAGAATGAAGAACTGCCCACTGTAGGAGATCAGGTTTGAGACCTTCTGAGGAACCTGAAGGTGCAGAAGTCCATGGGACCTGATGAGATGTATCAGTGCATCCTGAGGGAACTGGCAGATGAAGTGTCTAAGTCACTATCCACCGTATTTAAAAAGTGGCAATCTGTTGAATTTCCCACAGACGGGAAAAGGGGAAACATAACCCCCATTTTTAAAAAGACAATAAGACCTAGGGAAACTACAGGCCAGTCAGTCTCACCTCTGTGCCTGGCAAGATCATGGAGCAGATCCTTCTGGAAACTATGCTAGGGCACATGGAAAACAAGGAGGTGATGGGTGACAGCCAACATGGCTTCACTAAGAACAAATTGTGCCTGACAAATTTGGTGGCCTTCTATGATGGGTTTATAGCGTTGATAGATAAGGGAACAGCAACTGACATCATCTACCTGGACTTGTGCAAAGCACTTGACACTGTCATGCACGACATCCTTGTCTCTAAACTGGAGAGACATGGATTTGATGGATGGACCATTCAGTGGATAAGGAGTTGTCTGGATGGTTGCACTCAGAGAGTTGCGGTCGGTGGCTCGATGTCCAAGTGGAGAGCAGTGACGAGTGACATTCCTCAGGGGTCATTGTTGAGACCGGTACTATTTAACATATTTGTTGGTGACATGGACAGTGGAACTGAGTGCACCCTCAGCAAGTCTGACAATGACACCAAGCTGTGTGCTGCAGTTGACACGCTGGAGGGAAGGGATGTGCCATCCAGAGGGACCTTGACAGGCTTGAGAGGTGGGCCTGTGCAAACCTCATGAAGTTCAACAAGGCCAAGTGCAAGGTCCTGCACATGGATCGGGGCAATCCCAAGCACAAATATAGGCTGGGCAGAGAATGGATTTAGAGCAGCCCTGAGGAGAAGGACTTGGGGGTGTTGGTTGATGAGAACCTCAACATGACCTGGCCATGTACACTCACAGCCCAGAAAGCTAACTGTATCCTGGACTGCATCAAGAGAAGCGTGACCAGCCTCTCGAGGGAGGTGATTCTTTCCCTCTACCCCACTCTTGTGAGACCTCACCTGCAGTACCGTGTCCAGCTCTGAGGCCCCCAACGTAAGAAGGACATGGGCCTGTTAGAGCCACAAATATGATCAGGGGACTGGAGCACCTCCCCTGTGAGGACAGGCTGAGAGACTTGGGGTTGTTCATCCTGGAGAGGAGAAGGCTCTGGGGAGACCTTATAGCGGCCTTCCAGTACTTAAAGGGGAACCTACAAGAAAGATGGGGAGGGACTCTTTATCAGGGAGTGTAGTGATAGGACAGGGGGTAATGGTTTTAAACTGAAAGGGGGTAGGTTTAGATTAGATGTAAGGAAGAAATTCTTCACCGTGTGGGTGGTGAGACACTGGAACAGGTTGCCCAGAAAAGTTGTAGGTGCCCCCTCCCTGGGAGTGTTCAAGGCCAGGTTGGACGGGGCTTCGAGCATTCTCTACAACTTCCTGAAAAGAGGCTGTAGCGAGGTGGGTGTCGGTCTCTTCTCCCAAGTAGCAAGTGATAGGATGAGATGAAATGGCCTCAAGTTGCGCTAGGGAAAGTTTAGATTGGATATTAGGAAAAATTTCTTCGCCAGAAGGGCTGTCAAGCATTGGAACAGGGTGCCCAGGGAAGTGGTTGAATCACCATCCCTTGAGGTATTTAAAACTTAGGAGCATGGTTTAGTGGTGGATTTGGCAGTGTTTGGTTTATGGTTGGACTTGGTAATCTTAAAGGCCTCAACCTAAGCAATTCTATGATTATATGATTGTTTGTTTTATTCTGTCCAGAGATTTTCTTGGCAACTCTGAAAAAGTATCTTGAGCCATTCCTCCTTTCTTCTTTACTTCAAGTCTTCAGATGAAAGGATGTGTCCCTACCCCTGGTAGTGGGGGGTGGAACTAGATGATCAGTAAAGTCTGTTCCAACACAAACCATTCTATGATTCTATGGTTAGTTGCATAAAGGAAGTGTGAAGAACCCAAATATATGACAAGAGCCTGTGTGCATTTTAGAAATTACTTTTGTTGGAATTTTCTTTCAGGAAATTTAAAATCCTCCTTAAACATCCACAGTGGTATTAAATATGAATTTTAAATTTCAGAAAAACATTAAAAACATTAAAAGATTAACTTATTAAGCATAAGATTTGTTGAAAAATAAATATCCTGTAGAGCAGCAAAGTAACATATAGGTAGAATTCTATATGCAAATGTGTAGACTTATAATATTTTTTTCTTCACACTGAGACAGTTATACATAGTGTTAAAGTGCTTACAATCCAGTTACCTTGTTCCTGAACTTTTCTCTATAGTTTCTCTATTTCTTATCATTACATTTTAGATAGCAATAACTACATGGGTAAGCTTTACTTTCAAATATGCATCCATCTTTTCTATGAATGCTCTCTGTCTAGCTTGGGCCTGCCTTTAATTACTTCAAGGATTCTCTCCTGCAAAGTGAGAAGTGACTTGAGGTTCTGTAAATGTGTTTGTCACTTCTTTTTAATTCCTTCCTCTTTGCCAGTATTTTTTCTTTTTGACAGGGAGCTAGCTTCACACTGATTTAATCTCGAATGTGACATGAGTGTCATTTAGACACTCAGACCATGTAATGAGCCAAGCTCTGCCCATGCACAAAATTGTGCAGTTATTACTGACCTTTCAGAATCTTTGAGCTGGAATACCCTGTGCATACACAGCCAATTTTAGCCTTTTTTTTTTTTTTTTTTTTACTTTTTTTTTCTCCTCCTATTAGTGAACCAAGCGTTGAAGTCTTCACTTATTTTTTCTCAATTGCTAGGCAAGGTGAAAACTATTAGGAACATAACTAAAGTAAGGGTTATATAGAAAATGCTTGGGGTTTATTCCCTTATCCTGAAAAAGTCCTTTGTCCATTTCTGAAGGAAAGAAAGGAAATGGAGACTAAAAGAATATTTGCCATTCTATATCAGTTTAATATAAAATAAGTCTTGTCACACAGACTTGATGTTATTACAGAGGGAAGATATATTTTGTTCCTCCACAGATGCAACAGATTTTTGATAGGCACTTGCCTTATCATATGTCATTATAACACAAGTGCCAATTTTAATTAAAAACATTTGACAGAGATTAATACCTGTTTTTTTACAAGCTCTTAAAACACTAGCTTCCAACAGAGCCTGTGCCAGACCTGCAGTCATTCAGTAACCCACAGGACCACTGGCAAAGAATGGGCAAGTTACAAAGATAGGTGTCGTGGTAAATGAAGAGGAAGGAAGCGTGCTAAGAAGGGAGGCTTTTGGCCATCCAGCTTGGTCAGACAACTGGTTTTCTTAATAACATCCAGCTAAATGCATAACTGTATTTCTAAGAAGAGATGATGTAGTCATACCTATGTCATGGGGAACTCTGTGTAGTGGAAAGTAGGAAGAAGGTGGTTGTGTATGAGTTCCCTGTGCAGAGCTGTAACAAAAAGGGCTGCTGTGATATAAGGAGAATCATGAACAAAACCAGGGAGTTAATATTACTTCTGGACAGGGGACCCGTGAGATCAATATTTGAAATCTGGATACAGTTCAGGCCAGCATGTTTTAAAAAGGTAAAGAGAAATGAGAGAGATTGCAGGAAAGAGTCATAGAAATTATATTGAAGACCTGAGAAAATGTCTCATAGTGAAGGATTTATAGAAGTTACTCTGTTCAGTTAGTCTAAAAGAAGATCAAGAGATGGCTGGATTACAACATACGTTCTTCAGGGTTTCGTATGACGCTTGAATCTAACAGAAAAGGGTGTAATGTCTGAAAGCTGAAGTTAGAGAAGTTCAAATTCAAAATTAAGCTAAAACATTTAATAGCAAGATAATTAAGCACTGAAACAACTTATCCAGGCTAGTAATGGTTCCATTTCCTCTTAATACCTTTTTGGAAGATGCCCTTATCAAATACAAGTTCTACACAGGCACAAGCCAGAATGAAAACCTTACCTGAAAGTAGTAGCAATTGATTTTTTTCCTTGTTGCAGTTTATTATATCAAGGAAAATTTTCTTATAACTCAGTGTGTTCTCTTCAGGTAAAAGAGCATGAAACTCTGACGGTCTTAGATGTTTGAAAACAACCCTTTTTCCCTTGGGTGCCAAATGCTCTCAGTAGCCAAGGGTGCTCTGAGTAGTTGTCCTCTGCCAGTGGGCTCCTTTCTTTCCTGTCCAATACATGGCTCAGTATTCAGGGTCTTCAGAACCGTCTGTCTGGGAGAGATGTTTCCGTGAATGTACATCTCATGCTTTTTTTGGTAGCTACTGTGTCTTTCCTGCTTCCTTTAACAAAACATACTGTTTTTCTTTTACTTCATATGTAGTTTTTTATCTTCTTTTTTTTTCCTTTTTTTTTTTTTTTAATGATCTGTCATGGCTGGAACTGAGGACAGTGCACTTTCTTTTTACTTTTGGCTATTTTTGATTACATCTACAAAAAGTGGTTTCATGCCAGTCTTCATTTATAAATTGAGGACAAAGTGTGAGGTGATTGTGAGAGTCACTGAGCTTCTTTAGGCCATCACAAAGTACCTGAAGTTCTTCAAAAGACCACAGAGGATATCATCAGTGTGCTCACTTCTCAGGGTTCTCAGAACAGAAAACAAGGCAAGCATAATAAAAATACTAAAAGGTGTATGTTATCCTGGGAAAAGTTTGTACTACAAACCATTATATTGACCTTGCTTAAGTGGAAAAGCTGGCTTGCAGCTATATTGGGTTGCTCTGTTTTCTGGCAAAGTAATACCCCACAGTCGAAAATGATTTGAGGCACATTGATAATTATAGTTACTTTAAATGAGATAATGGGCATCGTGGCTCTTAAAAGCATGGGGAATATTTCAGAGAACATTTCTGAAAAGTGTGTTCAGTTATAATAGATGAGATGAACAGCTTCTCTGACATAAGGACGAGTGACTATATTGCTGCAACATATAAATGATGATTTAAATGTTCACACTTCCACCTTGGTGGAAATTGTGGTAGCAGTGCTTAAAGATATGTTATCACATTGGAACGTAGGAACTGCCAACTGTTGTAGGCAACGCTGTCATGATGTTTAACAAACTGTATAATGACTATGATGATCAGGCTGCAAGAGAAAGAAATGGGAGCTCCACACATTTATGATCTGAGCATGATACCCCTGAAACTGTAAACTCACGAATGTAATGAAAAAATTATCCATGTGAAATGTATTGCAGTGCATGACATGGGAAATGTTAGCTGTGTGAGGAAGTTGGGTGAAGGGGTTGTCTAACAAGATGCACTCCTCATGTGGAAACATTAGCTCTGTTTTCTGATGACTGCTTTGTATCATTTTTGATGTTCAGTGGAAGGGCTTTAACTGTGAGCTTGGTTGGTGGCAGAATCCGTTGAATGGAAGAGTTTGACTTCCTCTTTGTATCAAAGAGGAAAGCATCTTAGAAGTTCTTCATGGATCCAACATGTCTTTCACAGAATTATCACTTATATGAAAGTGATGCGCCACTTTAACCCATGTAATCCAATGGAAGTTAGAATTTACTGTGGGACAAATCCACTGGAAAGAAAGAGTTTGCAGTTATGCTCTGAGATAGACTCTGAATGACAACGTCTTTCTGAATTGCTTATTTGCTAATATCAATGTTGGGGGTCTGGGGACTCCAAGTGTGTCATAATGCAAGTACAATTTCAGACAGGTCAGACAGAAGCTTTATTAACTATGATCATAGTTAATGATGTGGGGAAGCGGGAAGTTGCAAACAATCACTGTTAGCTTTTACTTGAAAGGAATGTTCTTTTAGTTAGGATAAACCTCTTAGCCAGACCTCTCAAATCTTAAATGTTAATAATTTTGCCACCATACCAGTAATGGGTGCCATATATGACCATGTTTATGAAGTAGCAGTAGCAGAACTACTTTTAAGTTTTCTGTCAAGACATCACAACAAAGACAAGTTAAAATTTGTGCTTTGTTTCACCCAGTCATCTTGAAAAGAAATATATATATATATATATATATATGTGTGTGTGTGTGTGTGTGTGTTTGTATTCATTAGGGACTGCATGAGTAAAGGAAAGAATTCTGGACAGGAGCAAAAGCTTTTCAGTCCACTTTATTAAAAGGCAACACATTTAGTAATGATATAAAACTGCTGTAGATTGACAGTGCCAGTCTCCCCTCCTTACTTGACTTTCTCAGTTATTTTCTGTCTTGGTCACTGGTCACCATCCCGCCTATTTTCCAGAGATTATTCTCAAACTCAGACCTGTTTGTCTCCTTGCATTCAAACTCAATCTATGCCCTTTAGATTGTGTTATTGCCTTTCTTGACCACCTGCATGGTGATAGCTCTTGCCTAGTCTCTCATCACCGAAGCATAATTGTATCCAAGCTCAACAAATGCAGCCTTCTCCAGCTGATACCCATCCAGATTGCTGCTTGTAGAGGTCACATTCCTAGAGCAGTGCTTTCCTCTCAAACTTCAAATATGAGAGGTTCATTTTCTCTTCTCAAACTCTTCAGGAAACATTACCTTAAGTATTGAGAAGTGTTCCTCACCTCTGATGAGCTTCTGGAGACAGCCTCCGCTGCCTATTGATTACATATAGTCTCTCCTGTTCTCCCTTTGGGACTTGGCAGATGCCTCCCATAAAACATCTATGCTACCACATCATTATCCTCTTTCAGATGACTCATTAATGCTGTTGACTAATTTATTCAAATGTAAGAATTATTAGATGAAGTCTTACAGAGATCAGACTTGTTGATCCAGAGATACCTTTTGGTCTTGAACACTATGAATCTCAGCTTTCTGAGTTTTATTTGATATTTTTGCTGTGAGTGCTATTTTTTTCCATACCTGCCATGTAAGTTGCTGGATATACTTGTTATGTTTTACTTTGGTGTATCATGTTTCCAAAAGTGTTCTTATTTTCTATAAAACAGAGGTATTTAATAAGTCTTTTCAGTATTTTTCACATAATTAATGTGGCATCTAATGAAATAACCTCTTCAGAATCCTCCTGCTCCTCTGACTGCTTTTACTACCTGTCTTAACTATCTTCACATTTGGCTAGTACAGAGCAAATTAATACACAAGACAAAACTGTTATTGATGGTGCTGTACATTAGATAGCAGAGTGTGATACAGGTGACAACCAACCAACCATCATCACATGGGCTTTTAGCTTCTCCATTACTTCCAGCATTCCCTTTCGAAAGCAAAGGTGCAATAACAAGGAGAAGCTGTGTTTCCTGTTGACTGATCTTATGTTCATTCCCAATCTTCTGTTAAACAAAAAGTAATAAAGTTACTAATGTGCTTTTCACTGATGCTCCGTCCATAACTCCCTGCTGTTTCAATCCCTAATTTCCCTTTTAAAACACTACATGTGAAATCTTCTTTTGTCTTGTTTGCCTATTCATAACTGATGTTTCTTCTGCGCTGTTGTTCTCAACAGTCTGTGAGAGGAGAGAACTGTGACCAAGCGTCAGTAGTTTATCAAGTTAGTTTCCTAGCTGAGATGCACTAACTGCCCCTATCCCTGTTCTTAGACCCAGCTGAGAAGTTATATGACTTAATTTAGCTTATGATCAAAAATAATTAAATGGCATCATCTTACATTTTTCATGGTCCAAGACTGGTTTCATGGGCAAATCCACAGACATTTGGTGGCTTGTTAATGGTAATAATTTGTCAGAGAATCTAAGAGGTTAGCAACCCCGAAACCAGTCACAGAATCAGACTGGCTAGAGGGCCATTTGGAGGTCTCTAGACCAAACCCCATCTCAAACTGCATCCAGTTATACAGCCTGATCACCCAGACATATGTCCAGTTTGAATATCTGCAGAGATGGAGATTCCACTGGCTCTCTGGGCAACAAATGAATGAACTAGATTTTCACTAAAGTTAAATATTGAAAAAATGTAATGAACATCAATACGAATTTGTAATGGACAATATTACATTGCTTTTTAGCATGGTAAAGAAGTAAATGTTGATAGGTTTTTTAGTGCTTGAAAATATTCTTTGATATTGTTCCAAGCGGTAAAAAAATACAAGACAGTGCTAATAACTTTCTCAGGTTGAGAAGGAAATAATTTGCTTTTTTGTTTAGAAACATGGAAAAGTCTTCACAGTAATACCTTTAGCATGGGCCTAAGAATGCAATGGTTAGGGATGTATTCATAATGAAGTTTGCTTAGTGCATGTCATGTACATTAGAAGTAAAGACAGTAAACTTTTATCTGCCTAGTTACATATTTTTATGTGTTAAACATGATTGAAATTTTAATTTATAGGAGGAAATGATTGGATATATTACTTGACATTCAGTTTTCTTTTCATGTCTCTGGGAGCACAAGAGTTTTGGATGCATTTGTTAACAGTCATATAATTTGATTTTTGGTTTACATGCTAATTTCTGCCCTCCTCTTTTAGACATTAACTTTGGCCTTGCTGCACTATCCAAACATCCACTGATGTTTCATGAAGAACTGTGTACCCATGGAATACACTGATGGGCTCAAATATTTTAGAATAATTGTACTGTTAGTTCTACTGATAATGATTAACTTATGCTGAATTTCGATGTGATTGCAGCAATACCGAAATTCTGAGAGCTGTGTTTATTGATGCATTTTCTTTTGGGATGCCCATCTCAAATACTAATAAACAAATTATTAAAAATTTTCTAATTTACAGACAAATATTAATGAAATGATTGGGCTTGGCATTTAAGCTTTATGAGCTGCAGAGGTCTCTAGAGCAATTTCTGTTTCAAGAGGAGCAAGAAAATTATTTTTAATATCTGTAGGGCTAACTATAGCCTATGATGAATTATAAACTAGATCACAGTCTTCTAATATTTTACTATCCAGACAGTGACCCAGAAAAAACCTCTTTCTGTGGCCATAAAAGTGATTAATTTTCATGGCTTATTCATCCATAGAAATATTTTCAGCTAAGATGACCAGTTTCTGTAATGGGTATGATTTTGAGTTACAGATTTCTGAAGTTCACAGAGAACACATCTATTCACAAATCAATTATTTGTAACCAGTGTCAGTTCTTACTGTAGTATTTATATGCACACATGCTAATTATATATTCACTCATATTTTTGGTGCAGTGATCATGATTATAATTATTTTTTTTAATACTCTCAACAGTTCTTATTTAAAATTTTAAAAATGCTTTAAATGGGTTTAAATTTTTAAATTTTAAATTATGCATATTAGGGTTGAAATTAAGGCTTGAAAATTGCATGCTTATTAGCATGTGTTGTCTAAAAATTAGTGCAGGGTCATAACTAGGGGGAGTTGTTATAATGCTGACGTTTCCCTAAATGTCAAATGCTTTATATGTCTGACATTTAGAAACTGTGAAGGAAAGGGGAATGGTAAAATATGTGATAATTAAAAACTGGCCTTAAAAAGTCAGGTCTATAGAGCTACTACCCTCATCATAGATCCAGGAGGTGTGTGATTAAGTATCTGAACCTATGAAGATTTATAAGAGCAATCATTATTCACAGCAGTCAAATGAATAAAAAATAGCATTAGAAAGGATTCAGGATCATGAGGAAAAGGGTGATGAGCAGAGCTGATGGTTCATCATGATTTCATTTATATGACTATAAATCTATAACTTCTTGATGTCACTTCTACATATTTGTCTTCAGTGTCTGACTGGTATTTGAATAGTTCTGGTAGGGAACTCAGGGATGATACAGCAACAGTGTAAACAGCACAACCGCACAGCTGCTGTACACATGTACAACTGTACATCCTGTAGCTGAGAACACTGGGCTGACTGCCTTGGCTTACCTTAATAGAACAGTAAATACATGCCCAGTAAATGTAGCCAGTGTTTCTATTACCATAAAGCATAGACAGAGTTCTTGCATACAGTGTGTATTTAGAGCCCTTCAGAGATCTCTGTCCCTTGCCTTTAAGAGGAACGAATATTCAAGGAATTCCTGAAATGAAACAGTTGTGAGAATGATGCTTGATTATGATGAAGGCTCTATATCCTTCAGTCTGATGGTTTGTGGTGTAATTTTATCCTCTCATTCTGTTAAAAATTGCCCACTGGGGAAATCACAACCACTAAAAGCATTTGGGGATTTCAAGCTTGGTACAATGATTTTTCTCTCATTTTTCTCTCTCTGGCAGGAGTTGAAATATAGCACTCCTTCCCAGGGTTGAGAGGGAAGTAGGGTGGGATAAAACCAATCGGAAGTGGTTCTCCTGGGAGCCTTCCCTGGGGAAAGCACCACTTCTCAATCTTGAGTAATGCTGTTCCAGTGCTTTTGTGTAAAATTAGTCCATACTGATAGCTTAATACTGTAGCAAACTCATTCACAGCACCAAAGAATCTAGCCTTGCTTTTTGTATCTTTGTCACTTCTTTTAGCTCTGTTTTTAACAATCTTGCTACAAAGGCTGCTATAACCCATTAGGTTTCAGCTGATCCCAGGAGAACTACTATACGTGCCAATAACCACCACAGAAATGGCCTGAACAGAAGCTATAAAAATCCTCTGTCCTCATTTATGGATGCAATGATCGATACATTTCTTCTTTCCATCTTTTTCTTTCTAAACCTCTGTGGCAGAGCAATGGTTTATTGCACATCAAACAGGACAGAAGATATCTAAGTGGCCAGATGAAGAAGTACAGTGCTGACCAACTGCAACATGAAAAGTTTCTGAATTCCTGTATGGTGGCTATTGTATGAAAAAGGTAAATGTACCTTTGCTTGTGTCCTTGCAACCGTAATGTTCCTGTAGCAGAAATACTCCAAGCTGTGAACTGTAGGCATTCTAGCTTAAGTATTTCTTCCTCTTAGATGTTTTTGTGTAATGCTATAGATATTCATTGTCAGCTTGAGACCAGCCTGTTTTTCCATTATTACCTTGTGTGCTATGCAGGACAAGCTGTGAGTATAGAAGCTGGGAAAGCTCTGAGCTGTAGACATGAGTTAGATCTGTATCCATCCTGAACAGTGAATCCAGTGGCAGGACCTTGAAGTTGTTATTACTGCTGCTTGTCATAGCACTGTTAAAATTCAGATAGGCATGTTGCAGAAGAATAAATTTATTGGGGGCTATAATCTTTGTAATGTTGTGTCTGAAGTCTTTTTGTATCAGAGAAGCTTTGGGGGAAATTTGGGATAAAATAGTTGAGCAGAATTAGCTTCTCTTGGTGTAGGCCAAGCCAGTTCTCAGTGACGTACTGATGCAATGTTGATCTACAACGGGATTAAAAAATGGTTAGGCTGTGGTTTTATCTGTTTCCTGCACACACACAAGACAGGGAGTTCTGGATTCACTGTCTGGATCCACTGCACACACACAAGACAGGGAGTTCTGGATCCACTGAAAGGCACCCCAATTATGACTGTAATTAGCTGCTTGAAATGGGTGCTTGAAAGTGCGTCAAGTGTAGTAAGTGAGACAAGAAGATATAATAAGTGTATTATTAAGCAAAGCAGTGAGTTAGAGAGCACATGGTCATCCCTGATAGTAGGTGTTGATGATTATGAAAATGCATGGTATGATGTAAAGAAACAGTAAATGCATACACAATAGGAGCTGGAATGCACACTTATTGGACTCAGGCTGCTGAATGGTTCCACCTCTCTGTATTTTGATTCTTAACTTGACATGCTTTCTGAGTATTCTTTAAGTGATGAATCTCATCTTAAGTTTAGTCTTTGTTTCAGGATGGATTCAGATCTGTAGCTAGTGAAAGAGGAAAATTCTGGACCACTCAGTAACTAGACAAGAGTACATAAGAGCCCTGCTTATGAGAGAAAGGGATCTATTAACCAGCAACTGATCCAGTGTGTTTTCATTTATGCCTGGAATCTGTTTCCGTGATTTTTATTTTTCTGGTGGCTTTGTTAGTTTGTTTGTGGGGGGTTTTTTCTAAGTCCAGGCCTCTGGATATGTGTATGAGAGAGCAGGAACATAATATAAATCAACAGTACTCCTGATATAACGTTAAAACACACTTGCATCCATTTTCAGGAAACATATGTCCACTAAAGAGAAACCTCCAAGGATGTGCCCACTGACTTGTACTATTTATGAGACATATATTATTTATTTGACCTAAATATTCTTGTACGGCTTCCTATCTTGTAAAAACAAGAGATTGTATGGGCAGTGTATTAACAAACTGCCTGGAACTACTTGTCTAAACCATAGGAGCTCTCTGCTATTCTTTTTTTGCTCTGTAGCTGTTGTGGTGTACTTGTCTGTCGATTCCACAGACTGGCTTCTGTGGTCTTTTTTCCCAGCACTTTGACACTTCATTGCCTGTGCAGTATGTAAACTATCGTTACCAGAGTTAAGCAATGTTTGGAATATATTTATTTTAAAGCATTTCAGTTTCTCTTTAAATTAGTAGATATATGAGTGGGCTAATTAGAAGTGAATCAATCTGAATTGATTTCAGAATGAATACAGACGTTGAAAAACAGCCAGATTTGTAAAAGAAAAGAATCTTCCTCCTAGATTTCTTAGCTGTACCACAGCACACAAAACCAACCCCAGCAGAAACCAGAACTTTATCTGAAATTCATGACTGATTGCCTTGGATGTTGTCAAACTGTTGCAAAAGTGAAATAAATAAAATCACTCACTATGTTAAACCCAAACCACTTTGGCTGCGACTTGGGTTCAAAAATGTGGAATACATTTAATACTAGTTTGAACAGACCTATGGTTTGGCCACCCCATTTCTGTCTGTTCTAAACACCTGTTTTCATTTAGCTGTACAAGACGAACCAAAATTCTGTACTAACTTTACACTCCAAATGACTCCACTGAAATCAGCGATAGCAGTTGATTTTGAACACAATCCACAGTATCACACTTCATTTCTTCTGGAAAAAAAATATTACGGAAAAACTACAGTGGAACTAGCCAAACTGATGGGAATTTTATAAGATGACTGTAACACAGTTAAGACCCAACTATGCTCTTGTGGCTTCATTCTCCTCTTTCTTTCTGGATACTAGCTCACTTTCTCCTGCCCTTGTGTTACTTGAAAGCTGCCACACTTCATGCAGAAGCTCCAGGAAAGATTTGCGATAGGGGAGTATTTAAAGGAAATAGAAACAAAGTAAAGGAAAACAAGTAAAATTATGTTTAACAAACAAACCAGATGGTTCCTGAAATATGTGATATTAGTTGATTGGTAGATTTTAGACCAAAAATCCTGACAGGTTTTTGACCTTGCTTTTTCATTTTCTGTTTTAGTGGATACAAAAGAAAAACCATCTGCATGATCCATCTATATGTCTGATGACTTGCTGCATGCATTTTTGAAAAGTTGTTTGTAGTATTCAGCCTTGTCACTAGTTTTACCATTTTTATATGTAATAATTTTCTCATACATCACTGTACTTATCAAGCACTTTCAAACAAGCTACTTTGGTCTTCATCTATAATAGCTGTGTTATAGAATTAGTAATAGATGAAATTTATTTTATGATTTCCTTATTTCATCAAATCCATCGAAGGAGATTGTCAGCAAGTGCTTATTTTAGTGTCTTGTCCATTATTTTATGTCACCAAGTAGTTAAGGTGTAGACTCAGCTTTTGAGAAATATAAGTTCAAAATCATGTTTTGTCTCATACTTTCTTTGTAACCTAGATAAGTCCCCATGTGTGGGAACTATCTAAACAAAGTTAGTCTTGTGTTCTCCAGCCATCCAGTTTCTCTCTCTATCTCATTTAGAGTTAGATATTCCCTGAGAGTAGTTGAAATTTACTTATTTTAGGAAGGAACAGTCACCCTTTGAAAGTGCTTGCTTCTTTTACTCTTCATGATGGAGGGAACCCAGGTTACTGTTTTCGACAAAGTGACTTGAAGTCTAATGAGGTAAACAACAGCCTTTCAGTGTTTCAACTCCTCCTCTCTAAAGTGGACATAGCATCATTACGCTGCCTCAGGAAGCTGACACAAGGTTGTTAATAATTATGAGATATTAATGATTTATAATAAAAGTTATATGAATATCAAGATTTATCTCATGGAAAAATGAGAGATTCTATCTCTGTCCATTTGAGACTTCCTTGTACATTTTAATTTTACCAAAGATATGTTAGCTACAATGTGAATTTTACATATAGACTATGAGAAATATCCATTTTTACATATCTATATTGGAAAGATTTTTACAGGCTTATTTAAAAATTGAAATGTAAAGGTTTTACCAAGTTCTTTAAAGAAAGCACAGGCTCTTAAACTGTGTTACTGCACCTTAAAAAAATACTCAGCAATCCATTTTACAGCCATCCCCGTGAAAAGTCCCAGTACAAGGGGCCACAGCAAAGAGGATTTTGAGACTTGCTAAATACAGTATGCATGTTTTGTTCTTGCCTGAGGACTTTCAAGGGCATCTGCATTCTGGAGTGCCATTTTCAGCAGCAGGTGAATGTAGTAAAAACATGGGCAGCTTGAATGGATCAATGGTGACCTCATGTCAGCTTGCAATAAAGATAGGAAGCTGCATAATCAAAAAATGTGTTAAACTGGAGGGAGGTACTTTAGAAAACTTTCCTAAGTTTATCTCATATCTTTTTTTTTTTTTTTTTTTTTTTTTTGGTAAGAGCCTGCATGGAAGATGACTCAATCAAATGCCTCAGTATTAATCATCATAGCCAAGGAAAATAATGCATGAAGTGGCAAAATTGATGGTAACTTTACAAGTCTCTCTAATCGCCTGTGTTGCTGTCCCATATATTTTTCTCTTTGTGTATGTGGGAGTGGATCTGTGGTAAATCTGGACTGTCTGAAGCTGGTACTTCCACAAAGTGAATAGTACAGGCTATGTATAGGGGGTGAATATTGGTGTAGTGTGCTTCATGGGTGAGTGCACTCCTGCATACGGTATGGCATTCCCAGTGCTATGTCACTTAGCATTATGTCACTCCTTGCTCTTCTTGTCTTATTGCAGCTCAACAACTGATAAGTTTAGGATTAATGTGCAGCAGTAGCTCCCCATGGAGCAGATATTTAAGGCCAGTATTTCAACATCAGAATCCCAGAGGCACAAATTAAAACCAATCTCTCCTTGCAAGATTTACAGCTCTTTTTCTGATTAGCAAGCGCCAGACATTGTTTCCTGGAATGTCAGTATTGCTGTATCTCAGTAATGGATGTGACACTAATTAAAGAAAGCAGAGGAGACAAAAGCATTCCTGTTGTAACTTTAGCAAAGCCGCAGGCAAATATGGATTTGACCCTAGTGTTGCATTTTGGATACTTGCACAGAGTAACACTTATATCTGTGCCAGTAGTTTGCAGAGCAGGTTACTTCTCTTTTATGTACTCCCTTTTGTGTTTGGCACCTATTGGCAATGTCAGAAGCATTTAGCTACTTTTTCCTTGGAACAAAGTGTGACACAGGTAAAACACATTTTATTTCATGTGTATTTTGTTACGGAGCAGTCTGCTCTTTTGTCTTTACAATGAGAATGAAAGAAGTTCTGAAAAACTTAAGTTTGAGCCATGGTTCGTAAGAAAAGTAATGGAAATCTGTGATACAAACAGGATGGAAAGAAGGAGAAAGTATTAGTGAGGGTATGTATGCCCTCACTTATCAAAAGGAAATTATCTACACTGCAACATTTCATGAAGGGAACATCCCATTTCTGTAGAAGTAGCTACGAACATTTCTTCATTAACTTCTCTTGTTCTGCAGCACTGACCTGGAGCTGTCAAGATGTAAACTGAACTTCCAAAGTGCAAATAACCTGTATGAAAAATGTCAACATGTATCACAACATTGCTTTAAGGGAAAATTCACTCAGTCCTTGGAGTCTGGAGGCACTTTGTTCCATCCCTTCTCTGTTTTGAGCAGGTTCTCTGTGAAGTGCTGCCCTAGAAATCAAACCCATCAACCCATGAGATTATTTTTAAGGTGTTTGGATTCAGTGCCTTAGATGGTCATGTACAAGGTGGGGAGATTAAACATACCAGTCATGGTTATTTTCCTGCTTATGCAGCTTTTGTAGGATACATTCTGAAGCTGGTAAGGGAGTAAGTGGGATTTACTTGGCTGTGCCAACAGCCAGTGCTGAGTGAAACGCTTGGATGGTCACAGGTTCTAGGAAGCTGCTGTGTTTTCCTCACTAGATTTTTTCAACCCCTGTTCATTCAGTCAGATTTCTTTAGAACTGAGGTCAAAGTTAAGAGGAATGGTTACTTCCTCCATAAATCAAAGTCTTTCAGTCATAGGGAAGGAGAAATTCCTTCCAGCAAATGTAACATGGAAGTGTAATAGAAAATACTAATAGCTTAAACTCCTTTAGATAAAAAGAGAGGGTTACAATTATTCTGCTTGCTTACTTGGCACCTTGGCTATATGATGCACGCTTGGCTGGGAAAGATGGAGCAAGGGCAGGTAGTTCCCTGTTACTTTATGCTGAGGTAATTGCCTGTGTGGACATATTTAAATATATATTTATGTAGGCATACCATCGTGTGTAACATACAAGGACACTCTTCTGCTCACTCAAGAAGGAACCAAAACCTCCAGTCTTCACATGCAGATGTCCTCCTGCCATGTTGGGCACACCCAAAGCGGGCACTGCCCTAGTCCAGCCCTGTGCAGCTGCATGGGGTCCTGTGAGCAGCTGGATGTGGGTTCAATGCTGTGTTCTCTGTAAAGAGCTTATGGAGTTAAATATTTTGTTCACTTCAACATTACTGTAGTGTTTTTCAGATTGTCTTCTGGCTGGTGTCATTACTAGTTGTCACAGCATGCTAATTACAGCATTGCAGGGAGCTGCCACCACTACAGAGCAAAAGCAACCCTGTCTGTTGTTACCCACCAAGAGGTCAGTGCTTTACTGATTAGTGCAGGAAAGATGTACTGCTGTGCAAATAAAACCATTCAGCATTCTCTGTAATGGTACAAATGGTTAATTGTGCCATGAATAAAAATCCTGAATAGGTAAGAGGCTGGAGTAGCAGCCTTTGTTCCCTTTAGGTAAGTGAGTTCACCTGATTCAGGTGGAAATTTTACTGGGCCGGGGTCCTGTTATTACCACTCTACTGCTAACTTCGTTAATACCTCAGTGCTGGCAGGTGTCATTTTGTGCTAGTTACTACACGAAGATATGGAAGGCAAAACAGATGGATGGGGAAAAAAACCCACAAAACAGATGACCGAGCAAACAGGTGGTTTGTGTGAGGAGGGATGAGATGACAGTCCAGTGGGTTTTTTTAAACCTGCTCATTAGTTGGGAAGCATGTGGCTGTATACTAGATATGCTCAGCTAGACTACCTGACAGAGCTCAGTCTCAAGGAATTTAAGGCCATAGTGGCTTGGTGAGGGAGGACTTATGTCACATATGAAGGGCAGAATCTGAGAAATTAAGTTTTCAGGCAGATTTTACCCTGTGAATTGTTGAGATGTATTAGGTTAGCAGGAGGCAGTGAAGGTAACCTCCTGTGTCAGTGTTCAGGGAGGTTACCCTCACTCACCACTGGTCTCTTCCAACTTTTACTTGATGACTCAGCTGGCAGCTTTCACTCTTCTATTTTAATGTTTAATTAATTCCACAGATGTTTCATATGGAGATTCATTTTACAGCTTGACTCCAAACTGGAGTTCATTTTTTTCAGTCTTTCTTTTTTCCCCACAGTGCTTATGTGGCTTTTCCTGGAAATGGCATGTTCTGGAGCAAAGTGCACCTGTCTCCCCTTAACTAAACAGCAGCCCATGAGACACAGTGTTACATAGCAAAGGTAAAATGGGAAAAGTGACAAGGACATGGGGATTATGAAGAAAATACAGTAGGATCCTTTTCCTATATCCAAGTCCTAAAATGAAGAAATGTTTCTCTTTTGTTCAGCCAACCAAGTGAAAATTCCTGAGGGGCAAGAAGCAAACAATTCCCACCATAAATGAACTGTGAATTATATTTGCAAATAACATTTTTAATTATGCTTGGCATATCTGAACCTCCTGCTGGTGGGAGCCCAATGCAAGCGCCTGTAAACCCGAAACCAACCAGTTCAGTGTTGAGTGTTTATTGTTTCAGGTTACACTGCTAGTTTGTTTAGCCATTCTCTGACAGTAAAAGAAAGAGGTGAGAATTTTGCTGATTCATACTTTTAAATGTACAGACTAAGGATGCAGTTCTTTACACATTGCAGAATAACATAAAGAAGGCTGTCAGTGATGAGACTGCTGCCCCACAAAGAGGCAGAAATAACAAAATTCAGGGGCAAAGTCAGCAGCCTCAAATGTTTGAAACAATCACTCACACATCTAAAACTCATGAGAATAGCCTGCATGATACAAGGTGGGTTTTTGTTTATTTTATTTAATAATAAATTGGGGTTGTCTTATATGCCCTGTGTGGTTTTAAGCCATTACAATTCACAGGAATACACAGCCCAAATTTGTAAAATTTGCTGGGGCTTCTACATACAGCATTGAAGCTGAAAATGCTCAAATTGTCTCTGGAGAAGTATCTAAAATTCTCTAGTTATTTAAGTGTGTATCTATCACTATCTTCCATGGTAGACACGTGTCCAAGAATTTTGTGGCCAAATAACCACTATGTTTAAAGGTGATGAACTGAGACAGAGAGATCAAGACCATCCTCCCCTTCCTTTTTCTGGTTGGTTATTGTTACGACTGTAAGCTGTATGATGCAGAGACAACTGTCTTCATCTAGATCACACTGTGTATAATACAATGCCACTGGGATACAAATAATAAACAATGATGTGTACTGTGGTTATCTGATCAAATTCAGATAATTAAGTAGCTGCCTCTGTTGCTTTGAGAATTTGAGATCTTCTCTTTAGCAGGGGAATAAGGCAGACGGGTAACAACTGAAGCTTTCTTTTTGAAAGGAAGCTTTGTACCTTACGTTTGAAAGATATTGTGGTTATTAAGACCCCAAGAGAAATTAAATCGTGCATGGCTCAATTTAAAGAATTGCTTCTTTAGGCATCCAGAGTGCCAGTGCCAATTCCAGAGATTTTGTTGGTGTTAGGGGAAGGCAGGCAAACAAATACAAAACTCCAACTTATCTTGAGAGAAACCCAGGAGACAAAAAAAGAGAAACAAACAAGAAAACAACCTAAATCTCAGAAATACAGAAGATCTGTGAGCTGCTATAGAAACAGCCTATTTAAAGTGATCACATTTTATAAATAATCCAGCAAATTCTGGAGTGTGTGTCTTTTCCATCTATTGTCCCCATGGGGCTTTGCTTGGTTTAATTTCTGCTGTTGTATGTAGCCAACTTGAGTAAGAAAGTGCCGTGTTTCTGTTGAAATCCATGTGACCTGCCAGCCAGCAAGGCCCAGGGATAGCATTTTTAAGGAAGCAGGACAGTTTAATTTGTGAAAGGCATGTCCAACCCACTTAAAACATTACAGCGAACGTATCTAGTACTTTCATGCAAACAGCTAAATAATAAATGCAAAAATGCTGGACCTTGAGCTGGATGTCATTCAGTGCAGATTTGTTGAACTGTCTCGTGGTAGTTTCCAGGATAAATACAGATGTAACGTATGTTTCTGTTTGTTTTTATTTGGATCTCTCTATTCCGTCCCCCCCTCCCCCTGCAGAGTTCTCCTCTGACCCAGACATTTGCATAATACAAGCAATTATCTGCAGTAGTTATTTTCTTCTTGAAACAATTTATTTCTTTATTACTGAAAGCATTAAATAGATATATATATAGTGCACAGGCTCTGAATGTAAGATAACTGTAGCTAGGTAATACCGTAAGCTTTGAAATAAGCTGATTTGAAATACTGAGTACTTGCAGAAAGCCTTTGGGGTAGAAAGAGGTGTAGCAGTAAAATAATTTTGAACTTTAGTCCTGAAGTTAATTCACAGTTTGCTCTCAGAGAAGATATTTCACTGAAATTTCTTTTCGGTGTGCTTCTAAATTTCCTATTTTACTGTACCGGCCTTCAAAGAAAAAAAAAAAAAAAAGAAAAAAAAAGAGAACAAGCAGGATTTGTTTCCCTCTTCCTCCCCAATATTTTTATGCTTTTGCTGGGAGTGATCTGAGGGTCCTGTTTGACATAGCAGCTTTTCCTCTTATATTGAACCAATGCCCTCAGAACCACAATCACACCATCATCTTCCAGCTCCTGTGACCCCTGGTTGTCCCCACTGCACTGGGAAGAATCTGCATAATTTTTCTCCCTATATTCCCATCTTTCCCACCCCTCCCCATCAACTAAATCACAGCCAATGTTTCCCTCCCACTCCATGGGTGCTTCCCTAGGCCCTCTGCCAACCAGCATCTGCCAGACCCATGTCTGCATACACACTGCCGGGCTGTCCTTCAGACAGGAGGGAAGTGGGAAATTACAGAAACAAGCTTCCAGCCATCCACAGGCTGTGTCTACACAGGGCCTGTCAAATCAACCAGCAAAACAATACGAGCCCAAGCAGAATGCAGACGGAAAGGAAATGACCTCCTACCAGCTGATGTGCAGTAACTGTGGACATACTCTTAGTTTGTGGCAAAAGCAAAGCACAGAGTTGCAAGTCTTTCCTTGCAGACTTTTAACAACATCTGTGCAGGCAGCCATTGCAGGGTAGCTGACACATAGCAACTTGTCACCCCATGGTAATTTGTCTGTGTGCCTGAGGCTTCTCATTTTTGGCCTTGTTGCTAAGGTACATTCAAGGTTGCCAATGGCCAGGGTAGGAGAGTGATGTTTGTATCCAAAAACATGTCATGAAAACAGTCTCTCAGAGAACTGCAGCTGGAAACACAGCGTTTAAATTTACCGTTTCGATGGCCCATTAACGAGCTGCATGGGGAGCATATGTGGGGTATCTGTCCTGGTACAGGAAACTAGGGACAAGGTAGACAAGTGGGACATAAGCCATTTCAGAGCAGGCTGTGCAAGGCAGCAGCTGTGCAGGGACAGGGGAGTGATAAAGCACCACAGGCTCTGGGGCCATCCTTGCTCTTCAGCTCCCTTCATAGCTCAGTGCAAGAGGACTGCGAGAGCAGCATCTTCATTGAAAGGAATGTAGAATTTCTGGCAGTAAATTTTGAGTGAGATGCAACTGGTGTGATACTAGTCTGTCTAGAGTCACCGGTCTGCACTGAGCACAGCATGCATGTAACTGTCTAACTTGCTCTGTCTTTTTTACTCTGTCCATCATCAGTTTGGCCATGGATTAGTCTTTCCAATGCCAGGCAAAAACTTCCTTAGAAGCAACCAAATGACAAAACCCAAAGACGTTTATAGCCCTTTTTGTGTCTAGACCATAGATGCACAAAACAATTGCCTGGGCAGTTGGCATGCTTCAGTGCCAAAATAGAAACTTATAGCAGAGGAATGGGAAACAGATGTGGGCAGAGGAGAGTGGAGTCTCCTGTAAGTAGGACCTACTGTTACCAGAGAAGTTTCTATTCTGTATCGCTGATCTCTTTTTTGGGATTCAGATATCAAAGGAGGTCACTCATGGTTGTTCCTACCTTCAGCCCTCACTGTGTTTTTATCCTTTAGCCGAAGATTTCAGTCCTCCAAGTTCTGTTGAAGGGTAAGAATAAATTGTGTGGTGAGCAAGCGAGCCCTTGCAATGATTTTCTCAGTTTTCCAGACATTTTGGGTCTGCCCTTGTCCTTCAATCTCAAACTCTAGTCTTCATCCCAGTTTTTGGAAATTTTTCACCTCAGATCATTTATGAAACTTTCAGTCTCTGTATGAAGCTTGAAGGGGATTGATTTCTCTTTCCAGTGCCATTATATGGTGCTGAAGTCTTCTGTGACTACCTTGGCACTCACAACACAACAGCAGCTCACTACAGTAAAACATCTGAAGGCCTGATCTTTCCCTCTGGTAACAGAGTATTGAACTTCTATTAGAGATCCCAAAGAGCCCTAGTAAACCTGTTTTCAAGTCCTGCCAGAAGCATTAACTTGCTTCTCTGTTTCTGAACCCAGAAGAGCAGACTGGTGCCTGCAGGCAATGTACCAGTGATATTTTATAGTTAGGAGTAGGAGTGTGCTGTAGGAGCAATTGTCCCCTTAGCATGCTTTGATTCACATCAAGAAGTGGTCCTCAAGCACACAGATTGGATTCTCTTCGAGCGTAACTAAACTGAAAGATGCCCTCCAGGAGCACTCCCGTGCACTTTTCCTGCTAATGGCCTGCTTGTGGTGTGGTACGTAGGTGGTGTGTAGGTGTTTCACTCTACAATCCCATTCCTTTTGCTCCTTATTATGCCACATGTAGGCATCACTTTATCATCTGCACAGCCAGTAACAAACCTTCCTAGAGGTTTGGAATATTTCTTTTCAAGTTACAACAGCAAAATCAGAGGTTTAGGGAAATGACAGCGTCTTAACAGAGAAGACTCATCCATGATTTTTTTGTGCAAATGTCCCGTTCACTACCACCTTAGGAGAGGAGGAAGGAAAAATAGCACTACTTTTTTTTTGGCAGGAGCTTTGTCATTAATACTGCTAAGGTACTACATTTTTTTCAGGCTTAACTCTGCACCTGGAGGAAGATTAATCAGAATCTTATTGGTGCTCTTCAGAGGCTTAATTAATAGATTCAGACCGAGATTAATGGATCTTTAACATCAGGGATGGGGACAAACCCGTGGAACGAATCAAGGAAGTAAAGGATGTTCTTTAAAGTATAGACTGTATAACTGTCTACCTGAAGATATCCTAAAATCAGCTTATTGTAGTATAGACTCTATGAAGTTTACAGAGTCACCTTGAAGCCATATTATTCAGTCTTGCTAATTTTAGTTAGGTTCCTAGCTCATACCTAACCAATGAGACAATGAGCTAATTTGTTTTTTTCCCAGTGTCCCAAAATTTTGCAGCCACCTGGACACTGCAGTTGTTTCCAAAAGCTGCCAATAATGTTTGTTGCGTTTCATCTTTCATCTTCTTATTTGTCTATACTGATATTATTTTGACATTTTCTTGTCGTACAACTTACTTTCCTTTGATGCGCTTTGACATAATTTTGTGTTTTCCTGAAAGTATCAGGTGCTCCCTGTGGATTCCAATTAATGTTGGTTTGAGGTTGAGTTTATGACATGACACAGCTGTTGTGACAATGCTGTCACCTTCAAGGGAAGGTAAATTAAGGTGGCTTCAGCTAAGCAAACATCTTCAGCTGCTGTAGTCACCACTTAAAAGTCAGTCTTTGCTCAGTATGTACCACCAACTATTTCTTGTCCTGTGCTTAAGAGATGAGCATTATTTTATGGTTACTGATAGCAAAATTGAATATTTTCAAGTGTGAGTGTTTTGTTCCAAGTCTGTTTTTTGAAGCAAGTATTCATCATACTCAAAGACAAGTTGAAACCACCTTGGTGTTACATATAGACACTGAAACGTTTCCAGACCTGCCACGAAGCCATTTTGCTGAAGTGCAGCTATTACTGGTCTAGAGCCTTAGTTCACACTGAAGCTCATCTGATGCTGTTTTATGAATGTATTTGGTTAGCTTTTGTGATGGTTAAGCTAGCAAATCTCTTACACACAGGCTGTGTTGGAAGCCCAGGAGTGGTCCCATGGAAACCTATCAGACAATTCACAAGTTTAAAGCTATTCACTCCTAAGTGCCTTTGTGGAGTGAAGCCTGAAATCACTTTGATAACAGCTATCATTTATTATAAAGGTAATCTGTCTTTAACTACTAGTGACTAATATACTTAGAAAATCTCCCTTTAAAAGTAAATTTAAGGGCAAAAGACTATTTCATTCATAGTGATCCCCTCAAAGATTTCCCACTGCAATAAGTTTGGGAGAATAATTTCTTCTTTGCCAGGAATCACTGGATATAATTGTCCAGTTTATACACACAGTGGTTACACAAGAGGTAATACAGGCTAGATGATGCCAGAAGTCCCTTCAGGCTCTAAAATCTATTAACCTACCAGATAATTTACAAATAGAACAATTTATCGAGTGAGAATCTGTCTATTGTGTGTGATGAAGGAAACATTAAACTCCGCATCATTCATTCTGATAGAGCCCCTGTTTACAGTGTCTGCATGCTTATTATAAGGGAGCAAGAATAAGTTAGTGAAGACTGTTGAATGCTAATGTAGTATTATTCAGGCTATCTGTGAGCAAAAGTCTTCCTTAAATTTCATGTTGCTTTTTAAAAAATTCCTTCTGCAACAAATAAAGGCAGCAATGTGGAATATTCAAAAACAAAGGCAATGATAATGAAATATCATGGGTTGGGCAGGATGGGCACATTGACAAATGGGAGTAATTTGCAACGCTGATAAAGGTTTAGGTACTTGCAGCAGCCTACAGCACTGCAGGTTGGATTCTTCATAGCAAGGCATTCTTGCAGCTGTTTTCAAGGATCTGCTTACAGCAACAGACTTAAATTTTTAGAAAAGGAGGGCAAGAGACATTATGAATAAGTATGAGTTCATCCCATTAGTTTTAATGAAATCTGATAAAGCTGGAGTCCTTGAATATTTACAGCTAAGCTACAGCCAGGGCCCTGAGGGCAATAGTAGACCCTATTGGTCCTGCCTGACCTCCTCTGGGGCCTCCCCCAACCCCACCCATGGCCCAGGACCACATGCCAGCCTCCTGGGGCTGTCAGTCCTTGCCCAGTGTTGCAGCAGCAGTGCTGGTCTCCGGCTCCCCACAGCTCCACCTGGCCATGCCAGGGCAGTGCCTGACCCTGGGTAACCCCACTGGGCCTGACCCTGGCCTGCAGGTTGACCTCCCAGCTTGACCCTGGCCCTGCTCCATCATGATAAACATGCTTGATGACTTGGGTGCTTGGTTGACCCCAGCTGCCAACCCCAGGTCTGCCCTGCTCCCCTGGATGAGCAAGTGCCCAAATGAACTATTTCAACTGCCACAGAACTAGATGATTAAAAGGAAAAATGATCCCAGTGATTTCATCTGCTCATTCTCATGTTACCTGAATGGCTTCCAGGTCTGCTCTGAATGCAGGTTTGTGTTAGGCAAAATTTGCAGTGAGAGGGGGGAGGCAAGTACCTTCAGAGAGGCCTTAGCCCAGTCTAAGACCTGAATCTGTCTTTGGAGGTCTCTTTCCTTCTGAATAGACCGTAGGTTCCCAGCCTCCTCCTTGAAGAGCTGACACCTGGATCTGGTGAATACAGCTCCAGTATTAGTTTCCAGGTTGTTCTAGCAGGAGTTTCCATGCACTGATTTGCTGTAATTAGCAAGGCCTCACTGACATTTTCTACGTAGAGGTTTGGTCACCTTCCTAAAAAAAGGCAGTTTCTAAATTATGTCCAAATAAACAGCATTAAATACTTCCCTAAGCATCAGTTTTCATAGTGAAAAATGGCTGCAATGACTACAGACATAGATTTTGTTAGCCCAAGGAGGGAAAATGATCCAGACAAATGTGAAATGGGAGGGAACCTGAGAAACAGTCTCTTTACTTGTATTGTCAATGCTTTGAAATGTACTTGCTGCATGGATCTGAAGTGTATTATGCCAAATTTGGAGGTAAAGTAGGTGCCAGTGTAAACTGTGTGAATAAAAGAAAATTGCAAGGATGGGGTTACAGAAAGGGAACTATAAGAAGTTATCCATACATCATCCTGTAGGAATTTAATTTATTCTGCTTTACCGCTGTTGAATGGTTCTCCTCCTGCCACAATCTTTCCCTTCTGCTCATCAGAAGAGCAATCACTGGCAATCATTTACTTGGAGTTTTGCACTTAGATTACCTCCAAAATTGTCTCACGAGGGCGCTGACCCAAACCCCATTTAGGTTTTTTTGCCACTAACTTTGTGGAGGTTTGGATCAGGCTGAGGTAGCTCCCAGCGAGTACGCACCACAGGCTCACTGCTGTGCTGCCCTTGGAGCTGGTGCAATGCTTCAGGTGTAGGCCAGGACCGTGGCTTTATTCACACTCAGAGACTTACACATGGGGAAATGTGGTGAGAAATGAGGTTCCTAGAAGGTGTTGCAAACCTAGCCTAGATTTGGACAGCCCTTAAGCGGGTGGTCAGCTCCTGATCTGAAGGATTCAGTTAAAGAGAAGGAAGGGTTCTGATGTGAGGGCAAATACAGGCAAAGCCTCAGCTGTTCTGTGGTGGAAAGTGGTGGGAATGGGATAAAGAAGGATGGAAGGAGGAGGAAAATGAGCTGTATGAAAAAGGTAGTTTGATCCTTACAAAAGCACCTCATGCCATCATTTTAATAACATAGAGAAGAATTTGGTGACTTTAGCACTTTAAATGCTAGACCCAATTTTTGTTTCTCTCCTTCCTTTCTTGCTGTTGCCCTGGGACTGTCACCATATCATCATCAGAGTAGATGGCAAGCAGCTTTGGGTGGTACCTGAGACACTGTGGGAAGTGGCTGATTGTGGGACTTGCCAAATGCTGGAGGCTCTTTGTTGGTGTGAATACCAAACCACAGCTCAGGCCCTCTCTACGTGGCCTTTACTGCACTTTAGAGAGCTTTCCAGAGTATTTTTTCTTTACTGAAATGAATATCTTCCACTTTGACTTCCTTGGGTTGTGCTCAAAAGATTTTAGCATCATCCAAACTGAAAGGGGAAAGTAGGCAGTTCCTGCTTAACATTCAGACCAGAAATAAAAACACTCGGGGAAGTCTGACATAAGGATTCAAATGGCTTTCATTTGCTAATCCATTCACCCAGTGGCTATGATGTTAAGCTGCTTCCCTATCTTCTCTAATGCTATTGTAAATTAAATGATGCAGCCATGATTTTGCTGTCAAATATTGCCACCACAAGTTTTGGAGACTGGTGAGTCTCTGGTGACTTCTGAAGTCTGACAGTGCTGTATCCACCTGGTCACTGGAGCAATGAGCAGATCTAAAAGCCCGTCCTGTAAAGTGGACAGTGATCAGTGATCCTCACCACAGGAGCCTTTCTCCCTGGTGACATGAAGCCTTTGGCAACATTTGGGAGGTTGACAGAGGGGTGGAAGCTAGCCATGAGGAGCCCAAATGAAGCAAATATACCTTGGGATCAGGTATGTGGGAGAGTTTGATGTAGTCATGGTACTGAGGAAGGTGGGTCCACAGTGGTGGGGCTGTTCCCCTGCCACGTGGAGCCAGCTGCCACTTACCTGATGTCCTTGCAGCAATATTAATGTTCCTTTGCCTGTAGCAGGGGACAGTGATATAAATTATTAAAGATACTGAGCATTGAGATTGCTCTCAATTTCTTTATTAAGAACAGGCACTTCTGAAAAGCTGCCTACCTCTGAAATGACTGCAGAGGGAAGAAACATGGTTGATATGAGAGCTGGGAGGTTTGTGTGTGCCGCTCTCACTTGTACCAGCAGTTACTGGGAGAGACAGGGAGAGGCATCGGTTCCTCGAGGTCTGTTAGGATAACATGAAAAGGAAGCCCCAAGACAGCTCTTTTTTTCCTTTTTCCGTGACAGTCCTGGGGAAGATGGTCTTACAAGTTTGTACAGCATTTGTGTGGGTTTTTGGTACTGTGATTCTTTTACTAGGAAAGTAATTATCCTCTCTCCCAGAGAAAGCTATTGAGGACGTATCAGCCACAAGAACAAGCTATCACTACAGGAACTCAGCCGTCCCTGTGGGCTGGTGCCAACATAGTAACAAAGCTGTGTGTTTAAATTATACAGAGGTGGTTAATGAATTTTCACCTTGTCGGGAGAGCAGTCCAAGGTTAAAGAATGATGTGTCCCAGAAATGAGAGTGAGAAAAGCTGAGTTTTGAAAATATACAACCTGCAGGGTGAGCTGGTATTTTAAAACAAAACTGTGATAGGATTTTCCTTTTTATGGAAGCAAAGTGCAGCATTACAAAAAGCAGGAGAGGGGCACTCTGATTCTGAGTGCAGTTTGGCAGCTAGAATATATTTAACATGTTATTATGTTATCAGTGGAAGTGTTTAATGAGATTTAGTAGATGTTCCCAAAGCTGTCCTGTCATGTTTATATATTCAGATAGGGGCTGTGTAAAGTGGCCTGTGATTTATTTGTCTGGCAAGCCAGGGCAAAGGAGGATTTCAGTGTTTCATGCTACATCTCATCAAACAAATCTGGTTTTATTTTTGCTGAGATTATACATGTTGCAAATGAAAGGAACAGAGCAAATGCAGTTTCTTTAGATTTTGGGAGTCATTTGTATTATCTGCCACTTGACATTTTGACTGCAAGGGTAGCCCTATACATTATCAAGAATGTACATGTTCAGTAGCTTAATATCCAGTTAATTGGTAGAGGCTGAAAAGAGTCATATTTACCCAAAAACACGGGAGGGAGAAATATTTGTAACTATTTATGTGAAAAAGCTTTTGGCTTTGAATATCATGATGTCCCACCCCTGTTGTGCCACATCCTCAAAACTGTGCTTCCCACATCACCCATCCTTTGCACACTTGGATCTGGATCTCCATCCTTTTCTCTCACCCCATGCTCACAGACCAGAACCCCATATCCATGTCCCCACCATCCTCATTGCTCTCTTTCCCTATTCTTGACAGTCTCAGGTTAGTACTCCCTGTCTTCACAGCCCTGACTGCTTTTGACTCACTTTTCTAGTCCCTGGAGTGCAGAGCCTGCAGTGGGTAGTGGGCTGGGAGTGTCTGCCTCATGCTGGCACAAACTTTGTCTGTTAATTGGCACTTGCTGCCTGTGTAAGAGCTCTTACTCTTACTCTGTTCGCATTCCTGCTCACTTTATTTCCATACATATCACACTCTGGTCCATTTTGGTTTTGTGACAGCTATATTTAAGGCCAGACTTCAGCACACATCTCTGGATTGGTCATTGAAAGCAAGACATGAGTAGCATGTAAAATGTATTTTTAGAGCAATATTCCTAGAAACACCTTAAATTGTCTTGAATATGCATAATTCTAGAAGCTTGTTGTAGGGAATCATCACCAGATTAAAGTGTGTCTAATGAAAGTCTTCAAGGTTGTGTACAAGACCCAGTACCACTCAATATTTTTAGTACTGAACTTGAAGCCAGAGTAAAACTTGCAACTCACACAAAGACTGTAGAAAGGCCTGTAGAGATCAGGGGGCAGACCTGTGGAGTGGCCTGGAGTGCTGGATAAGTTGGCCTTGTTGCACAAAGTTGTATTTAAGTGCAATCAAACACATGCTATACATCAGGAAAACGTGATGCTGGTAAAAGCTTAAGAGTCCCAGTGAGCATCTCGTTGAATATGGTGTTACAGAAGAAATGGCCATGAGATGTATAAATAAAAGACTGCTGAATTGAAGGGGAGTTGAACTCTGTACTTAGCATTAGTAGGGTTGGTACTTGAGGGCTGCACTCAGGTATACATTCATGTTTTTTAAAAGAAAAAAAAAGAATGATAGAAGTTTGCAGGGGTTGCAAAAAAGTCATACTTTTTCTGAAGAAAATGCTCTACAGTGAGACCTATAAAGGGCATCTTTAATCCTGGATCATTACCTGATGTTGATCTGTATCACTTGTGTAAATTTATGCTCTGCCTAGTCTAGGAGGTCCAAGAGCCACAATTTGCAGGGGGCTGGGCTCATAATCAGGGCAGGTGCTGATGGATGTTCGCTCTGTTGTCATGCTCTTCCCTGGGCACCTGCTGTTGGTCCAGATGGAGAGTGGAGACAGGCTGTGGAACTGGATGGACAATTGCTCTGTCCATGTATGGCTGTTCTTATGTCCCTGACAGTTTTTCCAGGTCCTAACATTTTCTTTAAACAAAACCAAACTTTTGGGCTGATTGCAGAGGTAATCATGGAAAAAACAGAGCTTGTGATAAACAAGGGAATGCATACTAGAGCATCTAACAGTTCTTTTTGCTGTAAAATCTGTTTCTGCTTGCAGTGATAAAGTCTTGAGGTTAATTTTTAAAAAGGAGTATCAAGTACATGTCTAAAAGCCTGAGTTTAGCTGCATGGTCAAGGCAGAGCTTGTTTTAAGTTCTTAGACATCTCTTATCCTCCTAAGATATGACAATGTCACCTTCAGATGACACACAAGATTACATGCCTACACCACATCCTGCCCTGTAACCAGGTCAGTGGATCTGGCAAAGCACTGCTCTCTAAAGCTCCCTGAAAGGCTACTCATCTATAGCTTACTCTTAGAGAGATCTGTTGCTATACCTCCTCAGTGTCTATGCATCATCGCTATTCACTGCCTCTGTGCATCCCAGTATGAGGTATCCAAGCAACCAGATGTACAGAGGTCCAGATACTACCAGGAGGACCAGGATGCTCAAAGTCAGGCATTGCAGTGGCACATAATGGCAATTTATTGTTAGTGTCCTTTTTCTAGGATCTAGACATTAGATTTTTGTGCTGTTAATTCCTCCTCTGTATAATACTCTGTGAAGTAATGGGGGTAGCATGAGGTTAAATATGTTAAAATATGTTAATTGTGAACCATTTGGGTAATCCCGTTTGTTGATGTAGACCTTGCCAGTGCCTTGGGCAAACAGCTCCCTGGATTTTTGTGGTGCCTACAGCTGTGAGTCAGTCTGGAGAAATCAGTCAAGTAAAGAATCACAGCCTTTGTGCAAAAGGCGATGGAAAAAATTCTAGGATCATACTGACAGCTTTGCCTTTCCCTTTGGAAAATCTTATAGACTTCATGAGTTCACTGAAGTCACAAAGACAGAAAGGTTCATAGAAGTGCTTGGTAGTGATAAAGCATAGATGTAACACTTCTGATGGAAGGGTGGATAGTCCTGGTGTCTCCTCCCTGCAATCATAATTAGTGTACCTTAGTCACTGTCACCAAAGACTCATGGTCAGACACATGGGGGACATTGTGTGTGTCACTACTACTTCCTTTAATTATATCAGATGCACATTAACTGGCAGTGTCTAGACACCTGTGTCCTACAAGACAGCATTTAAATCTGAATAAGGGAGAAAGATCATAGCTGCTAAAACACAGCCTTTCCTCTCTTGATTCATCTCTGCATTGTTTCTGCATTTTAGAGCACACAGAGTTTTCTAATTGTTGTTATTTTACATCTTCTTTAATGCATAGTGTTTTATGATGGTGCCTTATGAATTAGTTATTGGTGACTGCAGAGCTGTTGCAACCATTAGTTTTGACGGTACTGTAATCATTTAGCAAAGTCAATCACCTATTGCTTTTATAATAATTTTTTACAGTTCAGATCATATTTGCGCTAGTTTATTTTATTACTGTGCACCTTTTCCAGCTGGGCTTATGCAATTTGCTAAGTTATGCTCATAGAAACAATAATGAATGTTTACTTTAGTGCCTGAAAGGCAAGTGAGAGGCATGGTTTCTCCTTAGTTTCCATTAATATCATAAGTGCTTGCATGACAGTACCATGGGATATATTTGAAAGATATGTTGGACTTGTCAGGTAGCCTTTTTTTTCTAATGGGGAGGTTCAGAATGCTTTTTCCTATGTCTTCAGAGAATAAATTAGAGAAAAGCTTGTGAGGGAACTGCATGATTTGCTAATTGTCTATAGGAGAAGAATTGCAACTGAAATGTCAGAGAGATTTCTGGAGCCCGCTGACACCTCACTACAATTTTGGCTGGAGGCATGAGACCACAGGTTAGATTACCACACATCAGATGGCTGCTGGTTCTTGAAAGTATATTCTGCAATCAGTAAAACTTTTCCTGTTTTTTAAACATCCCATTGAAATACCAGGAAATCTTTTCTCACATTTTATGTATCTTTGTCATGTTCCTTCTGATTTGCAGATGTTAGGATGTAATTGCCACAAAGAAAATGTCTTTCTGTGTTATTTGGGAGATGAGAAGCAACCAAAGGTGTACTAGACATCTAAACGCAACAAGGCTAAGACATAACTATACATAGCTGAACATTTTTATTTGATCCTTATGTTGTGTGCACATTAGTAGGAGTGAAACTGGGGGCTGAGTTTGTATTTTGCAGTATTTCATGTTGGGTTGAAATAATAATGTTAGAGTTTTGTGTTTGGCTTGCAGGTGGCTCCCCAGCAAAAGGCTTACATGTATGGGCAAAGTTTGGTTTCCATATCTCTGGAGTCAAAAGCAACTCGTCATTTGTCATTTATTTCAAAAGAAAAAAAAGCTGGAGTCCCTCTGGTAAATAGTCATAGGACATGAGCTTGATTAGTAGGTGCAAATCAAATAACATATCTAACATACCAAATTCCATGCTTATTTGCAGGTGAGGCAGGCTGTTTTATCATCTGTTATTTCTAAAGGGTATGCTTTCTATGGCATTCAGCATAATTTAAACAAGTGAAGGGAGATTTGAAAGTGTTTTGCTTTCAAACTCGTAGGAAGATTTCTACTTTACTTACTGTGAAGTTTGGATTTATGGAAAAGGAGTGAGTTAAAAATATGTTTTATGTTTATTGATTTGTAACATTTATGCTCAGAATGCATCCAGGCCTTTCAGGGTTCCTATTTCAAATTATTTGCATTAGGTGTTGAAAACTAAGGCTTAAGGCTCAATTGGGCTGGAAAACAAGAACTCCGTCTCATGAAGAAATATTGCAGTTCTAAAATGTGGTTTCATTTTGTGTCAAAATGAAACTGCAAACTTTTCAAAATACTATTCAGTAGGAATGATGAGATGCTTAGTGACAAGTGGGCTTTGTTGGCATGCAACACATATAGGTGTCACTGCTTCCCCGATTCAGGCACAGGCAGGGCTGAAACCTGGGCTTCGCATCCGCCATGTTGATTACTGGTTATTCTGGGCCGCCGTTCTCTCTGACATGGCATCTGCAGGCCATTTCAGTTTTAACACTCATGATGAACAAGCAGCATTCCAATTTTGCAGGTCAGATGAGGTCTTTCTCTCTCTGGTTTTTATTAAAACATCCACCCTTACTTGGACTTCTTGCAGGTTTCTTGAAATAAATACATTTCTGCAAAATCCCTTGGTCTTGCCAAACTGGAGTTTTCTCCATCAGCTCTTGATTTTGTTCCACGAATATCTGACAGCTTAGATAAACCACTTGTAAAATCTTCCAGCAAGTAACTTCACATTTTCTCCCCTGGCCTTAGAGAGAGTGTAAGAGAAGCTGTGAAGTTACCTATGGAAGATTACTTGCTGGATGTCTTCCTATGTGTGTGGAGGAGCTCCAGATGAATAGTGGAAAAGTTCCCTCACTGCTTGCATTCAGATTCCCCAATAAAATCTTCCCTGCTGTGACGTTTTAAAAAAAGTCTGTGCTGGTTATACAGAGGGTGGGCTGTGGACAGTCCTAGTGCTGGTTTGTTTCTCTCTGCTGTTTCCTTCTCTGCCACCTATGCCTGCCTCTTGTGCCTCATATGCACATCACATGGCTGGGGCTGTTCCATTTTTAACAGGCTAGCCCTAGGACTTCTACATGCTAATAATGACTCTCACTAAAATTAAATGTATTTGGGAGTCTCAGCTTAGTCACACTGCCAAGTTTGCCTCGTTTAATCGAATAGAGAGACACTTTCCTAGGATAAGATAGAACCACATGCCTGATTTACATTACAAACAAAGTCTTTATCCCAAAATATCCTATTATGTGGCAGGGCTGAAATCTAGATAGACACAGCCTCCTAGACCCAGTCAGTAGGTTTAGGATCAGGAAGAAGTTTATCTCCAGGTCAAACTAACAAGCACTTTCAAATTTTTTCCATTTGTTTATGGTCTTTTTTAGGGTCATCTCGGCTCTGTTACCTAATGGATTCTCTGTTCCTGCAGAAACCCAAGAAAAATTATACTCTTTGTTTCTTCTGGGTTTTGAGTGGTTTTTATTTTTGCTTTTTTTGTGCATGCACACTGTCATTTTTGAGGCTTTTAGTCTTTTATATGAAAGATCTTAAGTTTGTTTTGGAGCATGCTTCAGACATTTTTTTTTTAATAACTTGTATTTGTCAGGTGCACCAAAGTGGATGTTATTTACCCTTTATTGTTATGCTCCTGGGACTCTCCTTCCCAGATTCAAGCAAAAAAATCAATTGTTTCATCTGGTCTTCAGTGTCTTGCAACAGCAACAGGCAAATTGCATTTTAATACATTGGGAAGAGATATTACAACAGTTTTGGGACAATAGTAAGGACAAGCGATGGAGACTGAAGAGGGAGTAACAAATAGGACCGTCCATTATTCTGGAGAGGGTTTGGTGTGACTGATCTAATATCTTGAAAAAAGAAATCATGAAGATATTGTTATTTCCTTGTGTATTTCAAATCAACCCAGTGAAAACCTTGCCAAAACGTACAGATTTGAAACCTGACATTTCCTCACGAGATACCTTTCTGAAAATCTGTAAAAAAGGATGATGGATTTTGGGGGATCTCCTCTTTCCCATATGGGAAAACATGAGGAAATTCATCTAGACAAAAAAAACCTAAACCACTGAATTTCCTGTAGTGATATTTATAACCAGCTGTGTATAAATGCAATAGACAGGCAAATAAGACCTGGAGACATGCAAGTAAGATGAGGGAAAGACGAGTCCAGAGTTTCTGGTCCTGCCCCTGTTTTTTGTATGCCAACATGCTCCAGGGAATGGGAACCAGGACCTTTGACTCTTCCCTGCTTGGGTTCTTTGTCTCCTGGGCACAGACACATGCTCAGTCTTGATTAGTGTCTGCTCTCCTTTCAGGCACCACTGAATGTTTTGATGCCCTGTGGAGCAGAAGAAATGATGGGAACAGCAGGTGAGAAATCTGGAAGGTCAGAAATCAGAAAAGAAGTGGCCTGTGGAGACCCATGGGCAGCAGTAGGTCATATATTGGTGCACAGCAAGTCCCTGATCCTCCTCTGACACCATGACACATCAATGGCAATACCCATCATGTCAGTGGTGTGGGACTTAGCCAGTCTCAGGAGAGAGGAGCAGAGCTCGAGGTGGGGCTGTGCCGTGCTTGCTGTCAGCCTTGTGGTGTGGGTCTAGTTTCAGACTCGCTTGCTGCAGCTAGAGCTGAGCTAGGGATAAAAATGCTGCTGTCTGTAGCTTGTAAATAAGAATTCACACATGGTGCGAAGCCAATTTGTTGGTGTTATTTTCTTGTTCCTGTTGTTGCTAAAACTGCACTCACAGCAAAAAGGTAAAGGGATTGAAAGAGTCAGAAGCGTAAGAAAGAACTGCAGACTCTGAAGTGGGCATTTGAAGGGCTTTCTTTTTCTGCATCGGTCATAAAACAGCTTTCATTTCTATACAAGCACCGATGGACTCAGGATTTATTTTATGGCTGATGAAATGAGCTGGAATTTGCCTGTTCAGTGACTGGTTCTGCATCCCACACGTGCAGAGAAGTTCTTGACAAGGACATTACCTGAGAAAGTTAATGATCATGGCCACAATGTCTCACTGTCACCCAGCTACTTTTTCTCAACAGATTCTTGTACACTTGAGATACAGGTTTTCTGCGTATATTCATCATGTCAAGAAACAAAACATCAGCATTCAACCTTTGCAAAGGCATTTTCATGCTCCTGTATTCTGGGTCTTCTTTCTTGTTTCCCCTTGAAGGAATCAGCTGGGATTGGAAGTAGATGATTCAAGGTTTCACAAGACAACATTGATTCTGCTGGCCTTCTGCTGCTTTCACTGAGTGCCCAGTTATCAGAGAGGCAGGGAGGAGGCAGGCAAATGGGGGTGGTACAGGGAAAGCACTGGGGGCTAAACAGGACAGTAAAGCTAGATGTGAAACATAGCAGAGGGTGTGGTGTGTAAGGGAAGGTTTTTCTCTACGCAGGGACCTGTGCCAGAGTGATGGCCTTGTGCACATTTGATAGGTAGCTGAGGGGAACAGTGGGAGAGCTGGGAAGAAGGGATGATGGATTGGAAATAGTGGGAGGCATGAACCAGACCCTGGTAAGCAGAGTTGCTTTGGTAACTGAGTGTGTGTGATTGTAAAGACACACCTGTCCACCTGCTAAGGTCCTGATAGCTCCCACAGAGTGGGCTGCAGGTAGATAGGGTGGGCCATCATGAAGGAGAGCTGTTGCCACCAGAGCAACAAGATCAGGAACACATGATTTTACAGCCAATTTATCCTTGGAAAGATCAGTCCCATCACAGTCCTCTCTGCTGACCCAGCTCCTGCCCACAGTGTCACATTTCCACAGCACTGCATGAAGAATTTTGAACTTTAAAAATGCAACAATTTCAATTTCTTTCCTCAGGAGCAATCCAGACTCCCTGTTCAACGTTCAGTAAGTAAGCTAAAACTGAACAGTAAGCTGATAACTGGGCACTCAGTGAAAGCAGCAGAAGGCCAGGAGAGTTAATATTGTCTTATGAAACCTTGAATCACCTACTTCTAATACCAGCTGGTTCCTTCAAGGAGAAACAAAAAAGAAGACCCAAAACATAGAAGCATGAAAACATTTCATGTTTTAGCTTATTCGGGGTTGACAGAGCACTTAGGGATATGGTGTAGTTGAGAATGGTCAGTGTTAGGTTAATGGTTGGACTGGATGACCTTCAAGGTCTTTTCCAACCTACATGATTCTGTGATTCTGTGAAGTAAACAAGTCTCTAGCCTCCAGCCAATGATGGCACAGGGACTCTCACTCCCTCGATAGCTTTGTAGATCCATCCCTCTCCCTTTCCTAATTTGGCAGCAGCTTCAGGAGACCTGTGACATCTAAAGATGTGTCGAAGCTGTGGTAATTGGTGAAATGAAATAATTGACAAACTGGCAACAACATTTTACTGTTCTTAAAATACTCATACACATTCAATGTATGCAAGGTTAGCGTGTCACAGAAAGTGTGCTCGGTGCTAGTTTTGGATATAGCCAGGCTATTTCTTTGCCAAGATTTGTGCTCTGAAATGTTGCCAATATTGAGTTATTCAGGTGGATGAAGGACATTCTAATGAGACAAGAGCTTATTCACACATTTGTGCTTGTATAATTGCTGTAAGTTATTTTCATAAAACTTTCAAAACCAGAAATAGGTTTAAAATGTTGTGTTTTATCAAAAGTAAGACATTGCATAGAAAATGCTTCAGAATCTGTAAAGAAACAGATTTTACACCGTAATAGACTCGAACAAACAATAGGTCCTTTTCTCTTTTCAAACCATCCACAAAATGTGTTTACTTCAATTTCATGCAACTTACTCTGAAGAGTGATACAAATTTATGGGTTATGGCTGCAAACCATTTGGTTTTAGTACAGCTATTCCCACGAGCAGGCATAGCACAACTAGTTGCTTGGAGATGGATTTGTCTGTTCAAACTTTAGATATTACTTTTTATACTTGAGCTGGTTCTTTACACTCCACTTACAGTTAAAGCAAAGAAGGCAGCACTTTCAAGCTGTAGCTCGCTTCACATCGAGGTAGACGAAAACCACTAGATAAACTGTTCTCTGGAAGTAATGCAACTGCTCTTGTTTTTGAAGTTTTAAAAGAGCATCCCATTGGCTTGGCCTGGTTGCAGAGAGTCTCTTCCTGCACAGTTTCACCCTTGGGGGGTCTCAGCCACTAGTCAGGCCTTCATCCTTGGAGCCCAGGTGATGTCAGATACCCTTGGAGTAGGTCACAGAATGCTTTGATGATAAAAGTCTGCTTTGTAAGCCTTGTAGAGAGCAAAGTGCATTCTGAAAGCTCCACAGTGGTCGTGTGAGATGCTGTTGTGTTTTCTATGAGGCTGGGGTGGTAAGCCCAGGCAAAATGTAATGCCAGCACCCATGCAGGAGGTGATGAAGTTACATATAGCCCAGGCCATATTGCTGCCTGACAGGGTGGTACATAGCCTCTTAACAACTCAGGCCGTGAAGGAGAGCAGCCTGATCAAACTTTGCTAAGTACTAAAATAGCTGTTCTGGAAATCAATGCTATTCATGCTCTGCTGTGCCCTTTGAATGGTATCATTTACTCAGAATATAGCATTGCACCTTGTGCTGCGTCGTGCTGTCATTGAAGCATTCCTCATTGTATTTCTCAGTGCAAAGCTAATAGCTTCTATAGAAAATGAATCCAAGACCCAAGAGTAAAAGAAGAAGAAAAAGATGACAGTCTTAGTAAACCTGCCACTTCAAAGGTATATTTAGAACATATTGTAATAAAAGAACTCTCAAACTGAAAATGAGAGGCTTAGCTTCTCAAGATTTTACATTGCCATGGTTCATGGAAGTGAGAATATAGCAGGACATTTTGGCTTCACCTACACTTGAGAATTAAACAGGTTGAAGACCATCCTCTGGAACTTAGGTCAGCTTGGAAATCATCCTGATAAATTCTTTCAGTCTCCAAAACAGGATTGCTACATGAAAACTGCCTACGGGGATTGTTCCTGGCAGGAAGAAAGTCAGTCGTTTAAAGCCTGCCCTTTGCCTCTCTCTCTAGGTCAAGTCCCTGAATTTACTATTGAACGATGGTGAGCTCAAAACCTTTCTGTGCCTGGATTCCCATTACAGGCCAGTCATTGAAGAGGTTTGCTTCTTGTGCACAAATTCCAGTGCTGGGACCGAGCTCTGTGTATCCATCAGGGATGTGCGGGTCTGGCACAGTGGAGCTGGGATTGCAAAGTGGGGTGGAGTGGGTATGGCCCAGTCTTGGCTAGACTGCATCTTTCCCATCTTCTCCGGGCTATGTTGAACAGACAATTAGCAAGCCCTCTTTATCAAGTATTGATGCTATCTGTGCAGTCAGCAACTGCAACACTGACCTTTGGCAAGCCCATGAGCAACTTACGAAAGTTTGGAAGAAAACTGGTCTTTCAGGGAGCAAACACAAAGGAGAGAGATTGTTTAAAAACTGTTAAGCAAATCCCTTCTGCTGCCACTTTAAGAAGTGAGAAAACACTGGGTGTTACAGAAGAGGTTTATGTTAGCCAAAAGTGCTGATGCTTTTGCATCTGAACCTTTAGATCCTTGATCAGTTAGGTGGTGTGCTGTATATAGAAGAGCTACTGGAGTAAGCAATGATTTTAGTAAAATCTTTTATGCTTTGAGATAGCAGCAATTGCTGGAACAGGCACAGGGAGAGGTAAAGGAAGGGTAAGGTTTGAAATCTGATGTGACAGTTTCAGAGTGCCTCAGTTCTCTGGGCTTCAGTAAGTCCTGCTGCTGCTCCTGTGGCTCAGCGAGATGTGAAGGACGTGTTGTCAGGGGTGCCACACATCACAGCTCATCAGGGGATGATGACAAAAGAGTCAAGAAAATTGAGATCACTGTCACTCAATGTGTGGAGGCACACATGTCCCCACCCAAATCCTGTTCAGATGAAATCCCAAGGACAACTGTGCAGGACAAACAATTAGGTTCACCCTACTGTAGTGGGAATAGTGCCAAATAAGGTGAATGGACTTATACCCACTTCTTCTGAAGGAATGATGGAACACTTTTCTAGGGACAATCTTGTCTCTGAGAGACTATTGTGGTGGATGAACTGGTTTTTGCTATGCTGCTTTTCAAGCTTCCAGTGCCATCCCTTCATTCTGTCAATAATTATAATTGCTATTATTTCTATTGACATAACATTTCTTCTTCAGAAACCCATAAATGGAGCTAGACCCTGTGATAGGTACTGTGCAAAACAGAACCTAAGTAAAAATTCATGAATATGCAAAAATCTTCCTGAGATTCAGAGTGTCATTGTTTTACAGACATATTCAAAGAAAGGAATATAAAACCAGACATTTGGGAAGATTTACCCATGTTTCACATCAGCTCTTCCTTGCAGTGTTCTCAGCTGCTGAGAAATGCATGTACAATGCACCTCTTCTCTATTTTTCAGGACCTCTGTCTAACGAGGCTTGAGAGCAGACAGTAGTTTCTTTTTACAGTAAGCACTATGTCACCAAAAGTAAATTAATTGCCAAATGATAAAATTAGAAATATTGAAATGGACTAGCTAAATGGATTCTAATTAATTATGGAAACCAGTGCTATAATCAGAGGTTGTTCATTGTGTAATGGAGATATTTGGTTTCAGCTGGATAGTTTTTCCCTTTCTGGTTTCACCCATGCAATTTCAAAAGGCTGAACTGGGGAAACATAATTCAGAATCAGGAACAACTTCTTCCCTCTGTTGTAGTCCAACTCACCTTTATGAAATCACTTTATGAAAACTGATCATTTTGTGCAAGCAGCTTGTGTGATGCTGAGCATATTGATCTATCTCCATGACTCAATTAGATATTATCGTGATCTTCAGTGGACTTAATTCCCGCAAGAGCTGTGCCAGGCTGTGTGTACGCCTCATCCCGGTGGTGAGAGGAAGCAGACACCTGCATGGATGTGCCACATCCCGTTAGATGGGATGTGTATATCTGCAGCTTATTCGCTAGCTGATTGAAGAAACGAGATTTATATTCCACAAAGGAGGCATTGAGCCAAAGTGCAGGCAAAACACTTCCCCAGGAATAGAAGGCAGGGTTCAACTCCCAGAATATTTCCTGGCCTTTGGATGCTCTATTTTCATTTGAGGGCAGAATTCAGTAAGTAGTGCCAAGCAGACTTTCACAGCCTGAGTATCCAAATGGTGTAGAGAAGTTCAGTTCCACCGAAAAAAAACCCTGGGGCAAGCCCAGGTCACCTCCCTGCTGGATGCCATATATGCTGTGCCACCATCACAAAAGTTTTATGGTACAGTCTTATACTGCCTGAGTATGCTTAGCTTCCCAAATAGCAAAGTTGTATTATAATACAATTATATTTTTTCTCAAAAGTTACAAACATTTGAGTTAAATGCATTTTGATCTAAATCAAAATCCTCTGCTCTCTTAACTCAGTTCAGCCTCCCTCTGAATGTTCTGGCTTTGGTTAAACCCACAATTGCAAATATATCAGGCAATCTCCTTTTCTGAGAATATTTTCAGTTCAGCTAAACCCAACGTATAGTAAAAATCTTGTCAGAAGCCAAAACTCATGAGACTTCCAAGACAAAAAGGTTTTGACAAGTCAGCTCTTGAGCATTTGGCTGTTCTCCTTCAAAATCAGAGGTAACATTTTTTTGTGATTGAAAGTGAAAGTGACAGGAGATTGACTACCACGACCCCCAAAAGGTTTAAAACACTTAAGTTTGGCCTGATTTTCCAGTTTAAACTCAACTGATTGGTGGTTTTTTTCTTATTCTTGCAAGAAGTCTTGGTGCCGTGAGGAATGGTAGGGGATTAAAAAACAGTGTGTCTTTTTCTGCACATAGATGGGTTATAAAGGTTATAATATTATTACTTACTAAAGAAATATGTAACACATGCGATGTTTATTTTCTGTATTACCTTATTTTTTATAAACCACATAAGTTGTCCTTTTGCCATGGGATGATGTGATATATATATATATTAAAATATATATCAATATATATTTGGATTCCATTGAACTTGGCCTTCCCACACCTTCAGTGGGCATTTTTGAGTGACCTGATTTCCTAGCAGTGTGTTGTCAAAGAATTTCTAGAATACTGAATAAAGTACTGATATGCAATTTTATTCAGAGATACATAGAAGCACATTAAGTTTATTTTTATTGAAGACCTGTGGCCATCTTCCAAAGTACATATTTCTTTTTCATTTGTTATGGACAGGCAATTAACTTTACTTGCTTTAATATAAATTAGAATTTAAAATAGCCGCTTAGGTTCCCTGCCTTGGAGGGTACAATTAATTACATCTTTGCAAAATACATTTCATAGCCATATATTTGAGATCTACCTGAGATCACATACAATCCTCATGGCAGACCATTACAAATACAGTATATGGAGTAAACCAAAGCCTTTCAGAGAAATCCCAAACACTTGATGTTCTGCCAGGAACCGGATTCTTAGGGGGAAATCCAGCCTTCCCAGATAAGACATCGGCTCAGCTCAGCAGAGGAGTTTTACAAAGTTTGCTCAAGTGAGGCAAGATGATCTGTGCTCATCTGTGCTGGACCTAGCTCCTAGAGCTGTGGTGAGGCAGAAAAAGGATTTTAGCTTGTGAGTAGACCAGTCTGGTTTGGGGAGTATTTTTTTCCCTTGAAGGTTTTGTGAGTTCCACAAATCCTGACTCCTGCAGATAAATCAGAATAAGATGGTAACAGATAGCACAGGTAAGATGCAGCAGGAGTTAGATGTTCAGGAGACATGTGCCTCTCTATCCTTTCCTACAGGTAATGGTGTATCAGGTCTCTGACTTGTAAGCAGGGGAGCAATCAGGAGAGGCCCAGGCTGGGGAAAAGAGGTTGGGTGTGCCCTGAGTAGATGTCCACCAAGTAAAATCTGACATGTGAACTGCTCATTGTGGGTTTCCAGCAGAGAAGCAGAGATTCAAAGGTGCACTTCAGCTCATCCTGTAGCAGATGTCAGGTGTCTGAAGAAAAATGGTGTGTCCTCTCTGCGTTAAAAGTTGCTGAAGGCCTGAACAAGGGAGCTGGAGCTGTGCACTTATGAGGACTGTAACCCTCCTTTCCTGACTGCTGGATCCTCTGATGGGCTATGCTGGCCATTCATGATTCTGAAGGGATCCTTTTATGGCATTTTCTGGCTACCTGTGCAGCGAGCCTGTGGACACAGTTCAGGGGAACCCCTAAGCCCGTCTGTGCCTGGAAAGTTTCCATGACTAGATGCATACTGCTTACAGCCTTCAGTGAGGCTTACAGAAGCCTTGAACATGCCTGAATATCCTCACAATGGGGCAAAGCTGCAGCCGCCCCTTTCAGTCTGATGTCTGATGGTGTTTTGAAGGCAATTTGGAAGTAGCTTGGAGAAGCTGGGTTTTTCCTGGAGGTGCCATGAGCTTGCACAGATATGTCCATAGTGGGAAGGTGATGAGGCAGTCTTAGCACTCCTAAATACTAATGAAAAGGTAGCATGCCAAATACAGATGCATGCCCTGTCCTCTTATCCTCCCTGCACAGCAGTGATGAAGCTGTAATTCAGAGCTAAGTGCCCAGGGGTTAAAGATGTTAAACCACAGCTCATATTGCTCTACCTGGTGCTGTATTGTCTGTCTGCTGGTACAGGGAGGAGTACAGAAGAGAACCAGACCATGAGCCTCAGTCTCCATACAAAGCCTTTCTTTTGTTGGGCAATAAATGAAGGGAAATTCTTGTGATACCTGTAATATGCAGCCTGACACAGGGATGTTCACAGTTATGGACTTGTCTTCACATGGAGACATTTTTAATAGCATTTCATCCTTTAGAAATTAAATTGAAATTCAGGACTGGAAAGCAAATGGCACACTCTTCCCTCCCAGCCTCAGGCACCTGAAATACCCAGACCTCCAGAAGGGAGAGCTTTAAAGCCATGGACCATTTCAAACCAAATTTCTTCTTTTAAAAATCAGGTGAGTTAAACATAGTGAACGATATTCAGTTCAATTTTCTCTTTCAGGCATCTGAAATAGACAGCTCCATGCAGAGAAATTGCCTAGTTCCCCCATGAGTGATCTTTATTTGAAATCTAATAGTGCCACCACAGCCTGCCCTGCTTGGAGCTGGAGTGACTGGCACCATGTTACTGCAGTTATGCCATGAGCTGTGTGGGCTGTCTTGAAGGTTTATTACATATTCACGACACCAGTGCTCTCAAAACTGTAAATTACATCATTTAAAAAATAAAACCATAGAGATGCAAATGAAAACTGTGACAAACTGAGTTTTTCTGGTGTTCTGCATGCTGCAGGGAGCTGGCAGTCAGGGGGAGTCTGTACCACACATGGATAGGAGGAAGGTGGAGGACCTGCACACATCTGACTCTGGGCATCGTGGAAGCTGTACAAATGTACTATGCACACTCAGGTACACTCTCGGTCTGTCACCAATAGCACACATTTCATGGGTGACAACTGGCCAGTAACTCATCTCAGGGCCTTACATTTCTCAGTCAAAGCCATAGCAGGCTGTTCAATAAGAGTTTTCTTTTTCTCTGACTCAGACTTTGAGTAACAAACCAGGCAGACATGTTCTTGGGCATGAAGGAACTAGTAAGCAGTGTGGAAAATAAATCAGTGCAGACTAAAAAGGAGTAAAGGGTTGTAATACCAGGGGCCATTCCCCATCACATGTCCCTTGGCAGCAGGGCAATTAAAGAGGTTCCTGCATGTGGAGGAACTTCATCCTTCCCCAGAGGCTCCATCCCTCCAGACTAAGCTCGTTGGCTTATTTTGTGTGTTCTGTGCCTTGGAAAGTCCCATTAAATGATCCATTTGAAGAAAACCGACTGTATATTTTCACAGAAAGAAATTCTGCCTTTACAAATGGGTTTTTTTTTTTCAGCCAGGTCACTTCACAGAGCTGGTTTAACCAGCACAGCTGAGGTTGTGGTTCAAGGATACAGTAAATCTTGCTTGAGCGTTCCTAGCACAGACTGAAAAAAGTCAGACCAACATGATGTCAGTTGCTCCTCTGGGCACTCTGCTTCTTCAGAAGCTTTTGGAGAACCTGGAATACACTAATTTGCACCCACCAGCTTTGTACCAGCCTGGAGTTTTGACTTATCTGTCAGAGGGCTGATAGAATGGAACCAGATGGAAGCCATCATTTCTGGATGGCTCTTCCCTCTTTTGGAACCTACAGCTCTGAGACATGACCACGAGCATGTAATTATACCATCCATAGCCCAAAATAAAGGTTTTTTGAGTGATGAAGTGGATAAAAGAGGACAGAACTGCCCTGACTTCTTGAGCCAGGGACAGTGCCTTTGTATTTATTACTCCTGGAAAAATGTGTCTTTGGCTTTGTCTGGTCTTCCTTGGAGCTATGCAAAATCTCACCACCTGCAGTGTTCTGCAGCAAGGAGCTCCACAGTTTATCATGCATTGCATGAAAAAAAACCTCCCCCCCCATTTTGAATCTGCCACCTGGTAAATTTACTAGATGTTTTGTAGTTCCTATGTCAGTGAGGCAGTGAACATCATTTCCTATTGAAGCCTCCACATCTTTCATGATTTTGAGGAGCTCACTCATCTGCCTTCTCAGCAATGTCTTCTCCAGACTGAAGGGTCCTAGTCTGCTCAGTCACTCTTCGCACAGAAGCCTTTGGCCATCCTTGTCTCCTGTTTTTGCATCTTTCATAGTTCCCCTTCATTTCTGAAGAGAGCCATACCATGCATGATACACTGACAGCCAGCACGATGTCCCTTGCTGTACCTTTCCCAATTCCATTTCCAACTTCCTGTTTGACATCTCCTGAGCACTGAGCTGATGTTTTCGCAAAACAATCTCACTTCAAGGTCTTTCCTGAAGAGCTAGTTCAGGGTTTATCACTCTGCAACAGGAGCATTATTTTTTCCCACGTGCATTATCTACATGAATTTGCATCTTTCATTTTATTATCCTTCAACAACTGCTTTTGCATGTACTACAACAAAGATCATTGGGAGATTTCTGCCCCTTTTCTGGATAGCTTAGGAGATGATTCATATGATGAACTACCCCTTGCCTCCCTGTACAGTTCCTGAAAATGCCTAAGCACTAGAAACCGTTGGCTTTGCCTAAGTCAGAAGAGAAAATGCTAAGGATACATGTTTTGAAACTCACCCCTGTAGGGTTTGAGAGGGTAAGTATGAGAAGGCTCTTCCACCCCACAGGATGAAAAGTCAGAAAACTGCTGAAGTGTTTGAGTCCAGGCTTGAGCAGGGGGTGGACCAGAGGACATTTACAAGTCCCATCCAACCTAAATTATTCCAGTTTGGAAAAAAGTTAGTGTGTGTTTGGAGGGGGTGGCACTTTTTTGTTTATGCATTATCTGTCAAGTTAAACAGGGTTATTACATTTATTTATTACGCTGCTGAGCAACAGCCCTAACAAAGCCTAGCTGGGGGAAAAGGAGCAGAATGAATTGACAGTACCTGTACTTTTCAATATTATCTGTCACATTACTGGATAAGATACACTTTACAGCAAGTACCAAGAGGTACCTAAATAGATGATACAATTAAAATCATTGATAAATATGGACTTTTGCATTAATGCAGTTTCTAGCACTGCCCTTCACCTGCATAAGGGGTTTTTTTTTGCATGTTATGAGATGTGACACTAGAAAGTCCATTTTTTGCATTACTTCTACCAGTCACCGGAGAAGCCAGTGGCCATGGTCGCTCAGCAGCTACCCTGCAACTTTTGACAGCAAGCTAAAGCATGAAATGCCCCAGCACTAGTTGCTGTACTCTAAGATGAGGTGGTGTCATCAGCACTATCTGAAAAAAAAAACCCCTGCCCTTCAACTTCACATCAAGGATCTAATTTAGGAGAATTTATGGGGATTCTTTGTAACAATAGTTGGGTTTCTATTTAATGGCTCGGTGATTTCACATGCACTGTGGATTTTACCTCCTCAGGGAATACTGCAGAGGAGCTGGCTGAGCTTTTCAGTTTCTCCTGCTAATATTAATCTAGCATCTGCCCTAATAATAAGCCTTTTGGGTGTCACTATACACAGCCTTCCATGTGGTGAATGGTTGAGGATATCCCAGCATGTCATGCGACTGCAGCCACCTCCTCCCAGGTCTGCAGATCCCTCTGCCATCTCCATCCCTCTGCTCCCTGCCACCTCCCTCCCAGACCGGGGCTGCTCTGCAAAAGGGCTCTTCAGCACATCCTCAGTCCTGAGGCCCTTCTCCATCTTTCCTGGTTGCTTCTGATGCATTCACTAGGTGCAGATTAGTTTTCAATGCCAGCTGGCTCTGCTACAGGATCACATCTTCCAGCTCCCCACTGGGGATTTCCTTGGCTCCTGCCCACCGTGCTGTCTGTCCCTGGCTACAGGCAAGAGACTTCTCACTTCTGCTCCACCTCAGGGTTTTGCCTCTGCAAACCTTTATGATTACTGGTAGAGACTCGTGTTTTTTTCTGGTGGGGGAGCCTGGAATAAGGGAAAGTCAGATTATTTTTGCACCTTGGGGGTTGGCCATGCACTTAACAGACCTGAAGTGAATTTTTTGCATGTGATTTTCTGCACAGCAGGTTGATGTGGTGGGTGGAAAGAGCATTTTTGTGTCTCTGGTTTGGAAACTTGCAGCTTAAATTATGTGTAAGTGGCAGGTCTGAAGCAAAGGAGACCTGGCTTGCTCAGCTTTTGCTCATGAGGTGGGCTGTGTTTTCTTGCTTCCAGTACTGAGAAAGAGAAGGAAAAAGAAATTATTTCCACAGCAGAGAGTGCAGGATTTTAAAACACTTTATTTCTTTCAACAAAAAACTACATACATATACAACAGTACATATACCTATATATTTAAAGGAACTTCAGCTGGAGAGAGGGGTGGGTGGCTTTTGCATGTGCTTTTCAGGATTAACATTTTTTCACACTATGTGAGACTGTCTGGATGCTGTCCCCATGGTTCACGCTGTGCCGTCCCCTCGCTGATGTCCCATGCTGTGGCACGATGGACGGACACAACCCAGAGGGTTTGTGTGTGTGGGGTGAGCCCCACTGGCAGCAGCACGCGGCTTTGCAGCTGGCAAGAACTGCCTGTGGACACACTTCTCATGCTCAAAAAGTTGAGCATCTTTTCAGGGGTGTTGCATATTCCGGTGGCTCTCCTTGGGAAGGCAGCAACTCTCCCTTGTGCAATACAGAGGGGAGACCGAGACCAGGCGAGTGCAGGCTTTCCATCAAGGTGAGGCACTGAACAGGCTGAACTAAAACCATCCCCACTCTCACACTTACGAAATTATGGTTGCAAAGGGAGGGTTTTCTACAATGCTTAAAGCAACCCTGTTCTCACTGGAGGCAATGTAAAGGATTTTGCAAGTGAATTCAATGGGAATATGACGCAGCGCTGACACTCGCAAGGGCGTGAGGGGCCTGGTCAGAGAGACCTGCAACGGGCATTGTGAAAAGCAGCTCCTGGAAAGGGAGGGAAGCAGCTGGGGTGTCTCCTGCCTGAGCTGGCGCAGGCAACGAGGAGCACGTGGGGAAGCCCAGCCGCCGAGGGATAAGGCAAGTGGCAGGAACAGGAGATAGGTCTTAAAACACTTCCTAGGACAAGAATAGGGGGATTCCTGCTCTTTGGCATTCTTTAAAGTATGTAATAACAATTGGCATTTCACATTTCATAATGCTAATTCCAGTGGCTAATGGGGCAGAACTGAAAACATGCTGTAGTTGGATCACCCAATGTCATAGAAAGAAGTATATTTAACTCCTTTGGGAGACCCAGATTTCACATTAGTGCCATCTCTCCATCACCTCTCCTGTGACCTGCCTCCCCACAGACCACGCAGGGGGTCTCCTTGTCAATGGTGTGTATGTTCCCTGTGTGACAGGGAAAGGAAAAGTGCCAGGAGCCCCTCGCTCCCCTTCCTATCTCACTGTGCTAATGCTGCTGTATGACCCACAGCCCACCTGTGGACCACAGGGACAGCGGAGATGCCTATCCCTGTGCACATCAAGGGGAGAAGCTTCATTGGATAAGTCCTGCCTGACAAACCTAGTGGTCTTCTATGATGGAGTGACTACATCAGTGGACAAGGGAAGAGTTACAGATGTTGTCTATCTGGATTTCTATAAGGACCTCGACACGGTCCCCCACAGCATCGTCCTGTCTCATTTGGATATGGATTTGATGGGTGGACGGTTCAGTGGATGAGGAATTGGTTGAATGGTCACATCCAGAGAGTAGTGGTCAATGGCTCAATGTCCAGATGGAGATTGGTGACAAGTGGTGTCCCTCAGGGGTCTGTACTGGGACCAGTGCTGTTTAATATCTTCATCAATGATATAGTGGGATCAAGTGCACCCTCAGCAGGTTTGCAGATGACACCAAGTCAGCTGAGTGGTGAAGCTTTACATGCCTGAGGGACAGAATGCCATCCAGAGAGACCTGGAGTAGCTTGAGAAGTGGGCCCATGTGAACCTCATGAAGTTCAACAAGGCCAAGTGCAAGGCCCTGCACGTGGGTCAGGGCAACCCCCAGTACAGACTGGGGAATGAAGAGATTGCGAGCAGCCCTGTGGAGAAGGACTTGGGACTACTGGTGAATGAAAAGCTGGATGTTAGCTGACAATGTGAGCTCACAGCCCAGATGGCCAACTGTATCCTGGGCTGCATCAAAAGAAGCATGGCCAGGAGGTCAAGGGAGGGGATTCTCCCCCTCTGTTCCACTCTGGTGAGACCTCATGTGGAGTACTGTGTCCAGCTCTGGGGTCTTCAGCACAGGAAAGACATGGACCTGTTGGAGCAAGTCCAGAGGAGGCCACGAAGATGACCAGGGGGCTGGAGCACCTCCCTTATGAGGACAGGCTGAGAGAGTTGGGGTTGTTCAGCCTGGAAAATGGTCTGGGGGGACCTTATTGAGGCCTTTCAGTACTTAAATGGGCCCTATAGTAAAGATAAGACAAACCGTTTAGCAGGGCCTGTTGTGATAGAGCAATGGGTATCGGTTTTAAACTAAAAGGTGATAGATTTAAAGTAGATATAAGGAAGAAATTTTTTACAATGAGGGTGGTCAAACACAGGAACAGGTTGCCCAGAGAAGCCGTGGCTGCCCCCTCCCTGGCAGTGTTCAAGGCCAGGTTGGACGGGGCTTTGAGCAACCTGGTCTAGTGGAAGGTGTCCCTGCCCATGGCAGGGGGGTTGAAACCAGATGATAGGTCCTCTTCCAACCCAAAGTATTCTATGATACTGTGATTCCTTGGTAGCTGCTTGATGTTAGCACCTTCGCTGCGAGATTGCACTGGTTTTTGATGTTCTTTTTTTAATTATTTTTCTGTCAGTAGGAACAGCTGTCGCACAGGGACATTGTGTCATTGGCACTTAATGGCATTCAGGCTCCAATCCCTCCTTCAGCAGTGTCAGGATCCCTATCTTTTTGCAGGGCTAACAGATGGCTTTGCAGAAGACTCAGGCACTAGGGTAAGGAATGATCTGCAGAAGTTGCTGCTGGACTGAAAACAATGTTTTATACATGTCAGGCTGGGACTCTGGACAAGGCAGACCTAATTTTTATCCTGGCATTTTAGCAGGCAGAAAGGATGCCAAAATACAGTGCCTGAGAAAAACAGAAAAAAAAAATAGGGGGGAAATTTACATGACGTTTGCTGTTCCTTAGTTAAAAATAGTATGTGTAAGTTCTAGGAATGTTTTTATAAAGGCATAAGTTTGGAGCAAGAGGTAGTATCTTTTATTAGAGAAACAGATATAGATGAAAGAAATGGTCAGGCTTTTCTCACAGCTACATTACTGCTATACCATGATTCAGTTATTAATAAATATATTCTTACAATTTGAAAGGGGTCTGTTCAAGGCTCTCTGGCAATTGATTTGAATTGTGCCATTACTTGTGATGGTGGCTGCTGCTTTATAAATATACTCAGTGATGACATTAGCCTTACTCTTTAATTGAGGACTGACTTCTTTCAGCAGGAAAGTGTTTCATGGCTGATTATATATGTTCCTTTGCACCAGATGACACCTACTGTCATAATAGCTTCCATTTTTATTGCAATATAATAAAAATGATCTGAAAAGGCTTCATAAATTAATGAAAGATTTACAGAAGGGAACAAGATATTTTTAAAACCTTATGTATGAAGTCTGTTTTTCTGTGAAAGCACTTTTTTATTATTTAATTTGTCTCCTTGAAATTTTTGGGAATATCAAAGCTTTCTTTTGTTTATTGCAGGGAACCACTGAGTAATGAACTAATGGACATTGGGTGGCTTCTTTTCTTTCCAGCAGTGGAAAGGATGCAGTCCTAAATACTTGGAGAAAAGACAGAGCACCCCCCCTTCACCCTGCAAGTACTAATTGCAAAGAAGTTAAAAAAGACATTATTTCAGTAAAAAATACCTCTTCACTTAGTCTGACCACCTTTCAGTTTCTTGGTCCCTTCATTTTGTCACTTGCTCATCAAGCTTTCCAGATTGTACAAGGCTTTGATTTTCCTAGAAAAAGTGAGCAAAACCTTTTCGCCTCCCATATGACTTTAATAATAAATCTGTCATAGTCTGCCCAATGCATCATAAAGAACTGACAAAAAAAAGAAATTACAACCCGTTCAGCAGATATTGGCAGCGCTGGCATGAATTCAATCTGCCCATGGGTGCACAACTGAGTAACATAAAAGTAGAGTTTATATATGCTCCTGACAGTAGCTGAAGGCTCTCTTGGCACAGCCTGAAGGTTCATGACCCATAAATATTTCTCTCCTGGCAATTGCAATCTCAGCCTCCTGCTACAGCAGAACTTGTAAATGCTGTAGACAGTATATTGCCCTCCAGGGACTTACAGGTTCCCCTTGCAGATTTTATGAGTATCAGTCACAGACATTATCTCGTAAGACTTACAGGTTACCAGTTGGTCTGGCGTGTAAAAGTGCTGCTTGCAATGCTGGAGACTAGATGCCACAAATTATAAGTATTTCTGTTTATGAGATATGCAAGAAAATTATGTTTTCATCATTTAGAACCCAAAGTTTCTGTTAAGAGGGAAAGGATCTGGTCTGAGTGTCACCAGACACATGTAAAAACCAGATTTTACCTGCCCCAGTTGTTTTCACAATGCTTCAGACCTCTTAGAGAGCTTTGTGGTAGAGCTGACAATGTTCTCAGAACTCTGGGAGATTATCAGACATGTGCTCCTGGCAAGACATGTCTTCCCTTAATAGTACAGGCACCAACACCCTGATTTAATGGGAAAAGACCATGTAAAGAAAACCTGACCTTTTTATAGATCAATCATTTGTTTCAGATTGTTTGGTAGAGTTTTTTAAACACCCATCTGTCAGAAAGGGAACAAATCCTTCAATATGGAGAGTTTGCTATTCCACATTTTTTGGTGTCTTTCCTTTTGGGTCTGTTCTTTGCATTTGGTCTTGGCAGATTGAGGCTGAAGAGACATCTGTGACTTCAGTATATTTATACATCGGAAATAAAAGTCTTTGAGCTCAATTTCTCCATATGCCTCTTTCAGCTTTCTATTATTAGAAGGCAAACATCTTGGATGGGTTGCCAGCTAGCTAAATGCAGGGCTGCCAATTGTCCCTATTTCATATTCTAGGTTGCAGATATTTTCAGGCTTGTCTTCTGGTATCTTTAGAATCTGCCCTGTGGGGGGAAAAAAAAAAAAAAAAAAAGTCTTTATTTCACTATTGGCTTATAAGAATGAGTAATTAAATTTGATAAAACACTTGGAGGGCATTTTTAGTAGGTCTCTGATTCACCTCTTTTCCTAGCTGCTTTCAAGGGAAGACTAAGAACATTTCCATGCCCATGTCATTAGAACACATAGTTCCCTCCTATGTTTGCTAGGAAAATAAATGAGATGCTTGTGTCCCCCCCTACCGTGCACCCATGAAAGTAATGGTCTTCCCCTGTATGTGGAAAGAGGAAAATGAGAGTTTGGGGCAGGGGAATCTGGTACCTGGGGAGACTCCACAATTCATACCTCCTGTTTGTATCCAAACCCAGTTGCTCCTCTTGCTGCCTCTCGGAAGAAAAGTACCATGTAGCCAAAGGACCAACAGTCCCCAAAAGGAAAAGCAACCAAATGCCAATAATTTAAAATCTACGTGGAAAATAAACTGAAGTGTGCCTACTACCTCATCAGCAAGACCATAGGGCTTTACTGGGAGAATGAGAACACTGTCCCAGCTCTTGCCTTAGCCTTTACGTTCTCCAAACACTGAACCAACACAGGAAAGCATGATGAGGAATATATCACATGATTTTCCTCAAATCAAGTGCCATCAAACCTGTGACACAAACAGTGGTTCCTCAGCAGCAAGACAATGTGCCATGTGCTGAAAATATACCACGAGTGTAACCCAACTCATGCCACACACAAATGCAGCGAGACCCTTCTCCTAAAATGATCCTTTTAAAACCAGGCAGCATTTCAAAGCTCCTCTGTATTTGGCTTAGATTCAGCTCACGTGCTGAGAGGCTGAGCTCTCAGGATGCCCTGGGTTTGCTCTCTCTGTGCTGCAGGAGAGCCTGACCAGGCCCCATATGCAATCCAGGTGTTGGGATGCTCCAGACCACCGCTCTCCTTCCCAGAGGCATCTGGCAGGACTTGGATGAGGATTAAGAGAGCTGCCCTCTGCAGAGAAAGCATCTCCCCTCTCAGGTGATAAATCATTGTCTTGCAGTGACACTAATGCACATGAAATGCACTACTTGTGGGTTTAGGTGGTAAATACTGATTGTATGATAACTGAGCTACAAGAATGCTTAAAGAAGCAGTCAACTGAGATGAGGGTTGTCCCTGTGGCAGGTGCTGTGTCGTCTCACCATACTCACAGGGATCATGGGATAAAACAGGCAGCAAAGGGGGAATGGTATCATTTCCATTTTAATAGTAATGTTAATGCACCATCTTGCCCAAGGTCACCTGGGAAATTAAAGAGCATTGATGGATTAAAAAAAGACAGTGGGTTGATTTTGTGATGAAAATGTTTGCTCTTTGGAGCTAGATGCCACTGAGACCTTCCAACTTCAGTGCTGATGCGTAATCCAGGTTTGCCTCTGTATCTCTGGATCAGAGTCTCCATATCCTCTCTCAGTTTAAAATGTGGGCTCATCCATTCCTTTTACTTCCAGTATAAATCTGATAGGATATTATGCATCAAGCTCATTAGAAGCATTCTGGTTTCCCCCAGGATGCCCAGGGGATGTCCCAGCAGGAGGAGAGAGTTTTCTGCAGGGATGCACAGAAAAGGGGAGTAATTGCTAGGAAAGAGCAGCCATAAAATAAACACAAGGCTAAACCAGGTGCTGTGCTGGATGTGGCTCATCAGAGAAGGTGGTTGCAAGATGAGTAGATGTGGCTCAGACACTCTGGAGTCCCTTGCTGGGGTACCAAAAACAGCTCCTATCCAGAGCTATTACATATTTGCACGTCCCTGGGGCCACCAGCAGTATGAAATGCAGAGCTATGAGGCATTGGCTCCATGCTGCTTGCAAAACACAAGATACTGTGTACTGCCTAAAGCAGGTTCTTGCCTTCTGAAAATCTCTAAAGAAATGACTGTTTAAAAAAACAAACAAACAAACAAACCAAAAAGCATCAAACTCCTGAAATCTTTGGGTTTTGAATCTGTCCCCCTGCAAATACTTTCAGTAGCTCCTCACTTTTGTAGAGGGTTTATACACTGCTTTGGGCTCAGGACCACTGTTTGGATGTGGTGGATCTGCAGTGTGCTGTTCTCTTTTTTTGCAGTGCTATGTCCATAGCCTTTTTCATATCTTAATACAAATACGGATGTAGCACTGGGTTGCACAGAGCCTCGTTTCATCTCTTTTCTTTTAGCCTTGAATGTTAAGCAGATAATTCTGATATTAGTTAAAACTGAGCTGATATAATAGGAGCAGATTTGATGCTCTTTCACAGTGCTGTTACGTCTGCTGAGCCTTGGACAATGGAGGAGGTGGTGAACTTTGTGGTCTGCAGAAGACCAGACATTCCTGGGTTTCTGTGTGAGGGCTCCTGCACTGATCCGTGAAGCGGTGTTAGACTTGCCCTGACTGTGTGTGCCCTTCAAGTCTAGGGTAGTGTCAGGCATAGCCTGGGCCCCTCAGTCCTTTTGCCTGTACTTTGGGCTATTAATCTTTGCATGGAAGTCCAGCATTTCAAGATTTGCCACATTTGATGATTGAGTGGGCTGCCCGTGCAGGCCAGGCAACATGTATACCACCCAGCTTATCTGCAAGGTGTCCACATGTTCTGCACCATGTCTATCGTCTTCAAATTTTGTGTCCCCAGGATCTTCAGGTGTCACATCTGAGGAAACATGTGTGACTTGACCTGCAATCAAACTGAGCTGTCATTAACCAACATATTCAAAAGATATCATGGTGTGCACACCAATACACTCCCCTGTGCTGGGCAGTGGCCAGCCAAGAGCCACTCCAGCACATCTGAGCAGCCCAGGAGAAGGGAGGCGACGGGAGGGAGGTATGGGGAAAGGTGCCTACAGTAATGTGATTTGGGGCTTGGGGCAAGAGGAGAAGCTTGCCACACCACAGGGATGCACAGTGGGGACGACCGAGGATGTTGTGATGGTATGAGTGGTAGATGCCCTGAGGGAGAACTGGTTTTGTCAAACTGGGAAGCTCTGGGTGACAGAACAGAGATCTAAGGAAAACTTGGCTTTTTGGGTTCTGCTGTGCAGGAAGAGCTGAAAAGTCCAATACAGAAAAAAAGCCTGCACAGATTACAATGATAATACAGATGATTAATACAAGCCCTTACCTACTAACAGTGCTTAATAATGAAAATGTCTTACTGTGTGTACTAATAGCATCTAATAGTAGTAAATTAATAACATCTGGGTTTTTAATAGTAGACTATGGACATGTGATTTATAATCTGAAAATAGCTTATACCCTGTTGCTGTGGAACATCTACTGTCCACACACGGCAGAGGCTGAGTGGAACATATTTCTTTTTTAGCTCTTTATCCTAGGGTGTGAGCAAACACTATGAGTCTCCTAATACATTTAGCAGTGGCCACATGGTATGATGGACCAAGGCCATGTGCTGTAAAGGAGAACAATTTAAATTAAAAAAGGGTGGAAAAATACCAGCTAAACAAGCAAACATGCCATGTTTTGGTCTGCTGAGGAGGGATATACTCCTGCTATGGCTTATCAGGCTTTTCTCTTTGAATTCAGGATCTCTGTGCTTGTCCTCCACTCAGGTGCTAATGCACTTGGCTGCAAAAGAAAGCACATGCCCTGAGCATCATTTTTTGACATTGTTTTTGCAGTGCAGGAGACAAAGCGGCTTCCAGTGGTGTGTCACTGGAAGCTCTCTGGCTCTGTGCGGTGCTGGTGGGCTCCCATCTGCAGGACGTGACTTGACCTGTTTGTCTTCAGGATGTGGGAGGATCCTCCTCCTCAGCTGATGTCACCCAATTTCATCTCAGTTCATAGCCACATGCGAGGGATATGTGCAATGAGATATCTGTGGGACACCAGGACCAAGGCCCAGCTGGACCATGGGAAATGCCCTCCTACCCAAATCCTCTGACTATTTCTTAGGGGAAAAAGTGCTCCACAGCTCTAGCCTGCCTCTGTGCCCCCATCTGTCCTATGGTAACCACGGTCGGTGGATGCATTGGCTTGCCTGGGTAGCGGCCAGATTATAATGGAGGGATCGCCAAGACCTGGCAGACTGGAAACATTTCTAATGTCCCATCTTAGAAATAGCACACTGATGTCCAGCACTCTTTCCTCTAGGAAATAACTCTTGATGAAAGATGCTGTTGAGCTGGTTTTGAGATGATGCAGTTCCAGCTGGAGCCGAGATGAAAGCCTGTTCTGCATCCCTGCAGAGACTGGCCTAGGCCTGCTGGGGGACTCACCCTGGCACAGATGTGCTCTCTGCTGCTGCTGGCCATCACCAGAAAACTTCCCAGGATGACCAGCGCTACGGTAACACTACCTGCCAGACACAATGACAGGTCTGTTTCTCTCAGGATAGACACTGAAATAATCCAACCTTGCCCACTAATTCTCAGTCATGCTCAGTACAGGTCCGAAGATCTGGTGTGTTGCAGGACGACCCTCAGGCTAACTCTCCTGCACTGCTACAACCTGGAGAAGGCAAAGAGACACAGCCATCAATAGCCCAGCCCCTACCTCAACCTGAAGCCACAGGTTCACTTCTTAAGCATCTCTCTATCTGCAGCGGTTGCTTTAGGCAAGTTACCAGCTGGGACAAAATGTGCAATAAAATATTTCCCAGCTATGGCATGTCATTATTATACTGTCTGTACTGTTCCGTAACTGTGACTAATGCCTTGCTCATAGAGGGCAGATTGAAGATTTGCAACAAGAAGCAAAAGGTAACAACCCAATAAAAGCTCTGTGGCCAAATCTGCAATGCATACAGGGATGTGTTATTGTATCATATATGATTTTCCACTTTCCTTGGGCAGGGGAGAGAGCTTTCTTAAGCCAGTTTTAACTCATAATAGGCTTAAAATCAGATAGCTTGCGTTGCAGAGTGTGGGATCAGTAGAGGAATAAATGTTATAATGACCTTGAAAGAAAACAGTGTCTTCTGTCTGCTAGGTCAAGCAGTACAGTAGCATACCAGAAATAATCAAGGGACTTATTCTCCAGCTAATTAAAGACTTGAAAATATAATTTCATGTTGTGATTGTTTGCAATTAGTCACAGATGCTACTGCTCACTTGCTGTGCCATTATTTTTCCATGCATATACTAAGAAACGCATTTTAAAGTAAAATCAGCCAAAGGCCTAGAATTTAGGGTTCATTCTGACAAAACTCCACCTTTCATGTATTTTATCAAGAATTATTAACTAAAGAAAATTGTTGTGGATTTCTTCAGTATAACACACATGTTACATATGCATATGTTTTATAATTTATACACTGCTAAATGCAGGTATGCTCAGGATAGCTTTAGGCTTCCTTCATAGTCATTGAGAAGAAACAGACAACTTGCCCAATCAACTTCAGATGCCTATCTTGGGAGAAAATCAATCACATTACCAAAAAAATTACAATTTCACTTCATTCCTGTGCACATAGGGAGCCCACTGAGACTCCCTGAAAGGTAAGTGAGAAGGATTTGGTGAAGTACATGATCATCATGGTTCAAATTTGGTGGAATTCCCAATCCTCATCTACACCACTGGAGAAATCCCCAGCAGTCACATCTTACAGAGAGCCTAGCACCTACAGGAACAAACACAGCAGGGTACAGCTTCTTACAGGGCCTGGGCATGTATCGGGCATTAAGTTGCTCAGCTTGACCTGCTCCTGAGAGCACGAAGGCAGGTGCAAGCAAGACCACAACAAAACACACTGCTAGGAATAAAAAATCACCTGGGAGTAACAAACATTTACATGGGGAGTTATGTCACCCAACTTGCAGTCTAAATCCATTGCCTAAGTTTAAGCTAGGCATGTCAATGAATTTCTAAAGCCAGTGAAGTAGAACATGCACTTCCAGGAGGGATTGGTGTTATCCCAAGAGAAATGGTAAGAGTCTCCGTTGGTGATTCCTGCTGGCTTCCATTGCGCACGTCGAGGCAGTTCAGGGACAGCGTCCAGGCATGCGCAGTCAGGTGAAGCAATTCAGATGTTTGCAGGTGAATTGGCAATTTTACAGGAATTTTGAGGGTACAGTTTTGAGAATAAGATCTTAAAATAAACCCTTATCCTGAGTCCAACCCATTCTCCTTTCATTAAGCTAATGATGTATTTTAACAGGAGTATGATGGAGGAGACAAATTCCCCGGCTGACCAGAACAGCCCAGCCTGAGTGTGTAACAGCATGGTCTGATTGCCATTTCCCTTATCTTTCCCATCCTCTTTCTCTGGCAGGCTATGGCCAGTCCTCACACCCTCACACTCTCTGTGCTGCTTCACATTGCCGGCAGGAAAAGGCACTGCTGATAAACATGCTTTCTGTGGAGCAGTGAGCACATTTCTTTTTATTCTTAAGACAAATAAAATGTTATGGATAAAGTATTTCACTACATAGTTTCCTGGCTGATAAAGTTTCAACCTGAAGCTTAAGAGCACGCATGCCTGCAGAACTGACTTGGCACAGAAAGTCAGTAGTGACAAATGTAATATTAGATCATTGTTGCAGGGGACAAAACCCTCCATCTGGAGGGGAAAGACTGGATGGTCTCAATGGGTTTTTCATAACTAGCTTTTCAGATTGATTGTACAACGTGTCTCTAGACACTATTTTGCCATCATTACTTAACATTACAGAATGAACTGCCTGTATTTGCATTTAAGTCTTTCAGTTTAAAGTATATAGGTACGCAAAAGAATGAAGTAGGATTCATAGCAGCTGTGTATCCTGAACATGAATTCAGGGCACTTTTCTATCCTTTCACCCTCAAAAAAAAAAAAAAAATCACTATTAATCTAGAGAGTCTGGTAGAGAATATCTGTCTTTAAATTTAAAAAAAAAAAGACCAATTTCTTCCTGAATTTTTACATGAGGGAATACTCACCTCTACTTTATTTAAAAGAAGTTATCTGTGTTCTGTGGGCTTCCATCAAGTTGTTAATGTGACATTCATCTGAACAAAATGTGGCTCTTCTAACATTATTGTCATGGCAGACCTTGGGGAGAAACTTCATTACCCTCTGTGCACCAGCTGAGTGGACATTTTTCTCTTGGGTTGATTGTGCTGATATTTTCCAGTAGTAGTTTTCTAGATTAATGGCAATGTCTTGGATGCAGAGGGACTGCTGGAGCAGGGTTATATTAATGAATGATATCATAGGTAGTGCTTAAAAGCCTTCAGGAAACAAATGGTTGGTAGCAACCAGAACAAATTGGGTGTCCTGAAGAAAAACGTTCCTGTGGGCTCTGACTGTTGGTCTGATGAAGTAGCTTGGGAGAACTAGGACACAAGTGAATATCTTGCTTCTGGTCATGTTTTCCTTCAGGAAGGAAATATCAGAGCACAGTGCTAATGCAATTCTTCTGCTTCTAGCACATCAACTAGTTTGGGCAGGGTCAATGCCAGTGTCTTCCCACCTCACCCCATTGCACAGTATCACATAACCACAGACCCGTACTCATGCCCCGGCAGCGACAGAGGTTTTACATGGTTTTGATCCTTCCACAATCACTGTTGCTGCTGCACTGGTGGGATGGGGCTGAGGGGTTATTCCTCAGGATGCTGGCCTCCAACCTGTTGGTTCTGTCTAGGCTGCTGTATGCAGCAGTGCGGAGCCTCAGGAGTGAGGAGGGAATCTCTGCCCGGAGGTTGCAGCGCCTGACATGGAAGCTGTTCAGGCCCTAGCTGCCACAGCCACCTGCCAGATCCGCCAGTGGCCACCCCTTATCTCGAGGAGGTCACACATCACACCAGTCCTCATAAGCTCACAGTGGAAAGGGGAAGTAGTAAAGGGGAAATACTCCATGAAGACGTGATGTGATGTTCTTCTGAACCTCCAGCATGAGCCCACCACCCCCTGCTAGTCCAAGAAGGTGCAAATATTTGCATAAACACTAAGGATTGTGACTTGTATATTTGCAACAATATTTTTTACTAAACTTGCATGATTGCCATACATTTTGAAAGTCTGATTTGCTGACTGTCTTTACTCCATCCATGCCAACCGTGCCCAGCCTGTTGGTTGCAGACTGTGGGCAAAATGTGGGTCACTGGCCAGAACGAACGAGTGTCCATTTGCTAGTCCAGCAAGGTGTATGAAGTGGTGGCTCTGATCCTGATTTGTCTGAGCTATGAGCTGTTGGGACAGCCCCCATCCTGCTCTTGGCCACCATCAGTGGTGCAGCAGAGAAAAGCTCTGGGGGTGGAAGTGAGTAAGGACAGGTAGCGAGGGGAAGATAGAGCACACTGGAGCAAGATGAAGAGCCCTGAGATATATGGGGGGAATCACAGAAGGAAGAGGGGAGGGGAGAGGAGAGAGCCTGAGGGGAACCGCAGAGAGGAGGCAGAAGAAAACCTGAGACACGTGGAACATAATTAACCAAGCATAACATTGTTAAATCTGAGTCTTCAGTGCCTTCACCACTTTCGTGTGTTGTGCATCACTGCTGGACTCCGGGGATGGCACCAATGTTGTTTTACTGTCCCAGAGGCCATTTTACTTTTTGACTTCCTCTCTTCTCCCTTCTGATTTTTAATAGGCCAAGCATCACTGTTGATTAATGGGGAGAATGAAAGGCAGAGAACATTTATGGGCTATTAACCTTAACGAGGGCAATAACTAAGTGTAAGTCCATGCATGTTCTGCAGTAGTGAGTGCCTGAAAGCTGCTTGATATTTCATGTGTGACAGAGATGAACTTGATGCTGTGAGCAGCGTTAACATGAAATAGCTCTACAACAGCTGGTTCAGGAATAAATCTGCGCACAGCGACATACAGTACAGCCTCACTAACCTGAACATACACTGACTGGTTGTAGGAGGAAAGATGAACCTGAGACCCTGACAGTTACTTAAGTAAAAATTGCCCTGAGTGGTTAAAACCCTCTGCTAAAAATGCCAGCCATTTGCAATTCATATAAACAACCAACTCTGAGGCATATTATTAACAACATCCATATGCTATTCCACATTACTTCGAGGACTCCTTGCTTAACACGGGTCGAACAGCCATAGATGTTGGCATCATTTTAGTAATGCACAAAGCCATTTTATTTCTATTTGCTTACATGTTAACAGATTTTAAAGATCTTCTCTAGCATTTGTGGCAAGAATTGTGGTATGTCATTAGGATGGAAATAAACCCCTGAAAAATTCAGGCTTTGCATTCCATGTGGGCTTCTGTGAGCTCTGCTGGGATTTTTAGACACATATAAAGGCAGTTTTTTCTTTTGTATTTACACAGTTCTTGATTTCCATCAAAGTAATGAGTTTTATATCCTACTGAAGATGCGATCTAAATTACCCTGTAGAAAGGAGGAAAATATGAATATTTCCAAATTGTAGTTAGGAATTTGACATGGAAAGAATAAGCAACAGCACAGATGGATGTTAGTGCCGTTTCTCTATGAGCCACATTCAGGGTTTCAGTTGGCTTGTAAACTCTGACCCATTCTCCCTGCTCTTACCCAGCTGCACAAGGAGTGCTTGGCCCCAGGCACCCCAGAAGCAATGGGGTGACCCTAACGCCTCCAGGGAAGGGTTGTGGTGCTGCATCACAAGGCTACATTTCTCCTTCAAGAGCAGTGGTGCATCTTGTGCCTGCACCCCCAACACCACAGTCCAGGTGCTTTTCTCAAGCCACTGAGCCCCCATTCCTTGGGGGGGTGCAGACTTGAAAGGTTGGTGGCAGAATGCCTGCCCTCTCCCATATAGATACAGGTGTCTAGTTGTCTGTCTTCTCTCAAAGGCTGTGTTCCTGCAAGGAAATTCTGGGTTAATTTCCAGGGTTACAGAAGATGATGAGCAGTATAATCCATGGTATATCCTGCTGTTTGATGAGCTTTCTACTATATGCAGTTCAATAAATTTACTCTATGTAATTAAATAAATTAAATAGCTTATCACACCTTGTTAATTTTCTTTCCAGTTCATGCTGTGGCACTCAGAAGGTATGACATGCTGTGCGTGCAGAGGTCAGTTTAAAAACAGTGAGAAATCAGAGTAATGGTGAAAATGACACAAAGAAAATCATCCCTTTTATACATCTGTGCATCTGATCCCCCTGAAAGACTATGTAATGTTGCTGACATGTCCCTAGGATTTTCTAAGCACAAGTTGTCCTGACCTCCCTCGCAAATCTTGGAGCCTCTGTTCTCTTCAAGGTGCTCGCACAAGCCGGATACGCCTCGCTCCGTCGGTACACGAGCTACTTCCCTGCACCATGGCCATCTGTTTCTTAACGATTATGTCTAGCCTGGGTTAATCTGCTCTTTCTTTTAGGGTATGTCATGATGCAAAAACCACAGTATGAACACAGGCTTCCCAAAGATGTTTTCTTGGCTACTGTAGCTGATGGCCAGAGCCACAGAGTCCTGGCTAGCTGCCTGCTGGGAGACCTTGAGAGCTCAGTTTGAAGCTCCTTTTACACCCTGTGCTGCAGGGACCTACGCTACTTTAGTTGTGCTAGGAGAGAAGATACTGCTTTTTTTCCCCAGTCTTCCTCAGTCTGCAGATCCAAACCTGGTGCTCTGAAACAAGACACTCCCCTATTTCTGAGTTTAGGGGGAAAAATGCTATCTAGGTGCCCAATTTCCTTTTACTTTGAAGTCTTTTTTTACCATCCTTTTTACCAGCTGTTGATAAACCATGATGGAATGGAGATGTATGTTGCCACTCCCCTCCTCAGGTAATTCCCTCTCCCCATGGGGTAAATAGCATGGCTAGCAGTGGTGCTTTATCCTCACGCTGTCTTCTGAAATTGTCTTTAAAACCACTCACTTTGAAGCCGCTGAGAAGCAGCTCATCCCCTCGCCATAACCTGCATAGCACTGGGCAAGCAGGGTGAGCAGGGACTGCGGAGTCTTTCCTTAAACTAAGATGATTTACTTTCAATAAAATCTCACCAAACTGGAGCACATAAACTAGAGCAAGTTTTTTTAAGGTCCAAATAGATTTTTCTTTTGGGAAAACCTAGCCTAAGAAGAAAGTGAATTGGCCAAGCCCTGGGCAGTGCCAGGTCAGCACGTGCAGGCAATGATGTGTGTCCCTACGCACCCAGCAAAGACCATCTTCTCCTGTCTTTGTGTCCCAGCTCCAGGGCTCTGGTGGGAATCACACACATCACAGCCACGGCTCCAGGTCTTCCTGGATAAAGCAGCTCTGTCAGCTAAAGTTTCAGCTTGTATTTATTTGATTTGGTTTGAATCAGTTTTTCTTTAAGTAGGCAGAAAAGATAGGATTCATCCCCTGCATCCCTTCAGATCTGCATGATGGAGCAATCTGCAGCTGAACTGCTCAGCCCAGGCTGTTTCCATAGCTCAGTGAGGAGAAATGGCCACTTCTGGCACATGGTTTGTCAGGTCAGTGTGGCTATCTGCTCTGGGACAGGGTGAATCACACATCACAGGCTCTACTGCCTGTGAAAGCAGCTTTAGGTGACCAGCTCAAATGTGCATGTTCCTCCATGGGACTGGAGGAACCCTACCCACTGCGTAACATATTTGTCTTGTAAAGACAACTTCTGGTTTGAATTCCCATCAGCTGAATTCCTAGATCTGTTTAGCATTTCCCGGTAAGCTCTGTTCAATTTCATCTTTCTTTGGTAGCACAGTAAAGGTGTTGGTTTGTTTTTTTGTGGGTTTTTTTTGTTTGTTTGTTTTGTTTTGTTTTAAATTGTCTCTGTCATAAACTGCTTGGTGAAATACTGGATTCAGAGGTTGCAATGCCTCAACATAGCTGCTTCCTTAATTGTACTGTTAATTTATGATCCTTTATGTTTCCAGGTATCTTATTTCTGACACTGAGAATGCCTAAACAACCCTCTTTTTACAGAAAAAAAAAAAAAAAAAAATCTTAAAGATTCTGTTTGACATTTGGGGGTGTTTTTTTTGTTTTTTTTTTTACATTCAGATCATTTTTGTTGAGCTTATTAGACTTTAGTCCTATAAGTAAATTAAACAAACCACTTTATCTTATTTGTGGTTTATTACATTAGATTCTTGCATTTTTGGGGTCTAAAAATGCCTGCTTCTGGAGTATTCTTCACAGAAGACCTGAAATACATCAGTAATACACCCTGCGCTTCCCAATCGCCCTGGCATTTCAGTTATCAACCCCAGTGGGTGTTGAACTCCCTTTTTCTAACTACCATGTGCAGGTTTAACAAAACACTTGGGATTACTTTGGAGAAAGCTGAGCAGAATTTGGTGTGTGGAGAGTTTTCCAAGCAAGGAGCATTCAAGCATGATGATCCAACCTCATTTACATCTCTGTTTTTTAATGGAGACACCTTCTGTGCCCTACACGATGCTGCTTGCCATCAGTGCTATTTCTTCTGGACACTTTTGGTCTCTATTTAAGGTCATACTTACCTTTCTTGTTGAGTTTTAGTCCATTTCCCCCTTTGAAAAAGGAGTACAGCAAAGTATAGGAGACAACTTTTAAGAGAGCTTTTGCTACACCTAGTGGCAGAGCCTTTGAAGTGCCTGAAAAAAAGGCAGTTCAGCAAAAAACGCATCTCCTTTTAAAAACTCTTGTTATAATGAAACCCGATGTGAATCGTATTGCTGTCTGTTTACCTGTGTTTTTCATTAAAAAGCTCTACTATTATTGCCTTGTATTGGCTTTCTTGATTCTGGCTGCCACCTGAGACAGTACTGGTCTGGACCAGCGGAGAATTTGTTTCAAACTGAATTATTACTGAATGCAGAGAAAAGATATATTGGGGGGATGTTGAAACAATCCCAAACTGCCACAGCTGTCATCCTTTCCAGTGCAGCACCTATATCATCCAGGAGTAGTAAGAATTCGCCCAAATTTATTTTGCACCAACCCTGCCCAGCACTTGGGCACCTGCCTACAGACCATCATAGGTGGTGGTGTGTCCCTTAGTGGGGGAACGGGGAAGAATATAAGCATGGCTGCTTGCTTAGGACGACAATGTTTGTTCAGGAGATAGATGACTGTTTTCATGTTGTTTCCATCCTTTTTATAAGGCGAAATGAGAAGCACACAAGTGGGGGATTGAGAACCAGCAGGGACTTGCCAGTGAGTGAAGATGTAGGGTCACATCTCACAAGCCTGGGATGTGGATTGGTCCTAGCTGAATGCTTGCAGGAGAGAAGCTGTAGTAACAGCAACTACTCTTTACCAGCATCAGAGTAGTCTATTTTCCAGGAGAAAAGCTTTGATTAATTCCAGTGGGAAATGGATGCAGCATTGGCAGAACAACACATCCTCCTGATCCTGAGCTGGATGGGAGCAGGCTTGGTTGCTACTGGCCCCGTGGTAATCAGACCTGTGAACAAGGAGGCTGGGATCATGATGGTAATATTGACAAAATAATGCAAACCGTAGCTGATTGCAAACCTATTAAAAAAAATCAGCACCAGTGTTTGAAGAGTTGTTGATCCAGATTTTAAAATCTGGATAAAAATCATATGGGTGTTGAAGTGTAGTGGTTGTATAAAAAAGTGATATCAAATCTTATTAACCTGCTTTTTCTGGAGAAGGGCTAGCACCTTACATTGGGCATCAGGTGTTTATGGTGGGAAAGCATGTTCACCCAGCTTTATTTCAGAGCCATGGAGAGCAGCCCCTTTTTTCTGCTTGCTTAGGACAGGCAGAGGACAAGACAGGACAGGAGGAATGCCCCATCTCTCACCTGATCCTGGAGCACAAAGCAGCTGACCAGTCACTGGGCTGGAAGCCTGGCTTTGTTTCCACTGGTATGTAGTTTGCTTCCCCTGACTGGGACTTAATTTGGGTGGCCTGGTTGAGGTTCCCTCGCAGCAACCTTCTTGGGCTTTGCAGGCCGGAGGACCTCACCCTTGTCAGGGGAAAAGGCAGGAGAGACAGAAAGGGTTGGAGGAAGGTAAGGAGGGAGGGATACTTGTGAAAGTGGAGGATAACCCAGCACTGAACATGGAGCTGGGGGTTGCAGACAGGTTTCCCCTTGGGCACCATGGTCTGGGTGTCTTGGTAGTACATGCTCCCCATGTGTACCAGAGCAGAGATTGTTCTTTGCTGGAAACAGGTTCCTTTCATAGTTATGGAAAGAAATGGGCACTTCCAGAGCAGAGAATCCTACAGAAGGGCAAAAAATAGCTCACCGCCCCTGAAGGGAGCGTGAAGTGACAACTCAGCCACCATCAGTGGTGGAAGACCAGCAAGAGGACTTCCACCCCTTCTGCATTGCTGTAATAGGAAGCTCCTGTTCTGTGAGCAGTATCCAGCCACACAAGCAAAATTACTGTAAAAGACATGATGGTGAACCTGGTAGCAGGTATTGCAGTATCAGCATGAAAGGTGCACATAGAATGAGAGAGGAATAACCTAAGACCTTGGAGGAAGTTTAGCCTGAAGTATCAGAAAGAAGCTAAGACACAAAAACATACTGAGCATACACAATTCATGCCTTTGGACTTTTACTTTAGTGTATGCAAGAACATTAGAAAATACTCAAAGAGGATGAGCTGTGCATTAACTGGGAGATGGTACAGATGAGGAGACATTTACATCTCAGGGTGTTACTTGCTTTTGTGAAGTAGCAGGAAAATAAGGAACAATTTCAGCTTCAACAGTTCATACCTGAACAATTGTTTCAGTTCAAAGAAATCCTTGATGGAAGGAATATCCATCCCTGTTATTTACCACTGGTGTGAAACCACAGGAGCAGAAAAAGATCTGTAACTTTCTTGAGATACAGGTTATGATTTGAGAAGATAAGGTTTCTAGCATCAGGAATTATTTCTACATGACAAGCTTGATCTGTTCCCATAATATATGGTGGGAATTACTCCATCTCTCAGAGCTGTTCAACCAGCCCCATGCTGGGCAGCCTCTCTGATGCCTGGAGTTCACTCCAGTGCAGGGACATTGTCCAGAGATAACACGCTGTCAAAGTACTCTGAGGACCATTACAATTATGATTTTTTTTTTTTTTTTTAGAAGCAAACATAAAAGAGCTCAATAGCTCTCACAAGCAAAAAAATATTCTGAAAGGAAAACAAAATGGAGAGTTAAAAGGCATGATTTTTTTCCCATTTATTTTGAGCCTGCTTCTTTCAGGTACATAAAAATTGGCACAGCTTTCATTTTTTAATGGTTGGTTGTGCTTTCTTTCTATGCATGAAATAGAAGGAGCAGATGTGTCTCCTTTCGAAATGGGACTTACTTTTGCTCCCTAAATGTCAATCACCATTTGAAAAATGTCACTCTATTTCACGTCTCTCTGCCCTGTGTTATGGCTGATGGCCACATGTGGAAAAAGATAACTAGTTTCTCAAGCCTCCTGATTAGCACAGAAGCGTAAACATATCTGGCTTATAAAGGCTTCCCAGCTTCTTCCCTGAGTGGCACGAGTGGCTTCCCTACCTCCTTGCAATTACCGCTCTCTGTGCATCGCTGCTGGCCAGGCGGGAGCTCTGGCCTGGAGCAGAGGCACACTTCTCACCACCACCTGCTCCAAACCTCAAAGCAGGCCTGGACAACTTAGAGGTAAAACCACAGCTGGCTGAGGAGGAAGAAATGAGACATTTCAGGGCAAAGACAAACCCTTTCATTCACTTGCTCCTGCACTCACAAGTTGCAAATTCTTGGCTGGCTGGGTGCTGGGTATTTAGGGGATGATTAGAAAAACTCTTGGTTTACTCAAAATTTTGTTCACTTGCTTCAGTGGATGTTTGAATGTAATAAAAATCTTTATCAGAAAGGCATAGGCATAAGAAAAATGGAAATAACAACAGGGGTAGCAAGATGTGGAGTTATTCAGGTTTCCTTTCTAGAAGTTAAGAAACTACAAGTAGAAAATAAGAGAATACAGAAGTTATGTTCTTTTCAGTTATGTTAAGTCCTGTAAAAAGTGAGCCACTGTTTTTTTAGGATGCAGAAGGGAGATAATATACATTCATTGCATCTCTGTCTTCAGTGCTTTTTGCCAGATGTGAGTTCTTCTATTATTTAAAACATCATATAGAATATAAAAATTATGCATTTTTAAATTAAAATACACATTTAGGTAATTTTTAAATTCCCTTTGGCCTTTAAGCTGCCTTCGAACTCCGATATCTAACAGGACCACCTCAGGCCCAGTCCCCCAAATCCAGAAGATCACTTCTGGTCCAGGTCTACTGCCTAGGCACAGACTGACATCTGTTCAGACAGTCTGAATTCTGGCATTTCCTAATTTCTGAGCATTTGATGTCTCAACCTGAGCTGTTTTTCTAGCATGAACTTTCTTACATTTAACATGAGATAATTTTTATGAATAGGACTCTTCCCCAAAGACAGGTATAAGACTAACCACTCTATAGGTGCACATGAGACCACAGGGACTGACTCAGCAGAAGTCCAGGAGCAGTTTGGTAAGATCCAGGCTGAGGACAGGTTACATGTGTTACATGTGTTCCAAGTTATGTGTGTTCTTCATGTCCACAAGGCAGAGCATCACCTCATGTCTCTGGCAGTTGGCATTTTCACCTACTGGTTTTGCATGTGGCCCCATCTGTCCATCTTCTGGGCAGTGTCATCATCTGGAGACACTGTCCTGGATGCAGACTGTGAATGAAGATTGCTGTAAGGAAATCAGAAGGAACTGGTATCTCCAGGGAACAGGTTAAGAGAGAAATCTGTCTCTGCTCCTGTTTAAACCACATAACCCGTATTGTTAACTTGCCTTTTTTAATATGAAGGGATTTTTTTTGAACTAGGTTTGCCAGTGTTTTTGCCTTATTAACAATGGTACTTACCTCAGAGCTCAGGTTATTATTAGAAATTTTATATTCTGCAGTTGGTAGCTTTCTTGACTGTTATTATTAGCATTTTTATTTCAAAATCCTTCAAGATAATCTGAGATGCAGGGAAAGGCATCTGGCATTCCTTTATACCTTGAGGGAGGTTCTGGATTGCTCATTTATGTTTTAATTGCTATTTTATAGCTGTATATTTCTAGATGGCTTCTTATGGACCTATTCCCATGTCATGAAGTCATTCTTATAAACAATCCAGACACAGTGGTCTGGCACAAACCAGGTCTGCTCAAAGGTTTATTACTGTGATTAAGAGATGGAGAAATAACACAGGCGTTTTTGCATATGCAAAGCCTTAATGGTTAAACAGGCTTTTCCAGGAGCAGTGGCACTAGGAAAGGTTGGTTTCCTTGGAGAAAGCTCCTTCACAACCACCTCAGTTCCCCTCCCAGCTCCCACATCATGCTGTCCACGTTGCAGCCCTCCTCTACGTCCTGCCCACGAGGCAGCAGGCTGGGGATGGTGTGGAGCAACTTCTCTGCAGATTGCCCAGTGGGTGGGGATGTTGCCTTAGTTGGTGGCCACTGCCTCTCTGGAGGGATAAGGCTTGAATGATGCAGGCATTTCCCTCCCTGTCCTGGAAAGGACATGTCTTTCCAGTTCCCAGTCACTGACCATCACTAAATCTGTGAGATTTAGACCTCTGAGGTCTCTATAACTCTGTCAGGTTTGACTCAACAGGCTGAAGGTATCAAATGTTCGCATGGAGGCTGCAATCCACTTAAAGGTTGTTGTCCAAGCTCTGAGTTCCCTTGTCAGTGAAGGGGAAGAAAGAGGCAATTGTAGATTCCCGCCCCAAGTCTCAGCTGGCTTCCTTGCTCATGTAACAGAACCACTTGATCCAGTGACAATCTTTCAGATGGCTGCAATTCAGTGAAGTGACTCCTAGATGAAATGCCATGCATTTCCACTGAGCTCTTCCTCCCTGTAATTTGACTTTTTTCTCCAGCCTGATTGCATGCCTGGTAACAAAGAGGAATTTGTCAGCATGAAATCTTACAGAGTTAGTGCTTGAATCGTAAAAAGGGCTGGTTGATAGAATAAAGGTCTGCATACCAATTTGTTACTAATTATTTCTCAAGGTATCAATTTGAATCAACATCAAAAGTTTTCAGATGGCATTTCATGTCTTTTAAATCCATCTGTTCCCCATGCTCCAGGAATTGTTTCTGTGGTTTGAGCCTCCATTTTTTCCTACAAAGACAGATTTTCTTCCTTCTGGTGTGGGGCCTCTCCCTTCCAAGCTGTCTTTCTAACAGGGAAACAAATATCAGAAGCAATGCTAATGTTTTGTCTTCAATGTCCAGACCATTGAAAATGAGCCAAACACTCTCCACCCACTTCCCTTCATTTCTCAGTTCCTTTAATTTTTACATCCTGCTGGCTCCAGAGAGTCAATGAGAAATGAAGATGTGTGGCAGCCTCGAAGCACTTCAACAGGGCTGTGAAGTCATTTCAGGCCTGAAATAGCAGCAGCTGCTTCAGATCAGGAACTATATTAGCTGAGGAAGAAGAGGGATTGTTTTGTGCCTTCACAACAGCTCTGGCAATTTCGATTTTCCTGTCTAAGACTGTTCGGAGCTGATACAACAGTTAAACCCCACCTCTGCAGTGGCTTTATCCATCAGCACAATGTCCAAACTGTGACCCTATAGAAACACTTCTTAGCAGCATACAAATACTGTCAGGGAAAATTTATATCTGACACATGTATTTGGCATCAGTGAACTGACCTTGATTGTGTTGATACATGGAAGTCAAGCATTTATTCAGAAAGGTGATAGTAGCTTTATTTGTTGGCTAGATATAAAAACCCAAAGACCTGATAGTTTATATGCATGGTTAAGTATGAATGGTGGGGATGTTGAACGAGATTATCACTTTTCAAATTACAAAGTGGAAGGTTAAATTATAATTTTTTTAAATGACAAAGCAAAAAGTTATTTTGTGATACAGTTTCTTTTATAAATCTTTTATTAAAAAGTAGAACTTAATGTATGAACCACAGTAGTTAAGGAATGCTTGGAATTGAGTATGCAAGGTGCAGGGAATAGGAACTAAAAAATGTGATGGAGTCTAAAAGTAATTTGTCGAACCTCTTCCTGAGTGATGTTCCTGGGTGCCCCGCCATCTGCCTCCTGCCAGGTACCTTCAGGCAGACAGGACTACCCTGGGCTGAGCACCAGGGAGGGTTCATCCCTTGGTCCTCACGTAACTGCCCCTGCACTGGAATCAGCATAAGAGAAGATGCAGGCATCTGCATGTGCATGGTGCCACCATCCCTTTGCCTCCAAGGGTTTCCAAGGCATTTGTTTGGGACTGGCAGATGTGGGACAGGATTTATGGAGACCCGTGCTCTTGGAGAATGGTGGCTGAAGGGCTGCCAGGACTCCACATATCAGCTGAGCCCCTGGAGATCCCCTGATCTGTCATGGGAGCTGAGATGACAAGTCAGCTGGAGATACTTGCCTACATGCTGAACCTCCTGACTGACTCCCTGTACTGGGCCTGGCTGGGAAGCAGTTAATTTTCTCCATAGGGGTGCTGTTTTGGATCTGTGAGTAAAGCAGTGCAGATGACACACCAGTGTTTTGGTTGTTGCTGTGCAGCGCTTGCACCACATTGAGTTTTTCTCTTTTTCCTACTCTGCTCTACCAGCGAGTAGGCTGGAGGTCTACAAGAAGCCAGGAGGGTGCACAGCTGAGACAACTGAGCCAGGCTGTCTGAAGGGTTATTTCATGGCATACAACATCACATGCTGTAGTAAAAGTTCCAGGTAGCAAGAATAAGAGGGGACATTCATGTTTATGGCATTTGTCTTCCCAAGGAACTTTTACGTGTGCTGAGGCCCTGCTTTCTAGGAGGTGGCAAAACATCTGTTGTGAACAAATTCCTCTTTTCGCTTTGCTTGCTTATGTGGTTTTCACTTCACCTAAAAAACCTACCTTTATCTTGATCCATGAGTCTTCTTGCCTTTCTCCTATCTTCTCCCTGTCATGAAGGAGAGGAGAGAGCAAGCGGATGTGTAGGTGCTTGGCTGTTGGCTGGAGTCAACCCACCACAACCCCACTCCCTGTCCTTTTAACAATTTCAGTGAGGATGGTCAGGAATTGAGACATACAGAAGTGTGTTAATGGCCTCCAGATGAATCCCTTGTTAACAGTGTGGTATCAGAGGCTAAATTTGGGCAATAGGTAATTTCTGCTTCATTTGACCTGAACTAGCAACTTTTTCTTGGCAGATGTCCTCAAGGGGATTGCAACAGAAGACACTGAAGTTGAACTGCTACATGGTTTTGTTATCCTTTTTTCTTCTTTCCTTTATAGTGATATTTTCAGAATAAAAGATTTTTTACTTATCACCAGAGCTCTCCTCATCAAAGCTGGTCATTCCCAGCTGCTTCAGTGTTGCAGGACACAGGGAACTGAGAAAAGCACTTGAGGTCCACATGCTGCAGCATGGTCTGGTGACAAGATTTCCATCCACCACACCACAATACGCCATTGCCCAATCATGGGACCAGTCATGCATGAATCTATAGGTTACAAGCACTGGATCTGGATATTATGTTCGTGTTTAATGTCCACTGCTCAAAAAAGATGCTGAATAATCTGTGTATTTAGAGAAAATGCCACAAGAAGTAAGTGGTCACAGCAAGAAAACCTGAACAGTTACTGCCTAGGGCTGTGTGGAATTGAGTAGGTAGAAAGCAGAAGATCATCTAACATCCAAACTGACATCTAAAATCTGTCCAGTGAATCATACCCCAAAGTGCCTATTTCTTGCCTTTGGTTATAAAGGGTATCAGACAAGTCCCTCAGAGACAGATGCCATATTGTGAACCCCCAAATTCAGATGAGATGTCTGACCAGTGGTACAAAGTACATCACTCTAAGGAGTCCAGGCAGGTTATCAGCATCTGCAAGACTTCCCTCATAACCTATGTCCAACCTATGTTTGGTCATATTTTACTGAGTAGCTGGATGTTCTGAGCTCCAGTGATCCAGCAGAGAATGGCTTGCTCTGATCATTTTAACCCATTCAATTCATTACAAACTTTGTTGTATGGAAACCCAGAAAGAGACAGAAGAAAAAGAGCTCATCTAAAGCCACAGGAAAGAGACAGTGTGAAGTAAAAGCGAAAGGGGAAAAAAGTAGAAAAGATCTAGTCTAAAATCAAATGAGGGAGGAAAAGCTAGCTAGAAAGTCTCATTAATTCTGGCTAGAAAGAGAAGAAGAAATGAAAAATGAAACAAAGAGCAGAACTAGCTCGAGAGAGAGAGAGAAGAAAGATGCTGAAAAGAAAGATGCTTGGGAGAAAGAAGCCCAGTGAATTAAACAAAATGAAGCAGTATATGCTACAGATAAATCCTTTCAGCAGGCTCAGAGAATCTATCTCCATTAAAGTTTCATAGTGAAGGCTCAGTGGGCTTTTCAATATTTAAAAAGTGTTTCTGAAGGTAGCCAAGGGGAGATGCACTGATAACTCTTGAAAGGCTAATGCATTAAATTTTATTATGTCTTCAAGTAGCATGGGACAGTGTCTAACTCTAGGTTTCTTTAAGAGACCACTCATGTCTTACTGTGCTCCCTCCTCTCATTAAAATGTCCCTGTCTGGGGTGTTTTACATCCTCTGCTTTTCTCTCTGGTGTTCACTGGTGAAGATGAGACAGGAGCAGGAGAGTTGAAGACAGAAGCTGGGAATTGTGGTGCTGCTGATCCGCCACCCCACAGCGCTAGGGTAGGACCTGCATGCCCTGCAGAGAGGCAGAAGTAGAAAGACAAAGTCAAGGCAAAGGGTTTCACTGTGTGGCACCCGATGCTAAGAATAAGCAGCAACGGGGCTTTTTGTATAGACAGAAGTGATAGATAACATCATAGTTACTGGTGAGTGGTAACTTCCACTGCCCTGGCTTGAGACACAAAGTCACCAGCCAGAGACAGTTTGTCCTTTCTTGAGGCCACGTCTATTGAGGAGGGAATGAAAGCCCAAAGGGAAAGTAGCTCACAAATGCCAAAGCTTTTACAAGCAGGACCTTTTCACTTTTGCCAGGTGCATAGACGTGGGTCTAAGAAAGAAGAAGTGAATGTATGCTTTGAAGCCGTGTAGATTCGCAGCAGCATGGCAGAGGGCAGGTCTCTGCGTGGAGGTACATCCCTGCTCCAGAAACAAAGCCCAGCTCCTTGCCCCTGATCTGGTAGCAGCTTTCAAGCTCTCTCCTTGTACTCAAAATACCAGACCAGCAAATTAACTACCCAAGAGCTATGAAATAACACGATACAGTCTCATCACACACTCTTCCTTATAATCTTCAAATTTTAGTAGCTCCCGCAATGCGGTACACCCTCCACACCCAGCCCTGTGGCACACATCAGGACAGTGCATACTTTCAGAGGTTATGACACTTGGATTTTTTATCCGACCAAGAAAGGTGGCAACAGGTTCCCCTGTCAGGGCATTTTCCCTGGTGCCGGATGGTGTTGGGAGCGGAGCCCTGGGGTGCTGCCCGCCGGGTGGCAGCCGGGCCCCGCTGGAGCTGCCAGCAGTGCTGCCCGGGGAGCGGCTGGAGTGGCAGCGGGCACTGGCTGCGGGCATTAAGGGTCTCTTCGTTGTCATAGGTTTCATTTTATAACACTTGCATTTCCTTTATGCCATCCTGAATATCAGTCACTTTAAACAGCTTTCTAGAAATAGCATTATGTGTGTCATGGTCCTTGTCTAAGAGTATGAATCTCTCTTACTGTCTCCCATCAGAGAGTCTGCTGCATTGCAAAGCATTCAGTACACAGATCAGACTCCAAAAGCTTTTACTTTGACTAGCACTTGAGTTATCCCCCTTTTACAATACAAGCATTTGGCTGAAGATTAAGACATCCACCTACACATTGACTGTGCAACACACCTATCATCAACAGAGATCTTGTCAATGCGGCCCACTGAGCTCAGTTAGTGATTCAGAGAACTAGCCTGGCAGCCTTGGGGTTGGCAGCACTGCTCCCCTGACCACAGCACTGCCTGTAAAGAGGAGCTTAGAGGCTTGCATGTAACAACCTATAGGCAGATCGCTACATTTAGAGGGTTTCATTGAAAACTGAACTGTTCCTCCAGCCGTGATTCCCAGCTTCTACCTTCAACCCTTCTGTTCCCATCTCATTTTCACCAGTGATCACCAGAGAGAAAAGCAGAGGATATAAAACATGTAGCTTATTCAAGACAGTGTTACCTCAGCCTTTTGCATCCAACCAGGGCAGGTGTGTAACACATCATGGTCCCACCGAGCTGGCATCAAACCAAAGGTGGGCACTACTTATTCAGTTTTTCAATAAATTTAGAAAATGAATGGCTATTCAGATTTGGCCCCGAACTCCATCTGCTTCCTGCCTCTAGCAGGTATTGTTAGTGGCAGATGTCAAGGGAAGATTAAGGACAGAAAAGTGTCTGTAATAACTCCCTCACCCAGCCTCTGTTATATTCTCAGCTCAGAGGCTTTCCCTTGGCTTGTCTTTTTGGTACCCCCTTAGTAGACCCCTCTTCAAGTGCCTGTGTAATGAAGGAAGACACAGGTCAGACTGTGTGATGGGAAGATGTGGCACTGGGTGCCTTCTCAGCATGACTTGTCTGGTCTGAATGTGAAAAAACCCCAAGTTCCCTCCTTCCACTACACAAGGAAAATAAGGTGGTAGCTCAGATGCAGAGGGCTCCATTTGGCACATGTATAAAACCAGGCAGGATTAATCCCATCCTCAGAGATGTGGACTCAGGAAAGGCACCTCCACCTGGTGGCCACTCTGTTTTGTGCTGCACGATTCTCTGCTGCTCACTGACGTTTTTTAGAATTGCGTATTTTTTCAGTGAGAAAGTATGCAAAACATTATCTGTTTAATGGATCACAGGGAACCGTGAATGAGAAGAAAATAATAAACATAATGAGTAATTGTTCTTAGAAAACGTGATCTGATGCTTGCCTGAAAATTTAATTAGCATAATGATTGAAATTCAGTTCGGACAAGATATCAGACAAAACTTGAACTGAGGCAGCAAAGAGCACTGAATGTGTTTCAAGCTTTTTTCATCATAAGCTGCCTGTTGAGTCACAGTGACCAAACCTGAAACCCGTTCTTTCCATGGCTTTCTTTTATGTGCAGTTCTTTCCTTTTGGTATCTGTGAAGGGAGTTTTGGGGTATTTTAGACACCTTTCCCTACTAAAGAAACAAGCAAGGGGCATCCTTTCAAATCAAGTGGTACATAGCGAGGTTCTGCTGAGAGAAGGCTTCATCTGTCTCCCAGCCAACTGTCCTGCTCCAGGTTTGCTAATCCAGTGCCAGGGGTACAGAGACAGAATGAAATAACCCAAGAAACTGGTCATTATGAGGGAAGGACAGACTGCCATGTTCTCCTCGAGTTCCTTTTCTCCTTCGGGGCTGAGGCTGAGCTCACCCTGTGCTGTCCCCGTGGGGCTGCAGCACATTTTACTTGTGGACAAATAAAAGCAAAGGGACATCTGGGCTCTCTTCTGCTACAGAGCCCAGCACAGATGCAATGAAATCATGGCCAAAGTCTGATAGCTTCAGTTCCCAAAGGAGTAATGCTGCTTAAAAGTAGAAGCCAAGATAAGATACCGTAAAATTGTTTGTTGTCTGCCCCAACAGCAGGGCTATCTTTTCTCTCTGATAAACTGAATGGTTTTGACCCAGATTATAACCTCTGTTTTGAATTTAGAGATAAATATTGTCATATCAGCCGTGCACAGAGGCTCAGAAGAAACTTGTGACAACAACAATATAATGTTTCACAAGGCTGGATGGGCCAGATGAGGCTGCAGGATCTGGGCATCATGGTCAGGCAGATGCTCACCTCCACTCCACATTTGGAGGGGCTCCAGGACAGGGGACAGTATAAACTCTAATGACGCTGCATTGCCAGTGGCAGGGTAGAGCTAATTCCAGGTAGCTGAGGGTTTACAGCCACAACAGTGGATTTATCACTTTACTGGGCTTTAAGTGAGTTGTAAGAGTAATCTAAATTTAACTCACATTACAGGGTCGGCAGTCTCTTTACAAGCTTCCTCAACAGACAAGTGTCAAATTAGGGCTATATCAATAGATAAAGAGTAAAAAATAAAACCATTGATGGCCATAGATTTCCCAGATGATATCTTTATACTCCACTATAAAAGCCTATCACCCTTCATTTAAAGAAAGGGAAAATTGTTGACATCTCTTTCAAATGCTAATCATTAGGAAGCAACTTGAACTAAATATAGTTAGAATCAAATAATGTGCACCTTTTATTGAGGAGTAACAACACTCAATATCTTCTGCTATTTATGCTTCCAGATAATCCGAGTCATTAGTTTGGGACCAGATGATGGATGCCCTCCAGCTGCTGCAAGACTGCACCTCTGAGTATTGCTGGTGCCATTGGGACCCAGAGCGGTGGCTGGGCACTTGGTTTATAGCAGGTTTGGAAAATGCAGCACTTTGCTTGAGCGCAAATGCTCTCCAGGGCAGTGAGGGCTCTGCTCTCACTGCCTGCCCAGAGCCAGGGCAGCCCACGGCTCTCAGGATCTCACCCCTGGGCGCAACGGAGATGCCGGCTGAACAGGAGCCAGCAGTGTGCCCAGGTGGCCAAGAAGGCCAATGGCATCCTGGCTTGTGTCAGCAATAGCGTGGCCAGCAGGGACAGGGAAGGGATCTTACCCCTGTACTCGGCACTGGTGAGGCCGCCCCTCGATTCCTGTGTTCAGTTTTGGGCCCCTCACTACAAAAAGGACATTGAATGACTCGAGCATGTCCAGAGAAGGGCAACGGAGCTGGTGCAGGGTCTGGAGCACAGGTCGTACGAGGAGCGGCTGAGGGAACTGGGGGTGTTTAGTCTGGAGAAGAGGAGGCTGAGGGGAGACCTCATCGCCCTCTACAGCTCCCTGAAAGGAGGCTGCAGAGAGCTGGGGATGAGTCTCTTTAGCCAAGTAATAAGTGATAGAACAAGAGGGAATGGCCTCAAATTGCGCCAGGGAAGGTTTAGACTAGATATTAGGAAGCATTTCTTTCCAGAAGGGGTTGTTAGGCGTTGGAATGGGCTGCCCAGGGAGGTGGTGGAGTCCCCATCCCTGGAGGTGTTTAAGAGTCGGGTCGACATAGCGCTGAGGGATCTGGTGTAGTTGGGAACTGTCAGCGTGAGGTTAATGGTTGGACTGGATGATCTTCAAGGTCATTTCTATCCTTGATGATTCTGTGATTCTGCCCAGCTGTGGCAGTAGACCTTTGTGCACCATAAAGGGGTGGACTTTGGCAAAACCCTGCCCTTGGACTTTTAAGCACCTGCCACTGCTGACCTGTCTAAGAGGATTTTTGAGGTCACAGCACCTGTGAAATGAGCCAGGCACAGGGCTCTGCTGGAGGGTCCTACCAGACTTTGGGCAACAGCTCTGAGTGGCGAGAGCTGTGTGAGTACGCCCAGCCCCTGGCTTGGAAAAGCCCATCTCCTGTCTCACTGACCTGCCTTTCATGACATCCCTTCCCACCCTGACCCAGGCAGCAGCAGTCCCTGGCTGCAAGACTGAAATCACTGGCAGGCAGCAGAAGGAAGGGAGCCGCCCACACCACACCTGGGTCTCCTGCACAGTCATACTTGTGTTTTGCTCATGCAGATTTCTTCTTTTGGTAGTTTTTTTACTGGACAGGACCCACACATGTAGTCCAAGACAAATGTCCACCTGCATAGTCAACTGGGAGAGTTAGGTACCTCCAGGGGGTAATTAAACCTGGTCTCTGATGAATTGTACTCAGGAGATGCCTGTCTATCTCCCCTGCTTGCTCAGAGAGCTCAGATGACCAGTTTAAGGCTAAACACTTGTATTTTGCAAGACTGAAGTTAGCCATCTAGTGAGATGGAACCTCTACAACCGTGGACAACACTACATGACAGGCATCAACTACACAGGTCCTAGAAAAAAACCCTATCCATTTAGCCCTTTTTATTGGTACTCTTGTATAAGAATATAGCTAAGCCTAGCACACAGCATAGCTAAACTAAACTATGTGTTTCTTCCCACCACCCCTTTATCCAAGACCATTGGTACCTGTCATCCTCTCCCCATAACTTCCTCCCCTTTGCAGAGCTTAGGGACCACCTCTGAACCACCCTGGCTGCTTATCTACAAGCTTGACACAGAAAAGAGATACTGGTGCTGCCCTGGATCTTTGCAGAGGGACAAACCTTGCCCACCTCAAGGATTTGAAATAGTTGAGGTTGGAGGGAGCTCCCTGTTTTCTTCCTTCCAGTTACTTAAGAGCTGGAAAGATAAGCACAACCCTGGCTGGAGGAATGGCCTCTGCGTGAACCCTGTGCTCTGCATTTATTTGCATTGCTGAAAACTGCTTCTTATCTTTTGGACTTTCAAACCACGGAGTTTAAAGAAATGCTGGAGTGAAATTATAGCTGCTGATGATTAAAGCACTATATTTAGGCTTAACTGTAACTTAAACACCAGACTAAGAGCTCCAAAATATTTTTTACATAAACTCTCCCCCCATAAACAGTAAACTAAAATACCCAATCTGTTCCATTGACTTCAGCCAAGTGCAGCACAATTCTAGTTATACATTAGTCCTAGGGCCAGCCTCAAGCCTTGAATTAACCAGGAAAATATAGATAGTGAGAGACAATGACCTGCTGATACCGCTTGTTAGGAGATGCCACTTGGCTTCAATTAGCATTCAGGCTGTTGGGAGTTTATTGGGTTTTTTTTCAGAAAGACGCCACAAAATTTCAGTCATGTGAGACCCACCATCCAAGGTGAAGTGCCTGAGTGGAAATCTATCTTTGAAGATATTTAGTTCTTGGCTGCAGGTAAATATCTTAGGTAAAACAATGTGGATAAAGCCCTGCTGAGCCAGCTGACCTTGGGGAAGGCAGACAGCATGGTTATCTGAACTTCATTTTTCTGAGGTTTCCTGTTGTTTGAGGTGGGATTATGTTGTCAACTTCACACTGAGAGAGGGGATTCTGTGTGCCCTGGCTAACTTAAGGTGCATGACCCAGCATCCAGTTACATTTTGGAAAGGCAAATGGCACTCCTCTGGAGAGCAAAGTGGTTTAGAAATTAAAAGCCCATATGATTCAGACTACACGGCTCATATGCAATCATTAAGGGGAAAAGCACACAGAGGAAAGAAAGATGGAATAATTTGGGGGAGATGCTTAGCTGAAATAGAGTGGTGAGGCAGTGTGACACTCCCCAGGCAGTCATGATGATTGCATGCCTCCAGAGTTTTCCCCAAATCTCTGGTGGCTACTGTGAAACACCATGACGGGTATTTTGGTCACTTCTATGATGACTTCTTACCAGTCATCTCTTAAGATCCTGCTGGTTCTTCACTCCATCATAGGAATTTGGAGCATTCCATACCTCACATCCCAGCTTTCTGTAGCTATGCTCAGCAGAACAGCTTCCTCTTGGTGAGCCTGAACCTGGGACACACACTGGCTCCATCTAGACTAGTATACAAGTATGAACACGGTGGGTCTTCAGGCCCAGAGAGCAAGTAGCATGGCTGGCTGAGTCCATATAGCTAAACTCCCTGCCCTAGAAACACTGCTGTCACATCCATACTGCTCACTGGGAACTGTCCCTGGGCTGTGCTGTCCCCTGAGACTTGCCTGGGCAGCTTGGGTGGGTGATGGTTGGCAGTCACACAGCATGGGCAGAAAAGACACTGAAAACCAGAGGTGTCTGAGGGTTTGCCCACATGAAGAAATTCATCTGGAACAAACAGAAAGCGTGTTATGACCCCAGCAGCCGCTTTGCACCAGGGAAGGACACACAAAGCATGCTGAGTGGCTCCAGTTACTACATCAGGATCTCTCACATGGTGTTGTTGGGCTACAGGTTCTCCATACAGATTGTTCATCTCCTCCCTATGCCCATCTCAGTGCCACTCCTCACTTGGAAACCAGAAGTGGAAAAAAGTCAGCCATCCCTGTCTAAAATTCAGAAAAAAACCCAAAAATTATGTCACTGATAATTTAAGATGGAGTTCCCAATGTTTCCAAAACTGCAGTGTACCTCCATCTGTAGGCCTGGTGGTCTCTTGTGTTGCACTGCTGACACAAAGAGTTAAATAAAAAAACAGACCAAAACAAGACACAGAAGAACATGGAAGAATTATTCCTAATCCATTTTTCCATCACGTTTTCACACAAGCAGCAGTGAAAGAAACAGTATGGTATATTTACAGTTAATTTTCTGCTTATGAAATCACCTCATGAATGAAATGTGTGTCTGAGTTGTATGAGAGTCAAGAAGGGAGAAAAAATGCCAGCAAGGGGAGAACAGATTTATATAGTGTCTGCTTGCTGCCTTTCATTTTCTGAACAGCAGGAGGAGATTAATGATATTGTCACAACAACATTAATGATGCTGTAAAATCATAAGGACAAAGAGAGACAGGATTTGATAAAAGTGAAATTTACAGCTGCATCAGTCAATTTAATTATCTTTTACTAGGCTTAAACTAAGCAGTAAGACTAATCTCCATTTAACATGTTTTACAGGGTCTGCAGGCACTTTACAATCCTCCTTCATTCAGAAGTGTCAAATTATGGCAATATTGATAAAAGAGTGGTGTAAATGGTTGTCTAGTCAATCCCCAAACCAGTTAATATCTTTCTTTACTGCATTGTAAAAGCCTATTACTCTCAAGTTTTGGAGTGAAATTTGTGGACAGTAATCTGAGTTGATAATGTTTAGAAAACAAGCTTGGAGAAGATAAAGATCCACATCCACCTGCTTGCGCTCGCTATAAAAGGTGGTGCTGGCTGCCTCTGCTCTGGCTGTGCTGCCTGCATTCTCGCCCTGCCAGACCTGCCAGCCCCCAGACGGGGCTGATTCCCCCGCTGCCTTTCCCCTGGGTATGAGCTTTTACACAGTGTGGAGGAGAAGCAGACCCAAGCAAAGTCAGGGCTTGGCATGTATTTTAGCACAGGACACGCTGCGGCCCAGGATGATGGAGCCCCACGGACCATGGAGAGGAGCAGTTCTCCCCAGCATCACTTTCCAACCAGTCTCTGAGGTGGAGTGGGACCAGGCACAGGGGCTGTTGGTGGCTCCATCAGCTCTGCTCTGCGGATGACCCTGCTTGCGTGTGGATGGTAACTGCACCGCCAAACTCCATGCAGAGTCCTACCCCTACTTCCCATAGCAGCAAACAAGAATGGGGATTAAGTGTTTGGAAACCAAATGATTATCTAAGTTAAGATTTTATGACCAACATCTTCTACAAATGAGCTGTGAGAAACATGAAATGTTCCAAACAGAGTGTTTTGCTTCTTTTTAATTTTTTCAGCTCCTTTATTGCCCACCAGCAGCTGCTTGTCCAAATTCTGTTTCTTGATGTTGTAGTACTGGACCTGTAGTATAACAGAATATGTGTTATTATTACCTCCTGCAAAACCATGATAGATTATATATGTTAATTTTCCATATACTGCTTTTAAAAACCAAGTCCCTTAGGTACTTCAGGTCACTAGGGTTGATTTTTGTCTCTCCATCGCTTTGTGGAATTACTTATACTTCCACAAAGAGGGCATAAAGCCCAACCATCTCCATTTGACAGGTTGTTTTATGGCCATAGAGCCCTGCCTTTTCACAGAACTATCTTTGAGCTCTAGAGAAGCAAGCTTCTGGCATCAGGGACAGAGAAAAGATGCCTAAACATGCAGATTTTTTAATCTTTGATTTTCAGTGAGACTGAAGAAAATGTACTCACAAACCAGACGGCAGCTCCCAGCAAACTGGGGGAGTCCCTTGTTTGGCCAACTGTTGTTTGACACTTAGCAGCTTGAGAGAATCTAAATCTTTCTTAACGAGTTCAGATTGTCTTTCTCTGTTATGCAAGCAGAGGAAGACCAGTCTCTCTCTGGCCAGGTATGGCTGGCAGAGAAGAAACAGATTTTCTCGGATTTATTGTAGGCTCTGGCTCTGGAAAACTTGGTGATGGAAATTTAGATCCCACTTTACCTCTCTCTATTTCATACTGTTGCCTGCATTTGAGTGCTGTGGGACAGCCTATTCTTTGAACCATCTTTTCTGCTGGTCAAGTGACTCTGAAGGCAATTTTTGAGATACTTTAGTCTCACTAACCCATGTTATTGGATATTTTTTGAGTGAGGAGTCAGACTCCCTGGGAAACAAACTTCAAGGCACAGGCATGCCCTGGGTCATTGAAAGACAGTTGTTCTGGTCATGCATTGCTTAAAAAAGTCAACAAACAGAATGACTGAGACCAGTGTTTCTACAATATCTTATTTTTAGCTGTCTCAAAAAGTTTTTCTGCTAATAATGAAATGAACCTCTGACAAGAAACTAAAAATATTTCTCTTCCCAGGAAAGGAAGAGGCATACATTTTTCTGATAATTACACAGAAAGTTTACAGCAAAAAATAGTAACAGAAGTCAATTCTCCTGACTTTTAGTTATGTTTGAAACACACTACAGCCCTGCCTTATTGCCTACTTTCTTTAGCTTGCTAACACGTCTAATACCCTAAATCATGGCAGGTTTAATGTGCTCTGACAGCACAGAGTGGTCCTCTCACCTTGCAGCCTTTACGTTCTGGGACCACAGCGTCCAGCCCAGGAGTCAGTGCTCCTGGTGCAGGAGGTGCTGGTGAACATGCCCAGGACAGATGTGTCCTTCTGTAGAACAAGTACTACCTCAAGCTGTGTCTCAGACCAACCCCAGGACCTTCCTGGTAGTTGGACTGTTAGAAAATCAGATATGTTAAGATCAGCTGCAATGTGTGTGACAGGCTTGGCTGGCCTCTGTCATGCAGTCCATGTTCCCAGCTGCTGCCTCCGCTGGGCTCAGCTGGTGGGACACCACTTGTCAGCAGATCCCAGCTCAGAGGACCACAGATGGAAGTGAGATGGAGCTCTGCAACAGCTGGAGGGAACACTTGTGCACCAGAGCTTTAAAAAATTGGGAAATGGGCAGAGTATGGCAGTTCTCATCAACCTGACCCCACCAAGACCCATGATCCCGTCAGCACTCCTCTGTCCAGGCACTCTCAGAAGAAGGGTTTTCAGTCAAAGCAATGGCTCACCCTAAATCGACAACAGTCTCAAATTTTACTGCCCATTTCAAGGAATCTCCACTAAGCCTAGGGGAAAGGGTGTGGAAATTGGTAGAAGTTTTGTCCAAACAGATTTTCAGAGTTGAACCTCTGTCAATAAGTCCTGCAACGTGCTTGTTCATGCAGGAAATGGGGAAAAAGTCAGTTCAGGATTTTTATCCAACTGATCTTATCAGGGTGGTAAATCTGGTCTTTGATCTTTTGTCAACAACGCACAAAGTTGGAGGCAGCTGCCACCACCCTGCTCAGCGATGCAGTCATCAGGGTCTCATAAAACATTTATGAAACCTGCCATAAACTGGCCTGATAAGTAGCAGGACATCAGGTTTCAGGAGTCAGCAGCTTCTTGGGGAAGACCTTACCTCTAACTCCAGGGCTTCTTTGTTTAAATAGCAAACACATGCCACTGATTGCACCCTGTCATAAAAGCTGGGAGCAGGGAATTTGCATCAGCCCTGCTGCCTGCTGAATTTTTGTGGTAGGTGCTGGCCTTCACCATTTGCCTTTCCCACTTGTCAGTCGTAGGGTAAGAGGGAGAATAGGGGAGGAGAGGAACTGACAAAAATTATAACTGAGGAAGGAAGAAATTGAACAAAATTTAACTGAAGAATGAAAGAGAATCGAACAGACATTGGGAGTGTTTCTAGAATAAGGAAGAAATGAAAGTTTGAGCTGAAATATTTTTGGTCCCTTTATTTCTAATTTTGATTATTTTTTTGAGATTCTCTGGGTTTGGTCCCATGTCTGAATGTGGAGTGGGACATAATGAAACCCACCTTCTGTTCCTACTTTCCCCCGTTGCTGCAGCTATGACTCTAGACATGTCACAGTATCTGACTCTTCCTTACCTTCTTATAAGGAAATCACATTGACCTACCTTGTATGTTCCCTGTGCATGTATTTTCTTTCACAATTTTTTCCAAAAGACTAAATCCCTAATAGAAAATGAGGTTCCTCCAGTGTCCACCCTGAGACACCTAAGCCTCAAGAATATGTTCATGTTTCAGTGCTGTGCAGTGATTTCTGCTTACTTCAGCAGCACATAACACCTCTCAGAAGCAGAATGACCACATTAGCATCATGATCTTCCTGAGTCAGAAGCTAAATAGCTGTACCATGAAGGGGACTGTGTCGATCACTTGTTGGGATATTTTTTGTTCTTTGGAACAATTTTGGCCTGGAAGGTGCAGTTGGAAAAGGAAACTGCTGCTAGTTTCAGGTGTGTATGCAATGCAGTCCTGTTATTTACACAGAGGATTCAAAACCTCGATTTTCTGAACGCACAGGAAGGTCGGTAACAAAGTATAGCCTGTGTTTGTAGCTCAAAGCCCTACTTCTGGATAACACGAAGATCAAACCCTTGTTCCTTTGGTGCCATGAGGCCATATTTTTCGTGCATAGTACAGCTATCTTTGGGTTTTTTTTTCAGCAGAGACACAAAATAACACATGAAATATTACTGGGAACTCAGAATCACAAAATAATATCTGGTAAATCACCTGACCTACATTTTTATTTGCTTGTGTTTTCTGTGATGATGTACTGACAAAGTTGGGATGCAGACAACTGTTGTTTCTGATATCTGACTTCATAAAGCAGCTTTATTGTTTCTTCTAAGTAATTTAAATCACGCAAAATATACCCTACCATAACAAGATATATCAGGTTCGAGACCATCTGAGAAACATGAAGGTGCACAAGTCCATAGGGCCTGATAAGATGCACCGGTGAGTCCTGAGAGAATTGGCAGATGAAGTGGTTAAGCCACTATCCACCATGTTTGAGCAGTCATGGCAGTCTGGTGAAGTTCCCACTGACTGGAAAAGGGGAAAAATAGCCCCCATTTTTAAAAAGCGAAGAAAGGAAGACCTGTTGAATTGTAGGCCAGTCAGTCTCACCTCTGTGCCCAGCAAGATCATGGAGTGGATCCTCCTAGAAATTATGCTAAGGCACATGGAAAATAAGGAGGTGATTTGTGACAGCCAACATGGCTTCACTGAGGGCAAATTCTGCCTGATTAATTTGAGGGCTTTCTATGACAGGGCTACAATGCTGGTGGATAAGAGAAGAGGAACTGATGTCATCTACCTGGACTTGTGCAAAGCATTAGACATTGCCTCACATTACATCCTTGTCTCTGAATTGGAAAGACATGGATTTGACAGATGAACCACTTGGTGGATAAGGAATTGGACAGAGGGTCTCACTGAAAGAGTTGTGGTCCATGGCTTAATGTCCAAGGGGACAGCAGTGACAAGTGGCTTTCCTCAGGGGTTGGCATTCGGACTAGTGCTGTTTAACACCTTTGTTGGAGACATGGAGAGTGCATTGAGTGCACCCTCAGCAAGTTTGCTGATGACACCGAGCTGGCTGGTGTGGTTGACACGCTGGAGGGAAGGGATGTGCCATCCAGAGGGACCTTGACAGGCTTGAGAGGTGGGCCTGTGCAAACCTCATGAAGTTCAACATGGCCAAGTGCAAGGTCCTGCACAAATACAGGCTGGGCAATGAGTATATTGAGAGCAGCCCTGCAGAGAAGGATTTGGGGGTACTAGTGGATGGAAAACTGAATATGATCCAGCAATGTGCACTCACAGCCCAGAAAGCCAACTGTATCCTGGGCTGCATCAAGAGAAGTGTGGCCAGCAGGTCGATGGAAGTGTTTTTTTCCCTCTGCTCCATTCTCATGAGACCCCCACCTGGAGTACTGTGTTCAGCTCTGGGGCCCCCAGCATAAGAAGGACATGGACCTGCTCAAACAAATCCAGAGGAGGCCACAAGGATGATCAGAGGGCTGGACCACCTCCCTTATGAGGACAGGCTGAGAGAGTTGGGGTTGTTCAGCCTGGAGAAGAGAAGGCTCTGGGGAGATCTTACAGCAGCCTTCCAGTACTTAAAGGGGAACTTACAAGAAAGATGGGGAGGGAGTCGTTATCAGGGAGTGTAGTGATAGGATGAGGGGGTAAAGGTTTTAAACTGAAAGGGCGTAGATTTAGATTTGACATAGGGAAGAAGTTCTTCACTATGAGGATAGTGAAGCACTGGCACAGGTTGCCCAGAGAAGCTGTGGCTGCCCCCTCCCTGGCAGTGTTCAAGGCCAGGTTGGACGGGGCTTTGAGCAACCTGGGCTAGTGGAAGGTGTCCCTGCCCATGGCAGGGGGATTCGATCTAGATGATCTTGAAGTTTCCTTCCAGCCCAAACCATTCTATGATTTACTGCTACATATTTATTTTATCATGTAATCTCCATGAGATAAGCAGCTTTGATGTTCTAATTGGCATTATTGTAATATTTACCTGTCAAACTACTTCATTTGGTGGTGCAATTACATCTAATCTACCTGTTAATGCAGTCTTGTTTCAGGTCACTGAAGTCACTAATAATAACAATTGTTCAGTACTAGCAAGAACTTGGTGTCAGAACAATTCCAAACAAGAGAGATAGATACAAAGATACCTTAATTATGTATGTGTTATCAGTTGCTTATAGTAATAAAGCACTAATTCAACCCCTGTGTATAACCACAAAGCAGCTGTAATAAATTTCAGATTTGGTAATAAAATACTACTATATACCTTGATTAGGTGATAAAATAGCAGTTATTTAAAGAAATATATCAAAAATACAAAATGCTTCTAATCCTTAGTATTTCTTTACATGCAATGCCTTGGATAAAGGTTCCAGGGGTACCAGCTGTCTGTATTCTCCCATCAGTGAAGGTGACTGAATGAAGCAACTGATTGTGTTGGCTAACCTGTGCTTCAGGCCAGTTAGGTGACCCAGTTGTCTTCCTCAGTTGCCAGCAAACTCAGGACAGAAGACTCTCTACTTGCTTTGGTCACATACAATTAGTCAGATGATTGATCAACCACTGTGTCTTTGTAGCACATCTTAATTGTGTGAACTTGCTCTGCCACTGTATCAGGTTATGTTATTCTATACAGGAAGAAAAAGGTCTTTTCAATTTTTGCACATAATCTAACGCTACTCAGAGGGATACAGACAATGCAGTTACTCTGTCATACAGTAGTTTACAGAAAACGCAATAGTCATGACATTTTATGCACACTGGTGCAAAGTTAGTGCCCAGTATCCTGTGTGGGTGGCCTGGTGAGCCTTGGTGCTCTGATGACTGTAGGTCATGAAATCGCAGTTCCAAGGCTTGCTCTTAGATTTGAAAGAGGGGTTTGAATCAACTAAAGTAACGAGGAGAACAGGAACCTCCCACTTCAAACAGCATGACTCCAACCAGGAACTTCCATCGAAACCACAACATCATGTTAAATTACCTCCATGAAAAATCTTGTGTACCTTAGTGACGAGACACACACACAGAGTTGCATGCAGAGGAAGATGTCTGGAAAACTTAATTTAAATAGGTACAAATTCTAGACATGCCTGCAGCATGTCGTCTGAGCACAGGAGAAAGGGAGGTGCTGAGGCTGTGGTGCAGGGCACCCACCAGAGCTCTGCCCCAGGAACAAGAGGCATCCTGCGTGAGACTGCACAGCATGGCACGAGTGCTTTCTGCACCATGACCGGGCACTTTTGGAAAATGGAAGTGCTGTGTGAATAAGCATTTATATGGGTCCTACATATCAGTGGACCGGAGACTCTGCTAACTGTTCTTCATTTATCTGTTTCTTTTCAGCTCTTCTCCCCCCTCCCTGTTCAAAGGAAACTGCTACCAAAGTTAATCCTTATGCTTTCCTCTGTTTCTTTTACTGTTTGAGACTTTTCCACTTCTATACTTCTCATTCTTGTTCTGCTTCTCTTCACAATCCTGCATTATCCTGGCAGGTCTTTGGCTCTGGTATCATTTCTCTTATGTTCTGCCCTTACGCCCTTCATACTCTTACTTGCCTCTATCTTATCTTTCTACACCATGGCTGCATTTAGGATGCTTGGTCAAAGTGCTTGATTTAAGTGTTGCCATTGACAGAGTAAGGACCTAATTTTGGCTGCCCTGGAGAGCAGTCTAGATTGCTCATCACCTTCTTGGCCTTAGCCACCATGGTGGTCACAATAACTAAGCTGGCTACATACAGGAGAAATGTGAATGCATCTCTGCACGTTGTGTACTGGGGTATACACCTGCAGCGCTCTCCTCTCGGGGGCAGAGGAAAGCATACGCAGCATCCTGAGCTATCCCTTCCCCTAGTAAAATGTACCAGTAGCATCACTGTCTCCATACAGATCTATATAAAGAGAAGAGCAAACCTGCTTTCCTCACACTTGCAGAAGTTCAGCACAGTGTAGATCATCTTCTGCTTTGCAACATGTCAAGAGGGACTCTGTGCCAAATCCTAATAAAAGCTAAGGGCAAATGCTTAAGGTATCTGGAATCAGGGTGGTGTGTCATCCCATCAAACATGTTAGCCCAGGTGAGGTTTACAAAACTTCCAGGACTCATTCATTTAAAAGCAGAATTTTAGTACATTTGCCGAGGATACTGTTTAGACCAGCTTGGTGAGGGCATGGTGGCCATTCTGTTCTGTTACTGTACAGGATGAAGACTAGGAGATCCAGTGTTACTGGAAAAAAACAGCCCTCTCCTCCAGTCAGAGCTGGGGAAATGTCCCCACAGAAAGTTTTTTCACAAAGACTTCACCTCTCTGTCCCATGGGGGTGAACTGGACATTTTCCCTCTGAGAAGAGGGTTGCTGGACTTCAAGAAGACCCCAAAAAGATGACCCACAGAGAAGTGCATGGCTGACAATCATCCTTGATGCACACTAATGCCTTCCCTCCACTCATCAAGAAGTTCTGTCTTCATGATCTAAAGATGGCTCCAGTGGCAGCTGGGGGAAGGTTTTATACCCTTTGTGTCCTCAATAGATAGATGCTGCCTTTTCTTAGGCACCAGAGAAGCCACAGAGCAGATAGATGCTGCAAGTGAGCTTTGTTCTTGTATTCATGAAACAATTCTTAATTTCCCTAAATTGTTTTTTCCTGGGCACATGGCACCTTCATATCTTACTGACTGCAGTAAAATAAGCCTCTACTGAACATGTATATTTTATACCTTAAGGATGACTGCCTGTGACGTAGTTGGTAAAATGGAGTGGAACTCCAAGTGAATTATGTTCATTACCCCTAATGAGTAAAATTTGCTTACTGCAAACTCCTGAGTAATGCTGAAGAAGATTATGGATAAATGCAACCAAAGTGATTCAGACCCCAAAATTTCAAAGGTTTTAAGGAATATGCACCCAGAGAGCTGGCTGTAACTGATGAAAAGCCTTTTATCAATAGTGTGCAGCCTCCTCTGTATCAGTTAGTTCCGAGTGATTTCATCCTGCAGAGAATTGTAATTTCTGCAAAATGATGGATTTTGAACGGGTGAGACAGTAAAGGAGGCTAAAAATTGTACTGATGTTTCACACATGCAAAAAAAAATCAGTAGAGCCCTTTCCTGGTCTCATGAAATAGTCACACCTTGCCACGTTTCAAAGAAAGGGGGATTACAGCGGATAGCATCTGTATTGCAGCACACGGTTTTCTGCAGGGGTCCAGCCTCCTGGAACCCCACAAACTCCTTTGATCAGCTCCAGCCTCACTGAAGTGTAAACCTCAGCAGTCAGGATCTGGTACCATGCAACTCCCTGTGCTCTTTGGAAGCTACTACAGGTGTTTGATAAACTTGAGCAGAAAGTAAGTCTGTCTGGTCTAGCTGACAGGCCTGGCTGGTGCTGATACTGAGGTTACTGTCTGGTACCACACACTCATGCTTCCCATAACTCTGCACCTTATGTACGCAGCACTTAAGTCAGTGGACCATAAAATCTGGATGTATGGAGATATGCCAAAACCAGCTGAAACTTTACCAGGAAGATGGTGGGAAATAAACATCCTTCCATTTCCTAATGCTGTATTGATAAATGTAAAAGAGTAAATCTCTCAACCTGAAGAGCTTTGTTGCTAGTCAGAGTAGAGGGGATATTCTCTCTAGGAGGGCAGACACTTGTGTTGGAGATAGCTAACCCTGCTCCCTCCTTCTGACCCCATGGAGATGCCTTGTATGTAGCATGGCTAGTGCCTTTTCCTAGAATTAGTGCAGAAGATGATTTTCATGAGTTCTCAGTAATGAGAAGGAACCGTTTTCTTTATTTATGTCCTCTTGGGAATGTGTTCCAAAGAAGAGCTTCTCTGAGCGATGGCATGGTCATGCATTTATTGTAGAATCACAGAATAGTTTGTGCTGGAAAGAACCTTTAAAGACCATCTAGCACAGGCTCCTTACCCAGCAAGGCTACTGGGTCTGAACTCCTTACTTCACTTCTTTACAGATTTTTTACTGTCTCACTTTCAAGGGATTTGAAGCAGATGTCTACCCTGAGAGTCACCAACCACAAAGGGTATGTATGACCTAGGAAGGTACTGGCTAACTAAACTGATTGACAAAATGGTTCTGATTCCTCTTATTTGACATTATTTACAAGTTAGGAGAGAAGAAATAGGACAGTATATAAATTCTTGAATGAATTCAAAATAGAAAGAACTTCTTGCTGGAGTTTGAGGCTTCCGCAAATCACCAAAGGCTTCAGGAAAAGTTTCCAGAGCCCTGAAAAAAACAAAAATAAATGGACTTAAACAAAGACCTCTAGGAGGAATCTTTTTCTGTATGCATGAATCTCATAAGATTTGAGCCTGCGTTTTCATGTGTTCAGAGCAGTCCTCTGAAGACAGAGGCACTCCTTTGCACCATTCCATTTCACCTGACTGCTCTTCAGTCCTGAATCCATGTTCTTGCAACCACAGTGTCCACGTGACCTTATTATCACCCAAGGAAAATTCACCTGGCTGCTTCCTCCTTGCCCTGTGTCCCTCAGGCCACCCGCTCCCCCTTGGCTGATGGAAGCAGGAGTTGCTCCATGTTCCCAAGAGGCCAGGAGTTACAAACGGGCAGTCCCGCAACACTCCGTATCGCTGAGCTCTGAACCACAGCCAGCTGGCTGGCTGTCAGCACGCAATCCAAACACCAGCCAAGGCTGTGCTGGCTGCAATAAACCCTTCAGGGCTGCAAAACAGGTCAGAGATCTCAAAGAATACAGCTCTGCTTCTATAATGATTAACAGGATGGTGGCAAAAGTCCCTGAGGTTTTGGCTGATTCTGTGTGTGTGCATGCACACACGTGTACGCACCAATGGGAAAGTTTATCTGTCCCAAGCTCAGAAGAACCTTTGCAGGGGTAAAGCCTCTCTCCTGGTGGGCTCTTCACTCAACCCATGTTATGGTTCAGTGTTCTTGATTTTCTCTGCATTGACACAGAATTTCTTAATGTTACATTTAAAACCAAGAGCAGAAACAAGCAGGAGGGATCAGGGTGGGTTAGCATTTCTCTCACTTCTGTAATGGACAAATATGTAAGAGCAGATTCCAATCTCTGGTTCACAGATGTAAACCTGATATTGGAGACAACTGGAGTTTTCATAACTTTCAGACCCCCTGACTGAGACTGGAATCTGCAAATTCGACCTGAACTGATGCCGTATAATCTTTTGAGTGCTGTGTTATGCTCCAGTGCATATCCTAAACCCAAGTAGTTATCTGTTAAATTGTTAATTTCCAAAGCAAAATAGCTTTCTAGTTACTTGAGGATCCCATGCATTTTTTTTTCCTTGGTCTTAATTTCTTTTTGTTAAGTTTTAGAATCATAAAGTCTAGGACTTTTCCCCATGTTTTACAAAGCATGCTATCATAACTTTTCAGAAGACGTGTTTAAAAAAAATTCCACCTGGTTACTCTTGGTAAATAACTCTGTGTGTGTCTGTGTGTGTATATACTCATCCAATGGATCTATAATAGCATGCAAATATGTTCTGCTGTTAGATGGACAGTTAGAAAGCATAACACTTGTAATGAGATCAGAATAATTAGAAGCACCTGCTGTCACTCTCGCTGTGCTCCATTATATTAAAAAATGCTCCAAAAGATGAAAAACTGAGGGCATATAATGGGACCGCAGTGGAGACAGAATCCTCTTCTGACCCATCTTGGTTTCCTTTTGATCAAGGAGTCAGCAAACAGACATTCAGGGACACTGCCACAGTTCAAGCCCAATTCTATTCTGAATGATCATAATCACTTTTTCTGGTTCTTGCAGTTGAAATTGCCCAAGCACGGTCATAACAGTCTGCAAACTACACCAGACACCCACTGCCAGGCCTGGGCAAGCTTGGGGCTCCACTCTGCACTGCTGAGGCAGCTAAAGCAGCCAACAAAGGTGCAGGGAGCCCCGCAGTGGGGCAAGGAGCTCCATCAGGAATGCCACCTCAGGTCCCTTGTAATCAATGACCGTTTCCTTCCTTTGTCAGGATCTTGACTGGCAATCTGATCTTTGCATGAGTTTCCTCTATCCCAAGCCAGTGTCAATATAAAAGCAAATGGATACAATGTAAATGGAGACAACAAAACTCCTGAGTAAGATCAGATAACATTCCTTGACCTTCCCACTCATAAAGCTGCATTACTTCCTCCTCTACAATGAAGATTAGCTGTTATATAGTATTTACATTAGTTTATATGGCTATATCCTCAAAGCCTTTATTCAGCCCAGGTGTGGGTTTGCAGAGGTAGTGCAGAAGCTGTGGCTTCCCATTGACACGGCCAGCTCTGGCTCATGCTCTAGCTCGTGTGCTCATGACAAAAACTGGAGGACTGCAATGAAATAAATGCCCAGCTCTTAGACGGTAATTGCTAGGCTGGATGAATTCGGCCCTGTGAAAGACCACTTAATTTAGCTTAGGCAAAGTGGGTAGGGGGAAACAGAAAAGCAGCTGAACCCCATCAGGCAATTTCAGCATCAGAATATTTTTGTGCATATTGTGTAATTCTTCTGTATGCATATGGAAGAGGAAGACAATAGCTGAAGGAGCAATCAGTGGAATTAGGACTCCGGCTTTCCTGGTCCTTACATGAGTTGATAAAAAGCAATGCTTCAGAAAACAATGGGCTGATGTTGGTATAATACTGGAGGGAAAAACAAGCCTTCCAAATGAATGTAATGCAGCCCTTCCATTTGTTCTGCGCTCACGTGTAGCAGAAATATCAGGAAATTTCTTTATTCTGGAGAAACAAATTAAACACTGTAACTGTTTCTTTTAAATAACCATTCTATTAGGGAGAAGATTTTTTTTTAACTCTGCTTACTGCTTTATCTCTGAGAAGGTAAATAGTTTAATTTGCTTTATGATATTACTTAGATTAATTAGCTGTGTTTACATGGTACATTAAGTATGTAGAGCACTATAAATGTTCATACCTTTTGTAGAAGTCATTACATGCAGCTCAGAGCACCTTTGGTTTGTTAGGAAAGGTTAAAATGTCCTAGACTCCATTCTTTCTTTTGCTGAGGCTCAAAACAGATGTTTCAAACACTCTTCCCTGACCTCTTAATATTATTCAAGAATTACATGGGAAAAAATGTAATGCTGCCTCAGGCAGACTCTGTCCCATATTCACCCATCCCACATCTCTCCCCTAGCCTTCCAGGAAGATCCCTGAGAAGAAGATGAAGATAGGATTGAATTGTTCCTTTCAATTACTTGCTGATTTCTACCTTGCGATTAAAATATTTATTGATGATAGCACCTGGCTGTTAATGCCCTCAAATAAAAATGGCTTTAGGTTCTTCCTGAAAGCAAGGTTTTAAACCTTGCATTATGTGATTACAGGGAGCTATGAGCACAGGTTCTTTCTTCTTTCCACACCAGTGCTTGTTTTCATTTGCTGCCTGTATTTTGCACTTTTCAGCCTCTTCATTTGCTTCTTAGCAACACATTTTCAAGGTAACAGTGCTTACACTTTTGTCATTAAGCCTCAGTATTCATTGCCTAAAGACACAACACAGTGTCTGGTTTAGCTGATCTCTGTGTCATGGTAAGGCAAGCAGCCAAGGAGGAAATAACAGCACACTGAGGTGCCAGAAGGGAGCGAGGCTGGTCGCCGAGAAGTGTGTCCCTGGTCTATTTGATTCCTACCAGGCTTCTACAACGGTGAACTTTTCCTCTGCCTTCCTTAAAGTCAGTCCACTGGGGCTCTGGGGAAGGGCTTGCCTGGCCACATGAAGGTCCACCTTGGAGCCAGGGGCCTCGGGGCTCCTCCTGCAGTGCGTGAAGAGAAGCGGTCCCACCCAGCGTACAACTGCGCTCTGCCACAGCAGACAGATCTGCAACGGGGCAGAAAAATCACTCACTAAGAAGGTCCTTTTACTTTTCAAATGCTCAGATGATTTATAACTGAGTTTTGCACCTTTTTGTTTCTTAGGTACACTGACTAGCTGCACAGCAGGCAATACAGACCTCTCCTGTCAAGATAGAGATGTGGATTGAAATGTGCTCGGGCAGGGACTGGACTTGCATATCTATCGTCTTCAAGGCGTGTGCTAGCCACAGGTCTGGGCAGACAAAATCAAGGACAGGATTAGAGGAAGGTGCTATGATGGCTCAGTCTGTGGCTCATTGATGATGGTGTCACCAGCACATGGGGGTCTGCAAAGCCACTCTGAAGAGCAGATACCTACCGCTTCTAGGTCCAGGGAGTAAAAAAGAGCTATGATTTGGGTATAAAAGGGCGTCAGCTTTTATAGTTACATGTTTCAAGGACAGTCATTAAAAGAGAAAGTCACTCCTCCAAGGGCCATGCTAAAAATCTAGGAAGATCCCATGTTAGGATTCAGGCTGCCACATTATATGAACAGTGAGACCAGACTCCACTCCACACACCTGGAGACTTTTCCTTGTATAAACCAGGCCCTTCTGGGAATTTAAGGCAGGCACTTAAATATTGCACTCACCTCTAACTGCCCGCACAAGCTCTTTGCATTTCATTGCACACACCTGGAGATTGCAGAGTGGCTTAGCCCTTTGATTCAGGTTGATCTCCAGTGCCTGGATCAAGAGACCTCTAGAAATGTGGTTTGTCATGCTAAGGATGTGTCCAACCCCTCCCACGTTTAAAATGTCTCCCTCTGGGGATTTAGCAGGCATTCTCTGATGTTCAGTACAGAGAAATTCACATTCATTATCGGCTATTTCAGGCTGTGGCAGGATGCTGTGTTCCTGTGGGAATGAGAATTTCCTCACTCTCTGGTCCTGCAGATTTTCCTTCCTTCCACACTCTGGTCTCTACTATGGCCTGTCTGCTCTGAATCTAGTCTCCCATGCACAAGGACATGTTTTGTGTGCACCTCAGTGTTGTGGGGTTCATACACCTCCAAGAATTTCCCCTGGGCTTAATGAATGGTACACAAGGCCTTACTTAACATTTACACAGCATTATGGCCAGGTGACAGGGGATATTGCTTTATGGCTAGAAAGATAGAGAGAAAGCTGACAAAGGTGATCAAAGGTACAGAAAGGCTTCTGTGCATGGAAAAAACAGGTAGAGAGAACTGCTTAGCCCCAAAACCAGACAGGAGGATATGCTAACAGGTTATAAATTACAAATGACATGGAGAAGATGAAGAAGGAAACACCCATCAGCCTTTTTTAATACAAGAGCTAAGGAAATTAACTCAAAACCATCAGGGTACAATTTCAAGAAAAACAAAATGAGATTTATTTTTATACTGTGTGGAATTTAAACAGTTGCAGTGTTTAAATCTGTGATGCTCCCTGTGTGATGACATTATGGATCTAAGGTAAATGTGCATGGGTTCACATATGTTTTGGACATCCTCAGGGAAGTGAAATTCACTGAGGTGTCTTAGGTGCAAAGGTCCCAGAGGTCCCTGAGGTCCCTGATCGCTGCGTGATGGAACAGATTCTTTGGAAACATCTCAGTATACTTGCTTCGTCCTTCTACTTTTCCTTGAGCCACTTCTGTTGGTTTTCTCCATTGGAGATGTGCATCAGCACAACCTTAACAAGACTAAATAGCCTCCTTCTCTCTTCAACCATCTGCCGAGGTCAGGGTGCTGGGCTGGCTTGGTATGGCCACTCCTATGTTCTCACCACCATCTTCGTGCCATCCTGGTTTAGTGACTAGCAGTGATATAAATATTTTGAAAACTGCTCAGGAACTGGGTCAGGTAACTCTCATGATACTCCAGCTGCTGGATTTACACACAGCTAATTGCAAATAACGACACAGTTGAATATGGGACTGAGTTGCACTCTTGCAGCTGCTCTCCTGTCAGGGTGCTGAGGATCGGGAGAGGGAATGCAACCCCCTCACCCTTCCCTCCTACCTCCTCACCTCAGGAAAAGTAAGGACAATTTTCAGACTGTGATTTCATGTTTTCCTCTCCATCAACTGTTTTCTCATCCATGTTGTGTTTCAAAACAGCTATGTATGATGGACGTGGCAGAGGTGGTACCCAGAGGCAGGCAGGTTTTAGAAGCAGATGATCATTGACTGATGTTGGGCAAGATAGTTCTGCCCAATTAAGTCAGCAGTGCAGAGCTGAGTGCTGCTTTCTTTCTTTCCCTTTTCCCCTGAAAGCTAATACTCTTTGCAACACCAGCAAAATGTCAGCAATCCAATTATCATTTTACCCTCACAGTAACCTCTGCACACAGAACTCCCAATCATTAAAAACATTTGAGTCTGGACTCTGGTGCAGGCTCCACAGTCCCAGCGTTTAATACAAACTATCAGATGTAATCACTGTGATGCCCAAGCCACAGCTCTCACCACAGCTGCCAAGCAAACCATGGCAAAGCAGTCCAAAAAAAGCAAGGATGGATGCTCCCCTAAAAAGGGGGCTTGTGTAACAGCAGCTACTGTGGAGAGGCCATGGAAGCTTACTACACCGTGGAGAACAGGGAAGGAAGGATGAAAGACATGAGAAGGAGGTGAGACCTTCTCTGTGCTGGGTGATCAAGAGGGATAAGGCTGGAGTGCACATCGCTATACAATGCAGCCTGGGGAGGCCTCAGCTACAGCTGGTCCTGCCAACATGACACAGTGCCTCAGCACGAGTGCTGAATGCGTCGGCTTGACTGTGGTGGGCAAGGATGTGCTCAGCTGGACAGAGCCCAGACCTTGCTTCTGAAGGGTTATAACATTCTGTTAGACTTCAGCGGCAGCACAAGCCACAGCCTGGGCTATAGCTGTTCTTATTCATTCACTTGGGCATCATGCCAACACCTTGAGAGCAGAGAGATAGCTATGGAGCTGGGTTTGCTTCATTTAGGATTCAGCTATTGTTTGCAATACCAGCCAACCAGCAGCCCATGCACACTGGCTAACAGAGCCATCAACATCATTGCCTCACTGCAGGGTGAGACTTGCCACTTTCTGTTCCTTTTGACCAATGTGCTGCTTTTGACCCTGACTGAGGCAGGGCTCCCCCCAACAAAGGGGGCGAAGCAGTGGTAAGGTGGATTTGGAGCTGCTTCAAGAGCTCTGCTTAGCCCTGGGCCTCCCGAAGCCTGCCGGCCTACAGACCTCCCTTGCGACTGACTCCAGCATCAAAGGTGATAATGCTTGTCTCCAGCTCTGCTTTCGTCTTTTTCAGGAGGGTTCATAAGAATTCTCACTCGTGTGGGTTCCTTAGTGTCTGACAAGCCAAGAGCTCAGCCACAGCTGTTTACTCAGCAAAGTTACTGAAAAGGGTCTTTGTCTCCGTCTGGCGATCCACTTCCATGACATTTGTACAGACGTGATTTTCTTTGAAAGCTCTGTCCTGCTGCCAGGTCAGACTGAACTCAGCCAACATTTTACACTCAGTACAGAGGGGACATTGCCAGCTCAACTGCTCTGTGCACTCAAACAAAACAAGGCTAATATGTAGTTACCAACAATTAACTTCCCAACTTGGAGGACACATGAAGAGGAGCCTAACATGGGTCTGCTCTGATTAGATAGCACTCAGGGTGGTCATTGATAGGTAATGGTTTTAAACTAGAAGAGGGTAGATTCAGACTAGCTATAAGGAAGAAATTCTTTATGATAAGGTAGGAAAAACACTTGCACAGGTTGCCCAGAGAAGCTGTGTCTGCCCCCTCCCTGGCAGTGTTCAAGGCCAGGTTGGACGGGGCCTTGAGCAACCTGGGCTAGTGGAAGGTGTCCCTGCCCATGGCAGGGGGCTGGAACTAGATGATTTTGAGGTCCCTTCCAACACAAACCATGCTGTGATTTTCATTCTGTAATTATTAGGAAATGATGGAGTAAAGGGCGCTCTTACAAAACTGGCCCATGTCAGCAAACCAGGAGAAGTACTTGAGAAGATGGGGTTAGGATGTCTTGTGATCTGGACTGACTGCAGAAATGGCCTGAAATCAGAAAGATGAAATTCATGCAAAATAATATGCAAGGTTTGATAATCTTGATGAAGATAACTGAGAGTGATATGGAAAGTCTTCAGGCAACATCAGGTCATTACACAAGGTATAGTGACCATATTCTCTATCTCTACCGACAGTAGGACAAAAGTAACCTGGCTTCTGTGAAAACAGTAGGACACAGGAACACATCCCAGGCTCTAGATTCAGCTGCCATGTCCCAGATGCAGTTTGTGATGGGATCTGAGTGCACATCCCCTTCATTCACCAAGATCCTGGTTTTGGAAGGAAGGTCAGGCACAAGGGATGGGGACAGATGTCACTGTTCTTCACTGTACTTCAACAGGTCCTGTGGAGAAGGCACTGGCCTCACTGTTCACACCCTGCCTGATATGCCATGAGGCTTTGTTGCAGAGAATTAAGACATTTTTTTCCTAGTGTACTGATGACTCAAAGGAAATTGTAGAATCCATATGTATACCACAGAAGGCCAATTGGAGGCCTTTAAAAAACAGACTAGACTAAATTCTGTCCAAAGACATCCAAGCAGATGGGTAAATGATCTACTTCTGCTTATTATATTTGATAGCTTATTGATAAAAAGTCAACATTTTCATACATTTTCTTCACCAGAAAGGGTAATTTTATTTATTCACAGACATACACACACACACACACACCCCCAAATCTAATCCTACTACTTTCAACTTGTCTTTGACTTCAGGAAATCATGATCATGCTGGGAACTTTGCTGTTAATTCTATCAGTGCTTGGAAACCAAATACCCTGGGGCCTTAAAAATGCCATCATCAGACAGACTAAATAGGTAAATAGACATTCATGAACCAGAAAGCTGGCAGGATGCATTGGGTAGAAAAGTCTTTAAAAGAGATTCTCTTTAATAAAAGACAATTATAACAACATGTGACCATAGCAACAGCAAAGCGAGATGCAGAATGGAAGAGGTAAATATTCCCTTTAGCAGATGGATGTCTCTCCTGTCTTCCATTGAAATTATGTGCTGAAAGGCTAACATCACAGATTTGTTCAGAAAATTGTTATCTCTGAACCCCCTGCACACACACAACTCCCCTGAGCGTCAGAAAAGCCTTTTTTCACTTTACAATGTGAATGCTGTTTCACAGGGATACATTTGGGTTAGGTTTTAAAGAGATAGCCTGGGAAATCTAGAGAACAATAAGGTTCCCTCCTGCCTGACCTCCTTTGGCAGCAATGATGGGTCTCCCCACCATCCCAAGGAGATCCCTACCATGCTCTTCTTCAAGTAGTTTCAGCAGTTTGGCCCCTAAATCTCAGTTTACTATCTCCAAGCTGGTGTTAAAGAGTGGGATTATGGAAACAGGGAAAGGGAATTCTTTGAGAAAAAAATAACATAGCTGACTGTTTTGCTCCATGCTGCATTTGTTCCTCTTGGAATGACAGAAGCCATGGGAGTTTCTCTTCCTTCTGAGAACCAGAGCCACCAGCCTGAAGGCTGGGTCCACCATGGCCACACAAGCAGAGAAAAAACATCCCACTGGCAAAATGAGGTCCTGCAGGCCTTTGATTTCAGTATTTACTCTTCCCTTTCGATTCCCTGCATGAAGTATTTCCAGGTGACCCTGTGTGGGTCAATAAATAATATATCATCCCCCGATGAAAAAAACATAGCTACGTCAAAGGCGCCTTTCAGTCTGAGGCTGGCTGGAGTTTATCTCTCACCTTCAACTGGCAGTTTAGAAACATTACGACAATCAGATAAACAGAAATGAATAAGCACTTCGATGGTTCAATATCTCACTCCAGAAGTGACAATAAAAAGCTCATAACTTTTCCAATGGCACATTTATATGTGCAGCAGGCAGGGGAGGCAGAGTGGCAGGGTCTTCTGACCTCAGGGAGGTGACATGCACTGCCCACACAGAGGTTACACATCTGCTGCTTAAAGGAGAGCCCACAAGCTCATTTCTCCACAAAAAGTTTAGGTCTCACCTGTAGAGCTTCAGACCGTGCCTACACAGCCTAGGTTTTTTTCCCCAGGGACCTCATTAGGCTGCAGAAAAAAAGGTCTCCCTTGTTCTTACCATTTTACAGGTAGAAAAAATGAAACTAGCATGCAGGTGTGTCAGGATGAGTTTATAATCCCCAATTTGAGAGCCCCAGTTCAGCCCCTCCCCGTGTCCTGAGCTCGTCCCTCCATCTGACTGGCCTGAATTCCCATGGGACATACAGCGGGAGTTTTATAAAATCTCAAGAAAATGCATGGCTGTTTCTAACTGAAATGGGAAGGGGTGAGTTGTAATAGGCTGCAGTCATCCCCAGTATAAGCAGGGGAGCAGGAGATCTGCAACAGTTCTGGCAGTGGTGAGTTTAATTTGCCTCTGTGGGCAAACATGCTGCGTACAGACAGCAAGACTGGAAGCAGAGGAGGTGGGAATCTCACTGCTCTCCAAGAAGCACTCCTCGGGATTGCTCAGGAAGCTGCCTCAGCCAAATTTTCTGTTGGGGAAACTGCATCTACAACAGAGGAGCCTTTTGACTGCATAATTGTAATTCCTTGCTAACACTTCTCTAAGTCACCTGTACAGAAAGAAATATTGTGCATGTTCTGTAAGCTTTTCAAGGCTTCCAACCCTTTTCAGGCTTGAGGGATGGGAGGGGTTCATAATTACTTGAGTGGCAATGGGGACCAGATTTTGCAGATCCAGAGCTCCCCTTGCTAAGCAATGGTGCTAATGTAGAGTCACGTTTCACTCCATATTGATGGGCAGAGCTGATGAACTGTCATGGTTTACAATCAATCTGTATGACACAAGCATGTGTGTCACGCTGCCTGCTGTTACAACATGGAGTGTTAGTAAGGACTTCTAAAGTGTTCTCAGGGGTCTCAAGTCCCCCATTTATCTGCAGGAGAATGTACTGGGTTTGGCTGGGATACAGTTAAATTTCTTCATAGCTTGTATGGTGCCCTGATTTGGATTTGTGCTGCAAACAGCGTTGATAACACAGGGATGTTTTAGTTATCACTAAGAAGTTCTCACAGAGTTAAGGCCTTTTCTGCTCCTCATGCTGCCCCACCAGCAAGTGGGCTGGGGGTACCCAAGACTTTGGGAGGTGACACAGCCAGGACAGCTGACCCCAACTGACCAAAGGGATATTGCAGACCATATGACATCGTGCTCAGCAATAAAACTGGGGAGCGGTGGAGGTTGGCATGGGTGGGGGGGCTCATGATGCTGGGGGACTGGCTGAGCGTCAGCCAGTTGGAGGAGAGCAAACGTTTTCTTTTACATCACTGCTTTTTCTTCGGTTTTATTTCTCCCTCTCTTTTTATTTCCCCCCGGCCCCCGTCTTTTTTTTCTTTTTTTTTTTTTTTAATTATTAATTATTAAACTGTCTTTGTCCCAACCCACGAATTTTCTCACCGACCCGGCAGCTCAAAGGTCAACCCTCCTCCACCAGGTGGCGCTGTGGCACCGCAGCGCGCTCCCCTCACACGGCGCGGGGTGGGGGGTGGAACATGGACACCCCCCCCCTCCCGGATGGCTCCATCTCCTGCATGACCTTTCTCTCCAGCTAAAGCAGAGCCTCAGCTCTTAAGGTGTGGGGTACAGGACTTCTCAGGGACCCCCGGTTGTTTTTCCAGCTGGGTGGTGTGATGGGAGGTCGTTGTGGTCATCCCCTGCTTGAAGGCCACCAAGACCAGCCTGTGGAAAAGTTGGGGTGTCCAGGACAGGATGTGTAGAGGCGATTTGGTGTCGCTGTTGGAGGCTGGTCTGTGCCATAGCCTGATGTGTCAGGAACATGCCAGGCACGCCAGGAAGGGGTGGGCTGCAAGCAGAACCACGCTGTGGAGACCAACGCCATAATGGACCTGAAGTCCACGTGAACTGGATGGTCCTGCTGGCACAAGGAGGTCACTGACGGGCACAGGATGTCTGCAGAGGTCTGTGCATCCTCTTGGGCTGCTAGCCATAATGTTGCAAGGTACCAGTATGGGGGTGTCCTTGAAGCAGGGTGAATGAATAGAGAGTGAAGAGTTGATGAAGATGATTAAATGATTTAAATTATGCTGAAGGGAACAGGATAGGTGGGAAGAGGTAAGCCTATAAGACTGAGCAATAGGGTTGGGGAGAGTAAGGATGCTTAAGCAAGAGGGTGTGCAAATAACATCTAAATCTAATAGACCAAGGGAACATGTACACAGATACACATGCACGCTAGATGGTTTGATGGTGAAGGTGAGGAAAAGCGAATGCCAGTTTTTGTAGAGAGGGAGAAGTGTGAGGAAGGCAGAAATGAGGAAGAATTGGAAAATGTGGCAAAAAAGGAGAGGGCAGAAAATGTTTCCCAAAAGCAAGGCCTGGTGGCAAGGCTAGGTGGGCACGGGAAAGCTTCAGGGATGGCAAGAGCTTTTCATCCTTGGAGAAACAAAGAGAGGGGTTAGTAAAACTGCCACCTAAGACTTCTAGAGGGCTAACTTTGACCTGCTGAGAAGACTGATTAACAAAATCCCTTGGGAGGCTGCCTTGAAGGAAATGGGAGTCCAGGAAGGCTGGACATACTTCAAGAGAGAAGTCCTAAAGGCACAGGAGAGGCTGTTCCCGTGTGCCCGAAAACAAGCAGGCGGGGAAGGAGACCGGCCTGGCTAAACAGGGACCTTTGGCTGGATCTCAAGAACAAAAGGAGAATCTATTGCCTTTGGAAGAGGGGCCAGGTCTCTCATGAAGACTATAAAGATGTAGTGAAGTTATGCAGGGAGAACGTTAGGAGAGCCAAGGCACAGCTAGAGCTCAACTTGGCTGCAGCTGTTAAGGGTAACAAAAAATGTTTCTATAAATTTGTTAACAGCAAAAGGAGGATTAGGGAAAATCTCCCTCCCTTACTGGATGCAGAGGGAAACATGATAACGAAGGATGAGGAAAAGGCTGAGCTGCCCAACACCTACTTTGCCTCAGTCTGTAGCAGTGGAACTGGCTGTTCCCTGGACACCCAGGCTCATGAGCTGGGAGATGGGGAGGGGACGCAGACTGAGGTCAGCACAGTTGAAGAGGAGGTGGTCAGAGACCTGCTGCACCACTTGGATGCACACAAGTCTGTGGGACCGGATGGGTGACACCCAAGGGTGCTGAAGGAATTGGCAGATGTGCTCGCCAAGCTGCTGTCCATGATTTACCTGAAGTCATGGCTAACTGGGGAGGTCCCATTGGACTGGAGGGTGGCAAATGTGACACCCATCTACAAGAGAGGCAGAAAGGAGGATCCAGGAAACTATAGACCTGTCAGTCTGACCTCGGTGCCAGGGAAGGTCATGGAGCAGGTCATCTCGAGTGCCATTAGAAGTCATATAATGGACACCCAGATGATCAGGCCCAGTCAGCATGGGTTTATGAAAGGCAGGTCCTGCCTGACAAACCTGATCTCCTACGACAAGGCGACCTGCTTATTGGATGAGGGAAAGGCTCTCGACGTTGTTTACCTTGACTTCAGTAAGGCCTTTGATACCGTTTCCCACAGCATTCTCCTGGTGAAACTGGCTGCTCGTGGCTTGGATGGGCACACGCTTTGCTGGGTAAAAAACTGTCTGGATGGCCGGGCCCAAAGAGTTGTGCTGAACAGAGTTAAATCTGGTTGGCAGCCGGTCATGAGTGGTGTCCCCCAGGGCTCAGTTTTGGGGCCACTCCTGTTTAACATCTTTATTGATGATCTAGACGAGGGGATCGAGTGCACCCCCAGTCAGTTTGCAGATGACCCCAAGTTGGGTGGGAGTGTTGATCCGCTCGAGGGTAGGGAGGCTCTGCAGAGAGACCTGGACGGGCTGGAGCCATGGGCTGAGGCCAACTGGGGGAGTTTCAATAAGGCCAAATGCCGGGGGCTGCCCTTGGGCCACAACAACCCCCAGCAGTGCTACAGGCTTGGGGAGGAGTGGCTGGAGAGCTGCCAGTCAGAGAGGGACCTGGGGGTGTTGATTGACAGCTGGCTGAACAGGAGCCAGCAGTGTGCCCAGGTGGCCAAGAAGGCCAATGGCATCCTGGCTTGTGTCAGCAATAGCGTGGCCAGCAGGGACAGGGAAGGGATCTGACCCCTGTACTCAGCACTGGTGAGGCCGCACCTCGATTCCTGTGTTCAGTTTTGGGCCCCTCACTACAAAAAGGACATTGAATGACTCGAGCGTGTCCAGAGAAGGGCAACGGAGCTGGTGCAGGGTCTGGAGCACAGGTTGTACGGGGAGCGGCTGAGGGAACTGGGGGTGTTTAGTCTGGAGAAGAGGAGGCTGAGGGGAGACCTCATTGCCCTCTACAGCTACCTGAAAGGAGGGTGCAGAGAACTGGGGATGAGTCTCTTTAACCAAGTAGTAAGTGATAGGACAAGAGGGAATGGCCTCAAGTTGCACCAGGAAAGGTTTAGACTGGATGTTAGGAAGCATTTCTTTCCAGGCGTTGTCAGGCGTTGGAATGGGCTGCCCAGGGAGGTGGTGGAGTCCCCATCCCTGGAGGTGTTTTAGAGTTGGGTCGACATAGCGCTGAGGGATCTGGTGTATTTGGGAACTAACAGTGTTAGGTTAATGGTTGGACTGGCTGATCTTCAAGGTCTTTCCCAACCTAGATGATTCTGTGATTCTGTGAAGATCTGGAATTTTTGAAGTGGAGCTTCCTAGGGCATGGGGAGGAGGTGAGTGGCTGCTGTTGGTAGATCTGCCCCCCCCCCCCCCTCCAACTACTCTATGTTCCACAATGTTTCTTTGACAAAACAATGTACCAGGCCGCTGGTATGTGTGTAAGGGCTGAGATGCTTTTCTCTTGCCCTGCACATAGGTCCCCATGTTCCCGACTAGGCTGTGCTGGCACAAAATTAGACCAAGACAACTGCAACTGGGAGTACTTGAGAGACCCATTTTTCATTCTCAGGAACTGGGAGTCTTTTCTTGAAAACTGTAAAACCTTGTTGAAGAGAAGGCCTGTAGATATTATAATCTGTCTTTCTGCCAGTGCTGAATTATTCTTAGAGCACATTCTTATAGCTTTATTTAGTTACGTTTTAAACAGCCAATAAAACAAATTCACTGTCTAATCTGTCTTCCAGAAAGCTCTGTGGATATACAGCTTAAGTTTTAATTCTGCAGCTCTCACAAGCATTTCTTGTCCTCTTTGAGATGATTTGGGCTTAAGTTTAAGAAAAACAAGAGCAAAATTAGCAGACTCATAGCTCTCAAGTCAGTTTGGACTTTCAATATTGGCAACACACTGCTGTTGTTCAAGTTCAGTCTAGTGCAATAACTCTAGCTAACATAGCCAATATAGAGTAATATATCTAAAAACATTCAGTGTTACATATACAAGCAATAGGAGAGCAAGCAATAAAAAATATCAATTATACTCTGGCTCTCAGGTTGGTGATTCTTTGGGGAATCACCTATTAGCATAGAGACGGCCTTTCACATAGTACATGGTATATCCCAGACTTTGAAAAGCCTGAGAATAAATGGATGTAAACTTGAATAAGTTGAGGTTGGCAGTCAGAATTTGAAGTGAAAAGTGAGAGTGTGGGACAGAGTGTTTGTGGGTGAGCAGGAGGACCAGACCCAATATGTCTCCCTTGATGACTTGAATGACTTACGGAAAGGATGAGGAGTTTGTCAGCCATGACAGCAGGGGCCGTGTTGTAGGCCTCTGCTCCTGGAGCCGCTTGGGTTTGCTGATTAAAGCATGGGGTTACTCAAATGAGGAATAAAATAAGAAAGGATCATTTCTACTCTCTGAGGAATGGAGAGGAGGTTGCATGGGTGGTGGCATTTCCCAGATGCTGTCAGTGTTCTCAGAGATGTCTTCTCTGTCATGGCAGAGGGTTTGCAGGACAGCAGTGTGTATAGCCCCCTCCCTCCTCTCCTCCTTTCTCCCCCCCCTCTCCAGAGCATGTACCAGCAGTAATTCCCCTCTGCTTAACCCCAGGGACGTCACACAAGCTTTCATCGGGGATGTGGCAGCTGACTGCAGAACCCACAGGAGATGTCCATGTGCCAGTGCTTGTGAGTCCCAACTGCTAACCCCACACCATCTCCACCAGCTGATGGTGCAGATGTTGCTGGTTGCAGAGGAATGTGAAGACTTGCCAATGTTTGGTCCTGTTCCAGGTTTCAGGAAAGGAGTGTGCTGTTCTGGTTACAGGCTGTTCTTCATCTGCTTATCCCCTCCAAGCTAGCCTGAACTCTTCTGCCCCTGCTGTCTCCAGTCTGTCTGCCTCCTAGTGCCCTCCTCCCCCCTCACCGCCCCCCCCCCCCCATCCCCCCCTTCTTTATCCTTGGATGAACTTATTTCTGTCTGGCCTTCGAACAGAGACACTTTCTTTCCCTCCTTGCTTCTCTGTGCCAACAGGAGAAGCATGAAAAGCAGAGGGTTGAAAGGCTTTCTGGTCCATGATACCCAAGAGGTGAAAAAAACCCTATTGATGAAGAAGTTCTGCTCCGACATTGACCTGTGGATGAAGCATGAGTCATTATCCCCTAGAGATGTCCTGTGTGCAGGATGTGCAACACACCAGGGACGTGCCAGGGCAGGGCAGTCTCTGCACTGGCATAAAGCATCCACAGAGATACTGAATTTGGAGAAGTCTCTGGGGAACACGTGAGAACTGAGAAAGCAGAGGATTTAAAATTTCAAAAGCATTGATGATTTGTGGTGGTGTTTTGTGCCCAAAACTTCTACTGTTATGTCCTGCAATGTACAAAACAGTCATCTGCAAAACATTTTCACCTAATTTAGTTCTTTGTAAGAGCTGAAAGCTCAAGACAGACCAGCAGCATGGGAAAACTCAGTTCAAATGGTGCCTACTTGGCAAAATTATAAAGCCACTGAAATGATAGGGATGGCATAAATGGGAGCCTAAGCTACAGGGGGCACCACGTGGAGCATACTTTGAAGTGCTAGCCTCAAGTCTGCTAGATAAACTAGTGCCATCATGCTCCCTTTGTCCTTGACATCCACTAGCAATGAGTCAGTAATAGCAATTATTTAAATAAAAAAAAAAAAAAAGATTAAACAACCTTTTATTAAGTCATCAGAAAAAAGCACATTTTCCCAAGCTGAGTCACCCCAGCATGACTATCCCTCTGACTAATGAGTTTTTCATGCCACAGTCCTTGTCAGAGCATCCCCGTTCTGCTGATCTTCCTGCTGCCTTGCTCACTACCGCTTTATCCTTCGCTGGTTTTCATGTGTAACAACAGAAGCGAGGCCAAGGGAACGATCTGCTTGCATTTAACACACACCGTGCTGTGCTTTGTGGTGGTTTTTATCAATCAGGTGAGGTACATTTTCTGGATGGGACTGAGAAAGACACAATAGAAGCAAAATAAACACAGTGCAAGCCTATGTCTGGATACTTCTCCCAGATGCAACACAGCACAGCTAGTGACTTCCCCAAGGAGAAAGGGCAGAGTAGCATTTCTTGATCTGCATCAGTACAGTTCACTTATCTTCCTCCTACTTATTTAAGGAGAGATGTACCCCAGCTCAGGACAGTCTTTTTTGGCAAGGCTGAGCCTTTCCCCGCTGTATAGACATTTCTTGCAATGAAGGTATTATTTGTGTCTCAATTTATCAGCATCAACTCTGTGCTGACTTTTCCAGGGTAGGTATTAGATTCAGGTGGACTTGGAACAGATTGATCCAAAATTGCTCTCCTCCATTTGCAAGCATGAAATAAGAGGAACTACCATGTTTTTCAGCATTAGTGGCTTCAGAGGACCTGCTTCTGAAGAAATGTTTGCACCCCCAAAGCTGCTGGCTGATGTGACTGGCATGCCCAGAGTACTCACGCTGCTTTTGAATCCTGCACAGGTCTGGCCAGCTTCTAGACCTCAGTTTGCACTTGTTTGGCAGAGAGGTCTCAGTAGCCCACATCTCCTCCTTATTTGAGCTTGCTATGTTCAGATACATCCCTCTGCACAGCTTCATCCCCCACATCCACTCACAGCTCCAGTCTCCATCCCATATGGCTGAACTTGGGTGCTGAGCCAGCAGCTTCTCCCTAGCACCCATGAGTCTCCCAACTGCTGCTGCCACAGGAGTGAACCGCTCTAGAGCTGAGCAGGGCTGCAGGCAGGGATTAGAGGACAGCCCTGGGGACTGGGCATGAGGATGGGTGAAGTGGCTGAATTCAGAGGCAGGCAGTGCTGTAGCACTGGGGAAAATATTGCTGGGGGGGTGGGGGGGGGGGGGGGGAGGATCAGAGACACTGGGTACGGTGGTGTGTGATGGCTGTGAGATGCTGAGAAGGAATGAGGGGCACTGGGAGGAACAGGGGCTGTCAGGAGTTGTTGGCATAGACAACCCTCAGGGTGATGGCTGCTGACTTCTCAAGAACCTGAATGATCTTTTATCTGGGTGAGTTTGGTACATGTTGTTTTTGCATAACAGATTTTCCCAAATGATCTCTTAGGGTATTTCCTGTAAGGCCTGAGCATGGTGAGCTGAGTGCCCTTTAATAGGACCAGCTTTTGAAGGGATAAGATGTACTTTCAACTAATTGCTTGTGTTCTCAGCTTCACTTCTTATTTCTCAACTCCTCTAGCAGTGGCCTTATCAGGAGGGCAGAAGTACTTCCTAGAGCTTTCGAGGAATTGATACAGAGAATGGATTGACATTGTTACCATCCACAGAGAACAATCTATTTAAAATAACATCGTTAAAGGCCTCAGTTACTAATTACACTGTATTAGTTGCTGGATATGAGTTTTCTGAAGAAGCAGCATACATAGAACTATTGCTTATAACAAATTCACAGCATGAAGCATTACTATGAATATTATGTTAACATGTGAAATACATGACTGCAGGTTGTCAGCAGCTACTGAAAATGTGGCCTTTTTTGAAGACAGACATATCTTCTTGTTCTTTTTCTTCATCTTTTCCCCCACATAGTGAAAACATCAGTAGCCATGAAGGATATGAGCACTGGGGGCAGCCTGAAATGGTGGTAAAACTTGACTGGTGCAAAAGAGATTGCTGGTTACCAAGTGTGCTAAATAAGCGCAGCATCTCATAAATAAATCTCTGGCCTTGTCTGAATTAATAGTATTTTTCCATACAAGCAAGAAGGGTCCATCTTCCAATAGCCCACCATGCAATCCCAGGTGCTCCCATTTGTTTGCTGAAGGTGGTAGAGCTGCTGAAAGGCTGCATCTTGCACCCTTCACAGGAGCTGTGTGTTCACTTGCAGGAAGGCTCCTGCATGGGGCCTGCGTTCCCCAAATGCTTGTGCTTCCCTTACCTTCTCCCTGTGGGCTCATGTGGTGGGGTGATGGGAGGCAGCAGCATGGGCAGAAGGGTGGCTCTGGCTCCCAAGACCTGGGAGAGCCTAATGTGGGGTTTTCTCTTCCCTGAGGGAATGAGAGAAGAGGTGGTGTGGGGCAAAGAGACATGTGCCCTATCAACAGCCCCTGGAAAGCCCAGCCCCTGCCCACTGAAGGCTATATCCCATCTTCAACCCCCTCAAATATGTGCCCCACCAATCTCCCCCACACTCCTCCCTCCCTACTGCCTGACTGCTGCCTGCAACAGAAATGAATTTGCCTGAGCAGCTTTGAGCCAGGTTTGGCATTTTGGAAGCTGCTGAGAAACTGTTTCTTACTGAATAGATGTGCTTAGGAAAGCAAAACTGTTACCTGGATCCCTGAGAGCTGGGAGACACAGGCACAGTCTGAAGTTCACTAGCTTGTGAGTGATGTACTTCACACCTCCAAAGAAGGTGACTCTGGGCTTATTTCTGAATCCAGGAAGCTCAAAGGAGTATTTTCTACAACATCATATTCTTGTATGTATGTATTCTTGAAACAGCTACATGCTCCAACCCCCGCCCCCCACCCTCCCTGGTCTTTGCGAATTCTCTTTCATTCTGCTGGTGAAAATCATTATTTTAAATACAGTTTAAAAAAATCTCTAAACTCACAAATGGAAAAAAAACCTACCCATGACATCAGCAAAACAGATACTAATAGGCAGATATCAAAGGGATGCTGCCTTCAGATACACACATGAAATACTGCTGACGTCAATCTGGGGCACATTTAACCTCCTATGCTTTGCATTGAGGAAGCTGAAGTACATTACATATAATTGGTTCCACCTACATACAATTTGTTGAGGAGAAAAGCAACAAGATGCAGGTTCTCACCACGACTGTAGGCAAAAGGCATGTTCCTGACACCCCAACGGTTTTTCTGCAGACCAGCCTCAGACGAGCACCCACAAGGGAGTGCTGGTAGGAGCTGCCACAGGTCCCAGCCATCACCTCCTGGTCCTTCCCCATCGGAACCACAGACAGGGACTGACTTTGGTATGTGCACAGGAGGGACCACGGTCCCATACCTACTTACCACATACAGCAAATGACAAGGGGGACAACTTTTTACCAGGGCCTGTAGTGACAGGACAAGGGGCAACTGTTTTAAACTGAAAGAGATTTCAGTATAGACTGGACATAAGAAAAACATTTTTTACAATGAGGATAGTGAGACACTGGCACAGGTTGCCCAGAGAAGCTGTGGCTGCCCCCTCCCTGGCAGTGTTCAAGGCCAGGTTGGACGGGGCTTTGAGCAACCTGGGCTAGTGGAAGGTGTCCCTGCCCATGGCAGGGGGTTGGAACTAGATGATCTTGAAGGTCCCTTCCAATCCAAACCGTTCTATGATCCTGTGAAGATGCACTTGCATTTTCAGCCCAGGGGCTGTGTGGGTGCTATACTGGGCATTACAAATTGCACATGAAAATATTGATATTGCTGAAAAGTTTTTCCTCACAGCGCTGTCCCAGTGGTGATGGCACTGACAGTGGTGATGGCACTGATTCAGCTAGGTGCCAAAAAGCATCTGTGGTGGACACAGGACCAGGAAAGCAGCAAGCTAGGGGCACTTCAGTTCCTGTGACTCAGCCAACAGCACTAGTGATGGAAAAAATACGTTGAAGGCCCTTTCTATGAAATGTGTGACTGCTGGCTTGATAGCTCTTATCAGAAAACAGGTTAATTGAAATAAGTTATATTGCTACTGTATTTGTAGCTGCAGTAAGGTAACCCCAGCCAGGCAGGTCAGGATCCCATGTGAGCTGATGAGAGGAAAAGGAGGCAGACAGGAGCATGTTGCTCTTCAGGTAGAGAAGAGCAGGCAGTGCTTCTCAGCAAGAGCCTTGCAACGAGAAGCTTCATGCTGGCAGGGAGCTGGCAAAAGCTCTGTCTTGCCACTGACCCCACCCTCCTAGAAGATCAGGGCATAAATGTTTACACACCCCTCAGGCACCCTGGCCCTCCATCAAATTTGAGAAGCAAGAGTTATCAGCCCACTCTTGCTGAGCTGTCCTGCAGTCCCCAAATGGAGATCATAACGCCAGAGGCTTTCATGAAATCTTCATGCTTTTCTCAGGATTTTGAAGAAGAAAATGCTCAGTTCTCTGAGGCAGTCCCACTGAAGTCATTCCCCCAGAGAGGTGGGAGATGCTGAAGTGGGCTGTAGAGAGGTAGTGTGAAGTCTACCCACTGCCTTGCTGCTCCTCCAGTTGAGATACAGCAGGATATTCCACTCATGTTGTCTCATTTTAGGGTACTCCTTCTCTTTCCTCTCTCCAGTTGTTGGTTTTCCCAAGCAGAAGAGCTCCCAGGGCCTCTCCAGCCTCCAACAACAAGAGCCTTTCTTGAAGCAGACACAAGCAAAGTGAGTCAGAGAACCCCCAGAGAGTACCTGGACTGAGCTCACAGGCCCTAATGTTTGGGTGTTGTTTTTCCAAGTTATTCTGTGATCCCCACCAAAAATAACAACAGAGACCCATGATTGCCTGTAGCCATCAGCAATCATGGCACCCATGCCAGCAGAGCCAGCTTCTCCTTCCCTTCACACCCCCCTGCCAAGCAGCTGCACACAGGTAAGCACCCCTCCACCCTTCACGTGCTTTAGTGTGGCACAAGAAGAGTAGAACAAAGGACAACCCTGAACCAGTCACTGAAGCCGATGAACACTTTGCTCCATAGGGATCTCACATGACAACTGATTTCGAGCTCTTACAGACCTACAGAGAAAAGGCTGTCTGAGATGTACCAGGGCACACCAGGAGCTCCTGACCTTTACTGAGGACAGCAGGCAGTGCAGGTAGTTTGGACTCTTGGAAATGAGCTCTTTTACCATTCAGCTGTATCTAAAGGGAAGCTGGCCTATATCTGAGGACAGCAGGCAGAACAGGGAGGAATGAAGTTACATTTGTGCTCAATCTGACCTACTAAACCGAACAGCCTGATGTGTGCATTGCAATGTAGTATCTTCACCTCCTACAGACTTTGATTTTTAAAAATGGTTTTCAAAACCTTCCTGTAGGTCTTGCTGAATCTTTTACTTCTCTGTGCCTTAACACGCTGCTTTATTTAACCCAGGCTGGGTCTGGCTGTGTCTTTGGGAAAATTCTGGCTGACCCTCTGGAAGATCATGTTACCTCTGCCCTGTCTGCCAGGAGACATGAACACCCTTGCCCAGATGAGAGCTTGGCTACCAAGCTGTGGGGGTCTGCAGAGCCATAGCGAGATGCTTTTATAGGTGCTTGCCTGCAGCCAGCCTGGCACTGAGCTCCTCAGGGCTGCAGGCAACACCTCCTGCTCTCCCCTGCAGGCACTCATGGCCACACCGCCACGCCTGGCCACCTCTCATTATTTAATTACATTTCTCACCTGAAACAAGAACATTTCATGTGAAGTGGAGATAATTCACAGAAAGATCTGGTAAGTGACCAAGGCGCTTTCAAGGCAGACTTCCAACATCTGTCCTTTCTTACCTCTCTTCCCCCACTGGAATAAAATACACTCCATGGGGGCATAGACAGAGCAGGGAAAAGACACTCAAACCCAAAGTCCTGCCCTCTGAGCAAGGAGCTGCATCAAGCAAGGCAGCAGAATATGCTGCAGAGAGCAAGTGACCCCAAACTGCCATTTCTTTTCAAGGCTCCTGTCCCCAACCTGCAAGGTGATGCCCATGTCCATGTGTGTCCTGGTGCTCACACAGAGGCACCAACCAGGGGATGGGAGACTGGCTGAGCATGTGGCCTGAGCACTCATCCTGCTGAACTGGGCCATGGTACAGCAAATAACCCAGCACACAGAGGGAAAACAAGAAAGGGGAAACCTTCTCATACCCAGCTGGTGTTGTCCTCTCAGTCAGAGGGACAGAGGTCCTGTTCCTGGTCTCTTCATACAGTTTATACATAGTAGATCTGGTTAGAAACAAATCTGGAAGAGATGCAATGGTTGTCTTTAACACTGCTTCCTGAAAAAAACCCTGGCAAGGCTCTGGGGCTTGAGGTAGGAGCACTCTGAGGTGAAGGCCCTCTTCATGCCCACCCCGAAGGACTTTTCATTTCTTTCCAGACCAAGCATATCTCTGCTCAAGTTTCAGTATCACTGTTAGGACTGCTTGCAGGCAGTTTTTAGCATTTTTGGTACAACCTGATTCTCTCAGAGGCCCTAACTCTCATGGGAAAACATGGCTGGCAGCTGCTATGCGTTCAACACGGCCCATGACGCTCATCACAGCCCAGAGGCCTTTTCTTGCTTTCTTTCTAGTATGTCTACCTACAATAACAGAAACATCTCTCTATATATTCTAGCAATTTGTAAAACATCAATCAATTAACCACATGGACCTGAGCCATCAAGATGCTAATGTGCCTGTCTACTAGGGAGACCACTATATTGTTGTCTGGAGAATTCACCTCCCTGGCACTTCCCTGCAGCCACTGATTTTCGAGAAGTATTTGTCAGAAGAACAAGTTATGTTTTTCAGAGTTAAAGAAGAGGAGGATGGTCCATTTTGCTAACAGCAGTACACAATCCTCAGATGCCTGGAGAGAAAGGAAGAGCCCCAGTTCCCAGTCTCTGCTGTGCCAAGTCCCCCTCCTCCCTGCCAATGTTAGCGAGCTGACAGACCTCTTGTCTTTCCCTTGCCTTGGTTAGACATGCTTGAGCGGTTGACATAAGCCCTTCACCAAGCCAGCTCGTGTAAACCATGCCAGGAAGGATCCTCAGACATGGCGAGTAGGATTTATGACTAGAAATCCAAGTCACTGCCTATTCCAGACAAGCAAACTGTATCAGAGTGGGTGAATAATTCATATTAAGTGGAAAGATATTCATGGACGCAACCGCAAAACACTTTCCATGGGTTTATCATCAGCTCTAAAAATAAGTCACTGCCTACTCAAATTCTTTCTGCATTTGATGATAGCTGAAATATTTGTGGGACTTTAATACATATGTCTAGGCTCAAAGCAGGAAGTGTGACTTAAGAGGTTAGAGGAGCACCTAAAGAAATGCAAACACTGGCTGGACTTGGCTGCTTCAGATGGCTGCTCATGGCAGCTGGGTGGGAAGCAGAGCTGGCTCTCAGCTTTATGCAGAGCCACAGCAGGGTAGTGAGCCTTGGGGCTGCCCTGAGACAGGTGGGTTAGCCTCAGCCAAAGTATTGCACTTGGATGCTGACCTTAATTTCAATGACGTTGTCCACAACAGAGGGCTCAGAGGGCAATTCAGCTGCAGACTCCTGGGATATTTTCTTATACCAAGATAAGCCCTAGTTTAGGATGTTTCTAAGAGAGTTACACACCAGCTAAGTACTGCAAGGCAGATTGACCAGAACTAAGGCCCCAACAATGTTACCAGGGTTAATATTTTCACATCATACCTGGAATCAAAATACCCTGCCATTATTTAACCCGACCCCACCTCTGACCAACCTCCCTTTGCTGAGGTTTGAGGGCCCCTAATGGAAGGTTCTCAGAAAAGACCCAGTGTAAACGTAATGAAGGACTATAAATAATCAGCAAAAATGTACGCCAACATGTGTTTTGATAGAGCTATTGGAGGAAGAAATATTTTTTAATGGAAAATATGAACTAGAATGGAAATAAAATGAGATTCAGCCTAAAACATGCATAGACCTTTCTGTACAGGGAAGTGCTATAATAAAAACCTGTACTATTTGAAGAGCTTGGGAGGGCAGTGATGTTAAGGAGACATCCCTGGGATTTCGGCCAAAGTCACTGACACTTGGCAGGGAACTGGTTTTTCCATCTTCAGCTCTCAGAGGTGGTTTTCACTCCCCAGTAACTCTAGAAAAATAAAAATTATGAAAACTTTAAAACAAGCAGCTAGTGGAAAAATTAATTTGGGTCTTCTCCTTTACCCATCCACCAGCTCGCATGAAGCATGGAGAAAACTGATGACCTTTGAGACTCCTGTGCCTTGCTCGGGTTTGGTTCAAAAGTTGCTGGAGAAACAGCATGGAGGGAAGGCTGTGGGTAAGGCACAAAATTCAGGGAAAGCTTTTCCATGCTATGGTCTGTCAGGTGAGGAAAGCCACCCTGCAGTGAGGAGGAGTCACTGGGGGCAGAGGGCGAGGAGAGGATCCCACGGAGCCCACTGGCGTGGCAGCAGTCACCCCCAGCATGTCACCAGGGGCCAAGAGCCCAAACCTTGTTCCTCTCTGAAGCAAAGAAACCCATCTGCTCAGCTCATCAAATTCCCAGGTTCAGCACCTCCTGCCAACCTGTATGCCATCGCTAATCTGGATTTTGTTCTTGCTTCTATGACAAATGTCATGGGAAGGAGTAAGCACCTCCACCTCTAGTTTCTCAGCCTTCAAAGATCTGGAAAATGTAATTCTCCCCCAGGATGTGGCTGGCAGCAGCAGGGATAAGGGGAGGGGAGTCCTGAGCCCCCAGCAGCATACCAGAGAACTATGGGCAAGGGTGCTGAACAGCCACAGCCCCCTTAGCCCTCCTGGTTAATCCAACCTGTTACCAAAATCAGTAGTGTCAACTATCAGGGTTTCCATGGATTTTCAATCCATTGGGGATCAAGGATGAAACCCTTCCCTGTCATCCATGGCAAGGTCTCCCCCAGGCTGGCAGACTTGATTAGCCAGGGGATGCTGTCACCCCAGGCCCCTGGGGAGCCACTGGTTGTCAGGAGGGTCCAGCACAGCAGCAGCCAAGGACCAGGAACCTCCTGAGCATCCCTGGCACCTCGCAAACAGACCTCACTTGATGGATAGCTTCAGTGCCATGAGCATCTCTCTCTGCATGGCCTGGCATTCAGTGCTTGCACTTTCTTTCCCTTTGGAAACACAGAAGTTAAGACTGATCCAGAAAAGAGATTTTTCTAAACAGAAGGAGCTGCATTCCCTTCCCCCAAGATTTCAGCAATAAGTATGGACTGTTCACATCCTTTTGCATCATGGCTTGTCAAAATCACTATAAAGTATAACTATGAATCCCCAAATGACATCCACATCACAGGAAACTAAAAATTGGTGTGTTGAGGCTTTCTGACTTGGAGGAAGTTTCCAACATTTGTGTATTTGTTCTCAGCCGGGATAGAGAGTGAATAAAATCCAAATATCAAAACCTCCCACAAGCTGGTAATATCTGTTTTGCCCAGTGCAACAGCCACCAAAGTAAACCAAAAGGCTGTTAGAGGCAAGACCAATGTCCAACATCTTCATCCTACCAAATTAGAAAGTGCGGTGTGCTTGTCTCTGCTTGAATTAATACCAGGTAATTAGCACATCCTTACAGTAATGCTGCACAGGCACCAGCTGGAGGGATAAATTACAGCTCAGGAGCTGATTTCCCAAACAAGCCATGGCAGGCACGCAGCACAGGCTGGGGCTGGAGCCTGGCCAAGCGAGGAAGCAGTGCTACTGCCATCGGCTGTGGGGAAATAACAAGTGCAATTTTCAGTAACTGTTTATAAAAAAGATAGCAATGTATTTTCCTGTTTCAGTGTAATTGGAATGAGTCCTCTTGACTTTGCCAGAGACTGTTCTTAGATGTGTAACAGCTTAAAGTGGGGTTTGCCATAACTTTAGGTGATTATAACTGAATGTCACTTTATTTATTCATCAAGGGGGACGTGTCAGGGGACGAATACCGCATTTTGAATTACCACTGGAGAGAGAGGTGCTGACAACTGTGCTCAGGTTTTTAGTACCTCATTAGCAGCTGGAACTGCACCTCCTCTCATTACTCCTGATTACATCTTCATTCCGAATTAGCACAATGTTTATAAAACCCTTCCAGGAGTTTGTATGTGAGGTTTTTTTGTGTTGCTGCCAAGCTGTTCACCTCCCTTGGGGGGGACAAGAGCTGATATTTTGACAAGGAAAAGGGAGGTTGAGGGTGCTGGGGAGTTGTGCTCCCTGAGGTGGTGATTCTGTAGCAGCGGGCTGGAGAGGGAGCTGCCACCCAAGGCAGGAGCAGCAGCATCCCATGAGCAACTCCTGCTCAGCAAGTGACTGGGAAAACTCCACCTCTCCTCATCAGATATCAGTGCATTGAACAGGAGCGTTGTCTGGGTGGATGGTAACAACTTACTCCGCATCAGAAGCACAAAAGCACAACTTTTCAGGGATCCATCCTGCATCCTCTCATTACTTGTCAACAGAAAACTAGAAATTCTCAGGGTGGGTCACATGCCCTTTGTTAGGTAGAAAGTGGTCCTCAAGCAAGCTCACCTTGTTACTGCAGAAGAGATGGGACAGGCCTGCTCTTAAACCCAGCAGCAGTAAGACAGCTGGATACAGAAAAACTGTTATAGCACACGATCTGTTTCATCGTTGCTTTTCCTCCTTGCCTTAGCCAGCATCTGATGGGTTTCACAGGTGATGGTGTTTGGGCAAACTGCCTGCCCAAAGCTGGGGGTCATTGCAGGGCAGCCAAAGTGCTGTGCCCCACAGCTGCCTCCCCAAGACCCCCCCAGTGCCCCCAGACTCCACTGCCATGGCTTAATTACAGCAGCAGGAAACCCCAATGTGCCTGCTATACAGGACAGAACATTAAAATGTCAATGCATTACATGGAGCTGAGAATGAGGGAACCCACAGCAGATGGAAATCACAAAATAAAAAGTGGAGTTTCCATCACTGTCACAGGGAAAATACAAGTATAAATCCAAGCTCAACAGTAATGAATGCCTCCTGTCTGAGTGTCTAATATCCTCCATAGATAATGATTGCTATGACTGACCTTCCACAGTATATAAGGCCCCAGCCCCACTGGAGTCATACTGTATAAACAGGTAGTAATAATCCCCTACAACTTCAGGAGCTCACTGGGAGATAAAAAAGGGTATGAGCAGTGCCAATTTAAAATTAGAAAATGAGAAAATTTATGATATTATTAGCAGCAGACACAGTACATCAGATGACTTTACAGGTGAGTTTCAAGGATAATTTTGCTTAGGAAGGAGATAATGAAGTGAAGTCATCTTGTCAATGCTTTTAGTTTACAAATGACTAAATTTTAAGCAGAGCACTCATACTATGCATAAACGGAGATGAAGGAAAAGGTATTGTGAATTTGTTAGGAAAATTAAGTTGACATGGTTGTCCAAGCCAGAGTACAGATAGACATGAGGATCAGACCACTGACAGATAGGAAGTCTTGGAACTAAATCATGTAGCTTTTAGATAGTACAACAAAAGCACTGCACAGGAGAGAAGATTTCCAGGCTACAAACAAAGTAAGTGGTAGTGTCCCCTCTGGCAAACAGCATTTCTCAGGCCCCAGCAAAGGGTAACCACATGTTACATGGACTACCTTGATTCTGTGAATCTGCAGCTCCCAAAGGTGGAACTTATGAGTCACAGCCAAATGCTGGGGTTGGGGTTGGGGGTTGGACTTGAATCTGCACCAGAAGCATCCTGCTGCTGAGCCTGGGCAGGGGGAGGCCAAGCACTTCTAGTCTGAATACAAAGGGAACAAGGCTCAGATCGATCCCAGAGGAGGAGGGAGAGAGCAAGAGAACAGCAGGGCTAGAGCTGGTGGGACAAACTGGGCTGAGAATTGAGGCTGAGAAAGGCAGAGGGAGGAACAGAGAGCAGAATCATGTGAGTGCAGACACCTGCCCTGAGATGCAGGTAAGAGTTCAGAGGTAGGGAGAAGGTCATATGGAAAATGAGACTCACACACACAGAGAAATTGGGACCAGAATCAGGGAGAGTGAGGTAAAGGCAAACATGGGGAAGGAGAGAACAGTCAGATAGAAGGGGAAGAAACTGCTGGTTCAGATTGACCATATATGAGGTAACACGAGAAGTGTGAAGGCAGCAGGAGAGAAGGGTACCGAGTTCCAATAAGTAGCCTAGTTAGAAATGCCAGCAAGAGGCACCTCAAATGGAGAGTCATGTATCACTTAGAGGTGTCCCACAGGAGCAGCTGGGTGAAATTTATAGCTCTGTGATACACAAGAGGTTGCATTAAGTAATAATAGTTATTTGGTTTTAAAACATGGAAAATGGAAGCCAGGCTATTCTCTGTGGTACACGGTGAGAAGATGAGAGATAATCATCATAAACTGAGGAGAGAGAAGTTCAGACTCATAAGGAGAATCTTCCACAGCAAGGACAGTCAAGCAGTGGCACAGGTTGCCCAGATAGGTTGTAGAGTCTCTGCCTTGGGCATATTCAAGACTTAAATGAAGAAAGCCCTGAGCAACCTGGTCTGACACCAGATGCTGTCTGAACACAGCTTTGGGAAGGGAATAGTCTGTGCTCTTTCACTAACTGTTCAGTTCCCCAGAGTTAAAAGCAAACAAGACGATGGCATGGGAAAACAACTCAACAAACTTGCCATGAGCAGGTGTGAGACAATGGAGGGTTAAGCGGGAAACGTTTTCCTCTGGACTAAGAAGTCAGAAGCTCACTCCAAGATTACCTGTGTTCTTGAAAAAGTCTCTGTGAAGCCCACTTGCCATTTCATATGACTCACTTCTTTTCTTACCAAACTGTTCAGAAGATAACCATTGTAACTCTTGCTCTGTTAGCTCAGATGCCTTTTTTTTTTTTTTTTTTAGACAGATCCAGAGTTTCTGGTCCTTCTAAATACTGATAAATTCCAGCACAAGAAAACACTCTGCTTCTCTCTGTTGCCTTTCTCTAAAATCCAGAAAGCTACAAACAACCCTGGTGAATATTACTAAGTTTGTAATATCAAGCATGCAAAGAGTAGAAATGGGAGGAAGGCAATCTTAATCCAGCCTCCTAGTGCATATGCAATAACTCTCAAATGCTTAGACTGAAGCCACTGTAGTTTGTGAAGAACTACAATGGTCTCAAGATATTTATGTTGTCTTAAACCCCCATGACTACCCCGTAGCCTGGCGGGCTAAGGGGTCCACCAGGTCGGATCTCCTGCCACTGAAGAGTTCACATAGCAAAGTAATGCTTGAGTCCTAAAATCTGGGCTCCCCATAAACCTGTCTGATGAGCTGGCAGGCAAGGAAACAGATTGCGCTCTCTGCTCTGCAGCTGTTTCACCACAAATTGGTGGATTACATTGTCACAAACTCAGTTTTCACAAATCACTGATTTCTAACAAAATTATCTTTGCTGGAAAATTCCTACCCAGTTGTAGGTCTGAAGACACAAGTGCACAAATACAATAGGAGCTGACCCTCTTCAGAAAGCACCATACCCCACTAGTGGATTTTACCCTGGCCTTGACTGTTTGGTGATCTCCATTGTTGACCCTAATCAGAGGAAAAGGATGGGATCTGAGGAAGTTGAAGCGCATTGCATTGGCGCTCTGAAGACCAGGAGTAACACAATGGATCTGAGCCAGTATCTCTCTGGAAGCTAGCACAGGACTCAGAGCACCAGGGTGTTATGTTTACTGTGACAAGTGCTGCTTGGTAGGTGGCCCACTGCAAGCTCAACAAGCTGGAACTCCTTCAAAGCTTCCTCCTGCAACCCCACTGTTTGCCCAAGCAAATTGCTGGATTTCATTTTTGACATGAAAAGAGAAACACGTTTCAACAGAACTAGATTCCCTTTTCTCACAAACCTACTTTTGCAGCCCTGTTTTTAAAAGCATGTATTACCAACATAAATGCAATTACTTCTCCTCACAACAGCACTCTAAAACAAAAAAATTCCTAATACACCATTAGTCATCAGTGAGATTCCTGATGACAATCAAATACTCAGCACATATCGTATGTGGTGTTCCCTTGGGAGGACTGGTCTAATGAGAGTGTTTGAATTCTGTGGCAGAGTGTGACGTTTGTCCTCCCACAAGACAGGCAGAGCTGCACCAGGAGCCCAGGTAAGAGGGCATCCCAGCGGGACTGCCTCCTCTCTCCAGTGAGCATTCCTTGGGAGCCACTGAAGGTTAGTCCCGGGACGAAATTTCAATTGCCTTTTCATGAAATCATGAATTTGGATAAAGCTGTTCCATAAACATAGTGTTTCTGTTTGCCTTGTTCTTGAGTAATATAGGGCAACACTAACCACAGTTGGTATGAAATTAAGCACGCATATTATATACAGTGGCCAGTATTCCTCTTTGCTTACTAGTTCTAATCCAGCAACAGGAACACCAGAATTTGTTTTTATTCTCTGGACTCTTTGAAAAGAGCACAGAAAAGGCATGAGGGAAAGGCAAATATTTACATCTGGCAACCAAAGCACGATTTATAAAACAAAAAAACCCCAAGCCCTCCAGTCAGCGGGCCGTTCTGTAGCTCAGAATTGCATTTTATTAATCAACATCATCATCAATGTTTATTTCCTTATTTTATGAAAGACATACACAGTTTCACAGAATTACATGTATATATTTATATAACTTTGTAATTTAGTTTATTACACGTCATAAAAGGGGATTTTTCCTTCTCAAATAGCATGTATGCTTATCAAAACCAAAAAAACTAAGGTCAACAGTATAAGAAAACAGAATAAGCACAATTCTCCGAGTACTACTAATCCAATTCTGAAGATTTTAAATTCTGTATGTAATAAGAGAGCTATTAGTGAACTGTGAATGAACTAATCATCATTATGTTTGGCTGCATTCTTCAACAGTTTTAGTTTGAAACTCATTCATTTAAATTTTAAAGGCATCCAAATTTATTGTGAATGTTTTCTGCAAGCACCTCTAGGAGACTAGATTACATTCTGGTGAAAGATTTGTGCAATTAACTGAGTAAAGTTATGAGCAAAAACTGTTTTCAAAAGACTATTTAAAGAAGATAGAACTTCTCTCCCACAGTTAGCATGTGAAAGCTCTTGCTGTTGATGTATTTTTGTATGAATAGCATTAATCATCCACAAACCCAGATCTGCGCTCACAAAGGTTTGAATATGCTATGCTGTTATGCCACACTTAGAACATTCTGCGTGCTTTGACCATTGTTGTTACTACCTCCACTGATCTTAAGAAAATTAGGATTTAATAATGCAAAAATTTCTTATCAGTTATATAGAACCATAGATTTTCATCACCATCCATGAGATGGATTCTTTTACTGTACGTGAAGCCACTGAAAACTTCTATTAATGTCAGGCCAAAATTGTCAATTCTGTGTAAAAAGTTAGGCTTCCAACTCTGTACTAGGCATCTACATAATGACCTTTTCAAAGATATTATGTAGCTCCTTTTCATTTCAGGGGATTTTTACTGTTAACACTGAAAAAATATTCAGAAGACAAGTAGAATTTTAAATCATATAGAGACCATTCTCTTCAGGCACTTGCATTTCAGAAGTTTTTGTTTTTAAATACATAGCCTGTTTTCCAGTATAAAAGTAGCAGTTTGAAAACATCCATATTTAGATAATGCAGTTTAAGCATTTGCATGTCTACATTCAGTTTACATATGCACGAGTATGTCAAAATGTTTTTTAATTCCTCCTCATGCTTTAGGAGATACACTCAAGAACTGACAGATTTGTGAAAAAAACCCTCAAGCTGGCCATTAGCAAGAGTCAACGATTTACATATAATTATTTAGACATCCACAACAGACCAATCTGCCAAATAAGTGGAATGCTAATGTGACAGCTGACTTCTAATCTGCACATCCTCCTTACTATAATTAAAAAAATAACAGCAACAGTGGGAAACCAACATTGATACAAGGAGACTTAGAACTTTAATTCACCAAACTTAATCACCTATAAGAAGTACTCCAGTAAATTATTAATCACAGAATATCAAACTGATTTTCAATAAAAACATTTCCAGTTTCAAAATCCATGTAGACCTTGCTTACAGAATGGGAAAAATGCTTAATTACTTTTCATTTCACCAGAAAAAGGAAGTCATCGGCATTGAATCAGCATCTCCAAGGCAATACTTGGAGAGAGATGTTGCTTTTTGAGGGTCCATATGCGGTTATGGAGCACTTGAAAGGTTTGTTCTCTTAGATATTCAAGACCACAAGCTTTCAGCACTCCTTGCTTCTGCAGGAATTACTACGGCTTTTGCACTATACTATCTGTGGTCCTTATCAACAAATGTATTTAAAATACATAACTCCTATTAAATTTAATGATTAATTGGATTTTCATAATCTCCATGCATGATGACCCCTACAATCTTACCCAGACCTCGAGGGAACTAAACAGAAAATGCAGTGCTGCTCTTAGTACTTACATAAATAGCCATGAAACATCAGGAAGTGCTTTCTAAACATGCCCTGCCAGCAATGGAAATTGGAGTCAGATCATGGTTTAATGAGATAATCTTCATAAGCAGATGCTAAATGCCCCTCAGTTAGAAACCACCAAACAGAGCAAGTTAGAACAAGGATGACTGGAATATAAAAAACACCAAGGATACACTAAGTCCTAGAAGCTGCTGTACCTGTTGAACATAAGTGGAAGAGCAGGCAACCAGCTTATGTAGCCTTTTACTCGTTCTTACCTCTAATTTTGCAAGGAATGCTTTGTAAGACAGAATTTTTATGTGCACTTCATGTAGGCAACTGCAACTCTAGACTACAGCGGAGTAAACGGCAGAGAGGCCAGGGCCTTCAAGGGAAGATTGGTGGTAGCTTTTTGCAACACATACATTTTCTTCAAGAGAAACACTGAGGTGGGACTGGATTATTCAGGACTCTGGAGAATGACAGTCAGCATCCCCGTAACCCAAATATTTATCTTTTTTTGGGACACATGGCAGCTCTTTTTTCACATTATTCCTTCTCAATTTCCAGCTGAAGTGGATGTTTGTGCAGTAAAGACAAATATTAATGTGCTGTAACTATAGTAACAGGTATGTTCTTTATGGAAGTCTCCCATTGAATGAACAGTTGTGTTTTCTGATGTATGTAGATGTATCTGACATAGAGCACAAACACCAGGAGATGCCATTTTTTGGACACACGGACTCATACTGTAGGCTGATAATCTGTGTATACGGACTCCCCCATCAACCAGCACAAATAGCTTTTTCTTTTTTTTTTCTTCCAGTCTGGTAAGATGGTCACTGCTTTTAGATTTCAAGGCACCGGGGCTTTTTTTTAATCTCACTCTATTCCTTATTAATAAGCTTTCGGTATGATATTATTTTTTTAAGTGACCAAATTTGGACAAAATCAGTGTTTCACTGCTTTATATTCTTTAACAATTACTACTGTGCAAAGCGTTTGACACTAACCTGCATCGTCTTTAAACTGGAGAGACATGGATTTGATGGATGGACCGCTTGGTGGATAAGGAATTGGCTGGATGGTCACACTCAAAGAATTGCAGTCAATGGCTTGATGTCCAAGTGGAAAGCAGGGATAAGTGGCGTTCCTCGGGGGTCAGTTGTGACCAGTGTTTAACATCTTTGTTGGCAACATGGACAGTGGGATTGAGTGCACCCTCAGCAAGTTTGCCAACAACACCAAGCTGTGTGGTGTCGACACACTGGAGGGAAGGGATGTGCCATCCAGAGAGACAGGCTTGAGATGCAGGCCCGTGCAAACTTCATGAAGTTCAAGGCCAAGTGCAAGCTCCTGCACATAGGTCATGGTGATCCCATACACAAATACAGGCTGGGTGATGAGTGGATTGAGAGCAGCACTGCGGAGGATGACTTGGAGTTGTTGGTTGACCAGAACCTCAGCATGACCTGGCAATGTGCACCTGCAGCCCAGATAGCCAACTGTATCCTGGGCTGCATCAAGAGAAGTTTGACCAGCAGGTCAAGGGAGGCGATCCTCCCTTTCTACTCTGCTCTTGTGAGACCCCACCTGTAGCACTGTGTCCAGTTCTGGGGTCCCCAACATAAGCAAGTCCAGAGGAGGCCACAAGGATGATCAGAGGGCTGGAGCACCTCCCTTACGAGGACAGGCTGAGAGACCTGGGGTTGTTCATCCTGGAGAAGATAAGGTACCAGGGAGGCCTTATTAGCAGCCTTCCAGTACTTCCAGGAAAGATGGGAGGGACTTTTTACAAGGGCCTGTAGTGACAGGACAAGGGGCAACTGTTTTAAACTGAAAGAAGGTAGATTTAGATCAAATATACGGAATAAGTTCTTCCCTGTGAGGGTGATAAGACACTGGCACAGGTTGCCCAGAGAAGCCGTGGCTGCCCCCTCCCTGGCAGTGTTCAAGGCCAGGTTGGACGGGGCTTTGAGCAACCTGGGAGAGTGGAAGGTGTCCCTGCCCATGGCAGGGGGTTGGAACTAGATGATCTTCCAACACAAACCATTCTATGATTCTATAACTGTATTACTCACTGAAGCACAAAACTATCATGCATTGCATTTTTCTTAATGCCCAAGGGTTTTTTAAATCTTTTTTACCCCAAAGACATATTATCTTGCACACAATCCTGTAATAAAGACAAAAGACAGCTTAGGGCTTACAGTCACTTTTGTCTCATTTCTCCTCTGGTGAATTATGAATTTTTCTATATGCAGTATATATAAAAATGAGCCTTAATGGTGTTGCAATATATGTGTGAAACATACTTCTTTATCTCAACCTACAGTCTCTCCCCCTAATACTCTGCAATTCAGAAAAAGTTGCTGGAACTTTACTGAAAAAAAAATTAAAAAGGTGAGTGAATACAATTTTGGTATGTATTAGGCTATGTATCTTCAAAATGGTCTCCCTTTTATCAAAAAAAAAAAAAAGAAAAAAAAGAAATGAAAAGGACCAGTGGCAAATCTTGGGAGTCTGGCATATGTTTAGCAAGTACAGCACTGCTGAATGGTTTTTGTCCAGATATTCATTGAAGGTTCTTGGTTGCTGCTCTGCAAAATTCGGGTCCTGCTAGGATACACTGGGATTAGCAAACAGTGATACCTCCTTGGTTATCTAGGTCCTAACAACACTGGCTTCTCATTCTGATAGTTCTTGGTGTAATATTGCCATGCCTCCACACTGAACTCTAAGCAAACAACCTGTAGAGTATCTTCTATAAAACAAATGTTTCCCTTTTCAAATAGGTTTCTGGTTCTGTAAAATCTTAGGGAGAAATGTTGAATGCCTTTCAGAGTCTCCTTAAAAAGAGGAAGAAACGGATATACCAATGTTGTATTTCTTCAATACAAAAAAGTGGTTTTGATATTGAAAAGTACTTTCATCAGAGAGGCAATGACAATTAGAAGACAAAAAGCTCCAGATATTTTCAGTGCAAAAATCTTAAATATTGATCTCATCTCAAAATACAGCTCAGTAATTTAGCAAACATTGCCAGTAGCTGCGTATCAGCAGTCTTTCTTGACATGAAAGATGCAGGGAGAAGACTGACGTGACATAACATCAGCTTCTAGAAACACAAATAAATGTGCACGCATGAAAGCATGTAACTCAAGCTGAATGTTGTTAGCACATCTCATGAGAGCTGATTAAAGCAGCCATTACAATAAAGCAAGATTTAGTGAAATAGAGTTGAACTAACGTAACGATTACAGCTCAAAGCTGTTGATGTATATCAAGTTGCATTACGACGGGATGATATTCAAATTCTGAACAGCTGATACTTGACAGCAATAAGATTTTTAGGCATCCATAGATATTGAATTACTTAATAATACAGCATGCTAATAAAGTATTCCGAGATCTTCACTTTTTTTCTAACTTAAAATCAGTAACAGAAAATACAAAAATGAATCCTAGTAAACAGCTGAAAATGCTTTGTATATCAGACCATTAAAAGATTACATTCCATTTGATTCACATATGTGCATAAATTTTTGTGGAGGAGCACTCATTAATACAATCATATCAACCTAACGAATTTGTGTACAGACAGAAATTTCAAATATAGGCTTAAATAGCAAATTAAACACACACACAAAGGCATGACACTTTAATAACCAACAAAAGCCTAGAATGGCAGGATGTTTTGAGCACCCCATAAATTCTCTTAACACCAGAAAACTGCACCAAATGTAGTCTTTTGCCTTTTTGGGAAATGCTGTTTTTATATCCAGTGTGTTAGTAAATAATTGTAAAGCTGCTTCTCTATTCTCCAACTGATCCTGCTGTGTGCTTTCTCTCCTAGATTACGTAAACTGCGGAATGCAGATCAAGGACATGACTGATGATCCTTCTGTAATTAAAGCTCCCTAATGCTGCCAACACGATTTCTATACGAAGAGCTAGGTAGAAAGTACCTTGCCCTTTTCTGAGCCCTTACAATCTCTTGTGCAGACAGCAATCACAAGTCATTAGAAAAAAAGAATGTAATCTTTTGTACTTTTGGGAAGAAACTGGAAGATATTACTCAGTTCAAAACTGATGTCTGCAAACAATCCTCCCTATATATCCAACACATTCTTACACAAGTTCCCCCAAAGGGATTCATTGACCCCAACAGCAGATTCTTAAGTTTAGCCTAAAAATTAACTCACTTAAAAAAAAAAAAAATAAAAAATGGGAAGAGGCAGGCAACTTTGCAGACATTTTTTAATACAGACCAAAGTTTATTTCTGTCTCCTCACACTCTATGGTTAAAACTGGAAACAACGGATTGCAGACATCTCTGTATTTAGAAAATGAAGCTTGTGTTTGTTTGCATGGTAGTTGACTTGCATAGTTCATTTATAACAATCAATCAGTAGCAAAGCTGCTGCAAAATGAACAACCCTTGAATACAGATTATGCAGAATATTAATTTCAGTAATAATTGAGTACTTGGAGGCTAGTGTAAGGAGACTAATATGTTATACATCTCACGTCACGCTGTGAGAGGTCAGGACTGCGAAGCCTTACAAGGCAGAAACCATAAAATGTGCATATTGCATTATCAAAAGGGAAAACAAAGACTGAATTTCTAAGACACACAAATTTAAGATCAACTCAGACAAATGTGGGGGGAAAAGTGGACAGCTTACACTGTAAAGCCACTCTTTCAAAGAAAACAAACAGTATCTAGATTATTTAAACTTTTAGAAGAGAGTCACAAAAGTATCTGCAACGTAATACTGCAGCCCACAGATTATTAACATGTACTGAAATTAAGTCTTATCCTCTTACAGATAAAGGTAACTTAAGAGACACATGTATTGCTGGTTTAATCTAAAATTTCAAGTAACTACTCTCAGGCAACTTAAAAAAAAGAAAAAAAAACCCACACAAAAAAAAAAAACACAAATGAAAAAAATCCCCCAAATCCACTGAAATAAACAAAACACTCTCCAACCCTTTCTGGCATCCTCAGTTGTTGATGTATTTTCAACACTTTCTAAAAGTCCCCACTCTCACTCTTTCAGCCCAAGCTGAACTCTGTCATTGAACAAAGTCAGCAGTTAAACAAATAACAAAGATGTCACCTCTTTATGTGTATCAGTAGACAAAGCTTTGTGTGTAAAAGAATTCATCCCTGTTCTTTTATAAGAACACATTGTAGACATATAGTATACTAAGGGACAACTACTAATTTTGAATGAACAGTTATGAAGAAACTTATGAGGATCTGTTTATGACTAACTATACACAGTTAAGATCTTTCTGGTAAGGGCAATTGGAAATTTCTGTAGAAAAAGGTGAGAAGAAACAAAGCTAAATAAGTTTTAGTATGTGAAGACAGAAGATTTCACATATGAAAATTTCTTTTAGTTACAAAGGATGAGCTTAATAATAAGACACTATCATCTTAATCCTACAGCTGAGAGACTGGACCAAATAGCACAAGATAAAGTTCCTTTGATTTTAATAAAGGGATTCTGAAAGTAACTAGAGGCCTCAGATACTTCAGGTTTTAAACTTTACAAACATCACCACGAAAAAGAAACTAAGCAATAGAGACTTTCATCTGTGTGCGATCCCAATAGAACATATGCAATAGTGCTTGTGGAAACACGGAGACAGAGACACAGGGAACAAGCCAGGATGTCCTGTCTGGCTTCAAGCTGCTGTTCCAGGAGGATGCAGATCTGTGGATCTCGTGTTACACCTGACAGTCCTATGCAGATGTTGAAGAGTAAGGAAGAAGACCTGAAGCGGCATCAAATCCCTATGTGCTAACATCCAGATGTCACCTAAAGATATGCAATGTGATTTATGACTAACTGCTGAAAACAGTTCGATTTAACCATTCGTACAAGTACCTGAACACCTAAAATTCACTACTTCCATGCAATGAAAGGCTATGGATATGTCATCACAACTACAAATACACCAGGGTATGAACTGTTTGTAAATCTGTAAGTACATATATTCATTACAAACAGTAGCGTATACTCCGAGTGAAGAATGACTTGATACCAAACCATACATGGATATTATAACCAGCTGCATCTTTTTCTTCTGATGCTGGACTACCGCTCTTTGGTCAGTCTCTCGTATGTTAATGTAAACACTATTTTTCTTTCCTTCTGTTTTCCCTTCCACAAGGTGGCGATCCAAGAAATCCCTTAGGTAACTCAGATGCATTTTCTATAGCAAGGTACAGGTTTTTTGGAGGAAATGGAAATTCAGAAAGAACAGTATTTCAAAACACTCCTTCCTCCTCTACCTCAGAAACCATCAACTTACTTAAAAACTAATTCTAGAGAAGTACACTACCAAAACCATGGCTGCCGCTGAACTACTTTCATAACAACACATCTAGAAAGATATATAATTCAGTGTATTTAAACACACTTCTCCCTCCATGGCTCAGGACAATTAGCTTAATACAAGAAATTCCAGACACTTCTTAGGTTTGAAAACACTGAAAAGCACAAAAGGCAGCTGACTGACCATTCAGGCTCCACAAAGGATACAGTACTTACCTTTAGAGAACATACTTTATTTAATAGAAGTTTTTTGCTCCAATATACAAAATAAGGGACTGTAGTCCCAATTAACATTTACATAGTTACACAGCAAATAATTTCCACCATTTACAACTGATGACTTTCCCACAGTCCCCACTGTATTACAGCCAAGAAAAAATCCTGGTTTACACACCAATCAGTTATATTTTGTACTTCCCCGCATCTCTTCTTTTTTTTTTTTCAAGTTGCAGTTTCTGATATCAGTTTAATTAAGAGCTTAAAATTATTTCAGCTGCACTAAAAGAAAATGAAATATATAATTTGGAATACTATCTCAAAAACCCTATACAAAATAAAAGTCAGTATCTTATAAAAATACATAGCAGGAGTAAAACCAGTGAAACAACAAAAAAATTGTTAGGATATAAAATATTTAGCAACTAGCCTCAGCTTTTAACTACACCAAAATGAAAAAAGAAAAAAAAACCCAAACCTTTTCAATTAGCAAAAATTAATGTGACAGTTCTTTTACAATACCGTACCTTTAGTATGCAAAGGACTTCATCCTTCTAACACGCACCATTTATCCAACTGATTCACCCCTTAACCCTTTTCCCACTGAAAGCTGAAAAAAGGTTTTAAAATTATTTGAATCCTTTAAGAAAAATTCAATCACATTTTCTGCATCTCCCACAAAATTTAAGCTTTACTTTACAATGCTGGTAGTTTAATCATGACACAGAATCTTCTATAAAAGAATTCTAGCCAAACCAAGGCTTTAGAAACTTTGCATTTTACAAAAGCAGTTTGTTACAGTATGACAGTTGCTAAATAGCCCAATTTATTTAGTGACCCTGTTAAAGATTTGTTCAACTGAGTGAATAGGTGAAGTCATTTCCTGAGCTAAAAGATACAGGTAAGTAAATAGTTATAGCAGCAGACGGAGACATTCTTTTTAGAAGTTGTAACAGTATCAATAGAATAACCTTAGAAAATTACAATCCTGTGAAAATCACTAGCTGAAGAGGGAGTGACAAGGATATCCAAGACCTGATTTGCCATAATCTGGAATGCACATCCCATGACTTTCCAGAAATTACATTCAGCTACTGTCAGACAACATACTGGTTAGTGGAAGAATGTCAAATCACAATAGTTCACATTTCTTACAGATCAGGTGTTTTGTCAAGACTTAATGCTGTTCCATAAACCTCAATTTTCACTCTACAGGAGTTAAGTATTATTACTTTTAAAGGAATGTGGTATCTTCAATCTCATGAAATTCCAAACCTATTTCTTCTTATTACTCAGACGTAATTTATAGTCAAGACACTGAGCGGTTTTTGAGATAGTCACCCATGCCATTGGGAACAGAAGTGGATCCATTTTTAGGAGAGGGAATAATATTCTTAAAATGGTTTACTTTGATCCAAATCATTCTAATTTGCCTGCAGTATGAACCATTAACAAATTATTAAAGAACTATAAAGACCAGTATACCACCACTGCACCATCATTTTCTTACAATATGCATTCTTAAAGTCTTCTATGTAATAGTTTGACCACTTTTTTTTTCACCCATTAATGGAAAAAGGATATTCTAATTTAATTAAATAAAGTACCTCACTTAGATACCAGTTCCTCCAGAAGGAAATCTCTATTCTGTGTTATTCATTTTTTACAGATATTGTAGGCATAGTTTTTAGAATTTATATTGGCTCTTCTTTAGCATTTAAACATAATGAGTTTTAATTCAAATGAATATATAAAATTTCCAATACTTGTTAGAATAAAGGACAATACACAAGATCCTAAGTTACAGTAATTTATAAATAAAAATAAACTATTACAAACCAAATCTTTCCCCATACGGAGATTAAAAGCCATAATCTTGACTGATTGTTCCCGATCATACATTATAAATAACGTAAGCTTCTTCAGAGAAGCAAAACATACTTGCCTCCCTGACACCAGTTTATATCTTCAGTTAAACTTCTACCATCAAGAAGGCAATTGTGTTGGGCCCAGACAGATCTTGCTTACATGTTAACCCTCCCAACCTCATTCTTTTAAACTTAAGCTCAGGAAACTTAGTTCACAAAGAGTCCTTTACCTTTTATATATACAAAGGCTGTATAAAATACAGATTTCTAATGCTCCTATTGCACTAATCTGGCAGTGCAGTTAGAACCTGATTCAAATTCCACTGAAGTCCATGAAAGGTTCTCCAGTGACCTTAATGGGCTTTGAATTAGGACCACAGAGATAGTATTACCTAACGGAAAGCTCCTGCAAGAGTGGCTGGTATCTCTCTTTTTGCTTATGGGATGCAGTGGAGATGTGTAGTCAGCATGATACCTGAGCAAATAAAATGAAAATGATACAAAGGTTTTAAGAACCCCAAACTCTTTGCTTAGTTGTGTGCAAACTGTGCTACTGCCCCTGGAGCTCCCTGTTTTCCTTTTTTTCAGTGCTTGCTCCATTCCAAGATAGAGAAGATGTGAGGCATAAAAATCTCTCTTCACTACAGAGCCCCCTCAATCCCGAGACTGATAGAAGAGGATGTAACCAGACTCAGAGTTCTTTGAGATGTCTGATGTCAACCCGTAGAATTCTTCAATAGCTTGTGCATCAATTTTCTGTATGTAAAAACCCAAAAATTTGAAGTAAGAATATCTTGCATATATGTGACATTAAGTTTCACTCTAAAAACTATTGTCAAATAAAAATAATTTTCACCTAATTACATAAAGTAATAAATAATTCTTAAACCTGTTATGTTTTGGTTTCCCCTCTGCCATTAACTGCACAGAGGGTAGCAGCTATATATATATTTTATATATAAATTTTTAAGTATTAAGTGAACCTACTATGAGTGCAATCTTACATGCATTGCTTGCACAAATTTCACACAGAAGAGTTTTAAAGACAACAATATCCCATTGAGACTTTACATCAATATGAAGAATGTAAGTACAAACTATAATTTCTAAATCTAAGCAGTGTAAGCCAATCAAGTGCAGAGGAGAATAAGGAGGAGGCAGAGAATAAAGGCTCACTTTTTCTGTTTTTCACACAGAATGTTTGCTGTGATCCTGTTAGCTTTGAAAGCCCCCTATAACCAAGATTTTGGAGGAAAGCTGCAAAACTGCTGTGGAGAAGGTGAAAAGAGTTTTCTTTGTTGGTTTTCATTGTCATCACTTTCAGCTACAAAAGAAAATGAAACTGAAAGCAAGTTCTATTGCCTCATTTGAAAACAAAGGCAATTAGGCTACAACAACAAAAAATGTGGAAAGATAAATTCTCCTTCACTTAGGCAGATTTTATTTAAACTCATTCTCGCTATTTGGAATAAAACCTCTCTCAGGAAGGAGTGAGACATTCCAACTTGATGAACCATGGGCCTGAAAGTTAATGAGATGTTTTAGATTTAAGAACAAAAAGATTCTTTACTTCCTCTTTAGATGGGCTAAGAGAAAAAGTAAAACCAACATTACTGCCAGGTGTTACTGCTTTGGAACTGGAGGGATAGTCCCCGACATCTGTGAAATGATAGGAGATCTACTATAGCGCTCTCTTTTTTTCCCTGGAGGAAAATGAATTTTTGACCCTATCAAGACATTTCAATTTACAGTGTATCTTGATAAGACACAGAGGCAATCCTTTTACTTTCCTAACAGCTCTGTATATTTCCATGTTTGTCATTGCTGTGTGAAAAACTGTCTATAATGTGGCTTGGAGATAAGAACTCTTTAGTACCGTTGACTCGTCCTGCCAATTAACAATGGAAGTCTCATTTATTTTTCTTCAATTATGCTGTTCTTGTGTATTGTAAGGAAAATGTAAACTATTCATTTTATATTATATATTTAATTAATTAAAGTGAAGAAAAAGGACAGCACAATCATATTTCTGTTCATGCATAAGCATAGGCAATGGGAAAAAAAGCAAAATGATATAACAAGCAAAAAAACTGAGATGATATAACATAGGGACACCAGCAGTTTCTGCCCCTTCTCTCAATAAAGAGGATAACTGATGAAAAAGATTGGTGACAAAATCAAAACTGGTGAAGGGAATTCTGCTGGTCCAGAAAATCAGTTAGAAAACTTTTTTTTTTCTTTTTTTTTGAAATAATAAGAATTCCTGGAAGCATGGCTATAATATTAGCAAGAATACCACCAGAGGCAAAAGGTTCCTGTTTCAGGGATTAATTTTTAAATTTTAGGGCAAAAAATCTCAAAACTCTGAAGTTTCTTTCTATATTGTTATTTGTTACACCTTTGTCTGAAACAATACAGGATACTCAATAAAACAGACTACCAGACTGATCCATTCCATTAAATCATAAGCTCCTAAAAAACAGAATGAGTGGCTTGCTCAAAAAAATTGCCCCCAGAAAAGAACTGCAGTAAAACCATTTTATCTATCTTCATTTGCCATGTCTTCAGGCCACAGGAATAGCTTATTAAACAAAGGTGAAAGTGTCCATACTTAAAGCTGCTTCATTTAAAAAGTATAAAAAACAAAATGCAATTCAAAGTATTGTACCATCAAACCGTAAGGCGCAGCTCTTCACTCAGTGACTGCTAATTTAGACTAGGGTTTGAACCCTCTTTTCATTAGCATACCAGTCCTTTTACTTTAAGTAATCACATACCAACCAGAGTGCACACATAGAGGGGGGTGTGTGTGTGGGGGGGGTGTGTGTGTGTGCGCGCGTACTCTGGTTGGTATGAGAAAAAAGTCTAGGGCTACACAAAGCTTACCTCAACAATATCATCATCAAAAAGCAACCAAAAATCATGACTCTTCACTATTGCAATATAATGTCCTCTGTTAGGGCCACTGTAAAATAAAATTAGAAAAGAACACAGACAGTAACACACAGGTATGTACAAATATATTTCATTAAATTGTTTTTTTCTTGTAGAAAAGCAATAATTAAAATGGCTACCAGTACAATTTCTGTTTGGATGTTTCTTTTCTTTTTTCCCCCTTCACTTATACCATTTTCATAATGAGGTCTTACTTATCTCTACATTTAATATCGTGCTAAAAAAAGGATTATGATTTCAAATGAGAATAAGGAGCAACAGGCATTGAAAATATAGATTCAATTTAAAAAAAAGAGACAGAGAAGTGAAATCAAGAAAACATTCTGATATTTCACAGGGACAGAACATATCCCAAACTATTTCTGATCTTCAGAAAGAAAAAGCTGTAGAGCTGCTGTTCATTTACAGTCTCTATCAGGAATCTCTTTATCTAGTCTACTGTAAACAAAACTGAATTAAACTGATGGTTTAGAAGTCTCAAAAACCCTCAAAGCAATGAGAAGGGCTCCCAACTAAATTAAAACTGTACAGCTCTTCAGTTTATCACAGACCAGAAAATTTCTCAACAACTAGAACAGAAAAAAAACCCCAACCCAAACCTTTAAAAGTGTCCAATTTCTAATCAGATTTCAAGTAAAGAAATAATACACTTTCCAAAATACCTGACCCTTACAACTGAAAGTGGACAACTGGAACTGCCTTAACTGGCTAACAGCATTCATCCAATTTTTATGTCTAGATCAGGGAGGGAATTTTGCCATCTGTAAGGGACACGTCTGTGTACCAGATCACATAACCTAGTGAAAACAGGATTCCTTTCCTTCCGCAGCTCTGAAAAGGGCTAAGTTTCTAAGACTGCATGATGAATGATGGAGAAAGAAATGGTCAGAATTGAGCAGAATGGTCAGAAATGGACAAGTGATATTTTCCCTAAAATCCAGAACAAGAGTGTCCCAGAAGACTATGGCACTGACTTACTGTCCAAAACTGTCTTGGCCAACTTGAGATCTAGTCACCTTATCTCTACTCTAATCCTAGGTCCATCTAGGGAGGAATGGGGGTGGAACAAAGGGCAGTAACTACCAACTAGAGGGCAGGCCTGCCATTTTGAAGGACGTCAGAGTTGTAAGAATGGGCTGGTAAGAACCTTATGAAGTTTAACAAGTAAAAAGGCAAAGTTTTGTGTCAGATTAACTCCATCCAACAGCATTAGCTGCAAACCCACTGGCTAGGTGGGCCAGTAGGTCAACAAGCCAGCCGTGCATCATTTTGGTGGCAGGGCTGAGAGTATGGGGGCCTATACTGCAACAGTAGAGCCAGCAGTGAAGCGATAGTCCCTGCCACACTGTATTCTGGGACCCACAACTGGACGTGGGATTCCAAACATGACCTTGTCAGTTTAAGGAAGAGACTGATAAACTGGAAGAAGTCCAGTGGCAGGGCACTACACTTGTCAGAGGAGTACAGCACCAGATGGATGAAGAGAGAGCCTGAAGAAAACTAAATGAGGAATCCAACTGCCGTCTTCCACTACAAAAAAGGAAGAGTTATAAAGAAATCAGAGCCAGGCTCTTCTCAGAAACTCACAGTGAAAGGACAAGAGTCAGTGGTCATAAACTGCAGCAAAAGAAATTCGGACTGGACATAGGAAAAAAAACCTTTAAAAATATAAATCACTGTGAGAACACTGATGGACTGGAAAATATTGCCAAAGAGGCAGTGAAATCAGCATTCCTAGCCATGAAACTGTACCCAGTGCATCCTAATCTAATGTCAAAGTTAGCCCTGCTTTGAGGTTTAAATAGTTGACCTCACAATGTAAATTATTCTGTGATTTTAGATGTTAAATCATCATTTTCAACTGTGGGGCTTTTATCTACTCAATAAGCAGTTTGTAGAGCAGCCTTAAGACTTGAAGCCACAAGAACATTTGTTGAATATTGCAAAATCAAACACAAATGTAACATATTTTGAAAGCAAGGAAATAAAGTTATCAACGAAACTCATAATATATGGATATATTTCAGAAAATGCTGCTTAAGCCTTAAAAAAACCCCCAACCTTAAGGAAATGCTTTATAAAGGAATGTAATACAATGCTTTCCTTCCCAAGAAACTTTTTTTAATAATGATCTTTAAGTTACATGGCATTGTGTGTTTTGTGGGGTTTTTTTAAACATAATTTTCATACAAAGATCTGTGATGTGAAATACACTGTTACCACTTTTCACAATGAACTATCACAGCAACAAAGCCATACGTTCTGTTGATTGGTAGTGTCTCCCCACAATACTTTCTTTCCCAAGAACCTTTTATTTTAAGAGGTCTTTGAATGCTTTTAGAGTCATGTGATACTGGGTGCTTTGTTTTGTTTTTTTAAACATAGTTACACATATATGAAATGCCTGTACATAAAATAGTTATTACCTTCCACAATGAACTACCACAGCAACAAGGTCATACATTCTGTCAGGATTGGTGGCATCTCCTGAGGTGTTAAATAAACGAAGCTCTAAAGGAAAAACTACTCTATAAGAGAGTTTTGTGTATCGATGCAGCTGATCCATGTATTTAAATCTCTTCAAATGGAGAGCTAGAATCATAGGCAGCTTTTTTACTTTCATCCTGAAAAAAACAAACAAAAAAACCCCAAACCAACAGTATTTCCAATATCCATCTAAAACATTCAATTGATATCAAACAGGAAATCTATCTTACTGAAGTCTTTACAACATTTTGCAAGCATTAAAACAAGCTTAAATAATCAGGTGTTTAACAAATATGTCCTGTGTTGCTAAACTAAAGGTAGCTTTTAACAACCGAGAGAACTGCAAATGTATTAAAATAATAAGCTATTGTATGTAAGAATAGCCATGATGAATCCACATAATGATTTTGACATAATGAACACATAGCAGAGAATTCAATAGCTTTCCTGAATTCCCGAAAGCAAAACCTAGATCCCACTTGGTATACAATGGAGGCATTGCAACAAAGTTGTTCCAGGGATCCCGTTCCAGTTGAATTTCTCAGTAAACCAATACATATGTATTACTCCAAGTTTTCATATCAAGCAATTCATTTAACATTGTGAAGGGATACAAATAGCTTACTGTTACCTTCCTCATGCTACCCAAAAAGTGTGCTCTAGCACACTAATTTTGTACAAATGTTGCAGTCCATTTTATGGCAGCCAAAGTCAGAAAGTGATAATCTAGTTTTACTGAGGGCTCACTGGTCCCTTTCCCTAGTTGGAGGTATTGAGATCTTGCATCGGTGCCTACAAATCCTCACCAGCCAACCACAGCTAGCCTGGCAGCAGAGACTTCCACTCTCTGGGCAATAAATTTGTGCATACTAACCGAGCAACCAAGCTAGAGTGCTCTGCTTCTTGGCACAGCTAATTGCCTTAGATCAGCACTGTGTTGAATTTTTCAAACTGTCTTCAGCCCCAAAAGGTGTCTCAAAAGCCTCAACAATACAACCTAGGTTTCCAACATATCTACCAAGACTGCATTTTCAGAATGTCAGGAAATGTTTATACAAGACAATCCTTTTTTTCAAAAGATAGGGGGCTGAGGACAAAATCCTTGAAAACTCATCTTCCTTCCCTTTTTCTCATTAAACTTAGACTGACAGTAACCTATAGGAAAACCTGCTAGACTCAGATTTTCTCCACAGCCCACAAGGGAACTAGGAAATGAAAAAAGCAGAAGGGCAGAAACATGACAGAAGTAACTATTTTTATGGAGAGTTACATTTTAATATATTACTGAGATACAGATATAATTTCTGCTCTATTTCTTTTTTCAAGATGGAGTCTGCTTCTTATAATGCAACTGTGTTTGGTAACAGGAGCTCTTTCACTGGTGAAGAAATTGCTAGTTGAGTAGACACACAGATAAACTCCATGTTATAGAGATGGAAGAACAACATGACTACAGTGAAACTGAACTTAAGCCCCACATGAAAAGCAAAATATAAACAATAAAAGCTGTGTTTTGCCAATATGGCAGTGCCTACAGTACACGTTTATGTCAACACAGGTTATATTGGTCAGGGATCACATTACCTCCCACACAGAAAAAGAGCTAAGGCAACAGAAAACAACAGGACAGACCTGGCTTCACAACCCTCTAATATACTACAATTAGTAAGCTTAGGCAATGTGTGAAGGCAGGCTTTGCAGATGAGATACACCAAAAGCCACGTGCTGAATCTATGGTAAACCAAATAACCAGAACCAGTGGTATAACCAGTAGAGCATATCAGTGTTGCCACCCCTTCAATCAAACGCTTTCTCAGATAATAAATACCACACTGTGCACAAAATCAAGATTTTTCAAAGGTGGAAACAAGACTAGAAGAATTATTAGGCAGACAAGAATAGTTTTTAAACATAATTAATTTCAGGCTTCCATGGAGCTTCTTATGCTTTTCAGAAACACTGTCAAGTGGAAGTTTAGCACAACTAACTACATACTTTTAAGAAACCAGGAACTCTGCTAACAAAAAAATTTACAATCCTCATTCTAACTGAATCAGAAAATAAGTGCTATCAAACTGATTCTTACAGCAGCTGGAAAAAGTATTATCAAGACAAAACCAAGTTTAAAAGGTCACATGATATCCATGAATTTTTATCATTACACATAATCTTTGATTAGTCACCGGTGGTTTATTTTAACTTGTCTTTTTAACTTGTTTTTGGTCTTCAGACTATTCTTCTTCTCATTCATAAAATAAATAATGATCAGAGGAGTCCCAAAATACTTTACATGGATTCTCATTACTTGTGGAAGTAGGGTCACTGAATTCAAGCAAGAGGTATGCAACCAAGTTACTCTTAAGTGGAAGGAGAGAAAAATTAAGGGAAAAAGAACATTCTCCCCCTGCCTCATACAGACACACAAGGAAATACCGGTGTATTTTCATGAAATGTAAGCACTGCTTTTTTCCCTCCCTGAGTCTGAGGTACCTTTTATGTGCTTCTTGCTTACTGCGACATTCTTCACAGTAATATTTGTATTCACTGCACAGAGTTTCTGTATTGCTGAAACCCCTGAATAAAAAGAAAAAAGAAATGCTACCAGTTTCTTATCTGAAGTATACATATAAATATTTACAATATAAAAATAATTTTATACTCTTAAATCTACATAAACTAGAATTTGCTAATCCTGTGAGCTTTAAGTTTTACTTCCTTCTTTCTAGGTAACAGATAAAAGACAAATTATGAAAATTAAGATTTTTGTGTCTACCTTAAACAATGAGTGATTGAAGTATTCTGCTCCACATCAACTGAAAGGTCTAAGAAATCTTCATCTTTGCTGCTTATCTGCATGAAAAAAGAACAAATAGATTATATTAAAACTCTGTTTTTCAGTACCATTTTCTATTGGCAGAATGCATCTTTTACCTTATAACAGCCTTTTAGAAACTGTTACAAGTAGCCTCTTTATTTCAGAGATGTGCTAGATCTCTGATTTTGTTCAGGAAGAGGGAAGTGTGTATGTGTCTGTGGAGGTATGTAATGTCAGTTGTCATACTGTAATTTCAGCTCAACAATATTAATGCCAAGTTCCTTCTACACCTCACTCTCTTCAGAAGAATACAATCACTGGGATTCTTCTATTTAGTGCTTTCACCTCTGTTCTTTCCCTGTGACTACCTCCAACTGAAACTTATGTATTTGCATATCATAGTGTCCTTAATCAACAGCACAAATATTTTAGCCTCTTCCTGGCTAGATTCATACTCTTGAATGAGCAGCAGATAGCAAATTTGTAGGTAAATGAGAGTGTGGGACTTGACCTGATAGAGGCAGAACAGTGCATAGCCTTTTCTTAGAAAAATGCAAGAATAACAAAATTAAAATAAAATAGAAATTCCTAGAACCAGAGAATAAATTCCACCAGAAATCATGAAACGTGGTGATGGACAAAATCCACACCTGCCCTGCAAATCAACTACATTATTAAAAGGTTTAGGAAAGAGCAATCTTAACTTTTTTATGCTAATGTTTCCTCATTCTATCTAGAGATACTCAATGCCACTGATAAGAATGTCCTCTGACTTTTATGACTCCTAGGTACAAAAATAAATGCTTTCAGAAAAGATGCCTAGCTGCAGTTTCTTGATTGAAAGCAGGAAAAGTTAAACAGCAACAGGAAAACTAATGTAAGTTGATCTTTAAAACATACGAGATTTATGTTCCCTTTCCAACTCAGAATAAAAATAAATTTGGAAAGTTGTTCTCTGATTATCAAGAGATGAGAAACACACAGTTCCTAAGGGCAGCATACATGGAGAATAAAAAGAAAAATACAGGTGGTCAAGACAATTATTTTTGAGAATTAATACCATAGGGCAAATCCACAAGCTCATGAAATTAAACTAAAATCTTCTGTTAATATCTGTGAGAGGAATGGGCAAGGATTCCTCCCACTCTTCTGTAGCTAATCTTTCCAAGAGTATGTGTACATGTAGAAAAAATATGTCACTATGCCAGTATACCTCACATCTACTACATCACTGAGATGCTGAAGTGTAATGTTTATACTTTTAAAGGAATCACAGAACATATATGGAAAACTTCCAAGATGTTTTAGGGTGTGGAAAAAAAAAAAAGTCACCGGCATCTTCAGTGTGCTGCACATTTCCTGTCTTCAGGGATGTAATACAGTTTAGTTGTGTGGACAATTCTTCAAAATATCCCATTGCAAACCACTTTTGGAATTATCAAACTTTTCAAAGTTTATAATACTAAGAACTCTGGTGGAAATCATCTTAGCCTAGGGATTAAGAATGGCTCAGGAAAAAAAATCAGTTCTAGAAAATACTCTGCTGCCGTCCAGCTAGGACAGCTGGAATTAAGAAGTCATGTGATCAGTGTTATTCAGACATGCAATTAGATAATTCTTCATCTAATCAAAGAAAATTCCATGAAACAATAAAGGTTTCACAGGCATCTTTATCCCACGCAGAAGCTCTAAGGGCGGGGAGGAGACGGAGAAGAGGAAAGAGATGTGTTGTACTTGGTGAAAAAGAGATTGGTACTGAAACCAGAAGTTCACAAAAGCAAATCTTCCATTCTTAGTGATAATATACTGAAAATACTTACAGAATCTCTCTCAGGTTAGCCAGTCCATTGTGCACTTAGGATCACGAGGAACCATTAAAGGCTTTATTGAAAGAATACCCAAGTGGATTATTTCCATCTACGTTGATAATTTAGAAAATGCTATTCTTATTTAAGATTTTTTTTGAACATTGGTATTCGAACAGTACTTTTTAAAAATCATTAACTCATACAGGTTTAATTAAAAAAAAAAGAAAAATTATTTAAAAGTCACCCTCCACTCTAAACAGCCCACCCCCATCTTCTGTAGAGGTTCTATTTCAAAGAAACATCATTAAGTTCTTTAGACTAAAGTCACCAATGTTATATATTTCAATCATCTGTAGAATGAAAAAAGTATGGACACAGCCAGAAAACCTCATCAGTTGCAGAATCAAGCCCTAATGTGTTCAAAAACCCATCTGAGTGCTCCTAACAGGAAAAACAGAATAACAGTGAAGAATTTGGGTGTTCCAGTATTCTGGCAAAAAGGGATACTATGTTGTTCTCACATCAAGGACATAATTTGCACCCAAACAGCTCAGCTGATGACCAGTGCCACCCAGAACACAAAACTCAGAAGGTTAACACTCAAAGAATCTGTACTTCTTTCAGTCTGGAATTTCACTAGCAATGTGAATCAGCTCACTGACAAAAAAGCTGTTGCAACTGTAGGATCCCATGTGTACCAAGACAGAAACTATTTTTAAATGAAGCTGAAACAAAGGACATGATTTATCTTCATTTAAAAAAAAAAAAAAAGAGAAAAAAAGAAGTAGGGCATAGTTAAGAGAGACCACTGAGATTTTCCTTATTGCCTTCTCTCAGTCCAAAGTAGAATTGAGCCAAAGAGTTTTATGCCTTGTAGAGTCATTTAAACACAAGAGCAAGACTGTCAGATGGAGAAAAACACTGGTATGTTTGGTCCTTTTGACCCAACACAGTTTCCTATTTTTCTCTGTAGACATACTGCCCACATTTAGCCATTTCAAATTTAATCTTAATGAAGTCAATTACATTATTTTCTGGTTTACCAGAAAATATGAGAGAAATCTATAAAACCAATGAACTTCTAGATCATTATTATTGATTAGCCATAAAATTTTGTAACATTCACTTCATCATACTGCCTCTGTCAAGGAATGGGGAAAGCTTCATAACAAGAAATCGCATTAAAAGCATGCAAAGACAACTTACAATCCATTTTGTAACTTATTAATTTTATAGCGTGGCTTTAGCCATGACACAAATCTTTATTAAAGAACCATATCTATGTTCCTTTTATTCCACTGTCTGTACTTAAACTGAGGCTAAATCTTTAGTCAGTTAATTTTTTAATCTTAAAGAGGGGTTAATGAGACCATATGGTCCTGGAAAGAAGTTATTTTCTGTAATCAGGACAATTGAAATTAGAATAAAATCTTGCCATGCTGATTTTAGGAACATTTAGGTTTGGCCAGTTAGAAGATAATCATTCTCACTTAAAACAAAGGTATATTATGCTTTATATTTAAGAATGCATTAAATTCCAAATTTAAATTAAAAAAATATACTGAGATTATTGTCTTATCATTAAGAAGCACTAATTCATCCACTATTGCTGTATACACTTCTACACTAGCTATATTCAAGTACACGTGACATTTGAAGTTATATTTTTTAACACAGAAAGACTTTAAATGCCAACAGCTTCCAATAAACACAATCATATATGCTCACTATATTTGAAAATACGACACTAGTCACAGTAATATTATTTATTTAAAGTACCTAAATGTGCTTCCAAGTGCTCATTTTCAGGTCACTGTGTTTTAATTAGACATAAACTGATATACTGAACAGACAGAAATTGATAAAATAGTTTCCAGATTATTAGGGCTTGGAAAACAAAAGCCCTAATATACTAAAAACCAATGTGTATTAGAACACTGAATTTAAAATTCAACCGTCTAAGGAGACACAGTGGCAAACAGACATGGCATATCCTGTTTAGCAACAGCTAACAAAAATAGAACGGAGCAATATTAGTAAAACTCTCAAAATTGTGATAGGCCTGATAACTAATAAAATATACTGGCAAAGAGCATATTAACATTTTAAAATTGTATTAAGGACTGTACCTAGATCAAAATCCTGACAGTAGTAATTCACTATGCCATAGTGAGGAAAGGTAATGATGTCAGACATGTTAAAAGACTAAGCTAAACTCATTTTTTAACAAGAAAAAAACCTGTTGAACAACTAAAAGAGAGGCAATTGACAGTTGCCATGAAATAGTTACTAGGGAGAGGAAATGTACCAGGAAAGAAAATATGGTAGCTAGAAATCAGCACCTAAATTACTCAAAATACCACGACCTACTGAAGTCTGTAGTTACATTACATATGATATTAGGAAGTTATTTTCTTTGAAATAGAGAGAGGTAGCTACTTCTAGAAAATGGAGAAAATTACATGTGAAATATACAGATTTAATCTGATTAATTCCTCCTTTCCAATGCTATGCTGAAATAAGTGCATTACCTAATTAAGCTAAGGAAAATAGGTATGAAGAGTCATACAAAAATACAGTCATTTAGCTTTTACAATATCTAAGGCATAGATCATGACAGAATTACTGTAATTTTCAAATTGTGCTGCTTTTTCTCTTTCTCAAGCAGGTAAAATTCAATTATAAGTTTTTCTGAAATATATGCTTTCTCTTATGGTAGAACTATTCTCAACTTGAGAATTTCTCAAAGAAAATTAGTATAGCTTACTTAAAGTAGGAGTTTATTTCTCAGGGTCTAGTATTAGAAGAATTCCTGTGGACAGACATTTAGGAAAGGATTACTTTTGCTGCACATTATGTTCTTTGAGAATCCCTCTCTCAGTGCCAAAAGTAAGCCCTAGTATCTTGATTTCAATGGCTTTACATTTAAAAACTAGAAATCAGTGGAAACTGATTCAGAATACTCATAGATGAAATGTATCACTAAGCATGACATTAAATTTTTAAGATATTAAATTTGAGAAGAACTCCACATCCCCAAGTAGCAGGCTTCATTGCTCTCAGGAATACATCGATTTAGAATTTTCTGATCTAAATTTTGAAGTTGGTTACGATCACACAGACAAAAATTCAATTAGGCATTTTCCTAATACTGACCAAAAGCTTTTTCCTATAATTCATGCATCAGCTGCTGAAATTTTCTTACTAACAAAGAAAAAATGCAAACGTTCATAAAAATGTAAGATTTCTAAAGAAGGAAACTAATCTAGTATGTCAGTCTGTTGAGATAAATGGATCATTAAACATGAAGTTCTGAAACATGGAAGGATTTATTTTACAAAATATATGCAGACTTACAGTTTCACAAGTAAGACATCTGGTTTCATTAGTTAATGTTCCCTGAAAGATTTCATGAACCCAGGTTGGGTCTGGCAGGCTGTTATTTTCATTGTCGATGTTGCCATTAGGTAGCCGACCATTTTGTTTCTCTTGTTTTCTTTCCTCTTGCAAGATATCCGCAATTGTATTTAATAGATAGTTTAAGAATTCATGTGCATCCTGCTGCATGTAGTTATCAAAAAGCTCTACAAGATAGAACACAACAGAAGGTTTTTTGAAATTAATTGGTTAGTGCCATACTACAAAAAAGTTTTTAAAATAAGTCGAATATCAAAACCAGCCTTTATTTCACATCTTGAATTATTCATGCAATACAACACCAACCCAAAACACATACTTCATAAACTAAGCCAAAAATATAGGGTGTGGGAAGAGGGGCGGATAAGTCAGCTTACATTCACAGAAATCTCTCAGCTGATCAGAATTAACAGAAGAGTGAACCATTCTGCAAGAAAACTAGGGCATGACTCAACTACCTGAACACAGGCGTACATGTAGTGCCACCTGAAAAGTTACAACTCATCCTGTCCAGCCTCCATGATGATTTGGATCTCCTACAGATGCTACGCTACCTCTGCCAATCTTGGGTCAATGTCTTGGATAACACAGGGCATCTCAAGTGGCATTAGATGTTTATATTTTCCAGAAACAAACTGAGAACTTATGACAGGAAATGTTTCATTACCTGTATGTTCTATCACAGGAAGTATATGAACAATAAATGCTCAAACCGTTGCTTTATTTATTTTCACTCTTAGGGTTTTAAATCCACTGATACTCTGTCATAAGCACAGTGTCATCAGTATTAACAATAAAAATAAGATTAAGACTAAAAACTTAAAGATACTGATATTTTTAAAGAACTACTTTCTTTCCCAAAGATCTGTAGGTAAGGAAGTATTTTCCTGAAGTTCTAGCCAGAGCAAAAGCAAACAGGTTTCAAATTAGGATTTCAAGTGACAAATAGATCTGTCTTTCAAGATCTGAAATACTGCTTCTGGAGATTGTTATATGTGGCACTTTTATTACTGGTGGACTTGTTGGACAGATGATAATTAATTCACTGTACTTTCTGCTTCATGTCCTCAGTTTGTCAACATTTCTAAGCATAATAGTTTTTTAATTTAATCCAGCAGAAGGCGAATAGTTTCACTGGCATATACTTGCAATGTATAAAAATGATACAGATTAAAGCATAAGCTTGAACTCTCTTTCTTACAAGTCTACTCTCTTGTTTATGTTCAAATTGGTACTACCCTGAAACCACCATTTACTGTAGTCCCCTGGGATGTCAACCTAAGAAATTCTCTGCTGCTACTAATCCTCATATTAGGAATGGGACTAAGAAAACCATAAAGGCATTTAATCAGATTTAGCTATAGTTACTTCTCTCTCTGACCAGGAATTGTTACAAGGAAATTTACTCAACAATTTAAAAAGCATTCTGTATCACTAGCTAATATCATACAAGTCTTTTAATATGCGATTACTTCAATTAATTACAATTGCAATTTGCCTGTAGCACAGGAATATACTAAGAGGCTGGCCTTTAGTGGAGGAATAGCTCCCAGGACTGGAAAGATGAATGAAAAAGATACTCAGTGAAGCTTAAATTCTGAAGTGCCTAAAGGAACTACATGGAAGCTTTACTATCATTCCCATGATGGCACCCAGGAGTAAACTTCAAATAGGAAAAAAAAAAAAAAAAAAAGTCCTGAGTTATTAGCAAAGTAGGAAGAATTTGTTGCTAATCTAGATCATTTAGAGAAATTAAGTACTGCAATAGGTCAGCCAAGAGTATGAATCAAATAGTTTATTTAGTGAACTACACTATTTTTGAGAAGACTAAGTTCAACTCTGAATCTGACCAACTCTAAGGTCTTCATTTAATCAAGTAAATCAAAGCAGAACAAGAGCTACAAGTCTCTTGAGGCAAAACACTTCAGAGGTTCTTCACAGCATCACGTCACAGACCTCTAAGGGCTATGTGCCCAGTCAGTAAATTCGCATTAAGTCCAACAGAATGAAAGTTACACGTCGTTCGGTTTATGATTAGAAGAAATTTAAGCAAACATAACAGTATACCTTCAGCTGACTTCAAGACAGCAGCTGCTTCCCAAACAGTTAAGCTTTAAGGTCATTAATATATGTATGTTGTATTCAGACATTGAAAGTAAGGATGGAATAGCAGCACTGTAGTCTGGAATACATTATGGCCTCAGCCATCACCCTGATATAGCTGGATACTGACTGGAACAGGATCCAGATCGGTATTGCATGCCTACCTGATTTGTTAACTGACTCTTCCTTAAAGCTCAAAATGATATACCTTTACAATAAACACTTAAGAGCACATCTGATGTAATTGTTGCCTGACAATTTAGCCATTTATTTGTAGAAAAGGTGAGGTATCATTATTTAAGAGACCGAAAAAGCCAACAAGAGCTGAACTTTCACATCTCTAATGAAGATTTTCCAATTGCCTTCTCCTGCTTAGAAATTTAGTGTCATGACACAATTAAGCGTTAAAAAGAACACTTTCTAAAAAGAACTTAATGGCCCCTGTGGTTTACTTTCTGCTTTCCATTTGAACCATTCTCCACATTTGTCATAGTTAGTCAGCATTCATTGACATAGTGAACTATTTCTGTAAATGCATCAACATACAGCATACCTTCTCAAGTATACTTACCAAAGATTTGAATGACAGTTTTCTATTCTGCACAGATAAGAGACTGTACATTACCTGAGAGCTTTTCTTAACAATATTATTACAGCTCTTAATGTGCATTTGCTGGAGGGGTCACTTCAAATTAGCAATGTCATTATAATATTTTATTTCGTTTTACTGGAGAGATGGTCATCATAACATTTAAACACGTTTTTAGTCTGCATATATAGTATTGGAGAGATTACAATAGTATGAACATGTCTGTTGCAGCAGTGTTAAATATGGTACCTCATACAGTTTATTTAAATCTAGCGGTTATTTTCTAGAAAAAAAAGTACATTATTCTTATAAAAATGTATCCAAATTGAGTAAGTAGATTACAAGGTTTCATTTATATTTTAACATCGAATTTTTTTCTAAAACATTTTGACCAATTAGCCCTGCAGATAAGAAACAAGAAATATTAAATCTCTGGAAATCTCTTGAAATTTAGGATATCAATTACACTCAAAAAAATCAGCCAAAACTACTCAGTGATTTTAAAATTCATTAATCCTTTTTAAGCTAGATTCTTGCAGGACATCTTAACATCATTTCCACACATTCAGTTTGGTAGACGGATTCCTGTATTCAAAGAGTAATGTTTTCTTAAACACAGAACTTCTACGATCACTTCTGATTATAAAAATACAATTCATACTGAGGCAAAATTAGCAAGCAATTTCTTAAGCAGCCACTGACAATACACTCAGTTCTACATGAAGAGAGACAGACAAGGATTCTCTCTCAAAATGGCTCCAGGGTTACACCCTTATTCTAGGGTCACCTCTTCTTTATACTGCAGCCCCAAGAACACTTTCCATGCGTAACAAATATTTAGGTATTTCACTATGTCAACTTCAGAATTAAATCATAATTGCTATAATTATTACACAAGAAAAAAAGTTACCATTTTCTTTTCGTAATCTTGTTATAAATTTCTTGGGAGGTATTACTCCAACTTTTTTCTTCTGTGTGGCTATACTGTGGAAGAGATCAGCTAAGCATGTAAGGAGATTTTCTTTTTTTCTTGGTTGACTCTTGTATGCTAAGACTTTGTCTCGAAATGGTCGACAAAAATAAAGTGCCTGAAGAACTGAATTGCAGTAGCATGTATTCCCAAACTATAAAATAAGAGAGAGAATTATTAGGTTGCACTGTATTACTGTAGAGAGGTAAAATTAAATCCAAAGTATAAGAGAATGCATAAGCAGGGATAAATTTTATGCAAATCATTGCTTCTTGATTTTTAAACAGTAAAGCATATTTCTGTTTTGCAAAGGATTAACAAATACACTGTATGTTAATGCAAGAAAAACCTACGTAAATTTGAACCATGCTATATAATTTTGTCTCATCTGTAAATTTACTAGCAATATTTTGCATTTACTTGGGTCAAAACGCTCAACAAATACCACCATTTCACAGCTCCCAAAATATGCCCAGGTAAAAATATCTACCCATCTACCACAAGTCAGCCACAACAGTAAGGAACAGGCACAGCATGACCTTGTACTGTGAAGAAATTCAGCTGTAAATTGCGAGCTTCTCAGACACTTCAGAAATTGGATTCTCCAAACCTTATTAGTTGTGATCAAAGTCAGAAATAACTGCTTTAACTTGTTCGTACATTTTCAATTCTCATTTTAGGGTGACAGGATTGTCATTCAGTTTTCTTAAAACAATGCAACATGGCTTGTTTAGGGTTCAAAGCTATGGCACAGCTGGTGGTTTCAAATCGAGACTGAAAGGAATGCACAGTTAGGATATGTGCATTTTGAAGGAGACACACCACTGAATTTAAAGGGGGCAAGCAGAGTCAGCAAGAAAAGCACCTGTAACCTTCTTTGCACTATGATGCTTCAGACGTCCCTCCTCCCCATACTCTTTACAGCACTCAGGCACTTGAGTCTTGCAGTCACTGACGCTGTCTCCAGCTCAACCCAACACTGCAAACCTCCCCACCATCTCCGTGAAGCCCTCATCAGCTGTTGGTGGATAGAGACACTCTCATTTTATGCTGCCCTCCTCCAGTGAAACCTATTATCTAACACTGAAAGTGTGAGAAAAATCTTTATAAGGCCCTCAGCAAGCAATCCAACCTTTCAGCTGCAGTCACTCAACCTGCAAATTGAACCACATACCCACTACACACACTCTGTAAAATGTAAAAATAATGTTCATATTTATGTTTTATATAAAGATAGTAGCATAAATGGGTAGGAAATTCTAAGACTATATTGTGATGGGGAGACTCCTATATAGCAAAAAGAGTGCATTTAGAGATAATTTGCAGGTTCTTTCAAGAAAAAAAGAACTAAAAGCTCTTACATCTTAGGAATAACAGGGAAATTACTGCTTTTTGCTCTCTTCTGACTGAGACAAACAAGAGCACCATGCAATTTAATCACAAAACTGGAAAGTAAATTGTTTTCCTTTATTTTAAATTAATGAAATATGAAGACTACTTTCTCAATACGCAAGACACTAAAAGAATGAGTAAGAAATGTATTTTTTAAAAAGATATTAAGAAGTCTTAAGATCTCCATATTAAAATCTGAGGAAATTAACACCTGCTATTTTTATTTATTTAAGCTAGGGAAAATGCTTATATTGGCTTCTTCATGGTCCAAATCTGCACTCAAGTAAGTCAATGAGCTTGAGGAAAACCAGGGCTTTTCTCCTTAAAGGAAGTAGATGAAATCACACAGTAGTTTATATCAAAACATTTAATATTGTAAGCTAACTATTTATGAGTTTATAGTTAGAAACAGCCATAAAAAGAGAACTATATTTAAATGTTAAGAAATTTCTTAAAATTAGGCCAAATAGAAATGCTAAAATTTCTACAGCAAGTGTCAAAAGATGAAAAGGTGGCAAATCAGAAATTTCGTAACATTGCTATTTTAAAGAGGAATAGTCTGATGATAAATTAATTATAATGGCAAACAGGCAGTGAGATATGACCAAAATATGAAGCAACAGAGAAGTCAGAACACTGAACAAAATTCAGATTAATTTAGTATGAATTTATGTTAACCTGCATGCCTGTGGGTAGGAAATAAAAGCAAGCAGATTAAGTTCATAAAAGGTTTTCTTCAACCACATTCAGAAAGACAGTGGGCAATAGAAGATTGAAAACAAAACTCCTGAAAAAAATTTAAATAGTTCACATTTGTTTTCTATCTAAAGCATCAGTCTTTATTGCTTCAAAACCTAAAAGCTTTTTAAAATAAAAGCTTCCAATCATTAAAAAATTATAATGGTACCTGTACTAAACAAGGGAGAAAAGGTGAGGAGGTTTCTAGACTAAGCAAACAGCAATCTGTTACACGACTAAACACTGTTCTTACCAGGATTATTACCTAACTTCCCATCTTTGACTCCAATACAAAAACACACCCTTCATTTAGAAAACACCCAAGACATTGTTCCAGAGTCCCCATCCTCCCACCACCTACTGAACTTATACTTTTCTTTCTGTTTCTTTAATACTCGGCTCTTCTGCTAACCTGGCCAGCAGACACCTTCATTCGCCCCTTACTTTACAGTTAGCACTACCTCAGAAGCACACTTGCAAGAAGATGTGCAAGTGCTGCACTGCATAATGAAACACTTGTGAAGTCTGCCTCAGAATAGCAGTAGAAAACTATAAGAAAAACCATCATTCTTATTTTGTATCTTAAACTTCCAGCCTGTACAGGCTATTGAAACTTCTCTATCTCATTCCAGGGAAGGTAATAGAGACTATACAGTGGAGTTATTTCAAACCATGTTTTCAACTGGTTTATTGCTTCTCTCCTTGTTTCTGTGAGGACCATCTTAAGACGAGTATATCTAGGAAAAGTAAAAACCCCACATTTTGTCTTTTCAGTTCATATTGTTCTGTTTTAAATTCTGAGAAATCAGATTATTTCTTTTCACAAAAATACTGCACTCTGTATGCTACACACACACACCTTTTTCTTTTTTTTTTTTTTTCCCGAAATCAAAGTTACAACACCCCAACCTGTGTGGGAAATAAAAAAAAAAAGAGAGACAATCGTGAAAGTTGCAATAAAACCACCACACACTCACTAAGACCTACAGCCTTATAGTTTATTCTTCTGATGCAACATACAACTGGGAAGAAACTTGGTTGCTGAACCCCATAGATCTACAAAAATGAACAAGAGATCTACAAGAACTTAGATCCGCTTAAAATACTGTCTTTGTGCAGCTCTAGGGTTCCTCCCAACTCTGATGCATTGGCAGCTTTGACAACTTTTATTTGTTGCAATGGGCCACGCCAGTAAATAGGATTTCTCTGAAACACACAGATCCATTGCAAGAGACCGAATAACCAAACTTTCTACTCTACAAATCTGGTAAACTGCTGAAGAGCTACTAAAGTAGCTCTTATGAGATGAAAAATGTTCATTATTTCATACTCATTGGGTAAAATAATTGATTTAATTTCTGAAGCATGCAGATTTGAATAGTTTGCATTACTGCACTGTAGAGGGAAAGAATGATTGGCAGACTTGACGTGCCCGATTGTCCGTGCATATGGGACAGCATACCACTAACATTTTCATCCTATCATATAACTTAAATATTTCCTGCCGATTTAGTGAATGGTATTGTCCTTTCAAGCCTAAGCTGAGTTTTCCATTTAGAGCTTTCATTGACAGAATCAAACATCCCATCAATCATCTGGTCTTGCATATGCTTCTCATAATTGCCCTTTCTTAATTCTCCTTTTACCTCTCCAATTGTTCTTTCAGCACATCCTCTGAATAATCCCTAGATTCTGCCACAAAGCTGGAGAGGAGATAACAGTGCTTCTACCTTTCCTTCTTTTACACCACCTCTGGGTAAATGATACATTTCAGAATTGTCATCTTTATCGAAAATCCTGTCCTGCATTCCAGACATCACAAATGGCTAGCTATCACACAGATAGAAGAGAGCTATTGATTTCCACATGATCTCCACTTTTTCCATTACTCTGGACAAAGTCAGGACCAAAAAAAATCAATAAACAAATTAGAAAAAGTTAGCAGAAAATGTTAATGAACATCTAAGAGCTTCACTTCTTGTAATTGCTGTAAAACAATTGGAGAAATCAATGAAAGCAAAAATTGTGATTTCTATCACTTCTCAATTTGATAGTACTCTTAATTTAATTTTAAATAGTATTCTTAATTTAATCTAATTATCTAATATTTCTTTTAATTATCATTAGCTCTGTCATTCTTTCTGAATGGCCATTGGCCATACATAGTTTGCTAATGAAAAGGTCACTACCTTTCCTTTTCCTGATGGATTTAAATTCTGCAAGCTTATTACGTATTTATGGCATATACATACTGTGTTAACAAACACAATTTATAGAACAGATCCGAAAAGCACCCAAGCAACAATATGACTGAATTTCCTTAGCCAGCCACTGTGCCTGAAAAACACGGCACTAAGTGTGACATAGATGTAATGGAATTCCGGTTTACTGTTTGTTACAATTCAAAGAATATTGGTGCATAAAACCTTATTGTTTGAAGCTAAAATAAGCAACATTCCTGTACTACACAGCAGATATCTCAGAGCACTCTGAGATATCTTAGCTGCCTGACTCTTATGTGTATGGTTGAGGGCAATGACTTAAAGACAGATCTCCCCTCGTATTTCCTACTCCCTCTGGACTACAGAAAGACAGAATTTGTTGATATTAAATATATATTAGGAAGACTGTCCTTTACTGTAACTTTTCTTAAGGGTACAAAAATATGTAAAACTTCAAGATTAGGCGTACAATACAATGTTACTGTTAAATTTTAAATACTCTCTGAACTTGGACAAGAAATTAGGAAAACAGGTTATCTGTCAACAGAATAAGAGATTTGAGAAAAGATAAAAACGGCTTTGATGGAAAGCCTAAGCTCTGCTACAGAACTAAAACCAAGTATTAACAGTTAAACTACTGTATTTCCTCTTTTCAGAGAAACAACGCACCATTTTGAATGTATTTCAACTTTCATGAGAAAGGAAAAAAATGACTAATTTAAGTCATGGCATTTGAGATGCATGTAAGTCATCTTATCAGTGTTTACTGACTGCACAGCGCATACTCGGATTGCAGACTCTTGAACCATGTCTGTGCTAAGAACCTAGAGGTAGAGATGCATGTTACAGTAGCAGGACATCATTAGAAGTAATTAGTTTTGTTAAGAAAAGCAAGATGATAGCTCTTGTTAAATCAACTTGGTTTAACTATGTCTTTATTGGGGCTTCTGAAAGTACAATAATTTTTCATTTCAGAACAATTCAATTTCTCACAAGATACACTTCCATGGATAACACCAGAAATTAAAATTTAAATTATTCCTTAAAACTAAAATTGAATCAAATAATTCGGTATGGTTTTTTTCATCACTGCTTTCCCCTTTGAGCTCAGTATTTTTTTAAAATCTTAATACAAATAGCAGATGTAACAATTCATATCAAGTCTTTCACAGTTCTTTTTCTTTCACTGTATTGATTCACTTAGATTAGCATATTCTGAACTACAAGCTACATATTTTAAAGCTTTTTTAGACATACATTTTAATAGCAAGAAAGTAATTTTTAAAATACCCTACAATTAGTAAAATGAAATAAAGTTTTAAGTACACAGTCCAATTTCAACAATTATTTCAATAGCATATTTCAACGAATACACCAAATACTGAGACATGTTTCAGTAAGTATGTATATTCATCGACTGTATCTTTCAGTGTTTTCGTTATTCACTCAGTTGCAGTCTTGTAATTTAACAAATCCACTTGTGCATGGCATTTCAAAGCAATGAAGTTATGGACTGAAACTTACATTAACCAAACCAAAATAGTGCTCATTGACTGGAAATTGTTCTGGACCAATCTCTTTCTCCAAAGCTGAGGCATTGGCGCCCTAGATAAAACAAAAGCAGTAAAATATTAGTGTTGCAACTACGTGAACAGTGAATTTAACTAGTTGAGAAAAAACATGAAGTTTTTTGGCATGAATAAATGATCAAAACCAATCATAAGAGTTTGGGTTTACTAAGCTTACTTACGCTGAAGCTCTCTCTAGTCAGGAGGGAGGAAAACAGTAATAAATGAGAGACTGCATATTGAAAATGGATGAAACACCTTCCTGTCTGCATCCTGGACGGGAGGGGGGGAAAGTGGAGTTTGTGATCCAGCTCAACAATTAACACATGGCAAATCAACCAAGCTTGTTCAGTTAGACTATTGCTTAACACAAAGACAAATTCTGCTTAACGCAGAGACAAACTCATAGGCAGGGTATTAGCCATAAATGCAGAAAAATCAGTCAAGTTCTCTGTTGATTTGCACTCTCAGGATGTTTAGATTGTCCACAAAACCATGTCACACAGGTCTTAAAGCAGACAGTAAGTCTTCTGTGCCGTAACTTAATGCTTATATACTTATAATAGAGAACTTAACACTCTTCCACCACAAGAAAATTATTTCAACATAATCCAAAATACCTTCAAGATATGTGTTTCCAAATATGTTCTGTTCAAGAAGATCTAAAAGTTATATAATTTTAATACATTTTCATGCAATTACACTGTTTTGCTGTTCTGTATTTATTATTTTCAGAGTGGATCTTCTTTAATAACAATTGTATTAATACAGTATTGCAAAGCAAGGTGATACAAGGCCAAATGGTGAGCTCCTCTTAAGAAGTGTAATTTTCATACTGTATAGCACATTTCAGAAAAAGTTAAGAAATGCAGATTGTTCATAGGAAGCAAAGAGAATGGAAATATAAAATGTTAAAAGTGCTTTGCTAAATACCTTGAACTTTGTAAAATTGAAAGACAACATAGTGCAGCTAGTGTTGGTGTGCATTACAAATGCTGCAGCCTTTGCCCAACAAATCTGTTGGGTCCGATCCTCAAAAAGAAATCAGAGAAGGTAACTTTGGTTACTCTGTGGTTCCAGCTGATGACTGTTGATTGAACTGGTGCAATAAATACTGGGTTTCAAAGGAAAAAGAGGTTTTTATTTAGAGACAGAAAAACCTCTACTCTGGAAAATTCAGAGAACAAACCCCCTAGCTTTCTATGAGCTCTTACACTGATTGCTTTCAGAGAAAAGCAAATGTATCCAACTCTAAATCCCATTTGTTGCACACAACAACACTGAGAAAGAGAGAGAGATCCTCTATCAATCTAATAAATTAGCATGAATATTCCAGTCTAAAGTCAGGCCTAAGTGAAGCTAAAACAACACATAGTATACAGCAAAGAATCTTAAAGACAGATGCAATTCCCTCCCAACAAGTTCTTTCTTTACACCAAAGATGTAACAAATAGCCCTGGACATTACAACAATAAAATTAAATCAAAATCACAAACTGCATTAAAAACAGCACGCATGATTTAACAAATTAACTACAGATAGAGGGAAGGGGGATAGAATTAAAATTAGGACTGTATCAAAATGTATAATATTAAAAGTAACTATTATGTGGTATCTGCCATGACGTGATTGTGCTACTGCAGAACTTAAAGAGTGGTTACACAATCTAGCTTAGTAGTTCTGAAACTGGAAACACATGGTCAAAGGCCCATTAGGAGTTAACAACTTTAATCAGAATAGAGCAAAACCAGCAAAATTCCACACTTGAGACAAGTACAGCTTTGCTCCATTCACAACACAGCCCCAGCTGCTTTTTCATCAGTCATATCCCCTGCAATTATCCAGTATGAGAAAGCCTCTTCTTTACTAGGGATTTGGCTGCAGGGCTTACTCCTTTAGAAGCTGTTCTCAAATATCAATGTTGGTGGTAAGGAAAAGGGGTATAAACCCTCATTTAAGATTAAAGTACTCCACAACTTCTGAATATTTAGTTTTGCAGCCTTATGAAATACACCCACGAGCTCTGGCAAGGTGGATACTATTTACAAATAAACCAGACAAAAAAGAATTGTGGAGGCCTTTTTATTCTGTTGTTAAAATCTCTACTTCTTTAAAAATAAATAAATTCAAGAGCAGGCATTTAGGAAATTCTTTCTCTTTTCGAAGCTAGGGTGGAGTAGCTGCTTTATTTTATCTTTGGAAGGAAGAATATTATGGTATAAACTTTGATGTTTCTGCTTTGTACAGACTTGAACACTGTATTTAGTCTTCTAGCACAATAAAGATCCTGACTTGGCAATAAGAAAGACATGTTAAGATACTCCAATATTGTTATGGTTTTCTGATTATTCAAGGCTGTTTCATTCAAGGCTTAGACTTTCACATAATTTCAAAGCAACTGCATTATCTCTGTTTGAATGCAGTTGTTTATGAATGTTTTATTACTACAAACCAGCATGGATGTTTTACACCATTATAAAAACCCTCCAGCTACTTCAGACTTCCCTCTACAGCTCTTTTTTTTGTCTGTCATAAAGGATGTTTTTCCTCCACCCAAAGTAATCATTTACACTGTGCATGGTGTGTTGGTTCAGAGAGAGAAAACACAGTATGCAGCAGGGGCTTGAAAGAGTATGCTAAAATGCATGTTCACATCTGTCCCCCAAAAAGATATTTTAAAACCTATTCCTCACTGCAAAACATTCTTCATTCATTATTACAGTACACATTATCAGTCCTAGCTGACCCTCCCATTATGCAAATACAGATGCAGAGGTGAAGCACTGCGACACCACCAACTATTATGGTACCGTATCATCTTTTGGACAAGAGGACAGCAGAGAAAGTTTAAGGCCTAGGTGGAGTTTATCTCTTTCCATCAGCCAAGACAGACTTACTGGGCTTGGGATCTAGACTTGGGAGATTTGAGCCTGTGCTGTATGCTGCAAAGTATGGAATTTCTTCCTCTGCCACTTAACTGTGATGTGGGAGGATCCCAAAATGAAACTCTGTTTTTTGGGGGGCTTACTGAACAACCCATATAGTAGGTGCTCAGTCCCCACACATTAACTTGGTTTTGACATTGTGCAGGGGACAGAAAGGAACATCATCAACTTTGGTTAGTACACCCACCCGCAGTTTTCCCCACCCTTCTGAGCGGCAGCATACGAGGTCATTACCCAGAAGTGGGAAGGAACAGAGGCACAACAGAGGTCCAAAAAAGCTAATACTGCAATAATACTGGCATTTACCAGTTTCTGCATCATATTAGTATAAAACCCATAAATCACCAAACACTGCCTGACATTACCCCACTTCCAGCACAGAGGTAATTATACAAGCATACAGAACACATGTTTGTCATAGTTCATAATACAGCTTTACAAAGTTCAGCAACTGCCGGGGTTTTTATCTTCTCATGTGGGAACAGGAACGGCACAACACCAATATGATGATCAGATCGTTTGTTCATTCTCTGATTCTGGTTACATTTATAGTACTCTAAGTTCCGTACACACGTGCTTCTAATATGTTCTCTAATACGCTGCATGTGTTGTTCAGGTGCTTCCTACAAGCATTTACAATGTTTAATTAAATTTGCGTAAATAAAGCCCAAAACTTGCCAAAACTTCTTTTATCTGTATCTTTGTTCTGCACAAACTGGTACACTTCTGCTGACCACAGGTGTTCATTCTTTTGCTATTCGTTGCTAACTTTGTCTTCGGCCCTGTACTTTCCCGCCTGCATTCTTTTTCACTGACTTTTCCTTCGGCCTTGTATGTTTCTATCTACATTCTTTTCCCATCAGCTTTGTATTCCTATCTGCATGCTTTCTGCATTAGCTTCCATTTAATACAGCCCAGACAAGCAACTAGGTGTGTACACAAGACCACAATATGAAATCAAGATTTGCTTAACTTTTATTTGTTAATAAAAACGATCCTGGAAACAATGTTAAAGTATCAATGATAACAAAAGAGCCCTCACACATAATGAAAGTTAGGTGTAAAGCTGAACTGCTGTGCACTTCATCCTGTGTTTAACTTCAAACATGATAAATCATACGTAACCTTAGTTTAAATATGTTCAAATAATCTGAACATTTATTGCTTATCTCCCTCCCAAATTAAAGGAAAAGGCTACGCTGCTGGATTTTTCAAAGATCTCCTTAGATACTAAGTTCTTAATGAAGGCATAAGAATCCATGTTTACCATGGGAGGCGCTTAATCAACTTTTATTTTCAAAAGAGCTTGAGGTTTCTATAAATTAACACATTTAACATAAACCAAATGACTTTTATTTCAGTTTAGTGGAATAAAAGCCCAGAAAACACAGCAGGAGAGAAAAGTGTAGTATCTTTTAACTAAGTACAGTAGAATTTTCCTGATTTACAAGTTTTACAGATATACATTCTCCCAAAGTTCTAAAACAAACTAAAAAAGCCCTGATATTGTACATTTCAATGGAAAAGGGAAAAAAAGTGCAGACAACTGATGGGGTTTTTTGTTTACTTAGTTTTTCACTTGCTAAGGCAATAATATTGTTAAATGCCGTTTCCACTTTTATTATTGCCTTTTCTCACTGCCTCAGAGGTCATGCTATTATGGTGCTACATGTTGAACTAGTACTCCAGAGACACCCTGACAGCTAACATATGGATTATCTAACTGGAGCCAATCTGTCAAGCAAATCAGTTGCTTGTGATCTGACATACACACTCTGGGTTTCAGAGGGTTTTTGCTAGATTAGTTCTAGGCTGGCTTTGTGTCTGAACACCCAGCTGCAGCTGAACTATATTGCTTGATTTAGTTTCCTCCAAAAGCTAGTTTGTGCACTCTCTATAATTTCAAGATGCAAACCAAAGTATGGTAAATTGGGATGCCGGGGAGAATCACTTCAGAACTGCACGCACCTTACCTGAACTAAAACACTAACAAAAATGAACCTGGCACTTTGTTTAAAGAAAAAAAATACATGCCACCCCATATTAAAAATACTATTTAAAAAAAATGTCAGCAAGCAGGCAAACAATTTCAGTTTTACAGTGTCTTACCTTGTTGTTATCATCCAACCTATTAGGCAGCATTTCTCTTACAAAGACTTGATTCATAACCAGCCTAATGTGCCTTGAAGATTACACTGGTGTTAGTCTCACTGTGGTGGGAAAGGGGCTTTGATCTATCCCTTTCTAGAATCAGTGGATAACTTGGTGGGTCACCTTTTCAGTATTTTGCTGTAACAACTTTATCCTCTAGCTTGACTTGTAAATTTCCTGAGTAAAACAAAAAATGTCCCCTTTAAAATAAATTTATCTCAGAACTTTCATTTGCTGTCAAAATTCTGAAGATCCGTCTCTCCCTTCACACGTGCGCTATGCTAGATGCTACAATGCTCTCCACCTCCCTCAAGAAACAAGAATGATAAAGATAAAAGGTGACTCACATAACTAAACTGTGTTGCATAGGTCTATGTAAGCCCAGTTTTTTAAACATGACCTTAGCTATAGGTAAGTGGACAACACCACCACCAACACCCACAAAACTGAACTTCTGTTCTTCCCAGTGACAGAAAGGCATTACAAGTAAAAGGGAAACTCAGTAACCAAGAATAGCAATGCTTATCTGAACAAGAATAAAACATTAAAAGTGTAAACTTAATTTCATAAAAATAAAGCTCAGTATAGAAGCACTTATTTACTAGTGCTATATTTTTTGCAGTGCATTAGAAGATTCTTCCTTGTCTGTGCCACTAGTGAAGGTATACACAATGTCATTGTCTACATTAATTAATGCATGGACTGATGGAATTTTTGTTAAAGAAGAAATACACAATTCTACTCTTCCAGTTATGTTTTATCAGAATAGATGAATTCATACTTTTCCATGTATTTATATGAATCAGGATTAAGAGCAAACAGAATAGCTATATTAAATCAGTTTTTGTCTGTTGTTTCTACTGCAAACAAAATGGGAATGCATTGTTCATATTGCTTCTAGCCCAGGAAGCAGAAGTGAAATATGCTGAGTGGGATTCATTGTTCATTTATTTGCATTATATTAACCTTTTAGAAAAATGAGACTTACCTAATCACCCAAAATGTGTGGGGAAGAAAAAAAGAACACGTTTGCTCAATCGCTTGATTGAGTTGATAAACTGCACACTGTGGTGCGTTTCACATCACATGCTTCTTTAACCCACATAATTCCTCTTTCATAAGAACAAGTATGTTGCTTTTATAATTTCTAATTTTCATGGAATTATAAAAAGAATTTGAGTTACAAAAAATGGTTAAAATGTTTTCCAGTTCTGGTCTACTTATGTTAATACACCATTGTGGTTCTACACTACAAAATGATCCAGTTGGGTTTTTTTTTTTCCCCTCAGCTGAAAGATCAGATGGACCTTTTTTGAAATAAGTAATTTGTTAAAGCATTCAACTTTAGCAAACTTCCTCAGCTAGGAAAACAAAAATTTTTTTGCCCTTATGTAGGGCTTTCATATACATCTTCAACAAATTTGAAAGAGAAAAGTAGACAATATCAATTAATGGACAGACATCCTTTTACCACATTTTTACAGAATCATTCCTAGAAGTTTCAATGCAGATTAGTTGCTTCAGTACTTTAAAAAGTAAACACAAAGACTAGGTAAATGACCAATCTAAATATCCAAGCTTTGTCTAGAAACAGTTTTTCCCACTGACACAGCTAAAAATTCTGTCAGCCAGACTAGAGGCCAAGTTTGTATTTCATTGTTTCTTCATGCTCAGAACTTGCAAGGTGAATATATGTATACATACAGGTACAAGGAAAAAGGAACATTTACATAATTGGAATTATCCAACTAAGTAATATGCCAACCAAATAATTCACTGTGCTGGTATAAGTATTGCTTTACAGCTACACAACTTCAGGGATTTTTTTCTTCGTGTCTCATATTTGACATTTGTTTTATATTAATTTAGTCAAATTCATATTTTGATGTAAATTTAAAACAAATTTGTCTAAATTAATTAGTATACTAAGCAGCGTCACAAACCCAGTATTTTAAAGAGCAAATGTACAGACTCATCCTTTATTACCATACTGTAGCATGTTACATCTACAAAAATGACGATGACAAATGCCACAATCATGTTTGAATCTTATGTCATATTTATCATGAAATATTCTCCTGATAAAAACTCCAGTAGATCAGCGAACCTCCCTACTGCGGTTTAAGCAATTACCCAAACTGTCTAACAATGTAAAATGTAATGTGCTTGCAACAGAATCACCGCAACAAAACACGTGCCTGAACACCCCAGTCCACTGATCAAGGCGGATTCAGGTCATGATGCCAGAGTGAAATGCAGTGGCTGAGACACAGCACATGTTCCTTCTTGCCAACCCTGCTACACAAGCAAGTCAGGCAGCTGGATAAAGGAATACCATAACACGGTTATTTTGTCTGTGTTACTTTAGTCCTCTCCTCGTTTACTTTCTTTTCTATCACGTCCTCTCTTTGAAGCTCTGTTTTTTCACAACTTTTCCCTTCTTGCTGTAACTTTCAATTCTCACTTCTTCCAGCATGTGTCTTCTGTACACTTTCCTGTGGAATCTGTTAACTTGATCATCTATTAATGCTTTAGTATTATAATTTGTGCTTCAGAGGAGGCACTGCAATTAGAAGGAACAGGAGTGAGTACACCATAGCTATTTCTGGCTGAAAGCAAACTCTGGCAAACATCAGTTTACATTAAGTGCAGATTTCACAATCAGGTTTGAAAACCCTATTGTAAACAAATAATTCCTTAAGCAGTAATGAAGTCCACACATGTATACCTATTTCACAGTTAGTTATAAAATTTTCTTGCAACGAAATGTCTGTATAAAGCCTCTGCTCTGATGTTTGAAGTAAGTGCCCTGCAACCTTCCCTCAGCTGGGCACTGCCAGGGTCTGTTTCCCCCGAGCTGCCTTGTTTCCCCTCACATGCTTGTTTGAACTTAAGAACCTGAGACCTCTTCACCCATGTCAAATGTGACTGAAACGGGCAAAAGGGTACTGCTGACAGTACCCTTAGACAGGAGACAAGCAGGAAAAGGACAATAACCAGCCATTCATTATGACTCAAGTCTTACTCCTTCCAAAAACAAAATAAAAATTTGGATTGTAAGGTATGCACAGCCTCCTCATGCAGAACACAATGTTACATCACACAATTGCCATCTACCTACAAACTATGTATTTGATGTCAGTGTTGGGGAGCTGAACCGATCACTGACACTGACTCTGTATATAAGATGCTTAACTGGCAGACAGAGAAGGGAACGTGTAGACAAATACCTGAAACATGAAGAAAAGATTTTCATGTCTAATGCTACAGTTTCTAGATTAGCATCATTTTAAAATGTCATTAAACTTTTTCAGGTTATGCTAACATAATCAACCAGTTTCTAGAAGAAACACTGAAAAACAAGTGCTACTACCATTACAACTTCCTGTATGAGACTGACATCTTTGTAGCTTTAAGCTACAAAGATAATTTCTGTCTTCTCTTTGCTTCAGCTACTATAAGACTTGATACCTTTCAACTACTGACAAGTGTTTGCCAGATTACTGACAACAGAAGCAAAAGTCAGAAGTACTAGATTCAATCTCTATTTTATGGTGAGTATAGCTTGGGGCACATCTTCACTGCAGTTAGCACGGGTTACTTTACCATTTCTCAACCCCCATATAATTCAGTCAGGTAAGACTTTGACTGCAGTTTAATACATGGATGAAGGTAAAACACCAAGCTCTGCTTTTACTGCAAAAACATTAAAAAAAAAAAATATCATACAATCATACAGTTATCATACAGTTTTAACTTTTCCATTTTGCAACAAGAACAGTAGATAAACCACTCAAGGGCAAAGGTATTTTCCAGTGCTTTTCCACAAACTCCAGCCTTGTAATTACAACTTGCTACATCACAAGGAACCATGGGAGTGGTGCTGTAGAGCAAAGAAGTCCAAGGAAGCTCAAAGGGATACAACACTAGGAGACAGTACTACAGGAAGAGCTCTGCCACCACTGGGACTAACAATATTGAGGCCAAACCAATACTGTCTGGCCAAACAACCAAACATTATCTATACCGAGCATAGATCAATGAACTAGTGAAGCATACAAAAGAACCAACCCTTTGTAGACAAAATGCGCTCTTGTAAGATCATCTCAAAGGCACCATGGCTAACAAACTAAAAATACTAGATACCACTCTTCACCGTATCCACACAACTTGCTAGTACTGTAAAATGTAATATATAGCTTTCTAGTATTCAGAGATTGAACAACAAGGATAAGATGCATAAAATATAAGTGAGTCAGCAGAAGTGAAACTTGAATTTGGATATAAAAAAGGAAGTCGTGAAATGCAGGACTGCAGTGAAAGAGCGTCTTCAATATAATTCCAGGCTGCTCTGTTACAAATAAAAAGTGCATGTTAGGTTTGTGTAGGCACAAACTGTCTCTTGACAAAAATTGCTTGTTACTGGTGTGGTACTAACTAAACAGAAGAAGAGAAGGAACAGCCTGAGAGTTCTTGTAAAAGGCATGGGGAAAGGCAAGAAAAACTTGTAAGAATTTTTAGGAAGCTGTCTGGCAGTTTATCAAGCAGTGGGTTGTCACAGAGAAGAATTGCCAGGAAAAAAAAAAAAAAAAGTAGTATTACTCAGCAATTATATTCCTTTTTGGTTTTGCAAAAATATATGCTTAAACATGAGTATATGACTCTTGTTAAAATGAAAAAGATCTGCCTGACCGTAACCACACTGTTCTAAACAACTCCAAAGTAAACACCAAGCGTTTCTTCACACTGTGTTTACTGAAATGTTTTTAAGCATAATCTTATATTACCTATTAAGTGTTGAAAAAACTTTCACAGCAGGTATCCTATCCTAGCTGTCCCATCTCACAATGCGATCGAAGCTCATGCATCAGAAAGGCACAGGAAAAATCTTATGCCTGGAGTTTATCCATCTCAGCACACACGCTTATGATTGGACAAATAATACCTAATTGCCATTAAAATTTCAGCTTCATGAATATAGACACTTTAGTTAATCATAAAAAGATTTTTAGCTGAAGAATTGTTTTGGGATTGACCTAAACGTCAATGACATAATGTGAATGACAATGTCATTTCTAATAAACACACATACAGAATAATCTTAAACCAGCTGCTTGGCCAGTCCAGACCTAAAACTTCTATGCTGTCCAGAAACAGAAAAGTGAGGTCCCAAACTGGACCTAAATCAAGAGGCCAGCACTTAATTTATGTTGCAAAAAGGCTAGTGGTAGTCAACCATGGGTGAAAAGATGTTAGCAAGAACTGCAATAAAATGAGATCATCCTAGCTCCAGGACCAATGACATTGACTCCTCAACAGTCTAACCTAAAATCTAACTACTTCAGAGAATGAAAAATTGTGAAGTACATGATATATGTCCTACAACATTTGGCCATATGAAGATGCTGGTATACAGCTCATGAATTCAAGAAGTCAGACTCTACAGGTCCAAACGAAAAGATATGATCTCCCATATCACAAAAAACATTAGTCCAGCTGATCAACAATCACCTGAGCAATCTCACCCCATAGGCTTACAGATACCCATTCAAAATTCTCATGGGCCACCTCTGCAATGCCTGTTGGAGATGTTAAAGCCTTTTCACAGCAAAATTGATGAAAACTATAAATCAGTTTCCAATAATAAAAAATGTAAGCATTTCCCACTTCTTGATGTTATGAGACATTGTAATCCCAATTCAGCAAGCCAGCAAACGAGATGACAGAGTGCACTTTGCCCCTTAACCATCTCTTCCCCCGTGGAAAGAGATTTGGGAACAAGAACTTTAATTTGGCATTGGAATAGGTAGAAAAGAGCACAAATGCAAGATCTTCAGCCACAAATCGCCAATACATCTCTTCCATGACAAGTAGTAACTTCTACTGACTAAGGGATATTTCTCTCCTAAAATTCAGCATTCCGCCATCAGTGCATCTACTGAGCTCCCCACCCCACTTTAAAAAAAGTCCCAAGAGAGCCTTATCACATCTGTGGATCTGCTTATAGCTCTGATTTATCCAGAGAGAGGGTAATGATAAAGCAAACCCTGGAAGATGCCTCCTATCGGGACCTGGATCGATGCAAACAAGTCAAATTACATGCCAACGCGTGGAGCGTGCTCGGCTGCACAGATCACGCGGGATGCAAACACTTTTCCGGGTAACCCGAGGAGCACCCGCCTGCCAAGAGCCGAGGCAGTTACGGCCCCACCACGCGAGTAAAGTGCTCGGAGAGCTGGGGACAATTCCGGAGCGTATCGGGAGAAGGCGGGCGCTTCTAGAAACCCTGCCCTAAACCCAGTACACCTGCAATAAGCAACCCCGAACTCGAGGCCGTGTCCTAAAGCTCCCCGCCCCCCCCCAGCTGTCGGCACACGCTGGGGAAAAGCTGCGCTCGAACCCCACGCGTCTCTACCCCGTCCACGGGCAGCGTCCCCTCCTCGCCCCCAGCCCAGCCCAATCCCATCAGCGTCTGCACCAGGTTGAGTCTCCCAAAGCCGATTAACCCCGCTCCGCTCCCCACCTACGGCAGCCCTGCCGCTGCCCGGCCAGGGACGCCTCCCCGCCGCCCCGGCCCCACGCCGCCGGGCGCTGCGCAAACCCGGCCCCCCGCCGCAGCCCGCCCCTCGCACGCCTCGCCGGAGCCCCTTCCACCGCCCCGCGTCCCCGCCCCCGGGGAGCCGGGCAGGAGGGGGCCGCCCCGGCCCCGGCCCCGGCCCCGGCCCCTCACTCACCATGGTACAGATAGAGGCGATTTTGGAGACTGTCATTAGGATTTCCATCCGCCCAGCGCCATCTTCCGCCCAATCACAGCGCCGAGCCGAGCGGAGCCGGGCTGGGCCGGGCGGGAGTGGGCGGGCAGGGCAGGGCAGGGCGGGCAGGCGCCGGGGGCAGCCCCGCCGGCCGCGGGGCGCGCGCGGGCCCCGCCGGCACCACAGAGACTCGCTGCCCCTCGCCGCGCGCGCGGCCAGCGCCCCCGAGCCCGCCCCGCCCCGCCCGGCCCGGCCCCGCCTCCCGCCGGGCCCTAGCGCCGCCGGGTCACCGGCCGCGCCGCCCCAGCCCCTGCACACGGCCCCGCCCCGCCCCCGGCCCGCCCCTAGGCCCCGCCCCGCGCCGGGCTCCGCCCCCGCCGCCTCCCGCGGCGCCGGGCTCCGCCGAACGGGCCTGCGCGGCACGGAGGGGGCGGGGCGGGGGCGCGCGCAGGGCCGTGTGCAGGGGCTGGGCCGTCGCGGCCCGGCATGGCGGCGGCGGGGGGGGCGGCGCGCCCGCGGCCTGCGCTCGGGCTGTGCTTTTCTTTTTTCTTCTTTCTGTTGCCGCGGGGTTAAAAGCTAACGGGCGGCCGCTGGTGCGTGCTGGCAGTGGAAGAATTGGGGACGCACATACCCACACACGTTTCCTTAATGCAAGTGCTGAGCTGCTTCCAGGGAAGGAGTTCCGTTGCAGCCTGCAGAGAGTGGATTGGCATAACTTGCAGCTAAAGGCAAACTGAAAAAACAGAACTAAGAACGCTTTTGCCTCCTGTCAACTCAATCACTCTAATGCCATGCTAGCTCCAAAGTGACTTCTGACCTCCAAACAGTGGTTGTCTTGTCAAAGCCGTTCCTCTAGGGTCTCTCCCTGGAGGAGGGGGATGTGGAGAGGCGCACACCTATGAATTCCTCCTTTCTTTCCTTTTTTTTTTTTTTTCTTTGTCTCTAGATTACCAGCTCTTTGGGTTTGGTGAGTCTGGGATTTGCCTACCTCAAACATCTTGAAAATAAAGCTGACCTGTTGAGTAGTTATGAAAACGAGGTGTCTACTTGGGAATGAGATGAATCACCTAGATACGCCTGTTTGTCTGCAGACTATAACGGAAATCTGGATGACTCGTTCGAGATGTTGATGTCTGCATTAAATAAGCCTAAAGCTAGCTAGCATATGTCCCACCCTCTTTTTTTTCATATATGGGAAGCATCTAGCAGATTGAGATGCATTATTAAGAGTAATGTCTATGCACATAAGGCCTAGATCATAAACACATCTCTTCACTGTAAGAAATATATTTTTGTATCTATAATGTTAAATCATGATACTTTCAGAAGTAGACATTCTCTAGCAATTAATGAAATAGTAAGTTTTCCTTCAACTAAAACAATGAGACTTCAGAAAATTTTATAACCAAACCTGATTGCAACCTGAAATATCCTTAAGCAATTCTTTTATATAATATCTGTGGTCTAGAAGTGTATATTTCGAAAGTATAGTATTTGAGAAAATGAATGCCTCATGGATGACTACATTCAGAAACTGTTGCCACAGAAACCATGGGGGAGGACAGTATCAGGGGAATGAGAAAGAATAGAAACAAAAGATGTAGATTGGCCATTTATGTGCAAAAAAGCAAGGACGGGTATTTGGCCAGCTAGAAGTGTCAAACCTTCAGATATCCAGCAGTTCATCTACTGAAATGCAATGCTGTAAGATATATCTGCAATATGACTCTTTACAATATTAATCAGGCATGCTACAAGAGATAGCACTTTATAATCCAGAGTGGACAGTGTTCAAAAAATGACACGAGGAAAACACAATAGTGTGCTGTCTCCCCAAAGCAAAAACACAGAAAGGAATTGCACTATTGCAGAAGCTTATGAGGTTCTCGGGGAGATAGTTCAGCTTAGAACCAATAACATGACATCAAGTGGAATGGTACAAGCCATAGAAACTGCATGAATCTTGAAAGGCACTCAAATGGAAAGTCAGGATCACCTTGAAGTTTCTTCCTGCTCATAAATTAGAGGAAGAAGGCAAAATATACTTGGTGTGAGGTGCTCTTTCTGTCTGTAGTTCCAAGGGAAAATTTAGGTATAGTGGAGTATTAGACCACATTTTAAAAAGAGTGGGGGATTATGGCTATGCTGGCCTACATCTGACAGGTGTGGGCTAATCATGGCTGGAGACTAAGCAGAGGAGCTGGGAAGATGCTAAATTAGTAACATATGGAGAGACAGGGGTTTTTTTTTAAATGCCATGTAAACTGAGGTGCTGTGTTCTAAGCAGACTGAACCTATGCCACATAGAATGAGAGGAAATACAGAATCACTTTCTATACCATCAACCATTAAAATGAGGTAAAATATGAGGAAACAAGAGAATTGTAAATTATCACCTCATTGTCATCATTAAGCTCCTTGGGGTCATTTGAATTATTCACAAATTAAGTATTCCAGGTATTTGACCAGCTAAGGAAGAAGGGTGGATAGACCAGGATTGTGCATAGATTTGTGTACACTTGAGGAGACAGCTTTGAAAGCAGTTACAGAGTGACTGTAATGCATATAGCTCAGCATGGTAACTAGCCCTGTCTGAGAGAAGGTATCAGTCATATCTTGTATCGCTGGGGAGAGACAAGATCCACCTGACAAAATGCAACAAGACCGTCTTTGCCAACTGGCTAGCCAACCCGATGAGGAAAACTTTAACTAGGAACAAGGAAGTCTTGATCGCAGACCCTGGATTTTGGGGAAATTTCAGCCTGCCTGACATCTGTTACAAGCACCGCGCATCAGAATACCAGCAGCCAAGGAGATTTCTGAGACATCAAGGATAACTTCTTGATATTGGCTGGGCCAACCAGGTGTTATCTGCAGCTGGATCTGCTCCTCACTAACAAGGAAGAACTTGGGGATACGGTAATTAATGGTTTGGTTATCAAAGCCTGGGCCGTAGTGACTGAGGAGTGGAGTTCATGATCCTGTGAGGGCTGAGGAAGGAGAGCAGCAGACTACAGACCCTGGCTTTAGGGGAACAGACCAGTTTATTCAGGAAACTGGTAGGTGGGATCTACTTAACAGCAGCTCCAAAGGGTAAAGTTGCTCAAGAAAGCTGGTAGGAGAGCACAAGGATCCTCATAAAGAGAAAACCAAATAGATGTATTTGTCTTTTCAGTAATGAGAGAGCAAAACCAATGTACTATGAAGAGAAAAAGAGTGGCTAAATGGGAAATTAAATTCAGGCTGGGTTTATCATAAGATCTGTATAGTTTGGTAGATTCATCCCACTCAGGCACAGTGTGTTTTAATAGAGGCATAAGTAGAGTCACTTAAAAATACAGTGAGCAGATCACATCTGCAGAGGGGCTGTGTTGTGGAGAGCAGTGACTGGAAAGACATCAAGAGCTAACAGGACAGCAAAAATTAATTTCCAGTTTAATGCTATTGTATAAGCGAATAATAGAATCCTTGACTATAACCAGGGATGTAGCAAATAGGAAGAGGTGCTATTTTCCTTCTACATATGGCATTGGGGAGAGTTTTGGTAGTCCTGCACTAGCCTCTGGTGGTCTTCTTGTCAAAAGAATGCTGAGAAATTATTTGAGGCTGGAGAAAATTCTTTGCATGGAGAGACAATCTGGTTTATCAAAAAGAAGACTGGAAGGTGGCTACAATGATCTTTAATTTGCACAGTGAGAGGTGTAACAAGAAAAATACCTATAAACTGAAATCAGACAAATTAAAATTAGAAATTATGCACATTCTTTAGCAGGGGAAGTTATTAATGGTTGGAATATGCTGCCAAGAAAAATGGCACATCTGGTATCTCCTAAGGGCTTTAAAGAATAGATGCTTTTCTCACAGAAGTACGTTAGTTGAACAGATAGAATTATTCCCTGCCCTGAAAGTCTCTCAGAGAGTGTAGTTATTGTTATTACATAGCATCTGAATTACTGTAACACCTAGAAGCACAAGTCAGAGGCCAGAGTGCTTCACCTCCTTAGTTGCTACTTAAGACATTAAGAGAAAGCCCCATTCCGTCTTCTGAAGAACTTATACTCGGAAAGTACAGAGGCACCGATAGACACAGAGAAGCAAAGAGAAAATATAACAAGTGTAAGCTGCTGCTGCTCATCTTGTGCCTCTCCTTGTTTCATAAACTTGTGGTTTGGCAGGCGCCCAGCTTACTCTGGGATGTGTGGGTAGGTTGGCTTTAGAAATTGAAGAGTAGGCATGGTACAGGTATGTTTGTGCCTGTATCATCTATCTGTGACTACAGATGGTTTTGCTGTGTCCGGGCCATGTCAGGTTTTTATTAATGTTGCTTGACAACAGAATTGGTCCCATGAATCTATTTACCCCTCTGCTAACCAGTCAAACCACCAACTGGTCGGACTATTGCTGCAGTATCTGAATGCAGAGGAATCACATCTGTTGTTGGACTAGTATACATAGGATGATAATTCAGGTGGGATGGGACCTCTGGAGGTCTCCAGTCCCATCTTCTGCTCATAGCAGAGTCAGATCTGAGGTCAGAAAGGTTGCTTTGTGTATATATACCTCTTTACTTGTTCGGGAAATTCTTAAATTTAGATCCAGACATGATAGCGGGCGGTTTGCAAGAAAACCATCTGAAGTCACCATCTGTATTTTAATTGACACATAGCCCAGTGAAGGTCATCCACCATTCTCGTGATATATTAACCAGCCTTGCTATGGAAATGCATCTTACTTTGTGGGCAACAGGCAGGATTTGTGCAAAGAGGTAATAGAGAATAAGACATAAAAGAAATTTTCCCCAGCTTGTATTTCATAATTCCAAGAAAACCTGAAGCTGCATCCAATTATACAGAACTGGAATCTTAACACATTACTGGAGTGAAACTGGATCCTTCTGGGGAACAGAAGAGAAAAACAGGAAATATATTGGGCAAGTCATGTTATATCAAACCATCTTGAACTGACTGACAGGTAGTTAAACATCTATATTGGTAGATTAATCTTTGAAAATTATGTTGATGGTACATTTTCAGAAAATACAACTATTTTCGTAACAATTGTGCATGCTTTCTGGAAGCCGTGACAGGGCGGTGATGGTAGACTAACTGGATATGTGAGGGTCTGAGCAAGTAGTTAAACAAGTGATACATTTTATTCATAGGTTCAAAAGAATAAATTCTCTCTTAGTTGTAATCATAAGCAAGACAGTAATAAATTATTATCACAGAAAACTATACAAACTGTAAAAATGATGGTACTGTAATTGTACAACAGATAAATATTATGTATTCCTTAGCACTTTTCATCAGTAAATCTCAGAATATTTTACAAAGAGGTGTGAGAAATAATCATTATTAGATCAAATCTGTAAACAGAGTAAATTAGGTGAGAGTTCTCTGACAGGGTGAAATTTGCTCATGATTATTTTTCCCTTACACCATTTTGGAAGACCAAAGCTTTTCTCAGTAAGGGTGTTGGGTTTTGTCGGTTTGTGTTGTTTTTTTGTAAAGCAGAGGGTTGTATTTGTTTCTTGCAGAGTTCACACATGGGGATATTTTGATACTTTCATTTTCACAGCTCAGCTGATACTGGGCGTCTTGCCATATATATATAGCTGGAAAACAATTAACCTGTTATTATACAAAGGATTACCAGCATCTGAAAAGTTAAAAGAGAAAATAAAAAGTTTTATGCTACTAAACTGAATAGAAATTGCTACCAACAGCACTGAAAATATACATCAGTTAAGAGAGCTATCCAATAAGACTGTAAAATATAAGAAATCAGTTGTGTTGAAAATAACAATAGATTTCTAATCTGTTATCACTGTTTGAGTCTTTAGACTCCTAAAAGCAGGTGGAATCCTAACTGAAAATAAAGTTATAGTTCTTAGAAAAATAGTTCATTTTCAAAGTGCTAATTCTTTTGAAAAATATTGTATTCTGCAAGAGAAATGTGTATAGTTTGGGTCTCAGTGATCTTGATATGAAAGTAACACGAGCAAGGCGCAAATACACTAACTGTGGTTTTAGACATTGTTCTGGACAGAATCTTTTGGAAAAATAATGCCGCAAGTGTATTTAGAAATAATAGGGTTTAATATTGTAATACTTTCAATCATAAAAATTTCTGTTAAAAAATGAATGGCTTTGACCCTTCATACCAGCACAAGGGAAACCAGTGTCTCAGTAACTCCAGTTTCTCCTTAGTATGAAAACCTCAGGAATCAGTGATAGTGCTCTAACGCTAAGTTGGAAAATCCATTACTAGGGGTGAGAAGCGCAAGACGCTTCTTCAGCCTCTGTGTTCTCTACCAGAATACCAAGCAAAGCTTCCCACTGCAGTCAGCAAGATAGTATTTTTGTGATCTTCACAGCAGTTCTCCAAAAGCAGGATTAGCTGTCATGTAATAACAACAGTGACGCACAATATGACAACAGGCAGCCTCCAGGTGAAGAGTCTTTGTATCATTATAGACTCCCCCACTAATCAGTTCTCTACTGTACCAAGATATAAAGGAAGCTGAGAAGCAATATGTAAAAACAGCATGCAAATAGTTACGCAGTGGAAAAAATTATCAATAAGAGGTAGAAAAAATACTGGAAGCAGCTTTTTGGAGATAATAAAATTGCTAAAGAGCATTTACTGTTAATAGCCTGTGTTTTTCATGACACTAATGGGTGGTTAATTATTTTTATTTTAATTGAAATGTATGTCACAGTTAGCAATATTTTGTGCTTCCGCTGATCTAAAGTTGTTGTTCCAGTGCATGTTGCAATCAGTTCTCAAACAATGCCTTCTTTGTCAGCAATACAGAAGTAGAATGATTTTGGTTTCTTCTCTTTAAAGATTTATATTCTGGAAAACTCACAGTTCCCCTCTGTACTTGCAGATGGTCAGTTAAATATTCCCATCTGGTTATACTTATTTTTTTCTAAAAATTAAAAAAAAAAAAATTAAAAACCCCACCAAACTCAACAACCCAAAGCAACCAACCAACCACAGGTTATTGCCTGAGCAGCAGAACTAGTAAAGCTCAATTTCATATGGATTTGTGCCCTGTGTCTTTACACTGCAGTAACACAGCCATTACCTCTTTGTCCCATATGGCCTCATTTCCTCCTTCCATTTCCCCTGGATTTCATTTCCTCTTTTCCCCCTGCAGCACTACTACTTGCCATTTGCCCTCTATTTGTTTTTCTCTGTTTTGCCCCTTCACCTGCACTGCCTCTCTCCCTTGGATAAGCTGTGGCTGCCTTGGAGCAGCACACATGCTAATTAGCTCACATTGCTATTTTGCATATTCCATGAAGAACTCCACAACATTTCACAAATATTAATGAATTGATTCTTACCAATAACCTGCTCCATAAAGATGCGTTATTATTCCTATTATACATATGGGAAAGTTCGTCTAATTTATCCTTGTTTGGTCGTAGCGTGGTCAAGTTTATCCTTTTTTAATTCTCCATTTCATTTCATTTCTCCTTGACTGACCATTAATTTGTTCTTTTCTGGCTGTAGTGTTTGTTCAGAGCAGCTGTTGTCTCATTGACAGGAGTTGTCAGAGCATAACCAACTCCCATTATTTTATTGCAAGCCTTGTGATATTTGATAGTTCCCTTGCAACCACAGTTCCTGGGTTCAGGTGATGAGGATTACTTGAGAAATTCACCTTTTGCTTATTCTAACAAGTTTATGTCTCAGTAAGCTAGAAAACTGAAAAATGTGATGGCAGGATTGAAAATGTTCAAAACAGGGTGAAAATAAAAACACATGTATTTTTGAAAAATATGACTATTTTAAAGCATCTGTACCTTGTGGTGTCACGGGGTCTGTCTCGGGTTCATTGAAGATACTGGTATGTGTAAGACTGCAGAAGCTACAGACCATTTTCCATTTTGGAAAAGAGGCTGGCCTGCAAAAAGCAAATCACTCAGTGAAGGCCGACATGTTCTGACCACAAATTCAAACTCTGCTAAAGCACCTAGGAAAGCATGTATAATTGGAATGATAATCACATGTGAAGTGCTTTAATGCAGAGAACAGTGTGCTTTTTGCTCCTCTAGTTTCTGTATGTGATTCTGCCTTCCTTTTTGTTCAAGAAGAGGCTATGAAAGCAGGATAGGATTTTCTTTTAACATCCAGAAGATATGTAGAACTAGACTAAGACAATAATGTTTCCTGAAAGATGGTTACAATCTGCTCAGTACTTGAATTTGCAATAACTGCTTCCTTCATGCATTATTAAAAAGACCATTTTATAGCACTATTAAAATAATAAACATTCCACTTTGTCTTCATGTATTCATACAGAAAAACAAATTTAATTTGGGATAGTTTGAAGATATTCTTACTGGAATTCAACTAAGTAGAAAACATTCCTATACCTGAAATAAAACCAGCAGTATTTTATATAGCCTACTCCTTCCAGCAAGGTTCTTTACCATTTTATAAGCAATTAAAAACAATTATGTTAATGGCTCTGATTAGAACAATTAATGAGAAATGCAAATGGCTACCTCAGATGCAATATGCTAATGCAATGCCACAGAGTATTTATAGAATAGAGAATGATTCCACACACATAGGCTGTTGCATCCATCAGGCATGCTGCCTTTTTAAACTATAGCACCTGATGTTGAGAAGTGAAATCACAGACTTAAAACAATTTTCGGCACCTATAGAGGTCTTTAGTCCAATCACCTGCTCAAAGCAGGTCCAGCTAGATCAGGTTGCTCAGGACATGTTGAGTTTTAAATAGCTGCGAGCATGTGAATTCCACCATCTCTGAGCAACCTGGCAGAGTTTTTGACCACCTTTACTTTAAAAACTTTTTCATTATCTTGAAGCAGAAATTTCCCATGTTGTAACTTCTGTCCATTGCCTCTTGTCCTTCGACTGTGTATTCCTGAGAAGCGTCTGTCTCTATGTTCTCTGCACCCTCCCATGAGACAGTGGAAGAGAGGTACAAGACCTCCTTTTCATCTGCCAGCTGAGCAAATTCAGCTCTTTCACCACCTTCTTCTATGTCCCAGCGCTTCAGCCCCGTGACCATCTTTGTGGCCCTCCACTGGGCTTGCTCCAGTATGTCCATGTCTTTTGTGTCCTGGGGAGACCAGAACAGGATGCATACTCCACATGTGGCCTCACAAGTACCAAAAGAAGAGGAAGAATCCCCTGCCCTGCTGGCTAACCTCTTGCTAATACAGTCCTGGATGTAGTTGACTTTGCAACAAGAGCATGTTGCTGTCGTCCACCAGGACCCTCAGGTCCTTTTCAGCAAAGCCCGTTTCCATACAGCCAGCCCTCAGCCTGTCCTGTTGCACGGAGTTATTCCAACCCAAGACTTGGTGTTTGCCTGTCCTGAACTTTGAGGTTCCTGTCAGCCCATTTCTCCAGCCTGTCTCAGTCCCTCTAAGTAGCAGCCCTCCCCTCCAGTGATTTGACCGCTCCCAACAATTAGGTATCATCTGCAAACTCACCTGAGGATTTGCACCAAAAAAAATGTTCTTTAATATAGTTTCAGTGAGATTTCATCAGTTCGAACTCAGTGTGCCATTACTTTTCTTATATATGATACATCAGCTATTACATTTCAGCAGCAAAACTTATATTCAGATCCACTTAAAGCTAACCTCGTTGCCCTCCAAAGTTAAGCCTGTCTTGAAAAACCAATTGGCATAGGTGGAGCTTCTGTTAAAAATATACTTTATAGCGAATAAAATAGTCACATGCTTGAAATCAGATAAGGAAAAGGTCAACTAAGTCTGACCCTCACCAGTCTGCAGTTTTTCCTAGAGTGTGTTTGCTTTGTTTTGCCCAATCTATTTTAAAGTGATTAAAGGCAAATTCTGTCCTGTTTATTCCTTATAGACAAAAATTATTTGAAAACACTGGAAGTTTTGGCTGAGCAAAATCATCAATACATAAGAACTGACTTTGTGCCACTGAAATCACCAAGATGCCTGCCATTGCATGAGTGTTAGATTAAAAAATTGTTTCCTAATTCCCAGCTAGCAGGTTAAGGACAAGCATTGAAACATTTACAGCCAGCAAAAAAAATTGAACCCAAGGAGATTCATGTTGTGTGAACTGTGATCATCTTCAGTAGTAACAGGGAGTATCTCAGGAAGAATTGTTGCACAGTAACTAAGCTAACTGGGACTGTTGTGTACAAATCCGATCACTGATACTCGCGAGATGCATGGGGTGGGAGCAAATGCACAGAGCCTGCTGTGTCTGGAGGCTCCAAGAGCCTGGATTATTTAGCTTAGTAAAATGAAGGTGTAAAACAGATATTTGTCAGTGTAAATAATTACAGGAAAAGGGCAAGCATTGTTGTTCTTCCAGCTATAAGTACACATAAGATCAGACGTAAACAAATGAAAATAGCAGTATGTTCCTAATCGTTAAGACAGTTATTTCTTAAACTGTAGTTGATATCTCCCAAGAGGGCTAGCAAAGGGTTTAAGGGGGATTATGAGAGATTGGATTTTTTAAAAATATGTCTTAATATTAGTTCTATACTTATATTCAATACATTATCACAAGAAATCCTCCCCCCCCCCCCCCCCCCCCCATCCCCAGATTATGCAGATTTACTGCTGGCAGTAGCTCAGTTCCTCCATGACAAAAGAGCAAAAAGTATCTGTAATTAAAGCTGTGTCAGCCAAGGAGTGGCAAATCACCTTTAGTCAAGGTGTCACACAGTGATGTTGATGCTGACAATATGAGGAGTTGCTTGTTCCTGGCTAGATGGGTTGGACTCAGGGAAGGTTACACAGGGACAGGTGACCTCAAAAAAGTAGTAACACTTATAAGAAGTTTGAGAAAACTGCATTGTTGAAACCAGTTTCCGGAGAAGCCACTCAGTTAGTAAGGGAGGAAAGGGACATTAATTCATTAAGGGGCATTAATTAATTTCAAAAATTAAGTTTGATAAATGGATTGTATTATTTGGTACATATGAGAAGCTGCTCATGGTTACACAACAGCTTTCTTGGAAGTTCATGATGATTTCTGTATGGTCAGTAATGCAGTATTCACTGAGGTACATATACAAGTAGAATGCCATGTTATTCAAATAAGCAGTTGAATGACAGAACTTGTTCAATATTTCAGATTTTATGTGTCAGTTGAGATAATGATGGAAAAAAGGCCATTTTTTTGGCTTCAGTATCAATCTACCTGCATCTAGTAACATTCTGAATTAGCAATTAATATATAAGAAATATTAGCATAACAAAAACTTTCACCCATGTGTGATGTGCTGGGCCCCATCACAATTCTTGGTCTACACAGTTTTTGCCTTTTAATTTCTCTCAGAGGCACACTGTCATTATTTTCCATTCCCCTCCCCATGGAACACCTCACTGGCATCAGCATCAGCCACCTGTACTCTGGCACTTTTGTGATTCCACTGTGAGCCCATTCAAGGAGTTTGTCTGTAGTCATTTTTGGAAGGTGATTGGTTGCTTAGACACAAATTTTATTGATTTTAACTCCCATGAAACTAGGCTCAGGCTTATATTTACAGAATGGGCTTTCTGAATGAGTTGAACTGACTATCAGAAATAAAAAGGTTGTTAGAGCTAGAAACATTGGCAAGCTAAAGAGTCCATGAAAGGGGACAGAAGCACAACTCTTGAGATGCCACATAACACGATACTTTTGGAAAGCATGAACAATGGATTAACAAGGTCATCTTAAGAGGCGACACAGATTACTTTGGTCAGTAACTTTTTGATCAAAAGCACAGAGTAGATGCTGTGCTTCTATGGATGGGAGCCTGCCATGGGGCAACCAATTAACTTCAGAAGTTTGATTTTCAATTTAAACCCTTGGTTTTGCAGCATTATCACCTGAGGACCCGCAGATTTCAATCCTCTTTATTTAACACCTATTCTGTTATTTCTCTTCAAGTTTTGCTCCAGTCATAATCAGCTATCTTTTTTTTTTCCCTGTAATGAATGCATTACGTGAGACACAGGAGACCTACACCCTAATGAAGGGGAATATTTTTCATTTTTCACCTCAGAGCCCTTTACAAACTCTCATTAATTTAAATTCCCTCCACACCCCTGCTGAATAACCTAACACAAATGGAATGTCACACTCGAGATCTCTGTGTGTATCACTTAGTCCTCTGAGCGTAGGAGCGAGCCAGATCCCACTGAGCTTTAAAATTTCAGTGAAGGATTCCTGACAACCCCATGTGCAGAATCGTCATAGCACATTTGTTCTTTAGAGAGAGCTGTCGTCCAGACAGATGCTGCAGAGAAGTGTCAGAAAAAAAATATGGCTCTCCCAGAGAAGATACCAGAACCCTGACTATGGGAGCTTGGGGACTGGAAATATTTTCTTTAGGCATGGTACTTTCCACTCTGAAAAACAAAGTGATGTTTATCTCATCCCCACTCCCCTGACTTCTAATGAGCCCTCCCTTTCAAGCTCCTTTCCCCAGCAACTTTTGAATTGGTTCCCATTGAAGCTGCTCTCCCTGTCTTGCTCTACCTCCAAGCAAGGGAGAGTAGGAGGGAAACACAGTCTATCATGGTGTAGTAAGATTTCCAGAATACATTAATGGGTGGAGCACCAGCCTGGGACCTTCATGGGGTTTTAGATCTTCATGTTAAGCTAGGCGTTGCCACTCGCCTTCACCCGTCTTGAGGATGTGGTGCTTCTGAAGCAGAACCAGATGTGGTGTTTGCTCTACAGCCTAGGAGAAATTGGAATCTGGATCCTACAGCTGCAGTTTGATCAAGGAAGAGCAGTTTAGGCTGGGTTTCTGAGGGGATGAGACACGGCAGTAAGTCTGGAATGTAGAGGTGCAGGTCTCCCCCACATCTGCTTGGTTGCTAGCTTATTTCCAGACCAGAACTCACCCCACAACTTGTACACCTTTATCTGCTAGAGACAGCCATTATTCAGTAATCCTTCTGTGAGCAACATACAAAGGCTCTTCAGTGTTCAAGCGCTCTGTAGGCCACAGTTTTGGGAAAACGTGTGTCAGATGTTGGTAGATAGGATAGACTGATGGACTTCTGGATCAATCCCAGCAGCATGCCCCATGAATGATTCAGTGGAGACAAATTGTGAAATATGGATTGTTTTGCCCTTGCAAATCTCATGAAGTTCAACAAGGCCAAGTGCAGGGTCTCACACTTGGGTCGAGGCAATCCCATGCACAAATACAGGCTGGGTGATGAATGGATTGAGAGCAGCCCTGTGGAGAAGGACCTGTGGGTATTGGTGGATGAAAAACTAGATGTGAGCCAGCACATGTGTTCGCAGCCCAGAAAGCCAGCCGTATCCTGGGCTGCATCAAGAGAAGTATAGCTAGCAAGATGAGGGAGGCAATTCTCCCTCTCTACTCACCTCTCATAAGACCTCACCTGCACAACTGCATTCAGCTCTGGGGTCCCCAACACAAGAAGGACATGGGCCTGTTGGAGTGAGTCCAGAGGAGGCCACAAAGATGACCAGGGGGCTGGAGCACCTCCCTTATGAGGACAGGCTGAGAGGGCTGGGGTTGTTCAACCTGGAGAAGAGAAGGTACCAGGGAGGCCTTGTAGTGGCCTTCCAGTACTTAAAGGGGGCCTACAGGAAAGATGCAGAGGGACTCTTTATCAGGGAGTGTAGTGATAGGATGAGGAGTAATAGTTTTAAACTGAAAAATTCAGATTAGATGTATGGAAGAAATTCTTCACTGTCAGGGTGGTGAGACACTGGCACAGGTTGCCCAGAGAAGCCGTGGCTGCCCCCTCCCTGGCAGTGTTCAAGGCCAGGTTGGACGGGGCTTTGAGCAACCTGGTCTAGTGGAAGGTGTCCCTGCCCATGGCAGGGGAGCTTGGAATTGGATGACCTTGAAGGTGCCTTCCAACCCAAAGCATTCTATGATTCTGATTCTTTGAAATGAGCTAAATGATGATCCTGGGAATGCTAATCAAGGTAAATTTTATGAATAAAAACATTGCAGAAATTTTTAATAAATCTGTTATGCAATTTATCCAGGTAAAAAATGTAGCAAATCCTGAATGTCTTACTTGGCTCCAAATAAAGCAGAGTTCAATTAAGTACACAGTTACTGCTCCCTTATGAATTACAGACATGCTCTTTATGTGGACATGAGTTTCAGCATGTGGAGTTTCTTCCCCATTCCTTCCTGCTCGATGTGGTGATTTGCCCTTTATGTAAATCACTGGCAAGAATAAGGCATTCAACTCACTAAAAATGCCTGTCTTCATTTATTCAATAGTGCCTTTTAGGATTTGGCTTCCTGTCTCTCTTCGCTCAATATCCTCCCTGAAATCTCTCTGTTGCCAATATGCTTCCCATGTCTTCACGCTTGGAAAAGTTTCACGGTATCTAGGCTGAATATCAAATGATACAGATTTTCTTTGTGTAGATATCAGGTGCTATAAACTCTAGATTTTTCATGGTGTGGAGCTGGAATACAGACATGTTTTTCTAAATATAACACTTTATTCCAAGAGATTTTGTGTGGAGAGAGGGCCTCTGTCTGTGGTAACATGCCCTGCCAGCCAGCTTTGCAGGCAGAACCTGATAGTGTATTTAACTCTACATATCCATGCTTGCGATACATAAACTAGCTTTAATATGATGATAGAAAGGGCTTAAGATTTGCAAGACAACATTGGAATAACTGTGAAGTTAGTCAGAGGATCAAGTATGTTTTTATTTGCCTCTTTAAGGAATCATCCCTCCTCTGAATTAAATAAGTGCTTCTTTCATTCAAAACAAAAATTCCTGCAGTAGGGCAACTTCTTGCTGAGACAAGTTTTGAACTGTCCCTGCCTGTTTAGCTAAGGGGAAGGAGGCCCTCTTGATTCACTCCTGCCTGCAATCCGCTTCCCATGATGATTCCTGTCTGCTCTAATACTGACGATGCACAAACACAATGAGTCACTCCATCAGCTCTGGAAGCTGCTCACCAATCCGCTTCATTTTCAGGCACCACACAGCTGATGCAACCTGTAGCAGTATAAAGGCTCTTTGTTCAGAATCCGTACTTTATCTCTGTGGAAACATCTGCCACACAAATTAGAGATTATGACAGTATAATAATAAGAAACACCATTACAATAACAAGAAACCTCAAACCTTAGCAGCCTCTTTGCTTCTGCTGTTGGTTTGTTTCTCCCACCAAGCCTTCCTGCCCAGGACTACTTACATCTCCAGTAGCATCTCAGGCAGCTGTGACTGAGACACAGTGGCAGAAGCCTCACATCACCGCAAATTTAAATTTCGGTATGCTTCTTTAATGTCGTAAAACAACTTCTTGGTTGCTTATATTTTACACTACCAACCATAATTCCTTATGGACGGCGGGGAAGCCACTGCACCATAAAACTCTCTTCTCAGGATCCCTGACAGACACCTGGTTCGTTTTCCCGCTTCCTCGCCACCCCCGCTGCCACACCTCTCCTAGACCCATCTCAAGGCACAGCCATGAAAAAAAGCCGGCATTTGTCCGTGCTTTAGCCAAGGGGTCAAACTTCTGCCGGGGCAGTTCCGTGGTGTATCAGGATCAGCGTACAAGCCCTTCCCCCGGGACACCGACCTCACGCAGGCGGGCAAGCGGACAGCTCCGCGGGATTTTCTCTCAGGCGCGGCGCGGGCAGCCCCGCGAAGGCCCCGCAGTTAAGTGCCGCCGCGGCACCGCCTCTCTCTTTTCGTCCCGAGCCGCCATTTTGTGGGCACACACGGGGAGGTGCGCCGAGCCCCGCTCGCCAGCCTCGGGTGCCTCCGCGGCTCCGGGTGGCGGCGGGGAGGCGGGTCGCGCTGGCGGCGGCGGGTGGCTGCCGGCTCTGCCTGGGGGCGGCACGGCCTTGCTGGGGTGGGGGTCTGAGGGCGTGAGGAAGGCCGCGGCCTGCGTGGCGCCGGGCCGGGCCGGGCTGGGAGGCTGCTTGAGGGATGGAGGGAAGCGGAGGGACAGGCAGGGGGCCGCCGAGCTTAGCCGCGGGTGCAGGTGCGGCGGAGTGGGGCTCCGTCGAGACGGCGGCACGTGGCGGCGGGCCCGGTTAGCCCCGCGGCCGCCGGCGGGAGGTCAGGGGCTGTGGAGCGGCCCTGTGCAGGCCGAGTGGCTGGGGCAGCTCCCCCGGATAGGCTCCGCAGTAGGGACCGCAGGGTGCGGCGGGACTCGTGTGCGCCGTGTGTCAGATGTAGTAGCAGTTGATAAATGTGGTAGTGGAGATCATGCTTTCTGGGTGCCTTGTGAAGAGGGTGAGGGAGTTGGGCTTCCTCGGCCTGGAGCGAAGGTGTCTTTGGGGGGCACCGAACAGCACCATGGTCACGAAGATGGATCCTGGTGTTTGGCGGGGGCACGTGGCAGGAGCGCGAGACAGCTGGCTTAAGTAAAGATGAGAAGCTCAGATTGGATGTAAGGGAAAAGTTTTTCATCATGAGAACAGACAGGCCTCCAAACAGACTTCCCCGGGGAGGCTGTGCAGTAGTCTCCATTCTTGGAGGGTTTCAAGACCTGACTGGACAAAGCCCTGACCAGCCTGGTCTGATTTCACAGTAGACCTTGTTTTAAGCAGGAGGTTGAGCTAGGTGACTTGCTAGCATCCATTCTAGTCTGAGTTACCCTGTGGTACTATAAATACTGTTTTCTATGATTGTCTAAATTAATAACATTGCTTTAATTGACCCAGTAATTTGGAAGTGGTGTCGTAAAGACTTGATTTTTCTGAAATGTCTGAAAATACTATAAGGCTGATTTTTAGTGAAGGAACTAGTAGTTCTGAATAATTTGTATTCATTTTTACAGTAATCAGCCAAAATGACGAACACAAAGGGAAAGAGGAGAGGGACACGTTATATGTTCTCAAGGCCGTTTCGCAAGCATGGTGAGTATACCTTGTAGTAAGAACACTGTGTTAAATCACTGACCTGCTGGATGTCAACAGTCCCTAAGTAGCAATCGTAGAACATGGCTTGTGTCATAGGATTTCTGACAAGTTGGGTGAAAAACTGTAGAATGATACACAAGTATGCTCTCAGCTTTTACAGCTTATGCGTTGTTACTCAGATTGCTTGACAGTAGTAACAATGCTAATTCTGTCAGTGCTTGAAAATTAATTTGAAGGTGAAGAAAATATTTCAAGTTACATTTAAAATGCACAGCTTTTTACTTTTTAGCAATGAGTGGTAATAACAGCTGTGTTCACAGTGAAGCAGTAAATAGTAAATGCCTTTTCAGCTTCTGCATTAGGAACAAGATTAAAGCTGTAATTTTTCCTGAGTTAGTTGGATTTTGTTGGTGGTTTTTTTTTTAATTGGGAGCATGTGTAGAGGTAATTACTGCTTAAAAAAAAGATGGTTTGATTTCTCAGTTTTGTGTTTTTGAGATTGAATTTAAATTTGAGGTATTTAAGAAAATTGTCAAGTGCATGATCTGTGTGTTCCCCACCCCATTCTGTATGTGAAATTGTGGGCTTCATAAGTATCCAAATTTGTATCTCTTAACAGGAGTTGTCCCTCTGGCTACCTATATGCGCATTTACAAGAAGGGTGATATAGTTGATATCAAGGTACTTTCTATAATGCTACATAATTTAAAGCTAAAGCAGTATAATCCTTTTCAGTTTCCAGTTTCTTGAGGTAGTTTTTGGGGTTTTTTGTTACTCAGGTCGTGTATCAACACAAGTACTTGGTGCTCACTTTTGAAGCAATACTGGAATAATAGTGATATTGAACCATTGTCATGTGCTAGTTTATGTGGGTTTTTTTAATATATATAAAGATATTTTTTTTCTGTGCTTTGTTTCTGTGTTCAGATGAAAAAAAGTGATGAAGGATACCCTATTTAGTACTCCAGTTGCTGTATGGAGCCTACTAGCACTACTTTCACAGGAACCCCAGCTGTCATTTTAGTGAATGTTCTGTTTTGCCTGACTTGCACCTGCTATTCAGAAGAGCCATAGTTTATGGTGGTGTAGCTGATAGTTATGTCTGTATCATTGTAGGACTGTACTTAAAATACGGAGTGGTGATTGTGAAGCCACATTAAAACTAGAAACCAAGAAATAAATGTAAGGCTACATCATATATATTAATACAGGGAAAAAAAAGTGAAGCCGGGTTTCCCATCACTTGGTATTTTCTAGAACTTGTACTTTAAAATCAACTGTACTTTTAAAATTAAGTTGTAGCAAACCTGAAAGCCTTTCACCAAGGATTCCTACTTTGGTTGAATCCTTTAGTTTCATTTGAAATGCAGAGTTTTCATAACAGTCTTTTTGAAGATAGTGTGTAATTTGCTGGTTTGTTGTTCGACTCTTGGAGAATTGCACTGTTCAGAATTAACACTTCTTGACACACTGGAGCTTGATGATGATTGTCTCACGTGATTGCTTGCTGAAAGCAAAGTGATCAATCATTTCACCGACGCTGAAAGCAACCAGAATTGTCATAGCAAAATTTGGTAGTCTTCAGATAGAAGAGGTATGGTTATAAGTTCTAAGGTACAAATAAAAGAGGGATATCTTAAAAACAATCTCCAGTAATTTAAAATGTATACTTTAAATAGCTTCTGAAAGAAAAGTCCTTGATGATGCTTTTTTGTTTTTTCCAGTTAAAGTTTACACTTTATGCTTGTTTTACCTTTTAACAGGGTATGGGTACTGTTCAAAAAGGTATGCCCCACAAGTGTTACCATGGCAAGACCGGAAGGGTGTATAATGTTACTCAGCACGCTGTGGGCATTATTGTTAACAAGCAGGTTAAGTAAGTAATGAAATTGCATGTATTGAAACTTGGTATTTGGAAAAGTTGATCTGTAATTACACCCTCCTTTCACTTTGCCAGTTAGACAGTTATTGTCTTGATTGGTCATTCAAGGTGGGTAAAGTGTATATCCTTTTTATAACCCAAACAAATGATGCTCATTTGTCTTGGATCCTGTCAGAGGAAACAGTTTTTATTTTTCTGAGCAGCACTTAATGGTGTTACCTAATGGGGATTTTCAGCTAACTTTCACATCGGTACTGAAGCCCTTTTTAAATATGGATCTGTAGCTGTATTCAGCTGGATTTCGTACAGTCTAGTGAGCAAAAGGGCAACTTGTTTGGGGTTTTTTCTAGGAACTGGATTGGAGTACAGTGGTAGTACAATTCTTTGCTTGTATGCTACAAGGTTAAAATTGTATGTTCTCCACAATCTTGATCTGAAATTGTCAGTGCATTGTTATATATTAATAAGCTTTCAGTTATATAAGTTATGTCTGATTGTCATCTGCAGCAGTGTATTTTGAGTGGTTGCCCTTTAAAGAAAAATTATCTGTAATTGAGCTTATGGAGTTACTTATGTAAGGGCTGTAAAACAATCTTTGAAGTCGCCTTTTTTCAAGTGCAGTAGGGTAAAAACTGATTTCTTTTCTTAGGGGCAAGATTCTTGCCAAGAGGATTAATGTGCGTATTGAGCATATTAAACATTCCAAGAGCAGAGACAGCTTTCTGCAGCGTGTGAAGGAGAATGAAAGGAAGAAAAAGGAAGCAAAAGAGAAAGGCATTTGGGTTCAACTGAAACGTCAGGTAATATTTTTATTGTAGTTGACACGTTGTTGATTCAGTTTACCAAAGAAAAAGCTAGAACCAAGCCAGTTGAGTAAAATGTTTTCTTCCAAAACAACAGTGTTATGCTGTAAACTGAGCTCTTTCTGTCTGTCTTTGAAAAACAAAAGAAAAAAAAAAAAACCGCCACACTTGAATGAAGCTGGCTACAGCATTCTGAAAAATCCAGGGCTCGGGCAGATTGTGTTTGAGGTGTCTTTGCAGTCCTATTGCAGGAGGTGACTTTTTTTTTCAGAGTAGAGTGGCAGCATCAGTGTGTCTGCACTGTCAGATGTGCTTTGGTGCCTGAACAGAACTGCACTGCTCCTGGGTGGAAACTGTAGCCTTGGCCATGAGCAAAGGAATGGATGCTCCCTGTTGTGTTGCTGATCTGCAGCGGAAGCTCTCACTGATTTCTGGCATCAGTGTTGTCTTTGGTTTAGTTGCATGTAGCTAACAGCAGTTTCTGTTGTAACCCTGTAAGAAAAGAATGAATAACTAGACTTTAGAGAGGAGATAATGGCTGTTGCTTCTGGAACCGCAGGGTACATCACCTCATGTTAATTTGCATTAGTAAATTGCAGAGGGTAAAGTGTATTTTTTTTTAATTCAGCAGTGAAAGTCAAGCACACTTTCTAGCAGGTCATTTTCTTACTGCTGTTTGAATCAAATTTTAAAGAGACTAGGAATGGTAAAACTGCTGTAATGTTTATATAATAATGTGTTAAATGGTCATCAAAATTAATTTTCTGTAGTTTTAGTGCCATGAGTTTTCTTATTTTTTTTCTTTCTCTTTACAGCCTGCCCCACCAAGAGAAGCACACTTTGTGAGAACTAATGGCAAGGATCCAGAGCTGCTGGAGCCAATTCCCTATGAATTCATGGCATAATGCACATTTAAAAAAATAAATTAAAGATCTGGTTTTGGACAAGTGTATGTGATTGTGGTTGATTCCTTTAGTTTTTTTGAACAGATGCTTTAGAAACCTTTTTGTTTATTGAAGTTTGCTTATTTAACTTGTCTTATATGGCACTTGGTCATTTAAATCATCTGCAGCTTTCACTGATCAGTTTAGCCATTTATTTAGACCTCAGATCCTGGGAACACTGAAATTTGCTAATGCTTAGTGATGATCATGAGGTAATAAGAGAGGACATGGCATATTTCAGCAGCAAACTAAGAGCATATACCAAGAATTGTAAAGTGTCACTTGAAGGTTTAATTTTTTTGTGGGAAAAGATAGAACAGGCTTCAGATTTCATTGATGCAAGCTTCTGGCTGAGGAGCCTGAGATTAATACCAAAGAATTGTGAAAACAGTTTCTGAGAGCAACCTCTTGAGAAATGGCCGTGGGCAGGTTTTGGTGTTTCACCATTGTAACCTGTTAAAGAAGGATTCTTAGAACATCCCCAAGCCAATAAGTGTTCTTCTGAAATAGTAGTTAGGAAATAAGGCTTTAATTCCAAAGCTTGCTAAAGAACATCTTCAGTCAGCTAATAACCAATGCTATTTTTGTGAGCTTTGTTTGAAACAGTGAAGCTTGCTAAAGAAACTGCTGAAGGTAACCTGCTTGGTTAGCTTTGAACATGCATAAACCCAACCTTAACAGTGTTGCAGATAGGGTTAAATAATACTTTACTTAGTTCTAAGTGTGATGTAAGGCATTGCTTAGCTACCTCAAGTTAAGTGACATAAAACTGTTGTCTGCGCGTAGAGAAACACTAGAGAAGCTTGTGACCTCAAGCAATTTGTCGGTATTGACTTGAAAATGCTTGAATAGTCAAATTACAGGACGGGCAGTAGGCTTGGCAGTCCGAAACCGAGAGGGGATGAGGTTTGCTTTTTCCCTTTATTCTGAAGCGTCTTAAGCAGAAGAGTTAAAGTGTGTACTGATTGCTTATGAATTAAGAGATTAATTCCTGTTTGTATCTACCCTACATTCAGTTGTGGGTGTTCACATTCTCATGGAATGTAGTTTTTGGATGTTGAAGTCATTGTCTGGCTTAGCCTGGTATTTTAGGGTGACAGGCTTTAGGCGCCGAAGGCTCAAAGTCCAATGAGCAGATACTGTGACGTTTCTCCACGTTCCCATCTCAGAAGATGGAGTGAGCTCTGTGGTTGGAATGGCTTTGGAAATGCCTTGAAGATGGAGCAAAGCTTAGGCATTGACAGACTGATACATAACAGTAGTACTTGACACCATGTGTACTGGACATGGAGTGCACCACCATCTGAAGCAAGGCTGATGAATCTTAAACTTTCTCTGTTGCAGCTTATACCCTTAGCTTTTATGATGAAGTGGGGTTTTCTTGGAGCAGCTAGATCCGTATACTGAGCCTTAAGCCTTTAGTAGCTGCTTTGGCTTGTGGATTTTCACAGCAGTTTAAAATGGGTATTTGACTCACTAGATAAGCATCATTTTCCATTAGGCTTTGCATCTGAAGGAATTAAGTGGGAGGCTTTATTTGGTACGATCTTTGGTGGTATTTTAAATTTTCTTCTCATGCATGTTTGCTTAAGTTACTTTGGTTCTGTGTTCGGTTTGTAGTTCTCAAGATTGCAGTGGATTAGCTGGAGCATCATGATGAAATGGTTAACAGTAACTGTAAGTGGTAGTTCTAAACTTTTGAGTTTATTTTCAACAATTTGGAATACTAAGACTACACAGCGTACAGTGGTCTCAAAGAGCTGTACTTCTAGAGACATTGTGTATTGCAGCAGTTTTCAATTTATTTAGTCTCAGTGTTTTTAAGGTCGCTATACCGACAGGAGATGCTCATAAGTGCATATTTGGAAGTTGTGTGTGGGCTGGGAGGAGAAGGAGGGAATGCTTTCCTTGGTCAGGATTCCCAGAAATGGCTGAAAATTGAACTGGGTTTGTACAGGAAGAGAACAGCCTTTTTTTTGTTTTGTAATGTTTGAAAACAGGACACATTAACTAAGGTTTAACCTGTCTTGGGTTTATAGACATTATATGTTAGTTGCTCTCGGTGCAACGGTGTTTTTCCTGGTGATCTCAGGTTTGCAGAACCACAGCCCAGATATTTACAGATCTCAGTATCTGCGATTGAAGTTTGCTTCTCATGTGTTCAGCTGTCCTGTTTTTGCACAGTCCTGACAAGAGGGAGGTCTGTGAACTAAGAGAAGTTGTTGAAGAGCTACCCGTCAGGACATCTTCAGTCATGGAACTAGTGTCTAAATTGAGATGCATCCTTCTTGATAGCAAGCAAATAGTTCTAGGTGTATGCAGAACTTGCAGATCTGTGAGGGAAGGGGTTTTTTTGGCAGTTGAGCCTTTTGCCCCTCTGGACGGAGGAAGCATGTTTCCTGACAGTGTTTGGAGTTGCAAGTTTTTCTCCCCTTCCACTTGCTCTGGAAGGGGTTTTACACACAAGCCACAAACTGTAACCAGTTCTCTGCGGTCCTGTTCTGCAGCTGTTCCTAGCAAGCAGAACCTTGGAGCGAGCGTGCCAGCCACAGACTAGGTATTTCCACACAGTGACAGTTGAATTTTGTTTCGTTCCATAACACTTTGAATTGTGAAGAACTGTGAAATCTGCAAAGCCGTACGTTTCCCATATAACTGGACACACCTTGAGTTAGCAAAATCCAGGAATCTCTAGTTTAAAAGCCAGTTCTGCAGGAGTTCAGTATTAATATGTTAGCTGTCTTCCAGTCCCCTTTAGCACAGAGACTTCATTAATTCCAGAGCTGGTGGACAGGCTGTCCCTGTACAACATGTGGAGAGTGAAGTGCTTATGGATTAGCACAAGCCGTTATGTTTCAGTTTAGTGTTTTGTCTCTGTTCCATGGAACCTAATTAGGAGGTAGGGGCTGAGCTGTCTCCTCCATTCCAGGTTTTACTGTCTCAAACCATTGCAGCTGGTTCCCTGCCAAAGGCCCTGCCAAAATTTCCAGTTGTCTCTTGGAGAAGCAGCTAGAAAGCTGCCTTCTGAACTCTCAGCTTTGTTGGTTTTAGCATATTAGTGACACCGAGGCCTGAGATTTCCTGAGGGCCATACAGGCAGTGTAAGTGCTAATATTGTGTGTGGCCGGGAAGGTCAGTGAAAGGACAGGAGGAGGAATCGTGCCTGCGCAAAGGGGCTGCAGGCTGCGGAACCCGGGTGGGGGCAGGGGATGTGCAGAGACTTCCAGCCCCATTCCTGGGGGGAGGCAGGTAGGCAGCTGCCATGAGGATGTACAAACAACTCACGCTTTTTTAATCTTCCCGTTGTATCTATCAGATGGGGGAAACAGTCCCAGTGTTCACTCCCTCGTGAACCCCTTCTCGGTGCAGTCCTGGACTCAGCATGTTTGTGGCCCTCACAGACAAAAGAGCGGCTGGCATCCCAGATGCAGATGCTGTGCTGGTGTGTCCTGACTGGCCCAGAGGATGCCAAGAGCTGTGCAGACACCTGCCAGAGACTGTGATCCTCCCTGTTCAGCACAGGCAGACAGGCTCCCTCTGTACTTGAAAAGTGCAGTGGATTCTTGTAACTCAGGGTGTGTGGTGAAAAGATGTGGCTAAACTGGGCTCATCATTGCCTGGTAGTACCTTGTGACGAAGGGGTGTGGATAGCATCTCCCACAGTGCAGGGGGCACCCTGTGGCTGCAAATGGTGTCCTTGCATGGGAAGAAGGTACCGGCAACCACTATGATTCTGAGGGTGGTGGTAAGGAAGACAGATTATGAGCATTTGAGGTCCATGTATCTGCCTTAGTGGATGTACTACCAAAGTCTGTATAGGAATAAAATTGTAGCTGCTGGGATTTACATAGTCACAACTGCCCTGGCTCAAGTGTCAGGTAGGGATGTGGCTCCCATCAGCAGCACCCATACAGGTCAAGAACCCAGAAAATACAGCTCTGGTTGAAGTTGCTCATTCTACTTTTCATTATTTGAAGGAAGAGGCTTCAGGTCATAGCCCCTAGGCCCTGACTCACCTTTTTGTCTGTGCCCATTCCAAACTGTTTTGCCATTGACCTGCAGGAATAGGGGAGTGTAAGGAACAGTTGCAGTCTTGAACATGGGCTTGTGTTCCTGAAAGTTCATAGTGGAGTGGTGAAGCCGTGCTGGTTCACAGCAAAGGTTGCCACCAGTGCTTCTCTACATGGAAAGGCTTTGTGCCTGCTGCTTCTTATCTCACATGGTCCTGCCAATCTTAAGCCCAGAACTTCTAGCTGAGTCCACAACATCAGCAAAGACTCCCAGGAAAACATTGTGCATGTTGTTTCCTAGAGAAGAAAGGATCTCCAGAGCTCTCAGGATGTCCTCCCTGCCACAGCTGCAGGAGTAAGCTATCTACTCTCCCAGATACCTGCTGTTTAATGTTACCAGAGCTTGGAACAGGGAGAAGAGTCAGGCAGCACCATGGTGTCCCTAGGACTCCATGTGAGAACCTGAGTGCTGCTGCTGTGGGAAAGAGGATAGTGATGGACCATAGAGATGGTGGTATGGGTCATCTGCATGGGGTGGGTGAAAGTACAGCCTGGCACTTCCAAGTAGGGCCTCCAGCCGAGAAAGGAAAGGCTCCTTGTAATAGCTTGGAGGCCCATACATCCCAGGATAGCTTAGTCAGAGGATGGGGGACCTGATCTAAGCCCCCACATGTGAGGAATCTGAGCACCAACTGCTTCAACCTACTGAGCTGCTCCTGTTGCACCAGAGTAGCTGTTGATGGAGAAACAGCTCATTGCTCCCTGGAAATTAATTCCTTCGCAGGGTTTCCTACCTGTGTTTGTGCACTGTCATCTCTCTGCTTAACCATCACCTTTTGCCCTTTCGGGGTGCTCTCAGCAGCCGGTGAGGCAGCATGAGTTCTACAGTTGCCCAGAAATGGGGAGCCCTTCAAGTTTTAGGAATGTTGGTTGTTTAATGCTACTGCTTTCACAGCTCAGCGCCTGATAATCATCTGCCTGGAATGGACTCATTTCAGTAGTGTTCTTCCAAGGGCATTCTGAATGTACTCTGATAGCTCTTTTGTAAAGAAATGTGTAAAAATAGCCTGTGTTGGCACTGTGAGCAAGGCCAAAGACAAGTGGTCTCATGACAATGGGAGCAGATGACAATAGCATGAACCTCTGGAAACCAAAAGCTCTTAGTGATAAAAGAGAAATCTTGTTTATGGGGGGGGGGAAAGGCTCACTGGTATGGGGGGAAGCAAAGTAGAAATTTTAGAGGCAATCAGTTTTTCAGGTTAAAAGTGGCCTTGATATTACTGGAGGTGTTCTTAGACACTAGAGTAACACAAATAATCAACAGCACTTCTTCCACTGTGCTTTTCTGCAGGCACTACTTTTATTGGTGTTAATTAGCATGGTCTTAACTACTGTGGAGTGTGTGTAACCCTTCAGCAAAGAGCAGTGTAGAATCGTCATCAGGTAGAACATTTCTGGGGCACCCGGGGAGAATCTTTAAACAGGGCAGAACATGCTCTGGGTGGGTGGCCAGTCCTTTGGCTACTATGGGGTGCAGAGCCTGAGCTGTACCCCTGCTGCCAGCACAAACTCTGCACCCGTGGGAAGCAGGGAGCAGTTCTTCCCTATCCTTGTCCCCACACTGATGAAGGTTCACTTTCCTCAGGAGCATCTGGTCTCTGGTAGAGCAGAACTAGCAGTTTTACTCTGCTGCCTTTGTTTTGAGTTTTCATGTCACTGGAGGGACTGGGGCTGAGGATGTCCAAAGAAGCACAGAGCAGGTTGGGTACCTGGGCTCTTCCATGGGCATAGGGAAAAAGAGGGAGGACAAGAGGAAAGTGAGGAAAAACATGACTCGTCATTGCATGCGTTATCTGAGAATGCATTGAAGGGGAAGAGGACCAAGTGCAGCACCAGTCAGTGCGCAGCCCTGCCGCTGCCGAGGTTCAGCCCAGCCACCTGTGTGGGGGTGTCCCGGGCCACCCGGGCTGCCCTTGGGGCATCAGCCCTGCAGCCGGGGCCGGCAGCTCACGCCGTGGCTCCGTCCCCCGTGCTGCGGGGCTGTGAGACCACAGACCCATCCCCCTCCTTTCGAGTATCAACCCCCTGGCCTCCTCCATGTTGTTTCCGGCTGGCTTGTGTTTTATCCCCGATGAAAATAAAGCAGGCCCTGAATGGGTTATTTATCTCCCAAACACTTCCATGCCTGTAAAGCAGCGTGCTGCCGAAGCAGTTTTGTGGGAGCCAGGGCAACGGTTTGCAGAGACTGAAGCATCCACACAAGTGTTTGCAGGTTTGAGGCTCATTTAACAGCAGCCTGTGGTGGAGCACCTTTCTTCTCTGAACCTTTCTTCCACTTTAAAAGCCCAGAAGGCCCTAATACAGACCTCTAAGCCCTGTGGGAGCACTTTGGTTTCAGGGTTGGCTGTTGCTTGATCCACAAGCTGGACTTCAACACTGACAGTGGAGGGATGTGTCCAGGTGCGGGGAACACAACAGTCTGAGGTAAAAGAGTAAATAATTTCCTTTCTTTCACGACTCGAGCCCCTTGCTGCCGGGAGGGTGTGTGAAGCAGGGGCCTGTTGCAGTGGTGCGGGGTGTGGCTGCGCACCCTCCCAGGCACAGCGCGACTTGCGCTGCCCTCCCCCTGCCTCGGGCGAGGGTGATGCGCGGCAGATGCTGCCCTGCCTGCCCGCTGCCTGCCCCCTGCCTGCCTGCCCGCTGCCTGCCGCCTGCCTGCCCGCCGCCTGCCCCCAGCCCTGGCCCGCAGCTTGCGCGGCCTGCCCGGGCTGTGCCTGCGCCCAGGAGGGGCCCCCCACGCCCTGGGAACGGGGAAGGCGTCGGGGAGAAGGGGCGGGGGTGCCACCAGGGTGGGCGGAGGGCAGGGAGCTGCGGGAGCACAGCCGGGGGAGGGGGGCGCTGGGCGGGACTGCCGGGGTAGGCGGGGGGCTGGGGGCGGTACAGCCCGTGGGGCGGCCCCGCCGGCGGAGCCTGTAAAAGGCGCCGCCGCCCGCCCGCGCCTGCCGGTACCGAGTGTGCGGAGCCGAGAGGAGCGGAGCGGAGCCGTCCGGGCCGCCCCTCCCATGCGCCTGCCGAGCATGTCCCAGCCCTTCCTGCTGGCGCCCATCGCCGAGTGCGCCCCGGGGCCGCCCGGCGCCCAGGTCCGCCTGGCAGTGATGGGCGCCCGCGGCGTCGGCAAGAGCGGTGAGTGCGGGGCTGCCCGGCCCCCCTTCCCCTGTCCGTCCGGCCCCCCTTCCCCTGTCCGTCCGGCCCCCCTTCCCCTGTCCGTCCGGCCCCCCTTCCCCTGTCCGTCCGTCCGTGGCGCCTAACGCGGCCGCTCTGTGTTTCAGCCATGGTCGTGCGGTTCCTGACGAAGCGGTTCATCGGGGACTACGAGCCCAACACAGGTGAGGCGGCGGGCGGCGGGGCGCGGCGGGGACCCCGCGGCCGCGGCTTGTGCCTGACGGCTCTCTGCTCCCCAGGCAACCTCTACTCCAGGCTAGTCCGTCTGGACGGGGACCACGTTGCCATGCAGATCCAAGACACGCCGGGATGCATCCAGGTACGGAGACGCTTCGGATCGATGATCGGTTCCTCTGCCAGCTAAAGGCTCGGTTTTTGAGCCCCGGTTTCCTACAAGGCCAGACTTAGTCTCCTAGGACAGAGCTCGGGCTTCCCTTTGGACCTGTTTAACGATGCTGTCTATGATTCAGGCCTTATACTCTCACAACCCGGTGCCAGATTTGTGTCTCTGTTGTACTGCAGGTGCAGGAAGACTGCGTGCAGGTGCTGGACTCCCTGACCAGGTGTGTGAAGTGGGCAGAGGGCTTCCTCCTGGTCTACTCCATCACAGACTACAGCAGCTACCAGTCAGTCCGACCTCTCTACCAGCACATCCGTAAGGTCCACCCAGATTCCAGGACTCCCATCATTATCGTGGGGAACAAGGCAGACCTCCTCCACGCCAGGCAAGTACAGGCAAAAGAGGGACTACAGCTGGCAAATGAACTGGGCAGCCTGTTTTTGGAAATCTCCACAAGTGATGACTCCCAAGGCGTTTGTGATGTTTTCCAGTATCTTTGCAAAGAGGTCAGCAAACTACAGCATGTGGGCAGCACAGACAGGAGGCGGTCATCCATCATCCCTCGTCCCAAATCTCCCAACATGCAAGATCTAAAGAGACGTTTCAAACAGGCTCTATCTTCCAAAGTCAAATAAACCCCTCCCATGAGATCTTGTGTGACTCAACAGACTTTATTTTTGTAAACTAGTTAATAAAAATCTTTATTTTTGTACTAATGTCAGCAGTATGGAAGTAAGTATGTTGAAGCTTGCAGTTTTGTTGCCATTCTCTCTTGTTTGACTGGTTGGGTAATTTTTACAAAGAAGAAAAAAAAAAAAAAGGCAGCTGCATAGCAACTAAATAGAGGTAGTTGGAGAAAGGAAATCTTTCCAGGAGGTTTTGATTCTGTTTCTGGTTTGGTGCTGGGATTTGCTGTTTTAAACTGCTCAAATGACTTTTTTTGGGCCTCAAGTTTCCTGTTTGTAAAATGGGAGTGATGATGGTGTAACACTCACTTACCTTTATAAACTGCTTGGAAAGATTTTGAAGGAAAGCTTTATATGGAGAGGGAAAAAAGGCTTTATTAAACATAAAAATATAAAACTGTCTGTAAGAATTCTGATTATAATAGGTTCTCTGTTCTCCCTCAATGACAGCTGTTTTGCTTGCACCTATAATCACATGAATGATGATAAGCTGTTGGGAATGAGTTTGAATTTCTGATATGCTTTAGAGATCTATCCCACAGAATTAATCTTTTGAGCCCCAAGCATTTAACAGGAGGGTTGAGTTTCTTGTAGAGATCACCATGGGACAAAGTGCTGAGCAACCCTCAGCAGAGGAGTGTGTGGGATGCTTTCTCTGGAGATGTGTGATAGGAAGGACTGATGTGTAGGTTCCCTTAACAGAAAATAGCTATGTTTAAAAGGAATCACATCTATATCTTCCCCAGGGCAATTTTGTAGCCATTGAAAACAGGTCAGACATTTTACTCATTTCACATTAGCTCTAAACCATACTAGAGTGTTTTTTATTAATTGCTTGCTGGATGGCTGAGCATGGAACATGGGTTTTGCACTTCAAATATGCCTCTGAAGTATGTGCATGGTATTGGTGAAGAATAAAGCTCTGTTCCATGTTGAGTAAGAAGTGTGGAAATGGAGTAGTCTGCACAGAGGGAAACTGGCTGTCCCCACTCAAGCACAACTCCAGTAAAACTGAATTATTTTTTTTTAATTTCACAGTTTAAGTCCAAAGACTGCTTTCTTCTTCCCTTCTGTTAGGAAAGGCAGGTAGCTGCTGAGGAAGTCCCTGTGCTGCAGGGACACTGCTGTGCCTTAGTGATTTCTGACCCCTGGGACTTGAAGCTTTCTGGGACAGCTCCATTCTTGATCTGCAGATGAAAGTCTTCCTGATAGTGGTAATCCAGGGAAGGGTGACTGAACAAGCTAAGGATGATGCTCTGTGAGGAAGCACCAGAGGCCTCTGTTAGAACTGGGTAGGGGTGTGAGGTGCCAGCAGCACTATTCGCCATCCAGGGCCACGTGCACAATGTCAATCCAGACACATTAGCTGTGTATCTCCTCTCTGAAGGCTCTGTGCTGCCCTACCAAAAGGAATGGGAGAGTGGAAGGGAGGCAGCTCCAGACCTGCAGGAAATGACTGAAACTGGGCCTGCAAATTGGGTCCAAAACTTGAGTTAATTCATGGAAGTGCATGGTGACAACCTGGACAAATCAAAGTACTGTTTAAAACACATAGTCCTTTGCTGTGGGACTTCCTCTGCCAGGCCCAGGACTCTGAGGGGAGCAGGGGGATAGTGTTGATGAGAATGAGTATATCCCTGGCAGACTCGAACTTAGCACATGGGCCACATGTTCATGGGGAGATTTGAAGGGGAGATGAAAAATTGCAAGTGGGATATTTATGCAGCATTTCACTGTCCTGAAATCAGTGATAACAAATTATTTCCAAGAGAAATTACTACCAAGATAGAGTTTTGGTTGTTATTTAAACTGTAGATTTTGTCTTTGGAAATGATGAAGCTGGATTTTCTACTCATGTGTCCAGTAGAGTTCCACTGAGCAAGTTGTTAAGGTATACAGCTCGTACATGGGCACAAAATATGCTAAAAAGGCAGGTAACATGTACTGGACCTGTCTGCATCTCACCATGGACCTCAAAGGCTGGGTGAAAAAGAGTGTTAGGCACCAACTTCCAGTGCTTCCCACTGCCCTGGTGAAGCAGGAGCTCGGGGCCCTGCTGTGGTACAGGGGGAGAATTTGTACAGGAGCTGGTGGACAGGCGGTGGGGAGGGAAGGGCAGGAGCAGGAGGGTAAATACAGTCGTTTGCCCTATCTCTGCTATGGGGAGAATCTAAAGAGATGCCCCTCATTATGTAGGCACCCACCTTCAGGTGGAAGTGCAGACAGACCCTCCTGTCCCCTCCCCACGCTCCCCATGCTGTTGGGCTGGTTCAGCTGCTTGTTGGGAGCAGGATGAGGCCCCTCGGGGTTGTAATGGGAAATCTCACTGGCTAAAGCATGCCCATGGCAAGGAGGTAAGGCTGCTCTGACCTGCCTCCAGTCGAAGGCAGCAGCTGAGCTGGGGCATTCTAAATAATGCTTTTTGGTACAGGTACATAAATTAGGTATTTAAGCTGTTTGCCAGAATTTGCCCTGGCTGGCACAGATTTACCTTCACCCAGAAGTTTTCAGCCTGTGTGACCCTGAGCTGGCAGACAAAGCACAGGAGGAGCTCACTGGTTTCCAACTCTTTTTGCCCTGGCATTTTCTTCAGTCCTGGGCAAGCAAAGAGGGGCACAGTGGGAAGGGAGGGAAAAGCATCTCTCAGGTGCTAACAGAGGAGTTCCAAAGCCTTGTTTCTCTTGGGCCAAGGCCACTCGTGACCTCCCTACTGAATACTTGCCATCACCAGTCTCTAAGCCCTTCACACAGAGGCCAGGATGGCTTCAGGAGAGTAAGTGGGGCATGGCCCAGCCTTTCTCCTTGATCAGAGGGAAATATGCATCTGCCTCCTTCCTCCCACCATCTCCGTTATAAAACAGAATCACAGCAATTTACTCTGACAAGACGGATGAGTGGGTTTTCAGAAGCAGGGACGTGTGCGGCATCACGCACTATTATGGCTGCTACTACATCAGCATCTCCCCGCTGTTGGGCTATTTTGTCTAGTTATCGCCCAGCACTGAAATCAACCAGTAATGCTTTAAGACTTCATGAATTTTAAAATAGCTGCTGCCGTCAATCTGTTCCGTGTGTTTCAGTTCAGGAACTGCAGATCCCTAGACAAGAGATAGAGATGTTTTCTTCAAAAGGCTTTACAGATGTCCCCTCACTTTCTGCCCTGCTTTATCAGCCTGGACACAGGCTGCTTCCTTGCTGCCTCTTGGCAGGGACTTGGCTATCAGCACACATGATGGTCAGTGCCACAGGTCCATGCTGCATTTCTGTGGTTTGTTCAGATGAAAGACTGTGGACAAGACGGACCATGGACAGGAGCTGGATTCCAGCTTCAGACAGGGAACAAAAGTGGTCGAGGCATGAATGGACAGATGACTAAAAACAAATCTGCATCCCATGTCTGGACCTCATATAAAACAATTTTATTCCTGGAGGACTTCAATAGCTTTTGGTGAAGCTGCTGTTTATTTAGGAAAGTCTGAGTAGGTTCAGCATAAAGTCCTTTAGGGGAAGTTGACCTTTTGCAGCAGTTGTTGCACTTGGCACATGACTGCTGGTGATTCACACCAGTAAGACAGTAGGATCTCTTCAGTTGCTCCTAAAGCCAGGACCCAAAGTCAGTTGTCCTTCTAGGAGCAGTATCTCCAGGGGTGATGGTGCTGCTGCATCACTGCACATGCAGTCCTCCAAAGAGCCGTCTTCCCAAGGTACTTTCAGAGTGATGTCCCTGAAAAGCTTACTATGAGTTAGAGCATGGCTCACAAAACAGCAGCTCAGCTTGGATTTTGGGTAATTAGTAACAATTCAGATTTCCAGAAAAGCCCATTGATACTCACACTTGCTCTTCCACAGCTCTCATCTTTCCACCTATCTAAAAAGAAGGAGAAGGCAATGCCTTTTTACTGAAAATTATTTTGAGATAATTGGTTTATGAAGTTTTCTTACTACATTCATTGCTTGATGCTCTTGACTGAAATAAGTATAAATACATGTTGTGACTTGTTATGCGAGTGTATAATTGTGGAGCATAGCCAGTTATATACTGTCTTCCCACACTATCAAAAGGAAAATTAGGATATAGAAATTGAGCATCTATTTCACTGGCCTATGTTACTTGATTTACAACTGAAAAGCTACGTAATAAAGTTTGCATAATGATTATAGACCTTCATAGATGTCACAGCTGCTGTTTTTAAAAATGTACTTGGTTGCTATTCATATTTTCCTTTCTTGACTGAAAATAACCATCTGTAGGAGAAATCCTCACCCAGAGGCCCTCATGGTGTGAGCTGCTGTGTAAAGGCAGCTGCTTTAGCCCCAGAGCCTCATCCTTTGGGCTTTGTTGGGTAAGTGCTTGGGCAAAGGCATCAGCCCATGTGCCCAGTCCTGCAGGGTCACGGTTCAGCGAGCTGTATTTTGCTCTTGTTCTGTGCACAATATTGCCATTAAAATGTATCTGTCCAGGAAATTGCGCAAGGTTATTTGTCAACCTGCATTACTGGGAAGTGGTAATTAATTCTCGAAGCTGGAATATTTATCTTCTAAGGTATTTGGCTCTTTCCCCGTTACTAAAAACATCCTTTTCTCAGGTTTCAAATGGTCCTTGTAAACATTTCATAGTAATTTCTCCCTTTGGGATAGTAAGCCAGTATCAGCAAATATTGTTTCTGGGAGCAGCTCTGAGAAGAGGGGACTAAACTCTCCCCCAGCTGGGGCAGTGAGGTGAATTACAAACTCTGGTCCCCTCATGCAAACAAATGCTAGAGCAGGCAAAGCAGTATGCCTGTTGTCTGAGGTTCACAGACCTGAACCCTTCCAGGAGACTTTAAGAACACGGTTTGACCTGAACCACACTTGGGAAGCAGACTTCCCACTGATACATTTTCTTTTGATATTGAGAAGTCTGAAGGTCTCTTTAACCCTAGAAAATAATAACTGGCAGAAGCCTGAGGAGTGCAGAGATCATGGAAAAAACACAGTGACAGCAGCATGGTATTGGCAGCCCCTTAGGATCTGAAACAGCTAAGGAGGTGTTGCCTACCTGTTATGCAACAGCAGGCAATAAATATGGATACGATTAGGCTGATTTGGGTGAAAATAGATGGGTTGCACTCAGCTGCTGGGAAGGAATAGTCCTGGCTGTCACCCACCACACCCAGTGCCAGCTGCCCCCCCAGACCCCAGGAGTTAGCCATGGGTCCTGCCAGCAGATAGGGGGGACTCCCCTCACCTGAACTGAGACCTCTCAGCAACTTCTGAGCAAAGTGTCCTCTACAGCCCATGAACATCTGTCCATTTTACTCCTCCACTGGGAGGAACCACCCTGCATTAAGTCTCGATCTTGGGCAGCTTTCCCCCTGGTCTGTGCACTCCAGCAATGAGGAGACAAGTCCATGGTCCATATTTATAGCATATCCTCATTATTCCACCTCTGAACTGAGGTGGGAAAAAGGTGGCCCAGGCCTTAGACATGAAGTAACCATCAGCACATGCAGAAGGGACATTTGAGGATTTTATATCAGAACTATGATATTTTTTACCCTTTCTCTCACCCCTTTGTGTCTCAGAGAGTATGTAGAGGCTAAACCATAGGGCTTTGTTTGGGTTTATTGCATTCTTCAAAGTGTCCAGTATCCCATTTAAGTGGCAATGTCCCTGCAGATTAAAAGTTCTTAAAACACAACGCTGGTCAAGAGGGAATTTTTCCATCTGTCCGAGTGCTGCTCACATACGTCCTATTAAAAGACCTCTTAATGTACCGTTGTGTGGCTGTTGCACAACAAGGCTTTGGCTGTCATTTAGAATGTGCAGATGAGCTACAGCACCTGCTCTGTGCTAGGGGCTCCCCATCCCTTGGCCACCCAACAGGGGGAAAGATGCTGTAACATTTAAGGAGGACCTCAAGTAAGCACTGGTGCTTCTGGAGTGAGGACAAGCAGGTCTTCTAATTGTAATTCTGCAGGTGGGTCTGACTCCATTTTCCTTTAAACAGGTACCAGCAAGTGATTTGCTTTTAAAAAGGTATGTAAAATTTAAAATCTGGATTTTTATATAGTTTTCTGGCACATAATAAATGGATGCAGATGGAGCGTGACTTCTGGAGTCCCTTTGGTATTTAAATAGAAAGATACAAACGCAAGAGGTAGTCTGAGACTCACATGCCTATCTCATGTCAATGATCATGGCATAGAGGAGCCTAATAGAATTAAGGGTTATTGACAGGTGTCAGAGGTCTGTGCTAATTCAAACTCATACCTTGACAATAAAATATGCATCTGATTGTTGAGATGACTGCTAATTTTGGTTCTGGTTTTGAATAATGGAATAGCATTATTAGTCTGATGTAAAACTGCCCGTATTTCTTATGCAAAATTACCATCTCAGTAGTGAAACAATGTACTTTGATTTGCTTAGATACTAAAGAACAGCGGACAATAAATATGCATGCAATTAGGCTAATTTGAGTGAACAAAGAGGTATTGCCTAATATAGCAAAAATTTCAAGAACTGGTGCATCAGGTGCAATGAGTTGTTTTCCCTGGCTTTTGATTGTTTCAGCGATTTCTGAGCAAGCTTGCTTAGAAGACGTTATAGTCCATTTGCCTTTGTTAATGAGATGTTCAGATACAAAGCTGATAAAATATAAGTGAGATCTGAAGCAGAACTGAGTTATTTTAATCTGGGCAATGAGCTACCTTGCTGGCTGCATCATCCTCTTGCACAGTAAGTGGAAAACACAGGAAGAAACTGGAACTTTCAGCGGTCCACCTCCACGTGGAGAGAAGGAGAAGTCACATCTGCTCCCCACCACGCTGCACAGACACGTGCCTCTGAGCTGTACAAAGGGAACTGATAATTACAGAAGCTTCTTATGTGGAGGTAATATGGTGGGCTCCACCTTTGACTGCTTGTGCCCTCCTTGGTCCTCAACATCCTCCTAGTAGGAAGCTGAGCTGGGGGAAGTGACTTACAGGCACAGGGGAGGCTTTCCCTGGAAATCGACCATAAGTCTCCATGGTTGTGCCTATGCTGCCAGCTGAAAGAGGGCTGCTAACTAAATCCCACTCCCAGGGCCCAGTGGACTGGTCCATACACACTCTGCTTAAAGCTAACTGTCCCTAGATTAGCCAGGTTTACACGAAATAGTATTCAGTCCTGGGTTTCTTCTGGGGCCTCTGGGATACTCAGGTCCCTAATGATAATTTTTTCCTTTTTGTTCCACCCCTGCAGTTCAAAATATCCAAAATTATTTGAGAGGTGTTTGGGCCTACGAGAGTGGTATTTTCTATACTGCAAAACAGTTTTTGTGTTGTCTTGTATGAAGCTTGTAGAGGCATTTTAGGGTGCAATGCCCAATAGGGTCCTGCTAAAGGTTGTGTGGGAGGAACTAGCACCACCCTGTCCATTCTGTCTGTTGGGGACAACTTGTGGGAATCAGTTGTTCCCAGAGCTGTGCCTGGGCACTGGCTTGGAGGGAGCTGGCTGGGTCTACCCAAGGCCGATCTAGGCAGTGAGCTGTCAGCTGGAGTGGGTGGTCAGAGGTCCACCACAGAGGTCCACTCCATGTCCCTCCTTCAGGCCCCTGAAGAGACAAACCTGTTCACGCCAGTGAAGACCAGGATTTTTCTGTATAGCTCACCACTAACATGGAGACTTTGGCTCCATTGTCTTTGTCATTCCCCTTCATGTAGGTGCAGGCTGGTTTTAGACCTCTCTTAAGCCACCTCTTTGCCAGACTACCCAAATCCATGTCCCTCAGCACCTCCTTGCAGATCATGCGCTCTAGGCCACTGACCATCTTGGCAGCACTCCAGTGGACTTTCCCCAGTTTCTCAATGAATCCTTGAACTGGGAATCCCAACATGGGACAACATTTCTGGGGTAGCCTCACCAAGACTGAGTAGAAAGGGAATAATAACTACCCTCCAGCTGCCAGTCACGTTGCTCCTAACACATCTCCAGTATACAGTTTGCCCGATTCATGTCACATTTTCACTGAAGGCTCATAGTAAAGCCCAGATCCTTTCCTTCACGGCTGTTATGTAAGCAGAAGAATACCATCCTACACCAAAGCATAGGGTTTGCACTGCTCCTGTTGACTCCGAGACGTTTCTATTGACAGAGGTCCCAAGTTTCTCAAGGTCCCTCTGGATAGAAGTTTTACCAGCTCTGCCAAATGGAGATGGATGTAATTGCTTCTAATCTGCTACTATCTGTAAATGTGCTGGAAGTGCCCTCTGTGTCATGGGCCTGGTGACTGATTAAAATATTGAACAATATCAGCTCCTGTGTCATTCCCTGGGGTCCTCTGTTCATTACTGGCTGCCAGATGGCCCATCACAACATTGATTACTATTCTTTGACCAAATGGTCCAGCTAATTTTCAGTCCATCTAACAGTTTGCTCATCCAACTCATGTTTGCTCAGGTTTTGCATAAAAATGCTGAAGGAAACTTTCCAGTTGTCAGAGCTGTCCCTGACCACCGTGAGTTTCTGATGACAGACAGCAGCTATAAAGTCACATCATCACCCTCAGGTAAATCCTGTCTGCTTACCTGGATCTAAATACTTACAGCTTCTCTAAGTAGACCTTCCTTTGTTGCTCCTCCCATGGGTTGTTCCTCTCCTTCCCAAATCATGCTGGACACGTGAAGGTGTGGGAGTAAGCTTTGCCAATGAAAATGTATGCAAAAAAGGCAATAAATGCTTTGGTCTTTTGCTTGTCATCTGTCAGTGGGTTGTCTCCCCCATTCATTTGTGGACCCACAATTTCCCCACATTTCCTTTTGCTGCTACCATATCTGTAGCACCTCTTCATATTTCTCTTTGTCCCTAGCCAGTCTAAGCTCCAGCTGGGCTTCATCCTTTCTGATTTCATACCAGAGGGAATGAACAATGCTTGCATGTTACTTTTGGTTACTTGCCCATGTTTCCAATTGTTGTTATCTCTTATGTTGCATGTCAGTTAATTGAGGAGATACTTTTTTAGACAAACTTCTGGTCTTTCTGCACAAAGGGATGGTCTGCTCCTGAGCTATCGTTTTCATACCCCCTGGACTACAGTTACTCTTCTCTGACCTGCCAGGCCTTCACCTGGGCTTAGGGTAGCAGGTCACAAGCATTCCTCATTGGGATCCCACCTCCAGACTGCAATGCTCCACCTATTGGTACTTTGAACACGTGGCACCAGCTCAGATCTCATCTCATCTCTGAGAACCACAGACTTAGTGCTGAGGAGCCCTCCTGCCCAGGCATTTCCACAGCTCTGCTCCCTCTCTGCAGGGCTTGTCTTCTCCATGTCGGCTGTAGAGAAGACAGCAAATAATGGATTTAAGCTGCAGCACAGGGATTTAGGCCAGAAATTTGGAAATAATTTCTAAGGGTCTGGACATTTAGCTCCAGAAAAGGAGCATAACAATCCCATAAAATCTCACCCTTCAGAATTTTTAAGAACAGTCTAGAGATATATATGAAAAAGAAAAAGAAGAGGGCAGTGGGGTTAGGTGTTCCTGCTCTGGGGCTGGGAAAGCTGGGTGACTTCCTGAGCTCTGCTCAGCCCCAGATTTCTGTCATCTCTTCAATGTACTTTCTTCTGGTTTGTTCAGTTACGAGTCTCTGCCCATTTCAGCTCCTTTCTCCACATGACCAGGTCCTCAAAAGCCCTTCCTGACCCTCCCATTTTCTGGGCTGGAGAAATGCATTTCATTCCTTCACTGTCAGGAGCTCCATCTCTTCATGGCTTGAAAAATGATGGAGCTACATTAGTGGGTGCCTGTGAAGGCATGAGCTCCTTGGAGAAGGAGCCTGTTTTCCTTTCCTGTGGGGCTGTAGGCTGCCTGCCAACTCATCTGCCAGCCTTCCCAGAGCACCCAGCGAAAGCACAGGGAGGGTGGGCTGCTGAGCGTGAAAGGGATCTGGGAAAACAAAACAGAACATGTCTTCCCCTGGCATGGCTTCCCCCCACCAGTGCTGGGATTTCTGTCCTAAGAACACTTCAGTACCTCAAACTCCTGAATGAAAGATTTCCGAAAGCAAATGGAAACTCAGAAGAGTTATGTTTCTTATATTTCTGTATCTTCTTTCCACTCCTGACCATAAACTCTATATCCACAAGCAGCTAGACTGATAGAAGATTTTATTACTGACAAACACTGACAGTGTTTCTCCTGCTTGAATAATAAAGGCAGATTCACATAGACATTGCTGCTGCTCTCAAGAAAATGCAGTTTTCCTCCCCAGAAATCAAAGGCAAACCAGACTTATTTGTTTTTCTAAATTATTTCTAATGTTATGTATTGTTGTGCTTACAGTATAAGTCCCATGGTGTGACTTTTACTTACAAACCCTTGACTCCTGCAGATAAATCTCTCCTGTCATTGAAGGAAAATTTCTAGCCTTCACATGTGGAAAAGTGATGGTCTGTGATCTAATGTGACCCAAAGGCTCAGAAAATGAGAGGGCATCCTGAACTCCAAAGCTTATTTTTCAAATTGTATGATTTTCAAATCAATCTACTGATGCAGAGACAGATGTAGGAAGGAAGGAGGATGGCTTGCAGTGATTTTTTCCTCTTCTCCAGCTTTTCTGTACTTTAAAGGAATGCCCATGCAATCCATGGGAGTGAGCATGGGAAAGCAGTGTTAGCAGAAGTCATTGGCTCATGGAAACTGGGGACCTGCAGCACTTGAAAGGACCCTCCTGGGAGCTTCAGACAGGGACCAGCTGTGCTTTGAGAGGGGAAGTGCTGATTACTGTACATCACATACTTGCTTTCTTGTTGCCCTTTCCTTTCTTCAGGATTGTGAGCCTCTTGTTTCATCCCTTATGCTCAGAGAAAATGTTGCTCACTGGGTACTCAGACAGCTTTGTTTAATCTTCCCGAGGCTGTGCTCGGAGACTTGAGCAAGTTGTTACTAGCAACAGCTCTAATTTGAACCAGGCCCTTGTTGCTATTAACACCAGGCAGAGGGTCATGCTCAGCTGAGAGAGCCAAAGCAGACAGACGAGAAAGGAAACATGCAAGAAGCAGAAACTTTGTGGGCACAAACCTTAACTGGGGGTTGCTGCCGCGGGGAGGTTGCACAGAGAAGGACAGAGGCTGCCTTAGCTGTGACTCAGATAAATGAGCCTCTAAAGAGGGTGGGATGTGGGCATTAGTCTCATCTCCTAAAATGAGCTTAACAAGCACTATAGGGATCAATAACATGTGAACAACCACGGAAGGCTCTCACCCCAGGGCTAGTAGGGTCCATCCCCCCCCTGAAATTTATAACCATCAGGAAAGTCTTTCTGAGTCTTATTTGCCTCTGTGCACAGGCTAACACTAAGCCCAGGAATCACAGCACACTTGAGCAAGATATATCACTGCAGCAGGAGCTGATGGGTCAGCAAGTAATTGGGTTTGTCTCTGCTGCAGTGGCCTAAATAGGTGATAGATGGTCCAGCCAGGTGGAAAAGAATTGCTGTCATCCCCTATGCTCTTTCTGAGGGAAGGGGTCTTGAGAGGGTGGCCTGCAGGAGCCTTCTGGAAGGGAGGAGTGTTTGCACACATCCATGGGGACATCCTCCACACCTGCTCGGTCAGGACACTGAGCCCTGGAAAGTGACAGGTTTACTCTGACCTTTGTGCTCTGGGCCCACACACCTCCCAATGCAGTCTCAAAGTACTGGCTGACTTTTTTTTTTTTCTTCAGAAGCCCCAGTTGCATTAGGCAATCTCAAACACCATGTTTCCAACTCCTGTGTGCTTGACCTTTCTCCAGAGCCACCTCTGCTATGTGGCTGCTGCCTGGTTTTGGCAGGGCTGGGTTTAATGCCTGTGGAGCCCAGACTTGCCTCCTCCTGTCAGTAGGACACAGTGGCCCACAGGCCTGGGCTGCTTCAGTTTGCCCTCCAGAAATTTCCACTGGTCAGATGAGGAGAGAATGTAATTTGCTGGTTTAACTTCCCACAGATTACTCTGAAGACACCAGTCAAGATGCAGCTGGCTTGTGGCTTTTAAGAAAAGTGCTAGGAGACTTCTGCAGTGTGGCTGCTGATGCTTAACTGAGCCAGAGAAGCTGTGAGAGAGAGTGATAAACTGTGAAAAGCTGCCGTGGGCTATTTCACCACCTCTTTCCCGCAGAGGCAAACACCACATATCCTCCAACCTCATTTCTTAGCTCATCTGTCCACCATAAATGTCTTGCAAGGACATCATGTTTGATGAGTGGCATTGGGAGAAAGATTTTCAGTTCTCAACCTCCTTTCTGCTGTCCTCCGCTGACTAAGCTGCTGCCAAGAGCAAGGGGTGTGGGTGTGTGTCTGCTCCCATTGCTCTCCACCCCTCGTGCTGTGTCCTTACACAAGTGTTGGGGAAGGTACTTGACACAAACATTTTCCACTTAAAGCAATGAAACAGAATCTTGATGACATCATTTGCCAAGCAGCTGCAGATAAAGAGCTTTTTTTTTCCAAGAACAGGGCTACATGTTGTTTTCCCCAATCCTGTACTCAGTGCTGGGGGAACCAAAGGTGCCTGGGACATGGAGGGTGTGGTCAGCGCCATAATGGCTATGCCGTGCATCTTGCCTGGTTGGTAATGTCAGTAATAACACAGCTGGTATGCTGATACACCCACACAATGCAGGAGGATTTGGCTTCTTTCCTTCTTCCTCATACGAAGTGCAAGTAACTGGTCAAACTGGACTGTCAAACCTGCTTCAGTCTGCTTCTGTTTGCAAAGCAAAACCTCCCAAACTTCCATACAACCCACAGGAAGAATAATTACCTGAGAGGAATGGGTCAAGGGGCCCCAAGAAGGTACTTTTCACAGCTTTTACCTTTTGCCTATTGAAACTCTGATGCTTCTAAGTGGATGTTTTGCCTTTCCATCATCCAGGCAACTTTGGTATTTGATCTGCTAAAATCAGAGCCAAGTACTTTCCAAAATGGTAGTGAATTTCTTTGGTTGCCCCGGGTCACTCAGCTTCCCCCCCTGCTTCACTGAACAGCTGGCCTGTGACCTGTGATGCCAAACCTTTTTGGGTGCTATGCCTTTAATCCCCAGGGCTCCTGCCATTTTGCAGAGAGATGTTCTGATGGTGTTGCATCATTCCTGAAAATTGTTCTCTGTAGTAAGATCAGAATTGTATCTCAGAGCACGAAATCTTATAATTTCTCAAGATGGCTTGAGAGGCAAGGCACTGTGGTATCTGACCTTGAGAAAGCACAGAAGGTTGTACTGGAGGCAAGAACCACTATGAAGACCTAAGTGCCAAAATGAGGAGTTTATTACAAATGTGTTCCTATATCTTCTGTAAAGATTTATCTTTGAATAGAGAAATTCCAGTTTGCTCTTAATGTGCTTTCTCATTTTTTAATATTTTGAGATGACTCCCACATGCAGTCTGATAGCTATGCCATGTCTTCTTGCAGTCACTGGCTGACTGCATCATAGGCATCTCTGTTGTGTTCACAACCATGCATACAAGTGAGCTGAAAAGTCAGGGTTTGACACAAAGAGCATGTCAGAGGATTGACACATAGGTCAACTCTTTTCATTTTTTTTTGGTGAAAACTGCCTTTATTTTTCAGGAACAGCAAAGTGGTAGTGTTTCTTTTATGAGAGTACAAGTAAAAACAATTTCACTGATTATGGTTAAGAATGAGACCCAAGAAAAAACAACCTTTAAGTATAAACCTGTTTTTATGCTACTGCTCATTTCACAAAAGCTTGCTGAGTTGGGTTCTCTTTCTGGCAACCTGAGGGGGAGAGGGATTACATATTCCACACCAAGATGACAGAAAATGCTTTAAATGTTTAGCTTGGGGTTTTTTGAGAACAACTAAGTCTTCATTGATTTTTCTGGAGATCGAAGCTGAACTTACGTAACTGGAAGGAATAGTCCCAGGGAGAGCAGAAAAAAGAAATGCACGAAGCTTTACATTGATTTAGCCATTATATTCTACTGGACAAAGGGAATATAGCAAGAAGAGCCATTACAAATAGCTGTTCCCAAAGGTGGCCTTGATATTTGCAAGTACTCACACACAATTACAGCTTTAAGTACAGTAGCAACTGGTAGAGCTTTGCTCCTCCCTCTTTATCTTTTAAGTCATAAAATTACACACAGTGCTGCTTAGTCATCCAAAAGATGCCACAGAGATGGGCAAAGCATCCGATGTTCCTTTTTATGGGGGAGGTACTAAAAGGATGGAAAGAAAAACCCTAAGCAGATACAAAGAAAAAGAAGGAAGGCTTTTCCCATGCAGAAGAGATGCTTCTCTGGGTCTTACTGACTGCCAGCAGCTGAACTTTCCAAATCCTCTAACTCCCAGTTCCTGGGGAACACACTCAAGGTACTGCGTGAGGCACCGAAGAAGTCAGGGTTCAAAATGGGGTTTGTCATTTCCAGCTTCACGTTCTGGGCAGTGGAGGATGACCAAATCTGTCAGCTGCTGAAAAATCTCTCCTGAACAGAAGGAAATGTTACATAAGGACTGTGTAAGATCTGTCCAGTGATTTTAGAGAAAGAGTTACCACCAACAGATTCTGATCTCACTTTTTGTTCCCAATGGAGAAGGAGCAAACTGAAGTTGCCTTTGACTTGATAAAAATATATTCAGGGGTCGGGGATGGGAACAGTGCACACATCTCCTTAAAGAGTAATACATTTGCTTTCATCCCAGAAAACCTGTTAAGTCCTATTTAAGACTGAATCACTGCTTCTCAAACTTTTATGCACATAACCTCACCTCTATTTGTACTTCTTGATTCATCTGTTGGCTTTCAGCCCTATCCTACTTCCAGGGTCATCAGCAACTTCGTATCTTACTTCATGTGATTATGAACCCTTTTTTGGATCTGTAGGTCTAAGGATATGCTTATGGCCTGAGGATAGACCAGCTATCCATGTACTGAATACCCAAAGTCTGCATGCCTTTGTCCATACTGCTAAGTACAGTGGAGACTAGGATAGTATTTCTGGGGACTAAATACTGCTGGAGATGGACCCTCAGCCTCACCGCCACACTGCTCTGGGTGTTCACACTGCTCAGGGCTAGTCGTTCTGTAGATTTCTTTTGGAAAGAGCTAGTTGAAGAGATCCAAACTGGAGCCAGGGAGTGAGCTCAGAGTGTGGACAAATTTGCAGGTGATCCAGTGCTTGAGTTCTCTCCCTGGGTCTCTTTTACTCAGTAGCGTAAGTGCATCCTTTAAAATTGCTTGTTCTTACACTTTTAGACCAGTTGTTCATGTGTTTTTCAAGTGGGGACTTGGCCAGCAAAGACACCTGTTTCTTAGACAGAGGTAGCAAGTTCTTTAGCTCCCTTGCAGGGGTCATGGACACGGACTGCCTGGCCAAAGTGTAGCCTTGCAAGAGTCACTTGCACTTGAGGGAAAGTACCACTGGGGTTCAACTTCTGCCTGGCATGCAAAGGAAAGCGATGGAAGTCAGAGGACAAGGGAAGTCCCATCTGACCACCTGTTCCATCTTCTGATTGACCCTGCTCAACTGTGTCCCTCTCTGTAGTCTATACCTGAGAAGGAAGGGATGATGGATGAACAGATAGATGAAGAGAGAGAGAGAGAGACAGACAGACAATTTGCTTGATGTGTTAATTGCCTGAACTTCTCTGTTCCCTGGGTTGCTTTCTGTCCTTAGCAAATCTTTAGAAAAGAGCAGCAGAAAAAACTGAGCTAGAACTGTCAGAAACATGGCAGAAAATGGGGAGGGCTAAGATAATGCCAAGTCATGATCATGGTTGGTCACAGTTGCCTTTGAGGTTGAAAGGGATACCACCAAATACAAGTATAGTAATGCCTGGATCCACTCTTCAGGACATTCTGTCTTGTGGACAAATCCAATCTGGCTCGATAAAATCAATAATTGCTGTCCACAGCCATATCTCATGCATTCAGTGTTTGGCTACCCGTACTTCTGCGGGTATTTCCCTGCAATACACCTGCATTGCACACTTGCCCCCCGTCTCTTTTCCAGACACCCTCTCTCCATAACCAAGGCATAAGGATTGTACCTCTTCTAAAACAGTATCTTCTTTGTTCTGGGGACATTTGCGGTGGGAGCGTCGGGACCCTGGGTATCACCTCACCTTTCCTCAGGGTCTGTATTTAAGTTCAGGCTCTTGCCAGTGGTCCCTGCCCGAACTCCATTGCAGGTGTGCCTGAGCCTGCCCGTGTCCCTGGCTGAGCTCTTGCTCTTACTGTTCCCTGACAGAGAGTGCACACACTCAGGACACAAAACCAAGAAGAGGCCAAGATCTTTTGACCTGTTTGCTGATGTGAAGTATTTGCAAATCTGTGGAACAGAGTCATCCTATGCTTTATCTCCATAATGGTCTCCTTCAATTAACAGAACTGGATCCTGTGACAGCTTAGCTTATGTAATTGCCTGAAGGTATAACTGTAGGGCTGCATGCTACCGAGCTGCTGCTCCTCTGCCACAGTCATGGAATCCTATTTTTGTTGGACCACTGTGAGATAAAGGCTGCATTCACTCTGTAGTGCTGTTGTTCCCTTCCAAGTGGCTCTTATGTTTCCTCTCCTTTATTGCACTGCTGCAAGATCTTTATTATGGAGAGCTAAAATAGAACTAATTCATTGTTTGCTAACAACTCCAGCGTTTGTGAGGCAGCTGCACACTTACCCTGCATAAAATAAAGAATTCCCATCATTCTGGGCCTGACTTGGCCCTCTCTGGAGCCAGTAGGACTTTGTTTTGATATGAATTAAGCCTCAGATGCTGAGGCTGATATCAGTAAGTACAAAGGCAACAAGCCCAGCTTTCAGAAGTATTGTATGGGATAGACAGAAGCACAATTGCTTTAGAGCTGGGTATTGGGCATTCTGGTCAGCGGGGCTGATCTTGATGTTCACAGGCATGGGCTGCCCTCCCAGAAACAATCCTGTTAATTAGGACGTTTTGCCTGCTGGAAGCCAGTCTCTGATGTAGAAGAGCCATAATGCGGTTCATGAGCAAGCAATTGTACCTGATATTTTATGAAAAGGTAGTAAATTTATTACAACTCTGCTGAAGAAGTATTGGGCAGGCAATGACAAAGCTAGAGGAATTGCCTGGTCTAATTCTGCAATCCAAAGTTCATGGCATAACTTTAACTGCATCTGATGATTCTGGGGTCGGTTCCCTCTCCTGACAGTGTCACCAGCTGTAATGTTCCTATGCTAAGCTATCAATCCCTATTGATTCAGATGGCTGGCCACTGCTTTGGGCAGTGATCTCCTGAGTTTCCAAGCTGGCTTCCCAGGCTCCTCATCATCCAAAAATTCCAGATGAATGACCTTTGTGGATATGTAGTGGATCTGCTGCTTCCCTGACATTATAGAGCAATTGTGCTAGTATTGGTTTGGCAGTCTTTTCTGCAATTGTTTTGAATAATCTAGTAAAACCGACCAAGTTTTGGGAAGGACATCTATAATAGATTTCCATGAAGTTTTAAATTATTCCATCAGAATTAAGTTTACCTTACTGATTGCAAAGCAAACTTATTTATTATTTTGATTGATTTGGTCTGGTTCACAAACAGCATGTGGTTTTGGAGGGGCCTAAAGTTTTTAAGGAATGCTCTGTGTTTCATAGCTTCTCCTCCAGGGCTGTGTCCTTCAGCCACTGTTACTAGATCTGCACCAGTTCCCATACAGCACTTAAGGAAATGACCCAGTGGCTCCTGGACAAGGAATCTGGCAAGGTTTTGCTCTCAGCTTCCCTAGTGCATCTCTGCCTATGTGATTTTTTTTTTTTTCCCCTGTAATTAAGTGTAATCGCAATAAATATCTGCTCAGGTATAAAACAATCACCTACCTCATAAAATGTCTCCAGCTAAATTGCCCATGTTTGTGTGGGAGTGTTTTCCGCTAGCAAAGAGTCCTTATAAGGAGTAATAACACTGAAGAATCTGTAAAAGAAAAATGTTTATTGAAGGTTTACTATTTCACAGGTTTTACTGTAGAATCATTTACGCAAAGCTGTGAGTCACAAGCTGAAGTTCAGTGTCTGAAATTGCTGGCAGAGTGAATGAATTTGGTGCATGACAAAGAGATCAGTAATCTGCATGAATTACAGTCAATTCATAATTGCTTTAAAATCACATGGCAAATGATTATAATTAGGACAGGAGCTGTTAAAATCAAGAACAAAAGAAGGCCAGAACCTGAAGCTATTTACTGCTGTGTTTCTCCTCCTCGAAGGTTTATGAAATATGTCCTGACTCCTAGCCGGAAAGAACAGTAAAATCCTCAGTGCCCCTTCCAACTGGTGCGATGTCAGTAAGTTTGGCAGAAATGTCTGTGAAGTGCAACATTTACTCGTGGTTATGTGTCACAGGGACCTAGGCATAAAGACCCGAAATAGAGAGGTCTTGAGAGCAATAACTTCATTGTGCTGCCTGGACGGTCAAGCCTACCTAGTAAATGGAGATGACCTCTGTCTATGGCTGTTCTGTCTCCTCTGCATCTGGGGTGTGCAATATCTATTAATACAGACCTTCCTCTAAGGGGTTCTCTCCTTAAAAGCAAGGAGGAGAGTTGTCTGCATGTAAAGGGAGTATCTCCAAAGGTGAAAGATGACTTGGGAAAGTACATGTCACTCTTGGAAGAGGTGATTAACCATCAGCCCCACAGACAGGAGGAGGACTGAGACCACAGCTAAGTGACTAGAAAAAACAGAACAGAATGAAATCTTGAAAAGAAATATTTTAGTAACAGAGGCTAAAACCAACCAACTCTCTACCTTCATCCAGCCTGATAGTGCAGACAACAATCAATTACTGGTCAGTAGTTTAATGCAGTGGTGATATAAGAATGAACTCAGTCTACAGAAGCCCCAGCTGCCCGGCTGTGAGCTCTTGCCACAGCCCCCATCTTGGTGGTAGTGCAGAGACACAGTCCCTTCCTGCAAGGTGCTCAGGACACAGTGGGAGATGGCAGATCTCTTGGCAAGGTGAGGAGCTGAGGGAGACACTGGGACAGCCTCAGACACATGTGAGATGGTGATGCAGCATGTCAGCAGCTGAAATATTGCCCAGATCTCTGAAGACATCAGAGCAAAGACAAGATTTTAAGGGGGACTTCATTGCAAGCTATGGCTGTTGCCTCTGGGTGTTTGTGCTTTACCTGTGCATGATGGGCAGGGTGGGAGGCAGTGCCCATGAGAAGGGTGGGCTGTGGTGCAGCATGGCCCTACTCTTGCCAGCAGACAAGCTCCCCCAGCCCCATGGGAGTGGGAAACTTTCTGAAGATAGTTCTGTGCTGGAGAAAGATGCTGACTCCAAAGTGTGTAGGCATAACTGAATCAAAGAAGTGAACTCACCCAGTTTATAGCAGCTGGTACAGATCATTATTTAACTGAATCAGAGCAGAGCAAATGCATCCTAACCCATAAATCCAGGTGAACCTGATTAATTCATGGGAAATTTTGTTATCAAGAGATTATATTTACTCTCTATTTGAGCATTTGTTGGAGGATCCTTTTTGGCAAAGGTCAGCTGTGCCTGCTTTCTCACCTGTCTAGCTATCCCCAACACCATGTGCACTTTGTCATGGACACATGCCACAGAGCTGCTGTTTTGGTGATGTCAGCCCAGGGAGCGAGGCCTCAGGCTAACCCCTACCCAAGAAGGGGACCACTGCCCACCCCACTGCTGGGGTATGCAGCAGTGGAAGACCCATTGCTCTGTGTCCAAGAGATGCCAAGACTATGGCATCCCAGCTTCAGTTCTGTTCTTAACCACAGCTTCCATCACAAACATACACCCAAAAAAGGGCTAAAATATTCTCTTCACAGATGAGACAGGATTCATATCAGCAGACAGTAGCTTCTGCCAGGAAAACGAGTCTCCTAGCTGTGAGGCTGCTGAAATCCTTCAAACAAGGAAGTTTTCTCTTCTAATGGCTCCTGGATGACACAGCAACTTCTCTTACCTTCTAGCCTGCAGTTTACATGAGAATTGCTTTCGGGCCCCTCTAGTGTGTCCCAAGACAAGATCAATCTGAGGAAGGACCCTTGTTTCTCTTTCTGAGGCTCTGACCAGGAGGGCTTTCCCCAGGTGACAAATTTGGGATCACACCGTCTTTTTGCTCTCAGCAAGCCAAGGCAGGCAATGCTACTGCCAGGTTTCTCCTTCCTTCTGCCACGCCCTCTGTGGTAAGGGAACAGGAATGAATAATTGTTGCCTGCATGAAGCTGACCCCCTTCTTTTCCTAGAATTAAGAATATTCCTCAGATGTTTTGGTGGAGAATTTAATTACCTTCCTGAACAGCACAAGGAGCTCCAGTGCCTGGAGGCATCATATTTAATACTAACACTCAAGCACGCTGTTATGTCCAGATTTAGCCTCCCTGTCAGCCACATAAGAACTAGGGGAAAGAAACTTTAGTAGGATCAGTGCATTTTCGTTGATAACAAATCCAGACAACACAGGATCCAGACTGATGCTCTTTGAAGAGGCATGTGCAAGTCACTGCAGCTGTTCCCAGGCTATGAAGTGTTTGGAGTGATGCCCAGAGGTCAAGGTGATTATGCTCTGACACAGCTCAGCAGCAGTGAGGCCGTGCAACATGCACCATCTTGGCCGGTACAGCTGATATGATGATGTTGTGGTTTGAGCCCAGAGGGCAGCTGAGCACCACACAGTCATCCACTCACCCCTTCCCCCTCAAGAATGGGAAGGAGAAAATAAAGTAAAAGGCTCAGGTATCAAGGGCAGGGAGAGATGACTCACCCATTACAGTCACAGGTAAAAGACAGACTCGTTAGGGGAAGAAATAAAAGAACATCACTTTAATTCAAACACTAACACCACCACCACCACTTAACAGAGTGGGACAGTGAGAAGCATTACCATATCTTCAGAAAGCCTCCCCCCACCCCTCCCTTCTTCCTGGGCTCAGTTTTGTTCTGGATCTCTCTACCTCCCTGGCCCCAGCAGCACAGAGGGCAGAGAACAGGTGTTATGGTTTGTCCACCATCCTTCCTCCTCAGGGGGAGGACTCCTCACATTCTCCCCTGCTCCGGTGGGGTTCCTCTCTCATGGGAGACAGTCCCCCACAAACTTTCTCTGGCATGAGTCCTTCCCACAGGATGCAGCCATTCCAATTCTGCTCTTGCGGGGGTCACCCCTGTGTGTTGCAATCCTCCCAGTGCCAAACTACAAGAGTGGGGGCTGCTTCTTCCCACAGAGCCCTGGCCTTCTTCGGGCGCAGCTGCCTGCTCCAGTGTGGTGTCCTCCACAGAACACAGGTTGGCATCTGCTTCACCAGTGACCTCCTTGGTGGCAGGGGGGCGGCCCTGCCATCTCACCATGGGATATAGGGCAGGTCTCTGATCCGGTGCACCTGCCCACCTTCTCCTCCTTCCTTCCACTGATCTTGGTGTCCTCCTTGCAACTTTTCCTCACAACTCCCACTCCTCCTCCCTGATTCCCATTCTTAAATATGTTATCACAGAGGCACAGCCACCGTTGCTAATTGGCTTGGTCTTGGCCAGAGACAGGTCCAACTTGGAGCTGGGGGAGCTTTTGAGAAGCTTCTCACAGGGGCCAATGCTGTAGCCCCCTCTTCTGATACCAAAAATCCCACCACACAAACCCAACACAGATGACTATGGAGACAGTGCTGCTTAGGAAAAAATATATGTGCTGTCAATCACCAGTGTAAAACCAGAAGTTGTGATCTTACATTGGTGGCTAGCTGGCTGATCAAGTGACAAATCCTTCATGTGCATGAATAAGAGTTTGACATACAGCTTTTGACATGGCAAGAAAAGAAGTCTGATGTGTCTCAATTACTTGGCCATAAATAAATAAAAATGGCCATAAATAAAACCAAGGGACCAATGGACCTGAGATCAAAACAACCAAGTACAGAGAGGCAGTTTAGATTCTAGGTGCTTTGAATTTGTGCATTTGTAAATAATTAAGATGATCCTTAAGGGGTTGGAATAGTGTTTTGTATTTCCCCAGCTAAATGTAAAACAATCGGGCTATCAGTTTAGCCTTTGCACATGTCATGCTCTGCAAAAGCAAAACCTTCAAGCTGGAAGGGTCAAATGCAAAGGCTCCAGAAAGTAAGTCCTCTGGGACAACTCACAACTGGTGCACACAGATGTGAGCAGCTGGGTACCAACTCCCCTTTCTGCCATGAAGATGATCTGTGGGCTCTGAAGGTAGTTTAAAGAGTCACATGTCCTAAAGAATTACTGTTGGGGTGGTTGTTCATTGCTGGGATCACATAGTTACCATTTAATATCAGAAAGTCTTTTTCCATCATGGTCTTATCAAAGTCCTTACGTGTTTCTCAAGCCTTTCTTGCAAGCCAGACTTGATGCATCACATTATGTTACAGCTATTTTGCTTCTTCCTTCTTTTCCCCAGGTCTAGAAAAAGGTTAGTCTCCAATGAGGTGTGGTAGTTCTGTAGGAGGGAAATAGTAGTCTAGGGTAGCTTTAATCCAAAACTCCCAAGATTATATGGTCTCTGTTCATCTATTAGAGAGACCAACAATCAGCAAAACCAACACAGGCAATGAGTTTTATCATGCTATCCATAACAGGCAGGTGCTTGTGAAGTCTAGCCATATTTCCCACATGGAGACACTGGACTTTCGTTTCCTTCTAGAGAAGAACAGTAATGGGCACTATAAATGAACAGGATGGGATATCTACATCCCGCATGACAGTAGCTTAACAAAGATTCAGAAGCGTTTTTTCCAACCTCAGCTGCATCCTTCAAGTCAGCTCAGTGTGGCTTGAGTAAACTGAGGCAGGGTATGCCATTATTCAGGGGGACATCAGGGCTGTGATTGGCTGAAGAACAGGGAAGGAAGAAAGCAGCAGTAAATGATATGGAACACTCTTCAGGAGCACTCTTCGGCAGCTGAACCTTCAAGACTGAATCTGGCTTTATTCTCTGACTTCCTTTCAAGTGGGTAGAAGATGGCTATGAAAATGAAAGCCATCAAGAAGTCAGACTGGAAGAGGTCTAACACTGTCCCTAGGACCACTGAACATCAGAGTGCAGTTAGACTCTTATTGCCAGAGAGGGGGTGAGACATCAAGCATCATGGATATATCTGACAAGGATCACACCTCATGGAAAAGTTATCCTGTTCCTAGTGCCTCTTCATACTTGGCATGTAGAAGAAGATTCCCCAAGGATATCAGTTATTAACCATCTGATGGGACAGACACTCGAAACGAAATTCCTGTCCAAAGCATCTTCAGTTGTGGAGGAACATGGAAGTTCAGTTGTTTATTTAATAGACACATCATTAGAAAAAGCACACTGTTGAAACAGATGGGTTGCTTTATGCAATATCATACATTATTAGCCTGAGTTATACGGACTTACAGTCAACTTCTCTGACTCCTGCCAGCAAGCTTTCCAGTCTCACATACCAACAGTTCATGTGCAGGGTAGATTTATTGAATTTCTCTCAGCTAGCAGCTACCCAGCCTAATTTGTTTTAGTCTTAGGTTTTCCTCGGGTGGTAAAGGCACAGATTTCTACATTTTTGAAGAATGTTTAAGCAATTTCCAGGAAATAGATGCATATCTGGACATGCTCTAGCATTACCTAAATGGTCTTTAAGAAATAGGCAGCAGATGTTTTAAGGCAGAAAACCCCAGCATTTCACAGTCTCAAGTTCTGTTTATTTAAGAGATGTATTTAATAAGTCCATTGTTAGCATAATCATATATAAAGTAAACTGGATGCAATTGCTATGACACTTTTAGCTGGAACTCTCCCAGATTTTGTTTTCTTTGGAGTTCAGCAAGAGATGAAGACCCAAAAGGTGACCTTCATAATTCATTAATCATCACAAAACTCTTCCTTGAGGGAAAGAAATATGAAAGGTATGTGCAGGCTGAAAGAGGGTAGCTTGCTTCACAGCAGATTTGAGTTTGGGCTCTGAGTCAGAGGATGATTTTTTTAAAAGAAATGGTCCATCCAGCCCCTATGTGATGGTGGGTCCATCCAGCCTGGTAGGCACAGTCGTCCTCCCTCTGCCCTGCCTGCTCCCTCCACCCTGACACCTCCTGCTTGCTCTGCAAGGGTCAGGGCTCACCTTTCTTGGCAACTCAACTGAGATGGACAGGATGGTGGCTTGGCTTGTAACTCCAGCTACAGCTTACCTCTAATGCTGTCACCTCTGCCAGAGGCTGTCCTTGTCCTGCTCTTCTGTCCAGCACAGCCCATCTTCTGTGTCTGAGTCTCCTTTTGGTCTCTGGCTACACTACGCAAGTAAACTAGAAAGGGAAAAGGACATGGGCTTTCACCACAGGCCTGCAGCTGTCCTGGTGGGATACTTAGCAGCACACTCCTTGGCATGGTTTTGGGCCTTGGGAGCTATCCTTCTATGCAGCAAATGCCTGCACACCGTTCATCTCTCAATAGATCCAATGTACATGTAGACCCAAATGAATCTATTAGCTGTAGGTGAAGGCAAGTTACCCAAGCAAAAGCAAACTGTGCTGTGTCACCTGCCCTCCAAGCGTGGAGAAGAGGCCATGGACATGTTCACTTCACACATACAGTTGCAGTCAATGGGGTCCATCCTTCTGCACTCCCCTCACACCTGGTTGCTCTTAAGACAAGCAGAGACAATCTGTTCTGGTACAAAAGATTCAAAAGGAGCAACTGGGCATCCCAAAAGAAAAATTCTTTGGCCTCTTGGGCTCAATAACACAAGACTTCTGAGATCTCAACTCATAATAAAATAAGGCTGACAGATGGAAGAGCCCAGATCTACCATCACCTTGGAGATGAAGCTACCCTTGTGCTGTGTATGGGTGTTTCAAGGATCCCAGTAAATACTTCCACCAGTGCTGCCAGCAGCAAGCCTGGGTCTCCCCACCATGAGTAGAACTATGGCTGCTCAGGTTCCGTGAGTTCACATGCCATCCACAGCTGGGGCAGGATGGCAGCTCCATTGGCACACACCAGGACTACTGAGTGTCCTTCACTCTTCCCTCATAGATCTTCCTGCTCTCTGAGCTGCACTTGTGGCCACTTCACTATCTGACTCTTACAGATGAAGCCTCTGGTGAGTGTTGCAACTGGTCACATGGTCTCTTGGAGTTCAAACATACTGATATTTTTCTCTCACATCAGATGTGTTATATCTTCAAGCTTGTGCTATTTGAAGCAGTCACCAACGTCTGTCTCCCTTACCAGTGCTGCGCAACCAGATGTGAAGAGCCTCAGCTCTTTGTTGTAGGCCACGTATCATCAGAAAACATGGCCCAAGCTACAGATCTGTAGAACTAGTATTACACTCCTCAGTCCACACTTGGACATCTGAATAAAACAGATCAGTCTTTAAAGGCACTCGGCATCGCAGATCTCCCAGATTTTGTCAGCTGTTTACTTAAAAAGAATGAGAATGAAATTAGAACAGTATAACTCTTCATAATTCATCTGGAATAACTCCTAGTTTCCTCAAGCAAGTCTTCTTTTAGCCTCATTTGCTAAAGAAGTGAAACTCTTCTGATAGCATGGTTTAGGCAGAAGAGCATGTGTGCAGGTGTTCCTCCTTATTATTGCACAATCAAATTGTAATTGACATGAAGCAGTGTGTCCCAGAGCTCAGTTTTTTACAAATTTTACAAAAATAAGTGGCTAAGTACAGGAGAAAAAGACACTCTGTTAAAGTGTCTGTGGGGAAGCAGGAGAGAAGGACCAATGTCTTCCCAGATACCAGGGAAGCATTATGGGAGAGTTACATTAGGGCTATCTCAGCCACTGGAAAAAATCTTGGATTGGCATAAAATAATCCAGGGACCCAGCAAAAATCCCTCAGGAAACCAGTCCAACACTGCCTGCTAGCCACTTCACCTTCATTCCCACCAGAAGTCACATTCTTCTCAGCGTAAACCTACCACCAAAGCTATCTTCATCCCCCCACTTGTCCAAGTGCTCTTTTTAAGCCAGACAGATCACAAGGATGTGACTCGGCTTGGAGGAATGTGGGCTTGTTCTGGAAAGTTACATAAGCCCCAAATGTTTGTAGGGAGGAGAAGCACAGATATGAAAGCACATCTGGAGATGCTGAAGTGATAGTGTGAAGAAAATCAGACAAATTTTTTTCTGCAAGAAAACACCCCCTGAACTCTATTCACACACGTGCATTTTGTCATGGAAAAATAGTTGAAAAGTCCTTTTTTAATGGGCTTGACACAGAATAGACAGAGCCCTCTGGTCCCATTCCAGCATAGCAGCTGAGCAAGGTCTTATTTTAAGGGCACGTGTAATCTCAGTAAAGCAAGTAGGATTACTTGTGTGCTTAAAGTTAAGCACAGGCTCAAAATTTCTTCTATGGCCATGGGCCAGGGGGCTTACCGTGCAGGTCTCCCTTACTGCCTTCACAGCTTCTGGGAGTGCACACTGGGCTGTGAGGCCACCATCTTGGTGGGATGACAGAGTCCAGAGTAAAGCCACAATGTCAGGAGACGACCAGAGTGATCAACTTATTATGGAAAATCATAAAGCTATAGGGTTTTTCTACAACATAACACAGTGTGTGGGCAGATGTGTAAATAGTCTGCAGTTATCTGACCTCATCACCCTGAGCTCAGTGGGCAGCGACTCGCTGCCCGCCCACAGGGTTCTTGTCACCGAACCAACGGCAGGTGGTGCTGCTTCGGCCCACGCTGACTCGTAAACCCACCCAGCTCGTTACCGAGGGGTGCGGTGGGAGTTGTTCTCCTCGGCAAGTGACCGCCGGTGTGGTTACACCTTGTTCAAAACAGGCGCCACCGGCCCTCGGCCCCGCCCACAGCTCACACCGCCTCAGCTGCCCGCCGCCGCCTTGCCAGTCTCTTTACAGCCGGCTGGCCGCCTTTTTGGCTCCAAAAAGATTCAAAAGCCGCCCCACAAGATCCTCTCCGGTCCCTTTTGCCGCACCCGCCCACCCCCCCCCCCCCACCCCCCCGCCATGCGGGCTTACCTGCACTGGAGCTGGTCTTGGCACCAAGCAGATGACAGCAGGTTGGGCAGGAGTGTTGATGTGCTCGAGGGTAGGGAGGCTCTGCAGAGAGACCTGGACAGGCTGGAGCCATGGGCTGAGGCCAACTGGAGGAGTTTCAATAAGGCCAAATGCCGGGGGCTGCCCTTGGGCCACAACAACCCCCAGCAGGGCTACAGGCTTGGGGAGGAGTGGCTGGAGAGCTGCCAGTCAGAGAGGGACCTGGGGGTGCTGATTGACAGCCGGCTGAACAGGAGCCAGCAGTGTGCCCAGGTGGCCAAGAAGGCCAATGGCATCCTGGCTTGTGTCAGCAATAGCGTGGCCAGCAGGGACAGGGAAGGGATCTTACCCCTGTACTCAGCACTGGTGAGGCCGCACCTCGATTCCTGTGTTCAGTTTTGGGCCCCTCACTACAAAAAGGCCATTGAATGACTCGAGCGTGTCCAGAGAAGGGCAACGGAGCTGGTGCAGGGTCTGGAGCACAGGTCGTAGGAGGAGCGGCTGAGGGAACTGGGGGGGTTTAGTCTGGAGAAGAGGAGGCTGAGGGGAGACCTCATCGCCCTCTACAGCTACCTGAAAGGAGGCTGCAGAGAGCTGGGGATGAGTCTCTTTAACCAAGTAATAAGTGATAGGACAAGAGGGAATGGCCTCAAGGTGCACCAGGGAAGTTTAGACTGGATATTAGGAAGCATTTCTTTCCAGAAGGGGTTGTTAGGCGTTGGAATGGGCTGCCCGGGGAGGTGGTGGAGTCCCCATCCCTGGAGGTGTTTAAGAGTCGGGTTGACATAGCGCTGAGGGATCTGGTGTAGTTGGGAACTGTCAGTGTTAGGTCAATGGTTGGACTGGCTGATCTTCAAGGTCTTTTCCAACCTAGACGATTCTGTGATTCTGTGATCTCAGAAGAGTAAGCACTGTTGATAGAGAAAAATTGCTTAGGGAAACACACTGGCAGCATAATTAGGGTAAATGAGAGGAAATTAAGAAACGGAAAATTCAGGTTAAACACTACTAATATATTATTGATGAGAGAGTTTATGTTGTGAAACTGCTGTAGACAGTTTTGCTAACTTCTTCAGTTCTGCTTGTCATAAAGTCATCAGGCTGCAGTTGAACAAATTAACATTACTACTGTGGATTTTTCATTTGTTTTAGTTTTAATTGAAATGTCCTTGCATGGTTCAATGTATTTCTGTTACACATCAGACCACTCAATGCTACCTCTATAAGAAGGGAGATAATGAGCCAAATTACACTCTGGATGATAGCAGTATCATTCTTCTTCACCTTCACTGGTTTTGGACAAGTGATGTTAGAGCAATGGAGATCAGATGCTGTTCCAAGCTGTTCAGGTTTAGGTGATGTCACACATTTTGGATGTCTACTTTTTTAAAAAAAATCTTTCAGTGTCAAGGAGCTTGTTGTATCTTCACATAATTACTTCTATCATCTAAAAATAGTTGACATTTTACAAAATTATTCACACAGCTCTTTTGCGTGGTGAGGCAAACTACACACTGGGATTTTAATATGAGCAGTCTGACTGAATCTTGTGTGTCTGCAAAGGAGAACCCAAGACTGGTCCTGATGCCACAGCCTAAAGTGAAGGCAGGCCTGCCATTACCTTGGGCTTTGTGCTTCAGATAGATAGCTGATGGCTTTGCTTTCACAAAGGACGTGTTGCTGGTTGACAGGCCCCTGGATCCAGATCCATGGGACAATTTGGTCCCAGTGGGGGCATCCAAACACCTGTGTTGAGCTAGACAGTGGTGTCTAGAAGAGTTTGTGATGAAGCCATCACCCCTTGGCAGTGTTGTGTCCCAGTTTAGACAGGACATACCCTGCTTCTGCTCCTGTGCTTATCTTTTAATTCTGCTTTTGTTTCTGTATAGAAGTAGCCCATGCTGTAGGATCACAGGGAGCTCAAAATAAAAATCATTCAGGGCCCAGACCCATGGGCACATGTGGCTGGCAGAGCAAGCTCCCACAGCGGCTGCAGAGGAATTGTTCCCACTGGCACATCAGCTCCTGTTTGCCTGCAAACTGCCCATGGATCTCTTGGGGATGTTGCAGCAGAGTTGAATGAGAGTGGCTGCTGCAAGGACATAGTGCCCAGTCTGGTCACAGACCACACTGTCCCTACCTGAGAGCCGGTGTGCAAGGGTGAGGGGAGAGCCCAGCCCAGCCCATGTGTGCGGTCCCCCTCCGGTGTCCCCAGCCTGCTGCAAAGGCTGTGGGTCCCCACTCTGCCAGCAAGGGTGCAGAGCAGCGGGGTTACCCCGGAGTGCTGCAGATGCTCCTCCTCTACTGGTGGGAGTTAAAACATTAAAAGCACAAAGTGTTTTATGGCTTGATTCATTGCTGCGTGTAACTTTCTCTGCTATTTGCTTCCTTGGGATTGCTAGAAGAAGCTTCCATGAGAGCAAGGTTTGAGGCTTTGTTTTTCTTCCATGGTAATCCTTTTCTTGGCAAAAGTGCCTCTCGTCTACATAAGCAGCTGGTGGCTGAGCAAATAATTTCAGGGAAGCTCAGTTTCTGAGGAAGCATTGCATGTGCCCCTTACTGTAACACTCCATAAACACTGGTGTCACTGCAAGATCGGACAGCAGTTATCGCTGTGTTTCATGATAAACACAGATGGTGTTTATGTTTAAATATGCCAAATGTGGTAATGAGAGCAAACTTTGAAAGGATTTATTTTTATGTTGTTTCTATTCTGGCCTCTGATAATTAAGGCTGCTGTGACCTGCCTTTTGGAGAAGGGAAATATATTTATGCAGTGCTATTCAGGTTTCTAAAATAACTCAGGGAGGTTTTGTTTGTTTTTTTGCTGAAGGACACTGAGCTCCTGTTTCCTAGGAGGTTTTATTACCCTGTATTGAAAACTGGAGACCAAGGTTTACAGAGATAATCTGGTCATTGGTTTATGCACATCTTAACTACTTCTAAAGCATCCTTTTTAAAAATCTTAATTCCTTTTTTCCCCAGAAAATGAGGTTAATGTAAGAGTTGGAAAAGTTTTACTCTATTCTGTGTCGGTTCTTATGCCATGCTCATGCAGAAGCATTGGCCACCAGTGAGGAGTGTGTGCAGCTGTGTATCTGTTTTCTGTGTTACATCTCTTCTTTCATCTCCTCTGGAAGTGAATGTGTTGGGAAGCCCTGTTTCAGATAAACACTGACACATGCAAGTATACATGCAAGTGTTTGTGCTAGAGGCAAAATCTAAGAAACAAGTCCTACACTCTGTGAAGAAGGTGACGGTATTTCTCAGAGCTCCCTCCACAGCTATGGGCATCCCCATTCTCCTTGTCCCAAAGGAAAGGAGCTCCTTCTTCTACAGGGACAAGCTGGGGTTGCTTCACGTGCGCATTGCTGCCAGCCCTCTCAGAGGAGACCCTGCTTCTCTGCAACACAAGTGCAAAACATCCCCCAGATTATGGTGTGGAAAATCTGGAATAAATCCATGCAAGGCTGCTCTGAAAGGATGATCTGACTGCCTGAGCTGGAGCAGAGAGCACCCCTATTTGTCTTCTGCCTTCAGGCCGATGTATGGGAAATCTTTCAGAGCTAACACAACCTTCTGCCACTAATGTTGGCACTGGATGCTTGGACTGAAAGAATTGACCTGTGAAATTTCAGTTGGCGTCAGTATGGAAAAGATGATAATGTGGCATATAAAGCTAGCTATGAGAGACAGCTCCAGAGATGCCTTTCCTCCAAGGGCCCAGCACAGGCCATGCTAGTTGTGGGTCCTCAGGTTTTAAATTTTGATCCTTGTTATCCCACCATTTTATTGCACTAAAGGTCACAGACTCCCAGGCACCTCTTCTGTTATCAAATATATCCTGCAGCAAGCAGAGCCTCTTACACTGAGTTCTTAAATAGCTGTGCCTAGATGTTACTGTTCTGGGAGAAGACTGCATGCTTTGTTGGTACAGAGCTACTGCAGGGATAGCAAATTAAGCAGAATGAAAGAAAAAAGTATAATTTCTTTATATTCTTTTAAAATTTTGAAATCATCTTGAGGTGACTACATAATGCAGCCAGCTTTCTAACTATTTGAACTTCCAGGAATACTGGCTTCTTTAAGGAAAGCTAAAGCCTCACGGCATATTTTGTGTCTTTGAGTTAAAAATAATATTTAAAAACTTTATTCTCCTTTCCCGTGGCTTGCAGGTACAGTGGGGAAGATGCTAGGGTGTTTTTTTCTTCTGCAATTGTTACCTTTTAAATCGTGACCAACAAGAACTGTGTGCAATGGTACTTTCAGGAGTCTATAAGACAGCAGCTATGTTAGAGACAGCTGTATCTGTTTTTTTTACTTCAGCTTGACGTCTATAGATAGAGTTGCACAAGAGGACTAATTTCCTGCACTGCCAAGCATCTTCAGCTTCCACCTTTGAAAACGAGCATGGATTAAGGGGCTAAACACTGGAAGCAGGAAATACTGACTTCCATGGCTACCTCAGCATCATAATATCAATTGGCAAGACACCCAAATGCAAATCACAGATCAGGAACTGCTGATCACAATAGAATGCTACTGGTCTATGGAGTCTATTTCCCATAAAAGCTGACTCAGCTGAGGTCATTAACTTATTCTTCTAGTCAGTGCAAAAGTTACTGTTGAAATGATCACTGGATCCCTTGAAAAAAGGTGGTGCAGATACAGGGAGTGTTGCATGCATAGAGCGAGTAACCTATGATGAAAGCTTGGGTAAAGGTTAACTTTAGCATGTGTGGAAACCAATGAAAAAGGCCTGGCAAACTGGTCACTCACAGGGGCAAGTTTAAAACCAAGTCCAAGTTAGAGTAACTGCTGAAACTCAAGAAACTTAGGCTTTCAGTCATGATTGTCCAGACCCCGCTATGACCTTCAGCTACTCAACTCATAAAGTTAGGTGATACAAGTATCGAGGTGCAGAGCCAGTGCAGAGGAGGGCAAAGAAGCTGGTGAAGGGCCTGGAGAACAAATCCTATGAGGAGAGATTGAGGGAGCTGGGGCTGTTCAGTTTGAGGAAGAGAAGGCTGAGGGGAGACCTCATCACTCCCTACAGCTACCTGAAAGGTCATTGTAGAGAGGTTGGTGCTGGTCTCTTCTCACAGGTGATTAGTGACAGAACAAGGGGGAATGGCTTTAAACTGCAACAGGGGAGGTTTAGACTGGACATTAGGAAAAAAATTTTTCACAGAAGGAGTGGTCAGAGAGTGGAATAGGCTGCCCAGGGAGGTGATGGAGTCACCATCCCTGGGTGTGTTTAAGGGTCGTTTGGATGAGATGCTGGGGGATATGGTGTAGGGAAGTGGAGTAGGGCTGATGGTTGGACTCGATGATTCCAAGGGTCTTTTCCAACCTGAATGATTCTGTGGTTCTAACTCTGTGATTTAGGCTCCCTCTGTAATCAGTGAGAGAGAGAAAGGCACTTCAGAGATAATTCACCCTGCTCATCTCCAGGAATACATCTTAGTGGCCTCGCTGAACTCAGCCTGAATGGTTGATGTCTTTCTTGTGCTGGGGAATCCAAAACTGGATGCAGTATGTAGATGTGGTCTAGCAACTGCTGATTAGCGGGGATAAGGCCTTCCCTCAATCCACTGCAATGCTCCTGTTATTTCAGCCCGTATGAGCAAAGGCCAAGGAATGGCCTGTGTGCCTCATCTTTTTGCCCTGCTTGTATGAAGTGGAGGGGCTATAGGTTATTTCCCTGGCCTCATTTCCACTCCATGGCAAGAGCAACATTACAGCTCCACTCTACATGGATCTCCAGGCTTCCCCACAAAAGTACAGGTGAGTTTTAATGTTTAACTTCAAGCAGGACTTAGTGTTACATCCAACCTGAGAGACAGGAAATGTCTGGATGGTAGTTTACTAGGATGTGAGCAATATCTGCTCAGCAGAAAGACTCTGGTCTTTCCCTCTTGTCAGAAGGGTCCCAACATTTTCCCATCATGACAATGCAGAACTTAGAATAACTCATTTCTTAAAAGAAACACTGGAATTTGGTTTGATTTTGCAATGACTAAGTAACAAAAATAGTCACAGCCAAACATTAATCAAAAAGAACCGAGGCACAAAGGATTAAGACATAGAGATCACTAGATTTTCCACATTACTTGATTTTAAACAGTTGTTAGGAACTCGGGGAAACAACAGAAATGCTTGTCTTTTTAGAAAAATGAAATTTTTGAGGGAATGCCAATTGCCCTACAGCATCCTGAGCTGAATCCTAAAATAGGCTATTGAAGTGCAGTGCAGAAACATGAAAAATATTTTAAGAGCAGTTGGAAGAAATTGGATTGAAGTCCTTTACTAGAAACAGAGAAAAGAGGTCCCGGGAGCTGTGTTTAACTAACCCTCCCAGCCTCAAATCTGGAAGATTTCCCTTGATTGTACCACCCTCATTTCCCCTGACTGCTTGCACCATCTTGTGGCATCCGAAATAATACTATTTATTGAGAAGCAGCTGGCCGAGCAGAGAAGTGCCAATTTCTTCCTCTGCAGACACGAAGAAATCTAAACCAAAGTAAACTCTATTCCAGCGCTCAGAGTATGTTTATTAGGAACTATCCATCAAAGCAACTCGCCCTAATCTCTTCCTTATCCAAACCAGTCACGTTGCACTCATAATAAATCCAAATTCCTGGCAGTATCATAGCTGGGCAGATTTCCAAGACTTTCACATAACTGGTACTTTACAGAATACCACTGACATTTATACAACTGTAAATTCCAAAGGACTTTAAAAGCAGTAATTATAAGGCACCACTGAATTGTTTCTGTGCTGGAAGTTCGCAGCTGAGGGTAGGTGGGCAGAATATCTAATAGGAAAAGTGAGAACTTTGCCAAAGGACATCTGAACTAAATCATGTTGTTTAAAAAAAAAAAAAAAAAGTACAGGACCTTAAAATGCAGGAGCTTTTCTTATAGGATCTTATCCAAAAGAGCACCACAAAATAAGTTGCGTTAAATTTCAGCCAGTCTAGCATTTGAGATCAGACATTAAATCTGCTTTTAAACACTCTTTTTCCACATGGTTGACAATCTGAACAAATAATTTTCTGCATGATTTATAGTCTTGTATCTCCAGAATGAGTTTATTTTATAATTCACAAGATGAAGCATAACATTACTCATTTGTATCACATGTAAAATATACTGTGCTTGCTTATAACGTTCCAATTTTTAGCACTGACTGTTAACCATGGGGGAACAGTGATTAATGGATGAACCAACACTCTGCTTTGGAGCATAGGGAAGCTTTCTTGGAGATCAGATGGATGTAATCTGGAGAGATTTAGATTAGAAAAAAAATATAAAAGAAGTAATAAAAGAAATTTAACTGGTCTTAGCAGCATCAGTTGAGACCTATAAATCTGCAGAAGATATATAATCAAGGAGGACTGAGCTGAGGTTACTCCAAAGGAGTATGGGAGACTGGAGAAACTATGGGCCCCTTACTTTGCACGTCCATTAAGGGCTGAATATTGAAAGCCAAGACCTAAAATGGGAATAAAAAACCCCATGGATCTACAAAAGATAGGTCATACCAGATAAACCTGCCACCTTTTTTCATAGGGGAAAAGAGGTATTTAATCTCTGTGAGCATCTGAAAAGCATCTCATTGGATGTTAATTTGGATGCTCATTGAATGGAGGAATTATCAGGCAGCTTGTAGAAAATGGGATCCAGCAGGGCATGTATGTAAGGCCAGACTTTGGAGCACAGCAGATAAGTTTCAGCTTTCTTCAGGGACTGGTCTTGGGCAGAATTTCCTCAGTGGTCAAGGCAGATAGCAAGACCCTGGGATGGTATCTGGAGATGCTCGGTCAGTGCATAGGAGGATCGGGACATTGTAGGGGAAGAACTGGAGGCCTTGGAGACTGGACCAACAGCAGTGAGATGGTGCTCAGCTGTATTGAATGGAAAGTCACAGTCTTGGGAAGAGAAGCGAAGAAATTCACAGTAATTGAGTGCTTGTCTTTTGTGAATGGGCAACGGTGAAAAAGAGATGTTCATGTTTAGGGCTGATCTTGAAGCTGCCTTCTCCCAGACTGAACCAGCAATCCTATCGCCAGCTCACTCAGCCTGTATCACAGCTTGGCATGTTATTCTTTCTGGTCCTCCAGCAGGACTCCTGTCCCAGTTTTATGCTTTAGGAGCTGAGAATAGGTGTGAAGAGGTAACGTAGGAAAAGAGGATGAGCTGGATTAACATTTATGGCATTGCAGATATTGTATTGGCTGCGAGCAGCATTATACTGTGTGAATGTCAAAGTACTGCTTGTACAGTCTCTACAGCAGCCTCACCTTGCCTAAACATTCACAAATTATATGCCAGGTAACAAAATAATAAAAAGCTTTAAAATGACAATATTTAAAGAACAAGTGTTGTTTACATTCTATTCGTCTTTGAATTTGAGCCTTTAAGTACTGTGTTTAAAACTTCTTTGTGGCTGCATGGGTTAAGAACTTGCAAGTAAAAGCAAACTTCAGTCTCATGCAAGAACCAAGACATGAAGCAATACTGCTCCAGTTACAGCCTTCTGGCTGGTCTATGCCTGCAGCCAGGCACTTGGCAAGTTGTATCCAGCCAGGGCAATTTGTTGAGAATGGCTCCAAATGTTATTACCTGAATCTTAAACATAATATTGCATCACACCAGAAGCCACCAGCTCAGAACTTTTTTTTAAAAAGGAGACAGGTATTTCCTTCTTGCAAATACCTGTTGGATTAATTATTATTCAGGATTTTTAAGGCAGTTAGGCTTGCTTTTTGTTAATATTATCTACTACTCTTCAAAAAGTATAAAACGTTAGAGAAATGACCATTAGTCTTCCATTTTAAAATAAAACCTAGGATCAGTGGCAGCTTTTTTGTGTAAAGAAAACTTCACTGGTTTTACTTCACATGTTTAGTTTTGCTCTGGACTGGTTGTGAATTGTCAATTAAAGAAACAGATTCAAAATCTAATCTTAATTACAGGGGTATAAATCTCAGGGGAATAAATTACAGGGGAATAACCTCTGTTCGTGTTTAAAGATTTCCTACAGCTTTGCACTGGCCCACTTGCAAACTGAGTCTTGGTCTTTTGTCAAAACCTAGAGAAGGGCCTTGAATTGGGGCACACAGCCTTCACGCAGTTATAAAAATAATTTATTGGCTTTTACCCTGGGGCAAGTAAATTATCAGTTACAACAGCACACAATCTAAAGTATCACTTTATTGGCACGTTTTATTTAGTCATAAAAGCATAAAATGAAACTGAAGGCACAGTCAGTAGATGTCACCCACGCACCAGGCACCAAGCATGCAAATCTCAACCCATAACCACCCAAAATACCACCTTCCTACAGCAGGCAGGAGCCAAGGCCAGGCAGGGAGGCTTGAGGTTTTCTTCAAAACCAGCCCATGGATGTTCAGAGGGTGGCCAGCTATGATGGCCCTGGCAGCCTCTGTGCATCCTCTGACTGGGCACTCCAGCAAGCTGGGGGCATTCTGAGTGGAGAAAACTCCTGTGACCCATGTTGGACACGGGGAGAGCACCCAAACTTCTGCTTCCACTGCTGGCATCTGTGCAAGGAGTGAGTCCAAAAGGGAGGAGGTGTTGCTGTCAGCTCTGCCAGACACAGGGAGAGCAGCCCCAAGCAGGGTGCCAGTGCCCTGGGGGAGCTGGTCTCCACCATCACCAGCTGGGGATGTCCCTGGCAGAGCATCAGCCTCTGCAGTCCTGTGTGCTGAAGGACTCGTGCTCCTCAGCGTGACAGCTTGGGACTGCTAGCCCCTGTTGCTCCTCTACACGGGTGTGTCATGAAAATGAAACTTCCAGCTTGTTTTTTCCCCTTCTAAAAAACAGTTGAAAGCAGCTCAGTGCTATACAGCTTAATTATTAATAAGTGCTGAGCTAGCTAATGGTGTTTGTTCAGTGTTTCCATCTGCAATCACTGCAAAGCCTGTTCCAAAGAGTCTCATTGATCCCAGACATAAACACACTGAATTTTTACTGCAAGAGGTTAGAAACAGCCAAGCTTATGCCCTGTTCTGCTTATCATGAGGTCATTTGGGCTTGGCCCAGGGTTTTGCTGCTGCTCTGGTCTAGCAGAAGGCAACTGCTTTGGCTGAGGACCTCCTGCCTTGCACTGGTGCCTGGTGCTAAAGATGAACTTTGCTGTCTAACCTACCCTCATGTTTTATGGACTAATGGGGATTCCTGAGCAAAATGTTGGGAACTTCTAGCCTAAAGAAATGGAAACAACATCTGTTGGATATACCAGTGGCTTTTGCTGTTGTTTTGGGTTTGCTACTGAGTGCTCTTGAGTGCTGAGCAGGAGCTTGGGGAGCAGGAGCTCCCCTCACTCTGTGGAGCTCTGTGCTCTGGTGTGCAAAACAACAAGCTTTTTGAACGACCTCTGTGGTTTACAGGAATTTAGGCATTGAAATATAGGATGGAAAAATCTGAATTTGAAAAACCAAATCAGCCGAACAGTGTGAGGTGTGATCATCTCTGATTATATCAAATGGGTCAAAGAACATCACTGATGTTTCTAGGATTTTTTGCATATGGACAGAATGGATTTTTGACCATGTTGACTGTAGCTAATTCCTCCAGGATCCCTGACCACACATATTGAGGGTAGCAGCCACAGTTACATGTTGGCTGCAACAGGTTGCTAAATATATTTTTTTCTAGACAGAATAACAGGGCTTGGAAAAAATGAAATATTGCTTTTCTGACCCATACAGCAGATCTAGACTTCATTTTCCATATCAGAAGCTTTGGAAGGGGATGAGTTCACATTGTTTTCCTGACAGGAACAATAAACTATCAACAGAAATCAAATTAACCCAACAGAGTAGATTCAGTCCTGCATCTCCTTGCATGGGCACAGGAGCTCTTAACTGGCGGTGCTTTCTGTGGGAGCCACTGGATATTGATTTCAAAGCTGCTTAGCCTTCTGCTCTGGTGTCACCTGGCTTGGTTTAGTGCCAAGCAGTGCCACAGGACCTTTCTGAGAGGTTTCCAGGAGGAGGAGGAGAACAGTCCGTTGTTATCGTCCTCCTTTATGTTTGAATGAAGTGGATAGAAACCATCTTCTCTGAGTACAGGTGGGAAAAAGAGGAGTGGGCCATTTCTATATAGAGAAACACAGCAAATACCTGGGTTCAAATTGCTGCTGACTTGAAGCCTCTCCTGGCTATATCCTTCTTGCTTGCTGAGCAGCTCCCCCCCAGCCAGTGCTCTCGTGATGGCTGACCCAGCTGTGGTTAATTCCTTGGTCCTCAGGTCTGATCTGTCTGATGCCTTCCTGTTGTCACCTGGTCTGACCATATAAAAGGTCATTTCATTGCTCTTTGCTTCACTGAAAGATGCTTGGCCTGGCCTTCAACCAGCTCTCCAACTGTCTGTAAATCAAAACCTGCTGTAATGAACAAAACTATTTTTCTTTTCAATAGTAACACAGATATTACTACCATTCACAGGTGCTGCACAGATTGTCTTGAGCTTATGGGAGAGAAAGACCCAGGCACAACCCCACGCTTATGCTGTGTGCATGCAGGGACATTGTGCTGTGACTGACGCTGAGATAAAACCATTTATTAGACCAATTAATATGGCACAAGGTCGTCCTGGAGCTCACAAGCCACCCCATGAAGGCCTCTGGTGAGCAGGGCCTGAGGTCGCTTCCACGAGGTGGGGCTCTGTCCCCAAATTTTGGAGCTCTTCCTGATTTCCTGCAGGCATCTCCAGCTTCTCCTTCTTGCGCACTGAGAGCAGTGGCAGTGCTCCTGGAGATGGGAAGGTAGGAACCGGGATGAAATTTTGTCGGGCCAGTGACTTTGGATGCTCAGCACGGTGATGGTCAGCATCAGCCTCCTGAAAGGTGTCGATTCCCTGCAAGTGCTCAACAACCCCCACCTCTGCAGTGCACCCTGGGGCTGTTCAAATCATCACCCAAAGTCCAAAGCACTTTTTGCAAATAAAAGCACTGAACTGGTGCTTGGAGTGGGCCTATGGAGGCCAAATCCTGCTATTTACTAAGCACCTCTCCACCCCAAGTACTGAGGGTGTTCAAATCAAGACGCTTCTTGCAAAAGGGTTTTCTTAGCAGGAATGATTTCGTTCAGGTGGCAGTCTCACAGACACGGGCATTTTTCCCATTTCCCTTCACTTGATATGAGTCATGTTAACATCCCAGTAAACATGTTTTCTTTTCAGCTACACTGCTTGTAACAGTATTTGCCTGAATTAGAGTGAGTTTGCTCTGCAAACTGCATTTACCTTTCCCAGATACAGAGCAGCTGTTCCCTGTATGTTCTCGCAAGCTCCTTGTTTACACAGACTTTTGTCAGCAAATACACCCCCCTGAACAAGCCACTCACTTTGACTTTCCAGCACTGATAGGGGAGTTGTAAGCCCTGCAAGACACCTTCATCCTTGTCTTTTTGTTTCATTAATAGGCACCTGCCTTTGAGACGGCGCCGACAAGGCTTTGCTCACGCCATCAATCATGACGCTAAGGTTGACTGAGTCTTGCAGAAGTGTGAAAAAAAGAAGCAAAAGTTATTAATTCTTCCTTTGGTGAAAGCTCTTCGATCACACAGTGCTGACACTCACTATGTATCCCCACCAGCACAAACACAAAGGTCGCCAGCCTCAAGTCAGTACTCAAGAGAAAACAACTCCCTGCACCTCCCCACGTGGATGACAGCATTTACTGTGACTCAAGTGGAGTCATGTTCTGTGGAACACGCCAAAGCAGTGGTGCCTGCTGTGATGGCAGAGGCAGAGGGAGCCATGCAGGGGGCTGCCCTCATCCCCATTGAGCGGGGCTGAGGGCAGAGTGAGGGCTGACTGCAAGTCCTGCAATAACAGAGGTTTCCAGGCTTGAATATCAATCTGTGGGAGTCAGAACATTCTACAAAATAAACTCATTTCAGTGATGTGTGGGCACACGTCCATCAGATGTGACTGAGATGCCGCCAGCTTGCTGTGCAGGCAGTGAGGCAGCCTGGACTCCTCAGCTCTGCTGAGCCGGGGCTTTCCATGACACACTGAGGACTTGGTGGCTTCCAGGGCTTGTGGATGTCTCTTGCAACGCTGTGAGATGGAGCCCAGGTTCCCCCAACCTTTGAGGAATGTATTGATCGCTTGGATCTGATGGCAAGAGAAGAGATGAGTCATCAAAGGGTGTCACTGCCTCCAGACAAGTCTTGTCTTCTTCATACAGCTCCTGAAGAGGAAAGGAGGAAGATACAGGAAAGTGAAGAGGGCAAAGAGAACCTCCAGGAGCTTTTCACCTCCAACTTTCACCATCTGACATATGTCCCTGAGATATACACTGAGGTCCCTAGAGAAGGCCTTCTCCTCCCCCCAACCCCCAAGAACTGCTGGGCAGTTCTCCTCCCCCCAGCCCCCAAGTTCTGGACACCTGTGGGATGAACCACTCTGAGTTTGCGGACAAGTGTCCAACCATTGGTTTCCTCCATTTCTCAATCCACCCCTCATTTCTGCCACAGAATATTTCAGTACTGAGGTGGACCACGCAGGGCTTTTCATGTCATCTACTGTGGGCATCCCATTAAACTGAAATTCAGAGCATCTGTTGGAACCTCTTTCTTACAAAGCCAGAGGAATAGGTGGCTCTGAGAGGGATTAATCAGAGCACTGATCACCATCTGTGGCACGAAATTCAGGTTTCTTCAGACTGCTTACTAAAGATGCCAGCTTTGTCCCTACACTGATTGCAGGGGGTCTTGCAGCTCTGCAGAGTAAGTGGTCTGGCTCATCCACCACTCTCATACATTCACACACAAGAGTAAGCGGCAAACACAGCTGTAAAGGACCTGCCCAAAGTGTCAGAGAGAATCCGGAGTACAGCCAGCAACCCCACTTTCAACTATTAAATCTCCACTCCATGCCTTAACCTGAAGACTGTCATTCCTCACAAATAGTTGTGTCTGATAACTGAGCAATGTGAAGGAAACTGCCTGAGAGAGGAGGTGAGATGCTGACTGACACGAGACTAACACAATCCTGTTGCACAGTTTCACTAAGCGCTGCACTGGGGGCTGAGGGATCCAGACGCCTGGGGTGTATGTGCTGGGATGATCGCTCTGGCAGCTCAGTACATGATTTAACTGAAGGCCCCATCACCGTGTGCTGCTCATGAAGGACCTGGTTGGACAGTACTGAGGAGGGACACCTTCCTCATACAGTGAGATCAGGTGAAGATACCGTCTGTGGCCAGTAGCTTCTGGGAATTTGGCTCTCATCTTCCTAGTCCTGAAGAGGTCCATGCTTACTGCTGCTTCTGCTCTCAGGGGCAGGTACACTTACAAACGTACACACTGTGCTCTTCACACCCCAGCCAGAGCTGCCAGATGCTCAGGCCAGCTCACAGTGTTACTTGGAAATGTATTTAAAAACTTGGTCTTCATCAAAGTCAGGTTGTTGCCTAAAATAAGAATGCAGTTAATTACAACGTCCATGGTTTCATGACTGTTGCAAATAATTCAGGGGTCTCCAGCTTCCTCAGAGGCAAAGGCAGATGCTCTTGCTGGTAAGTGCTCTGAGGAGATCTTCAAGGGCAGGTCTAGTTTTCAGGGAGATGTGGGAGGTCCCCCACCCTGTATAGTCAATGCCCAGTGAATCTTCCCAAAACATGTTGTTTTTCCTGCTCTAAGTTTCCTGTCACAGGAGATCTCCACTGCCTTTTAGCTGGAGAGGGCTGGCCGTAGCTGCCTTTAAACTTCAGAGGGGATGAAGGCAAGCCATGGTTCTCTTCCAGGAAAGTGCCTGCAGCAACCCCACCCTGTGAACTGGCTTGATACTATCTGAAGTCATTTAAGCAGAGATCGCATGAGTAAAGAATGTTATACATCAACCACGCACTAAAAGCCAGTGCAGTAATGGCTTGAGCTGTTGCCCCTGGCCTATCCTGGTCAGGGGACACATCCCCATGTCCTTAATAGCAGTCAGGCACAAACTGTTACCTTAGTGATTCATGCCCTCAGCTAACTCCACAGTCATTTCCAGGTCCAAGAGTATTAACCTGGATTGTTTTGAACTGGCCAAGGTTTTCTCAGACGTGTCCCCTGACCATGATCCATTGAGAGATGAGGGTGGCGTTTCTTACAGACCTGGATGCTGGTGGTTCTCAGGTAAGGGCTGTGGTCTGTGGTGATGTGTTAAGAGTTGGGCTGAGCCCAAGAATATAAGGACTAAGGACAGAATGATAAATGCTTTTTTCTGCACTGATCATTCCATGCCAGGAAGAAACCATGACAATTTTGCCCCTATTAAATGGAGTGGCTGAGCTAGGTAGGTCAGATGGAGCTGGAGCTGGAATCCAGAGTAATTTCTCACTGGACACTCACTGTTCAGACCCACTGGAATCAATAGAGAGGAATAATTTTTTGCTATCTGATGAAAGCTGAGTAACTTCAATCCAGTTCCCTTTGGGCAAGTGTCTACCACCACAGCTAACATCTGCAGGTGATCCAGCTGGCTCTCAGCACAGGTTGAGTACTTGTAGAGGCTTGCAGCTTGTAGCTCAAGCTTACCTGGGACCCCCTCAGGGCTGAAGCATTTTAGCAAGGACTTATTCTGGTTCACATATCTAAATCTGTCAACAAAGGATGTTTTAGAAGCATCACAGTGAGATTGCATAAAGGTCATATGGCATCTCTTGCTCAGCTGCAAGGTTATCTCAGCTGCAAAGCTCTGACTTGATGCGTTTCCAATGGATATGCTTCTGTGCAATAGATATAACATTCCACTAGATGTAGGCTTATTTTCAACATGTGTTGGTGCCTTTTCAATGAAGTTTGAATATGGTACTAAGAGCAATCACTGTCCATCTTTATTATCACTGCCTTCTGACTATTCAGGTCTGTTAAGGTGACAGAGCACCAGAGAGACATTATACCCAAATGACCATGCCTGGGAAACAGAGCCAATCACAATTTAAGGCTATGTCAGCTGAATCAAGCAATCTATGAAAGAGGCACCCTGCTCAGCATGTTATCACTTCTTATCAGACTGGGATTTGCTTTTGATATAACAACTCAGTTCATCACAATAGTCAGTGATGAAGAAAGGTGGGGGAACGTGGGGACAGTCACATTAGCCTAGAAAGGCATTAAAATGAACCAATGAATCCAGAAAAGGAGAATGAAGAACAAGGGAAGTGCAATGTGGAACGTGAAATGTTTGCACAGTCTTTAGGAGAATTATGTTTACTGAGTAATCTTGGTTATCTAATGCACATGAGGAGGACATGTTTCTTATTACATGTCTGAAGAGCAGCTGGCAAAATGACACATAGATATCTTGACAATAATTTTATATTAATAACCACAAGCATAAAAGCAATGGAGGATGATGTCTTCATGCCTTCACAACAGCAGCCAACAAAGCTTTAAGCTTGCTGTCCACAAGGATGTAGACAGCATTCAAAAGAATATATGAAAACTGTACAACATTGGTGTTAACTTACAGCATAGCTGCAAAAAACTTAAAATATGTACCACAAGCTTTCAATTTTAGAAAGAATAGGATGCACCTCTATAATTAAAAGGAAAGGAGTCTTTTTCACTGATTTTTGAAAAAGAAAGATTTCTTCTTTTCTAATAAATGGAAGTTTGGGAGTTCAGGATTGTGAATGTTAACACAGAATAATTTCAGACCAGTAAGGCATTTTGATGACTATAGAAATGCCAGCTAATTTTTATCACAATAGTGATAGTAAAGACTGAAAGTGTCAGAAATATTACTATTTTGGATTATTTTCTTAGTTTTGAACAAGTAATGTCACTTAAAGGCAATGGCTATCAAAGGATGTTTCAGAAACATCACAAGGGCAATACATAATCTTATGTGTTGATCTGTAGCAGTGAACAAGTGTAGTCACATTCTTACTATGTAGCTTTCTGAAACTGGGAAAAGCTTTCCTGGGTTCTCAGTAGGTGAAGAATTGTAGTTACTACGCATAGATTTGTCCAATCTCACTGTTTATGACCTAGTTTTTAAGCATCCTCACCTAAAAACTTATGGTTGGTACCAAAATGAGGCAAAGACACAAGTGAGGGCTTTGAGTCTTTGGGACTAAGATTAAAAATCAAGAAACTTAACATTTAACACCCACCCACCCCCCCTTCCAAAATCTGACGTATCCACATAACAAACTGCATCATTCTCAGATCTGCTGTTTTAAAGAGAAAAACACCAATCTGAATGTAAGAAGAGGCATAAAAGCCCTTCTAAATACAGGGCTGTGACTATTCATTTTCCTGTGTAACAGAAGAAATAAAATAGCGCTTGGGTGATCCTCTGCAGACAGTCTACAGAGTTGCTTTGCAAAAGAGGGAGTTAGATGATGGAAAACCAGTCTATTTGTGTATGGTTGATACCAAGAAGATATAGATATGCTGTTTACAGCTGGGAAGAGCCTACTTTCTCTCTTTTATGCAAGAGCATAAAAAATATAGGCACTGGATATTGCCATCTGGACTGTGAATGAGATGGTGGCAGCCTCCAGTGATTGATCGCTGCAGCAAAAAACCAGACCAGTGCTCCTGTATTAATGCCATTGATTTCCCTCCACAGAGATCCATTAGGCACCCTGGAATTAAACACGCTGCCTTTCTGTACCATTTTAAAACCCAGCTCTGATGATAGGCTAGACATTTATCAGTGTCTGTGTCCCTATTCCCAGGCATGCGGCAACCTGTCTGTGTGAGGAAGCTGTAGGAAAGCCCTCTGTCCTGGCCTCGTGTCCCCCTCAGAGCAGAGGAGCATTCATCTAGTGGCACAAGCAGAGCTGCTTCACCCAGGCCATGAGCTGTGAGCAGGGCTGAGTAGGTCACATTGCAGGGGACAGTCACTGATGCACAGCGTGACTTCCCTCCCTGTTGCATGCCTGGGCTTCCTTTGAGAGCAGGTCAGAGCGTTATGGGAACCCACCTTGGGTCCTGACAGTTGGGACATCCCCCATGTAAAACCAACCCCACAACATGGGAAAGGGGGTTTTGACACATGACGGGTGGCAGTTGAAGCCTGCCCCAAACCACAAAGAAGAGGTTGTACACTGTGTGATTTTCAGAGGAGATAGATACCCTCAGCTTCAGGTCAAGGAATAATCCCCAGTGCCAAGGACTGATAATGAACGTTACAGCATGGACACCCCAGCTCATCTGAGTCCACAGGTAACACAGGGAGAATGGAACACTTCAATGGGGCCAGCAGTCAGAGGTCCGTCACATGGATAAAAGGTAACTCAGATGCTTCTTCCACCATCCACAGAAAACATAGGGGTAAGTCTCCGCATGGCTGATGTCTCAGGTGAAATGATGTCCTCAAGCTTTTCAAATCTTTCCAGCTAGTTAAGTACATGTCAGTCCACGTACACTTAAGTTTGAAATTAGGTTCTTACTTCTAGATACTGCAGAAATTAGACCTTCTGACATGGTCTGAGTGTCTTTCACAGAGCATCAAACATCATCTTTGGGAAACGAAGGCATGTGGCAGGCCAAGGAGCTGGGTCCATGGTCAGCTTTGCCTCTAAAATGTGATGGCTTTGTTCCCTGTTTGCTGTCAGATGCTTGATCAACTGGGGGATCATGAAAGAGATAAGTCACTTGCCCAAGGCACATTAAGGTCTGAACGGTAGCATGCCTTTCATGTAATTAATTTTATTTCAGACAACTAATAAACATTGGTAAATATTATCTCAAAACCAGAAATAAACTAAAGATAGTGAATGAAACTTTAAATGTTCAACCACTGTAAGACTGCAGATATACCACAGTCTAAATCATTCACCAGCTAATGTGCCACGGACAATTTTGGAAATGCCACATGATTCAGTGTGGAATAGTCTCTTGAAATGTATCGATCCTTCCTTTTTCTTCCTCTCAAATGTGTTATCGTAGCCACTCCAAAAGCAGCTCATCATGTATCATGCAAAGAAGAAAATAAGCACAGCCTGCCCGGTTCACTGCTCCTTTTCACAGCAGTATTGCTTTCGCTGAGTGATGCCGGCATCACTCTGGGGTAATGTAGTGAGTGAATCAAGTCCATGGGGGTAATACAGATACGCTTCATCTGAAGACTGCAGTGGTAAGTTACATAAGCTCTGCTCTTTTGTGCATGACAAGTCATCTTGTTGAAAATAATACAGGAAAGAGATCTGTGGTTTGCTCTGTCCCTCCTGCACACCCACCTCTTGGTTGCAAGCACAAGCTCTACTGCTGCAGGAATCTGGGTCCCATCCCTTAGCCCTGTCAGTTAGTTCCTAAAAATTTCCTGGGTTGCATCAATAGAGGGTGAAGCCTTTATATTGTAAGGCAATTGTGCTGACAGGCCTGGAGGTTAAAGACACTCACTGTACTCTGTCCTCTCCTGACTGCGAGCCTGTTATCTATGCTGGGATACAGATGGGCATCTCTGATGTCTCATGGTGTCCAACCCACCAGCCCCTTTGGCACAGCCAAATTGCCTTAGCTCTCACCAGTCTTGGCTCTAAGGACTCTAAATGTAAAGCTGTTTTCTTGCAATACAGTAACTGAAACAATTTAGCAGTAAATTCAGCAAACTTCTGCAATGTCAGACTTCTGGAGACCTGAGCAGAGTCCAGGAGAGCTCTCACTGAATCCAGCACATCACAGGCCAATGCCGTCACCCTCTCTATCTGTGGAGCAGATTGTGCAGACACACATTGTTACCCTAGAACAGGTTACAGCAGCATAGGGGTTAAGTACAGTTGCCTCAAAGAAGCATCCAGTCCTTCTCAATTTTTTTTCATATTAGTCTCAAACCCTGCAGAGCCATTCAAGTCAGAAGGCCAGCAGCAGTGCTTCAGACCAGAATGGGTCACTTGGAGCTTATTGTGGGACACTTGGAGCATACTGATCTGTCCAGTAAGGCACCATAAAATGTAGATTTGTCGAAGCTGACCAATGTGGCAGCATGTGCACCAGCTGCTTGGGCCAGAAGTGGCAGCCTGTTTCAGGCTGCATTTGATGTGTTCACCCAAGAGGTCATGCACAAGCAAAGCCCTTTGACCATATTCTCAGGGACATCACATCATTAGGGAACATGAAGCTTTTGAGCCAACCTGTGACACTGTGTACCTTGGTTTGATATGTTGATTAAATAATACCCAGTCACTTATATCTCCACTCATACTGATATGGATGGATCCCCACATCAGCCAGAGCATCACCCTCGCTGCTCCCCACTCCCCTCAGTAACGACGCTCCTGTACTTTTCAGTATCAGGGCTCCAATGATACTCAAGAGCTGGAGGTCGCTGTGGGAAACATCAAGCCAACTTGGCCCCACCAAGCTACTTTTTAAGCTGCTCTGGCCTTTCCTTGGGAGAAGTCACAACCACTATTTGCAGCCTTTCCCACCCAGGGCAACACCGTAGAAAACAGGTTTCCTCTGATGTAGGCTGTTATAGGAAATAGTCATTCCTGTACATAAAAAGAGAACTATATAAACCACATGGAATCAGTATGAAGTAAAGACTCCTGTGCCTCCAGCTTCTTTAGATGGATTCTATTCTTTACAGAAAAGAAAGTCAGTCAGATGAGCTTTCTCAGAACAAGCAGCAAGCAAACAGCCCTTGAGTTGCTCCAACAGACCTTGTCCTGGTGAGCAGCTTTGCCGCCCGCCCTGCCAGCCTGCCTGTGGCAGCTGCGCACCCCCTGAGTGCCTGTGCTGATTAAGACCTGGAGAGTAAACAGTTGTCCACAGCTGCTGGAAATGGAGTCCTCAGTTAATGATGCTTGAAGTTGCTCTCACCTAGAGTGGCCGAAACACGAGTTTTGGAGGTGGTGGTTTGGGGTTTTTTTGTACTTAGTGTTTGTCAATTTACACGTTTATACTGTTGTGGCAAGTTCAGCTGTTTGCAAGGGGATGGAGGTTGTTGCCCATGATCTGTGGGGTGCACTGTGCGTTCTTCTCCCTTCCCCACTCCCCACTGCCTTCACTGAGCACAGCATGGCTGGAGTTATGATCCCACACACCTTGGGGAAGGGCAGGCAAAGGAGTCATACCAGGAATTGAGCACCGCCGTGTTAAGCACAGTGGTGTATGAAGGTTAAATATTCCCCTTACTTTGCAGAGGGAAGTCATGCACCACCATCTCACCCCTGTGGTTGAGTTTAAGCCACTCTGCAGAAGAAAAAGTGACACTTCAAGAGGCCAAACAGGTTGCCTGGGTGAGAGCCTGACATTGCACCCTGGGGGTGAAGGAATTTCCCCAAGAGAAGTGAAGGGTTTCTCTATGACTTGTGTGAATCCGTAATCCTCTGAACAAGGTCTGCAGGACCAGGAAACAAGGAAGGGGGATTGGACCTGCAAGTAGTTAATTTAATATAAACTTTGTGTACCCTACCTATGATTAAAAAATGGAGAGGATACAGCATGTCCCCAAAAAGAGGTCATTTGTCCTGAGTAGCCTTTGCAGATCTGGAGAGAGCCCTGATGGAAGTCTTGACAAACACTGAGAAGACTCCTGTTCCACTTCCAGACACTTGTGTGCTTGTGCAAAACCATAGGAATGAAGCTGAAACTAAGGTTGAAAGGCGCTGGGCTGTACTATGCAGGTCAGGCTGGGTGATCTGCATCATTTGTCTGGCCTTCAAAACCTGTGAGTGTGTCTAAGGAGAAAGGTGGAATTTAGGGTCTGTCCAATTCATTACACAAAAGCAGTGATGATGATAATTGTAATAACACCCCAGTTAGCACTCAGTGAGTGATGCTCAGAGCCACTCAGCATTGCTTGTTATCAGAAACCACATTGGGAGCCAGTTCATGCCAAACAGACCCTCAGCCAGCTTACGTGATTGCAGAGAGACTGGGAATGGCCTTGTGCCCTGGGTTTCCTCATGACGTCTTTCCTTGTATCCACTGGATCAATTTCATCTGAAATGTTTGCTGCCCCTGAGCAGCAGTGAGGAGGCAGGAATGCTTAAGATAACTCTGTAAACAGAGAAGGCATGGAGGGGTCAGAGCCCAGGGGAAGGATCAATATGTTGGCTTAGCCAAGGAGATGAACAAATTGTATCTGAGGGACACACAGACATCCTCAGGAGAAAAAGCAAGGTGTTTTCTGTCTTCAAAAGAAACCACAGATGATTTATTTGTCTGTATGAGACAAAGGTCCGGGTTCCTGGGAAAATCATGAAATAATAATAGTAATAATATTAATAGCAGTAGTACTACGGTGACTAGTAATAATGGTAATAATAATAATAACGGTAATAATAATAATAATAATAATGGTAATAATAGTAATCCATCCTACAGAAGAGGTGAGTGGGGTGAGGACTAGGGCTGGCTGTTGCCTCTGGAGTTGAAATGCAGAGTGCGTGCAGGGACCTGCACACTGGGGATGTCCTCTACAGCCTGCAAAGGGCTTGCACAGGCATAAATGCTGACTTTCTGCGGTACCCAAATTCCTCATTCCTTCATCTGTTACCTTCTCATCAGAGGCACTGTCAGTGAGAAAACTGGCTCCTCCGTCAGTTGTTTCTGGCTTTTCTTTCTCCACCTACCAGGGCCCCCTCGGCTGTACTCCCTGGTGTCTGCAATTCCCTCCCCTTTGTCCCCTTTGCCCCCTTTCCCTCCCCTTACAGCTCCCAGCTCCCTGACCAGTGTGGGTCCCAGGCCCTCCCTCAACAGCCACTAAAACCATATGTGATTGGTCAATGCCAATATCACTCGAGGTGGGAGGCTGTGGGGGCCAGGAAAGGTACCCCTGATGTCATGCAGTTTGGGGTGCAGGGTTGTCCCTACAGGGAGAGAAGAGGGCAGAAAGAAGAGCAGAGCAGCAGGGTTGGAGGGTCCTGGTCTCACCAATCCACTCCTGGGACTGGGAAACAAAGCATCCGTTGCTTGGGAGAGCAAGACATGAATTTCAGGTTCCCCTCTCACTTAGCTGCCAAGCAGCTCTGCTCTCCTGGGCTACCTGGGCTACTCTTCATTGCAAGGATCTCTGCCTTGTGTAGGGTCTGCTCCCCAGTGTGGTGTCCTCACCCAGACTGCCTCTCCTAAACGCTGTTGAAAGCACCCCTAGAGCTTTTTCTTCATAGGCTCTCCTCTTCCTGCAGCCAGCACCTCTGCTGCCCAGGGACTCTGCTCCTGCCCGATGCTGCCCCGCTCCTGGAAAGTCCCAGCCCTGACAGCAAGGGGAGCGCAAGTGCCCTGAGACACTTAAAACAGCTGTTTCCCAGCTCATTTAGTCACCACCAATCCATACTGAAATAATCTTTTTGACGCCAAGAGGGTCTGGGTTTTGCACTTTGTATTTAAGAACTTGATGAAATATCAAGGCAACAAGTGGCTGATCCCCTCCCCATCCGGTTAGGCACAGAATCTCAGCTATGAAGCCATCACCACTTGTTCCCAGATTTCCATCTGCTTCTTCATTTTCTGCCCTCCCTGGCCCTGCCACCCCATGCAACAAGTGAGATTTTCTATCAGGGATTTCTCTTGCCCATCTGTTGGGTCCTCCCTCCCCTGCCCTGTTTGATTAATTGGTGAGGCACCGGCTCAGGCAGTGGCAGACATCCCATCTACTGACGCAAGTGCTTTGTTTTTCCATCTGCAGCACTGCAGTGTGATACTGATTAAACAGTTGTGGGTATAAAACCAGGTTAAGACTCCTTTCAGATAACAAGATGCTGTTTTCCCTTCCAACATTAAACCCTGTGGGAGGGGATCCACCAACGCATCTCTGGGAGGTTCACAGTGATGGGTGGTGGGAGGAGGGACCATCTCTAGCTCTCAAGGTGCTGGACACGTACTCAGAAGGGTTGTGTCTATCAGCTCTCCGGCACTGGCTTGGAGGGTCACCCTGGGCACAATGACATTGCCTCTCCAGGCTCTGGTTCCCCAAAAGGGGAAAGATTCTCCCGCAAACTCATGACTTGCCTAACTGAGGTGAAGCTCACTGGTTTGGGTGCCACCTGGCCCAGGCTCCCAGCTGGCCAGAGACCTCAGCACTGTGTTGCAGCATCCTGTGCACAGAACTGTGGGTGTGGGTTAGCGCATGGGTTGGTGCCTACGCTTCAGTGAGTGTCTGGTCAGGAGCTCCTCTCCTCCTGCACCCTCTTCCCATGCCCCATTTCCACAAAACGTGGGAGGAGGGAGTGGGCAGGGGAGACCTCAGCCCTGGGGCAATGCCTCTGCATCATGGATCGAAGCGAGGCAAGGTAAGGTTGTGCACCCTGACTAGAGGGTGAAACCCTACTGTGGAGACTGTCAGAGGCTGTGTAGTGACTGCTTGGTTAATCCTTAGCTCCCAGCATGGGGGTACTTTGGGACTCCTGAGTAAGAAAAGCGTGCTGCAGCTGCACGGCTGGGATCTGCGCATCATCTTTGCGTAGCTGGAGAGCAAAAGGCTTCGTTCAGGGAGAAGGCACCTTCAAACATCTGACATTGCCTCCCCAGGGGAGAATGATGAAATACAGGGATATTTTAGATCAGATGCTTGTTTCATCTGTTAAAAATTGTGGGTCCTCCTCTGTTGGAAAAGGATCATATGCAGGGGATTAAAAACAGTCCTGCTTATTTTGAAGTCATCTGGAGGCAAGTAAACCTCTACTTCAGGAAGGATTTGAGGTTGCCTCTGCAGAAACCAAGAGAACAGGGATGGCAGAGCCGTAAGAAAGAACAGCCCTCAGTAAACACAAGTGAGATGCAGGGCTGTTTGCTTCCACAATGGCAGTGGCTGCGCTGCTCAGAGAGCATCCAGGTGATTCCAGCCCTGGGAAAATGGGGACGTTATAAGCTTCTGTGTAAAAGTAGCGTCTATCTTTGCTTCCCTTTTAACAAGATTAGTCTTGCTTTTCTCTCTCTCTTTCTTTTGCTGTCTGCTGGCCACCTCCGTGCTCTCCCACTAATGTGATTAGCGGTGCATGGGGACCATACTGGCAGCAACTGTCACAAAGATCTCTGCTTACTTGAGTGCACCTCTTTCCTCAATGAAACATCTTGTGTTTATGGTCACAGGGGGTATTGTTAACTCCTGGATTCGAATAGAAAGGGATATTTACGACCCTCCCATAAAAGTTGATTCAGGGAGACATTTAGGAAAGAAAGGGACAGAAGACAGATGTGTTTCCTACCACAGATGCTGAGGAGGTTCAATTGTTCTGCATATGTAATGACTTTTTATGGTTCCTTACAAATGCTTTCCACACTGCTAGAAAGGTGCCAAAGTCAAATACGCATAGTTGCTTACAGACGACAATTTAGTGACCATACAGGACACTACAACTTTATATCTTGTTAAATATGTCAGAGATGGACAACATTACATATACAACACGAAGGGGAATCTCTGCCTGCACTGAGCCATGGCTTCCTTGCTGCCTTCCCCACTGCAGCTCTGCTTTCATTTAACATTTCCTGAGGCTTTCAGGGCATGTTTACTCTCATGCTCACATGGTTAATACTTCTATGGATTTTTTTCCAAGCAAGGCACATTATTGATGTTATATCGCTAATGAAATTGCCCACAGTTTGTGTCTTCTCAAAAGAACAGAAAAAGAAGTTTAAGTCCTAACTGTGCAAACAAATAAGTACTTGTAGGTGACAGGACTGGAAAGGTTGCTGGATTATAGGTCTAAAAAGAACAGATGACCAGTGACTAAAGCATAATTACAGGCAAGAGAAGAGAAGGAAGATGTCAAATTGCTATGTTATGCTAACAGCAGCCAGAGGATGCTTGGCTACATGATGCTTCTGCCCGGGGCTGGCTGCTTTTACTCTCTGATGTGAGCTCCTGTGGTGTGACAAGAGGTATAAGGTGAGTGTATAGGAGGAAATATGTATCTCAGGTGGTGAAATGAGCTTGTGACTATTTACAGCAGCAGGAGATCTGGCTGAAGCCACTGACTGTGGTCCCTCCGTACTCCTGTGACAGAAGCAAAGTCTTTTCCAAAGAGTTCTTATGCCAAATTATTCGGCAAAAAGTGGCTGTGTGATGTTTGCAGAGAAATGCAACTCATCCCAGCTGCACCCATTATCCTCCTACTGTCATCCAAGGGATTAAAATTAACACTGACTGAGGACAAAGTCCTCCTGGCTTGATGCACACAGAAGAAACAGGAAAGATGGGCAACATGAGATCATCAAGGAGCTTGTGCACCTCTCTTTTTGCTCAAACACAAATATTTCCATCTGGCCTGGGGTTTTACAGTGTAACAAAGCATCAGGACTGGCTCAAGCTTTCACCAAGTTATCTGTGAACTTGAAACCCAGGCAGGGCAGGCTCAAGTTGGGAGTGAATGGATAATTTTCAGATGTCCAGACTGAGTCAAGCTTGTTATAATTAAGAGCTGAGCTGCCATTACTTGGGCAGTGCCATCAGAGTGGCTGTAGCTGCCAGGCTGTCTTCCTGCATTGTACGATTCTGCATGAGAACATCACAAAAAGGTTGTGACTGGGTTGCCTGCATGGACAAGTGATTTCTAATGACTTTGTATCGATGGATGCACCTTTGTCTAACCATCAGGGATACCAGCGTCACTCCTGCATGCTCCTGTCATGAGTGGTCATTCATTACCCTATCATCTCCTGTCCACAGGGAAAAAAAATGTTCCCAGATGGGGAGGTTTTCTTTCTTTGGTAAATAATTAATAATGAAACTACAAGCTGCTGCTTGTATTGTACACTCATACAACAAATAGTACTATCTTTGCCTGTGAATGAGCAAGGTAAAAACCTCATGGAAAAGACAGCATGTCTGCAAAAGCCAAACCTCACTTGCTAGAAAAATCTGGGCTAAAATGACTAGGGAACAGCTAAGTTTAGTAAAGGCTGGAGTCAAAAAAATGCTATGACTCACAGAAATCCCTGCTTGGGGGAAGTCGGGCTCAGCCACAGCAATCTCCTCTCTTAGGAGAACTCAGGTGCCCTGTCCAGGTTTATTCTGACATGGACAGTGGGCATCCATGCTGGCCTGGGATTTACCTAACCATCCCAAGTAGTGAGTGCAAGAGCAGAGGTTTGCAGCCCACCTCCCATGTCAAGCTGAAGTGAGACACAGTGAAGCCTGGAAGAAGGGGAAGGGCTGAGCATCAGATCCCCTCCTGCCAGCGACACTGCACTGCCACTAATGTAGGCTTTGTTAATGTTCAACTGCCTTGGGAGAAAATAAGCTCTGACTTGTGTTTCTGGTTTCTGAGGTTCTTATATTATTTCCGGAACTGTAGGGCCTTACCTTGTCCTCCAAAATGCTTCATTTTCATTACCAGTCACTCTCATTGAATCCTTTGCAGGCTAGATCCTGCCATTAGGTCCTGTATCAATCTCACTGAGTTTTTAGGAATAAATCTCTTTCTTTGAGAATGTATTTATCTATTTCCTTCATTTTGATGTGAGCAGGAGTGTTACATTATAAAGTACCTGCTGATAAGGAGAAACCCCTGGCTACCAGCCCAGGAAACCTGACACTAGTGACATCAGTGTCAACAGCTTCTCATGCATCTGCAGACTGTGATTTTTGCAATGGCCCCAAGGAGAGGACCACACAGAGCAGTGCTGGGCAGAGATAACCAAGCTGATCCGGAGCATGTTAGCTCAATCACTGGAAGCCATAAGACCGTGGTGTATTTCTGTGTTTGTCCATGGTCCCAGTCTCACACTGATGGAGCCCTTCCCACCACCCACTCAGTCAGAGGTGCCCTGCCCAGGCAATGGGGATGTGCCTCAATGATGTAAGAGCAAGCTAGCAGTTGTTACCTAGCTTATCCTTGTTTTAATTCATGTAACTTCAAATTTAATCTCCCTGCTACCCAAGTCATTTGCTTCACCACGTCTGAGCCCATGATGCTGCCCTGCACGTTGTGGGGGTGCAGCCCTGCCATAAAGGGGGACTGCTGCGAGCGGTGAGGAAATGAAGCCAGGAACACTGCGAGTTCTTGGCCATAAAAAACATGCTGCAGGCTGTGTCTTGCTGGGCAATGTTAGCTCCCAAAGTTGTTTTCCCCAGTTGTTGTCATAAAACTTCAGTGACACCACCTACAAGCTTCAGAAGTTGTGTGGGGGAGGGGGTATATGTTGAGAGTCCATTGTTAGAGCCTGTAGAGCCTCTTCTGCTTAAACTGGCTTGTACTGGTATAGCTTTGCTGGGCTCAGTGGGACAGTCAGCAAGTCAGATCCCAGGAATCAATTAATCATAATTTTCTCCCTTGAAGACAGATGAAACTGCTAAGAGAATTTCTGAATAAAGGAGTTTGTGCTGGGCTCTGAAACCTTGCTCTTTTGTCCCACTAATTAGAAACTGGGCATCTATTTAGCAGAACTGTTTTTAGTGCCAAGTAGAGCTGAAAGCTACTGGCCAGCCAACATGCCAAAACATAGAAAACAAGTAAATTAACTCAACTGACAGGCAGTTTTACAAGGGCGATTGCAAACAGTCACAACACACCTCTGCACACACATACAGTGGCACGGTGCTTTCAGAGCATGGCAGATATTTAAATGTGCCTCTAAATGAATGCTTCTAAATGAATGAATATCCCTTCTAAATGAATGAATATCCCCCCGTATATCATTACCTAATTGATAGAATCTCTCGTTCTGCCTGCAAACCATCCCTGAGAGGATAGCAGTTCCCCACACTAGATCCCTGTCTGGATGCCACCCTCACCTGCCAGTCCTTGGCAGTGGCTCATCGGGTGTTTGACACTTCAGGTTGGAGCTGCAGAGAGTGTTGGTCTGTTCTGATGGGCACCCAAGTAGCACAGACATGTGCGGTTTTGGATGGCACAAACAATGGCAATAAGCAGGACTGAGGGGCAGCATGGCCAAAAGGAGAGATGCAAGGGAGAAAGGATGTGGTCCAGACACACTAATTACAGTTAAAAGCTATAAAGAGAGTTAGTTCTCTTAATGAGTAAAGAAACTTCTACTAAGAGCCTGAGTTGAATGACTCAGTCCTATACTCTCCCCTCCCCCCCCCCCCAATCTGTTAGAGCAGGGAAAAGCATCATCTTCTAAAGCAGACAGGGTGTATTTGAGCTGGCATGACACCCATCAGAGGGGTGGCAGCTACTCCCCGTGGGGCAGAACAACAGCTTGCATGTGGGCAGGGAAGATGGAGCAGAGGGGAGAAGAGAGCCAGACAGTCTGATGAGTAAATCTGGACAACTTACCATCCAAGTCAGTTGTAGTCATGGACTTATTAATAGATATGAAGTAGAATTGTGAAAAACATCTGGGTTTGTTGGCTTGATGCAGAGTTAAGGAAGGGCTTCATTTTTTCTTTTCACTGTGCCAGAGAGATAGAAACTTTTCAAATTAAGCAGAAAGCTGTTTTGCTTGGAGTCCTTTGCAGAAAGGACAGCATATATTTGCCCAGCTTCCAGCACCTGGATGGTCTGATGGACTAGATCTTCACCAAGAGCTTTCAGCTTAAATACATTCAGAATTAGTTCATTATTAAATTAAAGGTTGACTATGGCCATGTGTCACAGCCAACCACTGTGAGCCAGCTACAGGCTTTGGACCTGACTCTAAAGTGATTAAAGTGACTTGAGTGAACTAACTTGTCACTCCCAAGTTCATAATTATCCGTGACTGGAGTAACACCTTCAGATGAGAGGGTAAGGGAGAACCATGCACCATTAAGGCACTTGCACTGTATTTATAACAGCTCAGTGAAAGACTGGAAACCCTACTGTGCCAAGTGCTGGATGAGCATGTAGCACAGCCTCTTGCCCCAGAATTTGTTATGCAGATCTATAAACAAGCACAAAGTGTGGGTGAATTTTTCACCTACAAATGGCCAAAGGGAGCTGAGAGGATCTGGGAAGAGGAATGCATAATAAAATGCACAAAGCTAAGTGTGGTAGAGATCAAACATAATCAGGTAATAGTTGCAGAGAAGTCTTGTTTTAAATTATAATCCTACACAAAAGCATTTTTGTTTCTTTGATGACTGCATTATCCTTTTCTCCTTCCATGCCCTTCACTCTGGTAGCTCATTACATCCACTCATTTCACCTCGGCTTAATCAGGCATTTGTGAAACAACCAGGATGCTAGTGCTGAGTTCCTGGCTGGGACTGTAGGTATGAACAAACCATTTAGTAGAAAATGTCCAAAGAACAATGTCATCCAGCAGAAAGAAAATTTTTCTGTGGGAACAACGATAGGAAAATTTTAGTCTTTATTTTCAAAAGAAAATCAGAGGTCAAAGGCTAATCCAAATATGTAGGTTGAGAACAGAGTGTTTTGCTTTGGGGTGTTTTGTGGTGCAGTGTTGAGTTTGTTTCCATTTTGAGTCAAACCAAACTTTGCAGCTAGAACTTCTCCACAAAACCAGAGTTCAAGTCCCTGCCCCTCCCATCATGGATTGGTAAGGTTTAGTCTGTCTCTGCTTGCCCTGTGCTAGGGTGATGCTGGCAGCAATCAGCCTACTCTCTGCAGACCCGAGGTGGTGGTCCCAGTCCTGCATCTTCAGACAGCCTCATGCCCCACTGCCACAAGTATCTCCACCCTTGTGCTATGAAAGCACTGCTCTGATGGGATATCATACAGCCCGCACCCATTCCAGGTGCTTTGAAGTGGTTTCTGCTCCTGGCACAAGGTGACAATCCTGTCTTTGGCCATGGGGAAACCTCACGGGGTAAGGAGAAGACCTAGGCTTGAGGGCTCTGTGGTTGGGACACAACCACTCTGCCCTGGAGATCTGTCCCTGGGCATGTGGCTACAGCCTAACGCACCCAAATGATCTGTGTCTGGGCTTTGCTCGAAGCACAGACAGGGCCAGAGCTGGGTTTGGTCTCTCTCTACCCTGGGGCAAATGGTCTCACCTCTGGGCCTCCAGCAAGAGAATCCCCTCCTTCCCAGAGGTGCTAGGAGACCTGGATGATGCTTGGGAAGGCTAACATAAAAGTTATGGCAGCTACCTTATCTCCCACTTTATAAACTAAGAAATGTATGGAAATTACCCGAGGAACAAAACCTGCTAAGTAACCTCATTATCCCTTCCTTTGAGGAGTTACTGTAAAATGGCAGGCTTTGGATCTTAATTTGCTGGGAAGTGCAGTAATGTAATTAGCTAGACTGATAAGAGCTGAGTTGTGTGAATTCTTCAGAGGAGGAATGTGCTAGACAGAGAAGGAGAAGGAAGAAGAAAAAATAATGCTTCCTTTGCCAAGAAATTATTCTTTTTACAATAAGTTAGTGATAAAAAATTATAGAAAAGGTTTGTTTTGACTAGAGGGAATGCCACATACAAATATTTTCTTACTTATAAAGGACACAATTTCTGGAATCCTTTAATTATTTTTTAAAAATAAAATTCATGCATATTTTGAAACACTTTTTTTTTTTTTCTAAGAAGTATATCCCCTGTCCTGAATTTTTCCTCATCTGCCTAAAACAGCTCAAAAAAGAGCTTGGCGAAACCGTCTCCTGACAAACATGAGAGCTCTGCCTGCACCCAGCCCCCTGCGCTGCCTGTGAGGCACCATGAGCTCTTCTCAGACCCAAACGTTTCAATGACCTCAGAGCCAGTTCTTGGCACTGCCATCCCTGCTCCCCAAAGCTTTGCTGAGGACCATGCAAAGCTCCGGCAGTGTGAACATCATGAGGCTCAGCCATGCGCACCCCTGGGAGAAAGGCTGCCCATGAGTTGCAGGCCCACCTGTCCCGGTGGCTAACACAGGCTTCTGGAGGCTTGCGAAGGTCTTTCACAGCATGAAATGAAGAATGCATTTCTCTTGTCACTAGATGGCTCTATCTGCTTTCACTAAAAGCGCACGGTTTTCTTTTTTAGGGCCCCAAATGAGCTGCAGCCCTACCGCTGTGTGCTTGTAGGGTCACCAACCACAGCCAGGTAGGTAAATCTCCAGGACATGGAAAAATTCACCTGGGTTTTGATGATGGTTTTCATGATGTGCTTGCTAACTTTCCTGAGTAAAATGAACACTGTTGTGAGAAACTTCATGGTTTGAGATTTGTATGAAATGGTCCCCTTGGAAAAAAGTTCTGGGTTTTCCTCATCTCAGACTCCTCCAGCAGCCATTGTGCTCCAGCCTCTGTGCAGACTTGAACCAAAAAGGGAGGAAATTTGGGTGGCTGCCAGGCATTTAACTTTAGATGCAGGCTGGTGGAGAGCCAAGAACTTCCTTTTCTTTGTCCTTCATTAGGTGGGAGGCAAAGAGGGGCTGGCTCACAGCACACCCCTGAGATGATTCAAATGGGTGGGATGATGCTTTCCAGGCTCCCTGTGCACAGCCAGCCACCCCTGGGATCACCGGGCCCCTGCCCAACGGATGCTGCACCCATGCCAGAAGCTGCCATCCTGTTCCACGCTCGCCCCGTGGGACCCACTTCTGTGCTGCATCTTCTTGGGAGCTGCAGCTTCAAGGCACAAATTTACCTTCTGAAGATGATCTTCAGGGCCTGGGAACTCACTGTCACAGTGTGTGCACAGCAGCCTGGGGGAAGGTCAGGGGTGAGGAGGACAGCAGGGGACGGGGGACATGCAGGGAAGCCATCCCATTGTTTGGCCCATGATGGCAAGCAGGACACTCTCCTGGGATTTTGGGTTGCATGAGATGGAGCAGGCAGGCAGCCGTGCCTGCTGAAGCAGAGTCCGTGGCTCTGTGAGCACTGGCGTTTAAAGGAGGGGATGGTTGTACACGAGCAGGCACAGGGGGAGCGCAGGGGAGGTGGACAGGAGGGCAAATGCTGGCTGTGCAGCAGGCAAAGGGCATGAACTGAAGCACTGTGGATGTCTGCAGCCTCAAATCCTTACACTGAAAGCTGTCTGGATGTATGTCTCTGAGTAACTAAAAAGCTACTGCAGGTCTGGCTCTGGAAAAGAAAGCATATCAGATTGTTGTTTTCCCCAGGAGAAAAGCTTTATGTTGAAAAAAAGACAATACATTCAGTGGCTCCACTGGCTGTATTGGCTTAAGGCTGAGTATTTTATCAGCTGCCAGATCTCTCAAGTATATTTGAGAGACGTTTGAAGCAAAATTCCTGCCTGGAAAAAGTTACTATCTGAGAATATAATCCAAAGCCATGCAAGACCGGGAGCATCTCTCTACTGATTTCAAAAGGATTTGAATCAGGCCCTGGGGAACTAGTCTGGCATCTCTTCCTCACATCAGCAGCCTCTGCACTTTGAGGAGACAACCCTTGTAAAAACAACTTGCAGGGATATTTGCAAGATCACAGCTTTGGCTGCACGAATGATACAAGACACTAGTGACCACAGTGGGAAGGAAGCAGATTTGCTTATTTAGATAATTAACAGGCATTTGAGACGAGTGTTGCTGTCTAACGTGTTACTGACAGACTAATAATTCTTTCTGATGAAGCAGCAATTATTATAATAATGTTATAGTTCACTAAAATAACCATCCCTCCTAGCCACAGCTGCCAGGAGAGGATGAGTAAAATTGCATTTCTGCTTCTTCCAGGTGAACAGACTACGTGCCTAAAGAAGCGACCCGCGGCGCTTGGCCTGGAGAGGAAGGACTCATACAGTTACTGTGTGGCAGCTTCTGTTGCAACCCGCCTTCAGAGGATACCTTGGTTTTATGGCCACAGTTAGCTGCAGGCATAATTTTGCACCTGCAATTTTGGTCAGATAGATAACTGCTGTCCTTATTGACCCATGTAATGCGATGCCTTGAGAGGCCACTGCTGCGAGCACAAATAGTTGTGACTGATTAGAAAAGGCACCATTTGCAGGGCAGACATAATGCTGGGTGTTATGGCCCTTCTGAAAATTGGCTGTGCTGTGAGCCAGGGAGGACCGATAACCACATCAACATGCTTTGGGCAGGGAGCTCCTTCCCGGAGTTGTGCCAGGGGACTGAGGAGTAACTTTGCTCACTTCAGGGGACTACAGTGCTGAAATGGAGAACTGGGGCCATTTTGTTTTAACCTGGTCTTGTCTGATGAATGCTTGAGTAGGTAAATCCATCAGGGTGAACACAGTGAGGCAGGGGCAGGAATGGGGTGGGGGGAGGTGTTTTCCAGAAGAGGGCTCCTCCATCACCCCACAGCCCACAGAGGGGCTGTGCCTAAACCCTCCTTTCCCCCATCCCACCTGGAGAGAGCTTGTGAAGAGCCAGCTCACACAGTCACGTTTCTCCTTTCTTCTCATGCAAGCCCTGGGAGATACAATACCCAGGCCGTGATATTAACTGATGGCCTCAAACTGTGAAATGAACACCTGGGACTTGGCTCTAATTTGTATGACACGCAGGAGATTTTATTCAAAACAGGCACATCAGGATAGCCAATGGGAGGGTTGATGGGGAGCAGCGGGCTCTAGGCGCTGCTTCGCACAGCTCTGCTGTGCAACTTCACCATCGCTTACAGCCCATGTCTCCTGCAGACAGGAGAGAAAACCAGGTGACACAGATTTCCTCTACTTCTTCTCTTGGGGGACCAGTCTATTAAGAGATTAATTAAAATCCATTATGCCTGAGATAGAAAAACATCACCTGACAAGAAAATACTCTTACAGAAAACAGGTCTTTGATAGCTTTACATGTTTCTTGAACACAGGGAAAGCCAGTCAGTAAAGTTCCTTGTGGCCTAAAAGCAGAAACATCTGTCAGAGGCGGCTTGCTAGGCTGAATATAGCAGCAGGAAAGCCCAACTGATTAACTCCATCCTCTTCCTAACATGTTTTTGTCGTTCCCAGAAATCCCTAGGAAGGGCTCCTGAGGACACTGGCACCATTAAAAGCCACCCGTAATTCTGTAAACAGAGAGATCAAGGAATCATTATCCTAACCGCAGTTCACCTCTGGCATCCAGTTTGCATAATTCACACGTGCTTCATCTGCTCTCCCTTAGCCGTGGGACAAGCTTGTAATTTAGGAAAGAGGAAGAGCCCATGCTCTGATGAAGGAGAGGATAAAGCTGTTGTTGTTGTGAGGAGGACTCGGGGGTTGGGGTCCATATAACCTTGCATGTAGGCTGGAGCTGGGGAAAATGGTGGGGAAGATTAGAGCAGTAATACTGTAGACGCAGGAAGCTCTTCCAGTGTGGCTGGGCAGATCCTCCTTGATACAAACAACCACCAGGGCCCTTCTCCCACTCCCTGCTCTTCTCATCCATATTTGTCCTAACAAGGAAAGCAACCAGCAATTTCTCTTCGTTGTTTTTCATATTTTGGTCTTCTTTCATTTCTTCTTATAGTAATCCCATGGGATGAAAATGCTTAAGAGGAATAGCCTTTTCTATCCCCTCCTCTGCATCAACTTTTGTCAAGATGCAACCAGACAAGGTAGTAGATAATCTCATCCAGGCTCCCTTTTCCACAAAAGGTTGGACCAGATGATCTTTCGAGGTCCCTTCCAACCTGAGCTGTTCTAGGACTTCAAATCTGGTATCAAGCCACAACTTTGCCTCTGACATGATGTACAGCATGAGAGAGATTGCATTCTCGGTGGGAATAAGGGATAACTACTTGGCAAACAAATGCAACATCTCATTTTAAGAGTTGTGTTAGGGAAATACACATTTCCCATCATGTAGCTTTCTTTTTTTCCCCCTCACTGGTACATTTCTGCAGTATACAAATGTATTAACTCAGAACAATTTAAAAGTTACTATTTTAAAACGTACTAAGCAACCTGGATGCCTTTCAATGCATTGTAATCAAATAATATTTTTTTTTATTTGTACAATTGAAAATAACTTCAGTTTAGAGTTCAGATTAACATATAATTTAATAAGTTTCTTCTATTTTCCCATACCTGTTTACCCGAAGAAATGTTATTTTCACTGCTGTGTTTTAGACAGATATAAGGAGTTAATTCCACAATTTTTAAGAAATGTCAAGAACTAGAATTTAAGTTGTGATGTAGATAATTTCCTAATGCCAGGCTCCTGAAGAATTATCTTTACTGACCACTCACCATACAGTATTCCTCCTAATTATCCATATGCTGCCTTTTGTCATGTCTGAAACTGTCAAGAATGATTACATTTCCTGTAAGCTACCTTTCAACTACTGCATTTTCATAAAATTGAGTAGATGCAAAATCAGATTGCTCTTGTGTTCAGATGTTGCCAGCAGACTGAAAGATGTAAGAATTCCTTTGCTGGAAATGTCTTTGTCATCTCCCCCTTTGTCAGCCTTGAAGGACACAGCAGTTCCAAGAAGGCATTCGCACTAAACTTCTTCAGGAGTGCCAGCACCTGGACAGTATTTTGACACCCTTTCAACTGAAATCTATGGAAATAATCATTCCGTGGGGACACACCTCAACATTCTTACATATTCAGTATTGCCACACAGAGTATCATCTGCCATCCTGAAACCTTGCAGCTGATGAGGAAATATGATTGAGAACTTCCTTCACAGCTTTTACAGCCAAATAATGAATTATCTGCAATGCCTCTTCCTGCAGCATGCTTACACGGGCCTCAAAAACACCTCAAACTAATACTTGGTCTGATTTCCCATGAACTTCTAGACAGACTGATGTCTTGAGTTAATGTTAAGCATCAGCCACTGAAAATACTGATATGCTGTCAAAGACAAACCATTTGACACCAGTATATTATTTTTATTTTTTCAAATACTGCTACTGCAGCTTCCTTATGATTTTAGAAATAATCAAACAGAAAACAGTCTATTCCCTTTTCTACTGTGTAAAAATCAACAACTAGCAAAAAACCTTTGTTGTTTTTGTGCTTTGAGGTATCTATTGCTCAGAGGAGTAAGAACCTCTTTTCAGATAAATCTTTGCTTTCTCTGTGAGAGAGGATCTAATATATTGCTGTCATACACAAAGCTCTCTTCCTAGAACGATGAACTCTCTTACCTGTAGTTGGAAAACTACACTATTGCTTTCACAATCAAGTGATGATACTACCATAGGTTTCCAGCACATCTGCCACAGTGATGTTTTCACATTTATACTTTATAAGAAATGTTACTATTACTTCTTTGCTTTATTCCACTATATCTGATGTGATAGTTCACCATGGAACTTCTCCACAAATTGCAGGAAGTTTCCTGACAACTATTGCCAACTGTATTGAGCTACTCAATACCATTTCTTCACTTACTCTGGAAGGCTGAAAGTTTTTTTTTTTAGACATGTATCTGGACTTGTTTCAGGATTGTTGACACCGCAGTTGCAGTCATGGTCACAAAACTTGTGGGACCAGCTAAAACCACATAAATAGTAGTTATCATCATTTTTAAGTCACAATCACTCTGCATCACATCTCCACTGGACCAGGTCAAGAGACCTTAGCTATGGTGCCTCAGCCAATATTTAGCTTGCAACAAGTCTGTATGAGAAAGTAATCTTCCAGTTTGCAAACTTTCTTATGCAGAGGAATAATTTCTGCAATTCCACTGCTACTGTGTAAGCACATTCAAACATATTTACCGGCATTTTAGTAGGCATGGAAATAATTTCTGTGTAATGTTCATAAACATAAGATCTTTGAACTTCAATTGTGCTGCATAAAGAGAAACTACTTTTCTTGGAGATGAAGAAAATACAACTTTGCCTACAGCAGAACGATAGGATGGGAAAATGAAACAGCCTTTGGTAGACAAAGATATGCAGCCCATTCACTCAGCAGTTCTTCAGAGAGAAATTCACAGCACTATGTGCAGTCTTTGCTGGATTGATACTTAATTCTGAGTAGATCCTGCTGCCTTAAAATAATAGTTTTAATCAGAGTCTGAGGGATTTACTACCCTGTGGATTTTTTATGTGTGTGTGAGAGTTGTGTGGGTTTTTTTTCTTGAGAGAATGAACTACCTCAGTTTTCTGTTTTTTCATTCCCTTTCAGTTTACAGATTATTAAAATTTATCAGTGAAAATGTGGACCTTGTGTTGGAAATTTACATCTTCAGACTTAATTTCACTGCATATGTTTACCTCTTAGAAGGTTTACCTTCCACCTCCCACAGCTGAAAATGATAAGATCAAGTCTGAAAGGGAACCCACTGCTCTTTCCAGTTCTACTAGAAGAGTCTTCAAAACCCTCCCTCCGTAGTCACCTCAGAAAACATCAACAGCATAACATGCTGAGAATCCCTCAGGCCTTGAGTCATCCTCTATTTATATGTTTCCAAAATTGGATTAAAATTCTCAGAGTACTCTGCTGAAATCTCTTAACTGGCATTGCACAGAGTAAAACCCTACGTGATGAGTATTTGTTCTCTTGTAGTCAGTAGTGATGTTTTCCAAAGTTTTCTCCCTCACATGCTATTTCGCCATCTGTGTTAGAGGCTTAAGGTGACATCATGTTTTCACAAGCAACGTCTCAAAAGGGAAGATTTATAGTTTCTTTTTTAAATTTCAGGGGGTTTATTGCAATTCTGAGATTTAAATAAAAAAAAAAAAAAAGAAACTTTTTCTTCTAAGTATTTTGGTTAGTATGTGTTAAAATCTGAGATTTTTTTCAGACTGACTTCACTTCTGAAAATAAAGTGATTTCTTGCCATTGCTTGACTGACTGATTCAGGCCTCTCCTTAATCCTGCTACAGATGAGCGAGATAGACATTCTCCAAAGCCACAGACATCTGCTTGTGGATCAGCATGAACCCAGCAGCTTCCCTCCCCGCAGTGTGCTGAGCACAGCCGTTAGGGATCCCATCCTTCAGCACTCCTGCCGTCTCGCTTCATGTGTCCCTTCTCCCATCCATTCCCCATACACTTGATTCCTGATCCTTATTCCTCCCATCTTTCCTTCCCCATTTCCCTAGCCTGCTCCAAGAACCGCCACCTGCTCAGGCTTTCCCAGCTCTCAGGAGACAAGGAATGAGAGGTTTTTTCCCCAGGATGATTCCTTTGTCACAGTCCTGTTCCAGCTTTCTTCCCCTGTCCCTCACACTCACTCTTTGGGGGGAATTGCAGCAGATGGGGAATGTCTCCTAAAATAAAGCTCAGGTTGACAACCCAAATAGGGCAAAGCAAGACAGATGATGGGATACCTCAGCATAGCAAGTCAGGTACCAGGGAAGTGCTGTGCAAGGTATCAGAGACCCTCAGCAAAGTGCAGTCTCATGTCCTCTTCCCCCAGCTGAGACCTCAGGCAACTGGGGACACAGCATGACCACAGGCCAGGGTGACAGGCCACCTCTGCCACAGGATCCTGGACGGCAGAGACACCTCAGCCTGCGCTGGTGATGTCTGAATTTCTGGGCAGGGGGTAGGGAGTGCGCAGAAGAGACTCATGTCGACGTCCATGAAATTCCCCTAGTCTGGACCAGAGCTATCCAGCATCATGCAAAACCATCCTCTTCCCTGGCAAGGCAGGGACTCAAAACCAAAACTGTCTGGCAAGACGCCGCCCCAGGACGTGGCCCGGCAGCTGCAGAAGCCACGCGGGCCTTCCTGGGGAGGCAGCAGAGCTCTGTGTCTCTAAATCCCTGGAAGGGCTGCTCTGCCGAAGGACTCAGGATTAGCTATTTTTGGTCTTTTCATAATCGGATGCCCACCGCGTGAGATGTGCGAGATGGCTCGACACCAGGCAGCAAGCGGAGGACTGTCTCTGGTGCGTGAGGGAACGGAGAAAGCACCGCGGATCGGGGCTGCCTTCGGCACCACGCTCTCAGGTGAGGACGCGGCCCCGCGCGCCCCTCACAGCCCCTCAGCGGCCGGCGGCCCGGGCACGGTCAGGACCGCTGTCCCACGCCAGGGCGGCGCTGCCGGGGCAGGCGCTGTCCCAGGGCAGGCGGCTGCGGGGCGCGGGCCCGCCGCCATGGCCGCTCCCCCCGCCAGGCCGCGCATGCGCCAGCCCCGCCGCCCCGCCCCTGCGGCGGGCGCGGGGACGGGAGGCGGGAGGGGACATTCCCCGCCCCGGGGCCGGTCACGTGCTCTCCCGCATGGCCGGGGAGGGGGCGGCGGGCAGCGCGCCGGAGGGTGGGGGGGCTGCGCGCGCGTCCTCGCGCGGGGTCGGCGGGGGCGCGCTCCCGGCGTGCCGCGCGCGCCCGTTCATCTGCTCCTTCCCCGACTGCGACGCCACGTTCGCCAAGGCCTGGCGGCTGGACGCGCACCTCTGCCGGCACACGGGCGAGGTGAGCGGGGCCGGCCGGCGCTGGCGGCCCGAGGGAGCGCCCGCCCCCGAGGGGCCACCCCGCGGGGGTTCCCGCTTGCGTCTCCCCGTCAGCAGGCGAGTGGGGGGCGGGGGGGGCGTGTGACTGAGGTGAAGGGGCCCAGCAGGCGGGTGGCGGCCTGCGCGCCCCGGGGCCAGGGCTGCCCCGGGCTGCCGGCGTTGTCCCTCTCGGGGCGATCGGGCAGCCTGCTTCACCTCGTGGGCAGCCAGAACACCGTGGGGGGCTGCATGGGTTATGTCTGAAGTAGCCGCCGCCGGGGCCTCCTGCTGAAGGCAGCCTCCGGGAAGCTGCCGAGCCCCCTGAGCTGTGGCTTATCGTCGCTGAACAACCCTCTCTCTTCCAGAGACCGTATGTTTGCGATTACGAAGGCTGCGGTAAACGTTTCACGAGAGATTTCCACCGCGCTCGGCACCTTCTTACGCACACGGGGGAAAAGCCGTTCGAGTAAGGCCAAGTTTTTTACTTCTTAAAATGGATTACACTTGTCCTTATAGAAATGAAAGGGAGTTAAAACTGGTGTGTGGGTCATACAGGGCATGCCGTAACAGCGTGCAGACAGCGTGAGACGTGGGGAATCTCCTTTAGCCTAAAACCCATCTGGCAGCGATCCATAGTAGATGCTTAAAGGAATGAGCAGATCTCTCTAGAACACAGAATTAAAGGGGAAGGGCAGTTGTCTCCTATTACTAATCCCTTAATATCATGGACTAGGAGCTAGGAGTTCCTACGTGCTTTATTAAAAACTTACTCAGATACGTTTTCTTTTGGCTTTTGATTGTAACTTAGCCTCTGGGTTTTTATGTCCTTAAATCAAATTTTTATACTTGGGTTGTGAGTTTTGGTTATTCTTCATGTATTCCTCTTGTCCAGTGATTTGTGTATCTGCCTAGGAAACAAACTACTGAGAGTGATAATAAGAAAATGCTGTTCATTTGTAGGTGCACTGCTGATGGATGCAATAAGAAATTTGGAACAAAATCAAACTTAAAGAAGCACACTGAGCGCAAGCATCAATATCGGCAAAAGCAATATGTGGTGAGTACGTTATCTTTGATACTGTGAAGTGGAGGCTAAACAAGCTCCTTCTTGTGTATCTAGTCAATACTTCGACTTGTTATGATGTGGTACTTGTACGAGTTCAAATGCTGTGATTGGGATTTCAGCAAACACTTGTGGACTGTGTTGTCATTATTTGGCTTCTGATGATAACTTAATTTCTTAAATAGTGCAACTTTGAAGGCTGTAACGAGTCATTCAGGAAACATCAACAACTTAAAGTTCATCAGTGTCACCACACCAATGAACCTCCCTTCAAGTAGGTGGATAATTTTAATAATGAACAATTTCATTTCAACACTGTAGATGAAAACAAGTGCTTTTTCTTAACCTTTTAATTGATGTGGCATTTAAAAACTGGAATGAATTTGTAGTGATGGCTGCAAATACATTTCTTGTACTAGTCCTTTGCTCACAGTAGTCTGTTTTGAGCAACAGTCTTGGTGCTCTGTAACTTCAGCATTCCAGTCATTTTCTTAGGGTTTATTACAGATTCACAGGAAAAATAAACAACCCCTTCCCAGTGTTTAGTTCGCACAGTCTGAAGTACAAGCATAAGAGGTTGCATGGTAACAAAAAATGCAGCTACCTCTGTTTACCTGTAAAAAACAGGGACTTGGCTAACGTTGAGGTGAGTGGTAGCTAGAAAAAGGCGAGAGGCTTGGACACCAATCCAAGAAGCTGTGCATTGCAACTCCATTGCAACTCCAGTATGACACATCAGTATAGATCTGATGAAAGCAAAGTTTAGTCTTGTGTTTTTTACAGGTGGAACGCACTTAACAGGAGTGTTCCACTTCACTTAAGCGCACTAGTATGGCGGGGTGACAGGCACAAAAATACTGTCAGTGCTCAGACTGCTAGATCGGTACAAGCCACTTAAACCCTCCGCTTTCTCTCTCTCTCTCTTATGTTTGAAGAGCCTACTGTGTAGTGATGTTATGAGGCTTGATTCTTTAGCTAAAACTTAACTTGCTGTATATGTGGAAATCACACTATAGTTGTAACTCTTGAGGGAATCAGAGTCCTCTATTAGAAACGTATTATGGAATTTTACAAGGTGGGGAGGGATGGACAGAACAGATCTCTAGGCAAGGGGAAACTTGGATTATTTTGTCCACTTTAATTGTTCTTGAGTTAACAAAAAATATGCAGATGCAGTGAAATAAATTAAGCCAGTGTATTTTATACCTAGATGTAATAATGAAGGATGTGGAAAGTACTTTTCTACTCCAAGTCGACTGAAACGTCACGAGAAGATACATGAAGGTAATACAGTTTTTTCTTCTTGCTTCAATTATGTTTTAGTAAAGGAAAAACTTCTTCCAGTACAGAGAGTACACAGGGATGTATGAGACATGAAAGTATTCTGGGCCTAGTGATCCAGACAGAAAGAACACTCCTTGTGAACAGTCAAATGGGTTACAGTTGCAAAGCATTGCAGTGTTCCATTACAATGTACTTGTGGCCTGCTGAAGAGAGCTCAGGATTCCTTCAGTCATTTCTTCTCCCAGTGTGCTTCTTTGTCAATAATCCGTCTTGTGGAGATGGGCTAACAGTCAAGGCACTAGCCTAGACCTCCAGAGGTTAGGATCAGTTGCCAGTTCTGTCACAAATTTCTTACGGAGCCTTGGCAAAACTATGTAGGCTTGCATATTAATGTACCTATGTGAAAGGTATTTAAGTGGAATTGTTAGGAGGTGGTCATGTATGTTTGAGCTAATCCTGCTACACTCCATTCTTTATTATTGACAGCTAACCTGCTTTCCAGTGCTAGATAAAAAAAAAAACCCACCATGGGAATAGGAAGAGTATCCAAAAATCTGTGATTCATACTCGTTTCTTTTTTAAGACAGGGACTTAAAGTTGTTTGACCTTCCCAGTCCTGGGATATAAATAGTGTTGACTTTTCTGTAGTTTGCTTAAAAACCATCCTGACTGCTTGACAGAACAGTAGGCTCTTTTGACTCTGAAATATTACTGTATGGTCAAGATCTTTGTTTTAATGTGTAATACAAATACTTACATAGAAATAATCTAGCAGTTCTTTTCATCTGAGTGAAAGTGTATGGCTGGTGAGGAAGTAGCTTTACCGAAGCAATGAGAAAGAGAGTTTACTAAAATCCATAGGTTGGAACAGACCTCTGGAGGTCGTGTGGTCCAGCTCCCCACTCAAGGCAGGGTCAGTCAGACCAGATTGCTGAGGACTGTGTCCAGTCAAGTTTTGAATGTTTCCAGGCGTCAGGATTCCACGGCCTCTCTGGACAACTTGTGTCAGTGATAGAAGGTTTCTTCCTCCAATATGTCAGGATTTTCTCATGTTCTAATTTGTGTTTGTTGCCTCTTGTCCCATCACCACGCAGTATGGGAAGAGAGGAGGAATACTGGCCTTTGAATTTTCTAACGCTAGAAGTGGAGCTCCCCCTTGTAAAACAGCACTGTTTGCTTTGTGATTGTAAACATTTGTCCTGTCCAACAGGCTATGCATGCAAGAAAGAAAACTGCTCATATACTGGCAAAACTTGGACAGAGCTTCAGAAACATAAGAAAGAAAGTCATCCAGGTAAACTCCAAAGGCTTTAATAAACAGAACTTAACTTTTGATACAAATAGGAAACAAACTGCTGATTTGAAATGTGTTCAGCAGGGACTCCTCTTCAAGTTGTCATTATGTCTAGACAAACTTGTTTATTAACACTTATCTGTAAAGTGGTTGTCATTCTAGCTAACCTTTAACTGGTGAAAATGCTACTCAGTGTACTGACTTTGCTTTGTGAGGCAGTTAATGAGAGAGATTATATAATGCAGAGTTTCAGATCTGGAAAATTCATACTGCATTATTCTCTTCCAGTCTCAGAGTTCCTTGCATCTCATGTGGGTTTTAGCATTGTTCTAGAGGACTGCTAGGGTTTGATTCTGAGCTTCTGTAAGAAGCTGTTCATTTATACTCTGCCTGTGCCTGTCTCTATCCTCCTCAGAGCCAATAGTTTGCAGTGAGTGTCACAAAACTTTTAAACGGAAAGATTACCTCAAGCAGCATCAAAAAACACATGCTGTGGAGAGGGAAGTCTGCCGATGCCCGAGAGAAGGATGTGGGAGAACTTACACAACTGTATTTAACCTTCAAAGCCATATCCTCTCTTTTCATGAGGAGAAAAAACTATTCTCTTGTGATTATCCAGGCTGTGGAAAAGCGTTTGCAATGAAGGTATGTACTTTTACACTGTCCTCATCTGAATCACATCATCTGAAATGATAAACTGAACTCCCTAACTCTTTTTTAAAATTTTTTCCCCGCTGCTCTTTGTAACTGTAGCAGAGCCTAGCAAGGCACACAGTCGTACATGACCCTGAAAAGAGGAAGCTGAAAGTGAAGGTAAGTTACACTCTTGAAAAAGTCCTCTAAATCATATTGTGTCACTTCAGAGGAAGGTAAACATTACGTGTTTTAATATGTGACTTCAAGCAAGAAAACAGGCCAGCTATATACTTAATTTGGGAGATTCTTCATTTTTGAAGCTCCTTTAAATAATGAAGTGCTGGCCTATTCACTGATTTCTTCTTTCCCCACCACACTAGTAGTCTTCGCTCTGTAGATATGTTAAGTTGCTAATTCTGGATTTATTTCTGCCAGGCAAAGCGTTCTCGTCCTAAGAGGAGCTTAGCCTCTCGTCTGAGCGGCTACATTCCTCCTAAAATGCAGCCAGGAAAGGATGTGGTTGTGACAGAAAGCAAGGCAATGGATAAGCCCATGGAAAATGGAATACCAAATTCTGACTCTGTAGTGGAAGTTAACGGAGACAACATTCTTCATGGAATGACCAATACAAAGCTCAACAATAGCTTTATTTTTTTAAAATAATAATTTAATACTGTTTACACCTCTTCATAAAGTCACAGATGCAACTCATTTGACTTCAGATCTTCCATTTTCATCTTCTACTGCACTGTTTTTCCGTTTTTCCATACTCTGGTATGCTTTCAACTCTTTGTCAGACATGTGTCTCAAAATACAGGTACTCACTCCTTCTCTAGTAATTTTTGGCTTGGAAACATAAGTGGCTTTCTCAGACACAATCTCCAAAATCTGATCAAAAAGCGTGAACTAAAATGGAGGAGAAAAATAGGACTAGATGTACAGACACAGATAGAAAAATATTTCAGGCTGTTCTGTAATGACATTATCTCCTGCTTGCTGTTTAGCTATTAACGAGCTAGTTGCTAGTCCTGGTTTGAGCAGTTCAGCTTGTCCTGTCCTAACCATTTGTTCTTTATTTATGAGCAGGTTTAGGAAAGTTACCAAAGGGATTGAGCCAATTCCTGACTTATCCTGTTTTGCTGTTTAAAGGTGTCTGTGAAAGTGGACCGCACATGACTCCTCACCACCTTCCTCTTCCACTAGATTTGGGCATAGTATGAGGCTTTCCTTTTAAGGGGCAGTATTGTTCTAGGGTTAGTAGAATGTGGTAGTATTGAGCTGAGTGATACAATGCATATAACAAGCTGAACTCTGAAGCTTATAATTAAGGTTTTAAATTTAAGGATAACCCAAATAGACTGTATCATGAAATGTTCTGTTCCCTCCCATATCCAGTTCTTCCTCTTGTTGCCCTTTCCCTGTGAATTTAACTTCTGATAAAAAGTTTTCTTCCTTTTGGATGAAGTGATATCGCTACTTTTTTTCCCAGAAATATGGTAGAGAGAATCATCAAGGAAACCTAATTCGCTAAACCCATTAAAAGGAAAAAAACCAACTTACATGGAATCTTTATAGAAAAGCCATTTGTGCAGCTGACAATGAAGACAAGTCCTAAGGCCCTGCAATTACACTAGTGAGGAAGTTGTCCTTGTCAGCTTCCCTAACATCTATAAAGATGTTTACTTTGCCAGTCTTGGAACAGTATTCCAGTAGTTTTTCACACAGCAGTGGCCTTAGCCACAGTTGCACAAACGCATCTTCAGGAGAACAGTTAGGTTATTGAAATATCTATCTTAAATACAGCAGATTTTTTTTTTTTAACCTTACTGTTAAACTTTACCATGAATGAGCTGGCTTAAGGCATCATAGAAAGGAAAATTTCACCACCCCACTTAGTAAGGTGATACTGCAAAGGAATAGGAACTGCTTAGACTCTGCTGTCAAAGCCAGTATTATAACTGCATTCTTAAGAAAGCATGGTATTTGAATTGTCTCTATGGGACTACTTTTTTAGAACCACAGTGTTTGAACAGATGCAGCGTAAGGTGAAGCAACCCTTACTTTCATGGGACCTAGACATTTACTTATTTTAGCCTCTCATTTGAGTGTTATTTAAAAAACATGGCAGAACTGAATAGGGGAAGCTAACACAAGTACACCTATAATGAAATCAGCCCAGTTTTCAGGAGTTGACTTACCATGTCCGTATTGCTATCTTTTGCTTGTCGGATGGTAACTTTAACATGGTATTTCTTTTCAATCCATTGTGTTATTTGGTTAGTCTTGGTCTCTAAGTCATTCTTGGCAATAGCTGAAGAAAAGGATAACTCCTTCTGAACCATTCCTGTTTAAAACAGAAGTAGAACTGTGTTGGTTTAACATGTGATGAACCTGTATTAGTTGCCCTCTTTAACAGCTTATGGTGCTTTGTCTGCTTAACTCCCTTCCCCCATGTTGCTTTCTCATACACAGAGCATCCCAATCTCATTGTCTCAGCAAGCACCACTCTCTTAAAAGGTGGCTACTTGGTATCTCAGACTCACTACCATCATGGAAGACTGAGTGCATGTTTGAGGCATACAGGGATGTCTCCTCAGGATCAGAAGGCTTAAAGTATTTTTATTTTAATTACAGTTTTGCTCATTCCACCCACAATGTAGGTCTAACAAAGATACATAGGTAGGCACTGGATCTGGAACTAAAGACTTAGTGTGCGATTTCCTGCATTCTGCACATAGTACAGCTGAATGTAAAAGCTTTGAAGTTAGCTCTTCATTTCAAGACCATTTCCTTGAATGGTGAAATGCAATATTCAGCTAGAAGTATGATGCTTTGTAATACACTTGAACCATCTGTGGTCTCTTCCTCCTTAAAGAGTCTCTAAAGTAGTTACCACTTGAATAATCTTTTTGTAGTTTCTTGAACAGAAAAACTACCACAATAGTGCTCTCCTCTAAAATCAGAACTCTACCCAAAACACAGATACCTTCATTAGCCTGAGGATATGAAAAAAGGATACAAGGTCAGATGCCTTTTCCAAAATCTCTTTGTTAAACTGTTGGAGCAGGCTGACTTAACAAAAAAGTGCTGAAGAGTGTTCAATACTGAAAAAGCTGTTCCCTTATTCTGTGTAAGAAAGGGCTCCAGACTTTGCCTTTCTAGCAGCAAGCTAAAAAGAGAATGTTTCATGACTGGTGACATAATTATGTAATTATACTGGTGTATCTGGTGCTCAGTTTGTAAAAGTTGCCTGTCACTTTAGCCTTACTGAAAAACAAATTCAGTGAGTCTCATGGAACCAGTCTAGTTACATTCACTTAAACAAAAACAGATTTTAACAGAAATCCAGCAGATGCCAAAATAGTAAATCCTGAGAAAGCAAAAGAAGGCTTCTCTGTGGAAGACTAGACTAATCCAAAATTTTATTTTTACCACCGCAAATCCTTAATATCATGGACTGCACTGGCATTGCTTTGGATTTACACAAATGCAAGTAAGAGGATTTAATCTCCTGAAACCACTTTTAATACAGATTTTTCAAAGTGCTCAGTGTTGTAGTGTCAACAGCCTACATACCTGGTTTTGGATTTGCTTTTTTCTTCTCTGCCCGTTTAAGCTGTTCTTCATGAATCTGCTGCCCAGTCATTAGTCTGTACACAGGAGGTTCTGCATTCTCATGAAGGAGAACTAGTTTCAGGTTATGTTGATCCATAAGTTTGAGTGCCTCTGCTCGGTGCATGTTTCCTAAGCTCTCTCCATCCTGGTTGATTATGTGCAAAATCCGATAGGGAATTCTTCGCCCAACACTTCCAAATACTGCTTTCCTTTTAGGTTCCTTATGAGATGTTTTAGCTGTACAAAATAGCTGAGTAAGTCCCAACACAGCTGACTTTTCAGGGTCAGGTACTACCCTCCAGAATGGAGAAAAGGCCCTCTTCTGTGCTGTTTGTGTCAGAAGAGTACTGAAGAATCTTTTTGCATATCTATTTTCATTTCTGGTTGCTTGACATAAAAGTTTCATCACACAAAAGACGGTCATCCTGAGGATGCAGGGAAGAAGAAAAAACAAGTTACCCCCATCAGTCAGATTCGTCTAGTTATATTCGAAAGACTTAATTCCACTTCAGTAAACCCTAGTCCTTAAAACTACTCTTTCAAAAAGATGCATGGTGTTACTATACAGAATGAGCAATCAACAGTAATTTTATAGTATCAGACAGCTTTAACCTAGAGAGAAAATCTGACAGGAACAAAATTTATGGAGGCCTGATGTTCTCTTCAGTGTTTTAAAATTTGAGCTTGAACTCCTTTAAAGAACCCAGCAATTCTAATTCATTTCTCCTCACAAGAGTATCTACTTTTACACAGCTTTTTTGTGTATAGTGAGGTTAGCCATTTGTTAAGAGGGTGAATTTGCTGTCAAATAAAATGATATGTCACACTTAGTATTTTCAGCCCGTTTTTTTTCATAAAGTATCTAACACAATGACTTTTTTCCTGGTTCTGATACTTTTCTTTGGAAAGTGTTTCATTTAATCCACATTAATTCAGAACCACCCTAATCACACAGTGAAGAAAGTAAGACTGCCATGCGAAATCTTCACCTTGGCATTAAAACATAATGAAGTAACCGTTACCATACTTGAAACTGTGACTTATCCCAGGCTTGATAACTCTTCTATAGCTAGCATGCAACTTGTTTCTCATAGCACTGACCCCAAATTCTGTATGTTTTCTCCATCTTCCAAATGTCATTTTGTGGAAGTAATCCAGCTAGTTACTTGATCTTATATTGATTAAGTACTAATATTATTTCACTAGCCTTAAAAGTGTCTTCACTGTCTTTTAAGCTCAAGTTCTACTGATTCAGCCATGCTTCCAAGTAAAAACAGTGCCTTAATTTTAAACCTATTTTATCAGACAAAGTATTGGTTGACATTCCCAGTTTTTCACAAACATTAAATTTAGGGTGTCACATTTTTGTTTATTGTGAGCTGATTTTTTCCAGTTATCAAAACTATTTAGATTTCTTACATACAGAAAGCATGCATCTAAGTACCATTTCACTAGAACCATCTAATAAAAACACTGATAATATTTTTCTTCTTGAATGATGAAAAAAATTTGCAGGGAAAAAAAAAAAGAGAGAAACACAGATAAAACTTGCCTGCAATATATGGACTGGAAAGTAAGCAACTGAGTTGTATGCCCAAGATTCGTACTTGCAAATTAAATAGTTACAGGCATCTATCCCGGCATAGTACTTGTGAAGCTATAAACTTTCAAAACAGGCCTCAGCATACACCAGTGCTTGAAATCTGAAGACTAGTGAAACTGATCTGAGACATATCTTCCATTGTATTTTTTTCCCTTTTCTTCCTTGGTTCATGGAATCCCCCTGGCAGTTTTGGTGCACCTGACCATTATTTGTATTTTGTTCAAAACTTCAGAAATCAGCCGGTTTTTAACAGCTGCAAAAACTTCAGAAATAAAGAGCAAACTGTGGAGTATTATCTGCAGTTTTGGTATTCTGTGTTTAAAAGTACAGGGAAAGCCAAGGATGATAAAGGAAACCAAAAATGAGTCATGCCTGAAGAGCTGGCAACAGTGTGACTTCTTTTGCCTAGGAAGGAATGTGACTCCACTTTATAAATATATACATGCATACATATATTTATGTATGACACTTGTGTAATCATGTATCCACGTGCATTCATATACATGGAGAAGGTGCTAACAATCAGCAAGGATAAAGAACTATTTATAATTCTAAGCAGTGTTGGCCTAGGAACAAGTAAAATGACTTGCCTGTGAATAAACTAAATCTGAAAATGGGGACAGTTCAGAGCCTGGGTCAGACTTCACATTTTCACAGTACAGACAGACCCGATACAAACTGCTTGAAGATGGTACCCATCAGTTCCTGAACAGGGCAGTCTGACTAGGCTGTGTGCTACAGCAGGACCCTGAACTCAGCTAGCTGCAGAGCACAGAAAAGAAATACAAGAATACAATACGAGAAAGACACAGCAGAGTCTAAAAGCAGCACTGGTAGAGCTACTGTCCCTTCCTGCCCTTGGCTCTGCCTCTGCTGAGTCCTGACCAGAACCAGCCCTGGGAAATGCAGCTTTTTCTTGGTCACGGTGACAGCCCTACAACTAAACACCCACAGCCAACACACAAGTATCTTTGTGCATCGCTAGTGTAGCCACACAAAGGCTGCAAAGTCCTTATTTTTAAAGTGGTTTCATAAACTATCTGCAGACTTTGCACTGCAGACTTACAGACCATAATCTGTGTGTCACTTTGGTGCATTATAAAATACTATCATTAAATTTATCTTGCGTTCAGAAAAGCCTGGCTTGCCTGTGTCGGTTACTGACTTGTAAAACTAAGTAACAGTAGCACAGCAATGGAATAATAATTTATTTTAAAGAAATGTTAGCCTTGGTCTGCTAAATACATGGCTTTGCCTTATTCTCCTTCATTCTCTGTTGCTATTTACATCTAATAAATCCTGCCTTAACTGGGAAAGAAAGTGATCCTTTTTTATGCAAGGTTTTTTTCTTCACACAGTACAGCACGGAAGCATATTTTGCTCTGTGCATTTCTATCACTTACCCAGGCCACACGTTAGCAAGGGCAGCTGACTGCGCTGAGATTGAAGGAGCGGGCAGGCTGCGGGCAGGCCGGGAAGCAAAGCATGGCTGTCCCTGTGATGCCTGCAAGCAGTTGGTGCCGACTGCTCTAAGAGGCCTCAGACTGGAATGCACCCAAAGACATAATTTTTGCAGCTCTGATGGGCACATCCCAGACAGGGCAGATGAACCAGCAGGCACCTGTGGAAGCCCCTCAGAGACCCTTCCCCAGATTTTAGTACCCTTGCGCAATGTATTGACGTATGCATTGGATTTTCCGGAAATAGGTGTGTACTCGGAAATTACATGAATATCCATGTCTTTTATGGTATATAATAAGAGTGCCCTTGTCTTTCAGCATGCACGTCAGGTGGAATGATCCCCCGTGCATCCAGCGCTGCCATAAAGAGTGCCCGCCTGCTAAAGCGTCAAACTAAGTCTCAGAGCGTTCTTTTGAGACCGAATTTACAGTAACACCAGCACTCGCAGGGCGAGTTTTGCCACACGTGAGAGGGCCTCGGTGCCGGCAGCGCCCTGCAGTTGTGACGGGGAGTGTTCTGCGTCTTGCCGGAGTTGCTGGCCTGTGTTTCCCTGGGCCGCCTCCTGTAAACACACGCTGTCGAGGCGCTAGGTTAATTTTCCGCGTAGCTGGGCCCTGCTGCGTTCGTCTTCCCGGGTGCGCACGGCGGGGAAGCCACCGTGCGTGCGACCCCGTGACCCGGGTGGGGCGGTGCAGGCGGGCCCGGCGGCCGCCCCGCTGCCCCGAGCCCGGCGGGACTCCCGCCGCCGCCCCGGCCCGGCCCGCACCGCTCTCCTACGCGCCGGGCGGCTCTTACCTGCCGGCCGGGTCGGGTCGAGCCGAGCCGCCGGCCGCGGCCCGCCGCCGCGGCAGCCGAGAGGCCCAGCCTGGCCCGCCGGTGGGGTGGAGACCGGCCCGCCTCTCCCCTTCCCCTTCCTCCCCTTGCTCTTCCTCCGCCTCCTGCCCCCGCCCCGCGCGGCGGCGCGCGCGTACAAGCGTGCCCGTGCCCGTGCCTGTCCGTGCGCGCGCGCCCACCTGTTCACCCATGGAATTGCGGCGCGGGTGCGCCGCGCGCGCCCGGCCCCGCGTACAGCCGCGCGTGCGCACGCCTCGGGCAGGCGGCGGCGTGTGCGAGCGTGGGGCGCCCCGCGCGCACAGAGCGCCCGGTGTCCCTGCGGGCCCGCGCCCCTGCGCGGCGTGGTTGCGTCTTGCCCGGTTCTGCGGCCGCGTGCTTGCGCTGCTCTCCCGGGCGTGCCCCACGGCGTCGGCTCTTTCTCCTGATTCCCGGTGTCTCCGCTGCCCTGCGGCAGTCGGTCGCGCGTGGGCGCAAGCGCCGGTGGCTCTCACGGCGGCCCTCCCAGGAGGGTGGCTCTGCGCCCGAGTCACCCCGGCACCTGGCCTGCCCCACCCGCGGGGCTCTGCGCCTGCCGGGGGCTTGTGCCCGTGCCGGGAGCGGTAGGAGGCAGCGGCGGGTGTGCGTGGCGCTGCGCAGCTCGCCGGGCGGTGCAGGGTGCGGGCGGTGCGTGGTAGGGATGAGTCTGCAGGGGTCAGTAGCGTGTGCGTTTGTGGAATGGCGGGAGTCAGCCTGAAAGCTTGTTGGGTACTTGGGTTTGTTACCTTCTTTGGCAGGCTGCCCTGCCCCCGGTTTGCAGGCTCCGTCTTCCAATCTGAGACAGAAAACAAAGGAAAGCTGAAATTCACATACAAACCCTAGCTCCCCGGCTGTAAGTAATACACTAAATGAGTAAAGCGCTAAACAGCGTGAGAATCTGCTGTTCCGTTGCTCTGGTGGGGCAGCGTCCCTGCAGAGAACGTTTTGGAGGAGCTGAGGTGTTTGTGTCTATTGCGGGATGCCGTTTGGCCAGCCAGGCTGGAGCCGCGAACAGCGCTTGGCCTGAAAGCGTGCTTGTGTTCAGAACGTGGTGGGAAATGAAGCCGTAGGAAGCAGCTGGGAGGCAGCTCTTGTCTACTGTCCTTCCTGCTTAAAAAAAATCAGGACTTTTTAGGTTATTTGCTTTGGGCCACAGCTAAGTGACCCCTCTTTCAGGAAGAAATGCAATGAAAATCTGAGCTTCATCTTTTTGGTGTGAAGGCTTTCTGTTCTTAACTATGGGTTTAGAAAGGTTTAATTTCACATGTTGTACAGTCATTTTGGTACACACATGCAAAAATGTCCGTTACTGCCTTGTGCTCTTCATCATCACAGAAGACATCATATGCTAATCGTGTGCAAACCCAGGAAACTTTACTGAATCAGTTCACAATCTGAAATTTATTCATATCACCTTATTCTCATTAAAACTCCTCACCTGAATACGGAAAAACGCCATTAACAGAATCAGCCAAGTAGATGGCGAGTTGTGTTAACAGTCTGGCTCGCAACTATAGCTTCACCTATTCTATGCAAATAGTGCCTGTTTTTTCCATCCTGCTCTTTTGTTCATTTCTTGATTTCGCTCAGGCTTTATGCCTTTACAGTTGTAAGCTCTTTGGGAACAGGGATTGCCATCACTGATATCAGTAGAGTGCCTAAGAAAACTGGATCTCAGTTTGATGCTCTTGAAATATAAATTATTGAAATTCTACAGTATCCAGTTGCGGAGAGTGAAATATTCCACAATAAGAAAAGGCAAGACAAAAATGGTTTTTACTGCTCTTTTCATGGTCTGGAAATAAAGTGTGGAATTTGAATAACCGTGAAGGGAAGTTTTGGCAGAGCGAGAGAGAGGTGGGGTTTTTTTTCATCTTCAGCTCTGCAATGTGCATTAGAGAAGAGCTTGTCAACAGCCCAGCTTGCAGTTAGCTACTATTGCCTCTCTGAGAACCATCCCCATAAGACAGATAATTTTCAGCAATGTTAGTAGGAGCAATAAAGCTAATAATCCTCTTCCCTGTGATAAAAACTACCTGCATGAAAGCAAGGTACTCTGAGGCGGTACTCACAACTTGCATTCTTTCTCTCTTCCCTTTATTTAATTCTGTTAAGTTTAAACCTGATGTTTGTTTTATTTCATGCCTTTCTAATTAAATTTAGTGTGCCAAGAAATAGTGCAGCCTTCTCATGCTGTTTGTCCTCAATTAACTTGATCTTTCTGGGAGTTCATTGTACTCTTTCTCCTTGTCCTTTGTCTCCTGTCCGTTTACACTTTAATTGTCTAGGGGCCGTTGTTTTCATATGTGCCTGTCACAGTGGGACTGCAGTCTTAGTTATTTGAAAGACACTATCATAATAAATGCCATTAATAATAACTTTCTCGCTTCTATTTTGCCTGATGCACATCACCCTCTGCCTACCCCTGACAATATTCTCAGTTGTTTATTTGGTTTTTAATTCCTAAATCTGCATCTGTCTTTTTTTCTATTTGACATTTAGTTTCCCAAGCAGGTTAGCAAAGTTGTTGTTTTCACTTTATTATTTTTTGAGCCAAATCAAGGCCTGTTCTGCCAGACCTGGTGCCAACCCATAGATAATTTATGCCCCAGAGAATTTAAAATGCAAATATATGAGAAGGAGAAGGGATGGTGGATAGAGAGATTTCTTGCCTCATACATGAACAGTGTAGTGATCTGCCAGTGTGGATATTATTAATGTTATTAATTAATGTCAGACTCGAGATGCTACTGGGAAGCTTCCTCCACATTCACAACCATTCTGTGGGGGACAGTTTGATTGTTCCCTGAGGATATTGGAAACTGGTTCCAGTCCTTCTGTGTTTCATGGTCAATCTGCCCCTGAAGCTATTTGTTCTGGATACAGAGAGCTGCTTGTAATGCCCAACAGATAGGGAGAATGCCCTTAACTGGATGACAGAGTGCTCACCTGGAGACCCAAGGCTCTAGTTTACTTTCATTCAAACACCGTTATTCATTTTATGGGAGGAAGAAGCAAGCTGCTCAAGTGCCTTACACCTTCAAGGAGCTCATACCTTCTGGCTCTGGGTGGAGGACAGATCTTACTTTGGTCTACAGTGAGCATCTTGCTACTTTCTAAACTGGACTGTAGTTCTCAATATCTGGTATGAAATATTTCAAGTACCAAACAAGATCATCAGGAATTTATTAGTGATATTGTTGGGTTTATGCAGTGCCTGGGGCTCTTGGTCATGGACCAGAAGCAGTGGGTGGGACAGCAGATTTTTTTCACCCTTATTACTAAATCTGGGGTTAGTCTCCTGCAGACTTGTGCTTGCAAAAATACTGAGCAGATGGAGGGCCACTTACCCCGTGCACAGGGTGGGAAGCTTTGGGGAAGACTTGAAGAGTGCCTCTTTCTCCTCCCTGCCCCTGCTCTTTAGCAGCAGCTGGCATGGCTCACCTTCGTGCTAGTTAAAACCATGGCTGTGTGGTTCTGCAGCCCTCTGGTTCAGAGAGGGGCCATAGCCTGCCCTATGCAGTCCTTAGTATTCCTTTTCCTGTTAGTGTTTACAAAAGATTTTTGCACATAATTCAGATGACAAACTCCCTTGTGCTGAGCTGAGCATTGCCATATGGCAGAGAACACGTCAGAGTAAACATGTATTTAAAGGACACAGAAATTCTGGGTATGTGGTAGGTCCAGATTCCTGGATTCTGCAGTAGCTCATTTACTCCTTTTCCACCCCCGGCTTTTGAAAGTTACCTCCTACATATTCTTCTCTGTTTTTATTCTAGCAAGAGATAGCAAAAATTAAAGTAAACCCAAAAATTCTGTTGAGTGGTAAACAGTCACTGCTAACTGATGCCCTGCGCAGAATATACAAATACAGTTGGAACAGCTAGAGTTTTGTTTGGTTTCTGAGATCAGCCCCCGCTGTAGGAATTAAAATAAATCTTTTGAAGATGCATGCTCTGCCATTAAATTGCTTGGGCTGATTTACTGAATCCAGGCAAAGAACTGATTTTGCTCCCTGAAAAGCAAGGCTGACTGAATTTATATATCATCAAATATAATCGGATATAATCAGAAAGCAAGCCCATGGGTCCCTGGGGAGAGACACAATTAAAGTTAAAACTTCCCAATGTAGAAAGTTTTTTAACTGTCTAGTTTTACATCTTGACTGTAGGGAGAGGAGTTCCCACTGTACATCTAAGACATTGTTCTGCAGCCTTTGCGAGTTGCTGGGTTCAGCTGCGAAGATTTTAAAAGCTGCTTTTGTTGGCAGCCTAGGACACATCCGTGACCTTATTAAAGTGGAAGTGAAAGCTCTCTTTTTTTTTTTTTCTTTTTTTTTTTTTTTTTGCAACAGTAAATCTACTAATTTTACAGTCAGTTGAACAGCAATAGATTAATTTGTTTAAAGTCTGCATTCACAAAGAAAACGTGAACTTCGCTGCCTTGAATACCCGAAACTACAGTGCGATATTTAAAGGGTAGAAACTATTACAACTTGCCCTAGAATGGTCCAAGCAGTTCCCTGTCACCTGCTTCTCAGCACAGGTGCTGACCTCCCCGTCTATTCTATCCCTCCTGACAGACTAGCAGCAAGGCTGGGGCTTTGTGTGCAACAGAGAGTGCTTTTCCAATGACTGGGCCAGTTTTCTTCAGCAACCACAGGAAGCGGAATAAAGAAAAGGTTAAGGGCCACCGCAAGGGTCAGAATAGGTTAAATTTAGTTAACATCAGAGGTTATAGCTTTTAACAAGAGCATGAAGGAAACTTATTCGAAGATGCAATTTGTTTCTTCTTTGTCAACCATTATTTTTTTTACTCTATTGATAGTGACAGCTTAACAAAGTTTTTATATGCCAGGGTTTTCATCCTTTAGAGGATAAAGAACTGTGATGCAAAAAAGAGATGCAGGTGGAAGACTTTATAAAGCCTCCATGATTTTCAAATTGAGGGTTGAAAGTAGGCTCCCTGCGTGGCTAAGTCAAAAATAATTTGTAAATGTTAAAAAAAATACACATTATGGACAGAGGAGCTGCTTTTTTTTCTTCCCCCCCAATGTAACTTGCCAAGAGTAGTGTTTTATCACAGGCTTTACAATCTGAGTGGTTTTGTATGTATTTTTTCCCAAGGTAATCTTATTTTCTTTTTTATCTCCCTCTAAAGATGATCAAAGTCAAATACGCTTAAGAACAGTCTTCCTCACATCCCTTCAAGTTTTTTTATTGTGTAATGCGTGATGCTATTTTTTTGAGGTTTTTTTTTCTCCTAATTTAAGTGAAGAAGCAAAAGCTACAAAACATACTTGGTAGGTAGATGCACTGTGGAGTTCTCATTCAGCTTCTTGGAATGCAAAGATGAGGAAAGTTTAAATCTTTCTGAAAACTATTGAAGAAAATTATTTTTTTAAAAAAGTTCAGTAGGATTTTTCACATGTTTATACAAAACAGCTCATCTCCTGCCAATCAATCTTTTCTTCAAAATGAATTCATAAAATTACTACTTTTTTTGTTGTTTTATCCTGGTACAAAGTAAAGAACTGAAATCAGATTTTAATTAACTCTGACAGAATTTGTAAGTACAAGCTACGTGTTTTCATAGTTTGGGTTTTTTTCTTTTAACATGCTTTCCTAAAGAAAAAAAAAAAAAGCTAATGTGATCATCCTGTCTTCCTATCCATCTGTCTTTCTGCAAATTGTCTCAGCACAGTTTTAATCTTTGACACTTCAGCCCAGTTTGGCAAAGAGACAGGGGCCTCAAAGATACTGTACATTTATAATAACTATAAATATTTTTATATTTCTAAAAGGTTTTGTGAAAATCAGTGCTTAAACAGTTGAGAGACCCTCAAATTAATGTCTTGTTCTGGCAAAAGGGTTTGTCCAGTTGACCAGACAGCGTATGTGTATGGGCTGCCCAGTTAGCACACAGATCAACTACAGCTCATGGTGTCTTTTGCATCACCAGCTGCCCAGGGGGCTGCAAAGGTGATGTGGAGGGCTGAGGGAGAGTGCTGCAGTGGGGGACTTAGAGATGGGAGAAGGAGCTAGGACATTTTGAGGGCAAAGGAGAGGCATAGGCGCCATGCTGTGGGGGATACTGATATCTTTAATTTTGGTATTTGATATTTTAGATCTGTGGTAGGGGATAGGAAGAACAGTGGGAATGATTACAGTGGGAACTGAAAGACAACAGAAACCTCAACAATTCAAGTATCAGTTATTTCAGTGCTCGTGGGACAACCTTTTGTTTGCCTACAGGAGAAATTTCATCTCAGTTGTGGTGTCATTGCAGTCTGCGTGACCAAGGCTTGAAATGTGGAATTCACTCAGTTGTGTTAACTCAGACTAGCGCTGGGTTCCTGGCTGTATGACTGAGAAGCTGATTTTGCTCTCCAGAGGGCTGTATTAGTCCTTTGAGAGGCACATCATCACTTTGACACTTTTGGGAGGGTTCTGTTTGAAATCAGTTAGTATGAACTTCTTTGTCGGTGTGAAATAAATTCTTTCCTAAGGGTCAGCTAGCAGATCTAGAGAAAGTCTGTTCAGCTCACAGATAGAAGTGCTTGTACTGGCAGACACTTACCTGCCAAAGGTCTACAGAAGGGGTGTAGGGAACTGGAGAAATATGGGGTCTTCTCTGTCCTCAAAGATGGGGAAAATGACACAATCCAGATTGAACAGCTGAGGGCTGTGTATCCTCTCTCTTTGGTCCGCATGTGCAGAGGGGCAGCCTCTGTTGAGGAGGTGACTTCCTATGGCCTAACTGCAGCAAAAAACAAATGAGAAAATGTATGGCTCTCCACAGCCCAGACAAACTGGCCTGGAAAAACACAACAAAACCTCCCACTTACTATTCTGCTCATAAACTGCCACCAAAACTCAGCTGTGAGGAGAATAAGAGCATCTTTTTTAAAATGTGAAACATTTTTTTTTCCTTCTGAGCTTCTCTTACAGGCTTTAAAGCATTAATTTCAAAAGCTTCACAAAGGCAGCAGGCATCAAATGGTCCAGACTGAGTGGAAGCTTGGGGAGGAGAATTGCAAAGCAAGCTGTGTGGGTAATGGCTGCAGACACACCAAAGCAAGGTTATTTGTTCATTACAAGTCAGTGATGATGGCTTGCTTTAAATGATGGAGCAGCATTAGAAGAAGAGTTAGAGCATCCCAAAATGATGGAGCAGCTACATCTTCTGCCTCATGTTTGTGTTGGCTGGGTGATTCTTGGCCTGGGAGTCAGGAGATGTGAGTTTTGACTGCAGTGCTGCCACTGACATGCCCTGTGACCTTGGATAAGCCACTTCATCTTCGTGCTTATCCTCTCAACATTTCATCCACTTAGACAGAATCTCCCTCCCTTTTTCCTTGCAGGGTCTTTCCCTAATTATATGTCTGGACCACGCCTAACACAATGGAGCTGTGCTCTCAGGTTAGGCACTGCTATGATCTGAATGAACAATAAAGAAATACTGCACTCAGTACTTCACTAGGCCATCTCAGGGCTTCACTGATAACCTTAATAAAAAAAAAGTCCTTCAAAAGACTGAGTGTTCCTGCCTACTGCCCAATTGCTTGCTTTTTGTGTAGCATCTTGAACATGAAAAAACATCAATTATGAACCCTGGGTTGTCAGCAAATAATGATTTATAGTATTTCATGCTTCCCAAATTATTGGTAATATATTTTTTCTTCCTGAAATCTCAGCAGTAGCTTCAGTACTTCACTGTGCCTAATTTTTGTCAAACTGAATTATAAACCAATATATATGCTGCTATAGTTCTTATTCATTTTGATAGGTTTTCCTTAACTTTGCTGTTTTGTGTAGGTACAGTTCATGTGTCTGAGACTAGGGACAAAGCCTCCTCCAGAATTAATTACACAGCACCTCTGAAATATACTCTATTTTATCCCCATAAGGAGGGAGACCACTGTCAGGATTATTGACTCTGCAATATGATCTCAGCAAAATTGGTATGTTCTCTAAGATCAGCTTTCCCTGTAGATGCTCCTCTACCTGGTCTAAGATGTAAACTTCCTAAAAAAAAAAAAATACTCTACCCTTGGAAAAAAAAAATCTACATCCTTCAGCAATAAAGCATTTGTACCAATTCATACCTGCTCTTGCAGCTCCTTCTGTGCCAACCAGAATTCGGACTGGATTCTTCCGGGAGATACGTATGGAAAACTCATTATCCAGAGTTTTGCATTTTACCCTTTCCTACAATCCTTTGGTTTTTTTGTCTTTATATCAGATGTGATTTTAGAGAGCAGCTGCAACAAACCCCTCACAGCTAGGCCAGCTTCCAGTGTCCCGTGTAAATTGTCTGATCACAGATTTGTACATTGGTGACTTCCAAACCTCACAGTGCATTATCTATCTCATGTTTAATTTCAGTATTCTCCCTCCCCTTTCCCTTCTGCCCTCCCTCCACATGCTATAGGTTTATAGGAACAAGTTTTTGGCTCCAGGAGGAATGACTATCAAAGACAGTTTACTACTTTGTGATAAAAGTGTAGAATCGGAGCATAATTCAGGTTGGAAGGGACCTCAGGTGGGATCACCTATCCCAATGACATACCAAGAATTTTGTATTATGACCTCATCTTGGGTGAAAAAAACCCCTTGTTTATCTGTGAATCACTTCAGGAATCAGCAGGACCTAAGGTTCTGCCCTTTTACATTCTAATGAAGGATCAGGACCCTTATGTATACATTTTCTTAGAAGCAGTTACAGTCCTACAGGCTCAGTCCATTTGAAATATAAGGAACTAATCTGTATTTGAGTAGAAGGTTGAGAATTTATTTATTAATAATTTTAAAGCATTTAAATTGTGCTGAGACATCTTTATATTCCAAGCAATTTGTGTATTTATTTGGAATCATACACCCGTGATACTTAGATAGTATCAGACCATAAGTTATAAAACATGGATGATGAAACCACAAGGAATAAGTCATATATTTTTCTATGAAGAGCAGCAGGAGGTAATTGTTTTGATAAGAAATTCAGAAACTATCTCTGCATTAACGTGTAGAATTGTACTCAGAAATCAAATTAATTGTTCCCACATTCAGCTAAGATCAAACTCACAAACATAGATGGTGCTAGAAGGGCTGAGCAGAATTTATTCATGCTGTAAAGGCTCACGTGCATTCGTTCTCTTTAAATTTGTCAAAGGAAAATCATTCTGCAAAACGTACTAATGGGAAGTTCTGTAAGTACTGTTCACCATAATGGGATCTTAAAAAAACCTTAACTTACTAATCTGCAGCTTTAAAGTGTTTTCCCATGTTCAAGGTAGTATAAAATTTGTGCCTGGCCCTAACAAGTAAGGGAATTAGCATACATAGGGAAACTGAAGTTTCTTGTTTGTCTGCTTGTTTACAAGGAAATAGAGCAACAGAGATGGAAATTTTTTTTCTAACACCCAAATCTCATACTTATTCATCTAAACCAACATGTTTCAACACGCCACTGAAAAAGATAAGAGTTATTGTTAGCTATTTCATCTCTGGGTAAAAATAAAGTGGGAAAAATCGCAGTATCTTTTCTTAAATTGCCAAAAAAGGGAAAAAGTTAAAAGCAAGCCTAGAAACCGGGCCAGCTGATGCTTTATTTAGTGGTTCTTTTTCCATTAGCTCACCCTGCTTTTGTAAACTTTGGAGAGGAATGCCATGTTACAACAGTAACATTTGCTTTGCTTTTACAGTTACAGATGTGTGTAATGAAAAACAACTGTACTTTGTGAGCTTGAAATATAATTAACTGGTGTTCTAAAAGGTAAATGGTTTCTTCTAATTATGTCTAAAAAACAGTTATGAGCCAAGCAAGGTGGTTTATATAGAGTAGCTGTAACAAATGTCTGAGTAAATATATAGAGGCTATCCCACTCTTTCATTCTGTTATTTTAAAAGTATTAATCAAAAAGATCCTTCAATAAGATTCATTTTTTGAAAAAACATAGCATTTCATTGACGCTAAAAGCTTTGCTCTGGGATCCTGGCTCAAGAGGAGGGAAAGGCAGGTTCAAGTTTTCACTGCATTAGCTTCATATCAAAATCTGTCATCTCACATCATTCCAGGCTAGATTTGTGAACCTAGTTTTCCACACTCCCCTGCAGTTGTCCCCAGCCATTTACAAACTGACTGCAGGACAAACAGAAAAAGCATAAAAAATTTCCAAATTTGGATATTTTCAATGAAATTCAATTACTAGTTTTTGGTTTTCAATCAAGATATTTTTGCACAGTGAACAAAGCTACTGATCTTTTCCTTGGCTTTTAAAAAAGATTTTGTCGAGTTATAGATCCAAATGCTTTGATATGAAAGTGCCCTGAGGTGCTTCATACCTTCATTGCCTTCTCCAGGCTGGGTTTTCTAGCCAGACTAAATTTCACAAAGTACACCAATTACTAAATTTAGTAAATTGTGCCTCAACAGTTAAGCTGAGAATAGACTAGACTAGACTAGACTAGACTAGACTAGACTAGACTAGAATAGAATAGAATAGAATAGAATAGAATAGAATAGAATAGAATAATTTGAGTTGGAAGGGACCTACAACAGGCATCCAGTCCAACTGCCTGACCACTTCAGGGCTGACCAAAAGTTAAAGCATGTTGTTAATGGCATTGTACAAATGCCTCTTAAACACGGACAGTGTTAGGGCATCCACCACCTCTCTAGGAAGCCTGTTCCAGTGTTTGACCACCTAACGGTAGGTCAACCCACTCAACCCAAAGAGTCCCCACTTTGAGTTCCTCTGAGAATTCAGAATGGCATGTCCCCATCAAAATGTGCTTTGTTTGAGACACAGCTCACTGGGACAAAAGGGGCAGAGCATTCCACAGACAGAAGACATCCTTCCAGTAAAAATGAAAAGATGTTTAGTTTTAAATTGAAGTTTTTCATAAAAACAGTTTCAGTGGAAAATTTTTGGGCAAGTTCTAAACCACACCCAAAGTTTGCCAGGAAAAAGGGCAGAACAACATTGTTTGTTGACCATGTAAGCTCTTATCTTTGTTGAACTCTATATGGGTTGGAAACATCTACTTGTAGATTGAACAAATGCAGAGTCTTAGAGTGGTGTTAGTTCAGCCGCTAGAACTGCATAATGTCATTTGCATAATCGCTCCCATACCAGTAACTACTTGATACCTCTGCAGTTACGGTGGTAGTTTGTTGAATGCATAAAAGAGGAATTACAGAATCTGCTTCTCCTCCCTTTTTGGTTCCCTGTCAATAGGGAAAGGGCCCATTATCTGGGGCAGGCACACAGGGATGTGCACTTCAACAAAGGGTTATGGTCTGTGTTCATTATATGCAAATTTGCTAGAGCATTAATCTGCTACACATTAACATAATATCAATTGGTGCATCGTGGTAATTCTCATCTGATCCAAAACATTCCTCGTGTAAGCAAAACAGTTTAGCTACATCGAGAAATGATGAACTAATTCATTTTGGATCTAACAATATCAAAATCAGCAAGTATGAACCAGAGTTGAATATGACCTGATTATATGTGCAAAAACCCACTGCCTTACAGGCAGTTTATTCATTTAAATAATCAAATTAAACAAGATAGTCCTAAATGCATCTTGCTTTACTTGATTACTTAAATAAGCAGCCATCTGGAATGAATGACACAGATGAAGTTCTTCCTTCAATTTTTCTTCTTTTCATTTTTCAACACCAGAACTGTTTTGCACCTTCTTATTTCAAGTTACATGTTTGCTAGAGTATCTTTACATAGATTGGGGACAGTAGTTAATAGAAATTATAATACAAGTACAAGCTGAACTCACTATCTCTACAACTTGATACTAGTCAGCTGAAGGGAGTACATTAGCATCCCTATTTATACGATTATTTTAGGCACAGGAGAATCCATTTGTTGCTAGAGGAATACAGCTGAAATCTGTCAGGATTAGAAGGCGAGGAAGGCTATCAAAAAAAGGCTGAGTAAAAACCCTAGCAAGCTGAAATAATCCAGTTCTCTATTTGAGGTCAGAGTCCTAATTTCTTTAAAAGTATTTCTGTCTTTTCAAAACATTTTTTTGCTATTCTTTAGTAAACAGAAAATGCTTTTAGGGTTACAAAGCATTACTTAACGTCTGATCCTGAAGGGTGGGGTGCATGTGTAAGAGCTGCTTTGCACATAGGTACGGTCCTACTGACTTTGAAGGGATAAAAGGCTTGAGAAAAGTTATGGATGCAGGAGAGCACTTGAGAACTGGGACTGCTGATGGGCTTATTGGTAAATACCTGTGCATGTCTTTGCTTAGAGCTTTAGATAATTATAGTTACAAGAATTGTACTACATAAAAATAGTAAAAGCTTATCATGTTTAATTGGGGTGGAATGTATTTTACAGTGACCTGATGTAGAGTCTCTCACTCAGAAATGCATCCTGTGCTCTGCAGTATCTTGAGAAGACCCTCAGTTTTGATACTTATGTAATACACGTAGGAGTAGTATGACCAGCAGTTGATTCCTCTCCCTTAAGGATGTAGGCCTGCGGAGCTTGACCTGATTTTCAGCACATACATCAGTCCTGACAGCTGGGTCTCTAAAACATTCCCAATGTTCACTTTCACCACATGCCTTCAGATCCTACCCTTTTTGCCGTGTGACTCTGGAAAGCCCACGCGTGTGGGTGTTGTTGTGGTATTCACACTATGCATGTCCTGGTGTTGTCAGCTGGATGATGTGCTCATCTGCCATCTGTATTTTGCTGTGCGTCATCTGGCTATTGCCATTCCCCTCCCTGACTGCTCCCATTTTGCAGGTGGAAGACTGCCCACGTAGAAAAGTTGTGGGCAGTATTGGCAGTAATAGCTATATTTGCATTTACGCTCCAAGCGTGTGATGAAGGAGGAGAGTTGTTAAAATAATACTTTTTCATTTGTATCAATGTACAACATATGGTGGATTTGTAAAGAAAGGCAAAATTTGTAAGATGCTTAGTGTGGGCTACTGTGTACGCTGGCAAGGTGACTCAATGAAGAGTTAAGATTCCTGGATTATAGTATTTGCCTATTTCTACCCTAAGACCTTTAAAAGTAATTTCATTTCTTCATGCTGCCATTTTCCCTCCCACCTGTTACCTTGTCAGGTTAGCCAGCAGGCTCCCCGAGGAGTTTGCACTGCGTTTCAATTGATGTTCATACGGTGATGTTCATCATGGGGATATGGCTGCCATGGCATAAAAAAGGACTGTCCATCAACTGAGCCATAGTCCCTGACTGCACAGCTACTCCTAACCTAACACAAGGAAGATCTTTTAATGTAAACCTCAATGAAAAAGGTTCAAGTTAATGTAGTTGATTGATTTTGGCACACCAAGAGCTTACCGCATCACCCCTAGATCACCTCACTGGAGAAGCCAGGCAGGTCAAGATAACTCTGTGGTGCAGCTGAGTCTTCCTGTCCAGCCAGGGTCTCTAGGTGCTGCTGTCATACAAGCAGGTAGAAAAATGTCTTGAGCAAGGAGAGCTGTAAAAAGGAACTGAAATAGTATTGTTACACAAATGCCGTTTCCTTCTCCTAGGTCAAAATACCCTTAACATCACAGAGTTAGGTAGGAGTGGTTAACTAGAAGAATGTCTCGTTCCTTCTGGTTTATCAGCTTCAGAAGATTTCTGTCATGTTTTGAATATATTTTTCCTTCTGCAGCAAAGATTCCAATGTGGAAGGAAAATAAAATGGCAGGTTTATCTCATTCCAAAGTTATTCTGACTTTGTCAGTTTGACTTCAATGTAAATGTAAGAATGAGGTATCCTTTCCATTATTAAGCTAGAATAACCTTTCCTCCTCCCCATCCAGCACATACACACACTCCCTAGGGCTGCTAGTTGTAATAACTAGCTCCTGTGCTAATGAGAGTTTCCAAGAAAAACACTGACAGGATTAATTAATGGGTGAATTTCACTTTAATAAATATATAGGCAATTTTCTAAATGCAGATGGCACTGTCCACCCTGCTATGGGCTCAGCCTAGAGCTACTTCATACAGTAAGTGTCTGAGGGAAGTGGTTAATTTCTAATATGCTTCATGATACTGTATTGGGTTTGCATGGCCAGGTTTTGATAGCGTGGGGGCTACAGGGGTGGCTTCTCTGAGGACCTGCTAGAAGCTTCTCCTATGTCTGACAATCAATGCCAGCCAGCTCCAAGATGGACGTGCTGCTGGCCAAGGCTGAGCCCGTCAGTGATGGTGGTAGAACCTCTGGGATGACATATTTAAGAAAGGGGAAAAAGACCTGTGCAATGGATACTGCAGCCAGAAGAGAGAAGTGGGAATATGTGAGAGTAACAACCTTGTGGCCACCAGGGTCAGTGAAGGAGGAGGGGCAGGAGGTGCTGCAGGTGCCAGAGCAGAGATTCCCCTGCAGCCGTGGGCAGCCCATGGTGAGGCAGCTGTGCCCCTGCAGCACACGGAGGTTAATGGTGGAGCAGATGCCCACCTGCAGCCCATGGAGGACCGCACACTGGAGCAGGTGGATGCCTGCAGGAGGCTGTGACCCCATGGGAAGCCCACGCTGCAGCAGGCTCCTGGCAGGACCTGTGGCCCCATGGAGAGAGGAGCCCACGCTGGAGCAGGTTTGCTGGCAGGACTTGTGACCCCGTGGGGGACCCACGCTGGAGCAGCCTGTGCCTGAGGGACTGCACCCTGTGGGAGGGACCCACGCTGGAGCAGTTCATGTAGCCTGTGGGAAGGACTCATGTTGGAAAAGTTCAAGGGGGACTGTCTCCTGTGGGAGGGACCCCGTGCTGGAGCAGGGGAGGAGTGTGAGGAGTCCTCCCCCTGAGGAGGAAGGAGCAGCAGAGACAGTGTGTGATGAACTGACTGCAACCCCCATTCCCCATTGTCCTGCACAGCTTGAGGGAAAGAGGTAGAAAAATCAGGAGTAAAGTGAAGCCTGGGAAGAGGAGGAAGGGGGTGTGTGTGTGTGGTGTTTTTAAGATTTGTTTTTATTTCTCGTTATCCTACTCTGATTTGATTGGTAATAAATTTTCTTGGAGTTGAGTCTGTTTTGCCTGTGATGGTAATTGCTGAGTGATATCTCCCTGTCCTTATCTCAACCCATGAGTCTTTCATTATATTTTCTCTATCCTGTCCAGCTGAGGAGGGGAGTGTCAGAGCAGCTTTGGTGGACACCTGGCATCCAGCCAGGGTCAACCCACCACAGATACTGATTAGAAGAGAAATAATGCCTATGTTTGCTTCCCAATGCATTATTCATTTCTCTACAATTTGGAAATGTGATGTCCTTTTATATGTTCACCTTTTCCAGACCTGTCCATTAAATCATGAGAAAGAAATAAATGTGCAGTGTCATTAGAGCAGTCTCACATGTTTTTCCTGTCAGCCTGCACGTCCCATCAGTCACAAGGTTTATTCTGTATCATAAAAGGAAAAGATAGCAGCAGGACCCTCACTTTGGTTATAACACAGGCTAAGGAGTGTGACATACATTAAAACATTTGATGGCAAGCACCAATCCTGCCCTTGCAGGTCCAAGGAAACCCAGGCCCTCCTGATGTTTGCTAGTTCATATGGTCCAAGCTCCTCTGTAAACATGGTATTAACTTAATGTCATACAACATTCCCAGTCTTAATATGAGGACAGAAAAACAATGTTCTTGCCTGTCAGATCCCAGATTTCAGGATTTTGCAAGCTAGTTTCCTTCTGGCAGAGTAATCGGCAAAGTAAAAGGTGGATTACTTTTTTAATGTGCCTTTCTTATTTATGCACAGGTGCTGTTCTTTGACCAGAGGTGGTCACACAGAAATGCACCTTCTCATTCTGAACACTCAAGCCCGCTGCCAGTGCCTCGGTGCCAGGTACCAGTTGTATGTGAAGAATCAACTGCAAAGACCCGAGAGACAGTGCTGGACACCGGTGACTGATCCCTAAAGGAAGGGAGGGACATATGAATGGGTCTTGGGAGAGACTGGTCCCTGACAGTGACTAGTGGTGGATGCTTACAGAAGGATGTAAGGACAGAGTAAGTAGAGATTCTTCCTTAGTGTACCCTTCTGGCTTAGAAATAGCTGTGTTTGTGTGCATGCATATTTATACATATATATCCATTCCTGCTTATATACTTGTGGAAACATATATTTCCATTTTCTTGAGATAGAGGTTGCGTTGCCGTCTTTGTAATGGCACTTGATTTTTTTCTCATACTGTTTGTATCTAATCCCTTTTACAACTGACCTGTGCCTTTATGTATGTCATATCTTGTGACAACCATTTCCAAAATTTAAGTAAAATAGTATTTTTCTTTCTTTTAAAACTTTATTCTTTGAGAAATAGCAAATAGCCATTCCCTTTTGTTTTTTCAATGTCATTCATAATTTAACGTATCACCATCTTCATTCTTTCGGTAAACTTCAGTGCCCTCATATTTGCAGTCACTTCTCATAAAAATAATTCCATGCCTTTAGTATCCTTATCTCATTGTTTGTCAGTTCTAGCACATGCTTTTAAGTTAGGGAGATGAGAACTGTATACAGTATTCATTGTCTGAGTACATCCATACTATGGCATAATAGTGTTTGCTATTTTGGTCTCTGTTCTTTTCCTAATAACTCCTGACATCATATTTACCTTCTTGACCACCACTGAGTAATGAGCTGGTATTTCAGAGAGCTATTCAAAGATCTCTTCCCTGGTGATAATAGCTAATTTAGAGCCAATCACTGAGCATACATAGTCAGGATTGTTTTCCCTCATGCACATTACTTAGCATTTATTAATGTTGGATTTCATTGTCCATTTTATCCTCAAAGTCACTCCACGGCATAAAATCCATCTGCCTCTCTTTGTAGCCAGTTGTCATTGTTACTCCCAGACAATTTTGCGACATCAGCAAACTTTGTCACCTTACTCTTCACCCCTTGTCCAAATCACTTATGAAAATGTTGGCCAGAACAGCTCCCCAGCGGTTATCTCCTTCACTGTGAAAAACTGCCTCATCTTTTCCACCTTTTGTTTCACATCTTTTAACCACTTTAGATTAGTTATTAATCCTCATAGGAGGATTTTTCATGACAGCTCCATTTCTGTAAGAGCGTTCATGAGGGACCTGAGTGAGAGCTTTTTGGAAAAAAGAAGGAGGGGGAAGAAGGACCAAAAAGAGAGTAACAGCACAAAGTTACTTGTGCACAGAGGAAAAAATACTTACGAAAGTAGGTGAAGCAAAGCTCCTACTCATACCTGGAGGTAAGATGCAAGCAAGTGAGAAATGAAATATGAGTCAACTCTTTGGGTGAAAAGATGCTCCATGGAGCCAGGGTGTTCTTCCAGTCAGCCAGGGAATCTCAGTCCTTGCAGCACTTCAGACCCTGACTGGACAATGCCCTAAGGAACCCGAGGATCAGGTTTTAAATCATGCATTCCAGTAGTCAGTGCAAAGTGCCAAACCTCCATCCACAGCAGTTGCAACTCTGGATATTTTATTTGTCAAGTTGTCCTGTAACTGTCCTGGCCAATGATAGTGTTGGTCTAACCTTCTGTGATGGTCCCCATGTGCAACCCAAATCATGTCTTTGAGCAGCACCTCTGTATGAAATCATTTCATGTCCCTCCTTTTAGATAACAAATTATCTTTCTCCCAGACAAATCTGATATTAATTGTCACTTATAATTAGAGATAGTTTGTTATTAAAGGGCTGTAAAAAAGGAAATCACTGTTTAATTCAAGCTGTCATTTAGTGATTTACTCATGACTTGCTTGTGTCCTTCAGGCCATCAGCAAAGGTGATGTATGAACTGCTCTGTCTGGAGAGTGCAGTGGAACTGGGGCTCTGGGGTGTAGTTCATCACCCTGATACACCTGGTAATGGATTTATTTCTCAACTGAAAAGGGCACAGCAGTATGAGCAGACAGGCCCACTGAGGAAAGAGTGTCAGCTCTTCTCTGATTCTCTCACTACTCCCTGTGAAGCCACCTTGGCAATAATTCCACTGCACTCAGTGCAAGACCCTGAGCCAAACTCGAGCAGCTGTACAGAATTCATCCCCATCTTACTTCTCACTGGGGGCCCACCACTTTCCTCCAAACTCAAAGCTTTGCTCAGACTTCAAAGATCTGTGGTCTCAGGGGTTAAAAATATCTATATAAGCATTCCTTATGTTCTTCAAATAACTGAAGTGATAATTTTCAGAATTTCATTTACAGCACTCGTTTTATTATTTATTTATTATTTCTATTTTATTTATTTATTTAAGATAAAGGTCATGGACCACAACATCACAAAACAGTTTATATTCCATGTTTATCTCTTCAGTCTCCATCACACAGGGAAGTATGGCAATGTACATTGCATACTTCCTTTGTCTTTTTACTAATTGTAAAAGAAACACAAACTCATTTAATATTTATTATTTATTTTATACTCCTTTACATCATTAGCAGTTCAACATCTAAGCTTAAAGGGGGTTTGAAAAATGTTGTAGTTATTGTTGTGAAGTCTTTTGTGAACACACACACATCCCACTTTGTTCCTGACTTGCACTGCTCAATGGTGTTACCATATGAAGCAGTCTCAGCAGCTGCTGTAAACTGTATTTCTCTTCTTCCAGCCCATGATATGGCATACCACCCATTGAACTGTGCAGGAACTACATCTGTGCTGTGATTCATGACTGAAAAACTGATCTGGTTTAAAAATAAATATGTTGCAGGGTTTTTTAGACATGAGGCCAAGAGCCCTGACTTTGTTCAAAATGTAGCTGCAAAATGGTTGCTTCAGAGCCAAGGTGTAACACGGTACCAGGTGGGCAAAAGAAAGGGCTGCAGGAGTGAGGGGACAGAGATGCATTGCTGCTCCCCACAAAGCCACAGTCTCATGTGGAGACAGTTCTCCATCAGTCACTGCTCTCATCCCCTTTCCCTGCCCTTTCATTCCTACCTACCATGCTACCACCTGTGCTATACTGACGTGAGCAGTTTTGCGACTGCTGAGTCATACAGCTGAAAAAAGACTTTGCAAAATGGCGGGTTACTTTGTGTCCAAGTAAGTACAGTGGCCCTGGTCACCCTATGTTGCACAAATGACTGGCACAACTGGTGGGCAGACTAGAAGCAGAAGCAAATGCTGAAGATGGAGTTGGAAGGAAATACGGATTGACTGTCTTGGCAATGTAGAAATGTACATAATACAAACATATTTGAAAAGTATACAGCCCAAGAACCAGACTCTATGCCTTCCACATCTGCCGTGGTCATACCACATATCCCACATGCAGACACCATGATCCCTCACACAGCACTGCCTCACTGTCACTCTGGTGATGCCCATGCATGGGTAGATATTCATCATCAGCTGGCTGGGGGTAACACCCTTAGAGGTGGTGTTGACTTTGCAGTTGTGTGATAGATGACACAGTCAAGCTCCAGCAGGACCAAGAAATATGCCTTGGTACCATAGCAGTTCCACAAAGATATCGCAGAAGTGTTTCAGGTAGCTGTGGGTGGGGGCAGAGAGCTTACTTTGTCTCCTGACTAACCTAGCACAGCACAAAGCAGAGCCTATCTCCTGAGGAGAACATGGGTGGCCTGGGCAGGTGTTGCTGAGACTGCCATAGCCCAAGGGCCCAACTGTTTGGTATCATGAATGTTTGCACTCATGATATTGCTATGGTGTCTGTGTGCCCTCATCACTACCCTGGAGCCCAAGGAAGAGCCCAAACACACAGACAGCAGAGTCAGTGGCTGCTCCTGACATCTGAGACTCTCCACGTCCATGTACTTGTGTCCCTCATATAGACTCCACGGCTGTTTTGTGTTGAAACGCACAGTTAAATACCACGGTGGCACACGGATGTGGTCGTTTTAACACCATTCCGTCTAGTTTCCAGCTAAAAGCCATTTCCAGGATATGAGACACAAGACATCCTGTTGCTTAGCAGGTTTCCATGTCATCTCTCCATGTGTTTGCACCTTTCCCCTCCTCACTGTGGGCCAAACTAAGTCAATGTTCCTGCCCTCCCCAGGGCTCACATGACAGATAAGGTGTGGAAGTTGACAGCCCGTGACTGCCTCTGTCTTGGTGAGGTGACTGTCCCGGGGGGGCTCTGCAGGGGTAGGGACTAGCAGGTCCTTCCTGCACCCCTGGGGCAGGCAGTTTGGGTTCCCCTCTGGCATGACAGGAGCTGCTTCTCTCCCCACATGCAGGTAAATCAGAAATCTGGACCATTAGACAACTTTTGCTCCAGTTCCTTTCCTTAACCTGCTGATGCAAGTCACACCATACCCATAGCACTCAGCTGTGCCCCAAGACTCTGACCAAATTCTCAGTTTCAAGTGGTTTGTTACAAGCTGGCTGTAAATTGTGCAGGTAGAGTGTGTCCTCCCCCAGACCTCTCTCAGGCCAAGAACACCCAGATGGACAAAGTACGATCCTTCAGAGAGCATCCCCCAGCCCTGAGGGGGCCAGAACCCCAGTGGCATCTAACATGGGTGAAGTGCTGGGACATCCTGGGCATGGCTTGGCCATCAAGGGCACAGAAGCTCTACATCATAACAGGGCACTGGAGGGAGGCTCAGACAGTCCATCACTGCCTGTGCGCACAGGGTTAAAAGGAAAAGACAACCTGCTGTCATCCATCCGGAACAAAATATGCTCCATGGCAAAGTCTTTCCAAGGACACCTACTCACAGGGGCAGCAAATGTGGACTGCAGCCTTCTCAGGAGGCTTCTCTGGAGAAGACTGCAGAGAGCAGGAAGCATTGCTGGGGTTAAAAAGGTCCATCAGTGCAGGGACAGTAATAACTGGCAGGCAATCTGTTCACCTGGGGGGCAACTTATTTTTAGTTGCTGCTGTGGAAGGGAACACGGTTTTGTCCATCTTCAGAAGGGAGTGGTGCTGGATTTCTCCTGGAGGAAGGAGAGATGCTTAGAGAGAATTAAGAAGGCTACGGCTCTTCCATTAGTACAACCTGACACACCCTGTGCTGTGGATCATTTTCCTGGGAAAGAGGCTGTGTCTCTTCATCCAGCCTGGAGAAAGACGTAATAAGCAGCTATTAGCATTGTATCTGCAGGTCGCCGAGTGCTGCAGTGAAGCTGGTTGTCAGCTCTGCACCAGGTTCCTGCTGTCTGCACTCTTTGAGTGGAAAAGTCCTTGAAAATCCATCCATTTCTTAAAATGGAGAGATTTGATTAAATTCATCTGACATTTGCTATGTAATAGGATCAATTTGGTGTTGTTTGGTTTGCTAGTACACTAATGTATTGTCTCTGTGCTCACAAACTCCCATTTTCAGTGAGCTGCACATTGATCTCTTTGGATTTTGGTTTACTGCTGCTTAAATTACTGTGCTAGCCCACACCTCAGAGTGGCATGTGCCAGGCTTCTTGCAGACTTTTGAGATAGTCTCATTGCCCTGATCTTAGCATGCTTACATCAGGGCTTAACACTCTCTCTGTAAGCAGGGGGAAAGGAAAAATACTCATGGGGGTGGGAGGAGAGGATTTCTTCTTTACTACCCAGGTTGTGCTTCTGGGATGTAGAGGAAAAACAAACTCAAACTCTGAAGAGTCCAGAACAAACTAAACCAGTGACCATTGGGTTTTCTGGGTTATTCAGGCCAGGAGCTTTTGCAAAGCATCAGCCTGATCGACAGGAAATCTGATCACAATTTTCTGTGCTGTGTATCATGTCAGAGGGACCCACCAGGTGAACTGGGGCAGCAGCGGAAAGCCAGCCATGATGATGTTGCTGCCCTGCCTCTCCTGCTAAAGCATGAAGAAATGAGAAAAAGCTCTGTTCTATCTTTATACCCTCACCAGCATGCCTGCAGCTTTTCCACCGTTTCTGTGTGTGTCTGCCTCTTAACACATGTACACAGATAAAAGCAGTTTTGGCAAGAGACCAGATGAAGGATTTAAAAAGCACATTCCTGTCCTTACTTGGGTCTCGTCTTGCACAAATAGTGTTAATTTTTATTGCTATTACATACAGTAAATGCTAAGCAGCATCCATTGGGATCCACCAGGAGTCAGGCCGGTGGCAGAGCAGCTGAGGTGCTAGACATGGGGCTGGTTGCCTGGTGAGCGCTGACGTTTTCTGGCTGGCTCTGCTGTTCTGCACCAAGGGCAGGTGCAGTGTCCGTGTCTGCCAAAGCTGGAGCTCTCCTCGAGCTGTTACCAGAGACAAAGGGAAGTGTGGCTATCTGTGGGGTTTCATCTGTTTATAGTGGAACAAGCAGAGGTGTTATTTAGGATGTAGCTGGCTCCCATGATAAATCTCACTTCCTGCCTCCACCACACTCCTGTGCACACAGAGGACCTCACAAAAAATCCTAGTTTCTCAGAAATTTCCCAGGGTGTATTTTATTTACAGAGCCAAAAGTCTGGAAAAATCAGAAAATGTGCTACAGTTGTGCTATTTAAGCATTTTCTCCATCACAATCCTTTCTGGAGTGTATCTTAGGCTCATGCCCAGGTGAGCTCCCCGCTGACCTAGTTCTTCAGCCTGCAGATCCTTCTCATAAATTCGCAGTATTTAAGGGCAGAAGGGAACCTCAAATCGCCTGGGCAGACTGCCTGTCTATCACAGGCTATTACATTTCATTTGCTTACCTCTCTGTCTGGAGACCAATTACTTGTGTGGGAATACAGGCATCTGGCCTTGAGCTGGCGATCGCTATTGCCTTTGGCACTGAGAGTTAATGGTTAAGCACCCTGGCTGGTGGAGGTCTGCGCTCCACCTCCAAGCTGAATTTGTGTGGCTGCAGCTTCATTCCTTAGTTCTTGCTATGGCTTTCTTCTGTATATCATACAGTCCCTTTGCAACTGCTGTTTTCTTTCTGAACAAGTTTATACAAATTGTTGCAAGCTCAGCTCTCAATATCCTTTATAAGCTCTTCAAGTTTTTCACAGCAGTATTTTTTCCAAGTCTTGAAATGGGTTTTCTGTGGAAACTTCTTAAACATTGAACACCTTCCAAAACTGCAGAGGCCAGAAGTAGATACAGTGCTAGAGTCATCAATGTCCACAGTTAAAACATCCCTTTCAGCCCTGGTTGGATATGCAGGGACCACAAGAGCCCTTTAGTTACCGAAGGGACATGTTTTCCCACTTTGCCCCTGAATTCCTCGTCCCTCCTTGGACACAGCTCTGCTGTCCTGCTCTCTTTCCTACAGTTCCACATCTGGCTCTGGGATTCAAAAGCCTTTTGTTTGTAGGGCCTAGCAGACTGAGAAGTCCAGCTTACAGTACACAGCTGTCCTGTGCCTTCCACCGGTCTCTGGGCCACCTGGAAAGGTGCTGCTCTCCTGGCCACCAAGGAGACCGCCAGACCCTGCGGACTCCCGGCGAAGGCACCCCATCCTGCATGTGCTCGCCGAGTGCTCTGGTGCTGCTGACAGCTGCTTGCTGAGGGGTCAACAGCCAGCTCGTCACTCCTTTCAGGTGTGGAATTTTAAAAATAGTATCTAAGAAATTCCTTTTGGCATCTTTTAGAGATGGAGCGATTCAAGAATCTGGCCAGATAATGGAAAATGAAGGACAATACACAAAGGCCAAAGACGGAATGAGGCAGAAACCAAAGTGAAGGTCTCAAGGGCTCAGGCATAGATCTGAGTGACTGAGCTCACCGAGTCCCTGCCGTGTGCTATTTGCTGGGCTACAGCTACTCCTGGGCAAGCTTTTAGGCAGTGGCAAAGTGAGGCAGTAGGCACTGGCAGGGACACAGGCCCAGCCTAGCCACAATGTCTCACCTTCCATGAACAGTGGGAGAACAGGGTCAGAAAATTGCTGCAGCCCAGATGGGACAGTGTAACCTGGCTTGGCACGCTCACCTGGTTGGGGTTTGCATCTGTCTTGGGAGCCTTAATAATTGCCTCAGTAGCTCCAACATTTCATACATCTGGCCCCTGCTCTGAGTGCCGAAGGAGGTAACTTAGGAGGTTACTGTAAAAACCCATTAAAAACATCTTGATGCAAGAGCTCATGGGACCTTTGCTCTTGTCCGTGCATCCCCACACAGCCTGAGCATCTCCAACCTTCGGAATCAGCTGTGAGCAGGGTGGGCAGTTCAGCCTTCCCTAAATTGATGGATACATAATCCATCACAAGGACAATGAGTGAAATTTGCACTGGTGCAAATAAATGCAGCTCCTATTCATTCAGTGCAAAACCAAGCATATAAACCAAAGCTGAATTTCAGCTGGAGTCTCTTTATTCTGTAATAAATTCCTAAATGGATTGTCAGATTTGATATTCTCTCATAAATGTCTAATTAAGGAAAAAGCAAACCTCTGCTTCATAAAATCCCTGACTGATAGTACTAATAAAATGTCATAAATGCAATGAATGTTGTGATAATGCTTTTAGAGACTAATTGCCTTTCATTATCATTAGTACAGAACTGATCGGCACCCCAGACTAAGATACTAATGTGCCACGGTGGCGTTGCCAGATGCAGGACAGGCATTGGCCAGGAGGAAGAAGAGAAAGGACGAGTCTTTGTATCAGTGGCTGGGTTTGGTACCTTCCTCACCTGTCCCTGGGCTGGAGACCACCTTGTGGCCCCAGGAGCAGGAAGCCCTATCCCCAGGCTCTTGGGAGTTCACCATCATGGGTTGTCACCATGCACAGTCTGCCCTCCGCCCTGCTGAGCATTAGCCTTCTGGCAGGGAGCTGAGTGTAACGATTATGGCTTCCACCAAGGCAATTTGGGGACCCCCCAGCTCAACCCCTTAGCTGCGTTCCAGGCAAGAAGGAGGCTCCTGGATGGAGGATGCAGGCAGAACTTTGCTTTGCTGCTCCTCCGACATCACAGCAGTGAGCTCTTCCTGCATCCCACACTCATCCCCACACCCCAGCCGTACAGGGACTTTAAAGTTGGAGATGGCTGCGTGGAAATTATGTGCAAATATGCAAATTATTTCATTATGTCGCTGGCATGAAATGGCACACGCAGAGCGGATAAAAGCTTGGCAGCTACAGAAATGGGGAAAGCAAAAAGGAGTTCAAAGAGGGATGCTAAGCTCCCTTGTCTTCCTCTTGTGTGAGCGAGCTGCTGGGAGAAAACAAGCCTCCAGGCTGGCCTGGGAAAGCGTGACATCTCCACCTAGCTTTCTATGGCTACCTCCATAGTGCTTGGTTAATGCAGCTGAACATTGACTCTTCGGCTGGAATTTATTCACTTATTGAGCCACATTCGTGCTGCGTTTGCAGTATGTGTGTATTCTTCCCAGCCATGTCTAGTAAATCATGAGTGGTAGAGAGGAGAGACCAGGAGCTTCTGTTTTCTTTATCCTCCAAAGCAAAAAGCCGAGACTGGCAGCAAGAAAAAGGGGTGGCTTTGTGCACAATTTGTTGTGTAACAACAGCAGTGCTGGGGGTCAGGAAGGAATGGGACAGTACATCTGAAACACCGGGAGTTACAATGCCAAAGAAGTTTTGGAAGAATATGCATAAATCTTTTCAGCACACGTATTTTCCCAGCCCTGCCGAGGCCAGAGGCTGCCCGCACGGACCCGACATCGCGCTTGCCCCGAGCCCCGCAGCCGTCCCGGGAGCCCGCCTGCTCCAAAATCCCAGCCCCGGCTGGCTTCTGTCGGCTTCTGTGTCCAGCCTCACGCTTGGTGCCTCAGCAATTAGATCATTTAATAAACCATCTCATTTCGGGCTGTTTTGTGTAAAGCATTTTACCTGGCTTTATTTCTCGCATTGCTTTGTATTCCTTCAAACTCCAACCCTGCAAATCGATGCGGTGCTGCTATTGTTGCCTCTAAAATGTTTACTCCTAGCTCTCTTTAGGACCTAAAAGGCTGAAAACTGCATCGTAATTGCCCAATTAGTCCTAATGCTGCGTAGTGTTGACTGTTTAGTTACCATATATTGTGTACAGAACTAATTGTGGTGAAAGTAAATGAATGTGAAGGAAACAAACAAGCTACTAGAAAATAATTACTTGGAGTGTTTCTTTTTAGTACCTGTACAGCAGATTTCATTATAGTCAACAGCTTCTAAAGCTGCTTGAAATAGCGGTATTTGTCATTTTCATAGAAACTTGATAATGACATTAATTTATCTTAATGGTCTGTTCTATTGTTATAAATAGTAAAATTAGCTTAAATTGTCTTGCTTTTGCTGGTTTTGGATGGCTCCAAAGGGCCCCACAACAGCAGATGAGTAGATAATTTGGTGTGCTTGACAGATTTCCAATAATTTGTTATGTGGAACATGAGGTAATGCTAGTACCATTAATGTTCATTTTCCTCTAAATTCATTACTGCCCTTTTCCCTTTTATCTTTTTTAATGTCTGGGCCATTTTTCTATATTTCAAGTGGAGCTACAAAGCCTATTCATATTCAGCTATAGTAGCTATTAACATTCTGCACATAGAGAACATCATGTAGAAAAACAACTCTTTATGAAATGATGAGGCTGGTGGCTATTTATGCTGGAAAGTAGGCAAAATGGGTTGTTTGCTGGTATTAGCGATTGGCTGTAATTAAGTCAAATGTAATTTTAAAGAAATTTAAATGTTTTCATTTTTATAGCCAAGGTAAAACACAATTCAGGGAAATTCTAAGAAGGTGTAAATGCATTAATAAAAACTATTTTCCCTGTTTTCTGCCACTCCTGTTTAAACTTCACCAAGGATTTTATGCATGACTAGTTATTTACACAATATTTTCTGCCCAATTTAAACCTAATTAGTCTTGGGAAAGTATTAATGCTAACGGTACTTTTATGTGGGTTTGCTGATACGGTAATGATCTGAACAAACAGGAGAGCTTTCCATCAGGGAAAAATTACTTTGCTGCCTTCTTCTTTTCTTTCTTACTACTTTTGTATCTAACCAACTTCAGCATCCTCTTCCTCTTCAGGTGCAGAGATGCAGAGCAATGGAAGGGGATGAGGTTTCACTGTCTATATCTTGCCAGCATGTATGTAGCATAAAGGAAAACCAAAGCAGAAGCAGCGAGACATGTGCCATGGGGTGACTATGGAGGGATGCCTGGCACCATGATCATGTCCCTGTCATGTGGCAGGGGAGCAGGGGCAGGCCAGGAGGGGAGAGGTGCTTTGCTCTGGGAGAGGATGCCCAGGTGGTGCCTCACTGGTGACCGGTGGAGGTGATGGTGGTGAGCCCCTGTTCAGCCAGGTGGGAGAGGGATGACCCTGCAGGCACCCTCTTTCTGCTGGAAAGCACTTGGTGAGCTGTAGATCTTGGCAGGTCATTGTGAATGCTTCCACCAAAGCATGTTGTTTTGATGAAACCTCAAATAGAAAGCGCTCCTGAATGATGAAAGTATTTTTGAAAATTGACATTTCATAAAATCCCGGAGTAATCTTTCAGGAAAAGCTTCACTGAGAACATTCTTCATTTCTGTGTTATTTTTACATTATTTTTAGATTTCACAGAATCACAGGGAAGGGACCTCTGAAGGTCATTTTGTCCAACCCCCTGCACAAGCAGGGCCACCTCAAGCCGGTTGCCAGGACCATGTCTAGACAGCTTTTAGATATCTCCAAGGTGGGAGCTGATATTTCTTCAGTTTAGGTGTATCAGGCAACATGCACCTCTGAGAGACCACAAATTAACATGATAGTCAAAACAATGCATTATTTTAAACTTGTCCTTAAAATCAGCCACTGCTTATGCCTGACATAAAAGTCCACATCCCAGCACTGCCACTGCATTCTGATGGTGTGAGATGGGATCCCCTCACCCAGATTTAGCCACACAGTGGGGTCCTCAGCTAATCCCCGTGTCAGTCAGGTGGCACAAAATCCTCCAGGGCTGGCCCAGCCCTTGCTTTGGCAAACATCTAAGTATGTGGAGGGATCACCTTCCCAGCATCCCTGCTGCTCATGGAGGCACGATTAGAGGAGATGCTCAGCCTCTGGGTGAGTGCAGTTGGCTGAGATGGGCCCTCTCCACAGCTGCCAATGAGCTGGATGGGCATTTTTTCCCTCTGCAAGACTGTGAACCCCAAACGTGTGTGCCCTAATGCCAGCTGGTATTGCTGCCCAGCTTCCTGCAGCTGACAGCAGCAGCCAGCAAGGGCGCAGGTGCTTGTGGGGGTGGCTCATTCCTGAGTTACCAGATGTTACCTCTAAAGAGGTTATGCTTCCCTGACAGCCCCCAGACCACAAATTTTGAGCTGGGTTTTGTCTGAGATACATAATTTCCAACCCAGGAGCACCTTACAGGAGGTGGCTTGAGGCAATGGCTTCCCTAGCATGGACCTCCCTGAGTACCCTGCCCCTTGGGAGTCCCTTGGGTGCCCCATTTTTATGTTTTACCGTGGGTGCTTAATGTTGTCTGATGTCACCTGCATCCCAGGAAGGCAGCTGAAATCTTCTTAGTTGCTTAAATTTTCTTGACTGGTCTCAAAACCAGCCTCTCTCATGGGCTTTACATCTGATTTATTTGGAAAACTCCTCCCCCTGTTTACAGTACCATTCATCTCACCTACCTTTAGACAGTATTGTGTGAAAGCTGGTACCTCAGCTGCTCATCCTCTCTTCCTTTCAAGATAGGGGGGGAAAAAAAGCACGCTATGCCCACAGGGTGAGTCATCTGATTTATTTTAGACAACTACATTACGATGAGATGAACAGCACCTAGAAGTGCTCATTTCTCTCCATTAAGGAGAAAGGGAGCCCAAGCTCCCAGGTATAAACTTTAGGTATCAACATGACAGATATCTGTGCCTGGGCAGAGCATCTCTATCCTCACGCCTCACATCCAGCCCGTCAGTGGGAGAGATGCCCATCTGGTAAAGTTCTCCTACATTGTGAAGGTCACAGGTAGTTCAAATGTTACACAGCTACAGCTGTGTTTTACTTCAAGGTATGAAAGTGCAATGTAATTACACACTGCCAAGTCTTTCCAGACTTCCAAAGCTTATGTTTCTTTCCACGTTTGGGTTGAAGTCTCCCCAAAGGTCTATTTTGCTCTTCCTGTTTTGTATATATGAGTTTTATATATATATTTAAAAAAAAAAAAAAAGATGTACATGTCTTATTTTTAAATTCTAGGGGTGTCACTGTGCGTGCTGAATTTTAAGAAAATCCTTTTTGTCTGTCACTGCTCCTGTACTGAGATATATATTGACTTGACTGAGCATTTATAATTAAAATATCGGATATTCAAAGCTTCCAAAGACTCACTGAGTGACAGTCAGACACACCTGGCTGAAGCTGGAAACAGCACATTTTATTTGTTGTTTGTGAGTGTCTGTCACAACATGCCAGGTTTACTCCTTGCTCCCTGGTTAGCTTTTTTCTGTTTGACAATGAAAAATCATGCTAAATGAAGGGGAAATTTGCATCGCAAAGAGGCATCTCTGTGTTCAGCCTTCCACCCTTGTGATATTTGATAGGTTTTTCATTTCAGCATCGCAATCCATATGACTAGTAAAAAAGTTGCTCTGAATTGGAGACAGTGGGAAAGCAATGCAGCATCTGAAGGGTACAGCTGATAAAATATTTACCCTAAACCAAGGAAGATGTCCATCGGGCTGTTCATTTGTAAAATAATAACTGAAGAATGATCCACAGCCCTCACATCTTCCCTCCGGTTGACTTTACCTGGAGTCCCTGAGAGGAAGCTGTGGCTGGTGCTGGGGAGACCCTGTCTGCTCCTGGCAGGTGGTGTTTCCTGTGAGGCCACCAGCATCAGGCCGTGTCATTGTAGTGGAGTCAGCTGTCAGAGTGGCTCTGAGCAGGGAAACGGCAGTGTTGCCATTAAAACCTCCTCTTTCAGGGTTTTCAGACACGTGTAAAATGTTGATTTGCTCTGGTCTCTGTTTAGAAGTTTGATAAGAAAGCAAGTATTTGGTTTAATTGCATTTCAGGTACTTGAATGCTCCAACCATGACTAACAGCAATAGCTGAGGAGCTGTGGCTTCTTGTGCTAACAGAACGCAAATTAAGGCAAAGTCAAGCCATTACAGAGACCTCTTGTTGATAATCCATGTGCAGCATAGTCATGTAGCCCATGAGACTGTAACACACACAAAGACCTGGATGTAGTTGATTTATTTGCTAATAGAATTAACCAATTCTAGCAATAAATGATTTTCTAAAGCCAGACAAATGCATTAGAGCTCAATAGACTGGGACAAGTTTTCCTCTGCCTCATGGAAGATGGGCATGCAGCAGCAGTCATGCAGCATGCCAAAAGATGTTTCTGCAGGGCTTCTCGATTGACTTCACTCCTGAAAAAAATCCCTCCCCCTACTTTCCTTGCCAACAAAACCAGTAAGACACAGAAATAAAATGAAATAAGTGTAGACAGAAGCATAGCTGATGGATGCCATCAAAGCCTAACCAGGGGTTCAACCACCCATCCTGGCTGTCGCTTGCAGCAGCAGTTCTGGCCCAGGGTGGTGGCATCAGTCCTTCCCAGGTCCTGGTACTTTAGGAAAGTTATATATTATATAAAAGGTCAGGGAAAGGTGAATTAGGACTGAAAGAAGCAAAGGAAAAATGAATGTTTTCCTTTTTAACCTGGCTAAAACTGATTTACAGCTGTGCAAGGAAGCAGAGCTGTGCCTCAAGGAGCTGCAAGTCTGGAAGGAGAACAAATGAAATTCAGTCTTGCCCACACTGGACCACCCAAAAGGCTGAAAACTTTTAGGTAAGTATCTCTAATTTGTTACCTATAATGTATAGGTAGTTACAGTTAGTTATATGGGTAATACCACATATATAGGTAATAAAAACATATTATCTATAAAATATGCTAGAAAAACACCTACAATTTCCCTGTCCTGAGATTTTGACTGATTACATACCCTCATTCTTGACCATATCCAATCTGGCTGAGAAGCAGGATCCTACCAAAACCCATCCTTGTGCAAGCACTGCTGTTACAAGTGGCTCTGGGCCCAGGCCAGGGTTTTCAGAGCATGTTGTTAGAAATTGCTGCCAACCAACCTCCGAGAGAGTACCCAGAGGAAGCCACGTACATGGCTGTTGCCTGGGGGAATATTTTTCTGTGAGTGTGTGAGTCCCAGGAGACTCGGCTGATGAAAAATATTTTTTGATGATTGATGTCTCACTAGATTTCTGGCAGATGCTTTTGGAGAGCAAATAAAAGAGCAAGTGTTTCATTCAAGAAGCTCCTTGAGAAATACAGTTTCTTTAGATCGCAGTTCAGATTGCTCTGGACAGCTGAGAGATATGCCCTAAAAAACCAACTATTTTTCGATGTCAGAGAAGGTACTAAAACTTCCATAGATGATACTATCATCCAGGGGAAAGGCAGTAAAACTGGCACTGGCACATGAACAGCCCCTAGCAGGAGACAGTGTGTGGGAGCAAGGACCAACCATGCACTCTGCAAGGTGCAGCGCAAGGACAGGACTTCTCAGGCAGGAGGGGGTGTGCCCAGGGCTCTTCTTACCTTCCTAAATGAATCAGGACTGGGGAGCGGCTGGTGGCACTCAGCATCCAACCTGCATTAGCTTCACAATGTAAAGGTGTTCACTGGATGGGAGATAAAAATGTGGACACTGGACATGTCCATGGAGGAATAAGGCACAGGGTCACAAGTTTCCAAAAACACTGTGGCCAGTGCTGGAAAAAAGCAGCTGCAGCACAAGCTAATGGGGATGATGCAGTTTGGCATCTGTCTGTGCAAAGGCCAGCGCCAAGAAAATCTTCCTGGTTATGGGAGACAACGTTGACAAAAAAGTCTTGAGCAGCTACTCATGGCTACTGTGAGAGTGGACTTGCTGACTGGGAGCCAAAGGTGTTGAAACTTTTCTCGGGTGAGCTGTGGCACTGAAGGAGTGGGCAGGGCTGGTGGCATGCGCTCCACGGGAAAAATGGTCTGAACCTGCTCTGGCTTTCCAGCATCCCCAGTGTAGAGGAGCAGAGGGACTGGTTTTACGGTAGGAGGCACAGAGTTGGACAGTGGTCCATCCTCAGCCCAGTTCATATGCAAAAAAGCACCAGGGAAAGAGAGACCACTCACTTTTCCACTCATCAGGAGAGTGATGCCCTAGATGCACCTCCACGTAGTGGGCAAGGAGCTGTGAAAGAAGGCAAGTGCAGCAGAAGACACAGGAGCTATTTCTGGCCCTGCCTGTGGGGCAGGTTAACTGGGATGTATGAGAGGGCCTGGCTGCTTTCTCCCTGAGATCAGTTGCAACCCACCAGCAGCACTCCAAAATTTGCTGATTATTACAGTCTGAGTTTAACTGAGGCAAGTTGGAGATGGGGTAACTGAAATTCAACAAGTCTTCGAATATTTGCTGTTCTGCCCCTGCATGAACTCAGAGAAATCTATTTTTCAAGGTTTATGGTAAAACCCATTCTTGCAGCTCAGGCCAGGCTGTAGCTCTTTTCTGGATCATTAATTCCTTGGCTTGTTTTTCTTTTTCCAAAGTTCTTCCCCAAGTGCAGTGAGGGATGGAAGAGCACGCTGAAATCATTATCAATAAACAGTTACATCTCAAAGCTACACGGAGCCATTATTTCACAAAGATGCGAACAAAATGGGTTTGGATCGTGTGAATTATTTTCCTATTTGAAACACAGAATCTCTCTCAAATAGCTTTAAAACCCGTATTGTAGTGAATCATCCAGTTTGTTCCATTAACTACTCATGGAGTCAACTGGAGAACCACTGTTATTAATTTCAGTGGAAAGCTAAAATGCAGTTCATTTTCTGTAATTGCAGACCCATCACCTAAAGACCCAGGAAAAGCTTTTAATCCAAGGCATTTTTAGAAGGGTATGATTACATCGCATATCTTCATAAGGTGCATAATTACCAGGGCATCAATCACAAAGAAACACAAAGAACCCAACTTCCCAGGCTGTCAGAGAGTGGTCCCCTCCCACTGCCAGAGGGTGTGTGGGGTGCAGGGGTGGTTGCTGGAGGTGGGGGACCTCTCCAGGACCTCTCCCAGATGCTTCCCCCATGGTGGGGAGCAGCAAACCCAGCAGTTGTCCCAGCACCAGGCTGCACCCCCAGCGTCAACGATGCCAGCAGGGAAGGAAAGCCCAAAATAGCCCCGAGGCTTCCCTATGCGGCAGACTGCACGCTGCCTGTCAGAGGGTGAAGCAGAGACACTCTGAGCCTGGGGGAAGCATTAGCAGGCTGGAAGATGCCTTGGACAAAGCAGCACTTTAAGGGTCATAGGGGAGCAGCTGAGCATCACAGCAGTGGGACAGGTACCACACAGAAAACCAACAGAAAACTTGTGAAGAAAGGGTAAATGCTATTTGGTTTAAGGATGAGAAAGACTCTGTGAGATGCAAAATATTCAGCAGAACAAAATTTCACTCCACGGGCACAGGAGAACCTACCACAGCCAGACAGCTGTCCTGGGACCCTTGGATGAGGGTGGCTCCTAGCCCATACCTACTGCCCTCATGGACATCACCCCACACTAAGCTTCCAGCCCCATTCACACCATGTGGTTTAAATTTAATGTCCTTGCCACCTTGACCCCATTCAATTTGAACAGCTTGTGTAGCATCTCCAGCCTGCTTGTGGGGAGAGGAAATTCCAGGAAGAGGGAAGAAGAAAGAACCAAAGCCTTTGGTTCTGTCTTATTGCTTGGCCATTTCACTCAGGGAAGGACAGCATGACTGCCTGCTGCGATTCAAGGCTGCTGCAGCCTGAAGGCATAGTGCAAGACTTGCAGCCATGGGCAGAGTTTCAGTGCAGGGCCACCATTTCCAAGCAGGGGGGTTATTCGTACTTGCAGACCTGAATCATGGGGGAAACTGAAATTGGTGGAAACACATAGATGCCAGAAGACAGACCCACTTAAATCAGGTGTTTGACATGCATTAAGAGCCCCTTTCCTTCAGCTCTTGGCTCCAGTCCTCTCCTGCTTTAAGCACCGAAGGATGCTGAGCTGTGGCTGCAATGGCAGAGGTGTGACAGAGCTGAAGCTGTTTCTTTCCAGGGCTGCTTCACCAATAAAGAGAAGCCACCTCTTGCTGCGTCCCACAATGAGGGACCCTTTAATTGATTGCAAAAAGAGCTAAGTGTACTTAGCACCTCAGTGGATGAGGACTAAGGTGGGTGATAGTGGTGGCAGAAGCAATTTAGTTAATAAAAAAGGAAGAAACAAAAAGGTCAAGCCTTGCCTCTGCTGTGCTGCATTTAATCTGCACATGTACACAGGACTTCAGGCTCCAGGGTTGTGGTTTTTTTTTTTTTTTAGCTGGCACATTTCCCCAAACACAATAACATTTTTTAACTTTAGTGGATGACATTTTGTAATATGTTTAAGGATCTGTAATATTTTATGCTAGTAGCTTTTTGTGATTGTTGTTCCAATATGGCACTGATGCCAGTATTAAAGTTTAATATGATTAGAAAGCTCAATTGTATAACCACAGGGTTATACTCTTTATCTATTCTAATCTGATTAAAATGCTTCTCTTCAGTAGCTTTCCACAATCGCTTTATAGCAAAACCTGGGAGCAAAGCCACCAGCACTTTGGTTTGTCCCAGATCAAAGAAATACCAAATGGGTTCCTTAATTCAGTATTTCATTTGTTGTTGTATAAGGATGGGTCCAAACTGCAAACCCAGCTCTGTTTGGCTTAGTGGAGCTGCTCACTGAGAAAGGGCTTGTGGAAATGGTCCAATGCCCGAGCTCACCTGGTTAAGGTTTCAGTACCTGCCTGCTTTAGGGGCAGAACAAAGGCATTTTGGGTCTTGCTGCCTGGTGCTGAGGTCGCTAAGCAATGAAGTCACTACAAGTAACTAATATCACGGCCACATCTAAAACCCATCATAGCATTCAATTCATCACTGTAATTAAATTCTCTCACTGCCTATGATACCATCTCCCTTATGTGATGTATCTTGTCCAGCCTAGTAGTAAACTAGTTAATGCAAGAGAACACATCCACCTCTAATTTCCATTGCCAGTTAGTGCTCATACACCACTGTTTATTATCAATCTGAAGGCACAGAGAAAATGTGCTGCAGAGAATGTGATTAGTCCACGAAATAGGCAAAAGCATCAAGTAAGAGCTGTTTTAGTAAAACTTGCCTCCTCTCCTTCAGCTGTTCCTCTAATGATTACCAACACTGGTATGGCAGAAGAGCCCTGTAAGGCCAAACAAAGCTGCTGAAACAGTGGTGGTTTTACACCACCGGACATATGGTCTGGGGGTAAAGCAGAGCTGCTCGATGAAGCAGATGTTATTCTGTCTGTTACGGTTCCATTAGGCAAGCCTAACTCTGAGACCAGAGTTAGAGAGTGCTCCTGTGTGTTTATGTGAATCCTTGCAGCTAGCTGTATCTTAAAAGATGGGGACGGTTGCTCAGCAGCCCACCTCCCTGCAAGAAACCCGAGATGAAGTCACCACAGACCACGACTGCTGGCTCCAGCGTAGCCAAAGCTGATACTCTCCACCGCAGCAGGATGCAAAGCAGCTTCGATGTCACGGCCTCTTCTCTCTGAACCTAAACCATGGTCTCCACAGCCGGTTGCTACAACTAAGGCAGGGTAGGAAAGGTCCAGGAGGGGGGTTGAGGTGTTTAAGGTAGCTAGTACTACTTGTGAAGGAGGCTGAAGAGGGGCAGCCCCTCCTAGATGCAGTATTTGCCCCTAAGTCACAGAAAAGCCTTTCTTCTTCCATCTCTTGCCCAATTCCTCTCCCTCCTGTGATGGGAGCAGTTGACTCTTATTCCTCCTTTGGCAAAACAAACTTGGCTTTCCCTGCTGAGGAGCGTGCTGTTTCTGCTTGGCTGTGCTTGCAACCCACAGATTTCTCCAGCCAGCCTTTACCAGCATAGTTCAACAACAAAAACAACCCACAAACCCAAACACATTCCTTCTCATTCTAAAACATCTTCAGGCACAGTGAATGCCATGGCTGGTGCCGAGGAGGCTGCTCACCTTTGACTGGGCTCTAAGGCTTCTTTTGAGTTGTCTCAGAAATTGGGTCTGTTGCACGACTAATATTCAGAGGACCCATCCATGTGATATGGCAACAGAAGGACATTTAGCTAGAATTAAGCTTTTTAATCCATATAACATTATTTGAATTGTCCCAATACATAAAGTCTAAGGCTTTCTCCATCCTCTGGGCAACAAGTAATCTAAGAATTGCTCTTCATTAGCTGGACAGATTTATTAGGTGTGATGAGGCCATTGCAAATCATTTTCTGTCTCTTCATACTCTATGTGTGAGGGAAGACCCACTTTTTAGGTAAGTAAGCTTGCCTGAGGCAACTGGGATGAGGATGCTCACTGGCCTTTCTTAGTGTTACATCTTTCTGGGCCACACACATGGCCTTAACTCCATGTTTGCCACCACTGCTGCCCTGCCTGGCATACTCATTCTTTTAACTCATGAGGATCTCTGCTGCCTTAGTTCATTAACAAATTTTTATGATCCATTAAAATCACCTCACAAGTAAACAGTCAAGCTTCTTAACTAAAAGAAACTTGCTTCTGATACTATCTGAGTCACACTATATCTGAGAACCAGTCTTAGATTTTCATTACACCTACGCCAGATCTATTACAGAATTTGAAAGTAAAGTGAATTTTTAATTATTTTGTGATGTTGAATTTTCCCCTCAATTGTTCCTGACTCTAAAAAGTAAGTTTAGAGTGGTGGATGAAATATCTTCAGATTTCACTTCACAGGCACACTGTGAAATAGGGTTAGGGTTACATTATTCACTGGAGATCCCTGGGGTTGTTTGGGGAAGGTGATCCTCTCACAAAGGTCCAGCACACACAACTAGGTCCACCACCTCACACAACATCACCCTCAGCTGTTGTGTGAATTAATGAATTCATTAATCTGTCTGTAAATCAAAACCCTGATGGTCTGGCTCTTACCTTACAAGCAGTACAAGAGCTAATAACCTACTGGCAGACACAGCTGGTTTCTTCTGCATTTCTGTACATAGGCTTGGTTTTGCTTTAAACTCATCTATTCATAACCCACTAACTACTGCAAGGAATAAGAAACTTTACTGCAAATCATTAAGAAACTGCTTTTAGACTCATTCCAGCTTTGCAGATGTCTAAAGATAGAGCATACTTGCTTGCAGGAGACGGAGATGGGAACTGATTACCACGAGGCTCAAGTTTCAGCCATAAAACTGGTGTTTCCAACAAGACTGTCTCCTTGCATCAAATCGATGCTGTGGAAACATCCTCCAGTTGATTGGTACCAGCTGGCATTGAGGGAAAAAGAGGAAACACCGCTTGCAGCAAAGTACCATAAGGCACAGATCTTACCTCTGCTTTAGAAACACTTCTCAGTGCTGGAATTACTGGTTAAACAGCTGGTACGTTACCCTGGCAGGATGAGCGTACCCTCAGGACTTTTTTGGTACATTCGCTAACTGTAATTTATAATAACTTACAGCAGAAATAAAATGTTTAAACTGAGTCTGCATTGAGCTACCCGTATCTTTTGCAAAGAGTGAGACCAATACTTTGAGTTATTACAATGAGTAGAATGAACTTTTATTTTCATTCATCCTTCATTAATACCATACAATTAGATAGCAATATCTGGAAAAAAAAAATATCTTGAAATAATTTAAAACAGAAGGCACAGAAAACCAAACCCAACTATGCACCTACAAGAGAAAGGGGAAAAGTGATCCAGGAAGGGAATTAACTCAGAAATGTTTTATCGCTACACATTCTGATCAAAAGCTACAGCACACAGAAACAAAACCGCACAGTTTAAGCTAACCCATGCTTTTGTTACATATACATATAAAAGAAAAAAAATATCTAAAAATCTGATTTTTGCAGGGTTTTGAATGAAGTGTAATTTTTTAAATAAAAAACATGAAATCTAGTACATATGTCAAAATCCTCCCTAAAGTCTATACTAAGATGTACTTTACAAAAAAATCTGTATTAAGAGCAAAGCATACAGTTAAACAGCATCTGGGGATGGGAGGAAACTTGTTCTCAAATCAGTCGGAGTATCAAATAAGTTTGGTGTCTGCTTCAGAAACAAAGATTCTCAGTACAGTAATATACTGTAGAGGACATTCTTTTGTATTTTAATACTATGAAATTAAAACAATAGCGTACATTACAGAGAGGAATAAAACCACTTCATTCATATGAGATTTCTACATTTTTTTTGCAAAAGAGTTAACTTTATTTCTTTTGAAAACAAAGCTGCTGGAATTAATGACATGCGATAATATGCCCCAATAGTATACCAGCTAAGTTTGAAAATAAAGTTCATGCTTCACAATTGAAATATGTTGTGATTCTCAAATACATTCTCTGGTAATTAATAATACAATACAGAGGTCATTCATAAAATCAGTTCATGTCGGGAACCTGGTTTATAAATGAAGCTCTTTTTCAAATATGCAGAACACTGACAACACACAGGGTTAGCTCCAGGTCAGCACATTTCTTTCTGCGCTCCACCCCTCTTTTCTTAAACAAATGGGTGCTTAGCCTGCAAATATCATGGAAAGGCAAAGTCTAGAAGTTAAAGGTTTGTTTGTAAAAACACTAAATACAATCCAAGATAAGTAGTATTACTCTTACTGACAACTTAATACCAGGTGCTCCCTAAAGGAAAAAAAAATAATATCCTGAAATGCAAGAGAGATCGTTTCAGCATTTGTTATCAAGGCATTTGTCAGGAGGTGACAGAGTAAGAGTGAACTTTGCAGCTTACTTTGCAGTTGGACTTGAATTCAAAGAGCCTTCCTTCTAGCCTGCCCACCTGTAAACCATAACATATGGTTTCTTAATAGCTTGCTTTTTTCCTGGAAATAATTCTCTCATTTAGAAAGTACAAGTCAAAGTATTGTTTCCACACATGAATAAAGAGAGCTGACAACTACAATAGAAACAGTAAAAATGATCTTTGTAAAAATGTTCATCAAAATTCTCTGACATAGCAAAACATTCATTTGTAAAGTTGAATACTGCAAGCCATTCACTCAAAGGCGACCTCGGGCACATGTACTCTTGCCAGCGTTGCAACAGTAATTACTTCCACATTTCTTGTCACTATAGGATACAAACTCTGTAATATATTAAAGTTTCCTAACAAAGAGTCCAATTATTGCACTTTATAAAAATTCCAGTAATATCAGGCTTTTGTCCTACTTTTCTATGAACACTGATGCCCTGCAAGAAAAATTTGGGGGACCAAGTAACTTCTGATGAGTAAGATGGATTACTTGAATCAGTCTGAAATATTGAATCAAAAATGGAAAGGCTCACAAAATGAAGAGACGTACCTTTGGAAACAGATTTTGATTCATAGCAGCAGCTAGATGTGTCACTGTGGTACTGACACACGTTCTCTTCACAGGGAAGAATGGGCACACGGCTATTACACTGATGTATCACATATAATTTGAGGACTGTGCAGAGAAACCCAAAGAACCACTAAGTTCTTCTGTTGACTCTACAAGCCTGACAGGGAAAGCTCAATGACAGCCATACCAGAGTAGGAGTTTCTCTGTGAGCTTGTGTATATTTGCATTTGCATCAGCAATGGATATAGCAAACAGAAATGGCTATTTCAGGATGGGAAGATATATAAAGTCAGTCTGAGAGGCCCATAAAAAGAGAAAATACAGCAGTTTTGGCCCTGCTTATAACCAGCTGTATCAATAGGGAAAAAAAGATAGAGGAGATTTTTGTGCCAGCTATCTAGAAAAAGATGCTGCTTGAACCGAAGTGATTTACAAATCTATATGAGGCTTCCAGGCCAGCAAATCACGGTTAAAGTTACTTTGTTCCTCTGTTCCTTCAGCATGGGAACGAGTGCAGAATGGCTCATTCCAACCGTGGACAGTCCATTTACAGCCACAATCATATCACCACACCTAAAAAACACAAGAAGAAAAAACCCCAAACAAATGATGACTACTGCTCTGCAGTAACTAGTCCACACCAACAAACAGCACTTCATGGGGGGATAGGTTTGCATCAGGTTGGAAGCATAGTTAAAAACCCAGAGGGGTTTGATTTTAAGTCTGTTTTACTACTGAAACTCATCTGGGAAATTCCCAAATCACTGGATTTCAATCCTAATACAAATATAGTTCTGCATTAAGAGCTGACCTGTAAAGAAATGTGAAAAGAGAGTTAGAAAGATCTAATGGAGTCACGAGATGATAATGAGATAGCATGTGCACGACAGAAGCATTTCTGTTTGTTTGTGTGGATTGTAACACATTTACACCAAACATGCCTTTACCGTAGGAGGTGTAAGTAAAGATACTTATGGTTACCAACCACATTCCAACTGAGAACCTTGTTTTCAATGGCTTACGATTTTGTCAAATTTAACCATTTGGCTTGAAATCCCCCTCAGCAGATGGTTCAACTGAGAAGCTGTAGCATCTCTGTGGGTTTTTTATGCAGTGAACAGAAATCCAAGAAGGTGCTGTTTGCCGGCCTTGAGAAAACTGACCTCAAATGGTTCAGTTTCAGTTTTTATAAGATCAAGGGAAACTTCAAAAAAAGCACCTAAGTTCTTCTTATGTTGAGCATGCTTCACCTCCAGGCATCTCTTCTCTATGACTTGAGTGTGTTTTGGCACCCCCCAGAGCAACTGAACATGACTATGGGAAGGACTTTCCTGAACCTGATCCTCCCAACTACTGGAGGCACCAAAATGAATGGCAAAAAGATGCTCTCCTGAACCTTCCCAGTGCCCTCCACCAGGGCAGAGCAGAGGAAGGAGAGGCAGTGTGACCAACACCAGTCAAATGTACATTCAAAAGCACTTCTCTGCCTGAACCAAGGTACCCCATCACCCAAACTACAATGTTACAGTTCACTGAGTGGGGTCTCTGAGTGAAGGTGAACTTCCTGCTGAAGTCATTTCACCTTCTATAAAATCACACCAGACAGATAACCTAGGCAGAAAACTGTCTTAACTATTGAACTGTGAAGTTACTTTCTTCCTTCCTCTCTAGCCAAACACAACATTTAGAGAGTTTAAACAAAACAGAACAGCTTCAAAAAGCCCTGCCCCAGGATAACTCATGGTGCTGCTCTCCCTTGTTGATGGCCCATTTTCAAGTCCATATTCTCAGCAAGCCCGTACATTTGAGCAGAGGGTACTCTATCACAATATCGCACATCAGCAACTTTTCTATTCCTTAAAAGGGGGTAAGTGTGACCACAACCACTCTTCCCCTCTCCTTAGGAATGATGCTTGAATTTCCATTTGTGTGGAGACTTCTAGTTATTAATTCCCCAATCTGAAATTATTTACTTTGGGTTGAACTGAAATCTTTCATTTAATTCAAACTGTTTCATAGTTGGCCAAAAAAAAAAAAAAAAAAAGGATCTAATTTAATGTTCAGCCAAGCTATATTTTCATTTATTTATTTAGTCATTGAACTGAAAAATCAATTACTGGCAAGGCTCTAGGCGTAAGTACATTTTTACTTAAGCTACTTTGTAAGTAAATTTACACATAAAAATCATGCCATAAAACTTCAAGTTTCATATTCTTTACTGCCACCTTCACAAAAGATCAGTTTATGAACAAGAGAGCCTTTAATAGAAACTGTAACTCCTAGTTCTGAACTAATCCTATACAAGGCTAAGATACATATATGCATATTAGACCTCAGGGTTGCATCCAAACATACCATGCAAGTAGAATCATATAATCTTTAAGGTCAGAGGGGTCCTCAGGAGGTCTTTAGTCCCACCTCCTGCTTAAGGCGAAGTCGGCTGTGAGATCCGACCAGGTTGCTCAGGGCTTTATCCAGTTGGGTCTTGGAAACCTCCAAGGACTGAGGCTGGGCAACTTATGCCACTGCCTGACCATCCTCATGGGGAAGCAGTTTCTCCTTATAACCAATCTCAATCTCTTCTGTCAGCTTGTGCCCATTGTCTCTCTTCCTTTCGCTCTGCACTGCTGTGAAAAGCCTGGGCTCTGTCTCCTCAACAATCTCTCTGTAGGTACTGAAAGGGGCTGTTAGGTGCCCCCAAACCACCTCTGCTCCAGGCTGAGCAAGCCCAGCTTCCCCAGCCTCTTCCTGTGGGACAAGTGCTCCAGCTCCCCCCATCTCAGGGGCCTCCAATGAACTTGTCTCATTTATTAGTGATTTTCCTGTCAACTAATGACTCTCAGGGCACTGACATAGGGACTTGGTTCCTTAACGAGTTTTTCAGAGGTACTGACTTTTTAATCTACTTTATTGCCTTTCCATTAAAGCAGCAGCACCTATCATCAGTACCACAGTTTCCAGCAGTGACTTCAGAAGGCTATATAAAAGGATAAAGCAGTTTTCCCCACTTTACAGAAGGTCTAATTTTTGAGCTGTTCTCTAGGAAGACAAAAATGTTATGAACTAGCCAGTTCTGCACATACACATTTTGCAGTGTCTCTTGGCCTAAAGAAGTGTTCAACAGGGAGACGGAGACAGCTGGTGACATCAGCACTGCAGCTGGGGAGGAGGACTGGAGATGACAGAGGTACCAGCACAAACATACCTCTGACAGACACCCTTTCCCCAGCAGCAACACCCCGTACTTCGCTGCATCACACTCATCAGGGAGGCAAAGCACTACTGGGCTGCATGATCCTCCCACCACAAGGTGCGACAGTGTATTTCCTTAAGCAATTAGTTGCACCAGCATGTAAGCATTTAAAAGTGTTATTAGTATTATTATTACTACTATTATTTTAACTTACTTTAATCTTCCATCAAAGTATGCAGGAGTTCCAAGAACAATTGTTTTAATGAAGAAAGGCTGGTTCGTGTGGTTCTCCTCGTAGCCACCAACGATACTGAAACCCCAGCTCCCTAAATTACTCCGCCGCAGTACTACGTCATGGCAGCTATGTAGGCAGCTGTCAAATGGAAACACAGGATAGCAAGAGAAAAAGCGATGTATACCACATACAGATATTTTTATAGTAGGCACAACACCTGCTGTCTCATCATTACCACTGTGCTAAGCGTGGAAGAGAAGGGGAGGGATGGTGATTAGACTTCTGTTCCCAGAGTAATTTTACAGTATTTGAACTGATTACTAAAAAAACCCCACGATCTTGAGACAGAAAAGTGATTCAAAAGAAATAATGCAGTGCTAGAATAATTAAATACAGTTAACTCTGTAAACTGACAGTAATGGAATGGCATTTTAAGGGTTTCACAGGTGGCAAGAATGTGGGTGGAAAATGGATACCTGATGCACTTAGTTTGCCAGTCAAAAATGCAATGCGTTTTTCTTCCACCCCCAACCACTTTAGGCTTGTTCTACTTTAAATAAACATAAAAATCCACACATCATCTTCACTACTTCTGAACTGATGCATCACCAGTAATGAAAATATAAATGACTAACCATTTTATTACCCAGAATGTAAATAATTCAGATCATGCTTCACTAAATGTACTGGTATATGTTATTTCCCCCAGTGAAAATTAATTCTAGCCAATGAAGTTGGCAATGACTGCAATTAAAAAAAAACCCAGAAACATTAACTTTTGGGTAAAAAAGATGTTAAGTTCTTTACTGATGTACAACACTTACTTAAAGAACAGCAGCACAACGCGTAACATAACTTCAGGAGCCACGTGTGAGCATCTGTGGTATATAAGCAATAAACTGCTGCTCAAGCATGGAAAGGAAGCATATTTACCAAACTTGACAGCTGTTTATTGAGATTTGGTAACTCATTAATACTTGAATGGAAGAGAAATTAATCTGAAAAAGTGTGAAATCTTCGGAGGGCCAGTGCATGGTTCTGTTATCTTCAACTGCAATTCTGTTACCAATATGCATGGTTCTTGATTATGGTTTTATGCTTAAACTACAAATCTGAGTCTGGTAACTCTTAACCAGAGTGAGAGGAATTAACCTGCACACCCTGACTGACGTTAACAACACTATTTGCTGTAGTGGGAGCATTTCTTGATAGCAAGCAATGCCGGAATAAGCTTATAGCTGTAGCCTCAAGACAGTGAAAAACAGAAGAGTAAAAATGAAACACGGTGATGTCCAGCAGACTGCAGATTATTCAGGGGGAGGGAGCTTGGTGCAAATCTTTAAGAGGTTTTGTGTTTGACAGAGATGGTAGTGGGTTCTTGAAAAACAAAAAACAAAAACAAGGGGGATCTGTAACTATAGCTTATATGTGTGCAAGAGACCCATGTCAAGAGTCTGTCAGAACAGCAAGTCTCATCCAATATTCTAAAGTTATATATTTGGCACCGTAAATTTAGGTAGCAGGTTAGCAAAGGGACATATGGGTATATACTTTGTGTTTTTATTAACAGTCTCTCTGGTTTTAGATATTCTACAGAAAGTTACAATATGGTTAAACAATAGAAAAGATGACTTGTGTTCAATGCCAAGAATTCACATGGGTAGTTACTACAGTTTGTGAAGGGATAATCCAGATTCATCTTCCAGTTCCCTAAGAAAACGTTGCTCCTGTTCACAGTCCGCTTCATAAGCACACTGACAACTGAATATAGCCAAGATGGTCAGTCAGTCAGAAATAAGGGCAGATGTGCTGCAACTAATAAGGTCTCTGCTTCTGTATCTCTCTTGGACTTAGCTTAAAACAGATAACTAATTACTTTATCAATTAATTCCGTACCTTGGAAGTCCCAGCCACATGACCCATGACGGTGACCAGCTGGCATCGTATTCATTTTCACTGATGGTATTCAATTGTTCCTCATTAGCCTGGGGCTGTTCTTCTACAATCTGAACTTCCAGGGCTTTCAGGGCAACTACAGAAGAGGCAGCACTAGCCTTCAGCATGGCCACTGCCTCACTGTGACTTAAGTTAGTCAAATCGATGCCATTGATGTTAAGCAGCACATCACCTGTTCAAAGGCGCAAGTGAGAACACATCAGTCTGTCAGAGTTGCTCCTACCAACAGCACCTCCTGCACTAAGGTTTCATTTAATACTGTGGCTTTTGGAGCTGAGACAGTCTGAACTAACAGCCTGGGAATGTGAATAGCTCTGAAATCTTATACTGTCAAGTTTGAAACATTAATGTATTGAACTATTAAGCTGGATCCGTATCATTTACTTCCACATAACACATCAAATGCTGTGACTTCTATGGTATATGGCCCTGAAAATCTGAGACAGAAATTACCTAAGCACCTCATCATCTCAGCTGCAACTGCTATAGCAGATGCCACTACATAATTGTTTCCAGTGGTGGACCTTAGGTCTACCCTAACTAAAAGGGAAAGAAGAATGATGGAAGGAAACAATACAGGCACCACAAAGTAACCAACTCTTGTTGATAAGTGAGGCTCCACAGAATGTTTTAGGTCTTCTGCTTTTTCTAACTTGTTACTTGGGAAACCAAAATGGAATTAAAAAACAACTGGAAAGATTGGTACAAAAAACGGTCCATTAGAAGAAAGAAACAGCATCTCTACAAAGATAATCCAGAAAGAGTCAAAGCCACTAAAAAAATATTGTCACAAGTTTTACTATATTTCAGAATATTTATAAAAAGCTTCAGGATGACAAGAATGTTATTTACTGCCCAAGCAGTGACTCTCCTCTTTCACACAATGTCTCACTTACTGATGAAAGCCAGAAAAACCAAAGCAGAAGTGTGAACACCTGGGTCACATTTGGAACGACTCATTTTTTAAAAGCTTTTTCCTCCCAGGGAAAGCTAAAGTTGAGGTGCAGCTTAACTTTAAATAATTTTTGTTGCTGCTGTGGCTACTTTAATGTTACACAATGAAAGACCAATTGCAATTCTTCCATCAAGTGTGTTTTTCATAGTAGTACTTAAAAAGAAAGCTTACCCGTTGGTATGTGGGTGTAAATCTCCCTCTCTCAGAAGCATATAAGGATGCTCCCACACTGTTCTTTTTAAATTTGCAATCTGTGAAGTTTTTTTCCCTCTATTTCTTTCTGAAAACAATCTGTAATTCTGTGAACTCTGAATCGCAGAGATCCCACAGGCAATCGTTGTTTCACATACAGCACAGTATGTTTTAATCACCAGATGCCTTGGTATCGATCTGCCTTCACCTACACCGAGTCTAACCTCCACCTCCTGGTTCTCTTCCGCAAAGCTGGGGAACTCGGACGGGTGCTGTAGCACCCCTGAACACTAGCAAACCCAAGCTCTCCCAGAGGATAAGAAAGCATTCAGGAACCAGGGTCAACACTGACGTAGTTTCAGGGGGTAAAATTAGCATAGGTGAGCTGTGGCCTGTCATCAGAGCATTTCTGCTGTTCAGGCATTACACTGAGTAGCAGAGATTCCTCAGACAGAGAAGGGGCACAGCCCACCAAATTAAACACAAAAACAGGATGCGTGCACTACAGTACAAAGAATCGCACCAGACCCTCAGCTCAGGGCATTACCACCAGCTTTAAAGAATTTAACCAGACATTTCCTGGTCTTATCCGCTTCCCCTGCTATCGTTCTCTAAACATCCCTTTCCTAGAAAAGGTGGAAATGCAATACTAAATACTCTGTTTCCATTATTGAAACATGAAGAAAAGCCTCCATCAGGCTTTTCCTACGTCTGTGAAAAGACTTTCTGACACCACCTGACTCCAGAGCACATACTCATCAAACAGCAATCAGAGGCCACCCGTGCCACCAGGAAAGCCAAGCCCCACCTCGTTTAATCCTGCCATCTCTTGCCAAACATCCATGAGGCTGTACACTTGTCACGAAGATGGGCAGTTCGCCACTTTTACTGCCTCTGCCTCCTGCCACTGTCATTCCCAGAGATTCATGTGGCTCTTTTTTCACAGTAATGTGCTTTTCTTGGCATGTAACACACTGGGAGAGATCCTGTTTGACAAGAATAATGTTGTTAAAACTTAAAAAAACCACAACAGAACAAAACACAACTAAATACACCCCAAAGCTATACTTTGGCACTTTAACAATGGTTTAAAAGGACTAAGTAGTTCAAATCAGCTTGGGCTGGATTTCCTCCAGGTCAGGAAAAAAAAAAAAAAAAAAAAAAAGAGCCACTCATGTAGATACTTACATATAGACAGAAAGTTTATTATAAAGTCCCATCTTGAAAATCTCACTCCAGTTTTTCTTAGCCTCCTCCACTGGAGCAGGATAAATTTTAGAACTGCACTACAGAACTATATGGTCAAAAGATGGGACACAAAACAGAAAAAAATCTTTTGATGTCTTGGTGAACATAAGCATTATGTCATTTGTCAGTAGAATATGGCCCAGGACTACAAAGAAGCTCCAAAGAAATGAAAATATATGATGACAAATTAATGCTAGAGGCTGGTAATGGGTGCCTTGTGCAGACTCCCTAATGATTACAACAAAGACCCAGACTTGAAGCAAGCAGAGATCCTGTATTTCGTTTTCTAACAACTGAATTATAAAGTTTAGTCCAAGAAAAAGAATCTAAAGCTGAATCAAAGTACATTTTATTTGCTGAAGCTCTTCTTCTTCAGGGTATTTAGTGATACTTTCAAACCACACAACATACACCCACAGCAGCACCTTAAATTAACGGAATACTTGCAAGGAATCCAAAGCAACAGAAGAAATAACCTGGGAGATTCTTGCAACTACAAATGCTTATTTATTGCCCTACCTTCTCTTGAAGATTGGCAATACTTCTTTTCTTTGACTTCCAATGTCACATGCTCCCTCTGACTGACTCTGCTCTTCATATATACATGTTAATCATATATGAAGCTATATGTACACATACCATATATAAAGACAGCTCCTTCTTAAGTCTTCAGGCTTTAGGACTAACTGCTGATGCCACAAAATGATATAAACATATTTCAAGCCACAAGACCTCTAAGTCAATTGTAGGTTAATGAGAGAGAGGCAAAAATAAATGGTACAAAACATGGGAAACATCCACTTGAGGTTACAAGGGACTTCCCACTTTGGAAGAGCCCATGGATAGCATTGATACGCAAGGGAAATCAGCTCAGCCAACAGATCAGCTTTGGAACTGTGATATGAACACAACCCATGCTGGCAGACAGAAAGTGGGTTCAAGCTCTGATACAGATGAGATGTAATCATTGTGTTGATGTGGCCTAATGTTGTGGTAAATACTAACAGCCACTAACTGTATTCAGGAACTTTGCCTTTGCCCCTCAGGAAGAAAACAAGCTTCCTAGGACCTCACTTGTTCTTTTCTGAGATTATGCAGACTTTTAAAAGAAAATACTATCAAAACATGCAAATCCTCCCAACAGAAGCATGACATTAAACAATGATGCCAACAGAATGGACAGGAGGAAAGGTGGCTTGGTTGACATAGTCAACATGACAATTATTTCACAAAATCAACTTCTCTACAGTAAGAAGTCATATTTTTCTAACTACAAGAACATCTCAAGCACAGGCTTTATTTTTGCAGGTCTTCCAAATAATTTGACACTAGCTTCATGGAATTCTCTTCATTCTGCCTTTCTCTCCATACTCCACCATGCAGAACTCAGCAGTCTTGCAGTCAGCATTGCTGGCTCATGGAGGAGATGACACATCCCTCCAACATGCTCTTTATATGCTGGATGGTGTGTACCACACCTCTTGTTCTTGCTGGTTGCAGTCAGCACAGCAGCAACAAAAAAAGAACATTCTTGAATGACAACTCTTCCATGCAGCGGTAACACATGAGCCACTGTCTTTGACAAGCTCTAACAACTACAGCTGTATGAGCTCAGAGAACTTGCTTCTTTCACTGCAGTCAGAAAAAAAAAAAAAATACTGAAAAGCTGTTGCATATTTTTTGTTCCCACTCCAGACTTGATGCAGGACTTGAGTACTTGGAAGTTGTCCTTTTTTTTTTTTTTTTAAGTAGGCAAAAAAAGAAGATTTAACCCTTTTTTCCAGTCTTGCCTTGCTACACACTGAGACTATCGTGCGAGTAAAATGGTATTTATACTTCTTAAAAGGAGAAACACCAACCTTATGTGAGTTGGGTCTGCTGTGAAACAGCTGCTGGGACTGGTGTTGGTGTGGGTTGCTGTTGTGAGTCCCAGTGTCTCGGATAATACTGACTGTCTGTGACTTCAGGGGTCTAGAGATGATCAAATTCACTCTCTCCCCACTAGCCTGTTGAAAATATCAAACAAAGTAATGAAGTTGATAGGATATTCATTATTATCAGAGAGGGAGGAAAACATGATGAAATATGAAACAAAACAACAGCGGAACATGTTTTCCAGTTCCTGGAGGTGCCACAAACTGCTTAGACTGCATAGTCCCTTACTTGCTTCTTGCTGCAATTCCTCCCAAAACGGAGGGGATATTAACACCCCTCCTTTGCCTCTGATGTTATGTTTACATCAGCTGGAAATCTTTATTCAAAAGGACTGTTTCTCACTTTGTGTTATGAAGCTTCAAACATGAAAATTCACCCGATTCCGTTTGCAGCCTCCGTGAACTTCTGTAACATGTAGCAATAAAAGAAAGAAAAGCCCATGTGATGGCTCCAGGTTCTGCAGATTTTGGTCAACAGCTCTGAACACCTCTGGTACTTCCCAAAGAGACTTCCAAGAAATATGTTATATATGTGCAGAGCATTGAATTGTGGAGTTTGGGGAATACTAGGACACTTAGTAACCAGATGTTAAATAAAACATTGATTCTTTCTATTGCTTTAAAACCACACCTCAATAGATAAAAGTTACCCAGTGTAAAATTCTGACCACTTCACTGTACCCAAAACTTGGGAAATTGAAATTACAATTCCCAAGATCATTGTTATTTTCCTTTAACTGCAGGGGAAGCTCTTGAAACAATTCCTGAAATGTAAATATTTACTACTTATTTGTACTGGACTTCTCTATGTGGGGCTGGGTTAAGCAGAGATGACTGCACTAGACTGCAAGAACCTACTACTGGTCTATTCCAACTTTCCTAAAACCAGAGCAGTTTTCACCAACATCCCGTCAGCAGGAAGCAGCAATGTGCTGCAGCTGTTTCCTTACGGACTGGGAGAAAGACATGGAGTAAAGGTTTTCCTGTGGGAACAGGGAAGGGTCATATGCCACACTGCATCAGGCTTTAGGAATATTTGTGCCCAGAGCAGAGCCAGACATTGGGAACAGCCCTTTTTTTAACACTCGGAAAATGAGTTTTACTGCACAGGACTCATGGATGTTTTTTTGTCCTCCCAGCTGCTACCTGTTGCCTCTAAAAAGTCTGACAAACCATTTTCCTGTTTTAACTCCAATTCCACGCATAGGCAAATAAATACAGAACAAGGCCCACTTTTTACAGAGCTTCCTCAGAGACTAAAACTACAGTATGTACATAAATATAATATTTTCTCTTTTTTTTATGCTAAGCAATAGGCTGCATAGTACTCTCCTTGCTCACACGAGCAGTCTTCTAACCTTCAGGCTATATGCCAAGAAAGACTAACACACACTTTTCACTTCTGAGGAGGTGAAGTTGCATCTGCTAGGTGCCAAAGCAGACCCTGCTTTGCACTATTATTTCCAGAACACAAGTCACATCAAATTGCATCACTGCAGGCTTTTAGGTGTTACACAAGCTATTATGTCCGAGACAGACTCTATCCCAGGTTTTGCCCAAGAAATAAAGCTGAGCTAAGGACTCAGGTAGGGAATGCAAATTACCTGTATAACCTGAGCAGCAAGCTCAGGTGTCCCGTGCTTCAAGTCATGTCCGTTAATTGCAAGTACGCGGTCGTTGCTGCAGAGCCTGCCATCTTGAGCAGCCAACCCCCCTTCCAAAAGGTCAAGAATAAAAACTCCTGGCTCATCTGTTCTGCGTACAAGTTTAATGCCAAGCTGCTCGCTGGAGTCACGTTTATGCAGCGTCACTTGAAAGCTGTCTTCCCGCAAGGAGCTGGTGGTGTCCGCGTGGTTGTGTGTGCGGCTGCCAAACCGCCTCTCTCTCAGCACGGTGAGGTGTAGCACCGAGCAAGGCTGGGAAAGCACAGCTCGAGCGTGGTTGTGAGACACGTTGCTTATGTCAAAGCTATTGACCTGCAAAACAACAGAAAACATGTTCAGAACGGTATTTTCATGTGTTCAATTGTTCCTGGTTATGGAAATAAAGTCCTTTCCAAACTAAATTCAGAGCTCACTGCAAAGTGAACCTTGGAGCAACCTCTGACCCTACCAGGCTTCCCCTCTCGTCCTTCCATCCTCTCCTACAAACCCACTTTGGCAACAAAATCTAGAAAATCGATTTTTAGGTTGGAAAAAAACCTTAAGATCACTGAACCCAACCATTAACCTAACACTGTCAAGCCCACCACTTAACCATGTCCCTAAGCACCACATCTACATGCCTTTGAATACCTCCAGGACAACGACTCAATTACTTCCCTGGCAGCCTGTTCCAATGCTTGACAACCCTTTCAGTGAATAAATTTTTCCTAATATCCAATCCCTCCTGGTGCAATTTGAAGCCTTTTCCCACAAAGATGACAACATCTCTCTCACAGTGAACACGCTCTGTGATCACAGTCCAGGGTTTTTGTTCTCCTGCTCTCTTACACTTGACTTCCTTAGATCTTTACATTATTTGTTTTTCAGGACAAGAACTTTACATGTGCTTTCAGTGTCAAGCCCAGCATCACTTACAACTATAAAATGATATCTATAAAAAGAATACATCCAAATCTCTGAAGAAAGCTTATGTCTAACAACATGCAGTACTTCCATGATGCAAAAAATTAGAAAACCCCTTGAAATCGAGAATAATTACATTTGTTCATCAAGACAGTAGAAAAAGATAGTTGTACTAGTTCTCTAGTCTTAGCATGAACTTAGATTTTCCACCAACTTCAACTAGGTCAGAGTTTCAGACTTATAACTTGTATCACTCAAAATTCAGTTGTAAAAGAAACACAGATTAAACTTGCCCTCTGTATAAACAAGAATTGTGTTTGTTATGTGGCCCACTGATACAAAGATCAGTAATCTTTAGTAATTTCTTGCACTGTAAAGATAAAAATTGCCAGTGCAATGAGATTTGGCAGAAAACACAAGCACCACAAAAGGCAGCACAAAAGCTGTATTTGCCTTGTTCTGTAAGAAGGGGTTCAAAGTTAACACTAAAACTTCATCCTTGGCATGTATTGTTGTGCCCTGATGGAGGAATCCTTGCCCCACAATTTCAGCAGATAGAAGCTAATGCCAAATGAACTACACTGACCTGCCTTACCTACACCTTTTAATGGTCCCCACTGCAACCTAAGTAAAAATACAAACTTGCAGCTTCCCACCATCTAATAGCAATATTAACACTTAAAAAAAAAATAGGAAGAGAAATGACCCAGAAAGCTATGTGTGACAGCCGCCGCATTTACATCACACATCTGAGTCGAAGGGCTCCAAGAAGTCAGCATCAAACAATTTGGCTATGGTGGTTTTGGCATGACGAAGGGGTAGCTGTACCCACTGGGACCCTACCCCTGTGAGAGAGAGGCTGCTGCTCCAGCAGCAAAGCAGGAGGTAGCCCTCCCTGAGCACGTCCCTCCTCCAGCCTGATGCCCAGTACAAAGCTGCCACTCCCAGCAGCACCACAAGCTCAGACACTGAACCATGGCTGTGTCCTGGTCTGCGACTGCCCTGAGACAGACTATAACCTTGGGCAGAGGGAAAGGAGGCATAGCTAGGAAAAATAACATTTAAAGCCGCCACCAGCAAAACCCAGCTGTCACTAGCTAAAGTAAATACATAAAATATGGAAGCATTCAAAGGGCACAGAATAATTTACGCAATAAAATGTAGTTGTTCTTTCTACGAGGCAGTTCACAATTTCAGAATAAAACAGTCTTAGCATTTCTTGGGGAAAGAGATTCTTATTAGGACATGTTTTACATGAATTACAGTCACAGTCCAGCACAAGAAAGGGACAATTTGTAGAGCACTTTGAAAATGTTAGGCACCTTTCTATACCTTGCAGACAACATGCACTTTTATGTAGCTGTTACTAAATGCTGTTCCCTCAGATCTTGAAAAGATAATACTTCTTGTTTGACTGGGCAAGAAAATGCTGACTTTCATGTGGCAGTCCTGGCTGGTTTTCTTTTAGTCCTCTACTACTCATAAAAACCTCTGAAGACATCTTCAGGAATGTCCAGCTGCAGTGTGCACACTGAGCTGCATCTAACTTGGCACTTAGTTACAGCTGGCAGAGATCCAGCCTGGTCATTTCAACACAACAGCTCAGCACCTGCACAGGTAAATTCAAAGCAATAAAGATACCATATCTTCCAAAAAGTTTGGCTTTTACCTCCTGTATCTATTCCTTGGTATGACAGAAGGACTCTGATGGACACTCCCTAACATCTGACAGCCCCAGTGCCAGCACATTGATAGGGAAGACTCCCTGCAGCTTATAAATCCTGTTTATAATTAATTTATTGCTACTTACATTTTTGGAAACTATAATTGACACCTGCCCAAACAGCAAGGATTTCCAAAGCTTCACTGGAGCTCAAGCTCCCTGTTCTGGCAACCAAGGAGAGCCCTTGAGTGTTGAAATAAATCAGGCAACATTCAATCAGTATTTGCAACTCCTTGTTAAAAAGGCAACATTTTGGAAAACTCTTGGGCTCCTCTCTTGGCCTACTACTATGCTAGCACAGGAAAAAGGCACGTTTCTCAAAAGAGACTTTATTTTCTGAAGTGCAGACTAATTTCATTCCAAGGGTAACTACAGTATCTAAGCTACTTCTGTTGGCTTGATTTCAAAAAAGTGAAATAAAAAAGGCTGATACTAATTTTGTACTGATCTTAGGCTATGAGATCAAAAGCAAACATTGCTACTGAAGTAATTTTGAAGTTATGGTAATATATTAGTTTCAGGTGGAATGATTAAAAATAGAAAAAAGCAGGAGGACTCTCTTGTTTATGCAGAATTCAGTATCATTCTTAAGAGTCCTATAAACAACTCCTTCCTCTAATATAAGATTAAAAGTCCAAAATAATAGAATTTGATCTTTTTACACTGTCTGTGGGTAATTACTTAAAAACATAACAAAAATACACACTTGATCATAACCAACTCAAATTTTAACTGTTTGTTTACTTTTAAAAAAAAATATTTAGAGTGCCCTTGCTTCAAATCACGCCAGTGAAGAGTATCAATGACTCTTTTACACATACTGAAAAATGCAGGTCTATTGTCTAGGATATTGGAAGGTAACAGTGAAGCCAGATTAAAATAACAGTTCAGATGAAGTCAGCCATACAATCCACAAATTGCTTTTTACATAGGACAAGTCATGCCAACTTGTTAGCCAGAAGTAACCTTGAGTTCCTTTAGAAAGCATGCATAAAGCTGAAATAAAGACCAAGTCCCACAAAATTTAAAAACAACAAAAAAACCCCTTCATATTTTAAACACTGATAAGAGATGCTAAGGAGGAAAAGCAATTCCAGGGTCTGGCCCGACAAACAACATAAAGCATTGTAGCCAAAAGTGCTAGAACAACGGGCTCTGCTCTGAATATTAATTTGCCTTCCAACTGATAATTGGAAAGACAACATTTACACAATGTTGTCTGACAAGGAAAATCTCCCATTTCATTTAACAGGCAGTTCTGCAAGAAGTGAATGGAAAGCAAGCATACAGAATATGTAATTAGGTTCCATACTTGCAGTATTTGGTCTCCAGCAAGAAGTCTTCCATCTCTGGCAATGATCCCATCTCGATAAACCTCTTGAATGACAATGTTGATCAAAGGCGTTTCATTGCCACCCACTATGCTAATTCCTAATTCAATATAAGGATTGGACCGATGAATTTCAATAGTAGTGATCTCTCCTTCAGGCAAGGTAGGTGGCTGTTGATTTGCTGCCAATTATGTTTAAAAAGAAAGATGATTAATATCCTTTATACCTCATTCACCTTCAATAAAGCAAATCACCAAAGCACAATATAGACAGGCCACAAGACAGTGGTTTAACAAACTAAACAAGTGCAATTGGATTAGTTCCACTACTTGTTGGAACACCTAGCTCGTTAGAAACAGCTAAGAACTTAGTAGCATCCATGCTTCCTGAAACGGGGTTGCTTGGATTGGAAAAGGATATTCTGAACCACTTGGATCCTGTCCTTTGTAATAAATTTCATACACTTCATTTCCAAGTGGGTCACTTCACATTTGGTGATGATGATAAAAATGTGTTTTAGGGGTTACCCCATGGCATATGATTTGGTCATGCCTCTTCGTCAGCTGGTCTCACAAGTGGCACTAGGAGCTGCTACTGAGTTATTGGGTCAAGAGAAGGAGCTCATTTCTGAAGCAAACATGGAGACAACTAAAGAGGAACAGGGGTATGCTAAAGGACTGCAAACACGGAGAAGGAAGGGGACAGGACCATCTTCCTCTGTGGTAAGGCTCAGTGCTTCCTCTCTCAAATCCCAGATGCTACAGACGTTACTGCTTGTTCGGTGCAGATGGATGAAGGAATTACTCAGCTGCCTTTTCACTCGAGCAGGAGAGCACTCCGTGTGTGGGAAGGCTGCTGATCCAGGCAGGGGGGAAGGGGGAAGAGGGGAAAAGAAATCTCATCTTAGAAAACAACTTTCGTAATTTTGCAGAAAACATACTCCCTTCCAAATTGCTGCAAGGCCAGTGCTACAAGTAGATTACTACTGCACCATGATATGATACATGATGATACAGCACCATGATATCTAGCACACAGCCTGAGAAACTTCTTTCCTTCCTGTGACCTTATCCCAGTTGTATACTTGCACATAACCAAAACCCACTAATATTTCTCCAGGAATTGCAAGAGAAAAGAGCAGAAAATTAAGACATGCATTCACGGTTGTCAAGAGATAAGCTCTGACACCACAAATGTTTCCACATCTGATAAAACAGACTTGATAAGTGATGACATACTGTCTGCTACTGTGTTCTCCTCAAAAGGCGGATTGTCAATGCTGGGCTCATCTGTCCACGTGGGAAGGGCGGGTGAGGTGAAGCTCTGCTCAGCTGGCACTATTCCCTGATCTGTGTCCGAAGGTAAACTGCCAGGCTGCTCCATCCCACCGGGGCCACTCTCGCCCTCTGCTTCTGCTTGCAGCTTGCTTGTTTTCCTTCTCTCTAGAGCAACCCTTCGATGAGAAGCTCCAGGACATCTGTGAAGACATCATTTATACCATGCTTCAAGCCTGCATCAATGTTTGTTGTACAAAATGCACAAGTACTCCATCAAACAAAATCAGTCTTCTTCAAAGCCACAGCTTTAAATTAATCATAAAAAATATTAAACACATAAAGCCCAAAATACGTTTAAGTGGACAGAACCCACAAACAATACTGCCTTCTTCACAAACTTCTACTACGTAGTTTTTTGGCAATGAACTAAATGTGCTGTAACACCTTCTGAAAATGGACTTACTCTGTCATGTACTTTCCAGTTTCTGGAAGATAACGTTGCTGAAAAGTTTAAACAGGACTAGTATACAATTCTACAGCACAGAAGCCTTGTTCAAAGACAGCTTTGAAGACCCACTGAAGCAATTCCCTTTCACCTTAGTAAGCTAAGTGAAGAAAGTATCACATCTTCCTGGGGTCATTTTGGGGAGGAATCTAAGTGCAATCTGTTAAAATACTGGGGGAAAAAAAAATGTTGTCTAGGACTTTGCATGAAAAGTTTAGCAAAAGTAACAGCTCTGCTCATCATCTCCTCTTGAATCAGTAGAAGGTGTTTCATCTTCCTGTCTCCCCCTTTTTCTTCCTGACTTCACACAGGAGCTGCAATTTTTTTCTCATATAACAATGCTCTGTCAGCACTTGGTGCTTTTCACTATAAACTTTTTTTGGCGACATTATTCTTAATGCAGTAATTTATTTTCCTTAGATTTAAAATCCTACAATAGTTTATTGCAAAGAGGGGCTACAATCTTGCAAATTTATGGAATGCCTTAGTTTCTCTAATGGTCTTCTATTTACATGTAGATAACTGAATGTGGACATCAATCTTACATCTGCCTGTGCGACAGTTTTGTCAGTGTCTGATATGTTACTTCTTACAGTATTTGATGTCCTTCATAAAGTTCCTGCTTCTGGAGCTGCTGACCACATCAACATGTAGGAGCGTACTGTAGCAGTGTCAGAAAAAAGGAACCTTGTTCTTGAAAGGACTCCCTGTTCGGGAACTTGACAGATTGTTACAACAAAAGGAGTGTTTTATTTTTGCAACAGGAGAAGAAATGTGTTAGCAGAGTAAAAGACAGCAGAAGTCTAACGATGTCTTAACTTGTTAAACCAGAATGTTTTGCGAATCACAATTCTGTTCTGATGTTCTGTGAAGGGGATCTGATAATTACATGGTTAGATGGTTTTGGCATGAGGGACTTTAAAGAAATGTTAAACAAAGTTATTCAGCTCTGAAGAATGTTGTTAAAGACACCTGTATAGCTTTTGTGACCCCCATCAGTATTACATGTAAATAAAGTGATTTTTACATATATATATATATATATATAAAAATGATTTTTATATGTCATGATGTATATGTTTAGGAGACTAGCATAAGGTAACCCAAATCAGCTCTGAAATATGCATAAATACATAAATTGGAGACAGATCACATTGTGAAACAACACATTTAAAAAACTGTTTCCTGGGGCTTTCCCCAAAGTGACTGCTGGTCATCTTGTTCTTCAAAGTTAAAAAAAGTACAAGCACAAAAGATAAAAATTACTTGAAATTGCTTTGTGAACAAGTTTCTCTGATTTTATGATGGAACACAACCATACTTCTTGGTTTTGCCCAGGTAATATTTACCACATAAAATCATGGGCATAGTGGGACTGATCAGCTAAGAAATCTGGCCAGTCTCTATTCTAGTGGCCAGAGACACAGTGTTACAAGTGAAAATCAGCAGGAAGTTTTTATCATCAACCATTTCACAATGCAAACCTCAAAACAAGAATCCCAAAAAGCCAAGAAAATGAGAAATGCGATGCCTTCCCTCAAAATTTCTAAAATACAACTTGATGGGTTAGCCTCACAGTCGTCCAAATCTTAGCACTAGCAACAGGGCGAAAAAGGACCAATCTCCAACACCACTCACTTCTGCAGCAACACAGCAAGGAGTAAATGCTCTTGCAGAGGAAGCCTCTTGTCTACTGTGAACTCTGACAGATGTGCTCTCCCACACTGATCTGCAAGAGTTTAGGACAAAGACACCCCAAACTGCATACCCTTGCTGTCCCTGAACTGCTCTCCCATAGGAGTGGTGATTTTTCAGCGAAGAGGTGAATGAATAGCTCAAAACTAACATCGTCAGAGGATCACACTTCAATCCCACTGAGTTTGGACAACAGAGTCCAGATTTACTGGACTACTTCTGTGAACCAGACACTTCCTTAGGTATCTTCTACCAAAACACTGTGCTGCTGACTCTTATTCAGCCAGCTCACAAGGCCCGTGGATCCCAAAGGACCTGGTGTAGATGGGAAAGTACACCTTGAATTTTTTTTTTTTTTTTTAAACTGTATCAAACAATGACAGACCAAAAAAAAAAAAAAAATCACCCCTGGAAGTGTCCTATTTTTGTCAAAACCTTCCAAACCACAGCCAGGTCCTCCACCACCCTTCTTCACTGAGCACATGCCCCCATCATTACCTAGTAGCTGATGAAAGTTGTCACACAAAATATAAATAGATTTTAGGGGCTTTTTTGCCAATGATATTTAATTATAATTTCAAAGGCTAATATCAAGAAAAGTAAACAGCCTCCTGAACGCCCACTCCGCTCCGCAGAAGCCATTTTGTACAGTACTCTACAAGGCACAAAAGGAAGAAAATTCAGATTCTTCCCCAACTTGACCAGTAATTGTAACAGACTACAACTTTCAGCCTGGTATAGTGGAGCTGCATTGCCAGGAAAGGAGTTGTGTGGTGGAGACATTAATTCATGGGATGCCAGTTCCTAGGTCTTTAAACATAAGATGCCACCTACCAAGCAGCAAAGCACAGTATTAGTACTCAAGCAGATTTATAAGGAGATTTTTCATTTCCACTTGCAACATAAGATTTTTATTGGCAGCAGGAATTTATTATTCACAAACAGCAAAACCATACAGCAGTTGTGACAGTTAACAAGCGTCAATAAATCTCTAAAGGTGCACACCTTCACTAATGTTGTTTTTGCCAAATATCTGGGATAAAGAGGATTTTAGACTAATCTTATAACAAGTTATGTAGATAGATGGGCATCTCAGGATCAAAATGAGCATTGAAGATTGTTTTCTACAGCTACAGGAATCCATTCTCATACAACAACTTGCATCAAAAAAGGCTGAAATGTGTCTTACAGGAATAATATTTCATTCTACCTACAAAGCCAGAATACCTCGGCTAGGAGCAGGAAGAAAGGCAACAATGTTTTTTATAATTTCCAGATATTATTTAATTTCTTTCATGAATCAAGATGTTCAAGAGTACTGAAACTACTAGCTAAAGCAACTTGAGTGATGTTATTTATTGGAAAGGGCAGTTGTTCTTGGGATGCAAAACGAGCTTCTGCTTATATTCATCAACTCCTTCCTCTCCTCCCTTCAGCACCAGCTTTTGCTCAGTTCTGGATGGTGACAAAGCTTAGCTTTTTGCCTTCAACTTCTCTTAATCCATATCAGACAAAGAATAAAAGTATTTTGGTTTTTGTTTTTATTTTTACAGCAAAGTCGGCTGGGTTTCTTGTTTAAAAGCTGACTTCTTGGAACACTAGCAGCAATCCCTCTCCACAGATAAAAAGAGCTTTCATAGAAAATGAAGATGTAGTTTACAGTGTGTGCTGTGGAATAACAGTAGGGGCTGGAAAAACACATTTGCTCAGTGACTGCTCAAAAGAAAGATTTCATTGTAGCTTATGCCATCAGCTTCTGCCCAGTCTAGAGGTTCGATAAAAGCAAACACACCAAATAGCCTCAAACTAGTTGCTATAAATCGTTTTCCAAGCAGGGGCTGAATTTAAGCAAAGACTGCAGAGAAGCAACCCAAATGCCTTTACTATTGTTCATAAAACTTTGCCAGCAAAGTGATCTTAAGCAGTAATCCTGGCAAGATTTACAGCTGCAATTCAGAGTAAAACATGTTGCTTGCTGCTTTGGAAAGTTAAGTGTTTGCGTCTTGGTTTTTCTTTTGACAGAAAAAAAAAAAAAAAGGAGGCAGTAGGAGTTATCTAGTTCGGGAATCAAAGACGACTCAGAAAAAGAAAAGAGTGTTGCTGTTGTACATTTCTCTCTCACATCCAACAATGTGTGAGGCCTACAAGAAGCCAGGTAGCTTCAGGGCAAAGAACAACCACGGAAAGATCTCTCAACCTTTCCAGCAATGGAAAGACTCTGTAAGGCATGGCGGAACTCCAAATCTGTTGCCTATCTACTTATGCAGGTGTAAGAAAAGACCTGCCAAGAGAGGGTTAAATCCTACAGATCCTCTTCATTTCTCCTCGTGCTACAAAGAGCAGGGTAGGGACAGTCATTGCAGCTAACTGCACGGGTGGGAAGAACAGGACTCAGCAGCACGATCATAAACACCAAAATAACCAGGATTGCCAAGACTTTGAATGATAAAATTCTGTATCTATACAACAAATTTTCCCATGGATCTTGTTAATCTAAATCCATATATTAAGTGCGCTGACTGGCACACAGCTCAGTAATTTCTTCAATTCCAGAAAATACAATTGTATATAAAGTTCAAACTTAACTTGACATAAAATTGACTTGAATGCTGGTCTCAACACTAAATCATCTGGAAGAATGTCTCCATGCAAAATGATAGATCCTCTATCATAGGAGAATATAGGAGGCGAAAACTGAAGCTCAGCTCAAAAGCAATACATAAACACAATACCTAACACTCATTAAAAAAGTTGTGCAAATTTCAGAGCATGTTTTTGTACAATGAAGTATCTTCAAATCTGAATAATCTAGAAGAATTAACTGAATTAAAATCATACACAGAAAAGCTCAATTTTTTTTGGTCAAGATTTCCTTTTGATAAATTTACATTTGATAGTTAGAAGTGGAATTGGCACCTAGTTTACTAAATATTAATAAATCTTCTGTACCAAGTGACTGGGAAAAACAATACAACTCAGCATTACTCATATTTTTCTCCTTTAAATCAGATTATGTGTATTAACTTTGAAAACCACAGTTTCCAAGTGAATGTGATGAAACTGAAAGACTGCTAGATCAAGAATATTTTCTTTATGCAACGAGGAATCATGGAGTGCCATTAGTGACCATGAAGTAATCAAGTTTGTGTTTCGTGCCTCTCATCTCCTTGCTGGAGCAGCTTGCAGTAACCTTACACTGCAAGGTGCGTGGTAGATACAATGACATTTTCTTCCTCCTTTTATGCTCAAATGGAGCCGATTAAAACAACACTAGAAAACCTGACTGTGAATGTTTTTAGACAGTGAAAACTAATCAACCATACTGTATTTCTTAGAAATAGAAACTAGCTCATGTAAGGGCTTGCTGAGACTTGTTTATATTAATCTATGCTAAAAATTATAATAATACTGAATTTTATACTTCTTTCCTACATTTAATGATGAGTAGTAGAATTTTACTGGATTCACTAATCCATATAAAATCAAATTCAAACTATGCAGTTGTTGTTATCATTTATGTCAGCAATGATAATTTACAGGTGTTCAGATGTTTGCACATAAACTTAATTGAAAACTGTAAATCAAAATACTCAAAATGCATATCAGCATCCCAGGACAACAGACAGAATTGAAAATGAGCAGCCTTCTGCAACTGAAAGCTTTTTTCCAGCCGACAAACAGGAAAAGCTAGTGACTCAGCTCTCTTGGATTTCAAAATAAGCTTGTGTATTAAGCAAATTAGTATTTTAGAGATACCTAGAGAGAGCATACACAGTGTTCCATGTAGAAGTAAATTACGTGGCCCTGTTGTAAAACAAGGCCAAGAAAAGTGGACTGAAGAGGTGAGGGATACAACAGTGGGAAACCAGAAAATGAATCAAATATGTAGCAGGAGTCTTGCTAGCATTTTGCCTTTTATTAAAATCAAATTAATTTAATGTTAGGATTATAAGTGGAACAAACAGTTAGGTTTCCTCACCACCTCCAAGTCATCATATAGATCAGAAATTTCTTGCCTGGAGGAAACAAGCAAGAGCCTAAGCTAACACAGAAACCATATGGAGAAATTTTTTTTAAAAAGGAAAAAAAATACAGAGAAAGGCTCCTCATAAGTCCCCATACCTCCCTGACACTGACACCACACGTGTATATTCATGGTGGGGGTACAACAACAAATAAAACCCAGGCAATTCCAGGCTCACCATGGTGTGCTGTGTTGCTGCATGTCCTGCATGCTCAAGGTCTTCCCAGGCTCTGAATCCCCAGAAGCCTTCAGGACGTGGGGAAGAAGAAAGAGGGCATGCTGGAAATATGTACACGAACAAAATGTTTCCAAGGCAGGCAATGGCTGCTCTCTTCCCCTTCTCTGTGGAGCACTTGCCTGCACACATACCCACACCACACCTGCCTCCTAAACAATCTCCTCCACAATGTCACCCTCCACCTAAAGATGATCTCCAAGAGTCTCCAAACCAACAAAGACCAAGACTTGGAAAGAAGTTCATGGGGTAGACCCATGCACCTCTACAAAGAACTTTTCCATCTGAGAGGCTGCCAGTGTCACTGGATCAGACTGAGGGTGGGTGGAAAAGTCACACAGCTAATACTACCCCCCTTTTGGGGAGGGCGACAGGAAAGGAAACATCTCCCCGTCCCACTGCAACCACTACTGTCCTTCTCTCCAGGCCCAGGGTTTTCAATCTCAATGTGGAGGGCTCTGCCCAAAGAGCTGGCACAGGTAAGACTATCAAACCATGAAAACACCCTCACGAAATGGGCAAGGGCTGAAATTTATGCAGGCTGGTTTAAAAAAAAAAAAAAAAAAGAAAAAAAGAGTATCAAAGGAGGTAAGAACAAAGCACATGATGAAGTCATGGAAATGAAAAGATCTCATCTAAGTTGATGACTGAGGAGACCAGAAGAGTTAGGACTCTTATCATTCATTTTTGCAGAGTCGCCAGACAACATGCTTGTTTTTACGAAAGCTGCTGACAAAAGCTCACATATTGAACTGTATTTTCCTAGTGCCTTTTATGTACAATGGATATGTGCAACGCTTATTGTTCCAGGTTTATTATTTTTGCAGGGACACTTATGTACTTCTCTGAAACCTTTCTCTGCAAAATCAACATACGTTTTCAAATAGCATTGAGTTGTACACAAGGAGTATTTCCTGGTAGCAGACACAATTCACCCGAACTGGATCCTTTCAAGTCAGATGCATTTCCTTTGAACACACGCTTTCCTTCTCTACATAAATTCTTCACTGTACTCCTCTTGAAATTTCATAAATCTCTGAAATGTTTAAAGTTAGTTGGTATAGATATGCATAATCATTTTTTTAGCCCTGACTCATTAATTCCACCATATTTTAGCTTTAACATAAGTGGTATATCCAAGTTTTTGTTCATGACTCGTGTAATGAAACAGCTAACGATTAAAAAAAATATATCTATTTACTGAAAATATTCTCCAACCTATAGAGGATACAAAAGAAGTCAAACATAATCCTCAAAACAAGTTTAACATTTTTCCATTAGAAAAATGGCACGGCCTTACAGAGAAGAAACACCTTCACGTAGGCACATTACCACACACATGGTATAGAGGCAATTCCTTTTCTGGAAGAACAAAGTACACTGGTCTGCACAATATGAAGTATCATTCTATCTGAATTTGATAATCACAGAATGGTAGAATACCAGGTTGGAAGGGACCCTAAGGATCATGTGGGACGTTATATTAATCTTATTTCCTTATTCTATCATGACCTCCTTTCCATATTTAAATATTTAGGGTAGGATGGCATAATGCAGAAGAACTATAAAATTATTAACAGTTCAAAATAAGATCCTAAACAGGTAATATTGGAATGTTTCTCTCTGACTCAAAATTACTTATGAAAGCTGCACCAAAACATCCCACAGGTGCGGACTGATGAGTTTCTACCAAATTAACAGGGTGTTGGAAGCATTCTATAAGCAGTCAAAACAAACACACATCCCTAGAAACTGCAACACTCGCATGACAGCATCAAACTGTTCAGTAAACTGTTTTTTTTTTAAAAACAGGGAAAAATAGGTCTTGCAGGAGTCTTGAGAGATACCCTGTCCATGTGCCTAACAAAGTAGAATCAATTCTGCCATAACTGTTCCAGATAAAGATTGGTTTAACATGTTCGCAAACACTTCTGAAAGCAGGGAATACACAACCACCACCCAATCAATCTACGCCAGTGCCAGACAACTACAAATGCTTTTTTCCCAAAATCTGAACTAAACCCCCGTTGTTACTATTGTACTATTTCCTTCCTGTTTGCAGACAGAGTTTGCATATCTCTAATTTTTTTTTTCCCTATCACGAACAACCCTCACTTTCTTTAACTTTTTCTGCTAAATCATGTTTTTGAGACCTTTAATGAATCATGTCATTCTCCCCATGACTCTCTCCAAGTGTTCCTTCACTATTTCTGGTGCCATGTCCAAAACGGGATACAGTACTCTAGTTGTGCACAGTTACAGACTGACCATTTCCTACGGTCTTCTACTGTGAATTTAAAGACCACCAGCCCTCTCCCTTCTCCTGCCCCCAATTTCTACTGCTACTCAAACTGCCCTACCAAGCATGTAAGGAACATGCAATGCAAACATCTGCACTGCTCACCTGTTCTTGAGATGTGCTGCCAGGTCACATCGCTGCATGACTTCCTGACACACAGAAGAGAAGGGACACAAAACAAATAGCTTGTCTAACAGTTTATGAACAAGAATGCTGGATTTTTTGCAGAGTTTAAAATGGAGTCTTTTTCGGTCCAGCGGGCAGAAATCCTTCTCCTGCAGAAAGTTCCTTAGGCACTTGTAGCAGAAAGTGTGTCCACAGGGAGTGTCCAATGGCTGCAACAAGGGCTGAAGGCAAATGTGGCAGACTAAGTCATCATCCACTTCGTTCTGGTAGTTGTAGAGGTGGTTCTCCCTTGTCCAGTGCTGCTGGCCACACTCAAAGCACAGAGGGTTCAAGGAGGCATTCTGCTCCACCGAAGCCATGTCATCACCTGTAGTCCCCATTGTACAGCTAAGGCGGCTGACAGATCCTCCTCCTCATAGAATGGGGCTGCTCATGTAAAGCTCAGAGGGAAGCAACTTCTTCCAGGGTGACTTATGCTCTTCAGTCAAGTGTCATTTTCTGCAACAAATAAAGAAAAACTATTCATTTTGCATGAACTATGAAAGTTCTTGTCAGAACTTTTAAACAAAACAGCTAGATAGATTAAGAGAGTATTCCTGTTTTCTGTAAATTTGTCACAAAAGAGAGCAATAGCAAAAAAAAATCTTTAAGTACTATTCCTTTTACAACATGAATGTTTTACAGCTTCATAACAGCTTCTGCACTGCAGTTTTCACCTGCAAGATGACCAGTTTGTGACAGCAAGGACACCACATTATGCAATGTCACACTAGAAGCATGCAATTAGCGTCTAGCACAAAAATACCCTATTGTGAAATAATGGTTATATGACCAAGTAATTGAATGTGTTCTTTAATATGAGATTATGATTTTAATCTGGTCCTACTCTTTTTTAGATTTTGACTACTAATGTAGAATATTACACATTAAAGTTCTAAATACACTGCATAAAAATAACCACAACAAACCGCTTACCCTGTTCTTTTCCATTAGTAATATTGCATATATGTCCCCACTTACCTTCAGGTTTTCTCTGTGGGTTGCTACAAAGTAAGAGGCTTCTATATAGTACATCACATTTGATGTAGTACACAGGCCAGTAATAAAAATATAAACTTAGCATATGAAGCTATTGGTTCCAAACAACTAACCTGTTTTGCTTTTTATCTAAGAAAATTACAGCATACTTACTATGACAATCACATCACTCAAAGGACTGTACATCTGTCACCACTGGATTTATTTTCTAAACTTCGTAAGTTATTAAAATTTGCCCCTCTTAAAATAGCTGCCTGGTCAGGAAACTATGCAGCCATTAGTCTGCAGTTTGAAACACTAAATCCTTACCCCTCCCGACCTTATTTACCCTTCTACCCTTTACAAAATCACATTGCTTGACACTCTTAATGGGATGATTTAGAAAATAAACCAACTTTTATCATGTTCTTAAGAGACCCCCTCATTCATTAGTTTTGGTAAATGTTTGGGGGGGGGGGATATATCAAACTTGAGCAATGCTTACTTTGTGTCTAAATTCTTTATTGCAATTCAGCAAGCAACAGTTATGACAGACACTTATTTTATTCTAGCATAGTAGCAAGCAAATCAAGAAATGAAAACTTCTAGTCTAGGTACCATCCCATCAGCTTTATTTTTAGCTGCTGAAATGTAGTCATAAATATGTTCTGAAATTCATGTGGAACTCATGCATTTCATTGTGTCTTACTTTTTAAGAGAAACTCTGTTTTGGTTTTTGCCCCTTAACCTCACCCAGTCAAGCACAAGACTTAGAGCACATTTTACAGGGATTATTATATCCTTTGACGCAAAAAGGATTAAATAGTAATTTGTAATCCAGGCATCTATTCTGCTGTGGAAATTGCCCTGCCTCGTAGTAGATAATGTGCACCTTCTGGAAAGCATTTCACGAGGGAAGAGCACAACAGTTCTTTACGGGAGACTAAGAATGCAAAATGAGGCCCCAAAAGAGATTACTCAAAAAACAGTCTTAAACATATTATGTAAGAGTTCAAGGATTGGAAAGCAGATAAGGAGAGCAGCGCATGGGGCCCTTGTGCTCAAACTGCAGCTCTCTCACTCTGCGTTCATGCTACAGGATTAACACAGAAGGGATGAGGCACATCTAATGGCTGTTCTTTATGTAATGCAAAATAAACCAGATAAATGTTGTAGAAAAACACTATTGATTTGTGACTTTACCAAATTATTTTGCAGTTTAGGGCACCAGGAGAGGAACACATGGCATGTATTGTACTTGGGGGTACCTGCAACACCAACAGGCAGGACAGAAGAAAGGGACATGCAGAATGAGCAGATAAAGCCATTTTAAGAGTGTGTTGCCCAAATGCTAGACCCACTCCTACTACTGACTATGACCAGGACTATTCCTCCTTCTCCAAGTAACCAAGGTTCCAAGAAAGGAGCAAGTCCTACATCAGCAAGGCTACAGAAGAAACCAGGGACCATTCTGTGCATTGCAGTTACAGAGCTCTGGTTATGGACCCCTGACAGTGAGCATCCTAAATTCACCTTCTTGAAGGCTTCTAGTATTTCTATCCTTTGGAGTCAAAGTGACTCACAAGACAGTCTGCTACAGAGCACCTGGCAGTGTCGTACAGTAAATATACCCATGAGATACTTGCTATGGTCAAAGATCCCTGCACTCCTCTTTTATAATGTTGCAACTAAATCCTTCTGTGTGTTAAAAACTTTTTAAAATAGCATACTATAAGCTTTGAACAAAAAGTAAAATAAGAACAGTTATAGAGCGATCAGCCTTTCACCACCATGTTTCGTCATGATAATTCAAGCCTTCTTTCTTAGGGAAGGTATATCCAGAGACAAGTTCTATTTACTGAAATCACAAGAGTTTGTCCTCAGTGAAACACAGGCAGTCACTCTCTATTGCCCCCCACTGAAGGAGGTGACCAGACAGACACATTCCTACAACTGCCTCATCGCAGTGTCTTAACGCTGCTGGTGCAGAGACAAGCGCCCTTGGCTGTGCCTGCTGAGAAGATGCCACCTCAGGCCAGGGAAAGCTGCTTCTGCTGGTGGCTGACATTGCCTCTAGCTGCTTCTCAGCACCGACAGTGCCCTGTTAGCTTAAACCATCAATAAATATCATATAAACTAAACCCAACAGCTTTTCTGCAGCTGATGTGACCACCTTTCCACCACCTCTCTTCTGAGAGCTGCAGAAGAAATAGTGATAAAAACATGAAGATTTAAAAAAATAACCAAAATCCCAGAACCCCACTACTACCGCCCAAAACCACTCACAAACCACCAAACTCCAAACAAGAAAAACCCCATCGAGATTTCTTCACTTTTGCACTGCTACTTCCTTCACTGCTGTGCAGCATGTGGGGCAAGCTTGTTCTGTGACTGAGGAATCAGTCACCAGGATTTGTATTGATTATATACCACAGCTGCCTAATTATAAATTCCAAGACTTTTTACAGGCTATTCCCACTGCAGAATTTCAACTGATTTACAAAGTCCACAAACACAATGTTTGTGGTCTGAGCAACAACTGGGATGGCAGGCAGGGTCTGAATTTCATTGATGTAAAGCACTATATCCCTGAAATCCACAATAGCAGAGCACTGCCATTTCCATTATCCTACTTCAACCCCATTTATGTATCCCTTATATTATGTGCCATATCTCATATCACTGCAGATCACCAGCTCCACAGGACAATATCAGCTCAGGAAAGCTGCAAACAGGAAAAATAGTCAGAATTATAAAAATTACAAAGAAGGTAAAAGAGCCAGCCAGGCCTGTTACTCAAGTCATAGAAAATAATTCTCCTGGGACTTCATTACAACATCCAAACAGTGCAGGTGGTGCCCTGCTTTCAGTTTTAAATCACAATCCACTTGGGAACTGGACAAGACTGGACATCCAACTCCGCAAATTTTTATTTTATTTAATGGGACTGTGCATTAGAGCGATTTTAGGCTAAAAAAAGACAGCCTTATCCTTAGGCCTGCTCTAGTTCTGACTTACTGATTCAACTAACATTCTTCGGAGAAGCTCGACACATTTTTACAAAAGCACAAGACGTCAGGCTTTATACCTACATCAGATTTCATGATGTTTATTCTTTCTGTCTGAATGGGCACTATAACCCCAAAACCCACTAGCAAACCAGAACTGTAGCAGTACCTTAGCCTTTTTACTATGGTTGTCTTTTTTTACATGTCACAAATAATTAACACTAGTTTCAGTTTGAAGCTAATGGAAATACGTATTTTGCAATGAATGCTCTCAATTTATTTCTAAATAAATTTCTAATTAATTTCTAATCTATTTCTAAATTATCTTATTAAAATCCTGAAGATTTAGAGCCCATTAACTGACTGTTCAAAATTTTACAAAAATATTTGACTATACCCCAGAAGCAAACAACTAAGGAAAATACCCACTCATGAACGAATCTCTAGAAGTTATCTTTAATATACCACAATTTCCTGTTTTGTTTACGACCCTATGCCATTTCCTCAACCAAAAGCAAAGGTCAAAATAACACCCTTTGATGAATGACACCCCTGCCCCTTTGCTGGACTCTAGTGTCCCTGTATCCCAAAACAGCTGGGACACAGATCATGTCTCAGTTCTGTGGCCAACAACTTTCTAAGCCAAACTGGACATCTCACCGTGATGTATCTAACCACTGAATCAATGTTTAATTTATACTGTGTAGCTTAAACCAACTGCAGGTGAGAAAATGTCCACCTGTGTTTCCTCTCAATTCGAGGCCACCAGGCACTGGCTGCTGCTTCTCATCCCTGATGGCTCAAAATTTTGTTGCCTGCTGGCAGCACAGGAATGCCTCAGCATATCCCTTTCTTATCCCCCCCGCAGTGGGGAAGGGAGGGTATGGAGAGAAGCTCTAACAGCCACAGTGAAGGTTTCAAATGACCCTGAAGTCAGGCAGTCATTTCATGGTCAGTCAGATTTGTACTTGCAAGACAACACATAATGTTTATCAATTAATAATTCTGAATAACAGTATGGTCATCACACTGGATTTCAGGAAAGGTTGGCTTAATTTTAAAATGTCACAGGATTTCTGAAGTCTGTTCTCCATGTCCATGGCACCTGAGCGCCCAAGTTAGTGATGAAGGATCTCTTCCCCTGCCTTGTTCAAACACCAGGGCTGTGAATAGCAGTCAGGAGTGGATTAACACAAGCCCCAGGAGGGGGAAACTAGACAGTGGTTACATCCATTGCTCAAAACCACATCATAACCAATTAAACATTAGTTCTTAGTTCCTAGTCCAGTGTCCTTCAGAGGAATTACAGCATCAGACCGATGATTCACAACTGTTTTCAAAGCAGACACTAGCTCGAGTGGAATAATAAAAGATAGCAGAAACTGTAATAAAAAACATGATGAGAATAAATAGCTGACACACAGCACTAGAGGGGAAAAGTGTTATTTCACATCTTCCAGTAAGCGTGACCTAGCTCATTAGATACAATCTCTGCTTTAATATTAAAGCCATACAACAAATAAGTGAAGCAGAACTAGCAACTTGTATTGACTTTACAATATCCCTGTTAATTATACTGATATCTACTGAGGGCTGCACTGTCTTCAAACACCAAACTCCATTTCAATTCTACTCCAAGTTTATGAGACAGTAATCCTGTTAGACTCTTCCTCTTTTGAAAATGCAAACAGCTGAAAGTGTTGTTAAAGAAATGGCATCTGGCAACTCAAAGCCAGGAAAAAACCTACGAGAGATGAGCAGAGCACAGCAATTAGACTGGGACAGAGTTCTGCTAATGCTGCAGACACACTGTCACCGCATGCCAATTATCCAATACACCTATTTTTTGTGCCAACAAGCAACGTAATTTCCGTGTTTAAGTCGTTCAGCAGAATGATGGGAATTTTTATAGTCAAACTAAATAAAATTGTGCCTGAACAGTGAATTTGTTTCACTGAACTACAAACAGGCAATGCCAGGCTTGCAGTAAAACCGTCTCTTCGCAGATTCTTTTTTTGCCTCTGCACTTGTCTTTTTGCTCCATCAAAGCAGTGCCCACACAGCCACTGTGTCAGCCCTATACCAGATGTTCATGTAGCATCATCGCTGCAAAGGCAACAGGTCATAAGCAATGGTTTTCCTTCCCCACCTCAGGGGTGCAATAGCCTAAAAAACACGTGCACGCGGGCTCCCCTTGCTGGGTATTTATTAATTTTTCCATGCTGCAAAATGAAACCCTGCTTAAATCCCGCAAATAAGGAGAGTTTGGGAAAATTAATAGGATTGTAAGTTGTGTTCAGTATTTGTGGAGTGCTGAGTTTCCATGGCAACGGGGGGCTACAGGCTTTAATTACTGCTGAGATGTTAAGGGCCCCCCACTGTACAGTGGCGTGTAAGAGACATGGGGGGGGAACTGCCAGGAAGAATGTCTGTGCTGCCCTCTCTGCCTCATGGCTGCCTACGGAGGCTTAGGGGTCCAAGCAACCATCACAACAGGGAATGAAAAGATGTAAAGAAAGGGGAAATCAAGGGAAAATGCAAGGCCATCCAACCTCAGGAGAGAAGGTGGATGACGCCAATTTCCCAAAACTAGCACCTCAAACCCAGGGATGCTCGACAACAGGAGATGATGGGAGGAAAGAGAAGGACACACTGCCTGGAGATAAAACAAGTGGCCAGAAGGTTTTGCTCAAACACACAAAGATCATCCTGCAGCCATTTTCTACAGCACAAATGGAATGGCTTCTATTTTGGGACCAGGAGATTAAAATAGCTTTACTTTTGTAAAATCAATCTCGAACAAGACAAGGAAGAGAGGATTGTGATCTTACAGAGGTCTCTGAAATGAAATACCCATTCTTTATAGCAAATACAGAGCTACATCCAATAAATTGTATCAGAATAGAAGGAGAACAAGTACGAATCTTTAATGAAGATACATCTACGCATCTACAGATTAAACTTTGCATACTCCTACTGAACAAAATGAGCACTGAAAAAGGAAGAAGAAAGACACACGAGCCAAGCTAGAGGAGAGCCACCCAGGTTCGGATGGCTGGGCTGCTCTCCTGGCCTGCAGGAAGCTTGAACCTCTTGGAGGAGAAAGAACTTGAACTTGCACCTTTCTCTGCAGGCATGGCAGCTGCTGCTGCCCACCTTACTTGAAGCCACTTTCACAAATATTTACCTTTCTCAGTCAGCCTGTTTCACAAGAGAGGCGATGGCCACCTTTACAATTTGGAAAATCCATTTTCTGTAGCTACATTAAATTTTCTGCTAAGTGGAAAGAGAAGGGCCTGTTTCTGGGAGCTAACCCTGCTTGCTGTCAGAAGCCACCCCACTGCAGAAACCACCAAATGAGGGACAAGTGCCTGGGGGCTCAAGACGCTCACAGGTCTCCCAACAACCAAGCAGGTTTGCAACTTTTAGGCCTGAGCGTATAAAAAATTCTGCACAAAACTTCTTTCAAGCTCCTAAATCCCTTCTGGGATGTTGCAGCAGTGAAAAAAAAAAACCCCAAACAAAACCAACCCAAAGTGAAATGAAAGTGAAAATAACCCACACTTACCTGCTGGTAGAGCCAAAGAGAAATTTCCTTCCAAAGAACATAACAAAAGCAGTATCTCATTACCTGTATTGTAATGCATTGGATTTTATATCCAGTGGGAGCAAAAAAAGTACCCCAACAGTCAAAAATTCATTGCAAGGAGACAATTAACAAGGCTTTCTTCTCACTGATGGAGCAGAGGAGAAAGGCAAGAAAGAGTAAAACATTTGCTTATCCACCATAGTTATTTTCTGCAGTGCAATCTGTCCACCAGTCCCTGCCATATGTGACACCCTTTCTGTTTGGAGAGATGAAGGCAGCAGAAAGCTGTCCATCAAGATGCTAAACCTTCTGGAAAGCCCTCCCCCACGCACTTTGCCCTGAAACAGGGGCTTTCGTGGCTGAGCAGAAAACACTTAACTAGATTAAATGTAGCTGCTTCCTGGGTATGCACAGAGAGAATTTGATGTGATTAATTCAAATTTTAAGAAGCTGAAGCGATTCAAAGAAAATAAGGAAGCTCTTTTTCTGCTCTTCGGTATAACCAGCCCCCGTCCCTACAGGTGTGCATGGAGAAAATTCAGGGAAACAACACTTGGATTAATCACAAAATGGCTTTGATGACAAAGGAAACCTGGGGGTGGAGGGGTGAAAAGAAGGATAAAAGAACTTTATGGGTAGTTAAATTGCAGGACTAAACATTTTCAGGGAGAAACACCAGTTCCATCTCTTCCTTTGGGCATATGCCACCTTGCATAACATGTTACAGCTGGTTCCCCCTATCAACCACAACCTGAGTGATGGTGGAAAGCTATTTTGAAAGGTAAGCTATGCTGTTACTAAGCAGTTCTTTAGCTCAGCCAATCATGAAAAAAAATGAAGCTATCCCCTACCAAGCTAACAAAAAAGAACAATCTCTCTTGAAATAAGGATTTCTAATATCTGTGTGAGAGAGATAAGAGGACACACTTTAAAGACAGCTCAGATAAATGATAAGCCACACACTGGCCCTGCTCTGCAGGAAAGCAGGCAGAGTCCTCTGTGGGAGCAAGTGCTCATCAGCTGCAGGGAACCCATGACAACCCACAGCCAGAGGAAGACACATGAAAGTACAAGAGAAAGAGTGCAGAGGATGGTCTAGACAGAAGGTTTGTGGCTTCAGCCTCCAGCCTCAACCTGCCAAACAGCATCCTAAGAGCACCACTTGAAGACCTAAGGCAATTCCCTAAACTGGTCTGCCCTGCCTAGAGACTGCTTATTTTCCTCCTAATGAAAGAAAACAAGTATCACCACATCAAGACTCTCCAAAAAGAAGAAAATAAAAGCCTTCTTTAGTCCACAGTCAAAAGAGCATTTAACTCAGGCTACCTACAAGCAGACCAAATTAGCCAGGAGACATGACTTGGCTCATGAGTAGGGGTACCGCATGCAGAGTAACTGGTTCACCTGCAAAACCACCCCACTTGTTCTGCAGCCCAGCATGACGGGGAATGATGTTAGAATGTCATCTGCTAACTGTCACTTGAATTAACTCCACCGTAAAGGCAAGTTCTTTAATTCTTAATGCTTTAGGGTGATGGCCATGCTTTTCCCTATTAACTCTGCTGAAGACATTTTGCTTTGCTGCTGTACGTAACTTAATTTCCACCTAATTTCCAGGGAGAACTTTCCTTCTGATCTGTGTAAGAAGGTTATTTACAGAGACAGCTGCCCGACACAGCTTTGAGCACCCAGGAAAGGGAGAGCATGACCTGTCCTCATGCTCTTTTATATTTATACAAAATACGCCCATATTATTTTGTGTAGAACAGTTGTCAGAAAATAAAAACTTTACACTGAGATCTTTTCTATATGTACATGTACCATACCTCAGATAGATGTACTCTGTACACAGTACTGAAAATAAATGGCTCCACACACCATCAGAATTTACATAACAAGAACGTTAGATCTAGAAGATGTAGTCTTAAATATACAAATATCATGAATAAAAAAAACATTTAAATACTTTGTATGTAAACAGGTCTTTACATACATAGTAGACTAGTAATTGATTTGGGGCCTCCAAACAGGATTCAGAGAGGGAAGTGGACATTGAGTTGACTATGTAAAGTCAAGTCTGGTTATACAGATTTGACAGAGACAAAGAATATGGAAGCAAAGACAGCACTGCATATGTTTTTAGTCCAACTGTAGGAATCGTATATTCTCCACTTCAGCCCTTTTAATTCCAGAACCACCAAGAAAGAGTAGAGGCAACATTTGCTGAATGACAAAAAACCCCCAAAAACCCCAAATGTTTTTCCTAAAACATTTCTCTATCCCCTAACCATGTTTGCTACTTGTTTATGTCAATTACTTTCCCTATTAGCTGACTGCATGTTAAGTATATATATACATATATTTTTAAAAATTAGAACTTCAGCACCTCTTAGATAGGAAGGCTTTTATAGTGCAGTTATTTATCTGCCTGAGATGCAAAGTTTAGCTTGCTGCAGTGTGTCCTGTGAATCCTGATAGTGCTCTCAGAAAGAAACTACTTCAGTAGCAGCCCTGTTGAAAAACAGTCCTTCAAGATTCAAGTGAAAATGTTAGTAAAGATGCATAGTAACACACAGTAGGCCAACAGGTCCTGCTCAAATGAGTGACAATGTCTAAATACTAAGCAGCAATCTTCTACTTCCCCCTTGCAGAATGAATAATACGGAGGAGCGAGTGCTGAACTGCTGTTAGAGCATTTCTGGCCACTTGGTAGTCTTGTCTTGTCCTCTTTGTTTAAAAAAGTAAGACTCCTAAACAAAGGCAGACAAATGAAAATCTTTACATTCTAAGTGAGTAATACAAATTAAAATAAAATCAAAGAAAAAAAATGGCACTGAAGACATGTGAGTGGTAGCACCTATGTAAAACACCACACTCGTAGCCATATGAAGAAATTATATGTAACATATTAATATATATAACTATAAATAAGCTAGAATAAAACTGCCCAATAAAAGTAGAAGGTTAAGTGCTCAGAGAAGGCTACTTGTCCTACAAGGAAACAGGGGTCAGAAGTAGTTCGCTGGAGTGGGAAAGCATCAGGGCCCTGACCATTATGCTCATCTAGCAGACCAAAGCTGAGTTGTTAAAAAACCAAAGGCCTAAAATTATGAAAGAAAAATGCATTTCAGATCTCAGATACTTAAGTCATGAATTTGCAAAACATATAGAAGACATTTACTCACATCAGTAGGGAATTCTGGATCACTACTTTTGGGAAAGAGGGTGGAAAAGGAGCGATGTGCTGAAGAGCCCCAGCAGGTAGGACATTCAGATTTCTAACTTCAGGCACCACTTTTCTGTATTCATGGTCAAAAGGGTTCCAGCAATAGAAGCTGACAGAAACATGCTACACTGGGAAGTAGCTAGCCTTCTCCTCCTCCTCCTCCCTGTCCAATCTCTTCTCAGCACGGTGAAATTTTGCATTTGAGATTGTGGGGGATGATACAATTTTCACTTCCTCATTTATTCTATGTATTCAACCCTAAAGAGCTAGCTCTTAAAATACCAGTCTTGCTTTGAAGAATATTACTTCATTAGCATTGCTTTTGGAAAAAGGTCTTTAAGAGGCAGAAGATTCAGCCTCCGGAGTACCCATCATCTTTGCACTCCCTAACCACAATGCTCATTTTCCCAAACCAAGCACTTCTCAACAAGTTAGGTTAGGTTCACAGACATAAAAAAATTCTAACTCTCATTTATTTCCATACTATTTTTTTTTCTCCTAACCCATGCTAAACACTTTCACATATTTTATGCCAAATACTTAGGTGAAACATTTTTTAAACTTTATAAACCTTTTTTTTTTTTTTTAAATTGCTATATTGTCCAGGAGCCAGAAACCATCACAGACAATACTCTTACTGTACTGTGAGCTGTGCAAATGAATCCAAAAGATTATGCTGTCTCTGCGATAAAGACTCACATTCCCATGGAATGTATCTCTTTTTCATGAAAAGGGAGCAGTGCTGTGCACAAAGATGATGAGACCTCAAAAATGCTGCACAAGGTCCCGTACTGCTGTAGACACCTGCCTACCCTTCATACAGAAGCAGCAGCAGCGTTGGTAAGGCCAGGTTAGCTTAATGCAAAGGTACTAGCATGCAATGAACTATTTGGAAATATCATATTTCCAAGCTTCTCTGCTCCTATCAGCAAGAACAGAAGGAATTACTCAGAAGTTCACCTGCAAACTGCCAGTTCATAAAATCCAGATCTTGTAAGAAATGACTCATACTACCAAGTTCAGAGCAGTCCAGCAGCTCATAGAAACAGGGTCTAGTGGGTCAGAGACTACGTCACAAGTCATCTTCACCTGGCAGAGATGCTAAAAAGCTAAGTAACACCCAGAAAATGAGGTATCCCTTCTGCATCAAACATGTAGTATAGAGGAGTATGAGGGAACCCACAGGAAAAAAAAAAAAAAGCCTGTTCTGTAGTTATTAGTTTCCAACTAGACAGACATTTGGGTCAGAAAAACTACTTTTCACATTTCTATAAAGAACTGTTAAGTACTGCAGTAAGAAACAGCCTTGATTTTCACTGCTTTTTGAGTTAAAAAGCTAATAAATCCAATTTAATGAACCAAGAGCTAGGAAAACAGGGTAATTAAAAGGCTTCATCCTATCCTTTCTGTGTGCAGTCTGGAAACCAGAAAGGGCAGTCAAGAACATGATGAGATTTTCATTCAAAGGAGACATCTTATTTTAAAAGCAGTATCAACTACAAGCAATACTGTCTCTTATTACCACTCATATGGAATGATAACACAGAAACAATAAATAAGATCACAGGCAACCAGTCTGCCTCCATATATTGAGCGAATGTAAAGAAAACATATAGGAAAAGGGAAGTCGTCCTGAGAAGGCCATCCTAGCTGAACAATTTTAAGATGGAAAAGGTAAAACCTTTCACAGAACTGAGAAGTTACACTAAAAAGTCACCATAATAATATAGAATACTTTATCTAAAAGAGGTAATTTGCATACATTTCCCTTTATAAACTTCAGAACTGGAAATATATGAACTCGGATTTACTGCTTGTCCATACAGACCGGTTTAACTGAACATGAAGTTTCAGTAAAGTTAAATTCTGAACTGATACTTACTTTGATATTAAAGCATGTTATGTTGCTTTAGCTTCAGCCAATCCCTACTACTAAATGGAAGTAAATGTAAAGCTAAAAGGGTTTACAAAAAATCTTGGGTGTTTTCACTAAGTAAATGAAAATAAATCACTGCACATTCCCCATATGCAATAAAAGATGGATTTTTTTTTTTTTGGATGCTGGATTTGGAGAACAGCGCATCTGCTGGGACTCTGGCTGGCTGGAGACCCATGTTCTCTATTGCCCTCCTGACTCTTTTCTGACTTATGAATGTAACCGAGGGGATGGTTTGGTTCAGAGATTCCTATTTAGCTGCAAACTGGGGGTCAAAGCATGCAATGAACTAGCTATAAAACCTCGTCCCAAATCATTATCATAAACACTGGTACACAGTATGCTTAGGGTAAGAAAATACTCAAACAAAACCACTGAACCTCATCAACAATTTCAAATCTTTAATTAAGAATCCCTCCTAACAGCCAGACCTGATGCCTCACTTGCTCTCCCATTTTTCTCTTTCTCTCCTTCTCAAATCCTGGTAAAACAGCGAAAGAGGAATTAATTCTTCTGGGACAAACTTTTCCACTTGAAAACATTAAATACAGTTATTTCAAAATACCGACACACTAGAGCTCTTAATTTTTATTTTGTATAAGTCCTGAAAACAGATTTAGTAAAAAGAAACAAATGCATGAATGATCTTCTGTTTTTCAGAAGTATATCCTCCCTTTTTGGTTTTAAAAAAGTCTTAACCAGAGAACTTGTGTTACTTAAAGTTTGCACACACTACAAAATGAAATGAGAAGGCTTTTTTTCAAGGTGGTTATACAGGCTACCTGGAAGTTTACTAGTTTTTGCTTATTGGAAAACCTTATGGATAACTGTACAACTATTACTACACACGTATCCTAGGAGACCAAAGAGCTTTCGCATTTAAGAGCTTACTTCCCAGCCACCCTCTCGATACACATCTCATGCATTTATAAATAATACAAATAGCCATGAGAAAGAAGAATGCTAGTTTAATTTCAGCCAGAATGTACGCTGACCTCTGCTTATATCAGTGTAAATGTTTCCTTTTATTTGACTTCTCCTTTCTCACCTTCTCACTACAAAGATGTCAGAAATCTCACGTAATTCATGTGTTTTTTAAACTTGAATTTTACAGCTGAGCAAAGCTAAAATTTCTTTATCTTTAAAAATTCATATACCTACATGCAAATTACCAGAAAGAGCCTTTGTATTCATGCAAGTGAAATTTAGATTCCTGACCACAACATTTTGCAAAGCATCAACCTGTTAAATACAACATATCAGAGGACCATATAATTTAGGAAAAAACCTCAGAAACAGAAATGTAAAAAAAGAAAACAAAAGCACAAACCAGCTAATTCAACAGAAATTTACACTTTGGGTTAGAATAGTCTGCATTTGAAACAAGCTGAATTGAAAGCATTCCCTTCGTTTCTTCTTTGTAATTCTCATCACAGGGTCTAACCTGCAATTAAGCACTCGGCGCCCAGCCTCTGAAGAAGAGCATCTTTAAAATGCCGAGTGGAGCCCCAGAAACACCCAGGTACAATTCCCCAGCAGCCAGCACTGAGGATATGCTATAAAACCCGCAACACAGAGCATGACAGCCCCTTCCCTTCATCACCTTTTTAGCCTACATTTCTTACCATTCCATCCCAGCAGAGGCGAGGAGGGACCACAGCATACCTGCCCAACATAAAGGAAAAGAAGAAAATACTGTTGTTCTCCTGGAGGAGGGGATATCACATGACAATAGGGAACTTCAAGGAAAAAGGTTGTTGGCATGCTGGTATATACAAATTAATTCACCGGTGGGTAATTAAAACAGGACCAGCCCCTCCTATAACCACTAAGCAGCTCTCGGGGTTTGATTTACTTAAAGCAGTAAATTCATCTAATCACCTAACCTCACACAAATACAAGTGAAGCCCTAATAACTGTGGCTCAGTAAATACTAACCGAAGCAGAAGCCAGCATAAAAGATCTGCAGGCGCTTACTGACACTGTGTCCTTTTCAAATCCTAAACCTAACATTAACAGCAGGCTAAAATGTCCCCAGCAATTTCTCATGAATGCATAATGAAACAGTGCTACTACATCTAGCGCATCACAGTTTTGTAAGCACACCCAGCAAGCATGTGTGGGTTTCAAACACACAGGAATACTTACAATAACTCCATGTATATAGTGGCTTTACAACACATACAGGACATTTCAAGTCTCTGTCACGCTCTCCACATGCTATGAATATTATGTAAAGCAAGAAAAACAATAAATTGAATTATATAACATTATTTTTCTTTCCTCCCCCTTCAAGAAAATTCTGCTTTTTATCAAGAAAATTAAAACGAAATGTTGAAACTGTTCTTGAAACTGCGTATACTTTCTGAAAAAGTCTCAAATTCTGTATAGTTTTATAATTCAGTAGCTCAATACTAGAGGGGTATTTAGTGAGAAAGTCAGTTTTATATCCTGAAATTACTCTGCTTTTGTCAATTAAAAAACAAGAAGAAAAAAAAAGAAGGAGGAAAAAAAAAAGGGTATTCTGTTTTTCTTTCATATTAACTAACTTCCTGGCTTTTCGAATACTCTATATATTGCATATATGCAGACTCACAAACTACAAACCACAGTAGCTATTATAAAGTCCAGTATATTGGACTGCAATAATTCCACTTTCAAATTGAATACTTAGTTATTACTTTTCCATTATACTGGACATAATACAAATGACACGCAGGAAAGTTTACAGCTGGCTAAATGCGATAACCACTATATCTCTCAAGACACCGTCCTCTCCCTTCATTTAGTTCCATAAAGTAGATGAAAAACAAAACCCTAAACCTACAAACACCACTATAAATCAGCAGTAGACAAGTACGCTGCAGCAGCAAAAGGTTCAGTTTGAAGTCTCAGTGGATGCTTCAGAAGACTTCAGGGTGGTCTTTATACCATCCTCCACTTGAGAAAACATGATTGCAAAGTAAGTTACCCATCTGAAAAAGTACCAAAACTGTTTTTCTTGACTCTTCTTGGCTTGACATGGTTTTAAATAAACAGGCTTGAATAAACAGCATAATGAAGAAGACTGATGTTCTTTTGCTTCATAGGAGAGCTGCATGGCCTGGCAAGACATCACCCCTGTTGAGGTCACCAGACCCATTTACTAAATTGTCTGATCAGAAGCAAGGCCCATCCTGCTCTTTTCTGTGAGATAAAGCCTGCAATGATATTTCAAAGACCTAGAGAGCACCATGGAAACTTTTGAACTCTGCTAGAGACATTTCCAGCAGCACTAAAATGATGATGCCAATGATATTTATGCTAGGCTGGAGGCGTTGTCTTTGGATTTGAGCATTTGCCTGTAATACACCATTTCATTTGGAGAACAAATATAAAGCAATCCTGACTACAGAGTTCCTCTGTCAACACACCAGTACTACACCTACATGGGCTTCCTCTAGCACACAAGTGTCATTAATTACAATAAAAAGAAAGTCATGTCTGGAAATGGCATTTTCTAAGATATCAAGATTTTTAACAGGGGATCTTAGCTGTACTGTTAAATGGTGTGGTGAAATGCCACACAGTAAAGGAAGGGGGTAAAAGCAGAGCCCTCGTTCTACACGGAAGTTGCTGCCCAGCCCAGCTCTGCAGCCACAAGGTTCCCTTCAAAGCCCCAACACCAGCACTGCTCTCACTACAGATGAAGGTCGAGGAGGACAGTCAGGATCTGCCTGCTCAGTCAATGGGCTGAACCATAATTCTGGGTCTGAGCCCCAAAACTGTCTTCAGGAGCCCGTCTTCAAAAGCCCTAAATGGCTGAAGGAAGCACATTCTCCTGAGTGATAACCTATTCCCTTCATCAACACAGGGTTTAGCACACAGGCTCTGCAGTTTTAGCAGTGCTTTACAGCAGGAAAATTCTGATTTTAAGATTTGATTTCAACTAAACATACCACATGATTGCAATGAGCAGCTGAATAATGAGATTTTACTGGAAATAAAGAGAACCCACCACAAAGTCACATATTATACTAACCTCAAGAAAAGAAGTACTATTTCCAAAGGAAGAGGTAAACAACTTTTACTCTCATGAAGAAGTTGAGCAGTGTGCATACCACCACTAAAATACAATTAATACACAGCCTTCTGAAGAGTCCAAAGGAGCAATTTAATTAACCACCCACTGATGTCATAAATGACAAGAACACACAAAGGTAATGGCACCTTATAATTGAAAATGTCCTGTTTACTTAGCTGAGCGATTGTGCTGTTCTATGTTGTGCATAAATATAAGGAAACATGTTCTGAACTCAAGACGTTTTTAACTTTGTAAGGTGTGACAGAACAACGTACTGCCCATGATACAGTCACAGTATACTCCACTTAATGCCTTTATTTAAGAACCTCAAAGTCACTGACAATCATAAAGGCCTTAACCTTTCTGAATCCTTTTGATGGGGTTTTGCCATGCTCTCTTCAAAAACGCAGAAGAGCTGGGAGGAAAAAAACCAATGTTATTGGTATGCCACTTCAAACAATTGCCTCATGTAGGGACTTAGTTTATTTAGTTCTCCCACTTTCATACAAAGGGATCCTCTGTAAGCCCCCGTGAAATATTTCTGTTGATGATCATGTAAACTCATTTTGCAGTTTTCACCCTTTTCCTTCATGTGGGAAAAGCTTCGCTTCAGCTACTAAATACCTTATTAAAGCTGAAGACAAGCAACATTTATCAAGGTAGGTAAACAATGTAGCAAAACACTTGAAAGGCTCCTGCTCATTTTTTTCATGGGACTTTTCATGGATAAAGCTGAACTGAATTGATATTCCTTGTTGCATTCACAAAACTCAAAATGCCTTTGTGTTGCTGCACAACCATCAAAGTCTATTTGACTGAGCATGAAACAGAGCAACATCTGAATTTATGAGCTGTCTAATGGACACAGTAGGAGCATTCATTAATACCTGCTTTGGGGCATACATTTAAAATAACAGACTGAAGAGACTTTCTTTAAGCATAGCAGTCTCCACTGGAAAGCTGCTTGACCGACTAAAAAACTTTCCTTACGGGACTCAACAACATACCATAAAATGAACCTCAGCGGTCCCACTCCACAGCAGTGGCATGTAAGGATGGATGTGGCTGCCTCGTACATCAGTCTCAGGGTCTCTGGTCCCACATGTTCCCTCTATCAGCAGCCCTGGGATGACATCAGTAACTTTACACAGCATTGGCTCCTTGCCCACCTACTACAGGAAAAGCATACCTTAATAGAAATTCTACCATTAAGAGCTGATCCCAGTGGCATCGCTGTACAATGTATCTAGCTGAAGCGATTAGTTTGCGTGTACACATTAAATACACATTTATGCAATTTTGCATCCAACAGTGAAATCTTTACTTATTGGTATTAGCTAGTCATATTTACTGTTCCTGAGGATCTCCCATTATTAAATGTTTATTATATTTACTCAGTTTGTAGCAAACCATTACCAGGCCTACCTAGCCATATTAGCTGCCTGTCAGTGATGTCACCAGATAGGTAAACATCTCTATAAAATGATGAAACCTCCCATTACTTTTATGCCTTATGGTTTATTTACCAATTAGATGTTCTTGAATAAATATCATAAAGCAGCCTTTAATAATTTTTGTAACTTTTTCTTTTTTTCAAAAAAAGTCTTTCCAGCTTTCACGTGTTAACTCTTCAAGAGCATTCACATCAGAAACCAGCAGGTCCCAGGTATCACCTGTGCCCCATACCCCAGCAACAGCAGACTGTTAACTCTCCCTTATGTATCCCTTCCTCAAAGGGCTCTTACTGCAGGACTGAACACAGAGCTGCCTTCCAATGGTTAATCATGACGACTGCTGCACATTTCCAGGATGCATTCACCCTGTGAAAATGGTTTAGATTTTCTGCTTCTAAATGTTATAGAAAATATACTGCTTAAACTGTAATCTATCAGTCATCTCCCTGCAGCTTCCAAAACAATCTGGACTGCTCAATACTGCTGACTTGTTTCTAACATTTACTGTTGCAATAAACTTTATCAGAAACACTTGCCTTTTTCCATGCCATTAACATATTTTGAAAGAAAGCAATGCTCCACAACTCTCAGATAACTACATTCACCCATCATATTCCTCCCTAACAACTGCACTGGAGGTTTCTCAAGTGTTCTTACCTGCTGCAAGAGCACATTCATAGTACACAGACTTCATATGCTAGGTTAACTAGGTAGCAAGCATTAGAAAGGAGACTGACCACAGCTACAGAAAGGCTTAATCATACAAATATTTGTTACAAGTGTCATGTCCCACTGGGGAAGGTTCTTAAAGATAAATGGTGTTTGTGTAACTCACCAAAAGTCACTTGCGATGCGGGGCAGGGGAAAAGGAACAGGGAGTCCTCAGTAGCACAGGAGAGCTCTGAATTTTATACTTCAGTGAAAATTCAACCCCAGGTTTTTCACAAAATATGAGAACTTGCCACTGAATAGAGCAGAATATCAGATCTTGATGACCATCCTCAAAACCTGCTTGTAGGAATCCCAGTAGTGCTCAAGTTTCTTTCTTTTTAAACGGGTTAAATATTGCCTGTTTCCCCCTACTGATAGGCAGATTATTTCTTCCTTTATAACACCATTCTCCCAAGTTTTCCGCTACACAAGTTTGAAAAGCCAGAGCTGTGGTGGTTTGAGGCTTGTTTATGAAACCGGCCCTTGCTATCTGCCCAGGCAGCCTGGAGGGGCAGGCAGCAGCGCTGGCAGGGCCTCTCTCCTGCCTCCTGGTGATCCCTGAGCCCACTTCTATGGAGACTCGGGATGAATGAGAGGAGATAAGTTATTAAGTGATCAAAATAAATAATTTTAAATACTACATGGGCAATGTAAGTAGTTTATTAATTGCATCTTCTAGATTAATTTCTGCTTTCATTAGGTCATGGCACAGTGAAGTAATTTAAATCAAGGGATTTAACAGCACTTTGAATTAGTTAAATAATGCTAACACTTACTGTATATACTTAAGTATTTAACTCACAAGAGCTACTTTTCTTCACTATTTTATAAAATTAGTTTAAAAATCAAATGTATTTTATCACCATTCCTGGTAGAGAACCTTATTTAGAGTTTACAAGAATAATAAACAATAACATTTCATGTTTAAATACAACTTAAAACTTTTAAGTATTCACCTAAACAAATTATACTACTTATCACTACAAAATTAGATTCTTTCAGTGAAGAAATATTGCTTTTCTGCCTTCCTGCCCTCCCTGACTCCAAAGGCGGCTTATGTTTGATTTCTACCACTGAACAGCCCTTCCATTCACCCATTTTTCACCACAGAAAATAATTTTGGCAGTGTTGCCTTAAACTTGAATTATTGCCGCCAAAAATCTCACCTTACAAAATTTCCTTTGCATTCTCAAAATTAGGATGACTAGAAAATAAAGTATGGTTTTTCAAGTTTCTGTGCACATCAGCACCTCGACTTACCTCCACACAGACACCTCTGCACAGGACCTGGCAAACAACCTTACAAGTCCTTAAGGACACCAAATGTCCTTAAACTCAATTTTCTGAATTGAGAGGAATCCACTCCACTGCTACATTTCCTAAGTAATTTCTTATAGAAGAATTATATTAGGAGTTGAGGACAAATTTAGTTCTTTCCACGCCAAAGCCTGCATTCACTTTGTGGTTTTATAAACTCCAGAATTGCTAAATACATGTAAACCTCTTAAATAAATAAAGCACCAAGAAAATTTTTCTTCCAGAACTACTTTGCAGTGTAACTACAATGGTACTTCTCCTTTGCTGCAATATTATGTTATGATACTAACTCAGAAGTTCAAACCGTTTTCATTTCTTTATTACCAGTAGCAATCTAGGAAATGCTGCCATCAATAGTAAATCTACATGAAGTCGCACTCCTCTGGTACATTTTGTGCATAGCAATCAGTTCATAACACAATCTTGTGTTGTTTAAAATTCAGTTTATTCTTCAATTACTCTGCTAGCCCAACTCTAATTTATTATATTTTCTGGTACATTTGATTTTGAATATTATGACATCGTGGCTCATGCCATTAGAGAAGAAACATAAAACGGTGAGGATGTCTAGGGACAGCTCAGAGTAAGATAGCAACAGCCTGGAAAATTAACAATATCAGTGTCTCTGTGCTCAGCGAGACCTCTCCCGCATTAGCACTAAAAAAAATTTGGCAGTATTTCTCCAATATAGACCTGACATCCAGGAAGAGCCTCCGAGTCACCATAAAACCTCAGCTAGTGCAGTGGGCAGATCGAGTGGTAGGGAAGGCAGATGGCAGCCTCTGAGCCCACCAGGGCAGCTGAACTGCAGAAGAAATGAAACACCGGCCCTGCTGCTGCTCACAGCCCACCAAAGAAAACAACATGGTTCTAAATGCCACCAATTATATATCTATCTATCTATCTATCTATCTATCTATCTATCTTATTTTTTTTTTAGCCTTGCATCGTCTCATTCCTAGCTATCATTTCGTTCTCCCAGCACCCAAGGTGAAATGAGAGGCAGCAGCCAGATGCCTTCTCAGAACATCTTTCCTGAGAACCCTGGCAGAAGGGAGGGCTTTGCCTCCCCCTCCGGCTTGGCTACCGACTGCATTAACCTTCAGGGCACACTGCCAGCCCCACCTGCTTACTCAGGCTTTTGCCAGTAAGGGAAGTTCTCACCGCACTGATTCGTCCTTTGAAGATGCATCCTCTTCTGCTTACTTCTTCCTACCACATTTGGAGTTTTAACTACTGCATCCGGAGGATGGAGAGGCAGTCCTGATGGGGAAACATCAGGCTCCTGTATTCACATCCGACCTTTTCCTCTACGACAGATTCTGACAACTTCAAACATGAAAAATCCTCATGTGCCTGCACCGCTTGCGCTGTCCCAAGAAATTCCACATTGGCTTTCGAAAAAAAAATTTTATTTCCCTTTTGTTGTCTGTTCTTCAGAAAGCATGAAGGCAGCTTGCCAAAACAATCCCCAAGAGCAAATGCCTTGCAGGGAAACCCAGGCAGCTGGACCCGCAAGAGGCTGCCAGCATTGGAAAGAACTTGCAGTGGAGGAAACCTGGCTGGACCCAAATCCTCACTGATCGTTTGGTCCTCTAAAAAAACCAAAACAAAACAAAACAAAAAAAAAACCTAAAAAAAACCCCAAACAAAACCCACAACAAACAAAACAAAACAGGCAGACTACTTTTCCTCTATACGATAATTAAGTTTTCTGACTTTAAGCTGTCTTGTAGCTCAGGCAGTATTGCCAGCTCCCTCTAAGCTTCACAAACAGTAAGGACTTTACTAATTATGTAGTTGCTGCAACTGTTGCAGTAATTTTAAAAATGTTAAAAATTACACATAGCAATGTTAAAACATGATGATTCATGTTGCAAGGTAATTTACAAAATTAAGAAATGCCACTTTTCATCTTACCCACTGCCTTTCAGTTTTCCCCACCCCTCCTAGACTTGTGTCGTAACCCAGTTGCTGGTTTCTGTTCAGAAGTTTTTCTCCCCAGCAGCCCAGTCCCGTGCAAAGGACAGACACAAAAAGGGAGTAGCAGGAAGGATGCACAAGCAAATTTCCAGTGTTACATTGCCTGATTTCACACTTAAAAAACCCCACTGAAAGAAAGTTATTGGTGCATGAGAAATATGGAGTACAATTTTAGCTTGTGAAGTGTGATGGAGTCGTAGCAAATCAGATCAGGCCACACTTAGGTGGGATGGAAGGACTCTTCCCTCCTGTTAAGTGCTATCCCATGCCCAAGTGTAACGAAACATCACCACCGTGATGAGAGAAAATAGCTCCTCTCATTTTGGTGTATGGGTGCCAGGAAAACATACTGGCAAAGTTCTTCAAAAGCACATAACAACTTCAGCTCCAACCATTTTCTTTTCTCAGTCCCACATATATTTAAGTAATTTGTCTAAACTTATGCTGCAAATCAATGCACATGCTCCGGTGCCTCCCTGCACCTGCTCTCATTACCCTTTATTTGAAACAAGCCATGAATTGAGACCAGAGACTCGATTTCACTTCCCAGTGTGCAGAGACTAATCATAAATAATTGATGTCAGTCAGCTTCATTTGGGGCACTGCCTTGGGCATGCAATGGAGAATTATGGTATGCACCAAGAAAAGAAGGATTTGTATATAAAATGATTTGGTAATCTGAAAAAATCCCTCAGTAAACAAAGCAAGTTTATAGATAATCGTATTAAAGATTAGAGTTGTTTAAAACAATGCAGAATGTATATGAGAACATCTGGGAAGAAAGATGGTAGTTTTAAAAGCAAAACCTTGGGGGAAAATATTTTCCCCCTCAAACAGAAAACAGTAATTCACTTTATTAAATCCTAATCCTCTTCAATTCATGCTAAGCAGAGCATTTTTTTCCAAGAGAGCTTTATCAATCTACTTAAATGCAATTTTATAAATAAATAAATATACAGTTTTAGTATCTGATTAAAGTATTAGTTATTCTACCTTTTTTTGATTGCTTCCATTTTATTTCAAATTTGAGAAGCAGGTTAATTGCAGAAAACTGAGTAAGTTCATTAAATAAGGACAGAACTTAACCTCTGGACTATAGAAAAAATATATCATGATAGCAAAAGCAATCTGATGTCTGTCTTTTTATATGCACCTATTCATCAGCTGGAAAATTAAGACAATAACTCCTTCTATCTTATAAATGTTATTATTTTTCCATCACTCATCTACTGTTTTCCAAACTTTTTTTGTGGCAATTTATGAGGTGTTTAAGACATTTTCTATAATCAATGTTGATAATCATTAATATTTACCAACATTTTAGTTGGTAAAAACATATTGGATCAGACTTCTATAACGTCTTTACCTATGAACTAGATGTGGAAGGATTTCTAACGTAAGATCTGAAAAGAAAGGAGACCAAAAAAAATTGTTGAAAGAAAAGAATAAGTACAGGGCTTGTTTTCCTCCTTTTTAGACCTTTTAATTTATTTACAGATAGAATTTAATTTCATATATACACAGATAAACATAAGTTCAATGACAAGTAGAGTGTTAACCAGATTTGTACCAGCAGCAATTGAGCCCTAGCAAAGAATGGATGCTTTGCTATAACCACATCATCACAACTGTAGTGAATTCAGTGACTTCCTCAGGAGCAGAAGCCCTCTCATGCCCACAAAGGACCCCAGAGAGTTACCACTGCAGGTCCAGTTGTAGAGTCAAGCTGTAGGGATGGCTATGTAGGCCTCACCATGTGATACATCATCTGAAAAATAGCATATACAGCATAGCAACTGCTCCTAACATGTAGGTGCATTGTAGTGAAACCCCTTCTTTCCTGCATTTCAACTTAATCTGCTTAGCAGGTTTTCAGGTACACACAGCCTCATCTATATAAATGCTTTAGAACAAACCACCTTCTTTATCCTCAAAGTCACTATCACAGCTAAAGCAGAAATCTTTCCTTTGACCCTTTGAGGCAAAAAAAGGCAGCACAATGTTGACATTACTGTGTGAAATAAGTTGCCTTCACTAAACTTGAGACTTAAAGACAAAAAATACCTCTTGTGAAATCCATATGGTTCTGATCATTTGTAGGAGGCAACATGTCAAGCTGTACCCCGAAGTTCTTCATCAAATATCTTCCAATTCATAACCGCATGACACTTAATTATGAACATTTCCTGGCTTCACAGCTTTGCAAACTTTTCAAAATATGACTTAGGAAAACATTACAGTTCTACAGCATTTGTCTAGTCAGTGGCACACATCCCTTACTGCAGAAGAAGGAACTGTAACAGTTTCATTTCACACTCCAGTAACCCAAAATTCTGCATTACCGCTCACTTTAGTGTTAATTTTCCCATAGATTCTCTTTTTCTGCTTACATGGCAAGACAGCTCAGGTCAAGTGCACAGACAAGCTGTGCTGCTGATTCTCCTTTTTACAACCACTGAATCACCTTCATTTTTGCTTCACCAAAAGTTATTTTCCCTGCAGAAAGCAGGAGAGCCACAGTCAATAGATAAGTCTGCAGCTATCAGTCAATATGGATTTCGAAATGGGAAAAAAAACTCCCCACAACTAAAACTGCAAGTATTATTTATGCAGGATCATGCCCACGCTGTATAAACAGACCACAACAGGTATATCTGCTGCTGTACATGCAGTGAAGCCTAGTTCAGCTCATGTCACTTCCACAAATCAGAATAACACGTATAGTATCAGAGAGACACGAATTGGAAGCTACAGAATATATAGGTATCAGCGCTGAACAAACATGCTGAGCCATCCCTCAGATAAGAGGCATGAAAGGCAGCTATTTTGCCAGACAAAGTAGAAAGATACCTTTTTTTTTTTTACCAGTGATTCAAAAAAGAAATACATTTGGTGGTTGTTGCTGAATTCTTATGAAGTTTTGTAATGAACATGTAAAGATCTAACTTACATACCTTTTTAAGACATTCAGATGAAATGCATAACAGATCCAGAAGTACACAAACATATCTGTATATTTTCCCTAATATAACCTGTATGGCATTAGCTTTACCTTTAGCATTTAAAAGGAATTAAAACAATTAAGAAGTGAACCTGAATTCTGAAGGCTGAACAAACAGCATTTTATACTGGTTTGGTATAAGGCAGGAAACGCTGTGATTTTTAAAGCTTCAATCTTCATTAGAAGCAGCAATGACACCTTAGTAATGGGCTACTTGTAAAAACAGTCCAGGAATTGACTCGAACTCATTTTTAATTAACATAAATGCAAGATCTAGCATGGACATGGAACTATTCCACTAATTCACTGGGTGAGTCTTCATTAGCCTCTGCCAGTAACAACAAATGGCTGAGGAAACCCCTCTAGAGCAAACAAGGCATAAAAACAGGAAAAAGAGGCCGGACAGAAGAAAATACTTACCAACCTGCTCCAGAAGAGGCTTGACTGAAGAAGTTTTTTCAAAAGTTTAAAAACCAAGTTACTCCAATTAACAGTCAGGGCAGCCCCAGGGATTTGGGGGGGGGGTTGTTGGATGATAGCTATGGTGCATACATACTGCACCAAAGGTACAGTTACAGCTCCATGATCAGAATGGGGTTTATAGCAAACTCTTTGAACATGACCAGAAAGTTTATACAGCACATTATGCTCTATGTGGTCTTGTGATGTACTGATTAACCTTCTCTTACAGTTATTTCAGTCTGGTTACAAATAAACTTGATTAAAAAAAAAATATAGGAGGAGACAATTATATGGGGCAGGGGAACAGATCTAATAAAAAGAGACAAGAACACAAGGAAGGGTGGGCTGTTGGTAAATAAATGCATGAATTTGGAAGTTACAATAAAGTGTCTTACTCTGCATGAAGTGGCAACAGTTAACTGATTTTTTTTCCTACAGCTTTTAATCACCAAACTTGTAGAAGCAACTTAATATGGCCCATATAAAAGTATTTAATCTATTGCAGATATTCAGTGCACTATCCATTAGGCACTTAAAGATACTAACATCTCCAGTGTCCTCCCCAAAATGTGAGTTGCTCTAGATGTAGGCTACCCAGCCATAAGATGGACTTTGAATGTACTGTTCTGCAGACTGTAACTGAGGGCAGTGGAAGAACCAACTGTGCTGAAGTCAAAACGTGACTTAAGAGCCTTGTGGGAGTTATGGATTTTCTTGTCATTGTTTTGCTTTTGCTGGTGTAGCAGGTAGCGATGTCAATTAGGAGAATGATTTGGATGACATCACTATGCCCGCAGAAAGCCCCAGTATAGGCTCTATTCTACGGCCGTAAGAGTACGTTGCTGATACAGCTCATTTCATCTGGGGACTAATACAAGGTACACAGACAAAAGCACATTCACGTAATGACAAAGTAAAATGCATCAACAAAGGAGGCTCACTGATAGCAGCCAAGATTTTTTTAAAATACTTTGTTCAGGAATGCCAACCAAAACTTGATAGCCAGAAAAATCACAACACGCCTGGATTCTGAAATGTTGCTTTCTGTCAGAAGAAACCCCATGGGTTGGTCCTTTCAAAGCAAACACAACATTCCTGTGGCAGAACACAACAGTTTATCTGAGCAAAATAGAGCAACCACCGAAAACAGCTTTCCGCAAACTGGTTTCAGTATACAAGTCAGCGACATTTTACCTTCGTTAGCTTTGCTTGAATTTCCATTTGCCTCCGTTGAGCCAAAAACCTCTGCTGCACAAGCTTTCTTTTTCCTATGTATGAACTCAGAAACAAGGATTAGCACCAATCTGAAGAACAAAGGAAGGTAAGATCTTAAATCCTCTATCACTAATATTCTTTGACCTTTCAGGGCCATAATTTTGAAAATGACACTGCATTTATAGAGGGTTGTCTGTGGAGAAGAGCTAGAATTCAAGCAAAAATTGCATGCAAAGGGAAAAAAAAAATCTATACGATGAGTTCAACTGCAGGAGTCAATAAAAGCGTCAACATACATGAACGCTGACTTGAACCCAATAATAAACTGTGCTTATTCCCAATTGTATTCTAATCAGCCAGTCCCCAGGAATGTACAAGGCAGCATCCTGACACCTTCCACCGGGCTGGTGCAAACTCTTTGGAGAAAGTCATGGGAACACGCAGTGGCAGGGCTATCTTGGGGGTTGGGTGAGGAGCACAACCTATGGCACACTTCAGAATCACTCCCACTGCACAGAACATACCAATGGAGAAGGAGGTAGCTTGTTTCTCATTTTTCCCCACAGTGCTGAATAAAATCTGACAGCAGTACATCACTGCAGGCAACCTGATCCAAAAGCCCTGCTTTGCTTCTCTGCAACTTGGGTTCCTCCCTTTGCCCAGACACACACGGGCTGCCCTTTAATGCACACCACTTCCTGTTGTGCTCTATTGCTAGAAAAAAGATTAGTAAGTCATAGTTCCTTCTTTGTCATTATCTAGAACTACTTATTACTACCATTTACAACATTTTAAAAGTGGATCAGTTCATATATTGGATATACTCCTTGATCAAACTGCATTTTGCTCTACAAACAAGGGTTCTTCATAAAAATTCTGTACACCCCATCAAACAGTGGTTAAGCATGACAAATCTCTGCAATGAAATATAAAAACACATTCTTCTCTGTGGAATGAAAGAAAAACAGCCAGGCAAAATGCAACATCTATCACTCCATCCCAAAGTAAACTAACTCTGCCTGGGCAAAAATTTACTTCTATATAATACTGAGTTGACACATTTATAGCCTCACAATTCCTTTCTTACCCAATTCAGTCTATTTTGCTGTGATGACAGCAAGAAAATTCTAGGCATTCTTCACAAAATACCACAACCCCCAAGCAACATCAGAACTTGCTCACTTAAAACAAAAATGAGGTCGCCAATACTGAGCTATGTTACCCCAAGGTTCCATTTTTTCAATAAAAATCGTTCCTACTAATTGGGTGGGAAAATCAGACATGAGAATCAATTTAAAATCTTGCATGTTCACAAGTTACCTTTATAACAACAACTGCATATTTAAGCTTTCACTATCTAGCTCACAGCTCACCATGAGAGACTCAGCAAGAGATTCTTTTCCTCTTCCAGCCCCCAAATTACTTGTAAAGCTAACATCAAAAATCAGCATCTATGTGGATGTAAAGGATTGACATCTATGCAAGTCTGTACCACCAAAAATACTTTAGAAATAGAAGAAACACCTGTAGTATTGCAAAGCACATTGCAAGGATGAAGTCAGCTCAGGTACAGCACTGCTACCCTCTGTAACGTAGCAGCAAGGCTGGAAGCGTTTCCATACGTGTCAGCAAACAAACCAGGCCCCAGTTCCAAAGCAGAAGTCAGCTACCTACATTATGTCATGCAGAATACAGAACAGTCAGTATGAAAACACATGACAGGTTTATCCATTGAACTTTGCAAACATAAATCCTGACCCTGAAAACATTTACATGCAGGCTTAACATTAAGCCTAAGAACAGACCCACTAATTCCAAAAGAAATACTTTGGTGTTTAAACATATGTAAGCACAAACATCTACAGAACCAGGGCCAAAAAAAAACCAAACCAGAAAGCACACACAACGATATTTTTTTTATTGCTCCATAGACATCATGACCCAACATTTACATAATTTAATACTGATATTTTCATCTTTGAAAGGCACTACAGTTTCTAAACAAACTCCACCAGCCTGATAAAGCAGTTAAGCAGCATGCAATTCAATGGTGTCACATTAAAATTGCTTCTGCAAACCAAATCACAAAGAGTTTTCAAATATCAGGGTCAAGCCACGGATGTATCACATAGGCAACCAGTTTCCTCTGGTGCCTTTTGCACCAGGGAGCATTTTAACACTGAATAAATGCTGTTTACTTATTAGTTACAGCTCTTAATGTGTAATAGCTCTTTATACAAGCAGCCAAACTGCTTGCTGATCTGAGACAATAATTTATATTAGTCCAATATCTAGTAGACATCACATCTTTACACATTTGCACTTTGATATTTGTTGGTATCACTTCTTCATGGTTGCTTTCAACCCTATTAAGACTTTTTTAAGAGTACAGGAAAACTGAATTAAAAAAAAAGAGCGGGATATTTAAATATTTTCAAGTAGACACATTTAACTAGTAGCTAATCACCCTCTGCTGGTTTTTAGTGATGCAGGCCCATAAATACATAGAAAAATTGACAGGCTGTTCAGTACAGGTGAAGCCTTACAAAACAACAAAGCTTCAGCAAGGTCATCAGTGCTTCCACGAGAGCAGACTCCAAACAAATGCCAAATCTTGCAGGGTCAAAGCCAACATTTTTGTAATTGCACATGACAGGCTTTAGTAAGCTTATTTTTTAACCTAACCTGTCTCAAGAGAACAGTACTTTTTCACCCAATCACCAGTTTACACTCCTCTTGCAAAGTTTTATTCCTAAACTGTAGCTTAATTGTAATTTTTTTTTTTTTTTTTTTATAGAAGATTCGAGTCCTGTGTTAGGAAATCATGCTGTGTTTGCAAAACTCAGACCTGAGTCCAAGGCCCTGCGCTCTCTCTTGCTGAGGTCACCAAGCAGAGTTAAGGGTCTGTACAGTCAGAAACTCAATACTGAAAACTCTCATTATACAATTATGCCTTTTTTTTTTTTTTAATATCCAGGGATTTTAGAAGTGCAGCAATACAAAAAAAGTATTATTATTAATGTTAAAACATAACATTACACACCACTTAATTAAAAAAAATCTAATTTGGCACAATGGTGTTCTTTGCAGCCTGCTGAATTTGGATGTAATCATTTTATATTGCATTGTGCTCAGGAATGAGAATGCCTCCCTTGGTGAGCTGACTGTTGGAAAAAAAAAGTAAATGATAAAGGATCCTATTACATCTTACGGTTCTAGCAAGCACACCGACCTACCTTGTTTCCATTTTGAGGAAATTTATTTTAATAAAGTCAGGGCAGCATATGGTACTAACATGTTTATTTTCCGTGTAGTAGGGACACTAACCGAAACCATCTGATGTTTCTTCCTAAGCCTCCTTGATCTGCTGCTGGATTGCAGCTTAGAATAAAGCATCGTGAAGCCAAAAGGAATTGTGTAGCAGAATTAAAAAAAACAGTGTTTCGAAGTGTTTATTTAATGAGAGCCAAGCTCAGAACAGTTTCCCTTTTGAACAGAAGCTCAAAAGCATTTATGATTCGAAATTTATTTCCAGGGACCATCAAACGTACCCCAAAGCTAATCCCTAACAGACATTTTTTACTTTGCCGAGACAAAACCAAACCCGCAGTATCATGTAATTAAAAAAGGAATTAAACGAAGCTCAGAAGTACTTAATAGTGGATTTCTACAGAAGTAAACAAATCAGCACTATGCACTAGAAACACGGTAAGAAAAGTCGCAAGGGACTGTCAGATTTGTCACTACCACAGTTCCAGCAATTGTTTTCTCAATTAGTTGACCGAATAGTAATATTCTGCCAAGAACAATGATAATTTTAAAGTATGCCTTGTTAAAGTTCAAAAGACACGAGATTTTAGGTTTTTAAACCACATTTTCAGTGGTAAGAGATAACAAACGCGGGAAAAGAAGGGAGAGCCTGGGTCGGAGGACCGAGGACTAGAGTTAACGTTTTGAAAGAGCTGCCAACGGCACAGGCTTCAGAGGCATTTTACACAGAGCTCCGAGTTCCTCTGGCGCAGCTGTAAAACACATAACCTGAAACCAGCTCCTGCAGCAGGGGTTCGCTCGCAGCTGTTCTTCCGCCTCCCCCGCACGCAGTAATTCGACTCCTTTTCAGGCAGCAGCTTCTTTACTAGAGCTACAGAGGAGCGGCAGAGGTGTACCGAGGGACCCCCCCGAACACAGGCGCCTGTGGAGCGGCCGCCCAGCGCCCACCGCTCGGCTCAGGGACGCGCTGCGGGTCCCGGCGCAGCCCCCGCTGACGCCCGCCGGGCAGAGCCCCGCCGCGGGCCGCCCGCCCCGCGGCAGCGCCCGCTCTCCCGCGGAGCCCGGCGGGGCGCCCCGCTCCTCCCGGGCCAGGGCAGGGCCGCGCCGCTCCCCCCGCGGCTCCTACGCGCTCTCCCGCACTTGTTGCCCCCGCAGGGCGGCCCTGCCCGGCGGCCACAGCAGGCCCGGCCCCGCCGCCCCCGCGGGGAGCCCCCCGGCGCCGCGGCCGAGAGGAGGGGGGGAGGCGCGGCCGCCGCCCTGCCCGGCGGCCCTCCCGCCGCCGCCGGCTGAGGGGAGGCTGAGCCGCCCGGCGCCGCGGCGGGGCAGGGAAGTTACTCACCGCCGCCGGCTCCGCGCCGCGCTCTCCTCAGCCGCCGCCGCGCCCCTCTGCCGAGCCGGCTGCGCCCGCCCGCTCCGCCCGGCGGGAGGCAAACTCCGGGCAGCACTTGGCGGAGCGCGTCTCCGCCGGGCCGGGCCGGTGCTCCCGCCTCCGCCGCGGGCAGCGCCGCGGCCCAAGTGACAGCCGCGCTCCGCCACTCCGGCGGCAGCCCGGGGCGCGGGGCCGGGCGGCGGGGCGCGCCGCAGCCTATGGGAGCGGGGCCGGGGCGGGCCGCGGCAGAGCCCCGGGCCGGGGTGTCCCCGCCACTCGCCTGATCGCAGCTGCCCGCGCGGAGCCGGGGGCGCGGGCGGGGCGGGGGCGGAGGAGGGGCCGGCCAGGGAGCTGCCCGGTCCTGCCACCTGTCCCCGCCCGCCCGGGCCCTGCTGGGGGACGAACCCCGGGGGGCTCCGCCGCTGACGGAAGGCGGCGGCCCCGCTCCCACCCCCCTGATGCTGCCGCCGAGCCCGCTCCCGCCCGTCCCCACTCCGCCACGGGCGAGCGAGCGGTGACCGCCCCACGCCCCCTTCCCCCGGCGCGGAGCCCGCAGCGCGCCCGCCGCCGGGGCGGAGGTTTATGGTGTGTCCCGCCGGCACGCGGCGGGGCCCACCGGGCCGCCTGTGTCCGCCGCGTTCCCCGGGGGGGCGGGGCCGGGTGCGGCCGCCGGTGGCCGCAGGTGCCCGGCGGGGTGTGGCGGCGGCCTGGCTCGCCCCGCCCCGGCTCCTCCCCGCGGGGTCCTCGCCGTCCTCTGCGCCTGCCCCCCCGCCGCCCCGCCCCGAGCCGGGCCGTGAGCGGGACATGGCGCCGGCTTTCGCCTGAGGAGCCGGGCCGCAGCCCCGGGGAGGGAGCGGGTGTCGCCGCCCGCCCTCGCCGCGCCGCCATGGAGGAGGACCCGGAGCTGGAGAGGTGAGGGGCGGGCGGCGGCGGCGTGCGGTCGAGCGGCCCCGGGGGCTCACGGCCTCGGTGCGGCCTCTCCGCCGAACGGGGCCCGGCGCCGCTTTCTGCCCTGCAAAGCGCGGGCAGCCTTAGTCTGGGGACGCCTGGGACGGGTCCCCGGGGTCTGCGGAGCCGGGGGCCGGGCTGTGGGGCCCTGCCCGGGCGGCCGGGGCCCGGCGCTGCGCGTCGGTGCGCGCCGGAGCGGGCTGCGGCCGTGGGACGGCTCTTCCCGGGGCTGGGCCTCGGCTCTTGAGCGGGAGGCGGCGGGTGATCCGCGATGGAGAGCCCTAAGCCCGGCCCGGCTGAACCCGGCCTGGCCCGGCCCGGCCCGCTCTCCGCCCCTCCGGCTGCCGTCAGTGCGCGTCCCGAGGGGTGCGCAGCCCGCAGCTGGTTTGTGCGCAGTCCCCGGGACAAAACTTTGGAGCCCTCGCTGAGAGTGTTGCAATAGAACATAAATATTCCGATTATTATTGGACAATCCAGTACTTACAAAAAAAATATAAAAATCTAGATGCATGTAGGTACCATTTAGAAACAGGATTGAAAAGTGTCGGGGGACCCATCTATCATCAGTTATAATTTGGTGATTAGGTGTACTTGGTAAAACATAAAACCCCCCAAAACTTCTGTTCTTACAAATTTCAGTTTTCAGTGTTGGAGGTGTGCTGGTTGACTTAAAATTACCCGGTTCCTTGTATGGAATAATACAAATGCTTGGCAGTTACTTTGTCACAAAATAAAATTGCTCTCTACTTTGCATTTCGTGGGGATGAGAGGATTCATCTCGCTGTGCATACGAGTTGCAGTGTTCACAAGCAAACATTGAGGATTAAAATTCAGGTTTTTGTATGTGGTTATTCAGTCATAGAAGGCCTCTTGCTTTAGGAATAGACTTCAGGCGTTTATATCACAAATTTTTGGGGTAATAATTCTGTTTGTAGTTCCTGGACTTTTTTTTTTTTTTTAAGCTTCTTTGTGAGTAACTGCACTTTTCTTATGGATATTTTAAAAAACTGTTACGGTGAAGTGATGACCAGAAGCTTTTTGAACTGTTCTTCTGGTTCTCTCCCTTTATTTTTAAGAAACTGTGTCTGAGAGTGTGTATAGAAAGTACCTTGTTTAGGTTTGTATCTGACAAATATTTTTAAATGAAACAAAAGCAATAGCAGTGGGGTGGTAGAAAGGCTAGAGACCATAATGCTTTCTAAGAGGCCTTTAGTTCTTGGTAAGCTACTTCTGCTCTCAGATCTTCAGTATAATAACTAACACTTCTTTCTATGTATGAGTGAATGTTATTTTTACTAGTGCTGTTCCAAACTTAAACCTTTTTCATTCATATCAAGTTGAAACCGTGTCACTGTTCTTCCGTACTGTCTTGTCTTCTGGCTGCCGTTGCAGTGCTGGGGACTTGGGTTCTTCAGGCAGTTCAGGGCATAGCTGCTCACTTACCAGCTAGCACTGACTGCTCCACAGTCTCCTTCTGATGTTCTCCTTCCCAGGAACCAGATTCAAAGTTGTGTCCTGCCTCATAGCTTCAGTCTGATTCGGGATTTGCTGTTCCTTTTCTGTGGCAGCACGGTGGGTGATGAAGATGAAGCTCAGTATTACTTACTGAGTGGTACATGGGAGGATTTAGCTGTTACTGTTCACCTCCATACGGGTTTAATCGGTTCTGAACAAGTTATAAGCACAATATAGTGTACTTGCCAATAATCACTTCCTGTGCTAGATCATTAGTTACTTTTTCATACCCTCAGATTTCATAACAGCTCACTTTGCTAGTAGCACCCTGAATTCACTTCTTGCTAGATGCATTTAGATGTCATAGTTGAGTATTTCATGCTCTTAAGTATGCTTCCCTGTACAGTCTTCAAGAGTCTAATACAGACCTTTCTTTGTCCTTTGGTTTATAGACATTACTCCTTAGTTTCATACTGAATGACCAGTTGATCATACTTTCCTGTGAGTAGTACAGTCATGGTAGTTAAGGTTTATAATTTTTAGGTTGTTTATAATATGGCTTTAGTGTAAAAATGATGGCATTTCTGTTCTGTAGCCACATTACTAACTATTTTAGGTAGATTTTTTAGTGTTTAAAAATGAGTTTGTTTAGAATATTTTCAATATTCTGTCTCTGAATTCAGGCTTGTCTTACAAGGCACACGTCTTAAATAACAGCTTGAGGGTTTTGTATGTATAGGTTTTATTTACTTTACCATGTGAGGAAAAAGAAGTGTTAACTATTTTTGTGCATGTTTTTTCAGGTCTGAAGCGAATTTTGTGTTGCAGCATTCCAAACAGTGATCTGTTAAGATCAGTTAGTCGTCCTATTTTTTTTATTACCTAAGGAGACGTGTTTTCATCTTGCTTGTTCTATTTTGTCCTTACTGCCACATTTTCCTGATATTATTTTTCAGTTTTACTGTGTCTGACTCTTGCTTGACCTTGCAGTTGATGTTTTCCTCACTTTAATAGGAAGTGATAGTTGCTATCAAAGCTGAATACTAACTCACAAGTTACCATGTGACTGTTGCGTACTCTGAATTTTAAAACTCAAAAAGCTGTAAATACCACAGGTGTGTAGAATAGTAATATTTGTTACATTCTACTGAATTATTTTCTCTGCTTCATCTCACCCAATAACCTTTGAAGTTTTTTAGTTTTTTTTCCTGTGAACTTGCTGGTACATCACTGAAGACCCAGAGTCTTTAGTTACAGTGTGATTCTAAGAAAATTCTAGGCTAAATTCTGTTAATATATAAGTAATGGTATTGTAAAGTTATGACCCAAAAATGAGTCAAAAAAAAAAAAAAGTTTACAAATCAGCTAGTAAGAACTGTTTAGTTTGTTTCCCCTGCAAGAAGCCATATGTGTTTTTCTTGGTTTATTTCAACTAAATATCCTTTGGGATATTGCAGAGGTTAACATTTTCATCCCTACCTAAAAATATTTTTCTTCCACCTCTCCTTCCTAAATTGTCATCATGGTTGTTTTGTGTGTTTGAAGCACAGAAAACATGTTATTTCGCTGCAAATGTAAAGGAAGTGGCTTTGTTATACTGTGTGTCCAAATCCTTCTGTAATCCATTCTCTTCGAACAGCTGTATTTCACAACCTTGGACACCATACCTTATTCAGAGTGCCTACCAAACTTGTTTGGAGCATCATTTACTTGGAATTATGTGTTTCCTAAGGAGATGCTGCTCTGAATCACAAGGAATGCTAGAGCTCTGTAACAAGAGGCCTGGAGTTGAGTTGAGTCGAGTCATTATCTAGTATTTTTGCTGCACAAGCATCCCAAGTACACTTTTTAACAAGTAAACTTTGTGCCTTGGAGAAATTAATTGATACTTCTTACTATTATTTTTAAGAGTTAAAATTGAAGTATCAGGATTCAGTATGCCATTCTTTCCCATATTCATGGCAAAAAAAAGTGGTCTGCAAGCTTAAAGTGATGTTTGAGATGTTGTGGTATGTTCACTACTCAAGCTAGTGAGAATATTAGCACAGAAACATGCTGCAAATAGCACTTATGGGACTGACAAATAGAATATTTAAATAAGTGTGAAACCTTATTGACAAAAGAGTGAGAGCATTCACATACCTGATGTGGAGTATCTTTGCCTTTGAACAAACATTAGGAAGTTTTGTACCTTTTTTCATTCTTGCTCTTAATGTTGTGGTTTAGGTTTTATTCTTGACATTCCTTTTCATCAGTTTTCGTAGTAAGTGTGAGCAGATAGGACAAACCAGCTTACAGGAGTTAATTATAAATAACACTGGCCTTCATTACCATTCCTTTATTGTAGAAGGCAGTATCTTCAGTCCTTTACTTGACTTGAAGGTCTTGATATTAATTATTCAGATATAGTCAGAATACCAACATCCACCTCTATTTCCAATCCCATACATAGTTAAAAATAAGTTGTATAGTCAGCATAAAACTATGCTGAGAAAACTGATTAAAAAAACCTGCTAATTTTTTTCCTGGTCTTGCAGCTTGCTGTCAGGACCTACAGTGCCTCAGGAGCATAATTTTGGGGATCGCAGTAGCTGAGCAGCCTGGCCTTTGAGCTTGAATAGTAGTGGTACAGACTGCATGCAGTTATTAATGCTGTGAAGGTCTTTTATGAAGAAGTGTTTGATAAAGATGCCCCTTCACTGACTCTAGAAGGTGTTGAGTATGAACACTACCCTCCTCCTCCACGTCTGTGCACTCCTGTAGCCGACTGCATGCTGTGAAGCAATTCCAGTAGATATATTTTCATTAGAGTTCTTATTGGGATCGTTAATGAGATGATGGCATGGGTGAAGGTGGCAGAGTTTGTTAGGTTATGAGCTGACAGCTCCCGGGCACACCCACAGAGGACTAAAGGGGGACCATGGTGGATGGGGACCTCAAATAGTGCCCAGCCCTGGCTTCTCCCAAGCCCATCACAGGAGCCACCAGCCCATTAGAGGTTTGTCTCCTTGAGCCCAGAGAAGCAGGGGTGTACAGTGGCAGGTGGGAGCCCACAGAGACTCAGAGGAATGACCATCTTCTCTGGGCCCTGCCAGGGCTGGTCCCAGGCTGGTCTCCAGGTGTGACACCCATCAAGATGAGTCAATACTGGAGTGCCTGTGGGATGTAAGGGTGTTGCTGCCTAGGGGTGTGGGATGCATTATGGGATGCAGGGGAAGAGATTTGGGATTGTGTAAGGCTTATTATGTGATGTGTAGGGGAGGAACCAAAGGTGAGGAAAGAGATAGGTTCAGGTGGTTTGGGGAGAAGCAAGAGCGGGATAATAGAGGAATAAGGGGATAAAAAGATCTGGATGTGTGTGAATAGGCTGCTGGTTGGTACACTTGTCTGACGGAGCCCTGTGCCTGATCTGCGCAGTATGTCCTGTCTTCCTGTTAAATTCTTTTCTGACTCTTTCTTGGGTGAGTGACTGAAGGGAGAGGGTGTACATCTCAGGGCTAGCAACTGGAGCCAAACCATGTGTCGGAGGGACCGTGTGTCCGTGGTGCCAGCAAGTGGAACAAGTGCAGGTCTGGATGCCAGCAGCTGGGCTGGGATCTTGGATTGGAGAGCTGGGTGCCAGCAACCGGGGACACTTCATGGAGTGAGTAAAACTGAGTGTCAGCCACTGGAGTGGGGTTGGGGACCTATTTATCTGTGCTGCAGTACTGGAGAAAGTGTGTGGCTGTTAGTGAAGATCAAGCTGGATCAGGTGATGAGCGGGTGAATAAGGTGGGAGCTGGGAGGTGAGCATGTATCTCTTGAGAGCAAGACCCTGGGAGGAGACACTCGGGAGTCCTGGGCAGCAGAGACTGTAGGGTCAGAGGGTCTCCATGGGTGAGACATGTATGTGTGCCTGTATGTCTCTACAGGCAAGACTGCAGTGGGGTTGGGTACTGGGGGACCAGGGAGTCCCAGCCAGCTCTGTGTGACCAGCTGTACCAGCAGTGCAGTTGGGCTGAAGCCTCAGGGGTTCCTACACCCAGCCAGAGAGAAGAGCAGGATGAAGCTGTTGGCGTGAGTGCTCTGTGTGTCTGTGATCCATGTGGCCAGTGGCGTATACTTGGGGTGTGTGTGTCTGCCTGCTGGCAGTGGATTTTCAGCCTTGCTGCTGGTTGGACCTGGGCATGGAGCTGTGGCTGCTTGGCATCTCTGCTGTCAGATGCAGCATGATATGTCTTCTCCTAACAGAGTGGTGTATAATTACAAACACTGGGTGGTCTCTGTAATGACACTGTGTTTTCATTGCCTGTAACTGTATCAGACATACCTCTTTATTACCAATTATTCATTTTTTTGGTCTATTTGATCTTTTGGAAAAAATTATGAAGCTCTTTGCCAGAGTGAGGAATAGAAAATATTTCTGGTTTTGCCTGAATTTAGAGTCTTTAACATTCTCCCACTTTTGGCAGTCTGTGATACAAGTTGTTAGGATTTATGCAACAGGAGCTTTGCCTGTAACCTTGGAATATTAGAAGAAAAAGTCTAATCCCTCAGAAATGTAAATAGGTCTTGGACCATACTCTTGAAGATAAAAAACATCACTACTTATACCTTCACATTACTGTAATTCTTCAACTAAACTTGATTGCTCATAAAGGATTACCACAGCAAGTTTTGAGTGGTGCTTGCTATAAAAGAAGCCAAAATGATGATGGTGTTCTTAAATGTGCCCCTGTTCCTAATTTTCCCTCCTGTCGGTCCCCTGGTGTTTGGGTGGTTCTCATGTGAAAGTTGCATCCCACATTCCCTTTGCTCATGCTGCTGCTCTTGAAGTTGAAGCTGGCAGCCACAGGACTGTTTGGATTGTAACTAAGATGTAAAAATGAAGAGAGTGAGGAATGCAGAATCCCGAGAGGCCTCTAAAAGCAAATGTAAAAATCTTGTTTGCATAGCTTTTAAGCTTTTGGCTTACTTGTGCAGAGGATATAAGTTCAGTGAGTGGAAACACATTATTTCAAAGAGGACTGAGCATTTTTTTCATTTTTTTGTGTGTTGTGGTTTGAGCTCAGAGGGCAACTGAGAACCATGCAGCTGCTCATTCCCTCCTTCCCCCTCAGGATGAGGAAGGAGAAATAAAGTTAAAGGCTCAGGGATCATGATGAATACAGGGAGGGATGATCCACCTGTTATGGTCACAAGCAAAAGACAGACTAATTACGGAAAAGAACATAGATTTAATTCAGACACTAGCAACAACAGCATCAAACAGGCAGAGTAGGACAGTGAGAAGCATTATCACATCTTAAAAACACCTTCTCCCCACCGCTCCCTTGTTCCCAGGCTCAGCTCTGCTCCCGATCTCTTTACCTCCTCCCCGCCAGCAGTGCAGGGTGCAGGGAATGAGGGGTGCGATCAGTCTTGTCATTTCTTTCATCTTGAGGAGGGGGCGAGTCCTTACATTCTTCTTGTACTCCAGTGTGGTTCCCTCAGCCTTTCATGAACTTTCTCCAACATGAGTCCTTCCCATGGGCTGCAGTGTTTCCCTAGCTGCTCTGGCGCAGGTTGCTCCCATGTGTTGTAATCCTCCCAATGATGAACTACAACAGCGGGAGCTTCTTCCCACAGAGTCCTGGCCTTCTTCAGGCACAGCCACCTGCTCTGCTGTGGGGTCCTCCACAGGCCCCAGATCAGAATCTGCTCCACCATGGACTTCTGGTGAGGGGCAGGAAGCCCCGCTGTCTCACCACAGCATCCTTTCTTCTACTGACCTTGGTGTTCACATAGGTGTCCTCACAACTCCAACTCCTTCTCCCAGGTTCCCCTTCCTAAATATATCGCAGAAGTGCAGCCACCGTTGCTAACTGGCTTGGCTGTGGTGCAAAGTTGGGTACGACTTGGAGTAGGGGGAGCTTCAAGAAGCTTCTCACAGGTGTCCGCCACTGTAGCCTCCTCCCCTGCTACCCAAAACCCCACCACCCAAACCCAGCACATTGTGCAAGTCAAAAGAGCCTTGTAAAGGTGCAGCAAATAAGAGGTATGTTGAAAGACCGATACTGGGAAACCATGTTTGGTAAGAAAGGAAGTTGTTGACTTATAAGGCTACTAAGATGGATGCCAGGTCAGTCGGATCTTTGATGTAACCAGAGGAAAAAAAAAGAGTCTGAAATACTTAATGGCTTATAATTCCTACCTAAGTTAATAGAATTGATGTCACCATATTAATTTATTGTGATGTTTCCTCTAAAACTGAATTATAGCTGTTTAAAATATGTATGTGTGTGTGTTTTATTAGTGCTTTGTAGCTCAGATACTTTGGTTTATTATTTTAATTATAAAATAATGACAGGTTTTATAATAGTAATGACAGGCTTTTAATCTACCACTTGGTCAGGTTTCTCAAAACAGAATCACCAAGTTTGGTAACTGTGGTAAGTAAAAATCACTTTTTTTTCCCCTCTTTCTTCCCCTTTTTCTGACATTGCTGTTTGAAGGCTCAGGATGAACTTTATAAAAGCCACATGTCCTGTTTTCATCACTATAGACTAGCTCAGGCTGCTCAGACAGCAAATTTGGGGTCTGGAGAAAAAATAAATTTTGCATAATTTCATGGAGACTCTGTATGCAACATCTTCCACATTCCAGTGGTAGAACCTGTGTTTCTTACCCTTTTTTTTCTTTTGTTCTTGGGGAGGAGCCATCCCACATACCCCACTGCCTCTACTTGGGAAAGCAGCAGTAGCTGGCAAGGTTGCTGATGCTGTACTTAGTATCTAGGTGCAGGTAACTTGAACAGCTGGGCAGATGCTCAATTTCTATGAATGCCACTGATGCGACTGGATGTGCAATGTCCTCACAGTCCAATGTATGCTTAAAAATGGATTTGAAGTACCCCAAGCCCAGCTGCTACTGAGATCATACTCATAACCTTATATGAGAGAGAGACTTCTGTGAGGAACCTTAAACCAATTGCCGAGAAGCAATACTACAATTTTTGCTATGTTTCTCTACTATTGGTTTCTGTGGAAGTCATGGATGCTTTCCTTTGCAAAGCCCTTCAGATGCAAACTCTCAGAGGAGAAAGTTATGACCTGTGAATATTTGCATGTCTGTCTAGCACAGCTTTTGCTGGATGGAATGGTTTCCCCATGGAACAAAGGAATATATAAGTAAGTTGATCAAGGATTATTTATATGTTGTTTAAGAACTTGTGACTGATTCTGGAGGCTTGTTTAGGAATCTTTAGCTAAAGTATTGCTTGGGGGGAATTACTCTAAAATGAGGAAGTAGTTCTGTGATAGCTGGTCAGAAGTAAAATATGAAAACTGTGTTCAAGCAGAACTGCAAAATAACTGCAGAAAGAGTAACTACACCTTGGTCTGCATTACACTTGTACTCATTTAGCACCAATTTGTTTTCTGTTGCCAGGGAAAACTAAAGCATGCCTAAAAGCAATACAGACAGAAGAAAAAGCGTGTCTGTGTTTATAAAGTGTCACCAGCCTATCCTAATAGATGAATGAATCCATGATCACAAAAGTGAAGGGAGATGGTAAAGTTAAGACCATAACAAACTGAAGAAAGTTAGATCTAGACTGACAGATGTAGGCTGCTGTGTAATTGCATAACGTTTTCTCATTAGCTGCTGAAGGAAATTCTGTACTGTTTATTTTTATTCCCTGTTGTGCATATGCAGTGTATGCATTTAAACTAAGACCTCTTGTGTTTTCTATGTAGACTTTAATAACCTACGTGGTAATAAACCACTCTGTTAGATGTTTAGAGCCCAGCATTAACTTGTTAGATCTTCACATGGACCTGCCATATAAATTGCTTGCTTTTTTCTCAGACCTGTTTCTGCTATTGGATGATGACTCTTCGCTTCCCTAGTCTCAATTTTAGCTTGACAACAAAATTGATACTCAGCTTTTTTTTAATCTGTAGCAAAACAGCAAAATCTTGCTATGCTGTTAATACCATGACGATGTGGTGAGACATGGCTTCCTTGAAGTATGAGTTGAAGTCTTGTTGGCAGTTACCTTTTTTGCACAGTCTACGCACACACTTGTACTATCAAGGTGATGATTGTATTGCTTGTGTAGCCCCAACACTAGCAACCATTCTGGCACATCATAGCTGGGAGACCTAAACAATAAATACCCTCTTTATTACCTCCTACCTTCAGTTCTCAAGCCTTCAGTGCTACCCATGTCAGTGCTGTTAATGCTTAGCTTCGTATACTGGGTGTTAGAGACAGGTACATAGCTTTACTTTTCTGTCTTGTAGTTATCTTTGGTTGACATATATAGTTGCTTACAGTTAACTAAGCAAATTGTTAGTTTATGCATTCAATTTATATAATAAAAGGCTTACATTACCCATTCACTGATTTTACCATTAACTTCAAACATGTACTAAAGAGCAGTTACTTAAATTTTATTTGAGATTGAAATTAATTCATGAAGAGAACTGAAAGACTGACATTGCAGAAATTATCTATAATTTGCATAATTTACACTCTCTGACTTTTTATGTGAGCATAGTTATTTAATTGCTTTAGTGTTAGTCTGGTCAGTTTGTTCTAGAAGATGCTGGTAATGTAAAGGTTGGTCATTTTGGATGGTGGTAGATCATAGTCACAAAGATGAGCTCTTCCACTGTTACATAAAGCTAGTGCAGTTTGACAGCTAGTAGTTGCAGTGATTTTATTGTCATCTGACTGCTTGCTATTGTACTGGTGGTGTTTTAATTGTGCTCAAAATAGGTCTACTGTGGTTGAAAGACTTTAGGAAGAACCCAAGTGAAGTGACAGCAGGGAAGAACGTACCCGAGGTGAAGTGACAGGGACAGTGCTTTTCAGTGCATTACACCAGTTTTGCACACTTTATTTCTACTCTTCAGTTAGTATTGCAATTGTTGTATTTGCAACAGCTTTAATTGTTTTTAATATGTCAAAATGTTTCTTGTAATCTTGGTGCATAGGAATCGGAATTATCTTAATAAAAAACTCAAGATGATTATGGTAGCCTCTTTATTGCTTAAATCATTGCAGTGAAGAAGCTCCCCACTTCCTTTATGTAAGTGCATGAAGTGGCAAGTTCTTGTGTTCCACAAATAACTTTTTTCCTTTTCCTCATATTTAGGAAGGCTGTGGAAGAATTACTTAAAGAGGCAAAACGTGGGAGAACCAGAGCTGAAACAATGGGAGCTATGGGTTGGTAAGTTGTGCCAAGAGGAAATGAATGTTATGACCAATGCCAAAATAAATTTTACATTTAGTGTGTGACAGAAGCCTCTACCTTTTAATTTGCTTCATGTTTAAATAATTTGTCTTCATCCAGGTTAATAATTTGTCTGGGCAAAAATTTGACTCCAGATAAGAAAGAATCTTTTTCAAGTTAATTTCACCTGCATGAAATTGCTTGACTGAATGTGTTGAAGTTAAAGCAATTGGAAGACTGAGAATATCTTTTGTAATAATATTTCCTTATAATAGATTGCAAAGTTTGGATTGAAACCTCATCAGTCTTTGAAGTACCAGGTAGCTTCAGTGTGTATGTATTGACATACTGGCCACATGTTACTGGATTAGATTCTGTTGAAGTTGAAAGAATTCATAACCTGACAAAAAACTCTAAACCCTTAAAACAATAAAAATAATAAATGATCCCCTGGTAGAGAATCCATGTGTAAATTGCAGCCAAAAATGAAGTCAAAGTATAATCCAATTTTGGAAGAAGGCATTTTTTAATACTAAAAAAAATCCTCAAACCCAGGGGCTAATTTGTATTGCAAGTGGGAAAAGAATCAAAGTATTTAAATCTTAAGTGAAATATAGTATTAATTCTTCAATGCAATATTTAAATTTTTACAGCTAGATTATCATGGAATGTAATGCATGTAATTGTAATTAAAAGAGTAATAACATGCTGAGGAGAGTCATTCATCTTAAAATAATGTATATGACTTTGATAAGAAGCTATTGGATCAGGGGATGTTCACACAAGTAGTGCATCAGTTGACTGCGTTAAATTCATTTGTAGATAAGGTTTGGCTTCCTCTACCAACAGTAGTAAAAGATAAGCCTGTGCTGTTAATAAAGTTCTCGGCTGATTTCTTGGCTATGTTTGTTTTAGTGGCTCTGAAGAGATTAAAATAGTGTCTTGCTGTAAAAAAGTTAATCCTTGATGTTTTCTAAACAAGTTTTGGGGTTTTTTATATATATATTTTACCCAGTATTTCTTCAGGGATGCAGTTTATAGCCTTTATGTTAAAATAGTTAAATTGGTTTAATCCCCTAGAGTGGTTATAGCAGTACTGATACAGCATGTTTTTACCTGTCAGCCTTGCCAAATGGCCAAGTAAACCAGTGCAGATAATTAGCACTGTGAAGTGTTGCGTGCATCTGTTTACTGTGAATTTGCAAGTTAATTGCAGGTATGGAGACTGAAGAGTTCTGTTGGGAGATAACCAAGTGCCCCTGTGCAAGTTTGTTGCCACTTGTGCAGTCTGGAGTATCTGCCAGGAGTGTGTATGGGCTTCTAGTCCTGGCTCTGGCTACTCCTTATTCCTTGTCTGCAAAAGAGTAGTGGTCCTGCTCAGCTGGCTATGATGATCAGCTCAGGGTAACACAGTTAGCTAAAGCCTGATGCCCAAGACCTGCCAGAGGAAGGGATAGCCAAGGGTGACCTGTTCTTTAGAACAGCTGCAAATTCCAGTAGAGTGAAATAGTGTCTGGCTAGGCCAGGGTTGTGTTAAAGGTGTAGGAGAGGATTGTCAAGAAGGCTCTAGGCAGAGAAAGACTGTTGACATAGGGATTGGCCTGGTGATATCCTGAACTGAGACTGTTGAAGTAAGGATCCTTTCAGCTGCAGAGGAACATGAGAATAGCTATACTGGGTCAAACAAAGGATCCATCTCTGCAGTGCCCTGTCTCCATCAGTGGCCAATACCCAGTGCCTAGGAAATGGAGGAAGAAAAGTACAAGGAAGTAGCAGTACTTCCTCAAGGTGCTATCCCAGCTTCAGGCAGTCTGCAGCTCAGGATATCTTGCACTCAGAGATAATTTTTTTTTTATATGATGCTTCTCCAGGGATTTTCCCCTCTCTGAATTTATCCTTAGAGAGACTGGTAGTAATCCCATTTATCACAAATGTGATGCTGTACAGTTTGGCATAGGCTAGCATACATCTGGTGTTTGTGGCTGTAAGGAAAGTATAAAGGCCCCCATAGGCAGAATCCCAATAAGTCTTCAGTTCCCAGTTCTGCAAACTCAAGAGACAGAGCAGCAGCTGGAAGCTGCCACCTGCTCTCTTCCCTTCAATATTTTTCATGACCCATTGTGCCATTCTGATCCTTCTGAACTGGCCCAACAACTAGGTATTACATTATCTGTGTAGGAGGTGAGATAACCAGAAAGCTATTTGGAAGGAAAGTTAACTGTGTTTAGTTGACTTATCACACTCCAGCAAAATGCCATCAGATGTAACCTATGTTACAGTAAATCCTGAAAGGCTTCAGAGATTAGATCCAAGACTGACGTGTAACCTTGCAACTGTAAACTACTGAGAGGAAGGCAAGTCCAACTTGTATAAAAGCACAGTCTTAACAGGTAAAACACAAAACCTTCCTTCCTTGCCAAACTCAAAATGCTTACAGGTGTGTTTCATGAGGACTTCTGGGATTTCCTCAGCCCTTTGTCAGAGGAGTCCTGGAGAAGAGATGCACAAACCCTGGAGACATCCTAGTGTAAGGCCATCAATCCTGCATTGGCACTGGATAGTTGAAGCAACTCGGCCTATGAAGAAAAGATTTGTTCTGCCATCTGTCTTTGGGTAAGGAGAAGCAGAGGCTGCTACTTGCTCATATTTCGCTGATTCCAGTTTATGTTGCTCTCCAGCAGCTGTTGAATACTGGGAAATACATTTCTGGAGTCAGAGGCATTTGACAGGAATTGGTTAAAGGGAGGCATGTGGGGAGGTGGCATTCCTGGGGAACTATATTGTACATACCATTACAGAGGAGTAGTGTCTCCTTGTGGGTGTTGATGCCAGCCAAACCTTAGCCAGCAAGGTTCTGAACGCTGTTTTAGGACTGCTTTCAGGTCCAAGCCACTGCTCCAGTACTGTCCAGAGTGATTAATTCTCCATAGCTCAAGTGCACTTTTTGAAGAAGTTCCCCAAGCACCCCTACTTTAACTTTTTGTTGTCTCCTCAGTGAGATGGATAGTCGACTGCTGTTTGAACCTAAATTTCACGCATCCAAGCTAGCATAGCTAACGGGTGCAGAAAAAAACCATACCAAGCAGTCATCCTTTAGCCCACAGTGTGGTATGTTTTGTCAGTGTCACGTCTTGCAAGTTTGTTGTGGATGACATGGGTAGGTGCTGCAACCTGTAAGGGTTAGATGGTAGTAGAAGAAGGGCTTGTCCCTAACAGTTGGTGGTGATAGCAGACAAGAGCTTCTGTGGGAAGGGACTGAGACAGGACATGCGGCAACTGTCAGTATTGCCAATGGGCTGCATGAGCTCTTGGTTTGTTAAGAGTCCTAGCTTACTGTGCTCTGTGCTCTCAGGACTCAGATTGGCAGTATCTAGGTCCATGGCAAATTAAACCAAGAAATACTGGATATTCATATTTGTAGATCTCATTATTAGCTCTTGAATATTGACTTGTTCCTTGGATGTCCTCAAGATTATTGCTCTTGGCACTGCAGTATTTCTAGTTCCTGCAGTGCTCCTTTTGTATGCACTGTGTGGCCACAGTGATTCTTGTTGGGGGTCTCCTATGTCTTTATACCACATGCTGTAGGTCCTGATGATGATGCATCTAGTTCAAGCTGTAGAGCTAATCACAAGTAAGAAAATGTGTAAGACAAGGGGAAGGGAAGATCCTCTTCTGAAGGTATCTTAATCCTTGGAAATGTTGAGCAAAAATGGGCAGAATATGTGGATGAATATCAGCAATGCTGCTGTGATGCTGGAACTTGTGAAATGAGAAAAGACATCAGAGCAATTGTCTAGAAGTTAACATTTGAAGGGCCAGTTGGATCCAGGATGGGGAGTTGTGGACAAATAGTGTAAGAACACTTGAAATAGTTAGATTTATTTATCCTTGATTCACCAGAGAGAATTGGACACAGATGGAGTAGGGATTTTCCATCGTGTGCCTAGGTAAATGCAAGCTAAAAGCTCAGCTTTCCTTAAGTGTTTTTGTTGGTCCGATGTACATAATTCATAAGCTTCCTTATTGCAGTGGAGTTGGGTCCCACTTTAAGGGGTTCTTCTGCTTTAATTGAGAAAGGCAGTTAAAATACCACAAAACCTACTGTGTGGAAAAGTTCTAGAGGCTTTTTTTTTTTTTCCTCTAACATGTAATTCTGGTCGCAAGTGAGATAAGGGTGAACTGAATGTAATCTTCTTGGCTCACTTGAAAAGCTTATCTAAAATAAGATATGCAAAACAGGATATTTTGGGATGGTTATTCAGCTATACATAGTAACAGCAGATGAAACTGAAAAAAAGAAGGTACATTTTGGAAGCATTCAATTATTTTTAACCCTATTTCTTGTAAAGCAATCCTAAAATTGCTTTCATTCCTATAGATGGCTTTCTGCTCAATACCGAATCTGTTTGAAGTACTCCAGAATACAAAATAAGTTGAGGTGGTGTTTGGGGGCACCGGAACTGCGAAATGCTGTATTGCATCTTGTCTTTGAATGGGTGTTTCATGACTGTGCAGAAACACTGCAATGTGATTCCCCTATGTCTTTCATTTGAACGTGGAGAGGAGGAGAAACAGGGTACAGACAGAGATTGCAAAGTAAATATGTTTAAATCTTGTGATCAGAGCACATGTTTCCATCCAAAGTCCTGCCAGCTGTATTTAGCTGCCAAGACCATATATAAAAGCTTGCAGTGTCCTCCCTGGCTTCCTCTTTTGTGAGATCCCCTGTGAAAGGGTAACAGCCTAGATTAGTTGATTTGGCAAAACAACCTCCAGCTGCTTTTTTTTTTTTTTTGTCTTCAGTCACTCTTCTGTTAAGTACTGTATTTTCCATGGCACTTTGGAAGTGGTAGAAATGTCCTTGTAAGTTCATCCATACTGATCTTTGTTTCCTGGAAAGATGTAATTTTACTCTGTATGCTGAGGCTGACTGTGCCAAGCATATTTGATATGTCCAGTTACTCAGCAGAGAAAAGGCTGGTGCATGGCACTATACTCTTGGGTCTTAAATGCTGTCAGCATGTTTTACTGTTAAGAAGTTGCATGGTGCACTTTTGTGCTGAACCTCACTGCTACAATTGATGAGAGGTATTGGCTGGAAATTCTGTGTTATTGCACAGGAGTTGGCTTGAAATGTCAAAAGTAAAGGTTTGACCTGTGTTCACAACAACTGATTTAATCTTACTTTCTTGCTCAAAATGCAACGTTGACTTTTTCACTGCACAGTAGAGAGGTTTGGGGATGTTCAGGACTTATCTGTGGAGGGAGACAAGATTCTCTGGGTAAGAATAGCTTGGTTTAGCTTATTGGAGCATGCAGTGAAGTGAATACATTGCTGCAGAACTGGAGTCCATTTTGTAGACAAGACTGCTCTAGAATTGCAGGTTGTGTGCTTTGGTCATGCCTGCAGCCCTGCTTCAGGCACACTTCAGTTTGGAACTTTAACGTTCTTTTAACATGCCTTTTGTTTTTGGTTTGGTTTTGGGTTTTTTTTAAATAAAAGCTTATAAAGTCTGTTCTGTGGCACTGTTTACTAGTCAGCAGTATTGGGTTCCACCTTGCATAGGCTGAGCTTACCTCCCAGCCCTTCAGAACTTATGCTGAAGGCAAAGCTGTCATTGGATTGAGCGTTGCAGGATCAGACCTAGAGCAAGCCAAAGGTTTGTCTTTGGGGAGGTCAATTTTCTCACCATTAGAAATGCTCTCAAAGATATCAGTGGATTAATATAGTTCACTTTTAATCTTCACAGTTCCATATATACCATGGATATATGTAAACATTATGGGCTTGTGTGTGTGTGATGTAGCATGTGCCATACATCTCATTTCCTTCAAGACTTAAAGGCAGAATTTGCTTTGAAGTCTGAGGTCAATAAAACTAAGGACTAATGTTTCTCTTCAGTGCTATAACTTACTGCTGCTCTGTGAAAGCCCAGTGGCTCACTTTTATCCCTCTCTGATAAGGATCTAATGGCATTTCTTAACTGACTCTGAAGCCCTGAACTTCTTATCAGTTTTCATTCTTAGTATAGCTCAGGCAGCACTCACAGTGCCAAAAAGAAATAAATACTTCAGCAAAGTGAATTTATTTGGGGCAGATTCTCTCATTCTGGTGCTATATATGTATTAGTGCTTAACCAATGCATTATCTCTGAAGAAAAAGCAAAAGAAAGGAAAAAATTGTGAAATAGTTTTTGCCTGGATGCAGCCTAGAGAAAGCTGCCCTCCTTGGTGGGAAATGTTGAGGTGCAACAGTTTGATGCTGGCATAAGACATACCGAGGACTTAAATGTTGGCTGTTTTGTGTTATAACTGGTGCCATGGCATGTTCAGCACCATGTTCGTAGCTGATATAGCTTGAAGTAGAAACCCTATTCTACTAACATATGTTAGCCTTGTATTTTTATTCAGTAATACAGTTAATGGATAAATAATGTCTCCCTGATTTACAAAACACCTATACTAGATACAAATCCAGACTTTTAAAATTATTTTTTTTAAAACAGGATTTGAGTAAAACTGTAGATTTATATGCAGAAAGCTTAGAAAGCTCCAAAACTAGCTATGGTGTAGAAATGTGTCAAGAAATACCTAGCAGAAGATAAAACAGTGTGGCTGTTTAGTGTATACTTCTAACATTACTCTCATAAGTTTTTTGAGTATTTAGGACAAGAACAAGTATCAGTAATGCTTAGTAAGCAGACCTGTGGCAAAACATCATGGTAACTGCCATGTCCAGTTAAAAGTCATGAAGTCTGATAAATAATCAGGTATGATCTTCATTACAATTTTCTTATTGTTCTGATACCTCCGATATTCAGAGATGTCAAAGGTTTTTAAATGGTCATGGTTTTTAAATGGTCAGTTTCTACACTTAAACAAAATATTTAGGTAGAATATGATCTTAATTATTGATCTTAGAATCTGATCCTGCAGTGATCTTAGTGTTGTGGTGTTAGGATTAGTTGAGTCCATAGTTAATTCAGTAAGTGGCACTGTGATCTCCAACAGCTCTGCTTTTTTAGAGTAATCCTGTAACTTCTCCATTAGCATGCATACTCAAAAATGTTGTAAAGACAAACACCATGGTGGCTCCCACTATAAACAAAGTCTTCAGAGTGATTTCTGTTTACTGCAGGTATATATTCAAACTTGATTTTTCTCATTCCATTATTTAAGAGATGATAAATCAGGAATAAGTGGAGTACAGCTGATGCCAGCAAGATCAAGGAAATGTACAGTACTTGTTTACTAAAACTAGCTGATAAATTATGTGCAGAAGTGTTAAGTTGAAAGAGGAGAAAGAAACAATGGAAAAGAATTGGATAAGTATACTTTCTGTTTAAGAAATAAAACATTTTGTTTGGTGGTTGCCAGATAAAAGTTCCAATTGGTTTCCCTCGTACATGTTTATTGCTACAGCTGTTTACATTCTTCATGCAAGTGTATCTTTTACTTTTTGAGTATCTCAGTTCATTACATAATGCTAACTTTAGAAGATTATGATCTTATAAACCATTCTGATTTGACTTAGAATATGTTACTAAATATTTGATTCCTGAATACCTAAGTTAAGCACCATCAACCTTAAAATATATTCTCATCCTCTGCTTCCCCCTGCACACATTACCTTGTGAAAATCATGTGGATTTTCACTGTGCTGAAGTAGAATAACTTTCATCCTATAAAGAGTAAGATAAAAGGAGAATGGAGACAACCTTGAGCATATCTTTCTGTACTGAGAGTTTACACTAGGTGGCATGCAAGGAGAGCCAAATGCACAAACCTGTCTTAAAATAATTGACGTTAAGATCTCAGACTTGTTTCAGGATGTTTTTATCTTGTCTTTTGATCACTTTCAAATGTCTTTACAGGTTGAAATGTCCTCTTGCTGGTACAAATAAAAGATTTCTTATTAATACCATCAAAAATACATTGCCATCTCAAAAAGAACAAGACCAAGAACGTGAGCAAAGAGAAGACGGTAAGGAGCCTGAGCCAAACAAAAGCAGGAAAGAAGAAAAACCAAAGAAATGCAGAATTCACCCATATACACCCAGCTTTCAGTCCAGAAGGAGAGTCAGCTACTCTCCTCCAAGGCACCGAAACAGGAACCAGCACACAAAGGATAAGCATGAAGAACGATCAAGCAAACGATGAGAAGAGAGTGATGAATATGGGTTTCGTTACAAGCCAGGAATGTCATTAAGTGTCAGACTGCAGGGATGTCTCAGTTTTTCAGGAAAAGATGCTGTTCAGAATTGAATTTTGAACCGCGTTCTTGTGTGAGAAGTAACCTTGAGGTAGCTTTAGAAAACTTTTCTTTGGGACCTGTAAAAGAAAAGCAAAGTGCAGCATAAATCTTTTGGTCATTTTAGAACAGACATTCCTTTCCCTTTGGTCCATTCCTCTCTCCCCTTCTGACTAAGCTTAGGGCCTTGGTGATGGAGCGTGTCACTGTCTGATACAACTCGTTTAATCATGTCACTCTTTTGGAAATAAATTTAAATTAAGCAGAAAATTATTTATTGTGTAAAGTTGGCAGAACTTCTTTGCTGCTAACCTATAAAGAAGTTTTGTGTGTTTCAGTTAGTTTAGTTTTACAGAATCTAGAAGAGAAAGCTGGTCAGTCCCTGGCCAAGCACATGCAATTTGTATAGAATATAAGAGTTTGCTTTCTTTAGTATAAAAAGAACAAATTTAAAATGGGCACTGCTGGTTTTGATTTCCAGAAGGAACTACCAGGAAATACTGATTTTGCTTGTTATTGTATATTCACAAACCTGTCATAGATAATAATATAACATTACCCCTAAAAAGCCATAACTGCAATAATTGTCTCTGTTTAGACTTCCCTGTGTAAGGAAGTAGTTTGAACAGTCTGTTGTCATGGTGCTTTCAAAACAAACCTTGAATACAAAATTATCATGTTCTCTGTCCACTGCTAGGAAGTTTCCAAGTAAATGTGTAACATTAGAAATGCAAAGGTGATCCTTAAAAATAGTCAAATGCTCCCTGTGCAAGCCTGTGTGACAGTTCTGTAGTGGTACAGTTCTTAAACTTGTGACTTGGAGCACATATAATACACATTGGCATATTCTGTGTCTCACTTCTGTTTGTGTTACAATAACAAACTTCTGTGTGAAGTATTTTGTATTTCAGTATTCTCAAAAATAATTGTTTTGAACATAGGTTTCCGTTTTTAAGTGTGTTGACAATAAAATCGAATATGTTCATTAAAAGTGCTTTGTGGAATTGATGCTTTTCATGGGTTTCTTAACTGACACCGGCCTCTCTCCTATAAGTGGAAGGAGGACGGGCACGGCATGGTCCGTCAGTGCTGTGTCAGGGCAAGAGTGCCATCTATAGGCTTAGCTATACCCCGTCTTGTTACGCTTACCCGTCTCTCTTGAAAAGATCATCGTGTTAGCTGGGAGATGGGGAGACCAAAGTGGAGATCTGCTGTGGCCGAATTTTGATGCATGAGCTGGGAAGTACTCTTCTGAGTAATGGGGAGGTAGTGAAGCAGGTGTTGAGCCCACCAGCAGCTGCCAGGGTCAGCATATCCAACAAAGTGGGATACTTTTACATTTCTGCTGAGGAGTTGCGAGTTTCAGGAGTTGTGAGTTTCAGAAAACTTCCAATTATTCAAATGGGATCAATGAAAAAGTAGTATCTTTGGAGAACATAGGACCATCTTTGGTTTAAATAAGCAAAAGTTGTTTGCAGTTCTTATTTTGCTGGACACTTGTTATGTTCTCCTTTATAATCCTTTTTGGAAGGACAGCACCTATAATACCAGCCGGGCTCTGCTGCAGTCACAGGGATGGATGGATGGATGGATGGATGGATGGATGGATGGATGGATAAATGGATGGGGCTTTGCAGCAGAGAATTCATCTCACCGTTGGTCAGAATTGGGACTGTAGAGGTTCCACAGAACAAATCTCTGAATTGCTGGTTTGGTTTGCAGTGATAATATGGTGTCCTGAGAGCTTTCCACACTCAGGCCTTCAAAAACCCCTTTAGAATAACTGCTGTTGTTGATTCTGCATTAATTTAAGCCAGGCTTTCAGGTAGGGAAAGTGATTAGAGTATGCTTTCAAAATCAGTCTTGATTGCTGATAGAGAGCACTTCCCTACTAGAAATGCTCAACTAGATGATCTGATGTAACCTAGACCAGATAGCTGGAGAAAGCCTGTCTTCATCAGTGGTGGTAGGTACAGATCTACAGATCTAATTCCACTTTTTTCTGACTTACGGAACGTATGTGAATTATTAATGTTTCATTGGTTGCATGTGTATTTTAGTGCTCTTTTGTAAGTGTACATAATAAAAAACTGCTTCTCATTAGCTGTTCTTAAGGCAAATCTTCACCTGCTGATCACTTTTTTTTTTTAATACAAAATTGGATGCATAAAGCCAGGTTTGTATTGTCTGCAGTCGTTCCTACTATGCAGCACCAGCATCACATTTATAGGGTATCTTAAATATAGGATTTAAATCCTGAAACTTAAAGCCTGAACATGACTTTTCAAAATGTGTTATTAACTGCTGTAACTCAGAACACTTGCTACTCTTAAAAGTGCCTAGTCCTTAGAATAAACACATGAATAAATAAATAGTGTGTTCTTGGTCTCCACTTCCCATAGTAGTGTGTTGCAGCCTAGTTACTCACATGGGAGGGCAATGCACCTTAGGTTAATGCTGCCGCAGTGATACTTCAGAGGTGTTTCTTGTTTATCTGTGAGCTACTAATAATATCTTTGTTTAGTTTCAGTGCACATTGTATGGATAACAGTTTATTCAGGTGAGGCTATTCTTTTGCCATAGCCACAAGAACTTGTTAATAGACTTTATTATTATGTTGGATAGAAATACTCTAAAATGTTCATTTTCAGCACCTGATCCTGAATGTAGATCACAAAGCAATGTGAGAAAGCAGGAGAGAGCATTTTATGATTGGGCTTTATGAAATACTTTTTATTAGGTTTGACTGCCAGGGATGTAGTAATGTGCAGTTCTTACGTTTGTTGTACAGCCTCTTCTCTTTTATAAATCCAATTTGAATTATTTACAATGAATCATAAATGGCCAAGCCCAACAGATTTCAAGTGTAACATGGCTGGGCTTAAAGGCAAAAATAGACCCTGTTTTTCAGACTGATCCAATCTAAACCAGAAGTTTCTTGAGATGCAGTTGTAAGAGCGTTCCTTAGTGATTATGAAATTTCTACAGAAAACTACTTAACAAAGGAGATGTAAATGTTTGTAGATCAATGGAATAATGTAGCAGGAGGGGGTTGCTTTTCCTGCACAAACAGAACTGGTTTTTGTGTGGTGGCTGCAAGTTGATCACTGAGAAGCATGCTTCCTCTCCTGCCCTATCAGAGCTCTCGTTAATAGTTACGTGTTTTCAGTTAATTAAGCTGGAACAACACAAAATAGACTTGCTTGGTAAGTAACAAGAAAACATATTTGGATTGTGTTTGGAGAAGGATTTTATTCATTTTATCAGTGGAATCACTGATCCACCAAATCTTTATTCATGTGAGTGATCTTTGCACTTGCAAATAATCCTGTTGTAGCTCACCATCTATGAATGAAACTCTAGTCTGCATTAATATGCACTCTTTATTTTAGTAACTGTCAATAGGAAGTAATCAAGAGTAAATGTTGAAGAGGGCATAGCTCCAATAAAAAAAAAAAAAGCCTTAAAATTTTTGCACACTACATATATTCACACCCTCATTTCCAGATACAATGGTCTTAAGACAGAAAAATAAATACTTTTATGCCAAATATTTAGCAGCCTCTCAAAGTCTCAGATGAACACTGGGTGTATCTTCTTTATTTATTTTACATTGTTTGAGTATTGCTTAGACTCTAAATTTACCAAATACGATTTTAGTAACTCTCAGGCTGTTACCCCCCACCTTATAAAATGCTTCTAGAAGGCTGTATTGATACTGAATCTCAAAACATTGAATCTCCATCTGTATGCAACAAAAATAAACGTTTGTAAATGAGTGAGAATATGCTGTTTTTACAAAAAATTTCTCTCATATAGTATTTACTGCTACCCAAAATGATGAGCCTTGTGTTATGACTGGAGTGTTGAACCAAATATTTTAAGCTAAGGAACAGTGCAAGTGCTGCATAGTTCTCCCAAGAGCACCCCGTGTCTTTTTATTGTGATTGTATAGGGCTAAGGGCACATACATTGTGTGGGAAGCGGGTGGTGCCCTGGAGAGGGGATATAGTCCCCTGTAATGTTGGTGTAGGTCTCTGCAAAAGAATTTGGTTCCCCACCTACAGCTTCCTCTTAGGCAGACTTTCTTGTTGCTCTGGATACATCTGTGCCATAAGGAATAGGTTTTTCATGGTCATAAGCACAGTAGGTTTGTTTCTCACTTGCTTTCTGTCCTCTTGGCTGCTCTGCAGATGGCAGTCAGCTTCCCAGTGGGGCTGTGACTGATAAGGGCCCGGGGGCTTGTGCAGCCCTGTGGCCTCCAGACCCAGTAGGGCACCACTGCACAAGCCTTGACTGTCTGTGGACAAGCCATGGCAGTGAGCAGGGCAGAACTGGGGCTTAGTTTCTTCTCTGTAAATGGAGATTTGAGATGTGGGAATACCCAGCATAGATACACAGGGATGCTTTGAGAAAATAACATCACAGCCTCATGTTGATAACCTCAGGCACTCCTCTATTGCTTGGGAAGCACCGTTACAGTCTGGAGCATGGTATGACAAACAGACTCGTTCAGCCATCTCAGTGTCATCACGGGCTGGAACATGGTCACAAAAATCATTACAGGGTTATGACACTACAGTCATAAAGGCAAAAATCAAAACTTTGTCAGAAAGTGAAGGCAATAGCGTCTTTAGTGGTATGGATGAGAAGAGGCTCTCTAGGCCACAGTAAAGAAACAGTGTAGCTGAGGATTTAATTGGACTCTAAATCTCAAAATACAACCCCAGAGACCCAACAGAGACTCTGCTAGTGAGCAGAAAGGAAATCATGCTCTTTGCCACCCTCTCACCTGCACTGGTTCATCTTTGTGTGGGAGGAACCGTGGCTACCCCATCTCACCCAGTTCATGTTCCCTTGGGTGGCACATGCAGCGCAGGGAGAATGTTCCCTGCTCTCTCATCAGTCTTGACCTATCTCAGGTCTGTGCTGAGGTGGCAAATATCCTTAATGTTTGTCAGCTTTAAGGCTGAAGTCACAAGGCCTGGAACTTGGTAGAGTTGACTGATGCTTCTCACAAACATATAGTAATTAGAATAATAAAGAAAAACTAACACATACTGTAGCTACTTAGTCATTAATACTTTTAAACTGTATGTTTAGCATTTTTAGTAAAGTTCACCTTGTGGAGATCCTTCCTTGGTTTGTGCCTGCAGGGTCATAACTCTAGCAGATTGGCCATGACAGGCCTCCAGTTTGGGAGAGTTTGATTTTGTCATGGAGGATTTGAAAGAGGAGCATGAACATAGGACCATGGTATGAAAGGGAGACTGCAGGGATGAGTCTTGGTGTTTGCTTGGGCAATCAGCAGCTGGAGTAGCCTTAGCATGGTCTCACTTCTCCCTCCTGCCAAACAGGAGCACACACATTCACCTCCAGCCAGGCATGTCCCTGGTCCTCTGCTCACCATGAAACCCACAGCCCAGGCAGATCATTTGTGCTTTCCTGGGGCACACAGATGGGAAAGGGGAAAGACTGCAGAAAGTGCAACAGGAGCAATGTTACATGCAACTTAATATCAATGATGTAAATACAACCAAAGTGTGGTTTTGGAAAACGTGGGTGGACATTCTGCTTGAGACTCTGCGTCTTCTGAATTCTGCAGCTTTTCATGGAAAGGAACTGCCTGTGTCTTTTTAAAACATCCCACGAAGGGTGAAGGTTTGCCCAACACTAGTCATTCAAAATGTCTCAGAGAAAGAAAAATGCCAGCAACCAGCTAATCCATCAGGAACAGTAATGACAGACAGTTCCTGATAATGAGCCATTGTTTAAGTTCAATAAAGAGAATATTAGGAAAGGAGTATAATGTGAAGGAAACCAAGGTTCTACATGAGTTATTGCTTTGTCTTAATTCTGTATATTACATTCAAATACAGTTTTCTCTCCCTACCATAGTGGCAGACAGCAGAGTAATAGCAAAAGCCAAGAGGACGATAAGAAAAAAGGCTGACATCATCAGTCTGGATGTCTAAACTTGGACAACTCTGCCCACAGCAGACCCCTAAATTAAAACATCACTCTTCAGCGTAATCCCGAGGGGAGGGGTGGTGTTGGTAGGATTTTGTGGCATTCCTGGTTCAGTTTTTAATGCTCTTCTGGCCAGTGTGGGGTGGTTGGTGCCTCTCTGAACCCCTCCATTCAGAGAAGACACTTGTGAAGTCCTTGAAGGGTAGAATATGTTTTGTCTAGAAAAGTTTGGCTCTTGAGTATTATGTTCTTCTTTCTCTACTGGTCTTGATTTACTAAGATGAGGGATGCCTCAAGGAGAGGTGAGTGAAGTTTCCCAGGGTTTAGCTTGTGTCTCCCTCCCTGGGGACACCAGCAAGATGTGTGAGGCATGGATACTGCACGTCAAACTTCACGACAAACACCTGAGACCGTTCTGGTTAAATAAATCTCCGGAAGAAAGCATAAGCTTCTAGGAAAGTGCATGGTACCATGTCTCATCTGGTACAAATCAGTGAAGTTGTGCAGCCGTCAGCAGAGCTGAGCTGGTTTGCACCAGCTAAACACCTCACTCTGTCTCCATCAAGCCACTGACATGTAGGTTAAAGGGGGAGGGAAGCCAGAAGATCCATGTGGGATCACCATCAGCTCCTACCAGCCCCGTTTTTCCCTGGGGCTCACAATTTGCGTACTGCTTTCCCCAGCCCTCACAACTGCCTGTCCAGCAGCAGGATTTCATATCATGTCTTCTTGTGGATGAAGACTGCAAGGCTCAAGGCAGGTTCTCCGTGAACTAAAAGGGAGAGGGACTGCAAATGTATTTTCACTCCCTATCACCAGGCTTATATTTAGGGTGGTTGGTTACCTTACTGAAAATTTTCTGTCTGTAGTGTGCTTTGCAGATACATACAAGGAATTGCCATCCTCTGTGCTAACACCTGGCATTAACAGGGTATTAGGCCAGAGCAGGGTGAAGCAGCTCAGGCTTAGTCTTGCACTAGCACATCTTTTGGTCTGCCCTGAGCTCATCCTGCCTGCAAGAAGCACGATAGACCTGTGGGTAGAGGTACAGCTCCATGCATTGTCTGCCTGCAGAAAGGACTGAAGATCAGCCCCCCCATGGGGGAATCCCTTCCTGAGGGTGGCTCTGGGTCTGCCTCACCAATGGGTCCCCTTTAAACTTGGATCCCTGTGGGAATCTTCTTGAAACAAGGAAGGGACCAGGAAGGCACAGCTCTATTTTTCTATAGCAGGACCTATTGCATCCTGCCCAGTAGGCTCCCTGCTGTCTGAGAAATGAGTTAAACTAGCAAAAAAAGTCCACGGGAATGAATTTTACCTAAACTTCATTTTTCTTTGCCCGTTGAAAATCATTTCCCAGGCACCTCACTCTCAGGAGGGAGCAGAGAGCCCCCACAGCGCTCTCATTACTTGAGATTCACCTCCAGCCACTACTGCCAACTTTTTTTCCTTTCTTCTCCTTTCTAGGTTGAGGTCTTTAATAATTTCATGTCTCTTTCAGCCTAGACTCCAGCCTGGGAAAAACAAACCTGCTAGCCTGGCGAAAGCCAAACACACACGGCCCAATTACCAGCTTCCCCACTGTTCCTTTGGGCTGGCTGGTATTCTCCCTGCCTTTGTTTCGCTGCCTGCTCCCTGCCTCTGAGCAGCTTCCTTTGACTCTGCTCCATGCAGCCAGGCAGAACGAGATCCAGCAGGTAAACTGAGGAAGAGCTATTGTCTGCTGTCCCTCACTTGTGGACTGCTGCAGTTTATTTGCCAGCAAAGCTTCATGCTGGCAGACTACTATAAAGAGCTGCTTTGCTTTTTAATTGGGGGAAAACGTGTTGTTCCTTTGCACTTAAAATACTTGTGCAAGAGCAAAGCAGCACGGATGTGCCTCGGTAACAGCAGACCGTGTATCATGGTTTGGGTGCTGGGCGCAGGTCGCATCATTCCAACTCTGACTGTGTGGTTGTTGTCTGTCCAGCAGCCAGTTCCTTGGCTGGCACTTGTCCTGTCATCTTTGGGAAGAGCTGGGGAGGATGGATGAGGCCACCTCCCATGGCCATGCACTCCCACAGCTCTCTGGGAAAGGGAAGGTGCGTGGGAGCAGCTCTGTGAGGACTTGGCCTGGCTGTCCTGTGGTGGGAGAGGCTGGTGCCTGTCAGCACAGTTTGGAAGGTGGGAACTGGCAGGGATGGGCCACTGCCAGACCCCGGAAAAGGTGCTCGCCACAGCAGGGTCTTGGCTCATGCTGCCACCGAGCTCCCCCTCTGCAGCTGCAGGGGCATCTACCTCCCATTTTATAGGAGGGCAAACTGTTCACCAAACGTGCTGCACCAACTGGGATCCCTAGAAGAGCTCCTGGGAGTGAGGAGGAGCAGCCAGTCCCATGACCCTTTTTCAGGCAGCACCAGCTTGTCCCTCGGGCCCAGCTACCCTGTCTTGCTGTGACCTGAGCATCCATGGAGCCCCAACCTGTCCAGTGGATGAGGGCTAGTGCTGAGGACCAACTCTTCACAGTTACATCTGTATTCCAGCTCTGGGGCTGCCAGCTCACATCTGTCTGGCTGCAGTCCCTTAAGCAGGGCAGCCCCAGGCAAGCCTGGGCACCCTCTGGGGTGACGCTGGCTGGTGGGACCAAAGCCATGCCAGGACAGCAGTGCCAAAGAGAGAAAATTGGCGTTAGGTAGGTTTCTCATGCCGACTCAGCAGAGTAGTGTAAGAGTGCAAGGTGTGGGGCATGCAGCTGACCCCTGGTACCTGTCCTTGAGAGCAGGATGCATCAAGAGTTGTGGTTGATGCCCCAGAACAGAGTCCCCGGGATGTGCAGTGGCTGCGCAGCTGCTCTTTAAGATAGCAACTAAAAATCAACTTTGAAGGGTGAGAACTGACCGGAAACAAAATATCTTCCCTGTCTTTCATTACCACGGCTGCAGCTACAAATGCACTCGCTCTGCTCAAAGGATTTACAGTTCACGAAGGATTTGTGTGTGGGGAGGGAGCCAGCAAGGGGAGCGCTGGGGAGAAGCTTAGAAGTGAATTGTTAGAACATATCTCCATCTCAGCGCTCAGTTTATAAAACAAATTCTCTGGGCAGGTGCTTGAATTCACAGCCTCTTTAGAGGGAATTTATCAGCCCCAGGAATATACTGGTTAAGAAAAAAAAAAAAACACAACTATCGCCATCAGCTGCTAGGAGGGAAAAGCTAATCATCTAAACTTTACTGCGGGAGAGGTGCAGCTGTCAAAGCAATAAGGTAAATGAGTCTGAGGCTGAAATGGTTTTTGCAGCAGAACTCTGCTCCCTGCTAAATAGGGGAGATTGAACTATAGCACCATTCCACTATTCCCTGGTAATGCACCATTTTGGGGCTGACTGGGTGGTCTTAAGTCCATTGCCACAGTGGCTATATCGCTGATACCAATCAAGGCCCCGCAGCTGAGACCCTGAGTGACCTGCTTCAGCAGCTTTTTTCAAACCCCAATTCACTCATTTGTGTGGGATGCTTTTCTGCTACTTTATTTATGGGATTACATAAATGAGCCATTAAAAATGTAAATCTTCAGAACAGTTGAATAATAAAGATTTAAACAATAAGCTCAGGGCGGTACAGTACAGAAACTTTCCTGAACCAGCAGTACTGCACCATCGTGGCTATGGCAACAATAGGGGGTTAAGGGAAAGAGAGAGCAAGGAGGAAAATAAAACGTCCCGGCATTGTTACAGTCACTGGCACCACAGAAAGATTAGGGATTTTTTTTTTTTGCAGAGTATTAGAACAATAATGAAGATGTGCCATTATGCACCACAAAGGAGACCATGCCATCCCTCACATCGTGCAGGTGTCAAAACAATCGGGCTGCCACAGAATTGAGTTTAAGTGAAGTTTCTCCCACCTCACCACAAAGTGTTTAACCCTTCCTGGGCCAGAGCTAGCTACAGACATACCATGGCTAGCGTATGCTCCTTTCTCCTCTCTCCTGTGCCATTAGGCATCTGGTCTGAGCATCTCTCCTCAGCAGCAGCAGCACTGAAGCTGTACACTATGTACCTTACTGAGGAGGAAATGACTGCAGGTTTTATTTGGCTTTCCTTGTGCTTATATGCTGCTAAAGCACCTGGTGAGGCAATAACACTGTGAAGAATTATACTGAGATTTAGTTAAGTCCCACTGCAACCTTCTCTCTGAAAAGGATAAAATGATGAAAGTAGCTTCTAAGTTCAAAATTTGTGAGACAAAATAGCAGTCTACTGATTTTCCCCATACCGCTGTGTATTTTAGGTGTCACATAATAGCCTTCACATGTCAACTGTACTGAAGAAGACCAAGATTTCACAGGAGTTTTAGACATACACACCTTGAAGACAAGCTCTGAGCCACAGCAGTCCTCTCTCTAGAAGCAGATTACAGCATGTGGTGCACTATTTTAATAAGTTTTTTCTATCATTCAGTTCTGGGAACTGAGTAGGTATTTAGTATAAGTAAATTTGGGAGTTTATTTGGGAGAATAAATTCAGGAATTTATATAAAAAAAATATTACCTCCCTATTTCAAAGGTCACTACTCTCTGGATTTTAATATTTCTGACCTAAAGGCAAATGTATGCCCCTACCATCCTAATTCCTGCACTGTAAGAAGGGTGAGTCTGAGGCCCAGCATACACTGCTGCTCAGTGAATCATGGCTCGCTTGCAGAAAAGATGATGATCCCAACAAACCTGAGCTGTATTTATAGGTCTGACCATGATGAAAACAACTGCATTCAGATACAACATTTTTAATTGCTTGGGCTTGTAAAATTTACAGCTTAAAAAAAATGTTAAATTCTTCTTCAAATAATATAAGTAGGCAAGATGTGATACGCCTTGCAAGTGAAGTTTTCTACAACAATGGGTTTTCATGCATCGCTGTATTTGGCTGACCTTTAAAACATCTTATTTCAGAGATGGGACTTGGGACTATGTGCAAATCCATAGACATCGGAAGAGTTACTGTGAATTCATGCTGGTGAAAATTAGAAGTGAGGCTGTTTCGTAGTCTCTCTTACCCTTAAAGTTCAACACCCTTTGCTGATTTTTGCTATCTTTCCTTTCTGAAGACTGTTTACAGTAGTGTACCAATGTCAGGACGAGCTTTTAGCAATATTATAATGGCCAGCATTGAACTTAGCATCACAGAGTGGTTGAAGTTGGGAGACACCTCTAGAGGTCATAAAATCATAGAATGGTTTGGGTTGGAAGGGATCTTAAAGATCATACGGTTCCAACCCCCCTGCCATGGGCAGGGACACCTTCCACTAGACCAGGTTGCTCAAAGCCCCGTCCAACCTGGCCTTGAACACTGCCAGGGAGGGGGCGGCCTCAGCCTCTCAGCAACCTGTTCCAGCACCTCCGTCACCCTCATGGTGAAGAATGTCTTCCTTATATCTAATCTAAATCTGCCTTTTTTCAGTTTAAAGCCATTACCCCTTGTCCTATCACTACACACCCTTGTAAAAAGTCCCTCCCTATCTTTCCTGTAGCCCCCCTTTAAGTAGTGGAAGGCTGCTATAAGATCTCCCTGGAGCCTTCTCCAAGCCGAACAACCCCAACTCTCTCAGCCTGTCCTCATAACGGAGGTGCTCCAGCCCCCTGACCATGCTCATGGCCTCCTCTGAACCAGCTCAGGCAGGTCTGTGTCCTTCTTATATTGGGGCCCCCAGAGCTGAACACAGTATTTCGGATGGGGTCTTATGAGAGTGGAGGAGAATCTTGACCTGCCGGTCATGCTTTTCTTGATACAGCCCAGGATACAGTTGGCTTTCTGGGCTGTGAGCTCATGTTGCTGGCTCATAGTCAGTTTTCCATCCACCAATATCCCCAAGTCCTTCTCCGCAGGGCTTCTCTCAATCCACTCATTGCCCAGCCTGTATTTGTGCTTGGGATTGCCCCGGTCCATGTGCAGGACCTTGCACTTGGCCTTGTTGAACTTCATGAGGTTTGCACAGGCCCACCTCTCAAGCCTGTCAAGGTCCCTTTGGATGGCACATCCCTTCCCTCCAGAGTATCAACCACATCACACAGCTTGGTGTCATTGTCAGACTTACTGAGGGTGCACTCAATTCCACTGTCCATGTCTCCAACAAAGATATTAAATGTCACTGGTACCACTACCAACCTCTGAGGAACAACACTCGTCACTGCTCTCCATTTGGACATCAAGCTGTTGACTGCAACACTTTGAGTGCGACCAATCAGCCAATTCCTTATCCACTGAATGGTCCATCCATCAAATCCATGTCTCCCCAGTTTAGAGACAAGGATGTATGTGGAACAGTGTCAAATACTTTACACGAGTCCAGGTAGACTACATCAGTTGCTCTTCCTTTATCCACCAACACTGTAACCCCATCATAGAAGGCCACCAAATTTGTCAGGCACGATTTGTTCTTAGTGAAGCCATGTTGGCTGTCACCCATCACCTCCTTGTTTTCCATGTCCCCTAGCATAATTTCCAGGAGGATCCGCTACATGATCTTGCTGGGCTCAGAGGTGAGACTGACAAGTCTGTAGTTCCCCAGGCCGCCTTCTTCTTTTGCTTTCTAAAAGTAAGGGTTATGTTACTCCTTTTCCAGTCAGTGAGAACTTCTCTGCACTGCCACAACTGCTGTGTTGGATAGTGGCTTAGACACTTCATCTACCCGTTCCCTCAGAACCTTCAGATGCATCTCATCAGGTCCTATGGACTTGTGCACCTTCAGGTTCCTCAGATGGTCTCAAACCTGATCTCCTACAGTGGGCAGTTCTTCATTCTCCCAGTCCCTGCCTTTGCTTTCTGCCACTTGGATGGTGTGGCTGGAGTACTTGCCAGTGAAGACTGAGGGAAAAAAGTCATTGAGTACCTCAGCCTTCTCCATGTCCCTGGTAACCAGGTCTCCCATTTCCCTACAGAGAGAGTCCACATTTTCACTAGTCTTCTGTTTATCACCAACATACCTGTAAAAGCTTTTTTTGTTGCCCTTGTCATCCCTGGCCAGATTTAATTCTGCCAGGGCTTTGGCCTTCCTAACCTGTAACCAGTTTCTCTGTACTCCTCTCAGGCTACCTGTCCTTGCTTCCACCCTCTGTAGGGTTTCTTTTTGTGTTTGAGTTTGTCCAGGAGCTCCTTGTTCATCCATGCAGGCTTCCTGGTGGTTTTGCCTGACTTCCTCTTTATTGGGAGGCATCACTCCTGAGCTTGGAGGAGGTGATCCTTGAGTACCAACCAGCTTTCTTGGGCCCATCCAGGGCTTTATCCCATGGTACTCTGCCAGGCAGATCCCTGAAGAGGCCAAAGTCTGCTCTCCTGAAGCCCAGGGTAGTGAATTTGCTGTGCACCCTCTTTGCTGCACAAAAGATCTTGAACTCCACCATTTCATGGTGACTTCAGGCAAGGCTGCCCTTGAGCTTCACACTCCCCACCAGCCCCTCCTTGCTGGTGAGAACAAGGTCCAGCCCAGCACCTGTCCTTGATGGCTCCTCTATCACTTGAAGAAGCAAGTTATCATCAACACATTCCAGGCACCTCCTGGATTGCTTATGCCCTGCTGTGTTGTCCCTCCAACAGATATCAGGGTGGTTAAAACCCCCCATGAGGACCAGGTCTTATGAATGTGAGGCTGCTACTATCTATCTATAGAGGTCCTCAGGTCCAATATAGAGGTCACCATGTCCAACCTTCCTGCTCAAGTAGGACCACCTAGAGTTGATGGCCCAGAACATGGTCAGACCACTTCTGAATCTTCAAGGAGTTACAAGCATTTCCAAGCATCCTAAGGTTACAGTATCATGTTGTGCAGCTTCTATTGGTAAAAATAGAATTTATTTCCCTGTATGTAGACAATGGACACCATAAAAGCATGCCAACCCCCTGAAGTTTTTACCTGCTGTAAGGGAAGAGGAAGAATTCCGGGTAGTGGAAAAAGGAAAATATTTAAAGAATACAGAAATGTCAGTTATGATAGCATGATGAAGTTTATTTTCTAAATGGTGGTTCTCCCAGTGGGGTTGTATGTCTGGGGCAAGGGAAGGGAGAAGTGAAAAGGGAAAATGTATTTATTGGCAAAATAGAGAGGTCACAGGAATGCAAGTTTAGACAGCTTTGCATTAATGAGGAAATATTTTCTTTGGGTTGTGTATGAGACTTTTTGAGATCACAGGATTTATCTCAGGGCAGAATAGAGATTTTAGGATAGATAGATCCTGCCCTCTGTCAGAGTGGTGAATTTGGTGATGTTTCCAGATGCTCCTGCTTAATTGTGTGTGATGCTCTTAGGTACAAGTGGTTACAGCATTGGTCTGTGCATCCATGAGGACTAAGAATGGCAGGACATGGACTGCAGTCCCAAAACACAGCCACCAGCCATGCCTGCTCCAAACCTGTGCATGGCAGAAGTGCTCTCGCGTAGAGAAGGAGGATGTGATTCACATCTGAAGCATATTCTGTGTTGCATTTAGTTTCTACATTCATTTGCCTGATGTGAGTCACAAGCAAGCAAGCCCATGCAATGGTCAAGGAATACAGGGCTTCTACAATCCATCCCAAATGTGGCTTTGTGCAGTGCCACCCACCAGCTGAGTAGGACATACAGAACAGGTGCACATGCTGGGCAAACCCTTCAGAAGTCCCAACATTAGCTTTTCCACCTCTGTGCACAAAGTGAGGGGGCATCACAGAGGAGATCTGGCCTTGAGGAAGATTTTCCATGGGTTAGTGAGTCAAGTTCAAGTACAGGATTCCCCTAGATATTGTGGCCTGAGTGATGTGGATCCAGGTCCTTAAGCATATTTAAAGAAGTAGTCATGGACTACAATTCTGTTTGCTTCAGGGACAAAGATGAATATTAATTTTAAATTTTAAAAAAATTTTAATTAATATTAAATTAATTTTAAATTAATTTTAAATTAAATTAACCTTTTCAATCTGAAAGCAGATGCTTCATGAATAATAGAGACTTAAGAAGATCAGCCACTCTATCATCCTAATGTACATGATTTTCTTCTCTCTCCATTCTACATGAGCTTAATTCAGTTATTTCTGAGAAGGAAAAAAGGCTGATCCTGCAGTAAATGTGACTGAAGAGATTTTTCCGGTACCTCGTCTATGAACTCTGCAGCCAGTGATCGTAATCCCCATTCAGGTTCTTTAGCGGTGTGACTTGTACGTGCTTGTGAGGAGAAGGGCAGGGCCACAGGGTGAGCTGCTGAGATCCCCTGGCACAGGGTGCTGACTTTCTTGGGGTTTCCAGATAAATAACTGTGGAGGGAGTTGATGGGTAACACCAGTTCAGTCCTGGCATTTCTGTGGTCAAAGAGCTCAAATGGGTCATGGCTGTGGCTGCACTCCAGCCTGGTTAAGGCTGAATCCATGCAGCAGTATGGGACATGCCAACCAATCTCATATCTGTGAATTTACTCTGGAATGGAAAAGCAAACCAAACCAGATTCTAAACCAATTAACAACATACCACTTGCAGGAGAAATCCCTCTTTGAGCCACCAGATTTGGTTAGTGATGGTTTTGAGTATTATATCTTTGTTTCACTCTCTATATGAAAGCAAATAATTTTATTTCATTTCCAAAGTTGGTAGAAAGAAAACTGCAGTCTTCATTGGCTTTTGCTACATCTCACTGGCAAGCCAGGAGTTGGACCCTGAAGATATTAAGACACAGGGTTGAGGAAGGTCTGGTTTACACAAATGGCAGGTTTACAGGCTAGAGTGCACAAGGAATTAAGTGTTTCCCAGTAGTTCATGTGTCTAAGTCAGACTGTATGCCCTCTGGTATCATCAAGTGTTTCTCCTCTTTGTTCTCTCAGTCACCAGCACTGAAGAAAGCTTTCAGGTCCTATCTAACTTGAAACCTCTCTTATGATCTAGGAATGAGAAGTCTGGACCTCACTGGGAGGGAGCTTTTTTAATGATGCGATATTGTGTGAGACAGCTTGTCTCCTTCAGGCAAGACCTGATACCAAGCTCCAGGTCTTTGCCGTGCCAGTGTCACCAGGAGCACTCTCCTTCCTCCTGCCCCAACTTGCTGCTTCTCCAGGCACTGCAGAAGATCACCTGCACCAAACTGCTTCATTCTGCTGGCTCAGGGAAGCTCATAAATGTGATCTTCAGTGAGGGGGTCAGGGTGACTGTCTCCTCTAGGAAATATTTCAGGGAAAAAAAAAAGCCAAATTTCACCTCTGACTTTATAAAAGGGAAGCTTCCCTTAGCCTTCCCAATGTGCTGGATTTTAAATGCTTGGACTGGTATTTAAATGGAGCTGGAAGTCTTCAGCAAATGTGGAATCCTAGGTTGGAGAGATGTGTCAAGATAGGCCTGGGAGTCTCAAACTGCAGGAGAAGGAAAGTTGGGAGAGGAGCTGGTGGGAACATGGGACTTGCGCTCCTATCCCAAGTTCCTCAGAGACTTCAGGACAGCCTTGGCCCAGGGACTGGCTGTGTGAGGGCTAGGATGGGAAAGGAGGGCTAACATTCTCCCTTACTCAGAGATATGGTAGCAAACTGCAGCCCCGGGTGTGATTTATGCTGTCCTTGCTCCTTTGCGTTATCTCAGGCAGGAGTGCAATTGCTGCCTGATTGAAATGTGAATGTCCCGTGCTTACCTGACACCAGTGTGAGGGCTCCCCAGGGCCAAAGACCATGAGACTTGCAGCTGCAGAGCTGCCCTGCATCCTCTGGGTGGAAAACTTTCTGCCAGGATCAACACAGTCCTCACTTTTTGTTTTGAGTTAAAAATGCAAGCCAATACAACAAGCTCTTTTGAGAGGGGGATGAAAGAATGTGGGATGAAGAGTGTCTCTCTCAGCCTCTTCACTACTGGTTGGGTGAGCCAGTCCTTTCACCACAGCCCTGAGGTTAGTAGAAAACATGACCATGAAGTAGCAGAAAATTGAACTCCCTTTGAAATTGATAGAGTGAAGGAGCCTCCCCATAAGCTGTTATTTCCCTCCTCATTCCCTGCATTGGTGCGTCCATCTCCAGTCCTCTGCTGGGACCCATTGCAGAAGGTGGCCAGGAGCCACGGTCGGCAGAGGCATTGCCCCTCAGTTAAGCCACAGTCAGGTGAAAACTGGGGTGCTTTGGAGTAGCAGCAGCCATGGCTAAAGGATGGCCTGAGGTGGGTGCACACAAAGCACAGTTTGCAGGGAGCAGTAGTGTCTGCTCTAGCCCAGGAAACACTTGGAGCAACAAGTTCCTCTTCTGACCCAGAAAGGAGACAGAAACTTCTCAGCCCGAAGTCTGTGACTCCTGTTTCTGATCTGAAAAAAACCTCCTACACCTGAAAGTTTCTTTCTCCATCTCTAACTATTGGTCTAATAAAAGGCTTCCACTATACTGATGTAAGATGCTCTCTTTGCTTCTTTCTCCTTTCTTTTCTAACCTATTTGCCTCCAAATAAAAGTGGTTATTTTGACACCCCAGATAAAACTGGATTTTCTCCTGTCATAAAACGTGAATATAATTGCAGGAACAATGTTGACTAACACCGCATGCTTAAAAAAAATTAAATCAATCAACCAAAAATAACTAGTGTGAATTCAAAGCAAAAATGAATGGAGTCTGCCTCATTCATAAATGTTATATGAGACTTTGGTTAAAAAGGCAAGCCTGTCATCCCAAGGCCAGCAGCTGTTGTTATGTTGAACAAAATGGATACAAATGGGTATTATTTTAAAGCAAAATGCTTAATCCCAGGCCTAACAAGCACACTGTCATCTCTGTAACCCTATGTCATACAAGCCATGATCTCCAGTAGAGGGCTTGATTGCACAGGAAATAAAATTCCCTGGCTGTGCCCTACCAAACCGACAAACACCCTGGCAATGTTTGAGTTACTATGGTAATCACAAAATAGGAAGGCCTTTTCTTCTTTTCCCCATCTCTGCATGCAGCCGCAGGCTGCTCCTGAATAGCTCACATCTGCAAAAAGTTTTAACACGGTACTCAGATAAAGAAAAGGATCCCCAAAATGGGCATTGACCCGTCTCAAAAAATGTTGCAAATTTTATATACAAGAATTGGGGAGCTGTGCCACTTTGCGCAGGTTATGTCATAATGTGAACAAAAAGGGATAAAAGCTGATGAAGGCTTTTGCTGTCAAATATGGAGAGAGGGGAAAAAGCAGAAGTAAATGACAGCTTTAATGCAGATGTAAGAAGAAAAGTCAAAGATGGGTGACAGAAAGTTGCTGGTCAATGAATAAGGGAAAAATTTCGAACACAAAAACCAGACAAAAGAGTAAAATACAATAAAAATCTCACTATAGAGAATACTGAGAAAAGTCCCAAAAGCACAGTGAGCAAAATCTTGGAGCTATCAAACCATGTGAAACAGACATGTGGTTCTTTAGAGCGGCCCATTTCAGGCATTAATAGCTCCCATTATAAAGGGGGAACCTGATCTCTGGCCTGGAAAGCTTTCAAGAAGCAGACTTTTTACAACAAAATTGTAAAGCAAAACAAAACTGAACCTTTCTGCCTCGCACAAATTAACTAGGATTTTGGTCTTTCTAGACAAATTTGGTCCTGCATAATGAACTGTTACACATTTTACCAGTTTTCCTTGGACAAATGCTTTCTAGTAATGGAGAATAATTATGTATTTAAATGGAGATTCGCCTTCTGGCAGATCTTATGATCGTGTGCTTTCTGACAGCATGCTTTCCACTATTAAAATATATTTATTGCTGATAATATAAACTTACCTTTACCAACAAGCTGATTTCAACCACCTAGTTTAGATGACTGTGTAGAGTATGTGAATGTATGTTAAGCACCTGATGGTCCCACTGGGATGTTTAATCCCAGTGAGAGGAAAGGTATGAATCCAGAATTTAATATACAGGTTCACTGCTCTGACCCGGTTTTGCCTCAGATGTCTGTATCTGTGGTGTGGAAGCTGGAAAGTGCCACCACCACCTTCACATACGGTAGCTCCTTCTCACAAATAGGTTCAGTAAGAATAAATTTACTCTTAATTTGTTCTTAATCTTAGGTTCGATTGACATGTTATAGCTTCTGAAAGTATCATTGCACTTTAAAAGCTCTTACTGACAAGTCACATTAATCACTAGTGTCTGAGAAAGGCTTAATGTGGGGAAATGAATGAAAATGGCATAAACAGTTCACAAAAAAAGCCCAAAGGGCCGAAAGAAGCCCCAAATCCAGTAAAAGTGGGACTGCATTATACATTCATTGACTCTTGTTCTTTTGGGGGTGTTGTGGTATGAAAAGAAAGAGACAATAGAAGACAATAGCGGTACCTTATCAAAGTTCATTCAAGCAGCTATTTCAAATACTTTTAACGGCTTGTCACTGGGTCTTGCAAGTCTCCAAGAGTCTAAACACTCTGTCACATTTGTGTACTAACCACTTAAAGTGCTGCTAAAGCCTTTTGACCTGGACTGACTCTCCTTTATCTAGGTCAAAATGCAAGGCAAAGCCTTTGTGTTCCACGGCCTTCATTAAATTCATTGATTTGACCTGTATTTTAAAGACCAAAAGTCAAATGGAATGGGAAGTTAAAGTTCCCATACAAAATCTTCCACCGAGCACTTCACTGCCTCCTTGAACTATGTAACATTCAGAAAAGGCCATCTCACGGCCATTTGAAGTGTGGGCTATAGCTGGAGTGGCAGTTTTGTCCAGTTTTTTCAAGAGCATTAAAGGGATTCATCAGAGCTTTCCCTCTCTTAAATGAGGACAAAAAATTTGAAGCTCGCAGACAGTTCCACTGACTGTTTTTTCTTGCTCTGTGTCATCCGTTCAACAAGCCATTGCAAAGTTCAGGGGTAGATAAATATTTCAATCTCTTTAGCACACACAGAGGCACGGATGAGGTTTGTTGCTTTACATTAGATTCTTGATGTGCTCATGGTCAACTGCACTATCGAGGAAGAAGAAGCCATTAGCTTTTATGTGTCAAGAAAGAAACCATCTTCTGCATTTGGAGACCAAATCTCAGAACTAGTGTTTACTCTGCCTGGGAACACAGTGTAAAACCTAAGGCCTTTAGAGAAAAAAAAACCCCAGGTTTAAGTCTTCATTTAGTTTTCAGCTAGGACTCAAGACATCAAAAAGCTTGAAACCTGGGGGTTTCATTCATCCCTAGTAAAGTATTGAACCAAGAGATGTTTCTACATATGACTGATCCGGCTCATGTTGTGGGTCTGAGAAAGAACAGACTGCTTGTCAATAGCCAGGAGCAGTCCAGGTTGACCAGGGAGGCAAGTCCTGCCCTGTGGGGAAGTGGGCAAGAACAGGCACCAAGGCCCTGGCTTGCCTCTGGGATGCCTCTGTACAAGGCTGGGGCGGGCTGGTCACCTTGTGTTGCTTGGCTGAGGTTCATAGCATATTTACAACAGGGAGAGTGGAGTGAAAGAAAAATAAATTAAAAATATGAAAATAAACTTTAGCTAAATGACAGTCCATACAGATCTTTAAGGACAATGACTATCCCTGAGATGATCTGCAAGTTTATAATTTCAATAAAAATTATCATGCACAATCCAAGTATTTGGTACAGCTTTCCAGAAACTGTTTTTCATGGCTGGCATTAGGAGCGGGATGCAGCTGCCTAGAGGTGTTAGGTTATGTGACTGAAAGCTCATCTCTGTGAACACAAAGAAGCACAGAGGAACATGATTACAAGACAGGAACCTCCATAACCTAATTGGAGAAAGATAACATAATTGAGAAAACCTGCCCTTCTCAGGGCTGTCACAGACAAGGCATCAGTCCCATGGTCTGGGAGTAACAGCCCCCGACCGAGAGGGTTGCAGACTGAGGAGGTTAGTGCCTACGGGGGTGTGGGACTCAATATGCAAAAACAGGTAAGAACATGTTGGGATGGTACAAAACTTTCTCCAGGACCTCTACGGGAAGGACTAAAGGTGAGGACAGAGAGGAATGGAGGTGCTTTGGGGAAACAAGTGTGAGAAAACAGAGGTAAAGAGAATAGAAAGAGCTGGTTGTGTGTAATGAAACTACTGGTCTGTCCATGTGCCTGATCACTGCAATCTGTCCCATTTTCTCATTAAACTCAATTTCTAGCTATTTTCTTGGGCATGGGGCCTCTGCGTGCCTGGGTGTGCATGGCAGTCGGAGCACCAGCAGCTGGAGCAGAGCTGCAAACCTCACATGCCCATGTGCTAGCAACTGTGGTGGCCTCTCAGATAGTCCTAGACACCTGAATCAGGAACCTGGATAAAACATTTTGACTATGTGAGCATCGTGCCAAATGCTGAATGCAGATCTGCTTGCAGCCAGTCAAGTGGCTCACAGACATTTCCTCTCCCAGGAGTTGGGGTGGCCCACACATCCAGCTTGCCCATCACCCTGCACACAGTGTGACCTACAGGCCAGATGGGCATGGGATGAATTTTTCATTTTTCACATCTCACCCACTTGAATCTTGAGAGCTGTTTACAGGCATGAGCAACTATGAAGTTAAGAAATGTTAAGGCAGTGTGGAGTCCAGAGACATGGTGGTGGGAAGACAGCAGAAGGAATGAGTGGAGGGGAGAGGTGTGGGCCAGTGCAGTGTTTGAATTCCTGCTGAGCAAAAGTTTAGCCATCCCACCCTTTCTCCTCTTCCTCCCCAAACACAGCTATCTTCTCTTGGTCCCCTTGGAGCATCAATGCTCTCAGGAGCCTTGAAGTGGTTAAAATGCTTTCTGAGGTGCTTCCAGCAGACTGCATCCAGCTCTGAGCTAATGCAGAGCCAGGGAAAACTGAGTGCTTTAATCCATGAAACAAATGAACTCAGTAAACATCGCAGGTCACATGGGGATCACTGATGAGTTTAAATGTTCAAAAGAAAGTCCAGGAACAGGTAAAATCCTCTTCATCTAGCAGCAGGTCTCTAAAAGAGTAGGTTCTACTTCCATTTCTAGGTTCACATAACTATGATTTTACAGATCTCACCAACTAAAAATCGTAAAGGAAAGGAAGCAGCAGAAACGATACATGGAAAGCCTTTGGTGCTGGGTAGTGGCAGGATATCCCCTTACAGAAAGGCTGGTTGGAAAAATGAAGGAATAAATGTTTCCTTAGCTTTTGGATGAATTCTGTAGTTCCCAGAAAGGTCAATCTGACATATTCCAAGGGCATAGTGTTCTTTCAAAAGAATCAGTTGCAAACTTAAGGAAAAAACCCAACCCAGATTTCCAACAGCCCTTTGAGCCATTATTTTCTGATTCCGATTTTGTACAAAATCAAGATTCTAAAAGCTACAACTCCTAACCAAGGCTAGTTTATCTGACATTTTCTTGGTTGCAAAATTATCTGTGAAATGATTTTGTCTTATTTATTATTCACCTGTAGCAATTTGCTAAGCAGTTGGGCAGTCTCTGGATTGTCTGCAGACTCCTTGTCTATTGCTTTGTGCATTCCTAAGATGCCTTATTTTTGTTTTGTGACTGGCCTATAATTGGTAACTTAGAAACACTTTTTCTTCTGATGTCTAGTTGGGCAATTCCTGGAGCTTTGAAGATTTACCAGATGATCCTTTCCTACTGTGACTCTTCATAGAGGAACATGTTTGCCAGAGGCTTTACATCCATGAACATCTTAGCAAACCATATTCCCCCCACTTCTCTGGGAAGGAATGAGATGAAGAAGAAGTTGAATGCCACCAAAGCAGACTGATTATTTTGTATTTGGGAAAACATTTGCAAAAATCTGTTTGGAGTTGGCTATAAACAGAGTCACTCTAAAACATTGTGTCATTAAAGGGGTATTGTTCCGGGCCACCAAAGCAGACTAAAAGTAACTCCAGGACCACATTCAGAGATGTGAGAACCATCTAGTCCATGGCACGCTCCCCCTTCCTGCCAGCCCATGGTGGTCCCTTTGGAGTGAAAGTTTTCTTTGGGCTCTGGGGAGAGAAAGAAGCTGCTGAGGGAGAAACTGCAGAAGGTGAGCTTTGGAAACACCCTGCTGGGTCAGAGCAGTGGTCCCCTACCCCCTACTCTGTCTCCATCAGTGGCAGTTGGGAGCTGCTGTGAGGGAGAACAGATGAGTTTTACCACTTGCTGTGGTCCCTTCACACTGCTGGGAGGTACCTGCAATAGGCTCCTAAGTGCCACCTCATAAGCCTGCTGTCCACAGATATGTCTAATCTGCTTGTGAAGCTGCTGATACCATTCATCTTTATGGCCTCCCATGGATGTGTTTTCCATATGTTTACTCCCAGCCATGCTCTGGCCTATGTCTGTTTTAAACCAATCTCCCTGAGATTCCCTGAGCACTCTCTGGTGCTTGCGTTAAGGGATTTGGTGAACAGCAGTTCCATGTTCGCTTTCCCCACCACCATGGTTTTGTGAACTTTGTACAAATCCCCTCAGCTTTCTTTGCTCTAAATTGAGGAGTCTTTTTAGAGTCTCTACACATTTTTCACACAAGAAAAGCATCTTCAAACACTCCTATCCTTTTCCTCCCTGCCCCTCCAATTTCCTTGTCAAAGCATCTCACAGCTCTTTAGAAATGCTCATTTGCTCTCAGAAGTCACCTGATGAGTATGCCACAGTTATTCCTGATTTACAGAAACACCCAGTGAAATTACTTGCTTGGGGTGGAACCATAGCTCAGACTGCTAACCCCTTTTATCCAAAACCACAGCACTGCCAGGTCCGATTGCCAGCTGCCCAGGCTCAGTCGCTGTCCCAGGGCAGACCAGCATGGTGGTGCAGCAGGGAAGTAGCTCTTGGCCACAGCAGCGACCCCTCTGCTCTGCTGGCGTGAAGGTGAGTCAGCTTTGAAGCCACTCAGTGCTTCCCAGGGGACCTGGCGTGGCAAACAGCACATGGGACTGCAGTGGGGAATAACTGCACCACCAGTGTCTCTGGGTTTTCTGTGGGCTTGTACTGGTGTTAGCAGAACAGGCTTTCAGCTCTTTACAGACCCTTAGAGCTTTCTTTTTCTCCTTGGAATCACTTCTCTTTTCGGTCCCTCTCTAAAGGTTGTACTTTCACAAACAGCAATCAGCTGTGTACAAACAAGGGCCATCCTCTGCAGTGTACCAACACATGAGGGAGTAGCTCACATTTTCAGTGCAAGAGCAAAGTAACAGTGCTTGAATGCCAACATAGGCACCTGAAACGGTTGTTTTGGGCTTTGCTGCCACTGTGGGAGCTGCTGTAGCTCCCGCTCCCCCGTGAGCATCCTCCCAGGCCTCCTACAGCCACAGATACTGCAGAAGCGCAAAGCCCAGTTATTTTACCTTGTCACCTTAGCACTCACAAGGGGAAGGTGCTCCCTGCAAAGTGCCCTCCTTCATTTCCAACAGGTGGGAGTCTGTGGCTTTTTCTATTAAGGAGTTCAGGATAGTTGCATGAATCCATTGAACAGCCACATCGCCTGACAGCCGCCTTTGCCAAGCTGCGAGCTAGCAAGCGGCAAGCGGCACGAAGCGTACCAAAACCTAATGATGTACTACCAACATCCACGCCAAAGACAAGGCCATTTAGAGCAGAGAGACAAGCTGAGTTAGCATAAAAGAAGAGGCATCAATCACCATTCCCCCAAGACAATGGCGATAATTTAATGGCTGTTTTTTAAGAAGAACTGACGCTATACAAAGATTGAGGAGAAAGGTCTGGTAGGCTTCACCTGCAGCTGAGAGCTATTTGTTCCCATTGTGCCAACCGGAGCGAGGTTTGAAATGGCAATTTCTGCAGCTGGCATCATATGCATCAAGTTATGCTCACAACTAAGGGTTTACTTTAAATTGCTACATTTTCTGGCTCAGGCTGTTATTAGTTAAGCTTGAGTGACTTTACTAATTAATTAACTTTTTGTTGAATTTTAAACTAAACTACAGAGTTCTGTAGCACTATTTTTCTTCTGTTAAAATAATTAAGCTTTTTGGAATTATTTCCCTTTAATCCACTAATTCTATGACACTTTTTCTATTGGGTTTACAGAGATTGAATTCAGACTTAGGACAAGAATTTGCAAACCTATTATAAATATAATGTGGAGTTATATCCACAAACTATAGCCCTATAATTGACACTATTTTGTTTTTTAGAGGGATAAACCAGTGCAGACATCCTTACATATGGTATAAGGTGACCCGACATAATTAAACCTAAAGTATCCAGAGAGCTGGAGACATCAAAATAGATTCTCTCTGAAAGGTTACAAAAAATCAGAGTATCAAAATAAGGCTGGAGGAGTTTTCAAGTGTTCTTTTAGTCCAGACCATTGCTGCAAAGCACAATCACCCTTACCTGTCAGACAGAGGTTTCTCCTAGCTGTTCTTAAAGATCTCCCATGATGGACAGCGCACATCTCTAGTACAACTCCACTCCTTCACTGTCCATACCATTAGCCAATGTTTCTAGTGTCTTACTGGAACCTCCACACTGTACCTAAGTATGTTATTTCTCATCATATCTGGGGACGAAGAGCATTTTGCTTCTTCTTTGCATCAGCTCTTGGCATATTTGAAAAATATAATCAGGAAATCCCTAGCATGCACTAGAGCAACCAGTTCTTTTACTGCATATTACAATTTATTGACTTAGAGTTATTCTCCTTATCATCCTCTGGGCTCTCTGTTTTGTTCTCAGCTTCCCAGATATTCAGGTCCCAGACTTATCCCCAGCCCAGCATTGACCAGCGCTGAGCAGGGAGAGTTAGCCAGTGTCCGTTCAGCCTGTAGCTCTCCTTGTCAGATGTTTGAATAAACATTTCTTATTTTGCCTACTTTCCTAGGATTTCAGCATAATCAACAAACTTTGGCTTTTGCAGTCTTCAAGGAAAATGTGTTAAGGACACTGAAATGCTTTGAAACAAACTATCTGAGAAACCAGTAGTGATCACAGTCCTACAATGAGAGCCAACTGGACTCAGCAGTCCCAGAACTGCATTTAGTTTATCTGACAGTATTTAGTTTTATTCCTAACTGTTCTTCTGAGGCCTACACTTCATAATTTGAACTCAACCTTTCCATTTCCTCCATCAGCTACAGCTTGTGCTCTGGTAAACCTGGTTAGTGATAGCTGCTGAAGTGTGTGCCAGGAAGATAGCGAGCCTTTTTAACCATGCTGAATGATTTCTAAAGAAATTGCTGGTTTTCACAGGTGTTTTCATTGTTTTCAGATTTTAACTTCCATTTGTACTCTGCTCACACTGCTCATCCAAACTCCTCCAGCATGAGCTTCATGACCACAATGGACCATAATCTGCCCTGATGTGGCTGTGGGCATCCTGCAGGAACTCACAAGGCACAGCCTGCTGCTGTCCTCATGTACGGTACATTGAATTCAGTCCATTTTACACACCATAGCTACCCTAGACAGAAATCAGCAGCAACAAAGCGATTTCATGCAACATCGAAATGTGAAATGGGCAACTTGGCGGTGAGCATCTCACACACACTGCAAATGGACCAGCACTGGGTCAGCAGTGGTACTGATACACTTAAAAATCTCCAAGTTTACCTCAAACTTTTTTCTTCTGCCTTGTCAGAACAAAGAGGAGGCATTTTTAGTTTTACATCTGGATTTCAGGCACCAGTCAGAATGTAGCTTATGCACTGCCTTGGTACCGGGGCCTGCCACATTCAATTCTAGCACTGAGACCCTTTTCACTTGCAAAGTTGGATTGTATCTGCACTGAGGAGTCTCCAGAGAAGTCAGAAACACCTGTATCTGTGAGTAGTTTGTCCAAGTGATCCTCCAGATCTTTCTAAGTCCTTCACTGCTTCATTGCTGAGCCCGCTGCTATTTCCAGGGGAGCATCCTGCAGTGAAGCCATTGCTTTCCCCACAGGAAAGAACCTGTTTTAAACCTCCTCAGGGGTCTCTCATGTGCTTTAGGGTGTAATGTAGTTAGCACATCATCTGAATGTTTCAGTCCTCCATATTTTCTGTCAATTCCTCTCACCTCCAGGATCCTAAATGAATAGGAAGATGCATGCAAAAAAGTGTTTCTTAACCAGCTTGTTCATTCAAGCAAGCCAAGGCCACTCCTACACAGTGTGCTCAGCCCCTGTGAGACAGCCATTGCCCTCAGTCAGCACCCTTCCCTTCTACAGCAGAGGCCAAGCAGAGGTACTGGAAACCACATCTAAAGTAGTGATCTATTCCTGTCTTCAGAACCACATAAATCTTGGCTCCCTTATAAATAATTGTCCTATAAATTGCCCTAGGTTACTAAAGAGGCCACTGCCAGATCAAGAAATGAAGCTAATGACCTCCTAATTCTCTCATTGTTTCTTATCTACCAGACTGCTAACAGGGACATTAGGAGCAGTTTGGGGCTTCTGACTGTTCTGAAAATGTAAATTATCCCAATCTGCTTTGCATGGAGGACTGTGGACAAGTGGTTTATGTAAGCTTTATAAAATCAAAGCTCAAGTGTGACTGTCATAACCATTGGAAGGAACAATCCTTGAGATAACTCATGGCTGAGTCACTGATACCTTGGAAGACAAGCACGAGGTCTCTCTCTGGCTTGTAGCAGGGACCAGGTGGTATGTTTGGGTCACCTTGGTGGTGTACTCACTCAGCTGCTTAGCAGCTGAGCTGCCACAAGTTGAACCAACTGCAAGTCCTCAGAGAACCAGAAGGAGCTGAAAACTCCAAGATCTTTCTGTTCCTACACGAGCTGTCAGAATGCCCGCAACATCATGTGGTTTTGTGGCTAGCTCAGGCTCTTTTTATCACGTTTCCCCAAAGATAAAATTCCTCTCATGAGAACAAAAGTCTATGTGAGCCCAGTAGTCAAAGGGGGTTAGTCCAGCTTTGCACACACTTTTATACAAGTGAAAATCGAAAGCAATTCCATTGAAGTTGCTAAGTTTGATTCCCCAGGACTTGCATTGGGAAGACTTTTTGCACATATTCAATAACTATCCAGACCAGAGGGGTTAGCACACTGCTGTCTGAGGTGAAATAACTATCTAGAAAGACAGTTATACAAGGAGGTGAAGCTTCATCTTGACTAGGGTAATGCTGGTAGAATTGAAAGACCAGTCAGTTCCACCCTTTCAGGAAAGGGTGAAGGTAAAGGACGGCACCTTCACTGGTGCAACTGGAAGAGGTCCCCAGCCATTTACTCCAGATCCATCCACTTCTGGGGTGTCATGACAATTTGTGGCTGAAAGTTTGCCCTTACAAAATACTTTATATAATGTGATTACAGTTATAATTTATATCTTCCAGTTGAGTAGGTATGCCATCAGCTGTGCCTTTATGAGCTTGCTGCACTTGCTCTGAAATACTATAAACTCTAAGATTACAATACAGAAGTAGGTGGAATCTGAATTGCCCTTATTTTTATTAGCTTATTTAACTAAGCTTTGAAAGTAAAATAGGTAAAACCATGAGCATATGGTGTGGAATCACACATCACATGTGCAAATAGCTAAGCTTTGGCCAAATGAATAACAGTGACACCAATATTATTCATTTGAGCAAACACATGGAAATATTTGGCTTGGACAAATGCATAGCAAATCATTTTAGCTTTTTCTAAGGAAGTTTATCAGATTTGGCGATCAATCATCTAAGTTGACCAAGAATACAGTGTCTTTGCAATAAATGTTCATGCTTGTCGTCATTAACATCATTTAGATTTTAGACTTTTTCTAATTAAGAAAGGTTCCCACCAGCAACAGCAAAAATCCCCACCACCTCTTTCATTATCTCAGCTTTTCTTCCCTTTAATTACTATAGAGCTCCTGGCTGATTAAATTAGGTTTTTTAGGTCTTTTCTGAAATCTTAGGGAAATTATCTAAAAATCATGAAATCAATTCCCTTACGCTGTTTTAATCTTTTATGTTTTGGGCTCCAAGAGGGACGGGCGGACAAGTGCAGCCCCTCGGAAAAGTGTGCAGCACTAGACTGCTTGCCAGCCTTCTATTGCCTTTGTGGACCATCTGGGTCAATTTCCTTCCAACTAAATGAAATGCAAATAAAAATTCCAGCAGTTTTTCAGCTGCAGGCTGCCCAGCTGATTAGCATGACAGAGGCCGGGAGATGAGGCCTGACCCTGTGCACTTCCCCTCATCTCATTAAGTTGTAACTCTACCGTGGCTGCATTCATGGTGTTTATTGACGCTGAAAGGCGTCTTTATCCAAAACTAGCTAAATTCACATTCAGAGTTTTTCCATGAAGGCTTGCCTGCTACAGCATCCACATGAAAGTGAACCTATTGTAGCTCAGTGATGTGTCCTGCTGATTCCTTAACAATCTGAGCTTTCTCCAAAAATGTTATATTCACAAGTTTAAGTTCCATTCAAAAAACCCTAAAAAGCAAACATTTTATCAACTTCATAGTTTAAAATATTAAGAGTATAAACAAGTTTCATTCTGATGATGACAGTGTGTATATTAAACTCATGCACAAGGAGACAATCCAGCCAAAGTACAGTAGTAAGTGGGTGCCTGTATCATGTAGGACTGCAGACAACGGGGTATTATACATATCCCCACATCTGTCAACAAGAAGAAGGATATAAGATTCAAGAAGGCAACATCTTCAGCAATTTATAGTGCTCTGAGAGTCACAGCTGGACAATGAAGAGAAATACACCTTCCAGCTGCCCAGTATTTCATGCCTTGTCACAACTCTACATTAAATAATGGGATATACTGTGGAACCAAAGTCAGTGGAAATGATCATAATAATGATCCTTTCACCCTTCTCTTGAGTGTCATAAGTAGCATCCTAGCTGGATGACAGCAGTTGCATAGCTAAGACGCTGCTGCTAAAGCTCTAGGGTGGACAGGTCTTGTGGGCAGTGCATTTTCTCTACTGTAATGTTTGAGGGCCAGGTGGGAACTAAGGTAGATGGACTGTTTTCAGGAGTCATGGAAAAGAATAGCTAAATATTCATGCTCTCCCTATCATTTGGGTTTACACGGTGTGCACAGTAAAGATGAACCACTCACTTTCATGGCTCCCAGACTGTGAACAAGAGTTGGGAAGGGTCCCATCCTGACACTGATGCACCTCTAGACTCAAAGCCTCGGTTCTAATATTTCTGCTCATGGTAGCTAGACTGGAAAAAGAGGACAGGGGAATTTTCACTGGACCACTGCCAAGTCTCTCACAAGATATTTTATGGTTTCATTGGTAAGGAGAGGATGTGCACTTTTTTTGTTATGGAAAACAACCTTTTTTGCTTCTGTGTCAAGGCAGATAGGGGTGAGTAAACGTAGGGGATTCAGTCAGAGACTGACCCTTTAGATCACAAGAAGAGATTACAGGGCTTTGAGCATCTCATCAAAGTGATTTATACCTGTGCAGAGTTGAAAGGTGAAGTCAATGCATAACATAGACTGGTATCACAGGTTGTGAGGAAAAAGAAGGAAAAATATTACATCATCTCTACTCCATTCCAAGGTCACGTGGAGCATAGAACCACAGAATCTCAGAATCATTCAGGTTTGAAAAGACCCTTGGGATCATCGAGTCCAACCATCAGCCCTACTCTACAAAGTTCTCCCCTACACCATATCCCCCAGCATCTCATCCAAACAACCCTTAAACACACCCAGGGATGGTGACTCCACCACCTCCCTGGGCAGCCTATTCCACTGTCTGACCACCCTTTCTGTGAAAATTTTTTTCCTAATGTCCAGTCTAAACCTCCCCTGTTGCAGTTTAAAGCCATTCCCTCTTGTTCTGTCACTAATCACCTGTGAGAAGAGACCAGCACCAACCTCTCTGCAATGTCCTTTCAGGTAGCTGTAGAGAGTGATGAGGTCTCCCCTCAGTCTTCTCTTCCTCAGACTTAACAGTCCCAGCTCCCTCAATCTGTCTTCATAGGATTTGTTCTCCAGGCCCTTCACCAACTTCGTTGCCCTCCTCTGCACTCGCTCCAGCACCTCGAGATCTCTCTCGTATTGAGGTGCCCAAAACTGGACACAATACTCCAGGTGTGGCCTCACCAGTGCAGAGCACAGGGGGACTATCACCTCCCTACTTCTGCTGGTCACACACTAAAGGTGATATCTGTTTGGTTATCCCATGAAGAAGAAATTCAATAGTAATTTGTCCATGGCTACTCCCTAAACTTTCTATCTCATATGCTAATGAGTTCACTTTGCCTCATACAGAGAGACTTTGACAAATGTTACCTTGATCTGAGAAGTGATACACAATGCTTGGGCAGGAAAATTCATTTTTTAAAGTTCATAGTACATTAATGTCTTCCCACTGAGCCACAAACTATTATGAACATTAAAATAACATTTTGGATCATTTCTCGTAATCACATTGAAATCAGAGATATTCTGTTAATTTCAACAGGGTTTTGTATCTATTCTTTGTTAGTTTGGCTTAATGAATTGTTGTCACAAATCCATGTGAGCTGGTAGATACTGACTGAGCAAACATCTCAATGCTTGGCTTTACTGGTGCTCCAGGTAAGTGTTTGCTGGATAGATGAAAACTGCTCAAAAGTATTGTCTCTCCCAGATGTGTTGTTTAAGCTGGTTCTTTGTTTAGGGGCGTGTAAACAAGGGTTTGACTATAAAGGCTTCTACTTAAAAGTCAAGAAGGTGAACATGAGGCAGAGCAGTGGGATCACAATGGGTTTTGACCAATCGTGTTTCAGCTTTGCAGGCTCTTGGAGACATGTTCAGCCTCATCAGGGACAGAACATGCTTAAGGATTGCCTCAGATCAGGAGTTCAAACTGGTGGAACTAGTCAAACTAGTGGAAAGACCTTGTGAACATCCTGGTTTGTTTTAAATGCACATCCCATTTTAACTAAAGTTAATAAGGAATTAATGTCATTAAATTGAAACCAACAAGCTTAAGCTGTAGTGAGAGTATCTTCGGTGCACCCTGCTTTGGTGCAAGTATATTATGCAAGTTTCATTAAATTCTGCTTTTCAGAAGTAAAAAGGATTTGGAAAAGAGGGAGACAACTACCTTTTTATCTACTCTGCACTAATGTGAACTTTATTTACTTCTGCAGTTTCATTTGGACTGATATAGTTTTTTAGCTGTTAGTGTCTCCTGAAAACAAAACAGTGACTTATAGCATGGCTTGTGCTTGATGCATTTTGTTATCATCAGCCATGTCAACTTTAAAGCCAGCCTGTAATGCTACTGGCAGCTTATGAAGTCTGTTTTAAAATAGAAAGTTATGATAACTGCTACCTGTATAAGGAGTCCCACAACAGGTGGGAGCACACTTGGAGCAGTGAGGAGCCAACTGCTCTACTCCAAGGAGACTGGAGGAAGGCAGAGGAATGCTGTGGATACACCTCACTGATTGGCATTTCATACTGAACTATATCCAAAAGCAAAGCCAGCACTTTAAATTTCCTGCTGAATGCACATTTGAATTAAAAAATTTTGATTTAGGATCCTTGCAAGATTTTGCTTTCATAATATAGCATGTTTTCACAATTCATTTAACTTCAATAAAGTGAATGCATTATAACAAAATGTTAGATAATTATCAAATACATGTGCTACAGTAACACCAATTCTGGAATGAAAATATAGAACTCTTGTGTTCTGACTATATCAATATGGAATATATTCTACAATATTATTAGTATGGAATAATAAAGCCAAGACAAACCTCTGCAGATTCTTCTAGCTGAAAATTTTTCAGGCTTGGTGTCTTCCTTGGACACACTGTGATTTTGACAAAGCTGTCTTTATGAGAGAAAATTGTCATTAAAGTTTTCATCCAGGTTCAGTTATCACTATTATCTATTAAAACAGAGTATGGGGCTTTGGGTGTTGTTTCACCTGGAAGAGTAAAAGCAGTGATAGTTGTGCTTTTTTCTTTTATGTGTCAATATATTTCTTTGTGAAACAAGAGCCAAATATTACTTTTTAAAGTATAGCAGGAAGAATAAAGTAAAGAATAAAGAAAGAAAAGTGGAGAGAAAAAAATCTTCCTTCAGAGGTTGAATGGTTGTTGGAGTTGGACTTGACCTGTAGGTGAGAAGCAGAGCATCTACAACCACAAGACTTGGGTCAAGGTAACAGAAAGGAGCAACGAGACGGAAAGGACCAAAGAGGGAAGATATCTGGGAACACAGGGTCGGGTAAAGAGCCCTGTGTGGGGAGTCTGCAAAGGGACAGAAGGTCTTCATCTGGGTTGCTTTGTGCCAGATCAGCATAGCAAATGGGACAGGCTGATCTGACAACAGCAGCAAAAAGAGCTTCATCATTTGCCAGGTTTGACAGACTTGATAAATGTATCATGATTTCTACTTCTTCTCAGTCCCAGTTCCTACAGTTATAAGTTATAGAATGTTCTCAGCTTGGGGTAAGAAACAACTATCGCATATTGTTCTCAGCTTGGGGTAAGAAACAACTATCGCATATCACATGGTGTCCAGATTGTAGATGAGAGTATGAAAAGGTGGCCACTATTGGCTAAAACACAGCAGAAATAAAAAAAGGCAAACTCAGGTTTATTATTACAGACATAATTTCTGGGAGTTGGACATATTATTCACTGAAGTTTGGAGCTCTCTGTGTTACTTATCTTGGAGATGAGATGCAGAAGTGATGTCTACCCTCATTCTGAACCTGAAGAGTATCCTGAATCAGCAAAGACACTGTCTTGTCAGGGAACTTGAACTAACTTCCCGGAATACAAAAAAGGGAACTTGCAGGTGTATACTTCACTGCAGTGGCACTGATCAAAAGGAAACATGCAACAGAAGACCTTAATACCTCTCAAAACACATGGGAAAAAGAAAGGAAAGCTACAAAGCCAGTCTTTGAGTACTCTGAGGAAAAATTGCAAGCTTGATGGGGGACACTGCAGAGATACACAGAGGAGCAGTAGAGGCAGGATGAGAAACCTGCAGCAGGACCGGTGCAGAACGGAGTGAAGGTGATGGCTGACAGCAGTACCTCTGAGGTCCTGTGGCCTTGAAAAGCTGCTGCTATAAATGCCTCATTGGCATTTCTTACATCTTGGTCTTGAATCAGGAGGGCTAATGTCTTCATGCCTGAGGACTGTTTTTATTTCCTGCTGTGTTTTTGAGGTCCAGATCAAAGCAAACATGTTTGTTTGCATCAGACCAAACATACCCCGCCTGGGACTGGATCCAGGTTTCTTATTCCTCTGCATTCAACTTTGGCAGCCATAGGACAACATTTGTAATGAATTGCAATTTAGCAATTCATGGGTCTGAAGTGTGCATCTTTTCCCCTTGCTTTGCACACAGAGTGCTCCACGGTAGTACATGAGAACCCAGGGTATCAAGCCATGCTCAGAGTTCATGGCAGCTTTACCCTTCAATGTATGACTTAGGCACAATGAAGAAGCAGAAATTCCCTTCAATGGTGGGATGTACGGCTCTTTCTGCCCTTGTCTGACCCCTTCTGACCATCCACCTCATCCCATTTCTTCTTACCACCCCGATTCATATTTTGGCCACTTTTTCCCTATTCTGTCTCTTTTTAAGCCTCTTGTCAGTCATTGTCACTGACCAGTGACAATGTTTCTGTCACAGGTTCCTCTCCAGACTTGCTGGCCAAGTCCTGGTCTCTCTGATCCAGACTCTGTAGCTGCCCAGGTTATCCCATGTACCAGCTCAGAGTCCTCACATCTCCACCATACATCCAGTCCTGCCTTGACAGCATCACTGGCTCAGTGTACTCCTTCTAGTCATCGCCTCCTGCCCAGCTCTTACCCAATATTTTCTTCACTGGTTCTCCTTGATGCATCAGAGTGAGTCCACAGACATGACTGAGTCTCTTTGAACCTGTATTCCAGAACAGTCCTGTCTAGCCCTTACATGGAGTTAAATTCAGTAAGTAAGAGTTTTTCAACTCTGCTAAGTCTACTGAGCATGCCCCAAATGTGTTCCTTAAGAGCCTGGGGAAAAATGAAGTGACAGCTAATAAAAAGAGCAAAAGCATAATAACACCCCTTCTTTTCCTTCCTCTGGCTAGAGCTTCACAGTGAATAAAAATGTTGCATCAAACATGGGCAGAAAAACATATTTTTCTGAGAAATATCCAACTTGCTATTATTCGACCATAGGTAGTCACACATATCACACAAGTTTGAGTAGTCCAAACCTCAAGGTTACTGGGCAGTGGGTTGACAAGAGGTGGTACTAAGGGTTCTTCAAAAGAGAGGTGCCAAGCAATCCATGATATGGACAGGGCTAGGAGTGAACTTTCCTGATAGCAGGGACAGCAGGCTGTGTACGGGACAGAACACTTCTTTTAATTTGTTGGTTTTGTGATACATTCCACCACTGTGGTTTTTCGCCTTTGAGATCTGACTTTTGAATCTTTGTATACATTTCATAGGATGACACTGCTGTAGGTGGCTGCATAGATTGGCCAGGAGAGTCAGATTCTTCTGTGTAGGGGTCTTGCCCTGAGCTCAGTGTGCGTGGAGATGTACTCAGTACAGCCCATGGAGCCTGAAGGGCAACTCTCTTGTTCCTAAACTCAACACTCACATTTGACCCTCTTGGATCACTGTTCATTGCTCCTTGTCTCCATTTTAGTTCCGGTGAAGAATTCATTTTTTTCAGCTGAGCTATATGCTGTTTTCAGGCTGGCCCTGGACCCCAATGATACATAAATTTACAGAATCAAGGAAGTTAGGGATTTTTTAAAAGACCAATATTCTAGGGATACTCTAGGTCATATATGTCACCCACTGCACAGGATGAATCAAATAAGATAAACTGAATCATTCAATTGAATAAAGGATGAGTCCTTTTAAAGGCGCTCTGACTTTATGGCGGGCAAAAGGAACTTAAAGTTGTCTTAAAAGCTTTCTGTCTTCAGTATTCCCTCTGAGAACTGCTGCTAAATTGGCAATTCTGGATCAAACAAAACAAAAAAACATTTATAAAAAGAAGGATTTTTCTCTCCTCCTCCAAACTTGGCTCATTGTGTTGCTTCCACACATTCAACCACAATCTGAAGATATCATATGGCCTACCTGTTGGATTGTGCAATGTACACAAATTGTAACATGTATCAAAATTAACAAAAAAATTGTTAATATGAAAATTAATCAGCTCAAGATCATTATAATGCCCAGCATATGACCTTAGCATTGCATGAATCTATTTAAGTAAGTTTTTATATAGGATCCATACTAATAATTCAGGATCATTAATTTAGTCATTGATAATGCAATGACTGATGCATGTTCTTAACTTCATGTGGAAATTACCACTTGCTCACACATGAAAAGCCAGGCATGGGCAGGAGATTTTGTAGCCTTGGGTAATGTAACTGCAGTGTGGTTACAGTCATTGCTCAGAGGTGGAGTGTGACTCTGACAGATGATATACGTGGTTGAGTTTTGGGGTGTGGTCCTAGGGAAGTGAGGTTGCCCTGCCAGAGGATTAGTTGCCAGCTGGAGATGCCTACCTCCCTCCACGAGCTACAGCAGGAGCCCAGCTGACTTGCTTCCTCTTGACTCCAACATTCTGGGCACCAAGAGTGGATGTGATGACTCCCATCCTTACATAGTCAATGAGTGTGCTGGGTGTTTCTGGAGGTCCGTGAAGGAGGTTTAGTACCCACTATGTTTAAGTAACTGTCAGGCAGAAGGGAACCCCCCTGAACTTCCAGAGAATGGCTGGGGCCACCTTCAGAGGGTATCTACTGCTGGTTCCTGCTTGGCAGTGAGGGTCAGATAGCCTTCCCCTTCCTCCCCTTCCCCTTTCCAGCCTCTGTGTGTTGGAGAGTGTATGTTTGGTGTTATATTCCACCACAAACCTAGTCAGTGTTTGTCCATGCTTCAGTGCCTTGAACTCCCACTCACTGAGGCGCTTTCACCACATCAGGCCTCCTTACTTACCATGCCACTCTGTGCCATCCATGGTGAATAGCCGAGACAATGGAATGGGCGTTAGCAAAGGGCCGTTACTTTGATTTCACCCCAATCCTCTTCAACAGCATTTCCCTTCCTGCCTCCCACCGCCCGCACCACCTCCCCATCTCAGCCAGACCCAGCTCTGGCCCTGGCTGCTTTTGCAGAGCTGCAGCTTGCAGAGAGAGGTCCCCCGTGACCAGAGAAGTATCAGCTGGCCACTGTCCTCTCACCCAGGCTTGAGGGTCGGTATCTTCAATGCAGAAGATCCACTCAAAGGACTGATGCAAACATGAACCCACTCAGTTAATCTCTCTGAATTTTCTACCACCTAGTTTTGGCACCTGTCTCTTTCCAAAGTCAAGGAGTGACATCCTAAATGTCCCACCATACCTGTGTGCCTGAGATCAAGGCTCAAAATATCTGAGGCTTTCTCTCCTGTGTTGCTCAGCATTCTTCACCCACAGTCCCTTGATGGCCACCCACAGAGCAACGGCATGAGCTGTCGTTTCCTACCAAATGGCTCTTCTTGTTCTCCCAGCAGTGGCATCAGCAAAGGTGCTCTTGTTTGTGTTCAGTTGCCAGCCAGACCTTCCCAATGCCTTATCACAGACAGCTGATATTTCCTCTCCAGTCTCCATGAGTTTTGTCCATCAAAGCAGCAGCCAGTGTTGTTTTATGGTGTGTTGTAAAACTACCATGCTACCCTGAGTGTGCTCAGCATGGCTGCCTCATTTATCACTGCTCAGCCTTCATGCTGGGACATCATCCATCACTGCCTCCTTAGAGCTGAGAGTCAGAACCTGGTCCGTATTGCTGTCATAGCCCAGAGTTGTGTGAACACTCATCAGCAGGTCCCTTTGTCCTCAGGCTTTTTTTTTTTTTTTCCAGGAAATGTGACTTCTTCTTACATTTAAAGACTCCAGAATAGAAAACCAAACTTCAAAATTCAATTGGCTGTGCCTAATGGAAGGGATTTTAATGTGTAGCCTTTGACCCTTATCTATTATTGATGGAAATAAAGACCTTTTTTGTTCTATATTTGAAGTTAATGGCAAAAGAAAAATTTGGAGGTTTTAATTTTTTGATTCTAATAGTGACCTCCATGTCCATTGTGAAACCATGAATAATCGCTGCTTGAAAAAAGGCATTTCTATGAGCAATCTAGAAAGTGGACAAAGGAACCTTTGAGATTGTTTCATATGCAGAAAAAAAGCTCAAGAATACGTTTGTGTCTGGTTTTCTTCTTGTACTATAAAGACCAGTGTCCTTCCTTTGATTAACTGCATTCATTAACTGCATTACACTTCTGTCCTTATCTCTCACAAAGCTGTTCATTCTATTCTAATGATAAAACTAATAAACAAAACCTATAAAATGTCAGCCAATGTAAAACCTGTAAATTCAGAACCTTCTCCTAGTGTCATCAAAGGTAAAAATACCATTGATTTTACCAAGTTTGTATAGTAAAGTGGACTTAACATGGAAATGGGACTTCAGTGTTTCTGTGCTTTAACACCCTTGCTCTTCAGTGCTTTCCTGCTTCTGGGTGCACTGGTCTCTCATGGATGAGGAGGTAGTGAACGTGACTAAGGCACCTTAAAGTTTTCTCTTTGGGATTTGTTGTTTGTTCAGCAAAGTTGTCAAAACCTGGACACTTATTAAGAGTAGAAAAAACTACTTAGGTTTTAGATTTATTGTTTTTCCACTGTGACTCAGCTTTCCATCCACTTGATAACTTGGAAACAAAGTCACAGACTCATCACAGTGAATTTGAATGGCCTGGCTATGGAGAGGATGGGTTTGTCCCCATGGGTGGGTGTCCTTTGCCTTCTGGGGTGTGCCCACCCCAGAAGTAATGCAACATAACAGGGGAAGGTGTATAGACCCCTTCTTTGACATTCATTTTCAGATGAGGGACTATCTTCTGAAAGACCTTTGAGTGGTCCCCTGGATCAAATATCTCCACTGTGCCTCTGCTTTATTGCTTCTTGAGGGGCCAGTAACTGGTTCAAATCCTTGTGTCCACATTTACAGGTTGTAGCCCACTTGATGTGCCTCTTGGGTAGATCTTCTCATCTTGCTATTCTCCAGAAGCCACCTGGCTAGCACACACTCAAACCACTCTGATGAGTTGACCAAACCTGAGTATGATATGGGGAGATGGTCAGGGGTTTGCTTCAAAATAATGCTATTGCTCCCTACAAAAATGATAATGTAAACATATCCTAAGCAAAATGTATTGCTTGGCATGAGCTCCTACCTTGGGTTTAGTGACACAAGACTTCCCCTGGCCTGGGGAGCAGCTGCTGCTCTTGCTGCTGGCACTTTCAGGACATGGGGAGAATGGCTGGACAGTGCTCCAGGGACCCCCTGACGTCAGAATGGGAAATAAAGCTCTGTGAAGATAAACCATGAAGGAGAAGGAGGATCAGAGACTTCTGAACTTTATTCCTTGTGCCGGTGTGGAAAACAACACAAAACAAATCCACTGAAGAGTGAACAGCCACAAAACACTGGAAAACATTGTAAGGTGACAGGCATTCAAAAGCCATTGGAAGCAATGGCAGTTCTTCCACTGACTTCAAAGCACGTTTGATCAAGAACCTGAAGATGTGGTAATACCTAAGAAATAAAGTTTAATCTGAGGCAAGGAAGCATAACTGTAGTAGTCTTTCTCCTTATGAGAACTCACAGTCTCTTAGCACTGGTCATGTTTGGAGGCTGAGAGGTGGACAAATACCAGTAGCCATCCACCATGCCCAGCTACACAGCGACTGATCTGAAGCAACAGCGAGGAGTAGATGAAGCAGGTATAATATGTTGGTCTGAGAAAATAAAATAAAAAAAAAAAGGATATACATTGTCAACAGCAATATTTTAATGAAAACTTCTTATTTTTTACCAGATCCACCATTTTTAAAAAATGTCAAATGAATGTGTTATTTTTTTGTTTGATGTTTCTCATATCTGGGTGTTCACTGTGTCCTTTGTTAATTTTTAATTCTAATGAAAGATGTGCCTCTCTCCTCTGAGCTATTCTGTGACACCCTGTACAGGACATTTTCCCATGACTAAGGGAGAATTTCTTTTGATCATTACCTCATTTTTACTATAAAATTTTAAATACTAAAAATAGTATTTGTTGAAACTGTGGCAAACATGGTAATTCAAGTATCATGTATTTTCACATGCTACTGAACTCTTCAGAAGGTTGTTTTTTTCTGCAAGAAAACATAGCCCATAAATTACAATTAAAGAAAATTGATGGTTGCTCTTCTCTGTCTGTCCAATTTGCCAGTTTTCATTTGAAAGTGATGATGGGCACATGGAGAAGCGTAGTGAGCAACAGCAGTCTTGAAAAAGGGATGTTTGTGTTGATTTATTTTTTTATTTGTGGTGGGATATTGTAAAGCTATACTGAAAAAGAAACTTTAAGACATGAAAGACTAGAAAAACAATCTCTGGCAGTTTTTCCTTCTGTCTGTGAAGCTAAGACTGTCAGCCTGAGGCAATGAAAAGTCATAAGTGAAACCCCAAAAATATATGGTATTTGGTTTTCATGTTACATTTTCATTAATATTACTCTTCTCTTGATTTTGCTAGACCTTAATCTTTATGGGTTAAGACCTTAACCTTTACAGGTTCACCTACTGACTCCGCACAATGTTGCCATGAAGTGAATTGGTGGAGTTTCAAGATCTCTTTTACTCAGAGTGCCAAGGAAGCCACTACCTGGCATGTCAGCCCATCATGCAGGTGGTTCAGCAGGGAGATGTTGTGCTTGGGCAGGCATGAACAGACACCCTTGGGTATGGCATTGCTGTATTGGGTTTGCATGGCAAGGTTTTTGTAGTGGGAAGGCTGCAAGGATGGCTTCTGTGAGAAGCTGTAGAAGCTTCCCATATGTCCAACAGAGCCAGTGCCAGCTGGCTACAAGATGGACCCACCGCTGGTCAAGGCCGAGCCCATCAACAATGGTGGTAGCTCCTCTGGGATAACATATTTAAGAAGAGGGGGAAAAACCTGCACAATGGAAACTACAGTCAGAGACAAGAGTGAAAATATGTGACAGTAACAAACCTGCAGGCACCGAGGTCGGTGAAGAAGGAGGTGCTCCAGGTGCTGGAGCAGAGCTTCCCCTGCAGCCCATGGTGCAGCCCATGGTGAGGCAGCTGTGCCCCTGCAGCCCATGGAGGTCCATGCTGGAGCAAATCTCCACCTGCAACCTGGGGAGGGCCCCACACTGGAGCAGGTGGATGTGTCTGAAGGAGACTGTGACCCCATGGGCAGCCTGTGCTGGAGCAGGCTCCTGGCAGCACCTGTGGAGAGAGGGGTCCATGCTGGAGCAGGTTTGCTGGCAGGACTTGTGGCCTTATAGGGGACCCATGCTGGAGCAGCTTGTTCCTGAGGGACTGCACCCCGTGGGAGGGACCCACAGTGGAGCGGTTCATGAAGAACTGCAGCCTGTGGGAAGGACTCATGTTGGAGAAATTCATTGAGAACTGGTCCCTGTGAAAAGGACACCATGCAGGAGGAGGGGAAGAGAGTGAGGAGTCCTCCCCCAGAGGAGTGTGATGAACTGACCACAATCCCCATTCCCCATCCCTCTGTGTCACTGTGGGGGAAGTAGTAAAGAAAAGAGGGAGTAAAGCTGAGCCTGAGAAAAAGGGAGGAGTAGGGAGAAGGTGTTTAAAAATTGGGGGTTTATTTCTCATTATCCTACTCTGATTTAACCGGTAATAAATTAAACTAATTTCACCAAGTCAAAGTCTGTTTTGCCCATGATGGTAATTGCTGAGTGATCTCTCCCTGTCCTTATCTCAACCCACGATTCTTTTTTATATTCTCTCTCCCCTGTCCAGCTGAGGAGTGGAGTGATAGAGCAGCTTTGGTAGGCGCCTGGTGTGTAGCCAGGGTCAACCCACCACAACTGCTGACCTGTTCCCTCTGCCTTCTTTTAGACAGCATCTGTGCTTGTCCCTCTCAGGGGGGCAGTGGAGCTGATTTTTTCTTCTCTTCTTCGTGTCCATGAGGGGATGAACAGTAAGATATTTGTTGATACACAAAACATTTTGCCACTGTCCTTTTCTGTCCAGACCCCAGCATTAACGGGGATACATTCACTGTTGTGTTGGCAAACACTAGGCATTCGTATCTTTCTTTGCAGGTACCCTCCTAGTCTTCTAACAGTTTTACTATGATTTCAAGTACCTTTCCACCAGAAATATCACATTTACAGGGGGCTGCCCCACCTAGATCTGCTCCACTGTGCCAGCTGGCTTTGATGCTGGTCTGGAGGGTTGCTGAGGTGAAGACCCTCATCATCGAGGTGAAAACCCAATAACTTAGACTAATTTCCTAATGCCTGCCTTGGACTGTGTTCTTCCAACTCTCACGCCATGGTGCTTTTAGCGAGATGCTGTGGTAAGTGGAGCTGCATTGCCATCTTCCCAGGGACAAGTTGCACAGGTGCACTCACAGATTTGGGACTAATGCAACCAAAGGGAGTCAGGTGTCTCCTGTAACCCACTGAGCTCATGATTTTTTCCCTTGTATTTTAACACACATAAATACCTCATGGTAAAAGAATTACCCTATCTGTTTTAGAGTTCTCCATCCTCTTCATTAGTTGGGTTTATTTTGTTTTGTTTTGTTTTGTTTTTAAATGCTGTGCTAACCAGAACACCTTTTGTGGCTTTCACTTCTTCCTAATTTGCTGTATTTTATATCTCTGCTGTATTTCCAAGCAAGTGTATACTAAAATATGTGAGAGATCATGGCATACCAGATAAGTTGTCCCAAACAAGCTCCCCAGGTAGGAGAAATCATTTGCCTCAGTATATAAAATACTGCTAGAGGCATTTAATGTTAAGAACTCCTCCATGTCAGTCTGTATGCTGAATTAAGAAAGAGGACACAAATATGCCACAAGGTTTTTGTTCTCTGCTCTTCTTGGACTTATCTTTCCAATCTGCACAGAACAAGGGTGCTTTCTTGAAAAAAATGTTTTTTCACCAGCATTTCAGGAAGGACATAATTCCTTCTCTGGGATGGCGAAGTGTAAAATTGTCTCCAGTTTGATTTACATTTGGTGGAAATAGAAGGCTTTTGGGCCTGACTCTGGGAGAGCCTGGCACAGTGCAAACACCTGGTCAGAAGGTGGTTTCTTCCCTGAGGAGCCTAAGGAAGAGCCAGAGGATAGACTCAGAAGGACAGACTGAAGGGCAGTGTGCATGCAGGCGAGTTGCATTTCAAAATGTTGTGACACTACACACTTTTCTCTGTTTTGGGCAAATGTTGACTGAGCTGCTACTAGTGGTGAAATGACACATAAAGAACCCAATACTCTGAGAAAAGACAAAACTTTATTAGTGACTTTTTTGTTCACATGGTTGAGGGACTTAAATAGAAGGAAATAATAGGGAAAATTTATACTGAGGGCTTCATTTATGTCTCACACCAGTTTTTCATAACTCTACGACTTCAGGTCAAAGTACAAATTGGCACTGTCACAGTACCGAAAGACCTGCAAACACACACAGATGTGCACACACACTCACACACATGCACAATCAGCTGTCTTAAGCCCTTTTCACAAGCACTCATTTGCTGGTGCTTTTTTTGACTTTTCCTGTGTGCAATCTCTGTCTGTATGAGCAGAGTTAAAGCTGCAAGTAAAGACTGGGAAACAGTTTTCACATCTAATCTGGGCAAGATTAAACATATGTGTTTCTCACCATCCAGCCAGCAATACCACAAAGGTGTCTTTCACTTCCTTTTCATTTACTGCTCCAGCAACCACAGTAAGTGAGCTCTGTCTGTGCAGGAGGGAGGCGCAGACACAGCCTTTTCCTCAGACATAGCTTTCCAGATGACAAAGTCAACAGTAAAATAGCAGAAAAATCAACTGAAACACGTGCAGCCAAAACCAGTTTCCTGATGAGGGTGTCTTCCATGTCCTTTAATTCTAGGTGGGACAATATGTGACTTTGTCAGCAGCACAGCAACAGCCTACAGTGTGCTATTGCTGATGGTACGTGTCTGAACCCCACCATGCTGTGCTGCCCTGGACCAGGTTTCCCTGACACTGCAATGCTCAACACTTTAGCCTTCTGGTACATGTTAGTTAAGGAACAGACAGCTGAGATTTGTACACTTTTAAATCTAGGGAGATGTCCCACTTGAGTACCCCTCACTATTCCTCATGATAACACAAATCTGAGATGCTTTTCAGCAGAGATGGGCATTACCCCACAAAAATTACTTGCTGAAAATGCAGAGCTGAGGAAATTGTTAGTAAGTAGCTGGCAGTGGGGAGGAATGTGTGTGCAGGGGAGGCAGATGAGACAACAGCTGTGTGCACCCACAGTTTAGTGGGAGTTTAGGTGCACACTATACAGGCACAGCCTTACCTGGGCACTGAGGGGATGAAGGTAATTAGTCTTTCTCTTTCCTTATTTTACCTTTCCCATCCAATGCCACACATGCTCTGGTGTGGCATCGGCAGAGCTTTTCCCTTTGCCCATACTCACAGCTTGTTTGCCTTCCATCCCTCTTATTGGAGCTGCAGGAGAGATAATGCTCCCCCATTTCTCACTTGTCAGCATAGCTAGAGGGGACGTAAGAGGGACATGTGCAAGGGGTGCTGAACTTCAGCTGCTTTGCCCACATTGCCTGTGTTGAACAAGCCCATATAACCAGGAGAAATAAGATATGAATGTAAAAGAAACACAGAAACCAAGAAACTATTCTTAAAATCCTGAGAAAAATTTCTATACTGATTTTTTCTGAAAAAAATAGCTTTGTCAGCTGCTACAGGTATCAATTACAATCATAAATTACTAGCATCTTTCTAAAACACTGCACCTCTTCTTCCATTAAACATGCCTTGGTACTAATAAAATTTAAAAAAATTCAAATCAGAGGACACAAGGATCAGTGTCACTAATGCAGACCGGAGAAGATTCATGTCATGATGCTAGTAACATATAAGAAGCCAGGAGTGCTAACTGACAAGCTGTGACAGAGATGGGACAGGACCTGCGATGCTTCCCAGGCAAAGAGCCCACTGACAGCAGCTTCTGGAGTGACCAGGGGTCTGCAGGATGACTTGGTCTCAGAAGAGCACTAGAGTATTATATTAATCTCTGACTAATAATCCAAGATAATGTAACAAACACCTGAATTATATTCTGCATGCTGGTAGGCTTCATGGGGCCCACAGTGGTGATTTTCAGCCTCAAGCATTACATCTTTGTATGTATGTTTGTGGTTTGGATTTTTCCTAATGTTTTACTGGCACCTTTGATATTTCTTTGACTTTGTTTTTCAGGGAGAGGAAAACATTTGTCATGACTTTGACTCTGTATTAGCAGCCTTCACCAGGCATTCAAGTGTACTTCTGGGCATGCTTTATGTTGGATTAGCTGTCATGTCAGCAAAGTATTTTTGGCATCTAACTTAGATTGCAAACCCCTGCCTCAAAGGAGCATCTCATTTGCAGGTAAGCTTGGGACAGTCCTGAATAGACAGGCACGACTCACACGTACTCTTGTGCTCTTTTTCCCTGTCACATGCAACCAATATAATAATTCACTCAGAAGGTCTCCTCCTTTCAGAGGGAGATTTTACTGTTGATCTAACTCATGTTACTCTATGAGGAGACAGAGGAGCCTTTCTGAATTATGCAGTAACACAGCAGTTGTGGAGCTGTTGCCACCACGGACACTGAGCTTGAGGGCTCCTGGCTATGACCAGCACCATGTGCTGCCAAAACCCAGCCAGCAGGCACTGCAAATCTACCTGCGCCCATGCCTCAGAGGCTGTCCTCGAGCAATGCCCTCACCCTGACGCAGCTCATTTCGGTGTGTGCTGCATGTTGACAGCCACAGGACAAACAGGAGACCCCCTTTCACAGCCACACACAAACATGCCCTGCGTGAGAAAAAGCAGTAACAGAGGAAAGGTCAGCAGGAGAGGCTGAGAGGCAATGAAGGGGCTACACCCCCCAGCCGAGTACGTGGCTGCAGGAGTGTCATTTGTGCCCCTTGTTCTTTGCAGACTTGCTGGGGAGAAACAAATGACTCTGACCCTGGCCTTGGCTCTGGGACTGCGGATCCCTCCAGGGATGGCTTGGGAAAACACTGCAGGGACTCCCAGAAAGCCTCTCCAGCCACCATGGGCACCGCATCCTGGCTGGCTGTGAGGGAGGGTGACTGACGGGAGTGGGGACGGCCATGGGGCTGCTCTGCTCCAGAGACCCTGAGTGAGGATGGAACCCCTCTGCTACATGATCAGCCACTGGGATGGGCCCACCGTGCTGTGCCCTGCCCTCCCCATGGGCCACAGCCAGAGCCACTTAAAGAAAATTCATGTTTCCAAAAATTGGACAGTCAGATCCCTCAGAAAAATGTATTTCTGCTGGATCACCCACCATACCAGGGAAGCGTACAACCCGCACACAGATAAACACCCTCATGCAACAGCATGGCACAAGACAACAGAAATCCTGCACTTGTGCCTCTTTATGATAATGCCTTCTTCTTCCTTCCTAACCCTTTTCTCTTTCCTTTAAGAAACATATCTGTGGTTTACTGAATCTATTGCTTAAATAACACAGGGCAAACCTGCCAGATACTTTCTCTTACTTTCAAAATCCAACTTTGATGAGCTTGCAAAAAGATGGTCAACCCTGCCATCCCAGGTTGTGCAAGAGCAGATGTGATAGCCCTGGGGCAGGGACAACCAGGGTCCAGAGCCCCAGGAGGCCATGTCCCCAGACCAGAGCAGTAACAGCCTGTGGCTGCAGCTGGATTCATCTGTAGGTCCTCTCCAGTCCTGACACACTTGGGGAGCTGAGCCTAAGCACTGAAGTCTGTGAGAAGTCAGTCCTTCAACTTTGCTGTCCTGGGAGAGACACATTTGCACTCACTGTCTGCCTCTGTATATGTGTGTTTGTATAAAAAATGATAAATGCTGTGAACTATACCTAATGGGATGCTGAACAGCTGTGCCTCACAGAAGTTCTGCTAATTCTGTACATTAAAGTAACTTTTCACATTATGTACCATAGTAAAGCCAAAAGGTACGTGAAAGCAAAATGATTAGCAATCAAGTCTAAAAATGCCTGCCCAAAAATGTCTAAAATGAGAGAGTTGTAGGATTGCTTTTTCCTTGTGGACGCACTCAGTGTTGCAAATGATTCAGTTGTTATCTCTGCTGAGAGAAACCAAGCTTCCCTAGGCCAAAACCAGCACTCTGACCAAAGCACGGATGGACCAGCCGATGAAAAAGGTGGTACCCAACACCAGATCAGTCCAGGCAAATACCCTGGGCAAAGGGAAGGGAGGTGTTGCAGCTTCATGAAGAGGATGATGATAAGGCCAAGACTTATGAGCTGCAGCTACCAAACTGATTGCAGTACTAGAGAGGGAAGTCCAGCAATATCCAGTCTGATCACAGCCTCGTCCAAAGTGCTGCTGCCTTTACTTAAGAGCAAGGTGCTTCCTGTACCGAAAGATGCTGCAGGATCCTGTCCCGAACAGCAGACCAAATTGGGCTCAGGAACCCTTCTTCACTGTTTCAGCTTCAAAAAGGAAGGTGTAGTTTTGAGTCCATCAGTGGTAAAAAAACCTCCTATCCCTTCTGAACAGAGGAGGATCCTTCCTGATGTGAGGTTGATTATACAGCTGGAGAGGAAGGGATTTGGTGAAATCAATATATTGATTGATATCTTTAATAATATAATATACAAGTTCATATCCAGATACGTAGACACAAACACATGTAACCTAATACATTCTGGATACTCTACTGTATTCAAAAGGCTTTTTTTGAGTCTTCAAAATGTAATGAAAAGAAGAAAACTATTTTGTTAGTTCAGACTGTTCCTCTTAGTCTACTGCCAGGACTGGCAAGTTAAAGGAATTAACATACCTCAGTGAGGTCTGCTTTACAGAAGCTGAATAAACATCGAAGATAATCATTTCACATTCATGTGTGATGAACACTTGAGGAACATACATTTGCCAACATCAAAGAAGGAACCGAGCTACACAGTTCTCATCTGCAACTTTCAGGCCCTGTTACTCCACCACCAGCAATGGCCGGGAAACCCTGTTGCAGACACGCAAGCCTCTCTCTTTTCTTATAACCTTCGCCACTCACTGTGCACAACCTACCAGACATTGGTCCAAAGCAAAACACCCTGCCCCACTGGCCATACTCCTCCTTTGGCCACACTCATGGTGTGTTTCTGCATGTGGCTGTCTAGCAGCATTGCAAAACCGTCTAGGAAATGTCTTATGTGTGCTGGGGAACTCTGTCTGGCAAGTTTAAGTCCTCATAGTCTTCCATGCAGAGTTTGATCTTGAGTGCCCTTATTGGCTCTAACATTCAGCTCTTTGGTATTCTTCTTTAAATGACAAGGAAATTCTGCTTTTTCCTATCAGCTTACAGTACAATTTCACTTAGGAGAAGTGAAGAAATATCTTTAATAGTGACTCTAATAGATATTTGTCTCTCTTTCATCACAGAATGCACTAACAAGATGCCCCATTTACCAATAACCAGAATCACTGCAGAGCCCTACAGATCTGACAGGCAGGGGATGAGAAGCCAACACTGAAACCAATGTATCCATAATCCCAACTACATGTGCTACAGATTGATATGGTTTGTTGAGTACTTGCCGCATGAATGTGATCAAAACCTGCAAAGAAGATAATCGGGCCACAGAAAACTGTTCAAATGCTCCATATAAATAACAGATACAATCTCTTACTGTATGAGATGACAGACTTTCCCCTTGGATGTTCTCAAAGAGCAGACTGACAACCTCAAAAACTTTCAGTTTGTAACAAACTCAGCATACATAAAGGTGAGAAATTTGGAGAAAGGGGAAGGCAGCAAGCAAAAATGGCTGGGAAACAGGGTGGATTCTGAAGCGAAAGGACCATATCTCTAATGATTTAATAATTTAATCAAATCTGCAGAATTTATAGCCAGCTCCTTTTTGCAATTCCTTGTCTTCATTATTCTCAAGGACTTGTCCATCCTGTGTGACTTTTTGTCTTACAAGGTCACTAACAATTTGAAATGTGGTCTCTCTATAAAAGCAAAAGACTATCTTAAATTGTGTATTTCACATGTTCTTACTTTCCCTGTTACTTTTTCACATTTATGTCCAACTACTTCTTTGACACCTCCTCCTGAGTGAAAGGTCAAATCAAGGAGGAGAAACAGAGCAGCAAACTGTCTTCAAAGATGATTACAGGATTCCCTTATAGACACACCCTATTAGAAAGCAACAAGCCTGAAGAAAAGCTAAATGGCAAATCTCTTACCTTAGATATCTGCTGTTGAAAGTGATCAAAGGAAAAAAAATACAGGTCCTGGAAACAAGAAGCTTTGATTTGGTCCTTCCGTGGCACAGGTTTTACTAGCATGGATTAATTACTGTCTTGACAGCTTGCGATGGAAACTAGATGAAACTGGATGGAAATGTATCAGGGCTGCATGGTGAAGGTCATTGCTGGTAGGCAACCACATCTATACAGTGATAAATTTGGAATGAATTGATAGATAAGACAAGAGATGAAGGAAAACATAGGGCAACTTCATGACGAAGAAACCTGTGGTTTTACCTTTATTTTAGAAGAAATGGAATTAAGCACAAACATATTACCTATGTTTCTGGAAGCCCTTGCATTGTAGATCACTGGACGCCAGGAGTAAACCACAGAAGGATCCCTCTACACTTGTCCTTTTCCAATAGACTTCCTTAGATTTGCACTACAGCCGCCATTGCAGAGTTCAGTCTGTAGATAGGCTTCTGGTCTGGTGTCATGTGGCCTGTGTTCAGACTGGGTTTTATTTCTGCTTCTCTGATGGTATCCACATACAGTGCAATGTAACTCAATGAGTACATGATTTATTTTTTTTAATTTTTTTTCTGCAGACAGTCAATACCTGTGTTTTTCTCACTGATTCACTGACTGCTTCCCTTTCCTGAACCCTGGCTTTGTGGGTGCCAACCGCTTCCAGCATTTGACCCAAATCAGTGCACAAGACATACACTGCAGTTTTCGGACACCGAGCTTCACATAAACATAGAATGACACAAACACTCCACAAGCATCATCTTCTGCTGGTCTCAGATAGATACCAGCCCTCATCACTTCGCCCTGTGATCCATCAGCAGAACAGAGCTTTCTCTACCTCTCCTCTGAGATGCTGTGGAAATAAACACTGCAAAACCGGCTGGTCACGCAGGCACTGTTGTGTCAGTGTGCAAGACAAGCCCATGAGGAAGCATTCATTCTGTATAAAGTACAGTTTGAATCAGAAGCTCCAAATAACATGTTTTGGATATCTGTTCATGCAGTTAATCCTATTCAATGAAGCAAGAGACCAATGAGGAAAGTGCAGCACTCATAAAAGTCAATTTTGTTGATAAAGCAGTGATTTTTAAAAAATGTATTTCTGGTCACTCATGTAAACTCGGATTCAGTCTGTGGACAAGTTAATTAAAGGGGTGCAGAAGTACCTTACGGGCTTGCTCGTGGGTGTGTTTGTCCAGTGTAAAAACGCACATTCTTTGGACAAAACACCACACAGTGTGGCTTGTGGGTCAGTATTGGCTTTCATTTACGTTTTGTTATTTGCCGTTAGAAAATAATTTCTTGGGCTAGGCTGAGGAATATTACCGTCACCCACAAATCATCTGACCTACCAAGGACGTGGTTTCCTTGGAAATAGTGTTCTGTCCCACCCCAGCAGGATTCCATCCCTCCCCCCCACACCCACAAATCGATGCACCTCTCCACATTCTCCTTAGGGACTGATGGTGTGTGTCGCCTCCTACCCCCAGATATTAACGGCAACTCCCCCGGAGAGTGAGGGCCTCGTCACAAAAGGCAATGGCTGGTCCCTCCAAATGGTGAGGGACCTCTTTCCAGCCCATGTCCGTACAGCTGTCCCCAGGCAGTGGCAGTGTGACACCTCCTCCCCTCGCAGGCAGCGGTGGCATAGCCCCCCGGCCCCCGAGGGGGAAGACACACCTCAGTCCGTGCTAACGCTTTTGCCCTCTCTCCCCTTCAACCCCCGCAGCGGCACCTGAGCCCCCGTCCCTGAGGGCCCCCCCAGCTGATGCGCAACCTGACGCCTCCCACCCCCCGTCCCCGTCTGCGGGGGGTGTGACAGCGGGTGCAGGGCGCGCCGGGGGGAGCACCCACCACCGGTCACTTCCGTCCCTCGGAGCCCAAGCGCCGGCCCTTCGCGGCGGCACCGCCGCTCGGGTCCCGGCAGGACCCCCCGCGGGGCCGGGGCAGCCCGGCGGCGGGCGGCGGAGCGGGCGGGCGGGCGGGGAGGGCGGCCGCGCAGGCAGGGGCAGGTCCTGGCGGGGGCCACCCCGCAGCCCCGGGGAGGGTCCCCCCGCGCCCCCCGCTCCGCCTGCAGCGCGTACCCCTCGGCGCTGTCTCTCCCCCGCTCCCGGTGCCGTTTTCGTTTAGCGGCGAACGCGTCGAGATAGCAAACATGCAAGGCGAATTTCCCCTATTTAAAAAAAAAAAAAAAGTGTGTGTGTGGGGAGGGAAAAAAAAAAAAAAAAGACAGGGGAGGCTAGTTTAAAGCGCTGGGATTAAAGGTCTGTGCTAGTTTCAAGAGCTCGTAAAACGGCCTGAAGGATGCTATTTTGCTGCAGTCTGGGTTATTTCAGACCACAGTTGCACAACAAACCATTTAAACATTTCAGCACAAAACAGATTCCATTGTTGGGCTGCACATTAAAAAGTGTTATTCGCTTTGAAGTTTTTGTCTAATGGCTCTAAACTGAAAGAAAATGTTTTCCTATTACTTAATTCAATCATAGCGAAGAGGCTTGGTAAAAAGCCCACGGATTTTGCCCAAAGTGTGACAGAGTTCTCTTTGTGTTTGCTTATCCTCTGCTGTCACACACTTTAATTCGCCTCTCTTTATCTGGCATTCAAAACTTTCTTCAATGACATTCAATAAGGTCCAGCGGCTGGAAAAAAAAACTAGTTATTTTTTTGGATATTCTTTCCCAGTAGCTTTGGGCTTGGTGTGCATTCAGGAGCTGTTAACCCTTTGCCTCCCTGCGGCTCGCAGCCCTGGGGTTCAGCCCCTGGGCAGCGGGAATCCCTCGGGCTGAGGCTGAGTAACCCCCCCTCGGTGGCTGGCCACTTCTCAGCGGGGAGAGATGCCCCTGCCCGAGCGCCAGCTCCTGCGGAAAATGTTTTAAATTACCAGTTCCTTATAAACAAAACAAAAAATCCAGAGCCCATTAACGCTTTCAGGGAAAGGACACTTGGAAATCCTTTCTAAATCATTGCGGGACTGAGTTTTTACCTAGCATTCGTTTTTGTTCGCTCTGTATATTTCGCCATTTATTTGTGCACATATGCACATTTCTAGGCTCGGGCATCAACACTATCTCGGCAAAACTCCCATAGATTTCAGCGAGAAATGCGACTGCAGGCAAAGCCAGCCTCCGCACAAGCCAGAGGCACGGGAGTACACTGCTTTCGAGGCTTTTCCTTCCCTTCATTTAAAAAAAGTGCATTCGGTTTTGAGGCGGGCAGGTTACTGTAGGGAGAAATCTCCCCACATTTTGACGGGCGTCGGCGGATGCGTTTGTCTTTTTTCCCGTATATTAAACGGGAAGATCAGAGAAGAAAATGTATCCCGATGAACTTTTTTTTTTTCCTTATTTGTTAACGTTCCTTATTCACCTACAAAATCACAAGCTCCCGGGAGCCCAGCGCCGAGAGCTCCTGCGCGGCCGGCGTGCTGCTGCGCGGGGAAGCGCCGGTGCGCGTTAGCTCAGACGAACGCGCAGAAATTCGCTTTGGACGCGGCGGGAAGTTTTGCAGATCCCTGTGCTAAGAAATCCAGACTCCGCCGGGGTGTTAAAGCTCAGACTCATTGTAGGGGAGAAATAAGCCGTTTCCCCGGCGGTGCCCGCAGAGCCAGGGACTTCCCGGCGCACTCGTGCGCGGCGCGGAGCGGCGGTGCGGGGCCGGGGCCGGGGCCGGCGCACGTGGGGTGCGACGGTGCGATGCCGGGTGTTACCGCTAAAACCGGGCAGAGGGGCCGGTATAAAGAGCTCTGTGCGGGGCGCGCCGAGCACCTCTTCTCCCTCCGCTCAGGCGCTGCCGCGGGCACCGCCGGCACGGAGCGGCGTTCCGCGTGTCGGGGTTTCCATGCCCGCACCCGCGCACCCCGCGCTGCCTGCGGCGCTCCCCGGCCGTTACCCGCGTCCCGGCGCCCACGCAGGGAGCGGGCGGGCGCGGCTGCCGGCGGAGGACCGGGCTGGCACATCTCGGTGGCCGGGGGTTTTCGCCCGACGGCGGAGACGGCGATAAGCGGCTCGTCCCGGCATCGGGCTGGGAACAAAGACGCGGAGTTGGGCTGGGGCCGGCGGCGGGCGCCGGCAACGGGCACCGGGCAGCCCGGCGGCGAGGGGCGAGAGAGGGGCCGGCGGGGCTGGGGGGCCGACCTGGTGCCACAGGTGGGAAAGGCGCCGGGGGGCTGGCAGGGGAAGCTGGCGCCGGCGGAGACCGCGGCTGCAGCCGGCAAAATAAACAAGGGGGAGCGGGCTGAAAGCTGCGCTGAAAGCGAAGGAGAGCGATAAAGAGAAAGAAAAGAATATTAAATCGCGAGAGAATGAGAAAATAACCCCGCCAAAGGGAGAGGAGGGGAGAGGCCGCCTGCTACGGCGTGGGTGGGGTCGACAAGAATAGAGTACATTATGCAGTTCATTTAGTTAACAAGGGAAATAATGAGGGAGCGTGCGGCGTGAATGCCAAGAGAAGAGGCACAGAAAGCCTATTGAGCGCCCCGGCGCCGCCATCACATGGCGCGGGCGCTATTTAAAGCGGGCGGGCGGGCGCCGTTCAGCACCACTCGGGCTGGCCAGCGGCGCTGCGCGGGTGCTGCGCGGGCGCTGCGCGGGCGCTGCGCGGGGCCATGCCGCGCTCCTTCCTGGTGGACTCGCTGGTGCTGCGGGAGGCGGGCGAGAAGAAGGGGGAGGGCAGCCCGCCGCCGCCGCTCTTCCCCTACGCCGTGCACCCGTCGCACCCGCTGCCCGCGCTGCCGGCCGGCGCCTGCCACGCTCGCAAGGCCGGGCTGCTCTGCGTCTGCCCGCTCTGTGTCACCGCCTCCCAGCTGCACCCGCCGCCGCCCGCCATCCCCCTCATCAAGGCCTCCTTCCCCCCCTTCGGCTCCCAGTACTGCCACTCGCCCCTGGCCCGCCAGCAGCACTCCGTCTCCGCCGTCAGCGTCGGGCACGCACCGGCGCTCTACCAGGGCGCCTACCCGCTGCCCGACCCCCGGCAGTTCCACTGCATCTCCGTGGGTAAGGGTGGCACGAGTGGGCGGGCGGGGGGACGCCTGCATGCTGACGGCCGCGGCTGCGGGCAGGTGCCGGGGGTCCCCGGGAGGGGCAGGGCCCAGCCGACGGCACGTGGGGCGGGGGGGTCCCTGCCCAGCGCCCGCAGGCCGGACGGGGAGTCCCGGCACCTCTCGCTGCCGGTGCCGCGGGGGACGCGCAGGGGAAGCCCCGCTGCTGCCCGCCGAGCCTCCGGGCCGGGCGGTGGGAACGGGGCGGGAGGCGGCCCCGCACCCCGTGAGCTCGGGCTCCGGCCAGGCAGCCGCTCGCCGGTTCGCCGTCCCCCGCGCAGGGGAGGGCGGGGTGCGGCTCCGCAGAGCGGGCGGGGGGGGGCTCGGCGAGGACCGGCGGGTGCTCGGTGCTTGCGGGGCGGGCGGTGGCGGGCCCGGCAGGTCCTGACGCTGCGCTCCGCTCCGCAGACAGCACGTCCAGCCAGCTGCCCAGCAGCAAACGGATGCGCACCGCCTTCACCAGCACGCAGCTCCTGGAGCTGGAGAGGGAGTTCGCCTCCAACATGTACCTCTCCCGGCTGCGGCGAATCGAGATCGCCACCTACCTGAACCTCTCCGAGAAGCAGGTGAAGATCTGGTTCCAGAACCGACGGGTCAAGCACAAGAAAGAAGGCAAAAGCAGCTCCCACCGGGGCGGGGGGGGCGGCCACAGCTGCAAATGCTCGTCCCTTTCCACCACCAAGTGCTCGGAAGACGACGAGGACTTGCGCATGTCTCCGTCCTCCTCTGGGAAGGACGACAGAGGCCTCGCAGTCACCCCCTAGCCCTCCGCACGCCCACCCCGGCTCCCCAGGAACTGCAGCGAGAGCAGGAGCGGGAGTCCTGCCTGCTCCGGTGCTGAGATGCAGCCGAAGGATTTTATACCGTTTTGTATAATCTGTGTAATTTACGAAAGACTTTCTCGCCTTTCTAGACCGTCCTCCGGCCCACGGGGCGGGTGTCCGTGCGCCCTGTTGTAAATAAACGGCTCCCTAGGACCCCAGGCGTACCCCTGTAGTCCTGTCTCACTTGTCTCCCCGCAGACGCAGCCCCGGGCCCGGGAGGCTTCTCACAGACATCTCCGCGCACAGGCGCGGATGCTGCGCGGCGGCGGGTGGTGCTGGCCTCCCGGAGGGATGCTGTCCGGGGCTCCCCCGGTAACTCGGTGGTGTCTGAAAGCGGGCGGACGGGGAAGGTCGGGGACTGTTTGGTTTTTGTGTGTTTTGTTTTATTTTGTTTTGTTTTTTAATTTCAAAAAATTTTCTCGATTTTATTTTGACTTTGTCGCTGTCGGCGCGCAGCTGTGGTTGTATCCGTCCCTCTTCCCCCCCCCCCCCCCCCCCCCCCGCGCCGGGAGATATTTATTTATTTATTTATGTGCAGAGAAACGGCGATGGCGATGATAATAATGACGTTGATAACAATAAAAGCTCGTTGGTGGTTTATTTCCTTCCCTTCACGTAGAAAGCAGCCGCTCGGTGTCCGCAGGCGTGCCCCGGCAGCACCGTCCCTCTCCACCCCTCTCCGCCGTAGCCCGGCATCGGGACCGGGACTCGCCCGCCCCGGCGAGCGCAGCTGGCCGACACTTTTCCTTTCTCCGGACCGCGCTGAAGGTACGGGGTGCGGGGGAGCCCTGCCCCGTCCCGGGGGCTGTCTCGGTCCTTCCCGCGAAGCTAAAGGTCTGTCTGGAGCCCGGCTGAGCTGGACGCCTTTCCCTTCCCATCACGCCACCCTTCTCATTCGCAAGTCTGCGGGAGAGAGAGACACACACCTATAGGTACGGCTATAGGTGAATGCCGACACCCGGCTGGCGGCTGGGCTCGGGTCCTCTCTCCAGGTGCCCACAGCCGCTACACGGAAAGGACGGACTCAGCCTCCCGCTCACCCGCCGGTGCCGGTGCCGGTGTCGGCCCTGCTGGGGCTCCCGCCTGCACCGCCACCGGGCTCCGGCAGCTCCGCTTTGCCGTCGGGGAAGCAGCGCGCCCGTTTTTACGCGCGGCTTCGCTGTGGGGAGCCTTGGCGAAAGAACAGCCATCGGGTCCCTCAGTCCCCGGGGTCCCGGATACGGCGGTGCCGGACCCGCATGTGCCCCCCGAAGGTGCGGAACCCCCGGGGCCCCGCGCTCCCGCCGCCGCTCCGTTTGCACAAGGAAAGGCCCTTTGTGCGGGGACCTCCGCTCCCCTCGGGCTCACCGGGATGCGCTCTCCGGTGGCCCGCAGCGGCCGGCCCTGCACCGGCAGCCGGTGCTCCGGGTGTCCCCGCGGGGCCGCTGAGCTGCACCGCCTGGCCCCGCGGGTTTCATGTCCTGCAGCCTGGGAAACGTGCTTGGGTCCCTGGGCTGCCGTCGGTCCCTGCCCGCACCAGGACGGGACCTGCTTTTCATCCCGGAACCGGTCTGAAATAGTCGAGACCACCGGGAAGAGCCAGGAACCGAGATATCGTCCGCCCCAGGAAATCTCCGTGGAAAAGGTCCTTGCGGCTCCGCACACGGGCTGAGCTCGGCGTGGGGAGCTGTGCGCTTGGGATCCCCGGGCACCGAGGGTGAAGGCAGAGCTGGTAAAAATACTACTGCCGGGACAGCCTCAAACGAACGTGTCACACTCTGCCTTTCTCACGTTCCCGCAGGTCTTTTCATAGCTGTGGGACCGGGACACCCACAGGCTCCATCCCACGGGTGAGCAGAGAGCACGACCCTGTAGACCACCGTGCACTGTGGACCTCCTCTCCTCTCCTCTCCTCTCCTCTCCTCTCCTCTCCTCTCCTCTCCTCTCCTCTCCTCTCCTCTCCTCTCCTCTCCTCTCCTCTCCTCTCCTCTCCTCTCCTCTCCTCTCCTCTCCTCTCCTCTCCTCTCCTCTCCTCTCCTCTCCTCTTCCTCCCCTCTCCCTCTCCCTCTCCCTCTCCCTCTCTCTCCTCTCGATATACTGTGGGCAGCATCATTCTGGCTCCTTTTCCCATGGCTGTTGTGGATGAACTTGACAGATGAGAGATCAAAACCTGACCTTGCTATGAGTCAGTCAGTCTTGCCTTGTGCTTGGCCCCGTGATGTTCCCTGTGTGTCCTTCCCCAGTGGCCCAGTTCCAACAGGAAAGACCACTCAGGGGACCCTAATTGGCTCAGCAGGGCCCTGCAGCCTCACCAGCCTTAGCCTCTCTTCCTGCCCACATTTACCAGACTTGCTTTGAAAAGTCACTGCAAAATAAAGACAGAAACAGCCTAATGTGAGTTTACCAAGGGGTCTGGCATCCTCTTTAACCAGGCACTGGCACTGAAGTCAGCAAACATCTGTAGATGTGTGTGTGTGTGTGTGTGTGTGTGTGTGCTCCTTGTGCCTTTCAGCGGCGTGGGTTTGAGGCAGTTGGCTAGCAGTGGGATGTGAGGGACATCAGCACTGGGCATTTTAGTGCTGCTACTGAGGTGCTGTTGTGGCAGTTGTGTTCAAACACTCCACATCCTTGTCTGCCAGGGACAGTTTTTCACCTTTGTGAGAGAGATGATGAGGCAGCGGCATTACCCACCCAACTTGCTCCTCACTCTCCATCAAGCTTGGGCAGCAGCATGCAGGCACCTGGGGGACAAACATATTTTGTCCTGTGGGACCAGAGCTGCTGGCATCCTTCTGGGGAGCAGGTAGGAGATATTTTGGGTGTGTGGATGCAAGCTCACTAGCACATCCTCACTACAGGCACAGTGGACATGGGCTGTGAGGAAGAACCTTGCAGTGACACTGTCCCAGTGGGTGCACACATTACAGAGAGTGTGTGCACATACGTGCCTCTATCCTTTATGGACTGAGTTTGTCAGACAGACCATTTAGGACTAATCCTCAGCCCTAAAAGGTACCTCATATATGTAAAGTAGCAAAGAGAATTCCCCCGTATGGTATAATTTTGTCTGAACAGCAGTAGAGTATCACAATGGATGCCCCCAACGAGACAGTATTAATATTCTCCAATACACACTAGCCTCTGCTGCAGACCCTGTGTACCTTGCAAAGCCCAGTGGGGCTCTCAGTGCACTTGACAGTCATTATGCCACATCCACATGCAGAGATAATCCCTCCTTAGTTGGGCATTTTTCTAATTTAGTGAGAAATCATTATGGCAAATGCTCAGAGTGTCATTTTCAAGGACTCTGAGGTTGGGCAAATTAAAGTCATTTTGCTTCGGGAAGAGCGTGGGCACCTCTGCTAAAGCGAATGTCATAACACGCCAATTTTCAACTTTCTATCTCCAGCCATTTTGACGACAGGTTTCTGAAAGTTACTTAAGCATTTTAGCATCTAAAATGCCCAGTCTCTCCTGATTGTGATGGGAACCACATTTGCAAATCTACAAAGAGAGTTTGAATATTTTCCTGCATATACTTTTTTGACCATATTTCTGTCTAGAAGTTGAATTATTTCTGCCCTAGAATACAGAGAGGAGACTCTTTGGATGATGCTTTAAAGGCTCTGTCCCAGAGCAAAGGTGGCTATCCTGGCAGAGGAAGGAGGACAGAGGATGATGCTGGTCCTTGGGGCTCCCTTTTCCACCCATTGGCATTGATGAGTGTGAGTGTCCCACACCCCATCCCATCACATACACAACCACTCTCCCTTTACCAGTCCAGGCACGAAACATGAACATGAGAAATGTAAATGGAAATGAACATGAGAAGTGGAAAAAAAAAAGGTTTGGAATGAAGAATCTTCTCAACACTAAATACCTGTGTACTCAGAGCTATCATAATATTCATTTGCATTATTTGGCTTTTATATTTATATGATTTTGATTTTTATCCTGAGACATTTTATTCCACACAAAGGCTGGATCAAATAGATTTATGGTCAAAAGCATCTATTGGTACTTTCAGTGTTGTTGCTCTTAACCACAAAACATTATTAATCCAGGAATTTCATAATTCAATTTATTTACAGTTAATGTATTTACACAGTGTCAGCTCCGAGCTGACCCCATGGATGTGGAATAGTGTTTGGAGTAAACAGACTGGTTCTGCTTCAAAATAGCATTGCATGAGGGGTAGCTGGGTGTTTCTTTCGCTCTTGTTTACTTGGAATGAATCTTACCTATGAATTTACTGGAGTAACAAGACTTCGTTTTTAATCCTTAAATTCCTGAGAGAGGCTATGAAATTTGATTCTGTAATGATGATATAATTTTGTCTGTGAATGTGATTACTTTAAAATATAGATGGATGTTAACTGAAGACCCTAAGTAAAATGGTTTTCTATGATATTCCTAATGATTTGAAGACAGGTACATCAACAATAGCTATCTCTCAATTACATTAATTTTGAAAGTGTTTTTGCTATGAACACGATGTACTCATTTATCAGGATGTAATTATGCAAGATCAGGAGATCTCCTAGGATACTGACACTGACGATGACAGCAAATGACTGGGCCTGTTGCTTAATGTGGCTGTAGATAGACAGGAGTGACTGCCTGGTGCTGGACATCTAATTACTGTGGAAGTACCCTATATCTCCATATACTATATAAACCACATATACTCTAGTATATATGCATCTTAAAAAATAAAAATAAAGCCCCCAAACCCTAAAAGAAGTAGTAGCAATGATCATAAACAGAAAACAAACTTCATTCTTAAGTTTGCCATATCCCTTTTCTTACTCTGTTGTAGCTTTGTCAGATTTCCCCTTTCCCTCTTGACATTTTCTGTTTGGCTTGCTCTTAACAAAGGACACATGAAAAAGGGTGGATTTTCATCATGTATTTACTACCAGTCTGTATAGATCGAATTGTAAAAACACATCAAAAGAATCTCAGGCTGGACCCAAAATATGCCTTGGAGACAGTTGCTCCTGTCAGACCTGTGCCTATTCTCTTCTTCAGTCTCTGCTTTCAATTATTTCAAGTATTAGCATCCGTCACAGACTATGAATACATTACTTTAGGCATTTTGCAGCAAAATGAGTAGTGGCTCCCATGCTTAAACATAGCTGTGTACTAACATTTTAGATCTTGGGTGGGAGCATCTGGTCTGGATTGGCCTCCAGCTGCTGCTCCGGAAAGACTGGGGTTGGCTACAGGTAGGTCCCTTCTGCCAGTCTTGTGAGGATGTCAGATACCCCAGCGCATCTGAAATAGCACTAAGCACACATTCAGGCACATGAAATGGATCTTGACAGAATAATTTACACCTGAAGCACAAGGAGAGCCGACAGATACAGCCAGACTGCTAGAGAGAATGCATGGCAGCACTGACTTCCAGTGGAAATACACCTGCATGCAGCTTGACTTGAAAAGATTTAAATATCCTGTGTGGAGGGCTAACTGCCTCTACTTGACAGATCCTGTCCTGGGTAGGCTACAAAACTGTGCAGTGTCTTGGATCACACTTGGTTTTGGGTTGTTTGGGTTTTTTTTTTAAAGAAACCCCTTTCCAGTCAATGCTCAGGTAAATGTCAAAGAATACCAGATGGCCCATACAGGCCTGCAAGATGTGCATATGGGCACTTGGGTGGTTTGTAATGTGCAAGGCAGAGCAGAAGAATTAAACAGAGAGCACAGTATGGTAAAATATGTCTGTGTATTGTTGGGATTTTCTTTAAAGTCATATTCGTTTTGCACTTAGCATGATACAAACCCAGAGGAAATCCACTGGAATCAGTAACTCTGGGGAGAAAACGTCTCCTCAAGCCAGGTGGTGCAAAGGAGGTACAGGGACTGAATTAGGTAGGAAGGATGTTACCTGAAGAGTGGCACAAATATGTACCTGGGAGCCATCTCATTCAGTCTGATCTCTGATCTTTGCACTAGACAAGACACTTTCAGACCAGAGCTGTTGCTTTACTGGTGTCCGTATCTTGATGACTGTACAGGCGTAGCTAGTGTCAGAAGGGCTCATTGCCTGCGGTGGTTGCTAATAGGAGTGACAACTGGGATGATGAGGATGTAGAAGATGATGGACACTTGTCTGATCCGTAAGGGTGTCCCAGACGTGTTCCAAGGTCGTGCTGGAGCAATTAGCTCCGTCATTTTGCTGACTTGGGTCAGCTATGCTCCAAGCTCACAGAAGCCTGCCTAGCTTGAAGGGGGACACACCACACCATCTGATCATGCTGCTTCACCACAGAGCAATGTTCAGATTGGATTCTGTGCTGGTGCTTGCAGGTATTCGATTCTCAATGCTGGAAAAGCCACCAATGCTTATTATGGATGTTACATACACAAGTGAGGAGTTGAATTTTCAATGAAGAGTGTGAATAGCCATGTAAATAACCATGGGCAGCATCTGATCTGAAGAGGGTAGATATCTCACCAGATAGATATTTCACCCTTGGTGTTTACCACTGATATTTGCTTGTGTAGTATATCAGATAAAATAATCATGTTATAACCTAGACTTGGAACAACTGAATTTCAGTTGTGAGCTACATCTTTTGTGTCTTTTAAAACCCTGTTAATAACTCTTATTTTGGTTATTTGTTTGTTTGTTTAGCTTATAATGTGCTACCACAGCACACTCCTTGTATGAATTTTATCTTAGCTCTAGTTCTTCTATGCTGTGCAGGTTTCTCTACTTGGATGGGAAGGAGACAAGGCAGCACCCCGTCCAGAAGTAATGGACGAGTGTTTTATCCACACATGCTTCAGAGGAATTTGTGCTCTTCGTTATTCTAGGTGTTGGTGGCAAAAATGCTCCTACTGCTGCACTGAGTCCTGAAGCAGGAAGCAGCACACTTGCATTCTGTACCTGAGTCTTCATCCTACTTAAAGCTGAGAAAGAAAAATAATCCCACATCAAATATGCATGTTTTATTGGAGAGGTGGCTTTGCAGTTCATGTTCATGAATTGCTGTCTGTCTGCTTGATGTATGCTGATCCGGAAGCAATGTCAGAGCCTGGAGGTAGCCACATTGTTGCCTGATCTCTAATGCTGTCCCGCTGAACAGGCTGCCCACATCTGATGCTGATTGTCTCTTGAGTCTCGTGGTCTCAGCTATGAGCAATATATGGAATTGCAGAATCATTTATTTTAGCAGGCACTGAAATGTTAATGTGCCTTACTGTAAATTCATCCAGAGAAAAACAGCTTTGATTTCCAAGTCAAACAGAGTCTCACAGTTCACAAAATCCACAAAAAATACTTATCTTCCATGCTACTGTGGCAAATCTGAATTTTCTTAAGTGCCCAAGCTGGGAGGATGCCACATTCTACTAGGGGGTAGGTAAATGAAAGCTGATGACGTGGGGCACTCCTCTCCTTAGTTCCTGGGCATCAGGATGCTGTTTTGAGCATGAGCAACCCCAAGCCAAGCTGTGCTATGGACATGGAGGGAAGACAAGGCAGCTGCAGAGGTGTCATTGTCAAACATACTGGACTTCATGCCTTAGACCTAGGTGTTTATGACTACAGTGAAATGGTCCTGACGGTGTCTGTGGCCTGTCTGAGTCCTACCCTGGCCCCATGCAGAGCTGATTTAATTTCTCCTGACACAGATTCCAGCTGCTCCAGCTCCCCCAAAAGCCTACTCTGCTCCTGCACATCTGCTTAGTGTTACTTCCAGAGCTTCCAGCTCCCCCCACCCCTCCTCCACCCTGCCCTGACCAGTAACATCCCCACCCCCCTATCTGACTGCAGCTTCAATTTTGCACGCTCTCAGCCATTTTCCCCCATCATTCAGAAGTTTTCCCCCAGTTCCTGTCTTCTCCCCAGGCTCCAACTTTCCAGAGACCTTCTGGGGCTCTGTTTCACTCCCAGCCCTTTCTGCACAACTGTTGAAGACAACACTCAGGTTGCCAGCAGTGGTGAGCAAGCAGAGCTTTGTTCAGTGCAGAGGACCCACATCAATTTACGCCAGCTGATACCCAGTGCATCACTCAGTGCCACGCTACCTTCCCTGTACACAGCATCCTGGCACAGCTCTCCACACAGCCCTCTGACCCACCAACTCTTCCCAGCCAACAACACCCTTGCCCTGCACACCCGTCCTGGCCCTTCTGCAGCATTGCCCGCTCACACAGCCAAGCTGACTCCCCATCATGATTATTCTCTCTTCTACTAGTCTATCTTTTATTTCTTCTCTATGTCTTTAGTTTTCTTTCCTGTATTTCAGACAGTCACCTCTTTAAAGTTAAGCACATGCTTAAATACTCTGCCAGAATGAGCCCTGGATTTTCTTAGGTTGTTTTCCACCCTTTGATAATTACACCCATCCCTGTTTCCCCTGAACATATGGGGGACATATATCCAGCTCTTATGTTTAATTTTACACACAGTTTAGGTTACACTTTGTATGAAACATGCTACCAAAATTTAAGGTCTCTTGTCCTTTCTCTTCCTTTCTTTTTCTTTAGTTAAGCATACATGTAAAGAAACCTTTCAGTGGGTTTGCAGAGCTCGAATACAGTAGAGTGACACAAAGCATTCTGGATATTGCTATGCAAATGACATGCCAAGAATGTTTAGACTGTACCTTGAAGCAGTAAACAAGTTGATTGTCATGGTGTCATGGTAACTAGAGCTGGATCTGCTTCATACGAACAAGGTCCCAACCTTCGTTTTTATTTGGATTGCTAAAGCAACTCCGTGGTCCAAAGCTCATCACTCCGTTGGTCCTCTGGAGAGCCAGAGGTATAAAAAATGGCATTGGGACACCATTTAAAATGAAACAATGAGCTACTCTGACACACAACTTCAGATCACTGAGGATATTCAAAGGTACACAGATCTGAGTTGGGAGATGCTGTGAATGCCACGGATATTTGCCATGTGCCCTGGGCAGCATCGCTGTCTCACTGGTGTAGTTACAATCAGCAGAAATGCTATTTGGGGGTGATGAAGCTTGTGTTTTTAAACTGATGAACTGTTCCCATCTCACAGAAGCATGGAAGTGTGGATGCTGGAGAAGGCAGTAGGGGTCTTCTGTGAACAGCATCTCTGTGTGATTTTGTAGGATCAGGACCTCAGATTGCTGGTCAGCAGCTTGTATTGCTCACCAAATACATGACTTCTTGCCAAGAAGAGCCATGACTGTTTCCCTGGTTTTGACACAGCCCTCCTTCCCTGGGTAGCAGGGAAGCTCTCTAATACCATAGGAGAATCACACTGATAACTTGGAGATCACAGAGCCATTGTCCTAACCTTGTAACTCAGGGCTGAACTATTCCAGGCTCTGATGAGCCACCTCATTTACCAAAATAAACACACTCCTGGAAATTGTTCATCCAAGCTGAGCCACCACAGTCGTGGCTCCAAACATCATCTTCTTCCTCTGCAAAGAGATGCTTTCACTGACCAAACCAACCACATGGCAACACTGTCCTGCTCTACAAAATAAACTTACTAAAGCTTACTAGATGGCTGTGGCAACATAATCTAGAGACTAAAAATGTCTCCTTACACTGAACACTCAAAACCCACCTTTTTTGAAGAGCTGTGTGCCCAATGGTAAGTGCAAGATGATCTCAGAGCATTAATTTGGCAGAACAATTTGCTCTTTTTGCACTATTTGTCAGTGCAGCTCTGGGCTTTAAGGGGGATCACAGACCTGCTGAGCCAGCCTGGTACTAACCACTAGGACTGACCCAGCACTCAGCTCGCTGCCTCTCTCTGTTGGTTCTTCAAACTCATACTGTCTCCAAACAGCAGAAGCAAAAGAGCAACTATACTGGATCGAGCCAAAGGTCTGGCCTGACTCTGACAGTGGACAAATGCAGAGTATTAGGGACGACTGCAGGAACAGGTTTGATATACATGATATTTCTCCCAGCCTCCATTTGCAGCTCAGGGAACTCCTGAGGTTTCTATGAAACCTTAATGAAAATGTTATCCATGACTGCATCCTGTATACTGGAACCTATGTAACCTTTCAGCACCTTTCAGCATCCCTAAACTTTCAAGTCTGCATGGTTTCAACACAAACTCACTGAGTCAATAAGAGGATGGGCATCCTCCCACCAGCTGCACAATGTACCTTCTGATCAGACTAGCACCTAGTAGAACAAAATGACATAGTGTACAAAAGTGAACTACATGTTTCTTGTGCTGGAGGGTTTCTTTTAACTCTTTGGAAATGCTCTGTTATGATTTCTAGCAGATTCAAAGACATGACAGGTCAGCTAGGCTGGAAAATGCCACTGAGCAGCCCATAAATTCATGACTTGTCTATCCTTTAAATGTCTGCAATCACACTGACTCTTACCATGGCTTTGCAGGTACTTGTAGCTGGGAGTGGTTGGTAAGGTCAGGAGTTCAAAGTCTAGAATTAGCTGGAGAGCATAAGACAAACTAAAATATGAATCTCTCAAAGGAAAATAAAATGGCAAAGAACCAAGCCCAAAACAGCGGGCCAAAATATGAGAGCGTTTCCTTTACTGCTTACTTGTCAAGGAGGTTTTCAGAGCAGTAGGGACAGGTGGACGTCCTCTCCTGAGCTGCTGAGCATGGCCATGGCGCTGTCTGGCAGAGTGCACAGCAAAATCCACTAGCACAGGGTCTGCCTCCACCCATCTGGGAGGGAAATGAATTGTTTAGTCCATGGTGGAAGGTACTTAAAAAGAAAATCCACCAGCACAGGGCACAGAAGGGGAACCCTTCCTATGCTGAGAAGTGTGTGAGCTCCTCAGCAGTGCACCGAACATGTCTCACATTGCCCAAGGCCTTGCGTGCTGTGCACTGGGTTCTTCTCTGTGCTTGTGTTGGCTTGAGATGTTATATCTCACAGTCCCATTCCATGTCTTGTTACTCGGGATGACCTGCAATGATCTGTGTGAACCACTCACATGAAGCTTGCTAACGCACAGCATCAGTAAGAAGATGGGAATACTCCCACCAGCTGCAGGACCCGCACTGAAGATGTATCACAGCTACTTGGCCAGGCTCCCTGTCCAGAGTCAGACGAACAATCTCTGTACGGCAGGAGTTATCTCCTGCTGCAGGATGTGTCTTGGCCAGGCCACCTGAATCAGGCCCTGAAAACCATTGCAACAAAGACAGTCTAGAAAGACCAACTCCAGTGTAGTTGGATGCACTCTCAATACCAGGAGTGAGGCGGAGGAACGCCTGAGGATTTATTGCTCACTGAACTAACTTCCTTAGGTGGATCAACTGCATTTCTTCAGCTACACTTAAATAACTCAGTTAAGGCAATCAGAGGCAGTGGACCTGAAGAGCTGCTGGGACAGGGTGTGAAGGGGAAAAATCTTCAGCTGGATGCAAAAGTGAGGACTGAGAACATTCCAATCATGGTGAACCAGTTTCATAACTGGTGTGAGCCTATTCAACAAGGCAAGGCAGACTAGAAAGAGATCCAGAGGAAGAATGTCCAGGGCTGTGAAATGAACATGTTCATCCCTGTCCTGCCCACCTCCAGACCAGAGCTATGGGAACGAGCATGTGAAGAGGGAATTTTTCTTCCCTGTTGCTTATCAGCCTCGGAAGGGTCTCCTTGGAAGTAGCACATGAGAAGTATGAACACCCTATAGGAACAAACCAAACCCTGACTTAGGAGGAGGATGGAAGGGATTTACTCCAATCATCTAAACCCATTACTGAGGGTAATTTAAGTGCTTTCAGAGACCAGGTGCTTACATGTGATTGACTACAGACTATCTTCTCTGGCACCTTTTATCCTAAGGTCTAGCTAAGCCTCTTACAGTCTTCACAAACTCATCAGTGGGAAAGTCCTTGTTCCTTGCTGAAACACTGCTTTTCCTGAAGCAGAATTTGGACACTGCTTTATCTGGCAAGTGCAGTTTTGGATGGTTCAGCAAATAGAGTAGAACGATCAATATTGTATTTGACAGGGCTGAAATAGGCACCAGAACCCAGATCAGCTGGAAAGACAGCTGAAGGGCTGTATGTGCCCTCCACTGCACGCTCCAGGCTGCTCAGTGGAGCTGTGGAGCCATTCCCCGGGATATGCTGACTCTGGTCAGAAGCTCTGTTTACACAGTAGCATCACAAGTGTGTGAAATTGAAGTCAGCAGCTGATTCTAAAAAGTGCTTTTGGGTTTCTCATCCAGGACCCGAACAAACTGAAAAGCAGACTGGTGTTTGTGTGCGTATAATACTTCCAGGTGGATATGTCACACTTTTCCACTGGGATTTGAAGATCCCTTTGGCCAGCTCTTTGTCTAAATCTGCATCTACAGGGTGGGAGAAGAAAAACACCTTAGCTTTTGGTGAAAAGATACCTTTAAAACACAATCTGGCTGGCAGAAGTTCCCATTTATGGGCAAGCTCTTACTTGTCCAAGTGCTGTGGAAAACACAGCAGTCTCGGTGTTCAAGCTGCCAGCTCTGAAGTTTCCTCACCCGTGGTGTTACAGCAACAGCTCCACTGAGATTTGAGCATAAAGCGGTGAGCAGGTGATGTGAATACCTTTCTGTCTGAGGACATGACCCAAGACATTTTCGTCAAGGAGAGGTATATTTATTTCTTCACTCATATTAACTAGCCTGGGGTAACTCCAAATGGCTGGCAAGCCCTCTCCACCAGCGACTTCAGGGACTTCTCTTTTGGCCACATTATCTCTGTGTGATGCTGCATTGTCAGTCCAACTGTGATGTTCTCTACCTTTGGGAATCCCTCATCTGCTTGGTACAGGTGTATTTGTGGGACCATGTGTCAGTCTGTAGGGACCACTTTCCACCTTCTGAGTCCCAGAGAGCTGCTCCAGGTGACAGGACGTTAGAGCTCACAGTGTGAGCTGGTCAGACCAGGCAGATTGGATGTTCTCCCTCCTTGACTTGCCCAAGGTACTCTCTCTGTTATCCCTGGCTGTATTTCAAGCAGTATCTCCATGCTCTATCTCTGGCTGCTCCCAAGCCCTGAAAAGCTTCCAGGAATATACCACCAGCATCATGTCTGCCTCCAGAGCTCTCTTTTCCTGACTCATGTAACATGCTGATCCTGGTGGCTGCATCCCTCCCCTACTGCTGTCTCATGGGCCCTTGCACCTTTCCTGTCCCAACTGCCTGGAGCCATCTCTGGGCTCTTCT